>NC_072424.2:68460000-69710000 GCF_028878055.3 Symphalangus syndactylus
GAATGTGAAAACATACTCATTCACTTCTTTTACTGATAACTCACTCACCTGATCCCAGTTGTATTCTATTCATTAAACTGGCATAGTCAATCATGATTATGTTGGTCAATCTTATTGAGGACCCATTTATCAAATAGTGGTACCATGGGGAGCTGATATAAAGAAAATAATTCCTGTCTCCAAAGTATAGAGGTAGGAACATATACCAGAAAACAAAACAAAACAAAAGCTAAACAACTTAATCAAAATCAATGTAAACAAGGGCAAATGACAGTGGGATTACTTACATTAATTCTCAGTGATTATAGTTGAAAAGTACTTTCACAAGATATTTTATCCTATCACAATTTGTTTGAATATTATGAATTTTTTTGCAAAATGATTAAATACAATGATGAAATTGAAAATAAAAATTATAGTATTTTAAAAACTAAGGTCTGACAAGATGGCTGAATAGGAACAGCTCCAGTCTGCAGCTCCCAGTGAAATCAATGCAGAAGGTGGGTGATTTCTGCATTTGCAACTGAGGTACCCAGCTCATCTCATTGGGACTGGTTAGACAGTGGGTGCAGCCCACGGAGGGCGAGCCATAGCAGGTGGGATGTCACCTCATCTGGGAAGCACAAGGGGATGGGAACTCCCTCCCCTAGCTGAGGGAAGCCATGAGGGACTGTGCAGTGAGGAACGGTGCATTCCAGCCCAGATACTACACTTTTCCCATCGTCTTTGCAACCTGCAGACCAGGAGATTCCCTCAGGTGCCTACACCACCAGGGCCCTGGGTTTCAATCACAAAACTGGGCAGCTGTTTGGGCAGACACCGAGCTAGCTGCAGGAGTTTTTTCATACTGCAGTGGCACCTGGAATGCCAGCGAGACAGAACTGTTCACTTCCCTGGAAAGGAGGCTGAAGCCAGGGAACCAAGTGGTCTAGCTCATTGGATCCCACCCCCATGGAGCCCAGCAAGCTAAGATCCACTGGCTTGAAATTCTTGCTGCCAGCACAGCAGTCTGAAGTCGACCTGGGATGCTTGAGCTTGGTTATGGGAGGGGCATCTGCCATTACTGAGGCTTGAGTAGGCGGTTTTCTCCTCACAGTATAAACAAAGCTGCCAGGAATTCAGACTGAGTGGAGTCCACCACAGCTTGGCAAAGCCACTGTAGCCAGACTGCCTCTCTAGATTCCTCCTCTCTGGGTGGGGCATTTCTGAAAGAAAGGCAAGAGCCCCGGTGAGGGGCTTATAGATAAAACTCCCATCTCCCTGGGACAGAGCACCTCGGCGAAGGGGTGGTTGTGGGTGCAGCTTCAGTGACTTAAACATTTCTGCTTGCCAGCTCTGAAGAGAGCAGTGGATCTCCCAGCACAGCACTCGAGCTCTGCTAAAGGACAGACTGCCTTCTGAAGTGGATCCCTGACTGCCAGGCCTCCTGACTAGGAGACACCTCCCAGCAGGGGTCAATAGACACCTCATACAGGAGAGCTCCAGCTGTATCTGATGGGTGTCCCTCTGGGACGAAGCTTCCAGAGGACAGAACAGGCAGCAATCTTTGCTGTTCTGTAGCCTCCGCTGGTGATACCCAGGCAAACAGGGTCTGGAATGGACCTCCAACAAATTCCAGCAGACCTACAGCAAAGGGGTCTGACTATTAAAAGGAAAACTAACAAACAGAAAGGAATAGCATCAACATCAACAAAAAGGACATCCACACAAAAACTCCATCTGAAGGTCACCAACATCAAAGACCAAAGGTAGATAAATCCATGAAGATGAGAAAAAACCAGTGCAAAAAGGCTGAAAATTCCAAAAACCAGAATGCCTCTTCTCCTCCAAAGGATCATAACTGCTTGCCAGCAAGGGAACAAAACTGGATGGAGAATGAATTTGACAAAAGGACAGAAGTAGGCTTCAGAAGGTGGGTAATAACAAACTCCTCCAAGCTTAAAGAGCATGTTCTAACCCAATTCAAAGAAGCTAAGAACCTTGAAAAAAGGTTAGATGAATTGCTAACTAGAATAACCAGTTTAGAGAAGAACACAAATGACCTGATGGAGCTGAAAAACACAACATGAGAACTTTGTGAAGCTTTTGCAAGTATCAATAGCCAAACTGATCAAATGGAATGAAGGATATCAGAGATTGAAGATCAACTTAATGAAATAAAGCATGAAGACAAGATTAGAGAAAAAGAATGAAAAAGAATGAATAAAGCCTCCAAGAAATATGGGGCTATGTGAAAAGACCAAACCTACGTTTGATTGGTGTACCTGAAAGTGACGGGGAGAAGGGAACCAAGTTGGAAAACACTCTTCAGGATATTATCCAGGAGAACTTCCCTAGCAAGAAAGGACAACATTCAAGTTCAGGAAATACAGAGAATACCACAAAGATACTCCTCAAGAAGAGCAACCCCAAGATATATAATTGTCAGATTCACCAAGGTTGAAATGAAGGAAGTAATGTTAAATTAATGTTAAATTTCTCTCAACCAGAGAGAAAGGTCGGGTTACCCACAAAGGGAAGCCGATCAGACTAACAGCGGATCTCTCTGCAGAAACCCTACAAGCCAGAAGAGAGTGGGGGCCAGTATTCAACATTCTTAAAGAAAAGAATTTTCAACCCAGAATTTCATATTGAGCAAAACTAAGCTTCAGAAACAAAGGAGAAATAAAATCCTTTACACACAAGCAAATGCTGAGAGATTTTTGTCACCACCAGGCCTGCCCTACAAGGGTTCCTGAAGAAAGCAACAAGTATGGAAAGGAAAAAACCAGTACCAGCCACTGCAAAAACATACCAAATTGTAAAGACCATCGACATTATGAAGAAACTGCATCAACTAACAGGCAAAATAACCAGCTAGCATCATAATGACAGGCTCAAATTCACACATAACATTATTCACCTTAAATGTAAATGGGCTAAATGCCCCAATTAAAACATACAGACTGGCAGATTGGATAGAGTTAAGACCCATTGGTGTGCTGCATTGAGGAGACTCATCTCACCTGCAAAGACACACATAGGCTCAAAATAAAGGGATGGAGGAATATTTACCAAGCAAAGGGAAAGCAAAAAAAGCAGGGGTTGCAATCCTAGTCTCTGATAAAACAGACTTTAAACCAACAAAGATCAAAAGAGACAAAGAAGGCCATTACATAATGGTAAAGGGATCAATGCAACAAGAAGAGCTAACTATCCTAAATATGTATGCACCCAATACAGGAGCACTCAGATTCATAAAGCAAGTTCTTAGAGACCTACAAAGAGACTTAGACTCCCACACAATAATAGTGGGAGACTTTAACACCCCACCATCAATAATAGATCAACAAGACAGAAAATTAACAATGTTACTCAGGACTTGAACTCAGCTCTGGACCAAGCAGACCTAATAGACATCTACGGCACTCTCCACCCGAAATCAGCAGAATATATATTCTTCTCAGCACCACATTGCACTTACTCTAAAGTTGACCACATAATTGGAAGTAAAACACTCCTTGGCAAATGCAAAATAATGGAAATAATAACAAACAGTCCCTCAGATCACAGTGCAATCAAATTAGAACTCAGGATTAAGAAGCTCACTCAAAACTGCACAACTACATGGAAACTGAACAACCTGCTCCTGAATGACTACTGGGTAAATAATGAATTTATGGCAGAAATAAATAAGTTATTTGAAACCACTGAGAACAAAGACACAGTGTACCAGAATCTTTGGGAAATAACTAAAGCAGTGTTTAAAGGGAAATTTATAGCACGAAGTGCCCTCAGGAGAAAGCAGGAAATATCTAAAATCGACCCCCTAACATCACAATTATAAGAACTAGAGAAACGAGAGCAGACAAATTCAAAAGCTAGCACAAGACAAGAAATAACTAAGATCAGAGCAGAACTGAAGGAGAGAGAGACACGAAAAATCCTTAAAAAATCAATGAATCCAGCAGCTGTTTTTTTGAAAAGATTAACAAAATAGATAGACTGCTAGCCAGACTAATAAAGAAGAAAAGAGAAAAGAATCAAATAGACACAATAAAAAATGATAAAGGGGATATCACCACTGATCCCACGGAAATACACGCTACCATCAGAGAATACTATAAATACCTCTATGAAAATACACGAACATCTAGAAGTAATGGATAAATTCCTGGACACATACACTCTCCCAAGACTAAACCAGGAAGAAGTCGAATCCCTGAATAGAATAATAAAAAGTTCTGAAATTGAGGCAGTAATTAATAGCCTACCAAGCAAAAAAAGCCCAGGACCAGACAGATTCACAGCTGAATTCTACCAGAGGTACAAAGAGGAGATGGTACCATTCCTTCTGAAACTATTCCAAACAAAAGAAAAAGAGGGACTCCTCCCTAACTCATTTTATGAGGCCAGCATCATCCTGATACCAAAACCTGGCAGAGACGCAACAAAAAAAGAAAATTTCAGGCCAATATCCGTGATGAATATTGATACAAAACTCCTCAATAAAATACTGGCAAGCCGAATCCAGCAGCACATCAAAAAGCTTATCCACCACGATCAAGTCGGCTTCATCCCTGGCATGCAATGCTGTTTCAACATATGGAAATCAATAAACGTAATCCATCACATAAACAGAACCAATGACAAAAACCACACGATTATCTCAATAGATGCAGAAAAGGCCTTCAATAAAATTCAACATCCCTTCATTTTATAAACTCTCAATAAACTAGATTTTGATGGAATGTATCTCAAAATAATAAGAGCTATTTATGACAAACCCACAGCCAATATCATACTGAATGGGCAAAAACTGGAAGCATTCCCTTTGAAAACTGGTACAAGACAAGGATGCCGTCTCTAACCACTCCTATTCAACATAGTATTGGAAGTTCTGGCCAGAGCAATCAGGAAAGAGAAAGAAATAAAGGTTATTCAAATAGGAAGAGAGGAAGTCAAATTGTCTCTGTTTGTAGATGACATGATTGTATATTTAGAAATCCCCATCATCTCAACCCACAATTTCCTTAAGCTGATATGCAACTTCAGCATATCTTAGGATACAAAATCAATGTGCAAAATCACAAGCATTACTATACACCAATAATAGGCAAACGGAGAGCCAAATCATGAGTGAACTCCCATTCACAATTGCTACAAAGAGTATAAAATATCTAGAAATACAACTTACAAGGAATGTCAAGGACCTCTTCAAGGACAACTACAAACCACTGCTCAAGGAAATAAGAGAGGACATAAACAAATGGAAAAACGTTCCATGCTCATGGATAGGAAGAATCAATATTGTGAAAATAGCCATACAGCCCAAAGTAATTTATAGATTAAATGCTATACCTGTCAAGCTACCATTGGCCTTCTTCACAGAACTAGAAAAAACTACTTTAAATTTCATATGGAATCAAAAAAGAGACCGTATAGCCAAGACAATCCTAGGCAAAAAGAACAAAGCTGGAGGCATCACACTACCTGACTTTGAACTATACTAGAAGGCTACAGTAACCAAAACAGCATGGTACTGGTACCAAAACAGATATATAGACCAATGGAACAGAACAGAGGTCTCAGAAATAACGCCACACATCTACAGCCATCTGATCCTTGACAAACCTGACAAAAAGCAATAGGGAAAGGATTTCCTATTTAATAAATGGTTTTGGGAAAACTAGCCTGCCATGTGCAGAAAACTGAAACTGGACCCCTTCCTTACACCTTATACAAAAATTAACTCAAGATAGATTAAAGACTTAAACGTAAGACCTAAAACCATAAAAACCCTAGAAGAAAACCTACGCAATACCATTTAGGACATAGGCATGGGCAAAGACTTCATGACTAAAACACCAAAAGCAATGGCAACAAAAGCCAAAATTGACAAATGGGATCTAATTAAACTGAAGAGCTTCTGCACAGCAAAAGAAACTTTCATCAGAGTGAACAGGCAACCTACAGAATGGGAGAAAATTTTTGTACCCTATCTATCTGACAAAGGGCTAATATCCAGAATCTACAAGGAACTTAAATAAATTTACAAGGAAAAAACAAACAACCCCATCAAAAAGTGGGCAAAGGATATGAACAGACACTTCTCAAAAGAAGACATTTATGCAGCCAACATACATATGAAAAAAAGCTCATCATCACTGGGCATTAGACAAATGCAAATCAAAACCACAATGAGATACCATCTCATGCCAGTTAGAATGGCGATCATTAAAAAGTCAGAAACAACATATGCTGGAGGTAATATGGAGAAATAGGAACGCTTTTACACTGTTGGTGGGAATGTAAATTAGTTCAACCATTGTGGAAGACAGTGTGGTGATTCCTCAAGGATCTTGAAGCAGAAATACCATTTGACCCAGCTATCCTATTACTGAGTGTATTCCCAAAGGATTATAAATCATTCTACTGTAAAGACACATGCACACATACGTTTATTGCAGTATTCACAATATTATTCACAACAGCAAAGACTTGGAACCAACCCAAATGTCCATCAATGATAGACTGGATAAAGAAAATATGGCACATATACACCATGGAATACTATGCAGTCATAAAAAAGAATGAGTTCATGTTCTTTGCAGGGAAATGGATAAAGCTAGAAACCATAATTCTCAGCAAACTAACACAGGAACAGAAAACCAAACACTGCATCTTGAACAATGAGAACACATGGAGACAGGGAGGGGAATATCACCCACCAGGGCCTCTTGGGGGTTGGGGGGCTAGGGGAGGGATAGCATTGGGAGAAATACATAATGTAGATGACGGGTTGATGGGCGCAGCAAACCACCATGGTATTTGTATACCTATATAACAAACCTACACGTTCTGCACATGTATCCCAGAACTTAAAGTATAATAAAAAAATACAAAAACCTAGAATCTTATAATTTTAGATTATATATACAAAATGTGTATATATATTTTCAATGTGTATTACTTTAAAAACTGGAGGTTTTCCACAGCCAATATCATACTGAATGGGCAAAAACTGGAAGCATTCCCTCTGAAAACTGGCACAAGACAGGGATGCCCTCTCTCACCGCTCCTATTCAACATAGTGCTGGAAGTTCTGGCCAGAGCAATCAGGCAGGAGAAGGAAATAAAGGGTATTCAATTAGGAAAAGAGGAAGTCAAATTGTCCCTGTTTGCAGATGACATGACTGTATATCTAGAAAACCCCATTGTCTCAGCCCAAAATCTCCTTAAGCTGATTAGCAACTTCAGCAAAGTCTCAGGATACAAAATTAATGTACAAAAATCACAAGCATTCTTGTACACCAATCACAGACAAACAGAGAGCCAAATCATAAGTGAACTCCCATTCACAATTGCTTCAAAGAGAATAAAATACCTAGGAATCCAACTTACAAGGGATGTGAAGGACCTCTTCAAGGAGAACTACAAACCACTGCTCAGTGAAATAAAAGAGGATACAAACAAATGGAAGAACATTCCATGCTCATGGGTTGGAAGAATCAATATCGTGAAAATGGCCATACTGCTCAAGATAATTTATAGATTCAATGCCATCCCCATCAAGCTACGAATGACTTTCTTCACAGAATTGGAAAAAACTACTTTAAAGTTCATATGGAACCAAAAAAGAGCCCACATCGCCAAGTCAATCCTAAGCCAAAAGAACAAAGCTGGAGGCATCACGCTACCTGACTTTAAACTCTACTACAAGGCTACAATAACCAAAACAGCATGGTACTGGTACCACAGCAGAGACATAGATCAATGGAACAGAACAGAGCCCTCAGAAATGATGCCGCATAGCTACAACTATCTGATCTTTGACAAACCTGACAAAAACAAGAAATGGGGAAAGGATTCCCTATTTAATAAATGGTGCTGGGAAAACTGGCTAGCCATATGTAGAAAGCTGCAACTGGATCCCTTCCTTACACCTTATACAAAAATTAATTCAAGATGGATTAAAGACTTATATGTTAGACCTAAAGCCATTAAAATCCTACAAGAAAACCTAGGCAATACCATTCAGGACATAGGCATGGGCAAGGACTTCATGTCTAAAACACCAAAAGCAATGGCAACAAAAGCCAAAATCGACAAATGGGATCTCATTAAACTAAAGAGCTTCTGCACAGCAAAAGAAACTACCATCAGAGTGAACAGGCAACCTACAGAATGGGAGAACATTTTTGCAACCTACTCATCTGACAAAGGGCTAATATCCAGAATCTACAATGAACTCAAACAAATTTACAAGAAAAAAACAAAAAACCCCATCAAAAAGTGGGCAAAGGACATGAACAGACACTTCTCAAAAGAAGACATTTATGCAGCCAAAAAACACATGAAGAAATGCTCCTCATCACTGGCCATCAGAGAAATGCAAATCAAAACCACAGTGAGATACCATCTCACACCAGTTAGAATGGCCATCATTAAAAAATCAGGAAACAACAGGTGCTGGAGAGGATGTGGAGAAATAGGAACACTTTTACACTGTTGGTGGACTGTAAACTAGTTCAACCATTGTGGAAGTCAGTGTGGCGATTCCTCAGGGATCTCGAACTAGAAATACCATTTGACCCAGCCATCTCATTACTGGGTATATACCCAAAGGACTATAAATCATGCTGCTATAAAGACACATGCACACGTATGTTTATTGCGGCACTATTCACAATAGCAAAGAGTTGGAACCAACCCAAATGTCCAACAACGATAGACTGGATTAAGAAAATGTGGCACATATACACCATGGAATACTATGCAGCCATAAAAAATGATGAGTTCGTGTCCTTTGTAGGGACATGGATGAAACTGGAAAACATCATTCTCAGTAAACTATCGCAAGGACAAAAAACCAAACACCGCATGTTCTCACTCATAGGTGGGAATTGAACAATGAGAACTCATGGACACAGGAAGGGGAACATCACGCTCCGGGGACTGTTGTGGGGTGGGGGGAGGGGGGAGGGACAGCATTAGGAGATACACCTAATGCTAAATGACGAGTTAATGGGTGCAGGAAATCAACATGGCACATGGATACATATGTAACAAACCTGCACATTGTGCACATGTACCCTAAAACCCTAAAGTATAATAAAAAGAAAAAAAAAAAAAAACTGGATGTTTTAAATTAGAAGGGAGCTCCCAGTTTATCTAATTCAATTTTCCTCTTCAGAGGGTGAACAACCAAGGATTAGAATCTTTCATAACTTGCTCAGGGTCATTTGGTAGCACAAACAGAGCTAGAATCCAGGTTTCCTGTTCCTCAGCCTGCAGCCTTTTCTTTGTTTCTGCATTAACTTAAAATATTAATATCATGCATGCAATATAGATTGTACATCTGTACATCTTTATCTTCCACCAATGAGTTCTGGAAGATAAAGGCAGAAATTTAATTCAGGTAAATGTAATTTTTTTTCTCTAACAAAATAAAGCATTCTTGTGATGCACACAAAGCACCAGCAAAATCAGCAAATCACATCAATAATTCTTTTTTTTTTTTTTTTATTATACTTTAGGGTTTTAGGGTACATGTGCACAATGTGCAGGTTTGTTACATATGTATCCATGTGCCATGTTGATTTCCTGCACCCATTAATTCGTCATTTAGCATTAGGTGTATCTCCTAATGCTGTCCCTCCCCCCTCCCCCCACCCCACAACAGTCCCCGGAGCGTGATGTTCCCCTTCCTGTGTCCATGAGTTCTCATTGTTCAATTCCCACCTATGAGTGAGAACATGCGGTGTTTGGTTTTTTGTCCTTGCGATAGTTTACTGAGAATGATGTTTTCCAGTTTCATCCATGTCCCTACAAAGGACACGAACTCATCATTTTTTATGGCTGCATAGTATTCCATGGTGTATATGTGCCACATTTTCTTAATCCAGTCTATCGTTGTTGGACATTTGGGTTGGTTCCAACTCTTTGCTATTGTGAATAGTGCCGCAATAAACATACGTGTGCATGTGTCTTTATAGCAGCATGATTTATAGTCCTTTGGGTATATACCCAGTAATGAGATGGCTGGGTCAAATGGTATTTCTAGTTCGAGATCCCTGAGGAATCGCCACACTGACTTCCACAATGGTTGAACTAGTTTACAGTCCACCAACAGTGTAAAAGTGTTCCTATTTCTCCACATCCTCTCCAGCACCTGTTGTTTCCTGATTTTTTAATGATGGCCATTCTAACTGGTGTGAGATGGTATCTCACTGTGGTTTTGATTTGCATTTCTCTGATGGCCAGTGATGAGGAGCATTTCTTCATGTGTTTTTTGGCTGCATAAATGTCTTCTTTTGAGAAGTGTCTGTTCATGTCCTCTGCCCACTTTTTGATGGGGTTGTTTGTTTTTTTCTTGTAAATTTGTTTGAGTTCATTGTAGATTCTGGATATTAGCCCTTTGTCAGATGAGTAGGTTGCAAAAATTTTCTCCCATTGTGTAGGTTGCCTGTTCACTCTGATGATAGTTTCTTTTGCTGTGCAGAAGCTCTTTAGTTTAATGAGATCCCATTTGTCGATTTTGGCTTTTGTTGCCATTGCTTTTGGTGTTTTAGACATGAAGTCCTTGCCCACGCCTATGTCCTGAATGGTATTGCCTAGGTTTTCTTGTAGGATTTTAATGGTTTTAGGTCTAACATATAAGTCTTTAATCCATCTTGAATTAATTTTTGTATAAGGTGTAAGGAAGGGATCCAGTTTCAGCTTTCTACATATGGCTAGCCAGTTTTCCCAGCACCATTTATTAAATAGGGAATCCTTTCCCCATTTCTTGTTTTTGTCAGGTTTGTCAAAGATCAGATAGTTGTAGCTATGCGGCATCATTTCTGAGGGCTCTGTTCTGTTCCATTGATCTATGTCTCTGTTGTGGTACCAGTACCATGCTGTTTTGGTTACTGTAGCCTTGTAGTATAGTTTAAAGTCAGGTAGCGTGATGCCTCCAGCTTTGTTCTTTTGGCTTAGGATTGACTTGGCGATGCGGGCTCTTTTTTGGTTCCATATGAACTTTAAAGTAGTTTTTTCCAATTCTGTGAAGAAAGTCATTGGTAGCTTGATGGGGATGGCATTGAATCTATAAATTACCTTGGGCAGTATGGCCATTTTCACGATATTGATTCTTCCAACCCATGAGCATGGAATGTTCTTCCATTTGTTTGTATCCTCTTTTATTTCATTGAGCAGTGGTTTGTAGTTCTCCTTGAAGAGGTCCTTCACATCCCTGGTAAGTTGGATTCCTAGGTATTTTATTCTCTTTGAAGCAATTGTGAATGGGAGTTCACTCATGATTTGGCTCTCTGTTTGTCTGTTATTGGTGTACAAGAATGCTTGTGATTTTTGTACATTAATTTTGTATCCTGAGACTTTGCTGAAGTTGCTAATCAGCTTAAGGAGATTTTGGGCTGAGACAATGGGGTTTTCTAGATATACAATCATGTCATCTGCAAACAGGGACAATTTGACTTCCTCTTTTCCTAATTGAATACCCTTTATTTCCTTCTCCTGCCTGATTGCTCTGGCCAGAACTTCCAGCACTATGTTGAATAGTAGCGGTGAGAGAGGGCATCCCTGTCTTGTGCCAGTTTTCAGAGGGAATGCTTCCAGTTTTTGCCCATTTAGTATGATATTGGCTGTGGGTTTGTTGTAGATAGCTCTTATTATTTTGAGATACGTCCCATCAATACCTAATTTATTGAGAGTTTTTAGCATGAAGGGTTGTTGAATTTTGTCAAAGGCCTTTTCTGCATCTATTGAGATAATCATGTGGTTTTTGTCTTTGGTTCTGTTTATATGCTGGATTACATTTATTGATTTGCGTATGTTGAACCAGCCTTGCATCCCAGGGATGAAGCCCACTTGATCATGGTGGATAAGCTTTTTGATGTGCTGCTGGATTCGGTTTGCCAGTATTTTATTGAGGATTTTTGCATCAATGTTCATCAAGGATATTGGTCTGAAATTCTCTTTTTTGGTTATGTCTCTGCCAGGTTTTGGTATCAGGACGATGCTGGCTTCGTAAAATGTGTTAGGGAGGATTCCCTCTTTTTCTATCGATTGGAATAGTTTCAGAAGGAATGGTACCAGTTCCTCCTTGTACCTCTGGTAGAATTCAGCTGTGAATCCATCAGGTCCTGGACTCTTTTTGGTTGGTAAGCTATTGATTATTGCCACAATTTCAGAACCTGTTATTGGTCTATTCAGAGATTCAACTTCTTCCTGGTTTAGTCTTGGGAGGGTGTATTTGTCGAGGAATTTATCCATTTCTTCCAGATTTTCTAGTTTATTTGCATAGAGGTGTTTGTAGTATTCTCTGATGGTAGATTGTATTTCTGTGGGATCGGTGGTGATATCCCCTTTTTCGTTTTTTATTGCATCTATTTGATTCTTCTCTCTTTTCTTCTTTATTAGTCTTGCTAGTGGTCCATCAATTTTGTTGATCTTTTCAAAAAACCAGCTCCTAGATTCATTAATTTTTTGAAGGGTTTTTTGTGTCTCTATTTCCTTCAGTTCTGCTCTGATTTTAGTTATTTCTAGCCTTCTGCTAGCTTTTGAATGTGTTTGCTCTTGCTTTTCTAGTTCTTTTAATTGTGATGTTAGGGTGTCAATTTTGGATCTTTCCTGCTTTCTCTTGTGGGCATTTAGTGCTATAAATTTCCCTCTACACACTGCTTTGAACGTGTCCCAGAGATTCTGGTATGTTGTGTCTTTGTTCTCGTTGGTTTCAAAGAACATCTTTATTTCTGCCTTCATTTCATTATGTACCCAATAGTCATTCAGGAGCAGGTTGTTCAGTTTCCATGTAGTTGAGCGGTTTTGACTGAGTTTCTTAATCCTGAGTTCTAGTTTGATTGCACTGTGGTCTGAGAGACAGTTTGTTATAATCTCTGTTCTTTTACATTTGCTGAGAAGAGCTTTACTTCCAACTATGTGGTCAATTTTGGAATAGGTGTGGTGTGGTGCTGAAAAAAATGTATATTCTGTTGATTTGGGGTGGAGAGTTCTGTAGATGTCTATTAGGTCCACTTTATGTAGAGCTGAGTTCAATTCCTGGATATCCTTGTTAACTTTCTGTCTCGTTGATCTGTCTAATGCTGACAGTGGGGTGTTAAAATCTCCCATTATTATTGTGTGGGAGTTTAAGTCCCTTTGTAGGTCACTGAGGACTTGCTTTATGAATCTGGGTGCTCCTGTGTTGGGTGCATATATATTTAGGATAGTTAGCTCTTCTTGTTGAATTGATCCCTTTACCATTATGTAATGGCCTTCTTTGTCTCTTTTGATCTTTGTTGGTTTAAAGTCTATTTTATCAGAGACTAGGATTGCAACCCCTGCCTTTTTTTGTTTTCCAGTTGCTTGATAGATCTTCCTCCATCCCTTTATTTTGAGTCTATGTGTGTCTCTGCACGTGAGATGGGTTTCCTGAATACAGCACACTGATGGGTCCTGACTCCTTATCCAGTTTGCCAGTCTGTGTCTTTTGATTGGAGCATTTAGCCCATTTACATTTAACGTGAATATTGTTATGTGTGAATCTGATCCTGTCATTATGATGTTAGTTGGTTATTTTGCTCGTTAGTTGCTATAGTTTCTTCCTAGCCTCGATGGTCTTTACAATTTGGCATGTTTTTGCAGGGGCTGGTACCGGTTGTTCCTTTCCATGTTTAGTGCTTCCTTCAGGAGCTCTTTTAGGGCAGGCCTGGTGGTGACAAAATCACTCAGCGTTTGCTTGTCTGTAAAGTATTTTATTTCTCCTTCACTTATGAAGCTTAGTTTGGCGGGATAGGAAATTCTGGGTTGAAAATTCTTTTCTTTAAGAATGTTGAATATCGGCCCCCACTCTCTTCTGGCTTGTAGAGTTTCTGCTGAGAGATCAGCTGTTAGTCTGATGGGCTTCCCTTTGTGGGTAACCCGACCTTTCTCTCTGGCTGCCCTTAACATTTTTTCCTTCATTTCAACTTTGGTGAATCTGACAATTATGTGTCTTGGAGTTGCCCTTCTCGAGGAGTATCTTTGTGGCGTTCTCTGTATTTCCTGAATCTGAATGCTGGCCTGCCTTGCTAGATTGGGGAAGTTCTCCTGGATAATATCTTGCAGAGTGTTTTCCAACTTGGTTCCATTCTCCCCATCATTTTCAGGTACACCAATCAGACGTAGGTTTGGTCTTTTCACATAGTCCCAAATTTCTTGGAGGCTTTGTTCATTTCTTTTTATTCTTTTTTCTCTAAACTTCCCTTCTCTCTTCATTTCATTCATTTCATCTTCTATCAGCGATACCCTTTCTTCCAGTTGATCGCATCTGCTACTGAGGCTTCTGCATTCTTCGCGTAGTTCTCGAAACTTGGCTTTCAGCTCCATCATCTCCTTTAAGCCCTTCTCTCCATTGGTTATTCTAGTTATCCATTCTTCTAATTTTTTTTCAAAGTTTTTAACTTCTTTGCTATTGTTTTGAATTTCCTCTCGTAGCTCAGAGTAGTTTGATCGTCTGAAGCCTTCTTCTCTCAACTCATCAAAGTCATCCTCCATCCAGCTTTGTTCCGTTGCTGGTGAGGAACTGCGTTCCTTTGGAGGAGGAGAGGTGCTCTGTTTTTTAGAGTTTCCAGTCTTTTTGGTCTGTTTTTTCCCCATCTTTGTGGTTTTGTCTACTTTTTGTCTTCGATGATGGTGATGTACAGATGGGTTTTTGGTGTGGATGTCCTTTCTGTTTGTTAATTTTCCTTCTACCAGACAAGACCCTCAGCTGCAGGTCTGTTGGAGTTTACTAGAGGTCCACTCCAGACCCTGTTTGGCTGGGTGTCAGCACCGGTGGCTGCAGAACAGCGGATTTTCGTGAGACCACAAATTCAGCTGTCTGATAGTTCCTCTGAAAGTTTTGTCTCAGAGGAGTACCCGGTTGAATGAGGTGTCAGTCTGTCCCACTGGGAGGGTGCCTCCCAGTTAGGCTGCTCAGGGGTGAGGGACCCACTTTAGGAGGCAGTCTGTCCGTTCTCAGATCTCCAGCTGCGTGCTGGGAGAACCACTACTCTCTTCAAAGCTGTCAGTCAGACAGGGACATTTAAGGCTGTGGAGGTTCTCACTGAGTTTTTGGTTGTCTGTGCCCTGCCCCCAGAGGTGGAGCCTACAGAGGCAGGCGGGCCTCCTTGAGCTGTGGTGGGCTCCACCCAGTTCGAGCTTCCTGGCTGCTTTGTTTACCTAAGCAAGCCTGGGCAATGGCGGGCGCCCCTCCCCCAGCCTCGTTACCGCCTTGCAGCGTGATCTCAGACTGCTGTGCTAGCAATCAGCAAGACTCTGTGGGCATAGGACCCTCCGAGCCAGGTGCGGGACACAATCTCCTAGTGTGCCGTTTTCCAGGCCCGTTGGAAAAGCGCAGTATTAGGACGGGACTGACCCGATATTCCAGGTGCCGTCTGTTTTCCCTTTCTTTGACTAGGAAAGGGAACTCCCTGACCCCTTGCGCTTCCCGAGTGAGGCAATGCCTCGCCCTGCTTCGGCTCGCGCACAGTGCGCTTCACCGACTGTCCTGAACCCACTGTTAGGCACTCCCTAGTGAGATGAAACCGGTACCTCAAGCAGAAATGCAGAAATCACCCGTCTTCTGTGTCGCTGGGGCTGGGAGCTGGAGACCGGAGCTGTTCCTATTCGGCCATCTTGGCTCCACCCTCCTCACATCAATAATTCTAAATTCGAATATGACTTCCATCACTAACTCAGTGCAGTCTTTGATAGTTCAGTTTACCTCAATGACATGTACCCCATATATACAACACAAAAAATAATGTCTTTACTTTCTGAGACAGGAAAAAAAGGCAGGGTTTTTTTTTAAACTATTACCAATTGGAAGGGACTTGAAAATTCCATGTTAAGTACATATTGTAACGTTTTGATAAGAAGCAAATTATCTCAACTACTAGCAATAATGGTTAAACAAGGCAGAAGGTCTATTAGCATGATATTTTGTTTCTGTCTTTAATTTCAACTCTACCCTTCTGGACAGAATTAAATATGTTTTCTCTACTTATATTTTTCTGCCTTGACCAAATTATTGTTAGAAATAAATTCTGTTATAAAACTACAATACCTTTCCTGAACTTAATCAGCCAAGGTAAACCATTTAAGTAATTTCTTCCTAAATCCCTGTCTTATCTGGATTGACAATTGACGTTGCTCACATTAAGTGGGTAATTACTTAATATGCATTATTTTCTGATATTACAGTGCGACAAAAAATAAGAGAGCATGAACACTGAGGGTAAATTGTGAACAAAAATGCACAGCTATTTAACATTTTTGTGTGTACACATGTTTGTTTACTTGTTTGAAGTTTGTGAGGACAAATGTTCATTTCAGGTTAGAGAAATAAAAATGAAGAAAGAACCAAAAAAATATATTTTTGGAGTAACATTTCTTAAATGCTTAAATTAGGATAGTAAAATAGGCATAGCCCCAATCTAGATTTCATTATCAGTATATGCAAGCCTTAATACTTGATCCTTGTTTATAGGAACTATCATTTGAATTTATTGATGAAAGTTGGTTTGCTATATCTCATTTGCATGGTCTGTTGCATAGAACAAATAAAATGCTTATTCTTCTTGTTATTTATTAAAAGACATACATTTTGATCTTGAAGGCATAGTTTTGAGTTAAAGAAGTATCTTTTAAGTAGGAATATTTCTTGCAATTAATAAGTTGGCACTTATTTTATGGTTCTGATTATATTTTTATTTTAACCATTAGAGGGCACGTTAGTTCAAGGGAAATTAATGAAAAAGCACAGCAATAAGACGGAAATAGGCTTTGAAGTGGGGGGCAGAAAAAATTTATATATATAACTATGCTTATTTTCATTCATTTCATTGTCATTTGCAGTATAATTTATCCAGGAAATTTTTTCAATCTGAAAAAGAATTCAAGTATATATAGTTTCATGTAAGAAATAACTCTTCACTTTTTACTGCTAGGTACTACTCCTTGGAGAATGAGGTTGGCCTAGTTGCATTTGACGAGGTTGACTGCTATATGACCAAGGAGGACCTAATAAATCATGGCATTTGAAGAACATCCTGAGTTCAAAGTTACGTATGATCAGGTTATTATGAAATAAGTATGAAGTAAGCAAATGCCAGTCCCTGGTCTTGCAGTTAATAATAATAATAAAAGGCACCTAAGTGTCAATGAATGCAGCTCAGCAACTAGGCTTTACTGCAAATATTTATAACCTTTAAAATTTGGTACAAATTACAGAGAGAAAAATAGATGGCCCTGGAGTGAACACAAAGCTTTATTTCACTGGAAAGGCTTGACTGAGGTCATAAACTGCAAGAGAACAGGCAGCTCAAGTGGCTTATGAATGGCTGTCCAGTCTCAGAATGAGCTCATTTGTTTTCAATCTACGCAAACTGTTATTATTTCTAATCAGTCTTTTGCTCTAAAGGCTGCAGGTTTTTAATCTGTAAAGGCTAAAATAGACACTAGCTAGTATTAAGTAATACTACTTTTATGATGTCAAGTTAAAAGATCACTTTAAATAATTAACTCATTATTTAGTAAAATTTATTGAGCACCTACTAAGTTTCAAGTTCTGAGCTGGGTGATAGGGAATAAAGACAGATAATATATTGTCCCCAGCTCAGTAACATAATTTTTTATTGCCCTGTTATTTATAGAGAAATAAATCAGCAAATAACTGTAGTACCTAACTTTATATATTAGTGCAAAAATAGGAAAGAGATTTATCAAACTTATTACAAAAAATACTTCGCATTTTTTTAAGGGAGGTGAGTAGTTAGGCAAAATGATTAGTATATACTATCTTCAGTTTAAGACTGCAGAACTGCTCTGTTAATATTTTTCTCTGAGAGTCAATTATGCAATAAATTGTAGTAATTAGTAGCATAAAACAAGGTAATAATGTAATTAAAACCAAAATATTTACTTGGTATAGAAGATACTTTTATGCATCTTAATTCTGCTCCTTGGGAGCTAATAATACTCTATAGGAATTTCTGTGTGGCTTTTACATCTGGTGGTTTTGGAATTAGCATGTACAAAGAGAGCTCAGAATTATGCTTTAATTATGATTTGAATGATGATTTGAGACTGAGCATGAGTTGTCAACAGAATTGTGAGCTGAGGGAAAAAGAGATAAGGACCGTTAGTGGGAAAAAAAGTATATTTGCAGTCACTTACTTTAAAGAGCCTTTTGTTTTAAAAGAAGTAATTAATGTTAGGAATTAATTGGTTCAGATTCTTGATTTTAAAGTTATCACTTGGTTGCTAAGATGAAGCCTTTTCAAAATTACTACATGATATGCAATGACAGGAACATTTCAGTTGAAGGTAGAAAACATAATTGAAAAGCTAGCTTTTGAGTGCCTGCTTATCACCCTAATTGATAGATGAGCCCGAGGAACTAAATGCTGTAGTTCAATACAAAATGCATTTAGCTGGATTTCACATTACTATGTGTGGTTTTTCTAAGAGCTAAACATTATTGCTGATATTCTGATACATCCTTGGGCTTTAGGTGGAACCTGGTCAGTGTGCATTAACTGTTATAAGCAATCATGAAGTCAAAATTCCATGCAACAAATGGATCCAGGTTTAGTATCTAAAAATCTTTGAAGATTTGGATAACAAAATTATGGCATTCATAAAATTCATAAAATGCAGGCATAAAGAATAATGTTTCAAATATATGTTTGTTGACATAGAAAGCGCATTGCAAAAAAGATGATACAGTGAGTCCCACTATTGTAAGAAAAATATGACATGTATAAGAATGTGAAAAATCAGAAAGGACACACCCCAAATGTTAGCAGTGGTCATCTTAAGCAGTGGGATTAGGGAGGTGTTCATTTTCTTTAGGCTTATATGTATCTTCCTAATTTTTCTGTAACAAATATACTCAATTATATAATAAAAAAGATGTATTAGTATCCAGTCTGCCCAACACGTAGCAGGAAATTTTTCATACGACTTTAGAATATTTAGTGATATTGCTGATATTTAGTTAGTCCTAACATATATTTATAACTCCTATTTGTTTATGTGTTCTCTGTTTTTATATTTATATATTTTCTTGTAGCATTTATTAAAAATTCGGCAAAATAAAACACAGATAATACCTACTTTGTCTTAAACAAATGAGAGGATACAATGAATTTGGAAACAGTAAAAAAAAAAAAGACAATTGAAAAATAAAGGTGAATTTTAGCTTTGCAAATATAGAAGTGAAAATTTAAGATAATATGTATAGGATGTGACCTGGGCATAGAAGAAGGCTGAGATGAAAGAAGTCCACATTAGACCACCTTTTGAATCTGTACATGGGCAGGAGGAAGATAGAACTATTGGGAGTGACTGTCACAATAGTCAGGACGGGAGGTGTGACAATCTTTTGAGAAAGATGGTGAGTCAGCTAACACCCTGGTGATCTATTTCTACAAGGTGTATCCCTTTTAGTGAGGAGAAATCTTGGCCCAACTGATCTGCTCAAGGAGAGTTTATTTTCTTATTTCTATTTAAAAGAATAGTTTTTGGCAGATGGATTCTCAGGGCATTTTGTATGTTTGGTTCAACCGTTCACACTGATGTGATGCCTGAGACATCACATCAGTGTGAACGGTTGAACCAAACATACAAAAATCAAATGAGATGGGCGAATTTGGATGAAGTTCAGCAGGATCTTCCACTGATAGGGGGAGCAAAAATGACTCCTGAACTACTTACTTGGAAAAAGCCATACACACATATAGATAAACATCGAATAGCTCTTTGGGGCATCTCTAGTCTGGGTCAGATGGGATTAAGCTATAAGAGAAGAAGATTGCCTTGCTAGTTAGTATTCATAGTTAAGCATGAGGTAAACGTTTATTACATTGTTGAAAGTAAATGTTATAAAATGAGGGCTTAAGGGAGGAAGTTATGTTTCTGGGGACACAGTATTAAGCTTCTTTCTCCCTTTTCTGATTAAACAAACTCTAGTGGGTGTTTTATTTTTTTCTGCTTTATAGGTTATGTTCATTCTGACATATGGAAAACAGCTTTTAACTACTAGTGAATAATCGATTTTTCATTACAATTTTATTAACAGTAAGTAATTAATCAGTTTCACAATTTTATTTAGAATGTTGGTTTAAATATATGGCTGTAATTTTTTTCAGTCCAGAAGAAAATCTGTAAACCAACCATGTTTCAAATTGGCCCCTTAACCAATGAAGTGATTTTCTTGAGAGAGAAAGCTTAGAAAATTTTCTAATTAGTGCTAAGACCTGATTTTCTGTGGCTCACTGCTTCATGTATTCTACTTCTTCAAATTATGCTGTAGGAAATGTCTTTAGAGCTTGGTGTTTTCTGTTGATCTTTACAATTGTTCTCACTAATTTAGAAGTTAACTGTGCAGTGATTTTTCAAGAATGCACTGGAGCCTTGAGTCGGCACATACTCCTGTCCACCAAGCCAGGGGGCAAAGATTCTTGTGGCCCCTCATCCTAAGGCTCCATGCATGAGAATAGCATGCATGAACTCCAACTGCCAGTTCATTTTCTCCATGGAACTCTCCTATTAGCCTGCAGTTCGTGCCTTAAATGCCTCTTCCTCTTAAAGAGCTGAGAGGGGATTTGTGTAGCATGAGCTTACCTGAGAAACTAAAGACATTAATTAGAAAGGTGCTTCTGAGCAACAGGAAAATTTTCACTGGAAAGGTTTCAAATCTAAGAAAGTAATTAATTTCTCTGCGGAAGAGGATCATGATTTTCTCTTCTGGTGCCCTTCACTGTTGCAACTGAATGGTTTATGCCACAACAGAGGGAATTTGACTCCCCTCTCATTAACCCTTGTAGTTTGGCTCCCTCTGTTCCGTCTCCTTTTCTCTTCCATTTTGGCCTTCTAGGGGGTTGGGGGACAATATTTTATTTTTTTGTGAGGAAAAGTTAAGGAATATGTTTGAAGGAGTATATGCAATATGTAGTTCTTTTTGTTGTTGTTGTTTTTGTTTTTCTTTTTTTGAGATGGAGTCTCACTTTATTGCCCAGGCTGGAGTGCAATGGCGTGATCTTGGCTCACTGCAACCTCTGTCTCCTGGGTTCAAGCGATTCTCCTGCCTCAGCCTCCCGAGTAGCTGGGATTACAGGCATGTGTCACCACTCTGGGCTAATTTTTGTATTTTCAGTAGAGATGGGGTTTCGTCATGTTGGCTAGGGTGGTCTTGAACTCCTGATCTCAGGTGATTCACCCGCCTTGGCCTCCCTAAGTGCTGGGATTACAGGCGTGGGCCACCAAGCCTCGCCAAGCATATTCTTATATGTTTCCTGCTTTCCCTCCTTTTTATACAAAGGTAGCATACTATATATACATTTTTGTACTGACATAAAAATTACTCCGTATCAGTTCATATGTATTCTCTTCATTGTTTTCACTGTTACGTGATATTTCACTGTGTGTTTGTGCCATAGTTAATTCATTCAATCTCTTACATTAGGGCTTTTAGGTACTTTCCAATATTTTTTAGTTGCAAATAATGTGGCAATAAATAACCTCATATTGTTAGAGCTGTAACTTCTGGGTAAAATCCTAGACATGGGATTGTTGGATTAAAAGGCAAATATGTATGCAGTTTTGTTAGATACTGTCAAAGCCCTCTCTATAAGGGTTATATCATTTTGCATTCCTGTTGGTGTTGTATGAGAGTGATTTTCTTCCCAAACGTCATCAACAGAGTATATTGTCAAGCTTCTAAATTTTTGCCAGTTGGAAGGGTGAAACATGGTATCTCAGTATAATTTTAATTTTTACCATCTACTATGAGTAAAGTTGAACATTTTTTTCACGTGGTTAGAGTCATTGTTAAGTCTTTCTTTTTTGGTGAGTTGACTATTTATGACTTTTGTTCACCTTTCTATAGGATTTTTGTTCATTATTTCTTTTTATATTAGAAATACTAATTCTTTCTCTGCACTATATCTCACAGATTTTTCTCCCAATTTGTCATTTGTCTTTTGATTTTGCTTGTGGTGTTTTATGTCAAAAAATATCTCTATTTTTATGTAGTTAAATACATCAATTTTTTTGAATTGTGTCCAGATTTTGAGTCATGGTTATTAAATCTTTCCCTACAGCCAGGTTATAGAAGTTAATGTGTTTTCTTCTAGTATTTATGTTGTTTCATTTTGTTTTGTTGTATGTGTCAAGAATGAATTAAATTTTATCTTTTTTCAATGGCTATTAATTGTTCCAAAGCAATTTATTAAAACATTCAATTTATCTTTACCCCAGTAATTTGAGAAACCACCTTTATAAAATATTTTATCAAATACTTTATCACATTTCTTTAACAAAGAAAAATGTTCATATATAATTGAGTTTGTTCCTTGATTTTTTATTCTAGTCCATTGGTCTGCCTGTCTATTCAGTCACCAGTACTACACTGTTCCATAGTACATTATAACATCTAGTAGGGCTTGTACCCTCTTATAGCTTTTTTCTTTCAATACTTTCCAAGTGTTCTTGCATGTTTACTTTTTATTTATTTATAAAGCCCAGTCGTTTCAGAAGGACTATTTTATCCAGTTTTTGCATGTATACAGTGGGATATTCTTTTTCAGGGGCATTGGAGGGTCTTGAGATAGGGTCTTGCTCTGTTGCCTAGGGTAGAGTGCTGTGGCATGACCATAAATCACTGCAGCCTCAAATTCCTGGGTTCAAGTGATCCTCATGGTTCAGCCTCCCAAGTAGCTGGGACTACAGGCATGCACAACCACACCCAGCTAATATTTAAAAATTTTTTTAGAGATAGAGTCGCCTTGCTATGTTGCCTAGGTCTCAAACTGCTAGCCTCAAGTGACCCTTTGTCCTTGGCCTCCTGAAGTGTTGGGTTTACAAGTAGGGGTCACTATTCCTAACTATGACATAAGTTATCTCTTATTTCTAGAAAGTTTTTCTTGATTATATTTACAAATTTTGGTTCTGTTTTATTGTTTTGTGTTTCTTCTTCAGGCACTCCTATTACATGTATGTTGGACCCCGTTCCTCTCTATTTTCTCTTTTAAGCATTTTTCTCTTTTACTCCTTTTTAAAAAAATCTTATTTTCCTTCTCTTGGTTGTCATTCTTCCCTTTTGACATCTCTAATTAAATATTTATGTAAATGTATTCTCTTCTGGGCATCATGTAATTTATTCTTCTTTTCTGAGATGGTTTGTCTTTTACTTCAACTTCTCTCTGTGTTTAATCACTGTTTAATCACCTCCTGTGCATATTTTCCCGGCAAGTTTCATTTTATTAAAAAAGGTTTCTAGTTTTCCAATTTTTACATTTAGTTTCTAAAAAAATTTCAAAATGCTCATTTAATGCTATTTAATTCAGCTGGGAGTATTGTATTATACTCTTCTATCTCATGGCTTTTCTTTTTGAGAGGAGGGGAAGAATTTTCATCAGCTGAAATGCATTTTCTCTTTTCCTTGTACAGTAGCTTTGTATGGAGTTAGCCATAACTTTTCTATTCTGAGGCATATTTTGGATAGGGTTCTGAATTCAAAAGTGCCCTTTCCTGAGGTATAGTAATGTGCCATCTTTTTAATCAATGATGTTGGCAGTGGAGGTACTGGTGCTTACTTTTTCTCTTTTTTTCTGCAGAATTTTTAATATTTTCTTCTTCCTTCTTTATTTTTCTTCAAGAAATAAGGGGCTATGCCTTTCAGAGGCACCATCTTTTCTCTATTTATGTGATTCTCCCATAGAAGCATGCTTCTTGGATATTTTCATGCTCTATCCTACTTACCACTAAGCCCCTTCCCTGCAGCTGGTGCTATGAATTACCAAATCTTGTTTTTCAGTATTTTATGACTTGGTTTTGGACTTTCTCTTTCTAGGGGGTAATTTTGTCTGTGCTTAGTTTTAGTCCTCTGTTCTCCCCTCCTCTTTTTCACTGAGTCTCTTATGCTTCCGCTTGTTCACTCTTCAAATTCATAAGCTTGCAATGGTTGGGGAGCTTTGTCGAAATGTGGTGTTTATTTCTTTCTTTATGGTAATTTTAAGTTCATGGCATTCTCTGTCTCTGAGCAATGTAGATGGGCCATGTGCAGTTTTGTTTATATTCCTTGTTAATTTTACTTATTTTGCTTAAAAGAGCATTTGTGGAGAGATTTGGATTCAGGCGAATGTCATTATTTCCAGACCTGGAAATCTTTGTCTAAAAAGATACTTTTAAATTAACTGTTTCAAAGAGTGAATATGTCAAGTAGTTCAATATGTTATGCTCCTTGTCCCTTTCCAGGGAAAAGGTTTTCTTATTAATTATGGGAAAACTAAAATCCCACTAAGATTCTCCCACTGAAAGCTTGAGCTTTATTTAGTAGAGGCAGTATAGAGGATGTGGAAAGTTCTGGAACTGGACAATATTTCTTCTTCTCTTGGATCTCTTTGAAAACTTTCTTCTGAAAGTGCTCTCTTTTCTTTATCATGCTCAGCAGATGAGGTTTGGGGGTGACTTGTACCAACACTGGTACTCTTGGATGGCCAATTAGAAAAGAAAACGCAGGCTAGGTGTTTTATGTCAATTCTACTTTAGTGTCAGAGAAAATGAAAATTTATGCATTTTGCTTTCTTCTCTTTCCATAGAAATGGTAAGATCTGTGGTGTCAATCTCAGGGTGTGGGCTTAAGAGAAAGCGAGTGTGAACCTGAATGCATGGACTTTAGTTGGATGGAAAGATAAGTTTTTGAGGCTCATATGTGGTCCATCACAACTCTATAGAGAAAAGTATTGAGAAAAAATTGACACCATTTTCTTGCCCCCACCCCATGTAGACACTTGCCTCCCATCTCTACTCAACTTTTATACAATTTTCTCTATTCTCATAAGATAATGATTGTTTCATCCTGTTCAAGACCAATTGTTTCCATCTGGGCCCTGAGATAGCTGCTCCTGCATCCGCCAGTTTCTTCCATTCTGTCTCCTGAATCTTCAACATTCATTCCATATCAACCACTTGCCCTTTAATGGTTTCTTCTTGCCCTACAAACCTGCTTAAATTTTTATCATTCTTAAAAAACTTTAAAATAAATTCTTCCCTTATGTTACCCTATAGCTACCATCTAATCTGTCTGTTCCCCTTCTTATTTAAAATTCTCACAAGAGTGGTCCGTATTTGCTGCATTTAATTCCTCTTCTCGCATTTATTTCTCTCCTCTATGTTCTTCTACCTGTGTCCTAGGACTCATCAAAATGCCTCCCTTTAATGTCACCCATAACTTCCAAGTTCCAATTCTTTAACAACAGTGTTCAATTATATCACTAGAATTCTGTGGTCTCTGGCTTCTATGACATTGCACAAACCAGTCCTTACAGTTTTTTGACTGGGCCTTCCTGGTTTTTCTCTGTGAACTTTCTTTAGGGGAGTGACCAGAGGGACATTCTATATGATCACTGCATTCTTAATAACCCACACTAATCTTTTGCCTCACTCAGTGCCTGAAAGGGAGCAGAAGCTCAACATTATTAAAAACACTGCATACGTGAAATAAAATCTGTCTTCAAGCTGTGACCTTCAATGTTTGAACACTACTGTAATTAGGCCTAGTTAGGGCTATGAGCCTCAATTACTCTCTAGTCTCATAGTTCACTCAGCAGTCATTTAAAATGAGGAGATTTCACAGACAAATCTAGATTTTAAACTCTCTTGCTTAATATGAAGCTCCAGCAATATTGGGTTGGCATTTCTTCAAAGCAGCTTGTCACAAAATTGAGTAACTACTGCTCTCTTATTGATAGGCATGTACTCTCAAGCTTAATTTGATTCATTAATTTACCTTTCCTGCCTGAAGTGTTATAATTTGGCGCCCTTATTTAAACCTGTTATCTATACCCAAACTCTATTATCCTTGATATCCCAAGGAACTAATGATGACTCTGGGTAGGTGTCTGATTAGAAATAAAGGGACTTGGTGAACTGAACACATTTACTCCTAATAGTTAGAGCTTCCATATATGTTGATTGGTTGACTTAGCATGCATGTGACTTATAAAGGACATTAGGAAATTTTAGTCCAGAAAAGGAACTAGAAAGTCAAGTCCCAGTGATCTGTGTTTTAAAGACAGGACCATTACAAGCATAAAATAACACTATGTTAGTCAGTGCAGGTATATCATATTAAAAACAAACAAAGCACAAAACATAAAAATTTGAACGTATGAAGCAAAGACGTTATAGCTTGATAATTTTTGTTACACATGTTTCAGTTCTTTTTATAAAAGGAACTAGTGCTACGAACTTTTGAGTAGTAATTACCAAGCCCATCTAAGGTATAATTTTACTTACAAATAACTGTTGGAATTTTTTAATTGAATTCAATACTAACACCCGTTATTTTAAATATTAAGCATTTAAATGAAACATATAAGTGTTTCAGAAAAGTCTATTGAATTCTTTTGTTTTAATACAGCAACTATGCTTATTCCATCTTCTGCTTTTTAATTTGGGCTCATATATCTTTATATAGTTGTGATCAACGAGTTGTATAACATTGCTTTCTACCTTTTCAGTTAGCATTGTTTTATATAAGCATTTATCTGCCTATATTTCATTTAAACTACTTATTGGCATCACAATATTCTCTCAAAACAATATGTTACTGTGCCTTATTTTGGAGGCTTATATTGTCTTCAGTTTTTCAATGGTGTAGTAACAGTAATACAAATATCTTTTGATAATTAAAAGAAGTTTCCTTGATTTTCTCCCATTCCTTCTTAAAAAATTTTTTCTTCTGCAATCATAGCCATTGTAACCTTGAATACTTGGGCTCAAGTTATCCTTCTGCCTCAGCCTTCTAAGTAGCTGGGACTACAGGCATGTGCCATTATGCTAGGCTAATTCTTTTATTTTTATTTTTGTAGAGATGGGGGTCTCGATATGTTGCTCAGGCTGTTCTTCATATCTGGCCTCAAGCTATCTTCTTGCCTTGGCCTCCCAAAGTGCTAGGATTATAGGCAGGAACCACCACACCCAGCCAAAATTTGTCATTTATTGTCTTTTTTTATGGCTTCTTTAGCTGTCCTTGGACCTTAACTGTCGTCCAGGTCTCTGAATCAACCCACTTGGAAATGTTACATTTCTGGTCTCATTCAAGTGTCGCTTTTATTCAGAGAATTCTCACAATGCGTAAATGCAGGCCCTTATAAAGTACATACTGTGGATCAGGATCTCTTTCAGGAGATACAATGGTGAATTGAGTATGGTTTCTGTCCTCACAGACTATCCAGTCTAGAAGGGGCATTCAAGACATTATAGACATTCAAGTACTCTTGCAATACAATGATATGGATTTTGTACAAAGAAGACACAAAAAAGAGGTTGGTTAATTCTACCGAGTGAGGGATGATCAGGAAAGGTTAAGTAGAGATGGTCATATTTGGTTTCAGTATTGAAATATAGACAGTTGTTCACTAGATAGAAGGAATGTAGCGTATAATAGGGGAGATGTGGAGAGAAGGGATTTCAAGTAGAGAAAGTTACCCAATCAAAGATACTGAGATGCAAACAAGATAGACTATTCAGACAATTCCACATATTCTTCTTGGTTGGAACTCTTGAGAAGGAAATAAGGGTACGATTATGGGGGAGAGGGGCTTAAGCTCTATATAGACTATGAAAATAGTAATTAAAGAATTACAAGTACAGGTATAACATGATAATGTGATTTGCATTTCAGAAGATCATTATAATAGTTATGTGGAAGAAAGCTAAAATGGGATCCAGGCCAGAGACAGTGGAGCCAGATAAGAGACTATTGTCATAAATATTAAGGAGGAAAAATCAACTAGGATTTGGTCACTGATTGACTGCAGTCAATGAAGTAAAAGAAAGAGGTAAAGATGAGTTCCAGGTTTCTGCCTTCAGTGATAACAAATATTTGCCCAGTGAAAATGAATGGCATGGATCATGATTCTAACCAAGATAGAAAATAAAGATAATGAATTTAGTTTTGGCCAATCTAAATTGGAGGTGCCAGTGTCAGATGAGTGGTTTGATATATGCTGATACTGGAATTCCAGAGAGAGTTCCGGGCAGAAATTATAGAACTGTGCTCTCAGCCTTGAGCATGTCCTTATTTCCAATTATTGTAGGACGTGTCTACCTAGATATTCTACCATCACCTGGAATCCAGCTTAGTCTAATTCTAACTCATCAGTTTTTCACCCAAGATAATTTTCTTAACTCTCTCACAATTAATTGTGACACTAAGACACTCACTTCTAATCTCTAAGCAGTAGAGGTAAGCTTAGACTTTTCCTCTTTATTGTTATTGGTAAACTTGCCTATTATCACGTTCTGTAATGTCTTTCTTCAAAATTTCTCCAGTGAAAATTTCTAGGTGTCCAGAAATTTAGGCTTCAGTCCTGATTCTGTTGCTAACTGGGAAGTTGATCACCTTGTACAAACCATATAATCATTCTAAGTCCTAGCTTCTACCTCTGGAAAAAGAAGGACTTTGAATTAGTCAGTGGATTCCCTTCCAGATATTGAGTCATATATGTTCCTTCATTATTCTGAACGGATTCTTTGTGATTCGTGTGTCTCCAAATGGATGTCCCAGCTTTTGGTGTCATTCCCACTCAATCTTATGCTTATAATTACCACCTGAAGCTTCCTTAAATGCACATCTTTCAAGAACTAACCTAATGGCTTCCTTTTGCCTATCAAGTCTGACTTGTTTGTCAGGTTACCAAGATTCTGCAAAATGATTTCTACCTAGTCAAATGAATCCATCATTACTTTTTAACATCATCCCTGATATATAGTCAGTAGACTTCTGACTGATTTCTCCTCAGAATTTAATCATGATCTTTACCCCCCTTGAAAATCTAGTACCCTTCCCTCTGAATCCTAAATTATGTTTCAAATACCAACTCAAGTCCTGTCTTCCAGCGGGATTATACTGAACCACTC
Source organism: Symphalangus syndactylus (assembly GCF_028878055.3). Taxonomy (NCBI): domain Eukaryota; kingdom Metazoa; phylum Chordata; class Mammalia; order Primates; family Hylobatidae; genus Symphalangus; species Symphalangus syndactylus. The sequence continues at coordinate 68,488,936 of NC_072424.2, forward strand.
CAAACATCAGTGTTCTTGCCTCTGTTTCTAAGAGCATTTGTATTCTGTGGCATGATTTACCACTTAAATTTATCTATAGGCTTGGTTTTGACTGATTTCTATGTGGGGACCATCTTCTGTGTCTGCCACAGCCTACCAGAGTGTGAAGCCCAACACACCATAAGTACAGGTTGGTTTACTGGCTTTCATGAACACACATGTTACAATAAGGGACAGGCCATAACCTCAATGTTTGAAAAACCAAAACAAAATAACAAAGCCACACCTCTGTCGGAGGGATGACTTGTAAGATGATAAAAAAAATTATACACCAGAACAGACATGGGAAATTGAAAAGCTGAATTGGTCTATTAAATATAAAATTAACTCTTGAATTCTTTTTGGTTTATTTACATGCAATTGACAATTTGAGCACTCGGGGTTCAAATATCTTCATTACAAATTGTACATCTAAGAACTAAATCATCTATGCTACCACAATATCCTATCAGTTTTAAGAATGTCTGCAGTTTAGTTAGTAGTATTGTGTTAATGTTAATGTTTTCATTTCAATAAATGCATGTGATTATGCAAAATGTTAACAATAGGGGAACATAGGTGAACCCTGTACTATCTTTTTAAGTATCTGGTATGTCCAAAATTATTTGAAAAATTCCTTTTTAAAGTTTCTGCTAAATGGCTAAATATCAGCAAACATTTGTGTCTCCTCTGGAGCTCTGGAATCCTAAAATGTTGCAGAGGATGGTGACGTGCATGTCCCAGAGCCGCATCTAGGATGGGACACTCATTCTCCACACTGCCAAAAGCACTGAAAGAGGACAGCCCAGCCAGTGCTTCTCTAGGCATTGCCTGAGCCAATGAGAGACCAAGACCCTGCTTCTCTCCAGGGGAACACATTTACCAAGACGAGTGACAGTGGGGGATAGAAAGGCCTTCCCCCTTGCTTTATGGAGGGTGCCTTGGGGCCCTTTTTGATGCAGAATTTTCTGTCTTGTGACCACATTGCATTACAAACCTTGCATTTTCCCAATTCTATCAACTTCAACCCCCACTTGATTGTTGATCCCAACAGCATTCACCAATAAACTTCCTCTTCAGAAAAAAAAAAAAAAAAAAAAGAGTGCCACTTTAAATTACTGGAGAAATTAAGTGCAATTTCAAACTTTATATTGTTTTGCGGGTCAAAGTATAAAAATAGATTCCATGAATTTGTGAAGAAGGCAGCCACAAAGTAAACCAAAACATACTTGGTTAGGTCCCTGGGTAAAATTTGGCTGAGTTTTGAAATGTGAATGCCTCTTTGGACTTCACAATTTATTTCTGTTACATTAGGATTCAAAAGAAAAGAGAACTTATTTGCTACACTTTATCTCTTCTCCATATCTGTCATCAAACACTTATCTGTTTTTGCAATTATTATTTAGGGTTTTTGTATTTTGTCAGGCACCTTGAAGTAATTTTAATTATTATGACAAACATGTAGCATAAATACTGTATGATTCTATATGAATTTCTATATGACTTTCTCTGATGTCTTTGAGTTTGTGGTTATCGCCTACTTAAAAGAAAGTTTAGGCCATATCACTGCCTTCAAAAAGTTTAAAGTCTTCTACATTAACAATGCACCACAGAGCAAAGACAGGCCAGCCTACATTCAGAATTTAAATTTAAACTCTCATGGGCCTAAGACAGGATACTAAAGAGAATCATGATTCATATTCTGTGTTCTCTAAGGTGGAACAAGTGTCTAGACTCCTGAGAGCTGGATGTCAGCAGACTTTAACACAGTGATTCTCAGTGTAGCAAAAGTGGTAGAAAGCCGCCTCAAGGACTGAAAAACTGAGGGGGAAAAAGCTGTCTCCTAAAACACAGGAGACCCAGAGAAGACGAAGTATGGCAGAGACTTTGTGGTTTCCATCTGTTTAAGAAAAACTTGAGTAAACATTTTAGTTGGTTTCCATTCCCTGCCCCATCTTGGTGTTTGTATACCATTCTCTGCATCTGCATTCTATATTCCTATTAACTGAGAGAAATCTTCTTTTCTGTGATTTGAATGTGATTCTACAGCCCACTTGTCATATATGATAATAACACCATCATTGATTAATGTTTTACAGTTGGCAAAGCACTTTTACAGATGTTATTGCATGTGACCCTTATGGTAAGCCTATGATGTAGGTAGGAAAGACATTATTTTACTCACAAATAATTTTAAGCTCAGAGTACTTGATTAATTGTGTCCAAGATCATAGAGCTTATAGAATTATTTTGGAACTGAAACCTAAAATCTTTCTATTATTCTTTAAGTTCTATTACCAACTTGCTAATGATGACATTTATGGGTGACTTTGATTAATGGAAAAATAGCAATAAAGATGTGAAAGGACTCCCATTCATGGAAGAATAGGAATGAGGACTGAGAGTCCCCCTGTGGTCCTTTTCTGATTTAATCATAGAATTGTAGGATTTGATAATTAATAAACCAATGGGTAGGTATGATTTTTTAATATACAAAGCCCTACACTTACCTGAGCTTTTGATTTAGGAGACCCTGGAGAAAAATATATATTGTTTCCAAATAGTTTCAGAGAGGGGGCTCTAGTTTCTCTCAATATAACCCTTTCTGATCTTAAGTTCCTTTATCACCAAGTACTCATTTCTATCTAACCCAAATCCTGACTGCTGTCGTTTGAGCCCAAATCCTTTTGTTCAGTAGGAGCTACTGTAAAATTTTTATTTATAGCTTTGGAAAGGTGCAGGAAACATATTTGAATGATTTCTGACTGCTGACAAGCCCTAACAACCGATAGTCCTAGGCACTGAACTGAATGTCTCTTGGCAGGGATGGCTATTTTGAGGGGAAAAGACAAAAACTGGCAAGAAAACTTTTTTCATGCAGGTGTGATTTTATGATGGAATTTTATGACAGAAACCAACCAAGTGTCCTTTGTATCGTTTACGATGTCATCAGCTCTTAGGCCGAGATTTCTTTCTCATTATTCATGTTTATTTGGCTTAGAGCAAATTAAAAATCAGACAAGGAAATTGTAATATAATTTTGATTTTGCAGATGTAATCTGACTCCTGAGCAACTTGAGATAAGTTTGCTTCTTTTATTTGTGCTATTGAATTATGTTCTTAAAAGTTTTTTTGTTTTGCGAAGGTGGAAATTGTTCTTTGTCTGTATGGCTTGTGCAATTTTGAACACTCTATCACCACTTGATATTAACAGCAAACAAGAAATGCTCTGCATATTACAGTTATTTTTCTAGCTTCAAAGAGTTTAAAGGTAGGATTTAAAAAAATCAGTTTACTCTGAAGAGAAAATTGCAGCTGGAATTCTCTCATTGTGGTATACACTGATGCATTTCTTTGATTTTTTTTTTTTTTTGATACGGTGTCTCACTCTGTTGCCCAGGCTGGAGTGCTGTGGTGCAATCTGGGCTCACTGCAACCTTCGCCTCCCAGGTTCAAGCAATTCTCCTGTCTCAGACTCCCCGGTAGCTAGGACTACAGGCATCTGCCACCACGCCCAGCTAATTTTTGTATTTTTTAGTAGAGATGGGGTTTCATCTTGTTGGTCAGGCTGGTCTTGAACTTCTGACCTCAGGTGATCCACCGCTCCTCGGCCTCCCAAAGTGCTGGGATTACAGCCGTGAGCCACCACACCTGGCCAATATTGTTTTTTTCAATCTTATAGTAAATGGGGTAAAATTCATGGAAACAGTTTTTTTTTCTTCCTTCCTGAAGTTCCAGTTTGTTATCATGCCATGGTAAATGCCGGAAACAGGTATCCCTTTAAGAGCAATTGTAGTCTTCACACCTTTCTTATGAGTGGTTACCTTTCCATTGTAACTTGTGACCCTGCCCCCAACCAAATCTGAATGGACCTGTTGTGAGCATCTGGCCAAAAGGCAGCATCTATAGGCAGATTAGTCTATATCTTTTGATGTTTACCTCTCAATTCCTCTACCCTAATGCTTTATAAGCAGCATGCATGCACATATGTACACATACACTATTACTTTTCCTACATCTCCAGGTCCTCCTTATTATCTATTTGTAACCCTATGCCATCCACTTACTAGCCAGTGCCTGACTTTCTACTTTTCTTTGCAAATTTGCTTCCCATGGCATTGTGCACTCTTTCCCCCTTTTCTCAGCCCCTCCTTTCACCCATCACAAGCATTTCCAAATTAAAAAAAAAAAATTAGAAATTGGTATCTGTGCATGTCATTTCAAATTTTAATAGCAGTTGTGAGTGGATAGCAGCTCTGCTTGGCATATGAGCATTAGATATGACTCAAGCTTGAGTCATGGACATATAAAGCATGTATTCAAATCAATTTTCTTTTTGTCAGTACGTCTTGCAGTTATGGGTTGAATTGTATCCTCTCCAAATTCATATGTGGAAGTGCTAACTCCCAATGTAACTATACTTGAGATGGTGCCTTCAAGGAGGTAATGAAGGTTAAATGAAGTAATAAGGGTGGCGCCCTAATCTAAAAGGACTGGTGTCATAAGAAGAAGAGACATCAGGAGCACGCATGCACAGAGAAAAGGCTATGTGAGGACACAGTGGGAGGACGTCATCGGCAAGCCAGGAAGAGAGGACTCGCCAGAAACCTACCCTGCTGGCATATTGGACTTTCATCTTCCAGATCTGTGATAAAATAAATTTTATTTATTTAAGCCACTAGTCTGTGGTATTTGTATGGCAGTCTTAGCAGACTAATACACTTAGATAAGGCTTGAGTTTCAAAACATGATTTTAGTGGAATTAGACTTGAGCAACTCAAAATGATATACTTAATTCTGATCAGCATCATTGTTGATACATAATTGATTCAATCCTGTTATCATGACACCTGGGGGCTGTAAGTTAAACACTGATTTTAGTGGGAATATGATTAGACCTTTGGCCCATTGTTCATATGTGCTAGGTAATTAAGTTAAAAATACTTGTTCAAGGCCGGGTGCAGTGGCTCACGCCTGTAATCCCAGCACTTTGGGAGGCCAAAGTGGGCGGATCACAAGGTCAGGAGATCGAGACCATCCTGGCTAACACCGTGAAATCCCGTCTCTACTAAAAATACAAAAATATTAGCTGGGCATGGTGGCAGGCACCTGTATTCCCAGCTACTCAGGAGGCTGAGGCAGGAGAATGGCGTGAACCCAGGAGGCAGAGCTTACAGTGAGCCAAGATGGTGCCACTGGACTCCAGCCTGGGTGACAGAGCAAGACTCCATCTCAAAAAAAAAAAAAAAAAAAAAAAACTTGTTCAAAATCTCATGTAGGACACACTTTGGGGTCTGCATTTGTCCTAACCACTCTGTCCTGAGATGTAGAGCATTTCAATCTCTGACTTAGGAATAATATTGATTTTGATCAGAAACTGTAAATATTCATGACCTAGTACCCTTACTTAAGAGGATATATGATATAATATGATCTATCTAGCTTGGGGTTTCGAGGTGATTGTTGATGATTGCTCTATTAGTGATTGGTTTTTTGAAACTTGAGTCTGTAACCTCATTAATTTAGCTGGTATATAGAGAGCACATATTGAAAATCAAGTTCAGCTTTAAAAATGATAAAATAAACAATTTGAAAATATAAATTGTAAATTACATTTCACATGCACAGCACACATCAGAGGCTCAGACAAATAATGTAGGTTTAAGTTTGATTCTAGTACTTGTAACACGAGATAACTTTTGGCTATGATTGATGCACCTGTGCACAGCCTTGTACGATATATCTTCTCTGAAGCTCTCTGCAAGGGACTGTATCAGCCAGGGTTCAGCCAGCAAGCAGAGGCCCTATGAGTATCAAGGAAATAGGAGATTTCTTATAGGAATTAGATATGACACAAATGTGGGAGGAACTGGGGAAGTAAGGTCCAGAGGAGGAGTTGGAGGATCAGAGAAGGAGTCACTAGCCAGTATGTCTGAAGTACTGGCCATGATGGATAAGGGCGAGCTGGCAGGGAAATCTGTGTTGCCTAATCTGAGAAGGCAAGCACACGCAGCTGCCTCAGTAGGACCAGGGAGAAGGGTGTGACTATTTTCCAAGAGTCAAGCCTGTTGCTTTACCTCTGTCTCCCAAATCTCACACAAGTTCCTCTTTTGGCCAACTTTAACCTGGAAGCTTCAGGGTTCTCAGCTTAACCAAGTTGACATAGTACAGCACAGCCTAGCACAAGACTATCAGTTTCTACAGGGTTCTGTAGACAGAGGAGATGATGCTTGTGGTGTAGAACCTGCATCATTCTAGGGCTATCATTTGAGGGCCATTGAAAGGTATGCCTGCTAACAAATGTCCCCTGCCCTGTGGTACACTTGCTAACAAATATCTTCTGAACTGTCTTCACTGGTGCCCACAGCTCTCACCATGAGTCTCTATTTTGGGTTAGGGTATTTTTCTCATAAAAATTCCCAGTAAAAATGAAAAATCTTACTGAGAGAGTTAATACGTGAAACCTATTACTTCATAATATATTAAAATACTTGATCACCATCCAGGCATGGTGGCTCACGCCTGTAATCCCAGCAATTTGGGAGGCCGAGGCAGGTGGATCACCTGAGGTCAGGAGTTTGAGACCAGCCTGGTCAACATGGTGAAACCCTGTCTCTACTAAAAATACAAAAATTAGCCGGCGTGGTGGCACACACCTGCAATCCCAGCTGAAGAGGCCTACTCAGGAGACTGAGACAGGAGGATAGTTTGAATCTGGGTGGTAGAGGCTTTAGTGAGCTGAGCTCGTGCCACTGTACTCCAACCTGGGTGACAGAGTGAGACCCAGTCTCAAATAAACAAACAAACAAAAAACAAACTTGATCGCCTTGCTGGTCCAGCATCTGAGAAGTTTTGGGTAGAGAAAATGGAAAAAGCTCTAGTGTTATTTCAGAGGATAAGGGTGGTGGAAGCCCCTAAACATATAGGGAGTAAATGAATGGAGAAGAAAGGATGTAAAAGTGGAATATGCCCACTTAACCTTACTTCCTACTAATAATTTTGCTTTGAAGTCACCTCTCCACTATACTGCTCAAGGATAAAATTGCAAATAGCATTTGTGAGATGTTAATATTCATATTTAGGTACATGAAGTTAACTCTGGAATCATTTTCAGTTTGAAAAGGTATGTGTTTGTACAATGATTTGTTCTTTGGTCTCTGGGAAAATCAACTTATTTTCAGGTTGCCCAGTTTTCACATGTATTATTTTAATTTAGTTTTGCCTGATTCTGTCATAAATCTTGGAATCAAACTTTAGGACCGGCGTGTTTATTAGGTTTCCCTTCTCTTCCCTCCCTGTCCTTTATTTTCTTTTCTGATGTGATTCTTTAAACAAAATGCAGTGGTGATTTCTGTCTCTGACCTCTGGCAAACTGTGGTCTCCTGCAAATTGGCTTAAGTGCTCTCCCTTCAGTGGGCAAGATAACAGAGACAGAGGCACCTGGAGACAGCTACTCATGTTCTGGTGACTGTGAGATGTGATGTACAAGAGCAAAATTAGGCAAACATGATAGATTGACACTGAGGACACTTGGGATGAACAGCTTCTTCTAGTTTAAACATGAGACAGCAAGATAAATGAATAAAGAAAATTGACAGTCACTTATACCTGCAGGCATCAGCAGCCATCTCAGCTAGGCTGCTGACAAAAGGTCGCAGCTCACCTGCCATGGAGACAGCCAACAGTGAGGCTACAAATAATTTGTTTTAAAACATTGTTTAGATACTTCATACTGTTTGGTGACAGAGGAGTGTCTGATTTCCTCTCCCACCCCTTGACTCTTTAGCTCACTTGCGAGTATGCACGTGCCCTCTCTTTCTAGAATCATGCAGAAGCAATAAATCAGCCAGTTTAGGAAGACCCAGCCAGCCTAACACAGATCGATTTCACAGGGAAGTCGATGGGCTGCTAATAGAATTACAACTACCTGTCAAAACAGGAAAAACATATCTGTGACAGTGACAAAGGGCAAATCAATTTAAGAAGAGGTTTTTTCTTCCAGAAACATAGATGTGGAGTACATGGATGTCTCTGAGAGTCTGTAATTGTGAATAGAAACCATATACTTGGACCGTTACAGCTAAGGTTATGTCAATGATTCTGGGAGAGCATACTGACTCTTTTTGCTTTTTATTCCAGGGGTTTGCCTGGTAACTGTAACAATTTGCTCTGTAATAGAATATAGCAGAGAGCAGCTGCCTGAAAACACATTTGATTAACTATGTTACCCAAATAAGTTGGCCTGGCCCATTAAATAAGTTATATTTCCACAAACTTTCTATTTTCATATGTCTTGTGGAAATTTAGACAAGGAGCTGTGCATTGCCAAGGATATCAATCTGGCAAATCTTTATCTTGTAAGTCAACTTGATCATTTTCAGAGACCCTATAAAACTGTTGGTAATGTGTCTTTTACTAGCAGCAACTTCTGTGTTCAGGCTTAGTTTCTTGCAAAGGGAATCTTAATCCTGAGTACAACTGCCAGGTTAAACCCATTGTGACTTAACGCGAGGCTCTTTTAGGTCAATGACTAAATTTTTAAATATTTAATATGCATGAATTTAGCCCAGCACCATAGATTTTCTGCAAAACAAACAAAAAGTGATTCTATGTTACAACAGAATCTGACTTCTCATTGTAATCAGGAAATGCACTGGGCTGTATAGTCACCAAGCTCAGTAATCAAATGTAGCCCTAGTAAGCATGTTGCTGCTCCCTTACTAGAGCAGAGCTGCTGTGTGACAATCTATGCAGGTTAAGAAACATGGTTCTGGAATCAGGTATGTCTGTGTTCTGGTCTGCTACCTGCCACTTCGCTGCATGACTTGGGTAAGGTGCTTAACCACTCCAAGCCTGTTTCCCGTTTCCCATTCTGTACCGTGGGGCTAGTAATAGTGCTGACCTCATACAGTTGTTACCATGTATATCCATGGCCCAACTATGCAGAAGGAGGAAACTGTGGCATCAATCATTTCTGTAATCTTCCTTCTACTTATGACTAGGCCAAGCAGAGAATGATCCAACTGGCTTTTTTTGTTTTTGCTCTAGGAAGTCAGGTGATGGCTTCTCATGCTGTGTTTAAGTTAACAGATGTATAAGGAGAGCTATGTCCTCTCTCCTCCCCTTTATATACATACCCTTCCCTTGACATGTATCTCAAGGATTTTACATTTTCTTCTATTGTCATTTCCACCTCTACTTTTAGAGAACTGTCTCACCCTTTGGCCTTCACAGCCTGGGAAACTAGGGAAGCGGGGACAGCGAACTGCATGGTATTAACTCTGGTACCTTGTGTTTGCTGGGTGGTGGCTTTTTGCCTGACACTGAGGGCCAATGATTCATCCTCTTGGCTCAACCTGACCTTGCTGACTATAGCTCTTATGTGTATAAATTTATTTCCATCCCCATCCCGCAGTGGGGTGAGAAATAAATGCAAGAACAAGATTTTAATTACCTTCCAAGTGTGTTAGATATAATAAATGACATTTAAAAAATCCTTCTCTTCCAACTGTACACTGATCAGAGTTGCATTCCACAAGGACTTAGTAATAAGACTGTGGTTGGCCCAGCTGTTTCAGAATGATGCCTGGAAAGATGGACAGTAACCTAGTATGATTCTCCAATCTCAGCTTACAATGGCATACTCTCACTTGGGTCCAAACTCTGTTCACATTTTGATTTTTTAATTTGTATTTATTTATTTATTTATTTTTATTTTGAGATGGAGTTTTACTCTTGTTGCCCAGGCTGGAGTGCAATGGCACAATCTCGGCTCACCGCAACCTCTGCCTCAGCCTCCTGAGTAGCTGGGACTACCGACATGTACCACCATGGCCCAGCTAATTTTGTATTTTTAGTAGAGACGGGGTTTCTCCATGTTGGTCAGGCTGGTCTCGAACTCCCGACCTCTGGTGATCCACCCGCCTCGGCCTCCCAAAGTGCTGGGATTACAAGTGTGAGCCACTGTGCCTGGCCCACTGTTCGCCTTTTGTACTGCACTTCCATGAAATCTGTTCTGGAGCTGTCTCAATTTTTGGGCTATTGTATTAGCATCATCGCTTGATATGAAAAAATATTGACTGTAGCCTACCTTCTTGTTCTACCTCACTTTTTTGTCATGATAAAGACCTTATAAGGCTGGGCACAGTGGCTCATGCCTGTAATCCCAGCACTTTGGGAGGCCGAAGCAGGTGGATCACCTGAGGTCAGGAGTTTGAGACCAGTCTGGCCAACATGGCAAAACCCTGTCTCTACTAAAAATACAAAAATTAGCTGGGCGTGATGGCGAGTGCCTATAATTTCAGCTACTCAGGAGGCTGGGGCAGGAGAATTGCTTGAACCCAGGGAGCAGGTCGGGGGCAGAGGTTGCATTGAGCCAAGATCACACCACTTCACTCTAGCCTGGGCGAAAGAGCAAAACTCCATCTCAAAACAAACAAAGCAAATAACCTCATGAGAAGGTACTGTAATGCACCTATGTGTATAAAGACAAAAATGCAAGTTTGTCTTGTTATTAATAAGACAAAGTATAATTAGTCTTGATGTACAATTAGAATAATTATGTGGATTCCATCCTTAGGACATGTTTATATTGTTACCCTGGGTCTACATCTTCATCATCATAGTGGACCTGTTTAATTCTCGGAGGGATGAGATACAAGGATAGCCTGTGGGCTCAGTGTAGGATATTTTAAGTATGATAGAGACAGAGGAAGAGTGCTGAGTGATTTCAGATCTCTGTTAGCCCCTGCATTGAAGCTCTTTGTGTAAGCCTACACACTCTGCCTCAAATTCCTCTTGCTCTAAAAAGGGGATAACCTAAAGATGGTGCTTGAAAGGGTTGCCAAAATCTTAGCTTTGTGGTGGAGACGTCTTCCACCAATCTCATCACATGAAACCAGAACCAAAGGTGTTTCTAAACGAAGGTTCAGAAGAACAAATGCATCTGGACTGATACCTGGGCAAGGCATCAGGCCTTCCACCTGGTTTCTGAGAAGAAAGTGCCCGTGGCTCAAGCCAGGTGACAGGGGTTCACTTCTCACCCCTGTGTCTTGTAGTCTGTTTGATGTTTGACGTGTAACTTAAGCCAACCACCTCTGCCTTAAGTTTACAGTACACCAAGTGGAGGGGAAAAGTTGCTGTGTTGCAAATGATAGAAGGCATTTTTTTAAGTTTAAAAATGTATGTAATGATTCTTAGTTTTTAGAACTACAGGCAAGAACACGAGAAGCCTCCGTGGTTCTGCATCTGGTGCAGTAATTTCCTTCTCTGCAGGTTCTCTTCTCTTCTTCCTCCACCCCAGGGGCCTGTTGTGGCTATCTCCTCTAGCACAGAGCTAAGATCATCTAAGGAATACTGGTTAATTGCTGAGCAGCTAAGCAGAATTGTAAAGGTCAGCTATAACAGGCAACAACATACTCATGTTCAAAAACAGCAGGATGTGACAAAAGCAATTTGTCTTGATAAATGCACTTCAGAAATCTATTGAGCTTATTTTGTCTCCCTCAGGCTCTGTCTGTCCATGTTCATCTGCCCCTTTCAGTTTCTGCGTCGGTCCCTTCTTTGGTTTTTGTTTCTTGGTATCCCGTGTCACTGTCTGGTGCTCCTGGTTGCTCTTCCTTTGTAGTAGCTGTCATGCAGAGAGGACTATGAGGATTCTTTTCCCTTAGATCCCCTTTTCCTTTTTTTCTCCTCTCATCTTATTTTCTTTGCTTTTTGTTCCTCATCTTCTTCTTCCGTCCCTTAACAGCAACATTTATTTGTCTTTCCCCACTGTTAAAACTGAAGTACTGTGGGTGCTATTCACCACAATTCCGTGGCTTGTGTTTCAGCTGCTTCCATAAGACCCCTGGCTCCTCCAACAAGGACTAAGGCGATTGTTTCTGTGTAAATCTAATTTTGAAAGGGGGGGAACAATGCCTCACCTGAGCTCACATGTGGCACCCTTGTGGTCCCCTGTTGGGCTCTCCTTGAGCTCTACAGCTTGTTGTGGAGTTCCCTGAGAATAGAACTCCACTTCTGCTGCTGCCCATGCCATCAGTGGCCACCCTGCACCAAGTGCGAGCTCTGGAGACTGTGAGTGGCTGCTGTGCCTGGGTGGTGCATGGTTCCTGTGGCTGTCGCCGTGTTGGGTCCTCCTCAGAAGTGGGGAGGATGTCCCATGCCCTGCCTTGGGCCACACATTTTATTCCAGGACTGGAGCAATTTTCTGAGTACATCTAATAGGGTCCTACAAGGAAAGAGATGGCACAAGCGAAATGGGTGGTTGGGGAGAATTTGAAGGAGGCACTATTTTCAGAGGTGTTATTAATTAGTGGTTCACAAAACATTTTTGTTGCCTTATAAATAATAATTACATAATAACTATAATCACACATATATATCCAACATATGTTGTATATACCAGTGAGATCACTGAAAAATATTTGAGGCTTTCTTTGCAACTTAAAATCAAATCTCAAATCCTTTATATGTTGTACAAGGTCCCCGGCCCCTCCCTCCCTATCCAGCCTGATCTTCATTCTTTCCCTCTACCTCTAAACTTTGCCTTCCTTGTGTTTTGCAAAGCTGGACCAACTGTTTTCCTCTTCAGGACCTTTGCACATGTTGGCCTCTGCCTGGAGCAAGCTTCCCTCGAGGCCCTGCTTGCCTTCACCTGGTGGACTCACTTCTCAGGTTGCAGTGTCGTTTTCATAGAATATTTTGACACACTTTCATAACACCACCTACGTTTTCTTCACAGAACCCTTGACAAATGACAAATAAAACAAGGTAACAGACAATCCTCGCATGGACCAATGATGACAGTGATCCGTCTAACTCTGACCTTGTAAGCTTTGGTGGGAGGTGGGGGTGGGTGGGTTTATTGATATAATTTGTGTTATTGTTTACTATCCATCCCCCCCACAACATGACTGTGGGGATCATGCTTGTTTTTGTATAGTGATGTTTTCCCAGGACTAACACATAATGAACTAAGTAATCACTATACACCGGTTGCTTTACTTATGTTTGTGTGGGTCACTTCAGTTTTTACCATAATTCCATCAGGCAGGGGTTGGCAAACTGCTGTCCACAGGCCAAATCTGATCCACCAACTGTTTTTGTCAGCAAAGTTTTATTAGAACACGGCCGTGTCAATTTGTTTATGCGTTGTCTATGCCAGCTTTTGTGCTCCAAAGGCAGAGTTGAGTAGTTACAATAGGGACCATTTTGTCTGCAAAGCTGAAAATATTTGCCCCTGTTACAAGGTAATGCAGAATCTCCATTTTCTGGATGAGAAAACTGAGGATCAAAAGTTTCAGTAACTTCCTCATACCTAGATTTCAAGTGGCAGAACTCAGATTCAGAATCACCACATCTTCTTTTATCATTTTTCTCCACAAACCAGACCTTTTTGCTGATATATATTTTTAGGACACTAAATTTCCACAGGGGAGGTGACATTTGGTCTAGATCTTAAAGGAAAAGTGGGAATTCAGCAATGGACAAGAAAGTACAAAATATTCTAGGCTGAGATGCAGAGGTATAAGAGAGCTTGGTGTGTTTATGAGATAGCTTGTCAGACTGATCAAAACATAGCAGTGTTTTGTGGTCATGGGGGAAGTGTGGGAAAATTGACAGAAAAGGAGGCAGTTAGAGCAGGAGGAACCTGCCAGACCAGGAAGCCTGAACTTGAGCTTCCAAGCCTGTGGCTTCTGCTTTGCTTGCACATTTTCTCTTTGTCAAAGTTTGAGCTTTTGTTCCAATATCTTTATTTTCCATAAATTATCTATATGTATCACTATATTAATACTATATTGCATACAGTATAAAACATAAAAACATTTTAAAAAGATAAGCTCAAGGTAAAATGAATATTCAAAATAATTTTTATTTTAGTTATTAATGCTTCAAAGTATATTTTGGCTGCCTTTTAATAACAATAATATTTCATGGGAAGAATGCTAATGCATGTGCTTAATTATATTTGAAAATTTTGGCTTAATACTTAGCGATGCAGCTGTTTGAACATATCATTTCAAGATTAATTTTTTAAAATACATGGTTTCAAATGGTATCACTGCTGGAAAATAACTCAAAGATACATGGATTCAAGTGGAAGAAGTACATTGTTGGTTTCACTTACAAATTATGATAATTATTTTTCAAATCCGTCCACCAATTAAGCAAAAGTTTTTGTCTCAACTTATCCAGTATGTTTACATCTTCCCTGCTGTCAATTGCTTATCAATATGCAAATAAATGTGAAGGTTATTTGTTCTCATATTTTACACAATGTGTTCACAAGCCATTGAAACTGTTCAAACTGTTCACCTAAACATTTTTAAACAGATCGGAAAATTGTAAGTTTAAGTACCTATATTTGGCAGTTCTTGAAGGTGGTGCATACCATTTCCAGCAACAAACATCATATAACAACAAAAACATTGCTTTTGAAATGCTCTCTCCGAAGCACAGGTTTCTCCCTTAAAGAGGTTACTCTATCCCTCTTACTGTCGCCTGTACCAAGAAGGAACAGATTTTGTGATTTTTTTTTTGTGTGTGTGAAAATAAATGTATCCCAGTGATATGTATGATTATCTGACTGATGATTTTACCTCCTCTTGATGCTGACCGAGAGCACAAACTGGAAACAGGAGATATGTTTGTCTTACCATTTTCTTGTTATTTGTCGGTATCGTTACCATTTTCTTTAATCCATATCTTCTTTGAAAAGTCCCTTTAAGTCATTTGCCCATGTTGTGAAGGTTGGTTTAGTTAAAACTATTATCTCTAAATCCAGAGTACTGACATATGTAAACTGTCCTAACGTGCTCAAGCGAATGACTAAGGGATCTAAATTAATGTGTATATTAAACATTAGAAATCTTTACCTACTTTCTTATTTTTTAGATAAATAGAAATAGAAGTTGTAAAATTTTATTCCTACCCCTCAATGACTCTTCTTGCTGATCCCCTAGCACCCACATCTTATTTCAGAGACCACTGCTTTGAGTCCTAGAAAGCAAACACAAGTGATTTAATGGGAGGACAGGTGAAATTATGAAGTTCAATTTGTCTTTGGGATTGTATTTGTGGCTTTGAGTATTCCTTTGAGTATTTCCTTTAATATGCTTTAAGTATTCCTCTAAAGTTTTTCTTGTATGTATATTCAAATAAATTAGTTGGTTTTACACCATATTATCCCAACCTCTTCAGAACAGGCAGCCACTCTGAGCCTCATGGAGACCTGGCTAGCCTCATTAGTATCTCCATGCCCTCTGAAATTTTTGATAGCTCCACAGCCTCTGCCCTTTAGGTTGGACAATAAGGTGCTTTGGGTACAAGGAGAGGACTGAGGTGACTTACCTCAGTGTGGAAAGAAGAATAGTTGTGTTCTGTAACAGACCGGGCAAAAGTTTTTTGTGACCCTATTAAAACTGAAGATTTAACAGAAAAAATTATTAGCTCTGACTCCATAAAGAGGAAGAAGAATACAAAAAATGAGAAATAACTCTAGGTTAAGAGTTGCTTGAGAAGTTATGTCCCTTTTAAGCCTTAATGAAAAATTCTTGTGTTTTTTCTTAATATAAGAAGACAAAGATAAAGAACTAGCCAATGACCTTGAAACAATGAGAGAAAAAAATGGAGTTGGTCCCTGAGAAATAGAAGTTGTCAAAACAAAACCTACCTAGGCAAAATTTAATAGTCATTTGGATAAAAATGCTGTGCTAGTTTATTTTTCCGAGCATGTAACCCAGTACACGAGGGACTTCATCCCTTGTCAAGCCTGTAGAATTACTTTTGAGAGGAGAATTTCCACTATCTATTTGGGAAACAATTATGTAAAAAGTTTGTTGCTGCATTTTGTAATTTTTCCCATTACTATAATTGTGTGAGTTTAGAAGACACAAGTCAATTAGAAATCATAAAGACTACTTTGTCTAGCTGCTGGTGGCTTACAGGATGGCATCCACATCTGGAACCACACCCTCCAAATTATTGAGTGGTTGGAAAATACATTTTTTGACTTGGGAAGTGGAGTGTATATTATATGGAATGTTAAATTGGAATCCTAGCTAAGGTACCAAGGTATGATGGATATCAGACACTGGGAAGAGTTGTGAGACAGGGCATCTGTTTGCAGTTTCAAAGTAGGTGATTAAAACCCAGTTTCACCAAATCAACAAGAAAAAAAAAACATTAAAATGTGGGCAAAGAACATAGACATTTCTCAAAAGAAGACATACAAGCAGCCAAGAAACATGAAAAAGATGTTCAGTATCACTAATCATCAGAGAAATGAAAATTAGAACCACAATGAGATACTGCCTCATACTAGTCAGAATGGCTATTGTTAAAAAGTCAAAAAATAACAGATGTTGGCAGGGATGTGGAGAAAAGGGAACACTTATACACCACTGGTGGAAATGTAAATCAGTTAAACCCCTATGGAAAACAGTATGGAGGTTTCCCAAAGAACTACAAATAGAACTACTGTTCTACCCAGGAATCTGCCCAAAGGAAAATATTAATAAATCATTCTACCAAAAAGATACCTGCCCTCATATGTTTATCACAGCACTGCTCACAATAGCGAAGTCATGGAATCAACCTAAGTGCCCGTCAATGGTAGACTGGTTAAAGAAAATGTGGTACATATACCCCATGGAATACTACACAGCCATAAAAAATAACAAAATTATGTCCTTTGCAGCAACATGGATGCAGCCATTATGGTAATGCAGGCCATTATCCTAAGTGAATTAATGCAGAAACAGAAAATCAAATACTGCATGTTTTCACTTTTAAGTGGGAGCTAAACATTGGGTACATATGGGCATAAAAATGGCAAGAGTAGACACTGGGAACTCCAAAATGGGGGAGGAAGAGAAAGGGGGAATGTGTTGAAAAACTACCTATTGGGTATTAGGTTCACAATTTGGGTGATAGGTCCAACAGAAGCCTAAACCCCAGCATTACACAATATGCCCATGTAACAAACCTGCACATGTACCCCCTAAATCTAAAATAATTTTTAAAAACACTTGGTTTTATGACTCTTCAATTCTATAGTCACTTTGAGTATAGAAAATAGCTAAAAGTCCAGATATCTGTGGACAAGGAATTTGATGGCAAAGGATTTCTTTGAAGAAAGGTGCTGGGCGAATTGTGAGTTGAGTCTTCTCCGTTATCAAGGAAGATGGGTAGATGGTGTCTACCTCTTGCATTGGTCTTCAACAAGACCCTCTGGAGTCTTGAAATGGGCCCTCGGTAATTAGCCAGGCATCATGGACAGTGTCTGCCTTTTTCTCCGGGGAATCCAGACTATGAGGGGTGTGTCTACGGCCATACCACTCTGAATGTGCCCCATCTGGTCAGCCTATGATATACTGGGATAGCTTATATCCCTGAATTTATTTAGATAAAGGATTTGTGGGGATTTCCTATGATTGATGTGAACAATGAATGAAAGAGTTGATGTGGCCATCTTAGGTCCTGCTCAATAATGTTGGTTCTCTAATTGCAGAGGGCAATGGCACCTCAGCAAACAAAGCGAGCTGGAGGTCACCGACAGCATCCCAGCAGCTGCAGAAAATGCCAGGCAGCCAGCCAGATTGGAGATGCATTGCCCGAGTCTATGAAGTGGCGGCAGAGGATTGCAATACTTGTGAATCCCCAAAGAGCTTTCAAATGTGCCCCCAAAATAAGATGTTTAAATACCTGACAGGCCTAGAGAGCACAAAGTCAACTTGCAATGCTACTGATCAAATAAGAATGTTCCTTCCTCCCTTTCCTCTCCTGCCTTCCCCAGTATAACCATGACAGGACAATAAGATGGGGGACAAGGTTTTGGAAGTATAAGACAGGGATAGGAGTAGGGAACATGGGGCAAGGTGATTTAAACCTGTGTTTGTGGCCTAAAGTGACCAGGGCATTTTGTAATCTAACCATGAACCAAAAACTTACCAGACTTCCCAAGGTTACATCTGGGGAGTGGAAGAACTTTTCTCTACTGAATGAATTTCATAAATATAGTGGGAGGCAGAAGTAAAGATACTTGCAAATTATATCTCAGGAGTTCTGCTTATTCAGCATCCTGGTCACAGAGCCACCCCTTTGCTCTGGGCCCCCAGAACAAAGAGGCAGTAGGACACAGGAAGAGCAGTGTCCTCAGTGATCCGGGGACCCAAAGACAGGCCAATGTGTGATGTTTTAGCCCCTCCTCTGGCTGCAGTGGCAGGGCTGGGGTCAGAGGGAGGATGTGATTGTGGAGGAAGCAGAGAGTGCTGTTTCTTTTGATGTGCAAGGAGGGGTACTATGGGCTGAATGTGTGTCCTCCCAAGTTCATATGTTGAAATCCTAATAGCAAGGTGGTGGTATTAGGGAGGTGGGGCCTCTGAGAGGTGATTAGGTTCTGAGGGTAGAGGCCTCATAAACAGGATTAGTGATTTCATAAAAGAGGCTCCAGAGAGCTGTTTTGCCCCTTCCACCATGTTAGGACCAGTGAGAAAGCACCATCTGTGAACAAGAAAGTGGGCCTTCATCAGACCCTGAATCTGCCAGTGCCTTGATTACGGACCTCCCAACCTCGAGAACTGTAAGAAATATACTTCTGTTGTTTATAAACTGTCTGGCTTATGGTATTTTGTTATAGCAGCCCAAATGTACTGAGACAACGGATGTTCAGCAGGATCAGTTGGCCTTCTCTTCAATGAATTATTAAAAGACTGGTAGGTGTTGTGCATCTGAGGACTGGAATGCAATGCAAGGTGTATGTCTTCCCACCATATATATACATATATATATATATGTATATATAATGTATATATATGTATATATAATGTATATATATGTATATATATACGTATATATAATGTATATATATGTGTATATATACGTATATATATACACACACACATATATGTATAATGCAAAGGTAACCTCTCTCAGTATTTCCGCACGTGTGTGTGTGTGTGTGTTTGCACAAGGAAGTGAGGAAATAAAGTAACAAGTACCAAAGGATAAAGGCATGAGTTTGTAACTTGGAAAAATCGCAGAATCTTACCAGTTCAGGGTGACAAAACTAGTGAGACTCAGTACCATGCAGGGATTGAGATTACAGATTTTGGAGTCAGGCTGTCTGAATTTGAATCCTGGGACTTGGATAAGTATGCACTTCTGTTACCTCACCTACAAAAGAGGTAAACTACTTATCTCATGGGATTATTATAGAAATTAAAGAAGATAATCTCTGTAGAGTGCCTGCTGTAGTTGTTGGTACTTGATAAATGTGCCATAATTGTCAGCTAAGATTGCTATTGTTTCCTAATACGTAGAGTGAATTCCCATTATTCCTGGTATTTATATTCCATAAAGTTGCCACAAACGCTGAGTTAGCAAATACTGAACCATTGATCCTAGGGGAAATAGACGGTTAGGCTCTTGCAAGCCTATGGTCACATTTTTGTCAACAAATGAATACATAACGTTGTTTTATGTGTGTTTCTATTTAAAGACACCTTATTTAATATATAGTGTTGATTCATTAACATTGGGCTCTCAGCTAAGAGCACTAGAGCTGATGTCTTCATGAAGATTATCTAAGACACACATTTTCTCTTTAAGGCACATTCTTGTGATTAGGAATGCCAGACAGTGCTTTGGCACTACACTTGGAGGCCATTTTAAATAGAAAAATCTCTAAGAAAAAGCACAAAAGTGCAAAAATCATGGTATTCAATAAACTGCATAAAGGATACTTGTTTACAGAATGCAAGCTGAAACCAAAGGGCAGAATATCATTTGTTTGACCTCAGCTAGGAAGGTGCATGTTGGCTGATTCGAAATTTTGTGCAGCTCTGCCCCTGCCTGTAAATAACTGTGAAAGCCCCAGAGTATTGATTTGGGGTACAAAAAAATTTTAGTGAATAGGCAAATTTGCAACTATAGAATCCGTGAATAATGATGATTGACTATATCTGGGGGCTGTGGTTTGAATGTGTCCCATGAAGTTCATGTGTTGGAAACTTAATTCCCAACTGATAAGTGGGACTTTTGGTTTTGTTTTGTTTTGTTTTTGTTTTTGTTTGAGATGGAGTCTCACTCCATCACCCAGGCTGGAGTGCAGTGGCCTGATCTTGGCTCACTGCAGCCTCTTCCTCCCTGGTTAAAGTGATTCTCCTGCCTCAGCCTCCCAAGTAGCTGGGACTACAGGTGCACACCACCATGCCTGGCTAAAAACCCCATCTCTACTAAAAATAGAGAAGTGGGACCTTTAAGAGGCCTTTAGGTCATGAGGGCTCTGCCCTCATAAATGGATTAATGTCATTATCCTGGGAGTAGATTTGTTATTGTGAGAGTGGGCTTGTTATAAGAGTGAGTTTGGCCCCCTCTTGCTGTCTCTGACATGCTCTCCTGCCCATGTGATGACTTCTGGCTTTCACTATGGGGTGATACAGCATGAAGGCCCTCACCAGGTGCTTTTGCATGCTCTTGGACTTCCCAGCCTCCAGAACCATGAGACAAATAAATTTCTGTTTATGAAAAATTGCCCAGTCTGTGGTATTCAGCTATAGCATCATAAAATGGACTGAGACACTGGATTATCAGCAACTGGTACTCCAAGGTCTGGTTAACTCTTTCCAGCAAAGGGAAAATGACATGTTGAGGCAGCTCATTCTGTCCTTGGCCAGCTCTCACTTTTACAAAGCTTGCTAAATTCTACCCCGTAGGACCTCGCAGAAGCACTTTAACAATTTCTTTCAAATGACATTCCTATACTGGAACACAGCTATTGTGTCTCCTTAGACTGAAGTGTAGGTTAAGCATTCTCATTTCCTGTAACAATTTGCCATATGATAATAGTTTGATTGCCCTCATTGTCCTTATTGCCCTCCTTGGAAGATATTTCAGTGTTTCAAATATCTTTTTTAGAGAGTGAAGCCCAGGAATAAAGCTGAGTATGTGAGTGCCAGGTGAGGTCTGATAAGGGTCTCAGAAAAAAGTGATGATTACCCCTTTCATCCTAAATGCTATATGTTGCTAAATACTTTTAGAGTTTATGTGGCAGGGACAATTGGTGCTCACACAATAAATGGATATTTTTTTAACATTTCCTTGTCTTATGCATCCAGACGGAGTCATATGACTAATTCTTGCCGATGGGTGACAGGTGGAAATAATACAAGCCTCCTGCAGGTCTGATGCATAAGAACATCCCAAGGAATTCTCCATGGCCACCTAGGGAGTCATGGGCTCCAGATGATATAGCAACAAGGTAGAAGAATGCCTGGGTCGTGAGTCACCGCATGGTGGAGAGCTGTGTGGAAGAGCTGTCCAACCTGCCACAAGACTTTGCGTTGACTATAAAATAAAATGTATTTTAAAAACTGGTTTTTGGCAACATAAAGTGTTAATTCGGATAATGAGTATAATATGTAATAGCTTTTTTAGTGGCCATATTATGCTGTTGTGACTCACACTGAGTTTGCTATAAACAAAAAATCCACTGTTCTTTTTAACATAGGCAGCTACTCAAATAGGTACTCCTTTCATGAACTTGCTGATATTTTTGGATATAAGCCCAATATAATACATTATCCTTATTAGGTTTTAATTTTTAGATCTAGCAAATCCCTTTCTAGCTTCTCAATAACTTCTTAGATTGTGAATTTGTCAAGCAGCCATCCTTTAAAATTTTGTGTCTTTCACAAATGCGTGAGCTTTTTAAACTCCTCACTGATAAACATTTGATTATCCAATATCCTGGACCTTGGTATTCAGACAAAGAAGATACAAATACTGTTTCTAGGCCCATTAAACACTATTTTCCCATGTGAATTATTGGTCAATTCTAGCACTGTTCCTTCTTCTTCTTCTTTTTTTTTTAATATTTTTTGTTCAACGTAACTACTTATTTTATTGGTGTCTCTTTTTCTCTCCTTTATTTTTAGTCATACATTTTCATTCTCTGGACACATATTCTTCTCTGTCCTTGAAAAGTACCTGTCAATAACTAAAGGTATGTAATTCTGGAATCTGATGCTGGAGTCCAGGGATACAAACCCCACTGTTTAACCACTCTTTGACAATGTCTACAAAGCAAAGCATTCCTCTAAAATCCTGTCACTTCTAAAAAGTTTAAATATGTTGTTTTGTCTCCAAGCTATTTGTTTTCCTAGTGCAGTGGAAAAACACTGCCCTCAAAATTAGAACACTTTGGTTTCAGTCCTGGTTTTTCCAATTATAAGCTTAATGATCTTGGAAAAGTGCCTTAACTTCTGTGAAACTCAGGTTTGTTTGTTTGTTGCTTTTTAAAATCTGTGAATAGAGATAATTATTTTCATCTTGCATACTCCAAGATGTGAGGATTGAATGAGTGAATGGTGCCCAAATGTTTAGGACTGGATAAGTGTTACCTTTGTTGATTTCTGCGCCAAGGATACTTCCTGTATCTTTCTGTTGGGTCCTTCATATCATCATGGAGTGTATGGTGGTCAGCAGGTTTGATGGATCTTGGCAGGTACTCAGGTATTACTTTGTATATCTGTCTCGGGAAGGGAGGAGAACCCCTTACTGACTATATTAAATTTATGCACAGTGACTTCCTTCCTTCCTTTCCTTCCCTTCCTTCTCTTCCTTCCCTTCCTTCCCTTCCTTCCCTTCCTTTCTCTCTTTCTCCCTTTCTCCCTTTCCCTCCCTCTCTCTCCCTTTCTTTCTTCACTTTCCTTTTTTTTTTTTTTTTTCCAGCAGAGTCCTACTCTGTTGCCCAGGCTGGAGAGCAGTGGTACAATCTTGGCTCACTACAACCTCCACCTCCTGGGTTCAGGCAATTCTCCTGCCTCAGCCTCCCAAGTAGCTGGGATTACAGGCATGTGCCACTATGACTGGCTAATTTTTGTATTTTTAGTAGAGACAGGGCTTCATCATTGTTGGCCAGGCTGGTCTTGAACTCCTGATCTCAGGTGATCTGCCTGCCTCAGCCTCCCAAAGTGCTGTCTGCACAGTGATTTTCATTCCTCAAGGGTAGGTAAGGGCACGAGCTCTGGAGCTGCAGGTACTAGAGTTATTCTCGATGGGTTCAGCAACAGAGTTATCCACTGTCCACTCTAGATGCTCCATAAGCAAAGTATTTTAGGGTCACAGAGGTCTGGAAAGTGAAAAATCAGTCTTGGAGATTCACAATACAACTTTAACATATTAAAGGCTCTGAGAAATCCTGCACCGAAAAACACTCATTTGATTTCATTTAATTTAGAAGTTCTTAAAATTATTTGACCTTGGAACCCTTTCTTCCATGGGAATAATATTAGTGTCACAGTGAACTAGTTTCCAATGGAAGGCTCTTCTAGAAATGTTGGCCCAGGATAGTCAACAGTGAAATGTCCTTCAGTGGATAATAATATGGCAGATTATTTGTATTCTGATCTTTTCATAACCTGGCCCTATCCCAGCAAGGTTTTGGAGAGAAATAACAAGCCACTAGTATGTGTACTGGATTGCTAGATACCCTCAGACACACTGAGAGAGAAGTAGTCCCCTGTGCCTGGCCAGCTCTCCAGGATGTTCCTGTGTATCTTCCCAAACCTTGAGGTCATCCTTTAGGTGGTGTGACAGCAAATAGCTATTGGGAGCTGTGTGACTTTTGTCTGTGCCATTGAGAACAGGTTCTAAGGAAATTGAGGAAAGGACACAGGGAGGACACTGGGGGACCTCTTCCTAGCCACTACTGTGTTCTATGCTTCTTCACAGATATAGACACAGTACATGACATAAACATAGTATGTGGAATAACAGCAGTCAGCTCAAGGAAATGTGAGGTTGAGGCAAACTATCACTTTTTTCTGCAGTCTTCATATTTTCCACTATTGTCTACTCCTCAAGACTCTTCTGTAACACCTGATCAACTTTACCATTTATGATACTACTGATCCCTCGAACTTTGGGTTCTCATTTTCTGACAACAGCTGCCTTATCTGCTACCTGTTTATTGCTCTCAATACACTCACATAAATTCAATCATGATGATCACAGCTATTGCTTCCTGTGTACTTCACATGAATCAATGCATTTAATCCTTACCTCAGTGTGATCCAGGAACATTTCAGAGAAGTTAAATTATTTTTGAGAGGGCATATAGCTAGTTAAAAGTAAAGCTGGACTTTGAAACCAGATATATTCTTCCCCATAGCCCATCCTATATCAGTGGGTCTCTATTGCTTCTTGAGGATACATTGGACACCTCCACTCCAGATAGCCTGTGAGCTACAGCAATCCTATACCCTCCAGCAATTTTTATTTCCTCACTTCCTTTACTTAATGCTGCATTGAGCTAATTCTGCCCTGATGATCCCTTCAAGGGCTTTTTCTTCTACTGCAGCTAATCTCTAGGCATTGCTAGAGGAGACACTGAGTCACACAGATCTAAATGATGGCAGATATAGGCTTAGTTCAGGCTATTATAACAAATGATCATAGACTGGGTATCTTAAACAAGAAAATTTTATTTCTCACAGTTCTGGATGCTGCAAAGTCCATGATCAAAGAGCCAGCAGATCTAGTGTCTGGTGAAGGTCTGCTTCCTGGTTTGCAAATGGCTGTCTTTTCATCTTTTTTGTGTATCCTTACATGGCAGAGAACAGAGAGAGACACAGAGAGAGAGAGAGAGAGAGCTCGCGCACTCAGGTCTCTTCTTATAAGGTCACTAATTTCATTCATTCATATGTGCACTATACCTCATGTCTTAACTACTTCCCAAAGGCCCCACCTCCTAATACGATAACATTGGGGGTTAGGATCTTAACACATGAATCTTGGGGGACACAAACATTCAGTTCATAGCATCTGCTCCCCAGCTTTACTCTGACCCTACTGTGCTTGTCAGCCACTTTCATCTCTTATTGACCTAAAGCATACTTCATGAGAGTCACCCTTCTCTTTCCTTAAGCTCCAAAATCTTCCATTGCCATCACATATATTTCACACAGAAGACTGAGGAGGAGAGAGAATAATACAGTGAAGGAAAGGCAAAGTATTCAATGTGGAGATCAACTCCAAGATTTTTATTACCTCTGTCTTTATTTTAAAGAATTGCTCACACCTCTTTCCCTGTCATTCCACCTTTCAGACTCAAAGGCAGCAGGATCTTAGCTCTGGTTATAGCCTCCTTTGGACTCGGGGACATCACTTCTTAACATTTTTGTCTCTTTTCTGCCCAAATCTTTCTCTTCTCTGACATCTTAACAATTAGTCATTTGGGTTCTGTTGTTCTGTTTTATATTTGTATTACCCCAGTGCATTGGGTTTCTCAAAGATTACTAATAAATTCTTTCTTTCCGGATCTAATGACTTTCTTCAGTACCTATCAACTTTGACTCCTTTAGACACTTGATAATGCTGACTACTCATTAAAAAAAAAAAATCTCTCATTACTTTCATAGCAATGTGCTGTCTTTTTTTTTCCCTGCTCTTTTTTCTGTGTCTTCTGCTACCTCCTATTCTACTCTTACTCTCATTCTTATTCCTGTTTCCCAGAGCCAAAGCTGTACTCTTTGCTCTCCATTTCCCACACATACCTCTCTTGATGTCAGCAATCACTTATGATGAATGACTTTCAAATCTGCATTTATAGTCCTACTTTTACCCTTGAACCAATTATGCATCTCCAATTGGTTACAGCTGAACTCCAGTTGGAAGGAAAATTAAAGGCTCTTACTTACCTCTAAAATGTGTTCCTTTTTATAGCCCCTTTATTTTTGTTAGTCGTCCCAGCCATATTATAGTCTTCAAATAACTTTGAAGTTATGTTTTACATTATCCATCTCCTCCATACAATCTGCATTAGCTTTGTCCTTTTATTTCAAAATGCTTTTCATATTTTCTCATCTTCTGTATGCCTTTCCCTCCACCCCCCAACACCATCCTGGTTAAAACTGAAGCCTGCAAAATTTGCTTTGGGGAGCCTCCCTCAAATAGTTGTGGACTCCGAGCACCCTCAATGATATCTGTTTACAATTCCCTCAAGTTTACAGTTCTGGCAGTCTATCTTCCTTCCTCTAGTCAAAATTCTCTTTCTCAAGAAACAAAAACACAAAAACTCTTTAAATTCATCATCCCTGAGGTAGGATTATCTGTTAACAGTTTGTCACATTGCCCAATCCTATTAGCTTAACTCAAGGTTCTTTAAATTGAAATGGAATCAAAGCCTTGAATTGAAACAATGAGGCTCTAAATCTTAGTTTCAATCACTATAAATAAGAGCCTCTGAAAATAAGCAGCTTGTATGATTACCTACTTTGCTTGTATAAAAGCCTGGTGCCACGATCCCTGCTGAAGTCCTAATCTTGTCAGCTCCGTGTCTTACCTCTTTGAATCCAGGGCCTCCTTCCAATCAATCCAGCTACTAGCTTCCTACAAATATCATCAATTTCTCTTGATAAAAGCATAGTAAACAGAAGTGCTTTGCTAGTATTGGAGTAATTTTTGGTAACCTTATAATTAAAAAAAAAATATTTAGCCCAGAAAGCTAAATTTTATCAAATATTTGCAGTTTAATAAAATGCTTCAATGAGGAGTTTGGCTAACATTTAATCCTAGTTGAGGTTATAGTTGGATTTAATGTAATGAACCCAGTGAGTGGGTGTGAGGGTAGGAGGGGCCTGGCTCTCATTGCTTCCAACACTGCCTACTGTACTAAGTTATGTCTGTCTGCTTGTTTTTGACATTTCCTGCATACTATTTCCTGTCACTACCATTCTAGTGTTAGTCTCGATTACTAAATATTCTCTTGGTCAGCAGGTGGGCCTTTTCCTCTCCTTACTCAATCCTTCATTCTTTCTCTTCTTTGTGCTCAGATTTTGCTATTCCTTTTACCCTTCATTGAATCATATTTAGCTCTCAAGGACAAATATAAATGTTGCTTTCTCTATAAAAGCATTCTTTCACTTTATTCAAAACCAATTTCTCTCTTGTTTGAATTTCTATTGTAATTACGGTCACAGCCACTTAAATCAGCATATAATTGTTCTCTGAATTTTTCATTGCTTTTTATTTTGCCTCCCTAACTTGTGGGTCAGAATGACATGCCTTTTTCCTTTAACTTGTATACATTATAAACATTAGATGAATATTTGTGGATGGGCAGGTTGTTCTTCCATGTCTATGTAAGTTGACCTCAGTTGGCAACTATTTGAATGTATTGCTGAAGTTATTACTTTGACTTAGTTAAGAATGGCTTTATTTTTTCCACCTGAAGAGGTTAAAAAAATGCCCATTGTATTCACAATATTTGTGTGAATTCCCCTAATGTTATTACAAATACTTAGTTTACAATAAAAGTTTTGAAATTCAGTTCTAATGATAGGGTAGGGTTTAAAGAAGTTTGATAATGAAAGTATTTAAAATAAAAATGTAAAGGAATGTATGAATATGCCTCAGACTGAGTCACACAACCTTTCCAAAATGAACTGCAAAAATAAGGATTAAAATAATTTATCAGGCTCTTACTGTTAAATAATAGTGAAATGAAAGCATTTAGACAGGGGTTATAGGCATCACGTTGTTAATTACAGTGGTTGTATTTGCTTTTTTTCCAGTGCATTGTAATTAATGAAGATCTACAGCTCTGTGCTTTGTCTTGGAAAACATACACTGTTTTCTTAGGCATCAATACAGCTACGATATCCTTCACTTATTTCTTAAGAATGACTCTTTTTAGCACAGGGGAGTCCATTGTTGCAGCAGCAACACGAAAATCACAGCAAGATTTGAGCTTCGACAGATCAGGGAGCAATCGACTCTATTCATGTGTGCCTAACCTTTTCTCGACACCCGACAAATGTAGGCTATAATGACATATGAGACATTGTTTAGACCAACTCAATAATGATAGGTATAATCTTGGTCTTTTTAAAAATTTCAAGCCCAAAGCATGAGTTTAGAGTACAAGGGAGGAAAAGTTAGCAATGGTGTAAATTAAAATGTGTATTCTAGATCTCAACCTAGATGGTTTAGCCTCTGTGATTACATGAGTTTGCCAGTCTGAATTGGAGAATATGGCACATGTTTGGGGAGGGAGAAGGAGGATGGGTAACCTTAGAGATATTAATCAATGTTTTGTAAGCAATAAATCTGAAGAGCCAACTACAAAAGGGAGATGAGGGTGATATTTCTGTCTCCTGTTAGAAGTATTACATAAATGTAGAATTAGTGATAAGAAAAATAATTTCAATGTTTTCTCCTCTGTCTTGTCCTGTTTGCTAAGATCCTTCTCCAAAGGGCACTGGCTCTAAAATAAAAAAGTGATGATTGGACTTGTCATGTGGCCCACTGGAAGCCTGACAGTTATCTCCCAACAGCCTTCATGGACATTTGAAGGCTTTTCACTGCTGTTATTTTGAAATAATCAGTGTGCACACGAGTGAACATACAAATTGTGCCACTTGATTCTTCTTCCCTTCTCTTCAGGGGCCAACAGGGCACCCTGTGGAGATGTAGATGGGAGAAAATTCCTTCTCTGTCTCCCTCCCAAATTCCCTGTTGGAGCTGGGCGTACAGCCTAGTAGGTGTTGGGAAGCACTGACTCATAGCCAGCGCCTTTCGGTGAGGCCACTGGCTTGGATGTGACTCTCTGTACCTCTTAGACAGACACCTGATCGGTGCTTGACACCTCTGAGAATTCTCAGGGATGCAAATGGTGGGCCAGAGAGAGGCAATGAGATGGGCAACTCCTTTAGTGCTGACGAGCTGATGGAGTCCTCTACATCTTACAAGGCAGAGACGATTTCTCGCTCTTGCATAAATCCATAGAGGGTTACAAGTTACGAGTTTCTAAGAGTTCCATTTCCTCTCTGGGTGTTAAAAAACTGGGCTAATTTTTGATATTTTGAAAAGGAGTTTTAGAATTTTGTTGTAAGTGCCACTTATGGTTTTAAAAAAAGCACTTCCCTGTTTATAGAGGAAAACACTTCATACATAATATGAAGCAGAAAATCTCTCAAATCTGGAAAAAGTTAATTGACTTTAGATAGTCTTATCAAAATATGAACTGATATCATAGGACTCCAGCAGATTTATCCACTACAGATCTTTTACTTTAATTTATTGGTTACTTCACAGAATTGCCAACTGCATTACAGTCCCGTGTGTAGTGGGAAAAGCACTATCATATAACTCTTGAGCAGATGTGTTACAAGAGTCTTTTCATTTCCTTTCTTAAACTCAAGGAATAATGACACTGCAATATCATGTGGTGAAAAGAGCAATAATTTGATAAACATTGTCTTTCCATTAGATTAGAGCAATTAATCTGATTCTAATTTGGCTGAAACATTATCATACTGGAGTCCCCAGAGCCCTGTGAATAATCTCTAAACACATTGGCACACTCAGTAGACAAACATTATCTTCACTCGCACTGTTCTTCCATATGGTCTCCTCCCACGGTGATGGAGGGCACCCTGCTGTTTCAATCAAATAAATGTCAATTATCTGAGATAGATTTTTAGTTCTCGAGCCCGGACTTGCAGTGCAGCCAGAGTGACTGGGTAGAATGGTCTGCAACTCTTTTCTGCACATCTCACTTGCATTTTATAAGGAATTCACACATTGCCACATCATCCAGCATTCTAAGAACTTCATAAATAAAATGGTTGATTTCAGAAGCTGTGCGTGTGTGTGTGTGAGAGAGAGAGAGAGAGAGAGAAACTCTTGACCTTCATTTAGCTTTACTTTGCTCATTCTGAGTAGAGAGTATTTTTTGAAACTCAAGGAGGGCTACTTTTTATTCTCCATGATCTGAAATAGGGCTAGTATCTATGTATATTCATGTCCTGTTTAGGCACTTCTCCCTTTGTAGCAGCCCTCCCTGTAACTGGATGGAAATCTGACATGAAGATCTCAGAAACAAAAACCTCACCTGACTGTCTGATTTCTTTTGCAGGCCTTTTGCTAGACGTGTTTGTTCTGAGCATGGTGGCCCCTGGGGGTGAGAGCTGTAGGATTTTTCCACCAGCCTTTGCAGGGGTTGCTGATGAGATCAGCAGGAACTCTGGACTCCAGAAAACAGTAGAGGGAAGGAGGAGGAGAACACACCTTCCCCAAGGCAGAGAGGAAGGCCTGGCGAGGGCACTTCTGGTGTCAAAGAGGTGAATGGAGTCTCTTAGAAAGAGGACTGTACATATGAAGCTGACATCGTGAAACCAAGCAAAAGTAGATGAGGTGAAATGGAATGACATGCTGAGAAGGCTGTCACTTCTATGTTTCTTTGCACCGCTCTCTATCTTGAGGGTGTCAGTTGGTTTTGTTATCAGACAGGTCCTTGTCTCAAAAGCTTGTAAATTTGCCCGGAGCCCTGAGGGCCTCTGATGACTATATGTCTAGACTAAAAGCACTGGGTCACGCTCCTTGCTGCTGCTACTGTGACAAGCTGGCACAAAGAGAAAGGCAGTCCATGGGGATCTTGACTAATTCACTGTGGCAATCCAGCAAACGTCAGAAAGGATTTCAGCTTCCATGTTGTCTGTGATCCTGAATCAAGGAGGAAAGCCACTGAGTGCTCAGAGTGAAAAAATACAGTAGCCGCAAACTCCTCTGCCTCTGACATGGTTTAATCAGAAACTATCACTCACTGACATCAAATGTCAAGCTGTGGGTCACCCCCTGCATTTGGAGGGCAGGAAGTCCCTGACTCCAGAGGAGGGCCCAGTGCACCTGCTCTGCAAGGCAGGAGGTGTGAAGGGTGGATATTTTAGCAACAGCTGGAGCATTTGCTGAAAAGAGAGAACATTATGCCAGGTTGACATGTAGAAAGAGGTTCATGAAGAGAAGACTGAGATGAATTAGAGCAATAGGTGCATGGTTAAATATCTAGTCTCTGGAGGGAGGTGGCTTGGGTTCAAAGCCTGATATCATCACTTACTGTGTGATTGTGGGCAAGTCACTTACCTTGCAGAATTCTCAGTTTTCTTATCTACAAAATGGGGATTGATGATAGCCCCTGTCCCACGTGTTTGTTGTAGATACTAAATAAAATAGTGAATGTAAAGTACACAGAATTGTGCTGGCACATAGTATGTGCTCAATAAATATTTGCTGCTGTTCTTAGAGAGAGAAAGGGTTAGAAGGCTGGGTTTTGAATTGGGTGGCTCCACCACTTACCAGCTTTGTATCTGTCAGTAGGTCACTAAATCTGCCTAAGCCTTCATGTTCTATGTGTCTTACCAATGTCACATGGTTCTTTTGAGGTTCGAATGAAAGATATGCGGTGCTGTAATGAGGACATAGTAAAGTATAATGTCCTTGGCAAAAATCGCAATAGGCTTCCATTGTGTACACCAGGCAAAGTGCCCTCTTCAGTGCTGTGATATAGAGCAGTTGGATTAAATACATTAAACTCACATTACATGGGGGAAAGAGCTCTGAGTCTGTGTTGTTTTACTAGAGTTGCCATAACAAATACCACAGGCTTAAACAGTAGCAATTTATTCCTCACAGTTCTGGAGGCTTGAAGTCCAAGATCAAGGGGTCAGTAGGGTTGTTCTTCTGAGGACTTCTTTTAGCTTGTAGATATCTTCACATGGTATTCCCTGTCTGTGTGTTTGTGTCCTCCTAATGTCTTCTTATAAGGATACTAGTCCTATTGAATTAGAGTCCACCTTAGTGATCTCATTTTATCTTACTTACCTGTTTAAAGACCTTATCTCCAAATACAGAAGAGAGTAAATTTATATCTTGGGGAGAATTTGGGGGAATTTTGCCAAAATTAATTTAAACAAATTTTCTTAGAAGTTTTTTTTTAATTCCAAAAGGTTTTATGGACTGGGTGTGGTGGCTTATGCCTATAATCCCAGCACTTTGGGAGGCCAAGTCAGGTGGATCACTTGAGACCAGGAGTTAGAGACCAGCTTGGACTCAAAAAAAAAAAAAAAAAAAAAACCAAAACATGGATGTTACATTGTTCTTTGTGCTATGTCCATATTTGTTTTCAGGTAAAATAACTTTTAAAATTTCTTGGCAGTTACATTACTTAAATTCTATGTTAGATAATGCTAGCTGCTTGATTTGATTTGGCTGTGTCCCCAGCCAAATCTCATCTTGAATTGTAGCTTCCATAGTTCCCATGAGTCATGGGAGGGACTTAGTGGTAAGTAATCAAATCATAGGGTGGGTCTTTCCCATGCTGTTCTTGTGATAGTGAATACGCCTCAAGAGAACCAATGGTTTTGTAAAGGGGAGTTCGTCTGCACACACTCTTGCCTGCTGCCTTGTAAGATGTGACTTAGCTCCTCATTTGCCTTCCACCATGATTGTGAGGCCTCCCCAGCCATGTGGAACTGTGAGCCCATTAAACCTCTTTCCTTTATAAATTATCCAGTCTCAGGTATGTCTTTATAAGCAGCATGAGGATAGACTATACATTACTATAATAAATAAGCTCTCAAAATTCAGTGGTTTGACACACAAAAATATTTTTTCTTGATCAACCCTCTATCCAATGTAGGTATATCTGCAGTGAAGTGCTTTTAGTCAGAGGTGATTCAGGAATCATGAACTCAGGCTCCTATCTTCTGGCCTTACCATCTATCTGTATTAGTTATAAATTATAATACATATAGCCTATTATGTTATATTAGGCTGCTATAGCAAAGTATCATAGACTGGCTAGCTTAAACAACAGAAATGTATGGTGTCACAGTTCTAGAGACCAGAAGTCCAAGATCAAAGTCTCAATAGGATCAGTTCCTTCTGAAGGCTGGAAGGGAAGTATCTGCTCCAGCCCTCTCTCCTTAGCTTGTAGATGGTCATCTCCTTCCTGTGTCTCTTCACATCATCTTCCTTCTATTCCTGTCTGTGTCTGAATTTCCCTTTTTATGAGAACAGCAGTCATACTGTATTAGTGGCTCAATCTACTCCAGTATGACCTCATTTTAACGAATTATGTCTGTAACAATGATACCTTCAAATAAGGTCACATTCTGAGATATTGGGGGTTAGGACTTCAACATATGAATTTGCAGGTGGTTACAACTCAGCCCATAAGAGTCCAACACC
Organism: Symphalangus syndactylus; assembly: GCF_028878055.3. Classification (NCBI taxonomy): domain Eukaryota; kingdom Metazoa; phylum Chordata; class Mammalia; order Primates; family Hylobatidae; genus Symphalangus; species Symphalangus syndactylus. The sequence continues at coordinate 68,521,987 of NC_072424.2, forward strand.
AGGATTACATTATAATGGGTCTCCTCTCAGTTTATCAGATGTGAATAGAGAGAAAGGTAGTAGAAAGCGTACTGAACTCGATATCATGGCTTCTGTTGGTCTAGTCAGCATTCACACAAATTAGGTGAGTGACCTTAAGGAAATCCTTTCTCTTTTAGAGTCTCAATGTCTCTTTTCCAGTGTTCATGCTAGCATTAACATCTTATAATGGTTTAAATAATATGTATCCATCTGTCACTCTCTCTCCATCCTATCGTCCATTCATCCCATCTTCCATCCATCCTTCCATCTGTCTTCTCATTCAATCAACAAACACTTATTGAGCATTTATAATGTCCCCAGTATCAAGTCGATTTCTGGGAATACAATGACGGATGAGACACATTCTCTTCCTTCAAGGCATTTACCAATCTGCTGGGGAGACAGACGAGTAAAATGTAGATGGACTGTTCCCTCTTCTACATTATAGTCCTTCAAATATTTGAGGAAGGCTAACATTTCCTACTTTTTCTCTCTTGGCTTCTTGTTTCTAAAGTAAGTATACTTTAATTTCCTTAGTGATTCCTCGCATAACACAGTTTCCTCACTCTTTTAAATTAATGTTCTGTGGTATTTTCTAGGTTGTCGTCCTTAACAATTCAGAAATAAATACAAGCTGTGTGACTATACTGCTACTTGGTTAGGAAGCAGACAATAGTCAGACTACGCTGGGGTGTCACACTGAGTTAATCTGGAGTAAGATTGGATGTTGCAAATTACAGAGGCCTCTCAGATTACATTTTTCTCTCATTTTCTTCAGTTGCCTCACTCAGGCACATTTACTGAGCTCTTGTTTATCATAGAGCACTTTACTGGACAAAGTTAGCAGACACCTTTCAGTCAAATGCAGAAGTCATAATATTGACACAAGGGCCGCAATATTAAAAACAAAAACAACAGGTTGGGTGCAATGTATCATGCTTATAATCCTAGCACTTTGGGAGACTGAGGTAGGAGGAGCGCTTGAGGCCAGGAGTTCAAGACCAGCCTGGGCAACATAGCAAGAGCCTGTCTCTACAAAATATTAAAAAAATTTAGCTGAGCATGGTGGCATGTGCCTGTAGCCCCAGCTAAACTGAGAGGCAGAGGTAGGAGGATTGCTTGAGCCCAGGAGTTCAAGGACGCTGTTTGCTGTGATCATGCCATGACATTCCAGTCTGGGTGACAAAGTGAGATCCTATCTCTAAAAATAAACAAACAAAAACCAAACCAAAACAAAAACCCACTAATCTCATGTCAAGCACTTAGTGAACTTTGTCTTATTTAATCACTGTAACAACTCTATTAAATATTCACCATTTCATCATTGGAGTTACTGGATCTTGGAGGTTAAACTACTTGCCCATAATCACATCGTTAGTAGGAGGAGCCTGGACTTATCCCCAGATTTCTTTGATCCTAAGAACTTGGTTCATAACCCCTATGCTTAAGCATTTCTCTCAGGGCCCTCTGTTCAATTAAGGATTAGGAGATTGCTTGGTGGATTTTCTGTTGGGCTGCTCACACATTAGTTCCCAGGTAAGGAGAAGGCAGCTGGCAGATTTAGGCCAGGCCTCATGGGGATTATACCTTGATGGAGACATTATGGTGTTGGGTTTAGGTCTTAGCTTTTCCCTTTCAAGATCTCACTTCTATTATTTTGTCACAGTGAACAGACTTTGAGGGATAGATTCTCTCTAACAAAAGAGAATGATTTATAAACCACAGTCCCAATTTACCATGGGAAATAGAACTTATTTTTAAAATCAGGAACATTTTTTCAACAGGCATTCCCTTTTTGTGGGGTCAGTCACTCAGAAGGACAAATAATAATTCAGAAGGTTGCTTGGCGAGCATAGAATTTACAACAAAAAGATTAGGTATTGCCCAAGGGAAGTCTCCTCAGGCTAACATAACTTGGAGTTAATCCTTCTCTGCCCTGTGGTTGTTTCTGCCTAAATTACTGGAATCCATCCTCTAGAATCACAGCATAATTTTCCTTGGTCACTGCTACACTCAGACACACAGACAATGTAACCTCCCAATTCTTTTTAGGCAATCTTTCTCTTTTGAAAGTATCTATTATCGAAAACATCTCTTGTCACATTACTTCATTTTATAATGTTCTAAATTGTTATTTATCTTTATTAGTTTACATTGTAGGTTGTCTGCTCTTTAATGAGGCTTGGGTTGGACTTTGTATTGAACATGGAGTCTTGAGTCATCCATTTTGCAGCAGCTAGGAGGTTTGGGGCATTGACTTCAGCTAAAAGGATGAGCTCTAATTAGTCTATGAAAATCCCAGTAAAGCCTTACTCCCAAGCCAGCACCAGTATCCATTTTAGGATGTGAAGCCTAAGCTCCCATAGCATATCCTTGGCTGGAGGGCTTGGTCAAAGAATTTGTGCTATGACAGTCTGGATAAATGGGATATGAAGGTAAACTTGGCAGAGGGGCTATTCAGGAAAAAGTTTCCCTACTTTTAAGTGGGAGCCATGCAAAGAGTATGGGTGTAAGGCCAGAATGGCTAAAGCTACTTTTCTGACAATCTGAAGGCAAAGCCTCATGGCAGAAGGAAGAACATAGAGCAATGCATGGAAATGGGGCCGGAGTCATTGCATTAAGTCAAGGCCAGAGTCCAGCCTGCCTCTAGAATTTCGCTCATGTAATCAAGTAAATTCCATTTTTGTGCGAGCCAGTTTAATTTAGGTTTTTTGATACAAGCAGCTGAATGTATCAATTGAAGGATGACTTTCTCATATCCATTTTATATTCACAAACCATCAGGAAAAGTTCTGCAGATGGCCAAAGCTATTGATTATATGTGATTTTTTTAATACTCTCAGTTTGGTGAGTGAGATCTTTTAAACAGCCATTTGATTATGAGATCCAATCTACCTTTTGTGCAATTACTGTAGTTATCATTAATCCAGCTGTAGCTCATAGCAATATCAGCATAGCCATTTCTTTGAGCTCAAGGCAGGAACTGGCTCGTAAGAGTCAAATGCATTGTTCCTTAGAGCCATCAATTCACCAGCTCCAAAAGTCTGCCCTAGACTCACCCTGGCACTAAGAGCATCTTTGTTCAGCACTGATATCACAGACATTGTCAGAAGACTTTACTGCCTCTGGATCCCCAGCTGAATCAAATGTTTAGGATCTGAACAGAACCACATATGCTGTCAAATTGCTGGTTCCTAATGAAGGTGATGCTATGGGAGAATGTACCAATGTACTGCTTCCTTCACACAAACAATCTTCCTACGGAAAAAAAGAAGCCAGTTGAACTAAACAATGTGCTTCATGATCTAATTCACTTTCTGAAGCAAGATCTTTATCTTGTTGTGTGGGTTAGTAATAAATAGATTGACAGCTAGTCCGTGGACCTAACTTTGAATAGTCATTCTCTCATTCATTTATCAAACACTTACTGCACTAATATATGTAAGTAACCTAAGAATTATCTTGGGAGTTATCTAAGAAATCTTCTGCCTTTCTCTTCATGTTCAGCCTGGCATCATACCTTCCTCTGTATTCCTGCAGTCATTAGCTTGGTGCAGGCTTCCATTGCTTTCTGAAACACTGCCATTGTCCTGCCAGTCTTGCCTTCTCCGGGCTACAACATGCTATTAAAAAATATATTGCTCAAGGTGCTTTCTAGCTTCTGTGTCAATGAAAGATACTATGGTGGACCTTTTGCTGAATATAGTAGAAATGGATGTTGGCGTCTCATACTGCAAATGTTCTTGGTTAATGAGCCTTCCGTCACACTATCCTGAGAGAAGTGTGTTCTGCAACTTGTGTAGTTTCCTCTGTAGTCTCTTTTAAATGCCATCTGTGTCCTGGAGAACTAGATCTGTGGCAAAGAGACAAAGAAAGAAGATCTTGTTGGATGTTATAATACAAGCTGTGTGATAGTTAGGCATCTCTAGCCATAAAAGGGTGGGTGGAAGTTCTTTGAAATCGTGAAGGGCATCATAGTTATCATTGCAACCTGAGAGAACGAGCCAACAACTGTATATAATGAATGATAGTGGAGAGAAGATACAGTCAGAAGAATATGATAATTTCAGATGATTTGATAAGAAAGGAAGTTCAACTGTACTTGGGGATTTGGGGACCTTATCTCTCTGGGAATGATGCTTTATTGACTCTTAAGTGGTAATTATAATTAAACTCAATTTTTACCAGTGCATTCTTGTGCTTAACAGGGTTTTTTTTTGGTGGATACTTAATATTATAATCTCTCTGTCCCTTAGTTTTTGAAGAACTGAAGATTCAGTTTATTAGTATTTTAATAAATCTCACTAGAATGGATCATATTCTTCTTTGCTTTATGTCAATGCTGTGAAGCATATTTAATTTTTTTATGATAAATTTTTGATTTATAATTAAGAACATTAAATATATTACTCTGTAATGTGGTGATATCTTTGGTAGGTAATTAAGTTATGTGATACTGTTTTACCTCCATATAAACCTCATATGTTTATTTGGGGGTAAAACAATTACCTAGAACATTTTAGATAAACAAGATTAATGAAGGAAGTCTCTACCAAGTACTTTAATGCCTTATAAAGCTACAGTAATCAACAGTGTTTTGTGGTATAGAAACACAATACATAGCCAAGATATTTATGCCAATATAGATAAGTATTCAGCATATAGCAAATGTGGAATTTCAAGTTAGTTAGGAAATAATAGATTATTAAAATGAAGGCAGGACAATTATTTAATCATTAAGACCAAAAATAATGTTTAGTCAACTTTGTATGACTAATCCCAGATATATTAAGAAAGTACTAGAAAATGTAGTAGAAATAGATATTTGTATAATGCTGGGATGGGGAAGGATGTTTTTAAAGCGAGAACTTAACGCCTTAAAGATAAAGACAGATAATTTATGTATATATCAATTTTAAGACTTCTTTATTTTAAACACACTCAAACACAAAAGGAAAAAAATGTTGTTTCACCAATTAGGATGGCTAATAAACAGAAAATAGAAAATAAACAAGTATTGGTAAGGATATAGGGAAATGAAAACACTCGTGTGCTACTGGTAGGAATGTGGAATGGTACAACCACTGTCTAAAATAGCATGTGGGTTTATAAAATATTAAAAATAGAACTATCATATGATCCAGCAGCTCCACTTCTGGGTGTAGATCCCCAAAAATGGACAGATGAGACTTGAAGAAATATTTGTACACCTGTGTTTGTAGCAGTATTATTCACAATAGCTTAGGGATGAAAGCAACCCAAATGTCCCTTGACACGAATGGATAAACAAACTGTGGTATATATGTACAATGGAATATCATTCACCCTTAAAAGGGAAGGAAATTCTGATACATGCTACAACATGGGTGAACACTGAGGACACTACGTTAGGTGAAGTAAACCAATTGCAAAAGAACAAATACTGTGTCATTCTATTTATATCCCTGGAGACGGAATGTAGAATGGTGATTGCTAGAAGCTGAGGGGAGAGGAAAATGCATAGCTATTGTTTAATGGGTACATAATTTCAGTTCTGCAGGATGAAAAGAGTTCTGGAGATGGATGATGATGATAGTCGCATAACAACGTGAATGTACTTTATGTCATTTAACTGTACGCTTAAAAATGGTTAAGATGGTAAATTTTATGTTATGCGTGTTTGTAAAAATATTTTTAAAATAATAATTTAAAAAATAATAAACAAAAGAGGAATGGTGGTGCTTAGAGTCAAGAGCATGCTCTAGCGTCAGGCACAGCTGGGTTTTATCTGGCTCAATGGGTGTAGGCAAATGTGTTAAACTCTGTGTGCCAAATTTTCCCATCTCAGTTATTTTGAAGACTCAGTGAGATAATTTCTGTAAAGTGATTTTTATAGTGCATGGAACATAATAACTGTTCAATAAATGCTACATACTGATCTGTTAAAAGCCAAATGATAAACATATATTATTGACTATTATTTTTATTTTTAGAGGTGAATATATTATTGACTCTTCATATAGATGATATGTTAAGAACTCTAACAAACCAAAGAGAAATGATAAAAACTCTAGAGTTTATGGAAAAATAGCACGTTAAATTTTATCGACAAAGAATATGTTAGTATTTTTTATTTCAAGGAATGAGGCCTTTTCTGGGCTAGCTTAAGTAAATGGGGACTTTTTGAAGAATAAATTTTAAGAGAGATAGAGTGTTAGAGATGCAAGACTAGGAGATCGACACAAGATTGGATATAGGTCTAAAGTAGTTCTAAGGATCCTGACAGTAGAATCTACATTTCAGTGCTCTGTTGTTAATGTAGTTTATCTCCTCTTGTTTAGTCGCTGTCACGTTTCTTCTCATCTAATACATCATTGACTCACTCCTTTATACCTTACCTACCTCACAGCTCTTGCTTATTCCTGATTTGTACTTCCTTATGTCTTTGATTTCTGCATGACTTTGCTTTGCTGCTGACCATTCATGGATCTAATTCACAGTATCTTCTCAGCTTTAGTTCCCACTGCTAACAGTCTGATTTTTCTCCATTTGTTTGAATCAAATTATTCGAAGTAGAATTGGACTGGAACATTCCTTGTTTTTAGCAAGAATCTTATTGGACCTTTCTTTGTTTCCGGCAAAGCTTTTTAGATCAGGTTATCTTGAAGCTCACTGCTCAGCCACTTTCAGCTACATTTATGTCATGTGACCAGTCCTATTCCAATCAGCTGTGGTCTGGGTAATAAATTTCTATGGTGCAAAACAAGATGATCTGAGGCTGCCTCTACAGAAGGAGCTATTTTGTGTTTTATTAATCACTTGTAATGACCAGATTGTTGAATTTTTCTTTCAAGTTGAAGATTTGACAACACCATTTTTATGTCTGCTTTTAATAGTTCATCCCTATCTGTTTCTATCACCTTGCTCACAAGTTGCTAATCTGTTATCCAACCTTCAGTCTATGAATCAGAGCAGGAAGAACAGAAGTGTAATGGGAACATAAAATTACCACATAAGATAACCATATCAGTAAGCTTGATCTACCTTCATCTGTAGAAGCGAGTAAGTCAACAAGCCCTAGTTTAAGGCTACTTTTTAAATTCTCGAATAAAGCACATGATCTTGGCTTAGAGGCTTTTTGGATTACTTGGGTTGGTCTGGATTCTGAGAAGGTGAGGCGGCTAATGTCTAACTATCAGATTAAGCATAAGTTTCCTGTACATCAGAGCAGATGTGACACCTTTATTCACAGTATGTCCATATTGTTTTATGTTCTTGTGTTACTTTTTCCCCCCAGTAATGCCTTTGCATGAAATGCTTTCCTTTCAGTAAAAAAATAAGCCAAATTTTCTTGTTATCTTCTGGACAAGGGAGGGGGTGCTTTTTTCAGGGAAAACAATTAACAGTAATATAAAACTTTACAGTGTCAAAGTAAGATGATCTTTTTATGCAAATACTACCTTGAAGTTTTTAACCATCTGTTCTTAATTGAGCTTGGAGAAGATTATTTTCATAATCTAAAAGACATACTGTGAATGCTTAGGCACATGCTGAATAGCCCAAGAAAGTAGGGATCAGCATCACGTATGTTTAAACAAATTAGTCAAAGGGAAAAATTTTACTTGTGTTTCTGCATGAAAGGTGGAACCTAATTGAAAAGCAGGAGATATTTTCAATTTCATTGGTTGAAATAGTCAAAGATAAACTGTGGTGATTCTGTTTGGGGACCCACATATATGCATATCATGTAGGAAGACATAATTGCTTCCATAGCAATAAACTATTTCTATTTCTTCTTATTTGTTATGAGTTAGACTTTGTCATTCTTCAGGACTCCCAGAGATTTCGAAGAAAGACTATACGAAGATAGATAAAGCATATCCTTGATCCCATCTCTGTCTGTGGAAGTCGATATATTTTTAATGTGAAAAAATGATTGTAGTTTGGTGAAGAAGACATCACAGCTTGCAAAGGAAGAGACTTCATGAGAACTCACAGAATGAGTTTGAATCTTGGAGTGCTGGCCCAAGGTAGATAAGACACTGGGACAATAATTAGTCAACATTTTTGGAGCACACATCAAATGCAGAATATGGAAAAGGCTGTAGTACTAGTTCCTGTTTTGGGACAGGTGACTTATGCATGATCTGACAGATTTAGGAACTGACAGAAGAAATATCAGTAGGATTGTTGATCTGACTGCAATAAAGCAGCATAAATGACCCTCTGTCCAAGTGGGAATTTGTTCTGCTGCTTTTCCTCTCTTTCTAACTCAGCAAAATAACAAGAAAACCATGGAACCAAAAAGGATCTTGAAGACCTAATTCCTACATTTTAGAAATGTAAAAATGGAGACTCAGAGAGGTTAACTAGTTTCCTTAGGTAACCTAGCTAGGGAGCAGTTGTTTCAGGATGGGAAACCAGACCTACAGTATGGATGCCATTTTAATATACCATACAGTTCTTATTCCCTGTTGTGTTTGTGAAGATAGCAATTCATTTTACACTGCAGTAAGAAAATAACTTTTTCAAAGTTTGTTACTATTTCTTAAGGCTTTAATGGTTGGTTGTTTTATCTGTATTTTATTGAGCAACCTTGATGATTCTTTTCACACATGGACAGATAATTTATGATGGAACATTCTTCTCGTATGTTTTGTAGTGATTGGAGGCTATAAACAGATACATTTTGGTACCAGAAGCTTGCTTTGTGTCAGGTGAGAGGAAGAAACGTCGTTGTGTATTCACTGTGTGTTGGTAATGATCCAAGACTGTGAGCTAAAACATCTGGATTATGGTCCCAACTCTGAATTAATTAGCTCTGCGTTCTGGATCTTAATTTCTTCATCTGACCAAAGAAAGTTTTAGTTAAATGATCCCTAAGTTCCTCACAAGATGAAATGTCATAATATTCTAGATCAGGGAAAAGTTAGAGAAACTTTAGTCTGTACTTGTTAAAGGGCTGTAATGGGCTGAATATGCTTAAAAGACCAAGTTTACTTTGACACAATTCACTAAGCAATTGCCCAACTCTTTATTTAACACTGGCTTTTGGGTTTTCCTACCTACAAAGTCACTGTCTAACTTGAACTGTCATGCAGTGAGAACTGAATACATCCACCTTTATATAGGTATTACAACCACACTGAACTCCTGATTCCACTTATAAAAGCACCAGGACTCCCCCTGCCTTTGCGTGTGTTGCTTTCGCTGGCTCACATCCCTTCTTTCCTGTCTTGCCCTGGCAAACTCCTACTCATCATTTAAGGTCCAACTCAAATATCACCTCCTCTATAATCCTCCCATAACCATTTCAGTTGTCAGTCAAACCAATATTTATGGATCATCTACTATGTGCAAAGCCTCCTGTCAGTAGCTGAGGATGATCACAGTTCCAGCTTTCATTAAATAATAATTACAAGAGGCTGGGCATGGTGGCTCATGCCTGTAATCCCAGCACTTTGAGAGGCCGAGGTGGGCAGATCACTTTAGGTCAGGAGTTCGAGACAAGCCTGGCCAACATAGTGAAACCCCGTCTCTACTAAAAATACAAAAATTAGCTGGGCGTGGTGGCAGGTGCCTGTAATCCCAGCTATCTGCAGGCTGAGGCAGGAGAATCACTTGAATCTGGGAGCTGGAGGCTGCAGTGAGCCGAGATCGCACCACTGCACTCCAGCCTAGATAGAGTGAGACTCTGTCTCAAAATAATAATAATAATAATAATTACAAGAATGTAAAGTTATATGAGAGAAAAGTACTTAATGTCTTGGAGGGGCTAATGGAGGAGACTAAACACAGAATTAGTGGCTACCTTCTCTGGGTTCCCATGACACTTTATTGTACATCTGTACCATGACAGTAATTATGTTGTGTTCTTACCAGTATTATGGGTTTTTGTATCTATCTCCTCCTCTACACTTGTGTGATACAATATGGCAGCCATTAACCACATGTGGCTATTTAAATTTAAAGTAATTAAAATAAAATTAAAATCCACTTCCTCAATCATACCAGCCACATTTCAAATGCTCAATAGCCACATACTTCTAGTGCCTACCATATTGGATAGCACAGGTAGAGAGTATTTCCGTCATCACAGAAAGTTCTGTTGGACAGTGCTGCCCTAGAATGGTGAATTCCTCAGTGTCGAATATTGTGTTTCATTCATCTTTGTATCCCTAGGACCTGGAACAGCGATTTATTATTCAACAAACATTCGTATATATGCTTACTAAGTGCCAAGTACAATTCTAGATTCTGGGGATAAAGCGATGAACAAAAAATAGTGCTTGCCTTCATACAGCCTGCACTTTAGTGGTGTTGAGGGGAATTGGATATTCAACAAACCAAGTAAATATACAATATATCAGGTGGTGATGAGTACTATGCAGAAAAACAAAGCAGGTTAAGTTAGGCAGGGAGTGACAGGAGAAGGGGTAAGTGGTGGTGGGTTGATCTTTTAGGTAAAGTGGAAAGGGAGGCCTCACTGAGGGAATCAGTTGCCAAGAAGGAGCAGCAAGCATAATGTCCCTGAGGCAAAAATGTGTGGCTTGTCTTAGGAATGAGGAGGCCAGGGTTCCTGGAGTTGAGTGATTAAAGCAGAGGGTCAGAGAAATGAGGGCAGTGGGACAGCAGGGAGGGAGCAGGGCCTTTGGCTTTCACTCTGAGATGAGAAAAATTGAGGAGTATTGAGCAGAGATGGGAAGAGATCAGGCTTACATTTTAAGTATGATCAGTGTGATTGCTGTGTTGAAAACAGCCTGCAGGGGGCAAAGCCGGAGACCAAATGAGGTCTCTCTGGTGAGAGGGAAATAGTGGCTTGGATGGATAGGCAAGGTGGTGCGAAGTGGATATGTTCTGAATGTAGAGCAGGCAGGATATGTGGATGTGTTGGAATGTGAAGTGTCAGGGAAAGAAAAGAGTCAAGGATGGCTCTGTAGATTTTGACCTGAGCAAGTAGAAGAATGGGATTTGCATCAACTGAGATGAAGAAGACTCTGGACCTTGCAGACTGGGAGGAATATCAGGAGTTCGGTTTGGGACATATTAAGTTGAAGTGTCTGTTGAGTGTCTCCGTGGCTATTGCTGACCATGAGTTGGATATTTGTGTTTGTGGTTCAGGGGCAAGGTCTGGCTGGAGGTATGTATACATGCTTGTTGACTGACTGACTGATTGAATGAATGAATGAGACATTATTATCTTAAAATAGCGATTCTGAATGTGAAGCTGCAGGACATAGTCCTGGGGAGCAATTTGCCTACAGACAAAAGAAAAATCACAGAGGAGGCCTGACAATCTGAGCAGGCAGTGGATGCATATCCAAACAAATAAAATCAATTAAATCACCTTTAAAATTATTTTGAACATAGATTTTAGGGTTTAAAGTATAAAATTTCCTCCTATTCAAATGGTGGGGGAGGGTATATCAGTTTCCTACGGTTGCTATGAACAAATTACCACAAATTTAGTGGCTCACAACAACGCAAGTGTATTATCTTGCAGTTCTGGAGGTCAGAGCCTGCAGTGGGTCTCACAGGGCTAAAATCCAGGTGCAGCAGGGGCTGTGATGCTTCCTGGATGCTTTGGCGGAGAATCTTTCTCTCAGACTCACTCGGACTCTAACTCTCCTCTCTTTCTTTTACTTCTAAGAACCATTGTGATAACATGGGATCCATCGGCGAATCCAGAATAATCTCCCCATCTCAAGGTTGTTGATTAGCAACCTTAAGTTTGTCTGGAAGCTAAATTCCCCCTTACCACTTAACGCAATATATTCACAAGTTCCAAGAATTAGGATGTGGCTACTTCTAGAGGAGGTGATTTCTTGAATTTATTCATTCTTTTCATGTCGAAAGATCAATACACAATAATAAAAGTGATTGAAAGGACGTTTAGAGTATACACAAGCCCCAATTAGACATCCTCTCAATTGCTTTTACTATTGTATACAAATATTTTGACACTAAAAGCCAAAAAAGGACTGGAGATTACTAAGCAAAAGAATAATTGGAGAGAAGTTCACTTTTAAACAAAGTTGTGTACACGATCTGCTTTTAATTTAAATATTTTAAGTTTCAAAATATTTATGGCATGTGTAAAAACAAACTCAGACCTAAGCATATTGAGGATGTGTGTTTGTGAGTGTGTGTATGTGTGTGGTGGCATAATTATTCCATATAAAAATGTTTATTGGTTATAAATCTTATATAAGATCATATAAAAGGAATACTGGGGTTTACTCGATGCTACTCTTAGGATTTATGTTTTGATTTTTATGTATGCCTTATATTTACAAGGACCACATTTTATGAACCTACAATCTGTAAAATGCAAATGCCCTTATGGATCACAGGATAGAACATTTGAAGTTGAGATATCTTGAGATAACTGTCATATTTAATTGACCTGAATTGTCATATCTTATTCTGAAATGTCTGTCCCAGCTCTTCTCACCACCATTCTCATGGCCACCTGTTCAGACCACAAGAACAGCTTCCTAATTGACTGTATAACTGAGGTGAATCTGGGAGGTAGGAGAGTGCAGTGGTTAAAAGAATGGGTTCTGGCCGAGCCTGGTGGCTCACGCCTGTCATCCCAGCACTTTGGGAAGCTGAGGCAGGTGGATCACTTGAAGTCAGGAGTTCAAGACCAGCCTGGCCAACATGGTGAAACCCCGTCTGTACTAAAACTATAAAAATTAGCCAGGCTTGGTAGCATGCGCCTATAATCCCAGCTACTACTAGGGAGGCTGAAGCATGAAAATCGCTTGAACTTGGGAGGTAGAGATTGCTGTGAGCTGAGATAGCGCCCCTGCCCTCCAGCCTCAGTACAGAGTGAGAATCCTTCTCAAAAAAAAAAAAAAAAAAAAAAAAAAGACAGGGGTTCTGGAATCAAATTATTGAAGTCCAATCTTATTTTGTCCATTTATTAGATGGATGGCTGTAGACAAATTACTTCACCTCCATAAACTTCAGTTTTCTGTCTTGTGAAATGGGAGTAGTACTGATCTTATAGAGTTGTCTATAAAATTCAGTATGAAATTTATACTGAATTAAGGAGTAAATGAACTTGTGTTCAAGGAGTAGAAAGTCCAGTGGCTAGAACATAGTAAGTGAGCAGCAGAGTTAAGATCTGAAAGACTGGCAGGACAAGATCATGCAGGGCTCTGAAGGCCTTGGTATAAGGTCAGACTGGAGGCAAAAAGTGCATTGTCTGAATTAAGGCTATGGATATGAAAAAGTGATGTTGGGGCTAGTAGTATAAAGAAATAGCATTTACAAGACTTGTGATATTTTTTGGATGTTGGGGAAGGCAAGACAGAAGCCTGAATGACTGTGTTTCTGACTTGGAGGTCTGGGGACTGGGGATATCATTCTCTGAGATGGGGAATACAGGAAGACAAGCAGGTTTGGGGGAACAGACAATGAGTGCAGTTTGGGATAGAAATGTAAAGTGTCTGTGAGACATTCAATTGTAGATTTATATATAAAGATGGATGTGTAGATATGAATCTTAACAGAGGGTTTGGGCTAGAAGCATAGGTTTGAGAGTCATCAACATGTAATAGATTATTGACAGAAGACAAGTCTGGAAAGAGTTTTGACATGGAGGGAGGTAGACATTCAACTTATGACAAAATAAAAGATTAATCTGGCATTTCCCTCTCCCTAGCTCCCCTTCTTATTGCCGTGCTCCAAACACACAGAACATGGTTATAGGAAATCCACCAAAAGGATTAAGAGCAGAAACACAGCTAGGATGCTGTCCAAGGTTCTGGGAGGAATAGAAAAAGATTTCCGTGAAAACTGAAGTCACAAGGCTGTGCCACATATAGATTTGAGGTTGATATTTATTCTGCTTGTATTGTGTGAGAATCCTAAGCCAATAAATGAAAAAAATAGAGATGGGCTTTTGCCATGATGCCCAGGCTGATCTTGAACTCCTGAGCTTAAGTGATCCAACTGCTGCAGCCTCCCAGCTAAGCCAATACATTTATATAAGAATTTAGTGGTGACCAGAGAAAGCACTGAAGATCTGGAAGAAAAATAAATATAAAGTTTCCCTAGAAAGATACGTAACCCTAAGGAAATGTTCACAGAAAAATGAATCCTTCATGAGAGGATGAATTCAGCATAAAAATTTACAAACCATAGGAGGAAATGATTTATCACAAGAGAAAGTCAGTTGTGACAGTTATCAACTTACTGATTCTCAGATCCAAATCTGCCCTTTGTTGCCCTGATTCTTGTTAATGGAGCTTGGCTCCTTGCTGGCTGATGCAATCTTAGGCTTTGTCAATACAGGGTGCTGGTGGGCCCTTCACGTCACAGTGGAGGAGGGGGCTTCTCTTCCTGGTTCTTGTGACTCTTTTCTTCCTCCTAAGGCCCAGCTCTCAGTGGTGTGTGGGAGTCCCAGTGGAGCTCACCCTCCAGTGAAATTCTCTGGCACCCCAGTGGGCAATTTTCTGCATGCCAGCTCTGACCTGCTCATACCTCAGCAGGCAGCTTTCAGTAGACCAGCTCCAACCCACAATACCTCTGGAAATGTTGCTGGCACCTCAGTGGCAGCTTTCTGTGGAACACTTCCGAGCCATGTAATCCTAGAAAACTCTGCCATCCAGTGGGCTGTAACCACACCCTCTCCAACACAGTCTCAATATTGGCTGTAGTAGGGGTGGGGCCATTTCCAAATTTGCTTCTGCTTTGTATACCCTCCCTGAGCCCTAGAGGTAATAGCTGTTTTCTACATTTGCTATTCTTATGTTCTTTAGTATCCTGTTTTACTCCCCGCCTTTTTGTGTGTGTTAATCGTCTTTTAGAAGTTAATAATTCTTGATATTAAATTGTCCCTGTTCAAATTACTGATATGGTCTCTGTCTCCTGAGTGGACCCTGACTGATATATTAGCAGCCTTAATAAGCAGAACAATTAGCACCCTAAGAACATGAGGTAAACCATCCCAAAATGATTAGAAAATAAGTATGCTTAAAATGAATAAAATATTTTAAAAAGAAATAAAGACCATAAATAAATAGTAGGGTTCTATGAAAAGAAATAGGCATATTGAAAAATAATTTAATTAAATGTTTAAAAAACACAAAAGGTAGTCATTGGGTGGGTGCGACGGCTTCATGTCTGTAATCCCAGAACTTTGGGAAGCGGAGCGGGGAGGATCTCTTGAGCCTGGGAGGTCAAGGCTGCAGTGAACCTTGATCATGCCACTGAACTCCAGCCTGGGTGACAGAGTGAGACCTTGTCTCAAAAAAAGTAGTCATTAATTATAAAATCAAGTGGGTAGGTCAAACATTAAAATTAGTGACTTCAAAGATAGCCCTGAGGAAACTGCCCAGGATACAAGGACATAAGAAACAAAAAATTAAAAAGAAAGAAAGAAAGTTCAATAGAATGAGGAGATACCACATACATCTTACAGGAATTCCCTACATTTCTCTCTCTTTACCATCTATATCTATATATAAACATGTTTCCAGAAAGAGAAAATAGAAAGAATGGGAGAGGAGGCAATATTTGAATACTGCCTAGCTGAGAATTTTTCAGAACTGAAGAAATACCAGTAGGGTTTACTCTAGGATTATAGGAATAATATAACTTTATAAAATTTAATGTAACTTACCATATTAACATATTAAAGAAAGAAAAAATAACTCTTCTTAGCATACATAATAGGTTCAACAGCCATTCATGTTAACAAACCTTAGAAAATGATATCTAGAAAGGGACTTCCTTTAAAAAAAAAGGGTGTCTGCCTAAAACAATGTAAACCTCACATTTAATGGTGAAACATTGGAAGCATTCTCTTAAAGTCAGAAATAATTTAAAGATGCCTGCTGTCACCACTTCTATTCAGCATTGTACTGGAGGTCCACAGCAGCTCAATAAGACATGGAAATAAATAAGAGTTGTGGGGAATGGAAAAATAAGAAACCAAATTGTCCCTATCACAGATGATATGATTATCTATATATGAAATTCAAGAGAATGTCCCTGCCAACTATTAACAGTAGAAGTAACCAGAAAGTTCATCAAGGTTGCTGTCTAAGAAACTATATACAAAAATTAATAGTATTTGTATATACCAGATAAAATTGTTTCAAAGATGTAATTTAAAAACATCTTATTTTTCATAGCCATTAAACTACAGAGTATGTGAAATAATTAGATTGGTGCAAAAGTAATGGCAAAAACCTCAATTACTTTTGCACCAACTTAATAACATAATATATACATGATTTTATAAAAAATTATGAAATTTTATTGAATGACATAAGAATACCTAAATACATGGAGAGTTATACCATATATATAGATAGGAATACTCAGTATTTTGAATTTCCAATTCTTCCCAAAAATAATCTATAAAATTAAAGCCAATTCAATCTAAATCTTAAATTTTCTCGAAAATTGACAAGTTGTTTCTAAAATGTATATGGATGAATAAAATGCCAAGAATAGCCAAAGGAAAACATTTGAAGAAAGTTAAAGGTGATGAACTTACACTATCATTTATCAAGGGTTATTATAAAAGTATAATAATTAAAATGTGCTTTATCAGTAGAGGGAGGTACACATACACCCACTTAACAAAACAGGGATCCTGGACACCACCATGTATATGAGAGAGGTGATTTTCAAATTAGTGGAGAAATATAAAATAAAGAGCATATTTATTTTAGATAAGACAATTAATTTGTCATATGGAAAAAAATTGTAAATCTACCTTATACTATACATAAAAATAAATCCAAAATGGATTGAAAATGTAAGGATGAGTTGAAAAATATGAAAAAATTAAGAAAAATAGCTTTATAATCTTTTTTTTTTTTTTGAGAAAGGGTCTCACTCTGTTGACCAGGTTGGAGTGCAGTGGCGAGATCTCAGCTCAGTACAACCTCCACCTCCCAAGTTGAAGCAATTCTCCTACCTCAGCCTCCCAAGTAGCTGGGATTACAGGCACCTGCCACCACACCCAGCTAATTTTAGTATTTTTAGTAGAGATGGGGCTTCACACTGTTTGCCAGGCTGGTCTCGAACTCCTGACCTCTAGTGATTCACCCCTCCTCAGCCTCCCAAAGTGCTGGGATTACAGGCATGAGCCACCGTGCCTGACCAGAATAGCTTTGTGATCTTGAACGGTAGGGAAAGAGTTATTGCACAAGACTCAAAAAGCACAGACTTTAAAAAGATTACTAACTTTAATCATTTAAAATAGAAAAGGTCCATATGAATAAAAGACCATAAAATGATAAGATAAGGCACAGACTAAGAGAAGATATTTGTAGTCCAAGCAACCAGTAAAGGATTAGTAAACAAAATACGTATTAAATAGAAGCCTAAAAAACAATAAAAAGGAAACATTTCAAAAGAGAAAGAACAAAGGACATGATGAGTCAATTAATTAAAGAAGAAATCTTTTAAAACATAAAGTGTTGCACAATCTCATTGATCATTAGGGGAGATTAAAATTAAAACAAAATGGGACAGCATTCCATAACCAGCAGATTGGCAAAACTTAAAAACTCTGATCATATAAAGTCTTGGCAATACCATGGGAACATAGAAACTTTCAAAAACGGCTATTAGGTACTTCCACTTTGGAGAGTAATTTAACAATATCCATGGAATTAAAGATGTGTATAACCTACAAGGCAGCAAATCTATTTTTAAGCTATATATCCTTGTTGAATTCTTAAACGAGGAGGTGTTCTTAAATAAGGTAGTGCAGCATTGTTGTGTTAGCAAAACTTGAACAAACATAACTGTTCAAGAATAGAGAAACGGAGAAACAAAATAATTTAATAGAATACTAAATATCATTAATCATGAATAAGTTAGATCTACCTGTACCAAAATGTATATATTGCAAATTATAATGACACAAGTCATGAAAGGATATGGTATGGTAAAGTTTAGGTGAATCATGAAAATACATAAAAACAATACTATATGTTTATAGATATATACATATACAGTTAAAAATGAAACATATGGACGGGAAGTGTACGTGTTGTGGTGGCTCTTATAGGGAGGGAAGAAACAGTATTTCCAATATTTTATTTATTTGTATTTGCTAGATTTTATTTTGCAAATATCTGAGGCAAATACTGTCAAATAACAACACATGTTAAATTAGACGAAAGGGGGCATTGTGGTGTGTTACATTATTATCTATACTTTTCTATATGTTTGAAATAGTTCATAGTTAAAATTGAAGTATTTATTTACATGAAGGAAATAGCCCAAAATGTAAAGATCTTTTACCTAATCCTTGTTGTGACTCACAGCATAAATTGGAGACCATGACTGATTTTAGATGAAGTCTTTTTTCTTAAAACTAAGAGAGGATAACTGGCTAATAAAGAAGATATTCCTAACCTTGGTTTCATTAGTGCAGTTCTCTAAGCAACTAAACTGACTGTCCACAGGTGACAAAACCTATAAAGAAATAAAAAGCATTGTTTGCTTGATGAGTTTGGACATAATCACACAATTAAGGTAAAGAATAACTGTATTGTTTGTGGAACCTAGAGCAAGATGCTGTTAACATTGCTAATCAATTTCACATGAAAAATTTTACATATTATAAAACGTTTGTCCTATTAAAATCTTGGTATCAAATTCAATTGATTTCTAAGACGCAGTTTTTGTTGAGAGAAAAGTAACAAACAATGGTTTGTTTTAATTTAGTTTTTATAAAACAAAAATTTACATGGAGTTAGGAGAAAGATAGCTTTGAATGGAATTTGTGTACTTTGAAAAGAGGGAAGAAACCTTTCCCCTGCATTTACAGATATTCAGAGTTCAGAAATCCCATTTCACCCATAAGGGCTAAGTTTTAAAAATCCTCATCGTATAAGAGTTTCTTAAACTTTTATTACTTTTTTGGTGAGAGAACGTAAGGACCTAGAAGAAAAATAAGATAGGAAGAGCAAGATTTAGAGAGCAAATGTGTCAAAGCCACAGAGCCAATGTTGTGATCCCTGATCATCTGATTGAGGCTGGTACAAGAGTGTCCCAGCAATTCCCATATATTAGAACTGGAATCATCACAGTTGCCTAAAATGTTTAGAGAAGGAAATTCCATTGTACTTAGATTTCATGTAAAATAAACTCATGGTTGGGGAGGGAGAACTCTAAACATATCTGACTGCATTAAAGCATAGAATTATAGAATCCTGTGTTATTAAAACTGGAGGAAACCTTAGAAGTTTCCAGTTTAACCTTTTCATTTTTCATCTATGGCAGGGACATTTAAAGCTGTGTCTAAAGGCACAATTGGCTCAACTCTTTTCTAATTTATCTTGACAGTCCTAACAGTCAAACCAATTGTGTGTAGAAAGAGACATAGAGACAATTTCAAGTGGGGGTATTAACCTCTTGGTACGTTATTTTAAATATCAGTCATAAAAAAGCCAAAGTTTAGAAGCCTAGCTTTTGTCTTATGTCATCCCGCATATTTTAAATGCACCATAGTTGAAATGTAAATGCCAAATTGTCTAGGTATCACATACTGCCAAATATGCCTTAAATAGACAAGGACTATGCTATTTATAACCCACAGAATACCATGAAAAGCCTCATTTTCCTAAGTGTAGAGTGTGGAAGCTAGGATGAAAGAGAGTATTTCACTTGATTTATGAGCTTTAAAATATTAAAAAAAAAGGCATCCTCAACGAAAACCTAGCTTCCAACATTTGATGAGTATTTAACTGACTGTATGTGCTGTCTCTGCACAAACTGTCTCATTATGGTTGGACTGCTTTTTCAAAGAGTCCAGAAATATTTTCTTCCAGGTAGGAGTGAGTAGTTGGCCAGGTGGGGAAATTTACTAAGATGCATTTTTTTAAGTCCATGCAGTTTTTCTGGAGAAAATTGGGAGAAATCTCTGGAGGCTGTATATATAGGCAAAATAGGGCTTGCAGGAAACAGAAATGCTTTCAGTCTTTTAGGCCACGTGTGTATTTTCTTGTGGCAGACAGCAAGATGAAATTGAATGTGCAAGGTTTTTATTAGAGGAAATACTTGTGAAAGGAAACAGAGAGGGAGCCAGGTATAGCTGGGAGAACTGTCAGACCCATGAGGCAAGTCTGGCTCTAAGTGAAAGAGGGAGAGAGGTTGAGTGGAAGTGTCCTAGACTGCCCAGTAGTCTAAGGAAGTTTGGCAAAACCTGTGAGGAGTCCTTGAGATCAAGGTGGACAATACAGGAGCCC
Source organism: Symphalangus syndactylus (assembly GCF_028878055.3). Taxonomy (NCBI): domain Eukaryota; kingdom Metazoa; phylum Chordata; class Mammalia; order Primates; family Hylobatidae; genus Symphalangus; species Symphalangus syndactylus. The sequence continues at coordinate 68,542,215 of NC_072424.2, forward strand.
CGTGTCTCCAAGGAACTCCTTGCTATACCTCGTCCTTGCCAGGCAGCTGCCTGTGAGGAGTGGAGCCTTGGGACAAAGGCTGAGAAGGATTTCATAAAACAGCAGGGGGCCCCTGGGTCAGTTTCACTTCCTGTTACAGGATGTCTGCAGTGAGCATCCTCATAGCTGCTACTTCCATCCATAGGCAAAATGATGAAATAGGAAGCTTCATCTGCATTCTCTTTACCTTCATCTCTCCACCACATCCCTTGTCCTTTGTTGGGTGGTTCTTTCCTACTCCTCTTAGACGTTCAGTCACAGCCTTTGAAATACCTTTTACTCTTGAAAAACGATTTGCTCCTCGAAAAGATCTGATATTCACAGTAGGGCAAAATTCCATGTTCTTCAAATATTTTGCTTTTGTATCCCCTGAAAGAATTTTTAAAAAAGGTGTACACATTCACAAATCTTTAGTTTTGGGTGACTTATTTTTAATATTTTTAAAGCTTATAAATCAAGTGAAACACTCTCTTTCATCCTAGCTTCCACACTTTACACTTAGGAAAATGAGGTTTTTCATGGTGTTTTGTAGGGTATAAATAACATAGTTCTATGTCTATTTAAGGCACATTTGGCAGTATGTGCTACCTAGACAATTTGGCATTTAAATTTCAACTGTGGTGCATTTAAAATATGCAGGATAACATAGTTTTTTAAAAAATGATATACACATTCACAGATTTTCATGTAGACATCTACAAATTTTCTGCCAGAATACGTGTGTATCATGACAGTAAAACTCTTTTCTGAGATTCAATAGAGAGGCAAGTTTTCATTGCTCACTATATTATACCAGAGATGTAGGAAGGCTACAACTACTGAGGGAGGATGCAGATAATGGGTCTGCAGGGGACCAAGGTCTAAGATAAGATGGGGGTATCCCCATCTTCCATTGTCCCGCTTACCCCACATGTCTCAGGAGAGATCTACTGAGGATGGTGACTTAGAGGGGACCTAAGGCAGGTGCTACGTAGCTAGCCCCTACTCAGCTGTTGGGACACATATGACACAATAAAGCTTTGTTGGATATTAATTGACACAGAATGTAATCAATTGCTCTGGTATCTCAAAAAGTTTATTTTCTGCAGATTGGCTGCATCTTATCAAACAGGCTCATTTTTGCTTCCAGACAGACTGCTGCACTTTGCACTAGGCTGACATTGTTTGTCTGTCCTCTACTGTGACACAGGAAAAAGTGAATTATTTCTGATGTGCTCAAAGCATTCCTGATTTTCTCAAGGTGAGAGTCCACGTACAACTTCCTAGTTGAATACTGATGGGAAAGTACATTCCTGATCATCGTGGCAATCTGAAATTTGCAGTCAATTGTGGACTTAAAATAATGAGAAACTCTGGGTAGAGAAGATGCACAGTGTCTCCTCAGACACCCTTATTCAGATCTTCATTCACATTGTTTCTTGTTGCTCTTCTGTATTGGCTGTGGTTTATATAGAATACAATTCAGTCATTTTGCTTTCATCTGTGGCTCAAGGACATCTTGGTATTTTCTTCTATTTTTGACCAATATAGCGTATTGCTATTAATAAATTTAAATAGTATGCTTTTGTTTGGGAAACGATCTGATTTTTCAATAGCGTAGGATTTAGTGCCACTAATATACTTTAAAATAACATTTTAAAATTGCCTTTCCCCCCTATTTAGACATTTAGTTCCTTTTCCAACATACATTTTTTTAAGGATGAGATTTCCATTTAACACCACGATTTAGATTAAATTACTTTCTTAAAATCACATTGCTCCCATAGTATACCTAGTTTTCTAATTCCCATATGCTCCACTATTGCTGAAAAAACTTCATCTATATGATGTGACTGAAGAGGCAGCCTTCGTTCACAACACAGCACAATCTGTTAAAGTGGTAAATATTACCCATTTCTATTATTAGAGCTGAAATGGAATTTTCTCTTGCTGCATTTTCAAGATGTGACATAATGAGATAGCAAGCATGGAAAAGTCAGAAATAGTGGAAGCTAACGGTTGTCATCAGTACCAGGAAAGCTTGAATTCAGTCTGCCTTGCCTGGCTCCTGACTCGTTCACACAACGCCCCCAGGCCATCTCATTCTCTGTTGAATTATAGGGTGCTATTTGAGCTTTGCAGATACTGGGGTAAGGAAGCGTGAAGCAAGGTTTCCAATTCTATATTGGTTTTCAGACTGAACGAGAACAGAAAAATTCTTGCTTGATGTTTCAATTCTCTTCAGCCTCCTAAAGACACACCTTCCCAGCTCTGAGAACTAGCTGAGTTGTTCTTCACCCCACACAGAGACGCCTCTGACTTCTCCCCCCTTGACTACAAACCAGAATTAAAGAACGAGAGAAAAAAAGTAAAAAAAGGCAACCGTTCTTGTTGCAGAAGTACTGTTGAAATTAGCACAGTGTACAATTTCTGGCAGAAATGAGAGAAGAATGGGGGATAGAGTGTGTGTGTGTGTGTGTAGACCTCAATAGACCTCAAGAATGTAATTGAGGAAGGAACAAGAGTAACTAGAGAAAAACCTAAAAAACCCTATATATATATGTATGTTTATCATATATATATTCACATATATATATTTATCATATATATTCATATATATAACAAAAATGTTATCCGAAAAAGCTTTATAGTTAAAAATCAGATTCACTTTGAGCCTATTTGTTAAAGGAAAACTTTTACATCTTTAACTGGGCTGTTAATATTGTCATTTACTAGTTGATGCCTTCATTGAGTGCATCAGTGAAATTCAACTCAGTTTTCCCTGCTCTCAAGTTGTGCGTTAGTCACTGATACTCCATGGCCTGGCTTTTCTCATTGCTTAAATAGTTTCCTACTCTTTTATGTTATTAGGACAGAGTATATTCAGCTTTCCGAAGTTAATAGAGCAGCATAGCTTGATTTGTTTTAATAAACAATGGATAAAATTGCTGGTTTCACTGGAGTGGTCTGATTTGCAACTCCCAGTGGAAATCTTCCCTTTGAGTCTTGTGCTTTGGAATTAGAAGAGATGCATGCTTCTTGTCTTCCCTCTAAGTCATATGTGGACAGTAGAAAGAGGACTGGATGGAGTCTCAGGAGCCACGTCTCTTTAATACCAGCTTTGCCAGTAACAAGCGTTCCAACCTCAGGTGAAGTGCTTAGCTTCTCTGGGGCCTAGTTCCTCATGTGTAAAATTATGGGGAATGGACTTTATGATTTTTCTTTATAATTTAGGCATGTCTAAAGCTCTACCACATTTGAACAAGAAACACCAGTGGGGTTCTGTATATTTAGTATTGTTTAGTGAATGAATCACAGGGACACCAAAAGTTCTTTATGTTAACAGATGGAAAATTTTAATGGAAAGAGGAATGACTGAATCAGAATTTTCTTATTAAGATGTCTGCAGCATGCTAGCTAAAAATGAGGTATTGAGCCACACATGACAGTAATCTTTTCGAGTGGTCTCTGTCCTTCTTATTGACTGACTGATTTTTGGTTTATGGGTGTGGCCTCTGGAGCAGCCATTGGTTAACAGACTTGACTCCTTTCTAGATCCAGTGCTTATGGTTACATATTTCCGCACTTTTCCAGAGCTTGGTGCAATGACTGACTCCAATATTTTATATATGGCTAAGAGAACTCACCTACAAGAGTATACAATATCTAGAATACTTATATTGTTTCTATGTAAATGATTCCCTGTTTTAAACCTACCTCACTGCACAAAATTGTTATGACCAAGAATGTTTATATCATGGGCTTGATATAGACATAGCCTAAAATTTCAAGGATGAAAAATTGATGTGATAGATTATTGTCATTTCTGGTATGCTTACTGTATGCCAGGTACTGTGCATTATCTACGCATTACCATTTATAGGAATGATCTCACTTTAATGTTATCAACAATTTTATAAAAGAAGGAGTATTTTTGTGCCCATTTTTCCGTAATGTAACTGAGGCCCAGGGAGATTAAGTGATTTCTCCGGACTCATCATTACTAGCAAGTGTTAGACCTAGAGTTCAATCCATGTCAGTTTCACCAGAAAGCTTTACTTTTACCAACACTGCTCAGTTCTGTCTCGTTGGGTCATCTGTTTTCTGCCCAGATACCAACTGCCTCACCTTCATCCTCAAACATCCCCCATCTCCATGGTATTATGGTAATGCCATGACTGCAAAGATGCCTTCTTTAACACAGGCATACTTTGAAGGACATGTGTTCCTGCCTTATTAATTGAATATTCTGAAACTTTCCTTCCAGTGTACAGCCACTGGAAAATACCTGGGAAATCACATTTTCCTATATGCATGGAGAGATTGCTATTTCCTAAATTTAAGGGGTTTTCTCCAAATTTAACTGAATGTGTTTCTTCCCATTGAAAACAAAAGTGCCTCTCAGCCAACAAATGAGCAGAATATTTTCCCAACAGGTCCTTTAATTTGCAGATGCTTGAAAATGAATGAAGATCAAAAGCTTTTTCATAGACCACTTTCCCCTCTGGGAGACATTTAAGCATGTTAAGAATAAGCATCGTTTTTAAAAATTAAGAAAACAAGTTGGATTTTAAATATATTTCAAAAAATAGCTTTGCACAAATATTATGCCATTTTGTGCTATTCAGTTTTTTTAGGCACCCGAGGAATCGTCTTTTTCTACATCTAACCCATGTTGTTAGTACATATAGGCTTTTGTAGTACAGAACATCGTGATTTAACCAGAAAGATCATTACCATGAAACACATTTGTATATTGCAGAAAGCTCCACAAAAAGGTATCTGTGTCCTTGCAGATAAGGATGTTCCCATTTAGATTAACTGAAAGAAAAACAAGCCTGACAATGGATGTTGCCTTTAAAAAAATAAATAATCTGATTTTCAAATAACAACTTAAAGCCACTGTGGGAATTGCTGTCATTCTGTCAAATAGAGATGGCCTAGTTTTCTGTGGATCATCTTAAATGGCAAGGGGCAAATGTGTGTTTCAGATTCCCAGTTGAGCTGTTTCTTCTGGAAGTGTTGAAACTGTTTGACCATCTCTTTTTGTTAGGATGTGGGTTCATATCTTCTCTCTTGTTTATTGGAGTTGCTGAGACCCAACGAAGACCAGCCCTAGACAAAACTATGATAGAGATGTGGCTTGATTAAGGTTTCCCCTAATCTTCCTTTTAGTATATTCCTCCAGGAGGCAGATGTGCACGCCACTTCCGACCGGGAGAGACTGGTTTATTGCCTGTCACTCTGGCTCTGACCCCAGGACACTGCTTACCCACCACCACTCTCATCTCCACTCCCCACACATGTTCTGGAACATCCCTTTCACCTTGTCTTTCATTAGTGCTTACCCGACCAAGTTCCATTTTCCCAGGGTGACTGAGGCTAATGTGATAAACTAATGACTGATTTTGGGTGAGCAAAACATTAGCATTTAAATAGGGACCTTCTGAAGGAGACACACTTAACAGGGACGAGGTCTTCAGAGGGAGCAATTTCAGACATGATGACAGGACCAGGTCAAAGATAATTTTGTCAGATGGGGCCTTGGGGTTATGCGCAGGGTCAGCCCTAGTTTCTAGCCTTTGTCTCAGTCAGGATTTCAGACATTTATGGCAGGATCCCAACAGCTTTCACAGGACTTTTGACATAAGTACTTTGACCCAAGAGCATTTCCTCCTGCTCCTTGACAGGCTCCACCTTTCCTCCTTCACAGGAGTAGACTGTTCTTGAAACAATTGAAAAGAGAACCTCTTTAGCAGTTGAGAAGAAACGTGATTAACCATGTGGCAGCAAATGGACATTTTCAAAAGAGGTCCTAAATCCAGGGCCCCTGCTTTGCTCAGCTCCAGGGCACCCATTCACATAGAATTACAGTGACTGCTGCTTCCTGGAGACCTGTGCACAGAAGGCGCTGCTGAGATCTGGATTTGCACTTGGGGCTCCTGAACAAATGTGGCCTCCATTCAGCCTCGCAAGCCAATGTAAGAGTTTCTACTCTCATTTTTCTGTAGGTACAGCATAAGTATCCTGATTTAGGGCTCAATGCTAACCATCATCCTTTCACTCCCTGAAATGCTGAGAAAATAAGACGTTGTTACATCAAGCAAAGACTATGATGGGGGCTTCAAGACCATTGAGTGAGTCTTCAGGACCATTTAGTGAGTTTGTATGAAGGCATTACTGACTTAAGGCTGTTGGCTTTATCATCTCCATAATATAGTCAATGTCCCCTCCTTGGTTCTTTGGATAAAGGTGATGGGAGTGACATCTGTTCCAAAGTTGGTTCACTGAATGGCAATTTTGATAACTTAATGCCTTTTCAGACTTGTGCTGCCACCGCTGTTCTTTGGTTTTGATTTTAAAGCAGCTGAATAGAATCTCTAAGCCTTCCATTATGCCTGCCTTTAAAAAAATTCTGAAGAAATAATTTAGAACATACCAAGGACAAATGCTTGAGTTATAGAAACTTTTTTATTACTATTATTATTACAAAGCAACCCAAAGATCTTTTAATTTCTTTGATTGTTTAAAGTAGCTGTGTGGAAACATAATATCTTAGATGTGGAGAGAGTTTATAATTGAGCACAAGTCTGAGTGCGGGGACAATGGCAGTTGGTTGCTGGGATTCCCAGGGACTCCGGAAAGTGAAAGGGGTCAGGAAAAGTTTATCGGAATTTGATAGCAGCCTCTATACAAACATCCAGATAAAACTACAGCCAATTACTATGTATGGCTTATTGTGCTCCCCTACCCCAAGTTCCCAAATTCTGTGCAGATTTAAATCTTTCATCCAGAATAAAGATTTGTAGCATAATGACCTGATTTACCTACAAAGAAGAAATAAATCTGACAGCTGGGACCAGAAGAAGTATTAATCTCCAAAGTTCACGCAAGCCTTTGTTTCCTCCTTTCAGTTTTTAAGCAACAGGGGCAAAAAAAAAAAAAAAAAAAAAAAAAAGTGTGAGGGACTGTTTGCATTTCAGCTCGAGTTACATTGCTTGGGAGAAAACAGACCAAAAAGTGGGGAGCGGTGTTAGAATTGAAAGAAAGATTTTCCATTCTTTAAAGACATCGCAACCGAGGGAAAGCAGAGAGATGGAGTCAACCTTGGCCATCTCATGGGCTGCCCCAGGCTTAAGAGAGAAGCAGGTGGACAGGAAAAGGCATTCAGCAGGAGGGGCACCTGGGGCACCTGGATATTGTTTCTGATCACCCAGGCATAATTTAGTGGGACATTTCACGATGTGGAGTCAGGTGCTGAATGGATAATTATTTTACTTTTCAGTTTCAGGTTTGACCCCTGGCACACACTGACCCCAGGTGAAGACAGAGCAGACTCTGTAGTCCGCCAAAGGATGGGCTCTGATCTAAGCTCTCTGAAGCAGTCCTGGCCTCTAGAAAAATGACCTCTTCAATTAGGCTTCTTTACGTTTCATCTAGATGAAGAGATTTTGGCTCATTTCCCCACTTCTGCCTTTGCTCAATGTGAAAACACATTATAAAATATAATCGTTTGAGGGTGATTCTAACAGTTCTAACTGACTGGCTGTTCTGGAAGAGAAAAATAATACGGTTTTAAAGGAACCTTAACTTTTGAAAGTGAAGTGAGTACCACATGCTGCAAAGGAGAATATTGATTTAATGGCCACACATAATCCTGTAAATTTAGTCATGAAACAGACACTAATTTTAAAGAATAGTGCTACTATTAAAATATACCTCTGCACAGCTGTAGGACAAACAGATTTGATTCCCCTAAGGGGAAACTGAGAGGTCCAAGTGGACTTTGCCAGTCTGTGAACTTGCAGTGTGTGTCAGTGACAGTTTGAGTACTGCGAGCTATAGGACTTGCATTCCTAAGCAAGTTCTCTAGGCTCCCACAGAAATAAGTGATAAAAATTGCTCTTCTGTGTTTTGACTTAACTTCCTTTAGATCTCATTGAGCCAAGAGCCAAATCCACCATAAGTAAATGTGTTGAGCATTGTCAGAGAGCTGTACTAATGGACAAAGTCTGACTTTAAAGGTCATAAAGTATTTCTCTCACATGGGTGATGAATAGCAGTTTGGAATTTCCTTGGCTTTGTTATACCGTGTGCTGAGGTGGTGGTAACGTTTATCAGGGAAGCCTGTCTTGGCTCATTGGACTAAATGAGAGGCTAAGAAGGGAATGCTGTCCTATGTCAGGGCATTATAGGTAAGTCATGAAATTTTCTCTAATGAGATTTACAAAGGATCGTCTTTAACACTAGAAGGTATAGCTACTAATTATAACCAGTATTCAAAATGAGCTGGGCTTGAACCTAGTGAAAGTGTCATAGTTTCATCAAAGACCTGTATGACCAGAATAGAAAATTATACCTATAGGGCTACCAGATGTCCATAGAAAGGTAAATAGAACTTTGAATGGACAGGGTTAGGATTTAAAATCACACTGGTACACTGTAGAAGTAGAATAAAGGAGAGTGAAGTCTGGTAAAGACACGATGCTAGACAAGATTATAGTACTAAACATAGAAAACAGTTTTGTACAGTGATCAGGTAGGAAATAATGGCTAGTATACATTCCAGCAGAAAACATAATTTGTGGACTTGTTAAATTATTTTCTGTTCTGTTGTTCCATCATTTCATAATTCAGCCTCCTGTCTGTCAATTCTTCTTTCATTGGAAATAAAGCCAGCGGAGAAACCAAATTTTAAGGAGTCTGCTTATTTTCTCACCTCTACCTTAGAAGCAAAAGTGGTTTTGAGGTAGGGCCAAATACTGAAAAATGACAGCTCACAGTGTAAGGTGGATGAGGCTGAGGCTATCAGGCTGGGGCCTTTTAGTGTAGGGGCAACCAGCCTGCATATCCAATACTCATGAGATTACTATATATCAAAGCATAGAGCAATAATAATTTTTACAACGCTAACACAAAGTGTCATCAAAATGCTAAATGATGTTCAGTAAAAGTTTAGGCTCTTTTACAAGTAAATATATTGGTGTGGAACTTCCTATTATCTAATGGGGCTGGATAAATGTGCTGACTTTGCAATCTATTATTATTGTTATTTTTTTTTCAGAGATAGCACTAAAGTAAAATTCTTCAGTATTGCTCTTGCACAAATAATCATACAGTTTGAAGTAGTTAGGACTAAAGTGATAGGTTTCCAAGAATATAATTTTGAAAGCAAAAGTAGTTAGATTCATTCAGATATTTTAACTGTTTCCTGCCTGTATTCATTTCTATCTTTACACAGCAGATTTCTTACAAAAATTTAAAGCATGCGTAGAAAATGGGAGAAAAGTATCTTTCTGTAAATTGTAGTGTGGTGGAGCTACTTACATATTGAATCCAAAAACAGGTAAAAATGATTCTCCCTAGCTGATTAAGTGATTTTCAACTTGTGTCGTTGTCTTCAAATATAACATTTTACCATGGTTTCTGAGGCTAGGATAAATAATCATGGAACCTCATTTTAAAACAAGAATTGCAAGCAAAACAGAAAGAAAAAAAATCCACACTAGCATAACTGTTTTAAAGATCCTGGCATATATGATTTGCTTTTGAAAACAGTTCCTCACTGCAGGGAAAACCGATCGGTCATACACATCCATGAATAAGCTGCAGAAGCATGGTACCACATTGAATATTGCAAATTTCAGTGACTAGTCATGGTTGTAGATTCAAATAGTTCTTAGCAACTCTGGTGACATCTATGCAAACACTGTTACATTAGGATGAAACGTGTTGGTGACATGGGTCAAAGAAAAACGGGGTGTGCATTTAACACAAGAGAGTCTCCTCTAGGCTATTGCAGAGGGAAAACCCTGTTTTTCCTTGGCCTCATTGTAAACTTGTCTTTGACAAAATAACCAAAAGAACATAAAATTCAGTTAAGTCAAGGCAAAAGAAATAAAACCTCAAACTGTCCCTATGTTTGGGTGTTTTCTTTGTCCATCTTCATCGTGCAGACTCCAGTTATCAGAATTAAAGCCTTCGCTTTGTTCTGACCAAAGACTTGGAATTGTGCATTGGGTCACAAATGTAAGCCAGTTCCATCTGCTCTCTTTCATCCACTTGAAAAATTACTAACATTATCTAACTATTGAATGATCTTTTTCTAGGCTAGTGCAGAATGCATTTTCAAAATGGTAGGTTGTGAAATACTGCTAATGGGGTCCTTATAAAATAAACACTAGAGCAACAGAGCTAGTTGTTTTTGCATTATGTTCTCTTCAAGAACCAGTTCTTTATGAGTATTCAACAAATATTAAATAATTAGGGTTATAGCTAAGGAAGCGCAGCCAAAGGCTAAGTGGTGTTTTCAAGGTTGTAAAATGTGTTAGCAAGGAAACTTGGGATTGAAATGAAGAGTTCTTCGCTTCTTCCTGGGGCTTGGATCACTATGCCCCTCTATTTCCTTAATTGCATAAAACCATTGGGTTCCTTACTAACTCCTAATCCAGTGCTCAGTTAGGCAAAATTTGGAAACCTTCAGGCAATGACCTGTTTTTCAATGGAAAAATGTATTTACTTCCAGCTGGAACACATCAAGACAAGCCATTTGTCTTATAGCCTCATTCTTGCCAAAAGACTGGAAAATAACTTATTAGTGAGTCTAACATCTCAAGAGCCACAACAACAGCTGTACTGAATATAGAACACACAGAATGACTGGACACTGTGAAACTGGGTTGACGGAAACCAATGCAATGGTAATTCCAGGCCTTGCTTTGATTTTTTCAACTGAGTGCAAGTTAGAGGGAAACTTTCATGCCTACACAATCAGATTGACTTAGCCTGTCTGTTCATCTGTAAATTGTCTTTGTAGCATTTGTATATGTGCTGTTTGAGATCATATTCAAATTAATAATTGAGGTTTGTGACTGAATCATATTTTTAGAACCTCTTCCCAACTCAATATTCTCAATTAAACCAAATAGCCTACTGGGGAGATAAACTCAGTTAAAAATATATGTGTATAGTTATAAAACTCAAATACTTTATGAGATCAAAGGCAACTAGCTTCAAATATGCACTCCCATCACACTCGAACATTTCGTGATTTAATGAATTAAATAACCTAGAAATTACATCATTTACCAAATATATGAATTTAACGTGTACAGTTTCCATACAGTGATATTTGCTTTTCAGCCAGTTGGCAGTAGCATTTATGGAAAATCTTCTGGGTCTTGGGCATGTTTAAAAAATTAAGAGGGAAAAATTCCAATTCTTTAGTATTTCATTTCTTTAAAAATCTTGTTTCTGCTAGTTTAATGTAAAAATTTAAAAGTTGAAGGTAGGTGTTGTCACTTAAATGTTAACCACTTAAGTGGTTCTGAGATATTAGACAGTTCAAAAACTTTGATAGTTTAGAATAGGAAAATCAATTATCTTTTATTTAAAATTAAATTTATTTCACAATTGGTCCCATTATGGCAACGGGTGTACACTCTCTCAATAGTGATGCAATTGCTAAATAGCAGTGCTTCAGTGTTATTTATACAGTTAGAATGTTGATCAGACATTTACAAATATTTACTGAAATATAATAATTTATATTTGTGTGGCATATAAACACTAGTCCTAGAAGTATAACAGAAATAATTATAATCAAAAAAGGAAAGTAAAATTCCAAAATAATTTCTAATGACCTACTAATGTAAGTTTTGATTTTAATTATTATTGAAAACCAAAGACAGTAACTAAAGTAATAATAATATAACAAAATAAATGAATGCTATTATTTACTATACATTGTATTTTAAGCACATTTTCTTATTGAATTCCACAGTAACCCAATGAGACCACTTTAATGATTTTATAGGTGAAGAAACTGGGTCTCAGAGAGATTAAGGTCATATAGGTAGAAATTTGCAAGACCAGTCTTTTAGCACAGCCCAGTATGACTCTAAAACCTTTTAATGCTCTCCTGCATTAAGTGTTCAAAGATGTTACAGAGCTGTATTTGAGTCTGGAACACTATACGTATATCAGAATGAGAGCCTTCTCTTAGTAAGTACAAGTGTACTTAACAAAATTGGAGTAGATGTTGTTTGCCCATTCATTTGCCTGAAAGATAGGTAGAAGATAGAGAAAGTCCAAAAAGAATGTGTGCATGAGCCTATATGTAGTTTTTTTCTAAAAAATATACAGTCTGAAGGGACGGTGCACATATTTTGTAAATTTGTTTTACAAGCCATGTAGTGTGAAATTCTAGCACCATTTTCATTGAAAAAAATAATTTACTGCTGTGTGTGTATATCTAACAGAAACAGCTTGTAATTTAAAGCCATCTACAAGAAGGATTGTGATTTTAAATGTGATCAAATGAATTTTGGGATACTCTGCACAACATTGAGAGGATCTTGCAGAAGAAATGCAAAACCATATATAGCAACTCTCCATTATTATTTTACCAGTCAAATTGCAGCATAACCTGGAAATTGAAACATTCTTTTTAAGCTTGTATATTAAAGGAAAAACGCCTGAAAAATTATTTGGTATGATAGGAGAATGCAGGGATAGCAAATTCTATATCCAACTCCAGTTCATTGATAGTTGCTGTCTGGAATAGCATGGGGTTGAGAAGGATTATGAGGCTATGTCTGAGCTCAGGAAAAAAAAGCTGTGATTTTTTAGTAATATCTACCATAGATGAGACATGTGGGCATGGTCACACATGTGCCATGCATTGTTTTGCCCGAGTAGTGTATTTTCCCCATGAATTTTATTATGGTATCTTTAGATATGAGATCATCAAAAACAAAGACAATGTCTAATTCATTTTTAGGATAACCAACTCTCCTAGTTTGCCAGGTACTAAAAAGGGGTTTTCCAGGATGTGGAAATTTCAATGTTAAAACTGATAGAATCCTGGAGAGTTGGTCACTCTATTTTTTTTTAAACTTTTAACTTTGAAATAAGTATAGACTTGTCATAGGAAGTTGCAAAAAATAGTACAGAGTCCCATGTAACCTTCCCTCAGCTCCCTTCAGTGGTGACATCCGACATAGCTACAGTGCAATACCTATTTTTGTATCTCCCATCAGTGTCAAACACCTACACACTCATTCAGCCAAAGTGTATTGAATGAATGAATGAATGAATGCTGTCAGTTGAGACATACCTTGTTATAGTTTTACCCTGTTGCCCTAAAGAAACAGGGTTGTTTCCAAAGCTTAAAAACTATGCAAACAAGCACTTCATTTAAACACAGGAAAAGTGGGAAGAGTATAAAATCCTCTTTAAATTGGCCTGCAGACAAAGGAAGTTGGTATCATAAGATGAACACGGAACTGCAATTTTTAACAGAGAGATCTAGCACCATGGTTCAAATCTCAGTTTAATAATGCAAAACTATGAGTTTTCTTCAATTTCTAGGCCGTTGTAAAGATAAATTCTAGTAGTTTTGAAAGCATGCTTAGTATGCTTTAGCTTATTATTTAATATAGAGTTATAAACATAGAGAAGCTGGCAGCTGTGAGTGAGCTGGTGAATCATTGAGATTCAGTGTGGGATAGACAAGCAGAGCAGAATTTTCTTATCTTGGTAGGAGACAACTAAACTGAAAGTGATCTGGGATGCTTTTTGCCGGTGCAGACATAGGTTTGTTTTCGTCTTTAGAAAATGCTTGGTTTGGAAATTATCCATGTAGCAATAGCATGAGTCAATGATTTGAACTTACGGGGAAAATCAGAGTTTTATCTCTTCTAAGCCATCATGATGTGCGCGCGCACACACACACACACACACACGCACACACGATATCTAGTAGACCTAGATACTACAGGCAAAGTTGACTTAAAATTTAGAGCATCTTAAAAAAATGTGATCTAAGAAAAGACTGCTTTTCTCCTTTCTTTATTGGTATTTAATTTGGAGCTCTTGTATCTAACTACCAAGTTCATCCTGATTCTAACTCAAAACCAATCTCCAGTAACGTAGATTCTGAGACTTATTCTATCTTGTCTTTGACCTTATATTCACCTTTTGCCTCCAGCACTATTCATCCTCACCTTGCCTTTTTTTCTGTAATTTGTTTTCCTGCTTTTTTATCTTCTTTCGTCACCTCCCCATAGCTGCAGCAAGGAGGAGTGTACATCATTTTATTATAAGCCTTTCTCTTCAATGTGTGATTAAGCCTTTCTCTGAAGTCTGTAAAATTGGACACCAAATGACCTGTAAGAAATTAAAGGGTACTGTATTTCATTATACTGGTGCCCAAAAGATACTCTTTTAAACTGATTAGGGGAAATTTTGCCTTCCATTAAAAGACTGAAATCAAAGTTGTCTGTGTGTTCCTGACAAATAGGTTAACATAAAGTCTTTTTTCTTAGAATTCTACTGATGTCCTATCTTTCTATACCATATGCTTGGAGCAGGGCAAGGGTGGAGGAAGACAAAAGAGGGGGCATCAAACCCCCTCACCACTCCTATCAAACAGGTCACTGGTCCTACCTGCTGGGCATCTTGCTTCCGAAAAGAAAGAAGCCACTGCACCTCACCCCACCTGGGACAAATCTTCAGTGAGGAAGCAAAGCTGCACTGTGTGTTTGCTCACATTGTGTCTACACACGTATTGTGTGATTGAAGTTAATTAAAAGCAAAGACAAATAGAGTAAGACACACGCTTTGATGCCAAACAAGTGTTTTTGGCAAATGTTTCCCCTTCTGTGATTCCATTCTTTGTTCTGGATGGTTGAGCTGCAGAAGTTCAGGCAGCTGCGATTTTTAGCCCAGTATTTTCTTCACCTCCCAGGACCCTGCTGGCGTAACTGTCCTTAGTGATTGATGGGGCTCCACGCCCTCCATCTAGGGGGTGGCCCGCCTGCAGGAAGGCTCCTGGATCAGGGGCACACACAAGTGGCTTGTCCTACCTCTACATTCCTGGGAGAGCTGGGGCTCCCAACTTCCTTTGTGTGAAGTGAAAGAATAGAACTGATTTACAGGGTAAATAAAATATCAGAGGAAATAGAGGTTAGCTGTTACTTATGGCTAAGAGAGATTTATGAGATTACATAGTAACTGAACCTACACTTTAAGCTATAGTCATTATGGTCTACATAGTTCCATACCTCATTAGAGAAAAAAAAATGTGGAGAATGGAGAACACTAAGTCCTTCTTCTGTTTTAAAAATGTTTCTGGTTGGTGCAGATGTGATCCATAATCAAAAGAACACTCTACATTTTTATAGCATCTTCCCACAGCAGGTTTCACTAGAGACTATAAATCCTACTCTAACAGAGCTGAGTGGAAAATCCTTCTATTTTACGCTTGGAGAAACTGAGGCTCAGAGGCAGTCAGGGCTTTAAGGTGTATGCAAGAAGCAAATGGCTGAAGCAAGAGCACCTGGAAATTTTATTTCTAGCCTGTTTTTGCCTCTCGAAAAAAGTCGGTGAATAACAAAAAAGGGAAAAGGGAAAAAAAAAACCAGTACTGGATTCATTGATATGCTAGGCAGCGCCCGATATTCAATTCCAGTTCAAAAGCGTTTTCCCCCTACAGCAGTGATGGATTCCACAAGTCTTGGAGTAAGTTAAGGGACTGAAGAGTGCTTGTGGGTACAGTGAGCTATTTTGAGTGTGCTTTTTGAAAACTGAAATTACTAGAGCAAAATCTGTAAAGGCTCAATCATATACTTGTTATACAAGGGGAAGGATTCATGTAAATCCAGAGGTATGTGGCTCAAGAAGTGGACAAAGTTATAGGGAGTCTTGCCTCTGTGTCAACACTGTCTTGAATGCTCAGCCTTGTTACTCAAAGTGTGGTTCTCAGACCAGCAGCATCAGCATCACCTGGGTGCTTGTTGGAAATGCAGAGTCCCAGGCTCCATCTCAGATTTACTAGATCAGACTCTTTGAACTAGCTTCTGAGGATTTGCATGCATGTTAAAATTTGAGGATCATTGTGCTAACTGACACCAAAGAGGGGATCTGACCTGACTGTCATGGTTAAGATCCCTTGTGGGGAGGAGGGTTTTGTTGATAAGGCTGTGGACTGATGCAGTAGAACAGGCAGCTTAGGCCCTTCTCAGGGTGATGCCACCTGTATTTAGACAGAATTTTCCTCTGGCACAGAAATCCTTGGTTTGGCTTCTAACACTGGCATTTTTAAGTTATGTCAACTTCTTTGCCTCTGTTCCATTTAACATAGAAATGAAGTTAATAACAATTTTCTCAGGCATACTACTTCTGGCTCTGAGGAGAATGAATGTTTTAAGTAATAATTGGAAAATACATGAATAATAGGAAGTTTTTTTAAAAGTACACTATGATAAGCCAAAATATTGTCTGGTTCCTGACACTGTGCCCATTAAAATTACAAATGTTAATTTATAAGAAAGATTTTGTTTCAGAAGCCATTAAAAAATTTGGTTCTTAGCATACTTAACTCCTACCTCCTCACCTCCAGAACAGAATTACTCACATTTAAAATTAGTAACTGAAAATTTCATCCTAACCCTACATCTGGCACTTCACTTCATCTGATTACACTCAATTTCAGAGACAGGAATGTACCCGTTGAGCCTGGTCTCATTTTACACAATATTTTGTAAGTTTTCTTTATCTGGAAATAAAAGACCAATTTAGTCCTTGGGCAATGTTAATTATAAACCAGACTGAGGCATCATGCCTGTCTTTGTAGGATGGGGAAACACATAAAATTTCTTTGGAAGTTGGATTCTTTTAATGAGATAAGTACAGGGCAATGTTTCTATTTGTAAGTAAGTTGTTTAAGGAGAAATAAAGCCTTTGAATTCTGCCAAGGAGCCCCAGGCTAGAACACACAGAAACATGGAATTGTGTTCTGTGCTGTCTGGCCCCCAAAATGCAGTCTTTTTAATGAAGAAGGTCCCAAGTTTTTATCCAAGTGACCATGATAAATACCCATAATAAAATCCATGAAGGATTTCCGTGGTACTACTTCTCATTAGCTAAAAGGAACTTCCAAGTGATGGGTTGAGTGGGAGCCTATAGAGTGATGTGGTTGTTCCTGGAGCTTGATGGTTCCTCTGCAAGTTGTTCAAGCACATGTGGGAACAATACTTGGCAAATACAAGCACTCATTAAGCATCACCCCCTCCTTAAAAAGTACATTTTAGGGGGTGATGTGAGGAGCGGGGAAGGAGCAGAAAGTTTCTATTAGGATAAAGTCCCTAATCTAAATTTAAATGACCTCTGATTCATCTTGAACTTTTGATATGAAAAGAGCCAACAATATCTGTAAACTTCTTTCTCTTCAATGGTAGAGTTAGCATATTCATGCATACTAAGTTGGTCTTATATAGACATCATATAATCATCTAATCAATTTAACTTTATCATTCTTTATTTTCATTTCCATGAAGAAGAATGGTTGTCAATTATGTAAAGAGAACTGAGGAAACTTAATAAAGAGAATTATTGACCATGATGAGATTTGTGTTTGACTATGGCCAGTCATTGTTTCCTTAGGCTCTTTTGGAAAAGGTGACAATGCCAAAAACACTTTTATTTACTGTGTAACAATAGCTACTATTTACTGCGTACTTCATATACACCAGGCACTGTACTAAGTACTTTATATGTGTGCAATCCTCACGGTAACCTTATGGCATTGGTTCCATTACAGTATTATCCGCATTTCAGAGATGAGGAAAACTGAGTCTTAAAGACATGTAACTTTGAGGTTAAACAACTTGTAAGTGGCAGAGCCACACAGAATTCAAACCCAGGTTTGTCAGGGACCAGAGACCATGTTCCAAATGCCTGTGCTAGTCTGTATACCATAGAACAAAGACTTTGAGGTTTTCAGTTGAAACACGTCATGTAAAAGAAGAATGATTACACTTTCCATTATAATCAAATTGTTACTTACCATGCTCCATCTATGAGTTAAAGTGTTTCTGGTCATCTAGTGGGTTTCCCAGCACTGCAGATCTACTTATGTTCCCTTGTGCTTTCTAACTTTTTCCCCCCATATACTATAGTAAAGTAAACCTCTCCTGGGGCTCTTAAGTTTATCTTGTCTTATTCTTTCTACTCTGACCTCCCTTAATTTTCCCACATCAAACTAGACATTAAATGAGAGGATGGATGTGAAAGTATTTTGGAAAGTTAGAAGCAAATCAAACAGAAAGTATTATGATTTTGTCTGAAACAGCTTTCTACATCTGCTCAATGAAACCACCCCCTCTCTTTCCAATCATGACACTAAGCAAAATTCTTTCTGGAAATTCCAGAAGGCAGAAAGGCTATGAATCAGGCACATGAGCTGTCAAGTCAGTCAAAAGTGTCAAACCAGGTTACGTGCATAAGTACACCTTAAACCCAGTGGAGGGCAGCTTCCAGGCACAGGTCACGGGGAAATTTTGGAGGGTAGTACGTATTGTATTGCTTGAAAGCTGTTCCATGACCAAGAGGTTAAATGCCTTCTTTTGCCAAGAAAAATGAATAGACTGAGTATGACAGCATATAGACTGGCCAAAATGAGGTGAATGAGGAAGTCAACAAGTGATACAAAAAAGAGAAAAAAGGTCAAGAACTCGGTTTCAGGAGGAAGCAATATGCAGTTTAGTCTTTTTATTTTTAGAAAAGTTGGTTGCTAAAACTAAGGCTTTCTCTTAGTTTGTATAACTGATACCACAACTAGTTTGGAAATAATATGAGAGTTACAAATGAGTGAAGATTAACTAAATGCTCACAGTGAGTGGCTGTGAAATCTTAAAGTGCAATTTCTGATTTATCTTTTTAAAATGTTATGCCCACTTGGGTGCTTTGCAAGTCATACGAAGTGATTCACTATTCATTCTATTCACTAGTCATTTCATCTACATGTTCTCAGATTTCTACTGTGGCTCCTAGTCAGAACCCTGCTATTATTTATGGAGCTTAAAATTTGGTTCTATTCACATGATGATTTATGGACTGTATAGCAACAAAAGTATTTAATGACTGTTCATAGCACCAGTGCCTCCAGGAGATTCTCTCTCCCCCTCCTCTAGAAATGCTCTCTGGTCCTCTGCTCTGCCTTTCATTTCAGCTGGTAGAGGTCTTGGCCAGGAAAGTATTCCAAATGGCAATGAATACACAACAGAGCAATTCATTTTAAAAATCTCTATTTAATTTGTAATGAACTTGTTTTAAAAATAGTTTACAGAAGCCTTTTACACCAAAAAAACTAGTTACAAGGAGAGAAGAAATGAAATTGACTTATTGTTTTATAGATGTAGGTCTTCTCCCTGGGTAGAATGTGAAGCATGTGTGTTGGTCTCTTGTATTCACCCATCTCATCTTCCTGCATCCCTTCCTGTTTCTTGATGTCTCAACTTTCCTGGATCCTTGTGGTGGATGTAGGAGAACTTTACCTAGGCATATGCAGGATGCTGTCTTTGCCTTAGTTTTCTCTGGGTGCATTGTAATGATTAGATCAATCACAATCTATCAAACAGATAACTTAATTTACATAAACCATGCTGAATAACATAATGCTTACCTTGTTAAGGATGCCTAATTTAAGAGAAGGCTGGGAACAATAATGCTTGTACATAGGAATGAATCTGTAAATGCAATGGCCAGTAGAAGTGTTTACTTAAAAAAATCATGAATAAAAGTTTTACTCCAAAGTTTTTCTTTAGGCTGGGAGTACCCATCAAGAGTCTCAAGAAAGGGATGTTGAACAATAACTGCTTTAGATGCACTAATGCTCTGGGAACACTTTTTTTTTTTTTTTTTTTTGAGAAGAGACGCTGATCCAGAAATAACTGACAATGAAAGGTCTGGGAATTGTGTGATGGTATTAGCTAGGTTTCCTAGAAAACAGAGCATTTGAGGCAAAATTGCTGATGCTTTGTTGGGGAGTGGTGCAATACCAAAGCAGCAAGAGTGAGGAAGGAAGCGAAGGGAGGCACAGAAGCAGGCAGTACATTACTAAGCTTTGCGAGAGACACAGTGTAGTCAATGCTGTGACTCCGAAGGGGCCTTAGGGAGCCAGTAACCCTGGGACCAAAGAAGGGTGAGGAATTGACTTGTTGACCCTTTCTGTCTTCTGTACTCGTTGGTTCAGATTTACTCCAGACGCCATTAACTCCCCTGATTTCTTGGTTGTGTTACTGGTGAGGCTGAGATTGGTGACTAGACTACACTCACTCTTTAGCAAGAGGCTGAGGCCCTGGAGTAGGGGGTGGGAGAGAGGTCACGATTGGCCCAGCAAATCTGTGGGTCCTGTTGGTGATCTCAGGCGGTAGCTGTTGATGTTGACTGTCACAGACAGAAATGGTGTTCAGGTCAAGAAAAGAACAAAACCACAGAGACAATCCCAAGTGATACAAAAATCACCAAAAATTAGAGAAAAGAGGAGCATTAATGTAAGTTGGGTAGTCATGGACAGTCATGGGTAGTCAGGGGAGGTGGGCTAGGTGCTGGATTCCCAGCAGAGAGGAAAGGAGTGGGTCAGGAACAGAGATACTGCTCCTCTGAAATTCCAGGAGAGACAGTGACATACACTGTGACTTGATACCAAGGCCCTTCAGGACAGGCGTGTGACCTTTCTGGTTGTGTAACCCCAGACACCCAGTGTATGGCCCAGGCTAGCTGTAGGCACTCAATAAGCAGTCATTGAACTGGAGATGAAATGCTTTAATTTGAATCAACTTTATCTCTTTGCTGACAAATAAGTTTTGCCTTGGCAAATGATCTTAAGGGTTTTGTGTGTGGATGCCAGGGCTATGTAGAGAATGGAACCTTCCTTAGAACAGAGATGATGCCCACATTGCTCTGGAGACAGTATAGCATAAGAGTTAGAGTCAGATACATTTGGGTTTGAAACATGGCTCTGTCACTTCTTTACAGTGTGATCTGGGGCAAGTTAATTAATGTCTCAAAGCCATACTTTTTCTCAGCTGCAAAATGTATATACCAAGAGTAATTTATGTGTGGGATTGTTGCTACAAGAGTAGGTGGTTTATATTGAACATGCAATTACTAATAGTTATTATTACCATTGCTATTTATGCTCTTCATCCTGTGACTTATAAAGGGTACATTAAACACTGTCTGACAAAGAATTTAAGTTTATCTTATGTCAATATTTACAAACTTCTTTATAGGAAAGCGAAACAGTAAAAAGCATTTGGTTGGTAAATCCTGCACAATTATTTTTAAGACTGTTTCAAGTTTCAGTGCTGTGTAAAATAAGAACATCTAATGAAATGAGTTAAGTGGTTTCTTTTTTAGAAGGTAACTATACTGCATGTATGACTTATTCAAATTAAATTGAAAGGAGACACATGGCTTTAATGTCTCGTCCTATGAATGTAAACATAATTTGAACTGAAACTTCCTATTTTCCACTTTCCCTGTTATTACTGTTTTCTGTTAACAAACAGAAACATTCTGTCCATAAATAATTACTGCTTTAATCATGTCCTTGGTGGATTTTGTAGTCATCTATTTGATAGACAGATTATAGCCATTCCAAACCAAATTGGGTGTGCCAGCCTCTATACAATTGTTAGAATATTGTTAGAAACAGACCCAACCAACATCCATGTGAAGCAGAAAAGCAAGCAAATTATTAATTTGCTTTGCTGTCCACAGTTACTCTTCAAGCAAATTATTATTTTTCATTTAATTAGGATTTGTGTGCTTATCAGAAATGTAACCACAATGAAATACTTTCTAGCTCAGGCTTCTTACTACAAAGTGGAAATCTCATGAAAGCAAAATTTGAGAGGAGGAAAAGCAAACTAAAAGAAACATAGCAACTTAAATTTATTAGGGGATTTATAATCAAGGCATTAGCTCTTAAGTCAACAAACTCTTGGTTCTGGAGATGAAATTGTAATGTTCACAAATGTGCTGCATGAAGTAATGCAGTTTATTGGGTTCAAATACTGGCTTAACCACGTTTGGAAACTGGGACTAGTTAAGAAACTTATGAACTAAAATAATAATGATAATAATAAATGGAAACACTCATAATAATCACTTTACATTTTGTTCTGTGCTTTTCAATTAATAAATTAATGAATGAACAAAAAGTACAGAGTGAAGTTTGTGCCAGATGATAGGAATGTAAAAAATATAAACTATTGTGTTCTTACCTGCGGTGAATATGATTATAACACAAACCACCTCATCTAAGAAACTCTTGCTCTCATTGTGTTTATTTACTGAGACAGACTGTATATATTTTATCAGGCTGAGAGTTCATTATTAATTGCATTTTGATTGAGGGGCCATGGAAAGATTTAGATAATCCCTCACCCTGACACTCATTTATTATCTTAAATATTGCCTGGGGACTTTCATCTGATGTAAATTTCTAGGAAAAATGTAGCATTTTTTTGGACTATTGAACCCAGTACATAGCCAAAGAAGTTAATGTAAAAACATTACACAACTGGGACTTTCTTTTCTGTTGATTAGTAATTTGAACTTTGCAGAGAGGTAAAAGAAAAGTGATCAGTTTAAGGCTTCAGCTCTGGGGATTTAGTAGCAGAGGAAAATTCTCAGCCCCATTATGTTGCTGACCTTCTGAAATTAGGAAATAAAGAAGTTATGGGATTTGAAATACATAGCCAAGATTGCATTATAATAGCCTGATAAATAACTGCGCAAAGTTTATTAGCTCACTTATTAAAAAAAGACTTCTTTCTACCATGTATATTACATTGGTGATAAAAATGAACAAAATCAGCATACACTTCTACTCCCTTAAATAAGTTGTTTCTCACCTTGGGAAAAAAGGTGAATGGTTATTTCTCCTGCTGTCTTACAATGTAGTCATTTTAGGTTTTCCATGCCTTTGGAATTCTAATAACCACAAATTTTATACAGACACAACTCTATCATTAAAAGAAAAAATTATCTATTGGTCATTATCTATTTCGTTGAAAATAGATTCATTTTGTCCCAGGAAAGATATACTTCATATTTGTCAGCTTTCTACTTGTGTACACAAATTCTTTCAGAGCTGAAGCACTCCAGTCATTGACTTGTTGAAGATGGGGAAATGAGTCAGTAGCCATTAGGGTTTGTTAACTGGAGCAGAGAGAAAGATCATTCTCACCTAGTCTTACCTGGTAATTGGGAACTATATCAGAATCTCTTGAGGTTTTTTTAAACTTACTCCAGTGCAGCAGGCTTTCTAAATGCCTGTCCTCATCCTGGCAGGTGTTGGTGGTGGTGATGGTATTCTTCTGCCTTTTAGAAATCGCGTTCTAATAATCGATCCGATTATGTCACATCATATCTCTCCCTTGTTTTAGAGTGGAAAATTTTTGAAAATTCCTCATCCTGATGGAATTTCATAAAAAGCATGGAATGTTTGCTTGGGAAACATGTAGACAGAGCTCCTGATGCCTGGAAAATAAACAAACAAAATCCTCAATTCAGTAAAACAAAATATTCTTCAAGTTAATACATTTCTTCCTTGAAAACTTGGAGAGTAAGGATTTGAGATCAAATTATCAGAAGTCTTTTTCTATCAAGCAGGCTGGTAGTTCCAGGGTTAGTTTTGGAGACACAAATGTGTCCTGGAAAGGGTTTTTGACTTTGCATTTTCTGGACTGGTGTCCTAAAGAACACTACTCCTGCAAGACATACTGGGGAAGAAAAGGGAGATGGTTGGATGGATTCCATGACCACATTAATTGGGAACTCCTGAATCAGCATCTAGAAGGTTCTCAAGGGTCTTGCCATCACAATACCCATCACACACAAAATCCAAATGAGAATGCACATTGCTGTCATGCTTAGTTAACCCTTTGAGCCAATCCTGGCTATCCAAAATATGAGGAGAGGGGAAGGGATATTTGAATCACTATTGTTGATTTGGTGGCAAGCAACCAAAATTGTTAACAACATTGTAGAAATTTCAATGATTCCAAACATGTTGTATATACATGTTGGATCTAACCTTATATCTCTCCATAACAAATGAATATGTTGAAGGACATTAGAAGGTATACAGTAAACTTTTTAAGTAATAAAATTAATTTTAAAATGAAGCTACTTTACTTTTTGATGTTTTACCACTTTCCTGTGTGAATTGCTTTTGGCAGCTCAGAGACAACTTTAAAAACCTAAACACCATAAAGCAGTCCTTGCACTTCCATATGTAACTCAACTGAGGGCAAGATTTGAAAATCCATAGCTCCATGACTGGAAGCCTGTGATCTTGTGCCTCGATCAAAACTTGGTTTTCCAAGGCCTTCTGTGATCAGCTGACAATGACAAAGAGAGCAAAGAGCAAACAACTTGGGCCCAAAGGAGAGGGTGCAGTGATACCATTCTTATAGATGCTGTGGCTGCTTAGCCACTGGATCCTACTTGCTTGCCTGTCTCCATTGCAGCTGTTAACCTATGCACCCTCTCTATTGGACCTGAGGCCTTAAGGATATACCAGGCACTACAGACAGTAATTATCTGAGGTAAAAATCTCTCCTTTCATAATATTTAAAAAGTAACATGCACTTTCTGATTGTAAAATAAACACAACTGTATTGTCCTAAGCGCCTCATGTGCATAACTTAGTTAATCTTTATTGGGGAAGGACTATTATTTTAACCACCTTAAATATGAAAAACTGCAATTAGAGATTACATAGCTAGAGGAAGAAGCAGTATTGAATCTGACCATCTGGCTCCAGAAACCATACTGTTAACCTCTGTGAAAATACTGCCTCTTGTACTGTTGAAATAGATGAGTCGAGATGTGTGGAAGGTTAAAATAAACTCAGATTCAAATAGCCATTGGAAGTAGTAGAAGAGATGTCAAAATGCGGTGTATGATTAATTGTCAAATAAATTATATAGGCCATATATTATTGCAGTATAAAAAGAGTAGGGATTAGTTCAGACTGAAGATTCATTGTCAGGCTGTGCTTCCTTGAGGGTAATTGGGGAGGAGAGTGTGGTTTCAGCTTCGGCTTGAAGCAGGGGCAATATTTGTGACATCAGAGAGCACGATGTTTTGGGAAGGAAGTGGATCTTGGTCAGTTACTTAAAACTGGGTGGGTTATTCCAGGATAGAAGGTCCTAGGCCTAGAATGAGACCTCTCTACTAGAGTGGGACAGAAATTAGGGAGCTGACTTTGGGTGTAGGTGCGGACAGACTGTTTAATCTGACAACTACAGAGCTGCTTTTAACACAAAAACAAAAAAAAAGTGGATATCTGTGTGAAATGATGGCTCTGTTAATTTGCTTCACTATGGTAACCTTTTCTACTATCTAAATGTATCCCATAGCATCATGTTGTATACCTTAAATACACACAGTAAGTTTTATTTAAAGAAAAGAGAAAGTCAGTAAGATAGCTGAGGAGGGCAGATAGAGTATAATATGAAACATGGAGCCACAGTAACCAAGAGAGAAGAGAATTTTGCACGAGAAATGGGTAAGTAGTAAAAAATTTCAAATGTTGCAGAGAAGTCAATGAGAATAAGAACTAAAACATGACCATTGAGTTAAAAGATGGTCATTAATTATATTTAACAATTAGTTTTAGCCTAATGATTACTGTATAGAAGTTACAATTTTGGTGGGATGAAAAACTAATATATAGTAGTAGCCATCTTCTTGGAAGTGTAGTTCAGATATGGCTGAACAATGTATGCACATAGGTCTTAGGCATTATTTGTCAGATGTTTGGGAAAACTTACCCTTTTCCCACTTCATCCCATAAGTTGCCTGGTGGCATGGTTTGGCTGTGTCCTCACCCAAATCTCATCTTGAATTGTAGTCCCCATAATCCCCACGTGTCAAGGGAGTGACATGGTGGGAGGTTATTGGATCATGGGGACGGTTTCCTCCATGCTGTTCTTGTGATCCTGAGTGAGTTCTCAAGAGATCTGATTGTTTTTTAAGTGTTTGACAGCTCCTTCTTCACACACTCACTCTCTTTCCTGACACCTTGTGAAGAAGCTGCCTGCTTCCCCTTCCGCCATGATTGTTAAGTTTCCTGAGGCTTCCCAGCTGTATGTAACTGTGAGTCAACTAAATCTCCTTTGTTTATAAATTACCCTGTCTCAGGTAGTATTTTTATAGCAGTGTGAGACTAATATACCTGAGTAGTGAGTCTTCTGTGTATGCTGATATTCTCTGCCTTCTCCAGCACATACTTCCATTTCCTTTGGTGCACCCAAGTAGAAATATTTCATCTCAGTTATTGTAGGGCAGGGTTTGTCAATCTTGGCCCTATTGACATTTTTGGTTAGGTAATTCTTTTTGGAGGGGGCTGGCCTGTAATTGTAGAATGTTTAGCAGTATCCTGGCTTCTACCCGTTAGATGCCAATAGCATCTCCCCCAGTGGTGACAATAGAAAAGTCTTCAGATGTTGGTAAGGGTCTCCTGAGGAGCAAAATAACCCCCAGCTGAGAACCCAGCAGTCAGGGATATCTGTGATTTTGACCTTCCAGGATTTAGTTGCTGTACTGTCATTCTGGCAACAGCATTTCAATATTCCTTGGGGAAACAACTTCCTCTCGCACTCTCTACCCACTTGCTTCAGATGGAGTTGACTATGCACCTGGCACTGCTGAACGTAGGACATAGTCTGGCCATTTCTGTACCTAAGCTGTTGACTTAAGGATGGGCATATGACCAAAATCAAACCAATTGGCTTGGATTAATCCTAAATCCAGTCGTTGTGATTGAACAGCCGAAACGTGGGTTCTTTTCCACTAGATTTGACTTTAGGAGGATGTAATCCTGGAGTGTTGGCCACCACTTTGATACATCTAAATCCATTGTGTCTTCAAGCTAGTCAAGTCTGAACCTTTTAGTTATGTGATCCATTAAAACATTTTGTTTGCTTGATGTTGCTTAAGCTATATTTTCTCTCACTTGCATCAGAAAAATTTCTAATTGATACAAAGTTTTAGAATTTGGGGTTACAAAAAATGATCTCACGATGTAAAATAAGCAGGCTGATTTAGAGTTGAGTGGAAGAAAGTGAAGACCCTTCCATCACACTTTAATAAATTCACACTTGTAAATATTGTCTTGGGTTGTGAAATGGAAAGCTGTGTTACGCAATAGTGAAGCAGATGATTAACGTGCCACTTTTGGTATTTTGTTGCTTGGGCCATGTGCTTACCGAGGCTGGGACATTAATTAAGGAGCTTGGTAGCAAAGTGACGAAATGCTGGATCTTATGGATTATATTTTGAAGCCTCAGTAATGTCCTACCAATAAAAGGCAAGTTCAGGTAGATGCAGTCCTGTCTGAAGGCGGAGACAGAAGGAAATGTGTTTTTGCCAAGAGAGATATTTTCTGCATGCAGCCCAGAATCCAAGACCATTTAGGGGTCTGGTTTTACAGGTTTTGAAAATCCCAATTCTCTGCTTTGAGTTCAGGATATTTACACAAAGTCAGGATGGTGTGTTCAGGCAGGAGGTGGGAAACATAATAGGAGGTCAGACTGCGGCTGGGGAAAGTATGTTTTCACAAGCTCCTTCAGGCAACTTCTGTTATGCTTCTCTGCCTGAAAAACAGGCCAATTTCCCCCACAGTAGCTGTGAGGCAGCCGAGGGAGCAGGCGAATTAGACCTTGGTGACTAATGCTCCCATGCAGAAGCTACGATGAATTGGGCCCAGAGAGGATGAGCTGAGCACCTAGACCTGTTGCTAAAGGACAACACTCCCAGATTGGGTTCCAGAGGTAAAAACTTTGGCCTAACTAGATCTATGGGAATTGAATATTAAGTCATTGAATTGAGTGAAAATCAAATGATGAAAACCCTACTAAGTACGCCAGTGAAATGCCAAGTCTGGCAAACTGGCTCAACATTGCTTACCTCAAACCCCAAATGTTTAGTGGGTGCCAAAGGTCAGGTACTATGCTGCTAGTGGTCACATGGTTTTAAATGAAACAGATGCCCTTTCACTCCCTACATGAAAAGCTGAAATTCCAATGAAGAAAGAAGCCAGACAATATACAAATGAACAAATAATTATGAATAGATGAAGTTTGATTGTATTAGTGCTATGAGGAGAGGGGGAGAGAGAGAGAGCGAGAGAGCAAGCGAGTGCACACTGTAATAGAGATCTACTGGGAAGGAGATGGTGACATAAAAATTTGGAAACTCTCCCTTTTCTTCTATAAAGTATTGACAGGCTATTTTGGCCCTTCTACTAAAAGCATTGAAGTAGTAAATTACCTTTGGCTTTGACACTGTAATTATCTTTCTGAGGGGTCAAGATCTTTAATATTCCTTAATTATATTTCTAGTGCAAAGGTAGGCAGTAGCGGATGGACTTAATCATCAGGATATTTGAGCAGATTTGTTGAAGGCCATCTTCGCTGTGCAGACAGTAACCTGAAATGCAGACTGAATGGTATATTACCAACCACCTAATGAATCTGCTCCCTCCCAGTTGGGATCTTGGGTGCATTTACTCATCTTCAACCAGTGTAATTAAAGATGAAAAGTATAACACTGATGTATCCTTCTCTGGGGAGGGAGTTGTTTTAATTGTAGACCCATCAGTGGAAAATGAACCATGCTGGAGAAAGATCAGGCTTAATTACACACCTGTTGGTGGTATCAAGCAAAGCTGTTGCTTTGTGCTTTAATAGGGAAACTATCTAGAAAAACCCCGTGATGTGGCAAAGCTCAAAATATCACCTCATTAGAGCTTACAATTTCTGCCTTTTTCAATCATTGAATGATCAAATTTAAGGTGAAAAGGCGTTGAGGTTGTTCAGTCTAATTCCCATACTTCACAGATGAGAAAACTAAAGCCTGCAAGTATTGGCTTGTCTGAATTCACACAAATAATTTGAGAGGTGTTTATTACGCTTCTTTGCTGGCTGCCCACGTCTTCTAAATACTATCTGGTTAGATTTGAAAGTAGACAGTAGAGGTCCTCC
The DNA here is from genome assembly GCF_028878055.3 of Symphalangus syndactylus. Taxonomy (NCBI): domain Eukaryota; kingdom Metazoa; phylum Chordata; class Mammalia; order Primates; family Hylobatidae; genus Symphalangus; species Symphalangus syndactylus. Next base: position 68,571,080 of record NC_072424.2, read on the forward strand.
ATTCAGGACTTCAGAAAAAGTTTAAAAATTAAACCCAGACATGTTTCATTTTCAGACAGCTTTTCGCAAAATGAGAGGTGCAAACCATCAGTCAGAGAGAAATGGCTGTGATCCTAGATCCTTTAGGAAGCTGCCCACCTACTGCAGCTATAATCAGTTCTAAATTTTTGAAGGATATGATATAAAGGACAGAGAACTCTCTGGGAAAAATCATATTTTAAAATATCATCTCAGGATTTAACTCCAAATTCCTATTTGATTTTTTTTCTTGGTGACAGTTTTGAAGTGTTTGATCCTCAAAGTCTCCCTCTACCACTTTGCTTAATCTTACTACATGGAAGTCTGAGTGGGCTGCTTCATGCCTCATTTTTCCTGGGCCACCTCTTGGGATCTGCTTGTATGCCTTGGTTTTTTAAAGGCAAATTCTTCTAAAGCATGCAGTGCATTTAGGCCTGACAGAGTTAGGAAACTATAAGATGCAAGACAAAAGGTGTGCATCTTTCCATGAGCATGTGTATGTGAGGGAGGGGGAGGGACGAAGGAAAAAACAAAGGGAGAGATGGAAATGGATTCATTTATTAATTCAGCGACTTCATTGAGAGCTTATTATGTTCCATGCACTTTGATGGGTTCTAGGTATAAAGATATAAACCAAACAGGTGATTGCTGTCCTCATGGGATTTACAGTTGTTGGAAGAACTAGATCACGCTATTGACACTGTTGATATTTTGGGCTAGATAATTCCTTGTTTTGGAGCTTTCCTGAGCATTTTAGGATATTTAGCAGGATTTCTAGCCTCTACCCACTAGATGCCAGTAGCACATCCTCAACTTTGACAATCAGAAATGTCTCCAGATGTTGCCAAATGTCCTCTGGATAGTAAAATTGTCCCCAGTTGAGAACCACTGAGTTAGAGAATATCAAATGATCACACATAATTAAATAATTATAATGGTATCTAATTCCTTTTTGTTATATTTTCTGGTTGGTTACTTTGGAAAATAGTACAGAAGAGAAATACTGTTATTTGTACACAAGCTTGTTATTGAAATATAATAGTCATATATGAAAGTGCATGAATCACAAATATACAGTTTGAAGAGTTTTTTTCAAAGTTTACACATTCACATTATCAGCACCCAGCATCCAGATGAAGAAATAAAACATGACCAGTTCCCTTGAAGTCCCTCTGATGCGCCACTGCAGTCTCTATTATAATCTCCAACGCCACACTATGTGCTCTTCATGACAGGCTTCTGCTCATTTTATCTTTTATGAGAGTCATTCACATTGTTGCATGTGGAGCAGTTTGCTTTTTCCCATTGTAGTATAATATCCCATTTATTTTTTCTACCTTTGGTGGACATTTGGGTTGTTTCCAGTTTGAGGCATGATCAGTATAATGTTGCTCTTAATATTATTTTTTCCAAAAAACCCCACCTTTATTGAGGTATAATTTACACACCATAAAATGCACCATTTTAAAATATACAATTCAGTGATTTTTAGTGTATTCACAGAGTTGTGCAACTATTACCACTGCCTAAATTTTGAAACATTTTCCTCATACTAAAAGGAATCCTATCCCCATTAGCAGTTACTTTTCATTCCTCCCCTGCCCTCATGTCAGCCCCTACCAACCATCATCTACTTTCTGTTTCCATGGATTTGCCTATTCTAGATATTTTATATCAATGGAATAATGTAATATGTGATCTTTTCTCAGTGACATCTTTCACTTAACATGTTTTCGAGTCTCACTCAAGTTATAGTATGTATCAGTACTTCTTTCTATTATGGCCAAATAATATTCTATTGTGTGGTAATATCACATTTTGTTTTTCCATTAATCAGTTGATGAACATTTGGGTTGTGTCTTTTTGGGTCTTACGCCAGGTGCAGTGACTCACGCCTATAATCCCAGCACTTTGGGAGGCCAAGGTGGGTGGATCACCTAAAGTCAGGAGTTCAAGACCAACCTAGCCAACATGGTGAAACCCTGTCTCTACTAAAAATACAAAAATTAGCCAGGTGTGATGGTGGGTGCCTGTAATCCCAGCTACTCAGGAGGCTGAGGCAGGAGAATTGCTTGAACTAGGAGGCAGAGGTTGCAGTGAGCCAAGATTGCACTGCTGCACTCCAGCCTGGGCGACAGAGTGAGACTCTGTCTCGATAATAATAATAATAATAATAACACTGATGTGAATATTCACGTACAAGTTTTTGTGTGAGCATATACTTTTATTTCTTTTGGGTATATACTTAGAAGTAGAATTGCTAGATTGTATAATTCTATGTTTAATATTTTGAGAAATTGCCAAACTTTTCCAGAGCAACTGCACAATTTTGCAATCTTGCTGCAATGAATGAAGTTTCCAGTTTCTCCATACCCTCACTGACATTTGTTATTATCTGTTTGTGTCATTTTAGCCCATCCTAGCAGGTGTGGGTGTGAAGTGGTATCACATTATTGTTTTGATTTGCATTTCCTTAATGACGAATGATGCTGAGGGTATTTTGAGGCTATTTTCCTTTATTATTATTATTATACTTTAAGTTCGGAGTACATGTGCAGAACATGCAGATTTGTTACATAGGTATACACATGCCATGGTGGTTTGCTGCACCCATCAACCTGTCATCTACATTAAGTATTTCGCCTAATGTTATCCCTCCCCTAGCCCCCCACCCCCTGACAGGCCCGAGTGTGCGATGTCCCCTGCTGAGGGTATTTTCATGTGCTAACTCTACATCTTCGGAAAAATATCCACTCAAATTATTTGCCCATTTTTCATTGGGTTATTTGCCTTTTTTGGGGAGGATATATCACTGCTTTTTAAAAAAATAGACAAATAATAATTGCACATATTCATAGGGTACATAGTGATGTTTTGATACATACAATGTACAGTGATCTGGTCAAGGTAATTAGCATATCCATCTTCTCAAACATTTATCATTTCCTTGTGTTGGGAACTTTCAATATCTTCTTTCTAGCTATGTGAAGCGATGTGGTACATTATTGTTAACTATAGTCATTCTGCAGTGATATAGAATGCTAGAACTTACTCCTCCATATTTGCTATTTTTTGTTTGTTGACTTAGAATAGTTGTTTATAATTCTTGGATACAATTTCAAAATATTTTCTCCCATTCTTTTTTTTTTTTTTAATTATTATACTTTAACTTCTGGGATACATGTGCAGAACGTGCAGGTTTGTTACATAGGTATACACATGCCATGGTGGTTTGCTGCACCCATCAACCCATCATCTACATTAGGTGTTTCTCCTAATGCTATCCCTCCCCTAGCCCCTGACCCCTCAACAGGCCTCAATGTATGATATTCCCCTCCCTGTGTCCATGTGTTCTCACTGTTCAACTCCCACTTATGAGTGAGAACATGCAGTGTTTGATTTTCTGTTCCTGTGTTAGTTTCTGAGAATGATGGTTTCCAGCTTCATTCATGTCCCTGAAAAGGACATGAACTCATTCTTTTTTATGGCTGCATAGTATTCCATGGTGTAAATGTGCCACATTTTCTTTATCCAGTCTATCATTGATGGGCATTTGGGTTGGTTCCAAGTCTTTGCTATTGTGAACAGTGCTGCAATAAACATACATGTGCATGTGTCTTTATAGTAGAATGATTTATAATTCTTTGGGTATATAACCAGGAATGAGATTGCTGGGTCAAATGGTATTTCTGGTTCTAGATCCTTGAGGGATCACCACACTGTCTTCCATGATGGTTGAACTAATCTACACTCCCACCAATAGTGTAAAACCATTCCTATTTCTCCACATCCTCTCCAGCATCTGTTGTTTCCTGACTTTTAATGATCGCCATTCTAACTACCATGAGATGGTATTTCATTGTGGTTTTGATTTGCATTTCTCTAATGCCCAGTGATGATGAGCTTTTTTTCATATGTTGTTGGCTGCATAAATGTCTTCTTTTGAGAAGTGTCTCTTCATATTCTTTGCTCACTTTTTAATGGGGCTGTTTGTTTTTTCATGTAAATTTGTTTAAGTTCCTTGTAGATTCTGGATATTAGCCCTTTGTCAGATGGATAGATTGCAAAACTTTTCTCCCATTCTGTAGGTTGCCTGTTCACTCTGATGATAGTTTCTTTTGCCATGCAGAAGCTCTTCAGTTTAATTAGACCCCATTTGTCAATTTTTGGCTTTTGTTGCCATTGCTTTTGGTGTTTTAGTCATGAAGTCTTTGCCCATGCCTATGTCCTGAATGGTATTGCCTAGGTTTTCTTCTAAAGTTTTTATGGTTTTAGGTCTTATGTTTAAGTCTTTAATCCATCTTGAGTTAATTTTTGTATAAGGTGTAAGGAAGGGGTCCAGTTTCAGTTTTCTGCATATGGCTAGCCAGTTTTCCCAATACCATTTATTAAATAGGGAATCCTTTCCCCATTGCTTCTTTTTGTCAGGAGTTTCAAATATCAGATGGTTGTAGATGTGTGGCATTATTTCTGAGGCCTCTGTTCTGTTCCATTGGTCTGTATATCTGTTTTGGTACCAGTATCATGCTGTTTTGGTTACTGTAGCCTTATAGTGTAGTTTGAAGTCAGGTAGTGTGATGCCGCCAGCTTTGTTCTTTTTGCCTAGGATTGTCTTGGCTATGCAGGCTCTTTTTTGGTTCCATATGAATTTTAAAGCAGTTTTTTCTAATTCTGTGAAGAAAGTCAATGGTAGCTTGAAGGGGATAGCATTGAATCTGTAAATTACTTTGGGCAGTATGGCCATTTTCATGATATTGATTCTTCCTATCCATGAGCATGGAATGTTTTTCCATTTGTTTGTGTCCTCTCTTATTTCCTTGAGCAGTGGTTTGTAGTTCTTCTTGAAGAGGTCCTTCACATCCCTTGTAAGTTGTATTCCTAGGCATTTTATTCTCTTTGTAGCAACTGTGAATGGGAGTTCACTCATGATTTGGCTTTCTGTTTGTCTATTATTGGTGTATAGTAATGCTTGTGATTTTTGCACGTTGATTTTGTATCCTGAGACTTTGCTGAAGTTGCTTATCAGCTTCAGGAGATTTTGGGCTGAGATGATGGGGTTTTCTAAATAAACAATTTCATGTCATCTGCAAACAGAGACAATTTGACTTCCTCTTTTCTTGTTCAAATACCCTTTATTTTTTTCTCTTGCTTTATTGCCCAGGCTGGAACTTCCAATACTATGTTGAATAGGAGTGGTTAGAGAGGGCATCCTTGCCTTGTGCCAGTTTTCAAAGGGAATGCTTCTAGCTTTTGCCCATTCAGTATGATATTGGCTGTGGTTTGTCATAAATAGCTCTTATTATTTTGAGATATGTTCCATCAATACCTAGTTTATTGGGAGTTTTTAGCATGAAGTGGTGTTGAATTTTATCAAAGGTCTTTATCTATTGAGATAACCATGTGCTTTTTGTCATTGGTTCTGTTTATGTGATGGATTATGTTTATCATGTTTATTGATTTACATATGTTGAACCAGCCTTGCATGCCAGGGATGAAGCTGACTTGATTATGGTGGATAAGCTTTTTGATGTGCTGCTGGATTCTTTTTGCCGTATTTTATGGAGGATTTTCACATTAATGTTCATCAGGGATATCAGCCTGAAATTTTTTTTTGTGTGTGTGTCTCTGCCAGGTTTTGGTATCAGGATGATGCTTGCCTCATAAAATGAGTTAGGGAGGAGTCCCTCTTTTTCTATTGTTTGGAATAGTTTCAGAAGGAATGGTATCAACTCCTCTTTGTACCTTTGGTAGAATTTGGCTGTGAATCTGTCTGGTCCTGGGCTTGTTTTGGTTGGTAGGCTATTAATTACTGCCTCAATTTCAGAACTTGTTATTGGTCTATTCAGGGATTTGACTTCTTCCTGGTTCAGCTTTGGGAGGGTGTATGTGTCCAGGAATTCATCCCTTTCTTCTAGATTTTCTAGTTTATTTGCATATGGGTGTTTTTAGTACCATCAGAGGTGTTTATAGTACCATCAGTAGTTTGTATTTCTGTGGGATCAGTGGTGATACCCTTTTATCATTTTTTATTGTGTCTATTTGATTCTTTTCTCTTTCTTCTTTATTAGTCTGGCTAGTAGTCTATTTTGTCATTCTTTTCAAAAAACCAGCTCCTGGATTCATTGATTTTTTGAAAGGCTTTTCATTTCTCTATCTCCCTCAGTTCTGCTCTCATCTTAGTTACTTCTTGTCTTCTGCTAGGTTTTGAATGTGTTTGCTCTTGCTTCTCTAGTTCTTTTCATTGTGATGTTAGGGTGTCGATTTTGGATCTTTTCTGCTTTCTCCTGTGGGCATTTAGTGCTATAAATTTCCCTCTAAACTCAGCTTTAGCTGTGTGCCAGAGATTCTGGTACATTGTGTCTTTGTTCTCATTGATTTCAAATAACTTATTTATTTCTGCCCTAATTTTGTTATTTACCCAGTAGTCATTCAGGAGCAGGTTGTTCAGTTTCCATGTAGTTGTGCGGTTTTGAGTGAGTTTCTTAATCCTGAGTTCTAATTTGTTTGCACTGTGGTCTGAGGGACTGTTTGTTATGATTTCCATGATTTCCATTCTTTTGCATTTGCTGAGGAGTGTTTTACTTCCAATTGTGTGGTCAATTTTAGAATAAGTGTGATGTGGTGCTGAGAAGAATGTATATAATGTTGATTTGGGGTGGAGAGTTTTGTAGATGTCTATTAGGTCCACTTGGTCCAGAGCTGAATTCAAGTCCTGAATATCCTTGTTAATTTTCTGTCTCATGAATCTGTCTATTATTGACAGTGGGGTGTTAAAGTCTCCACTATGGTTGTGTGGGAGTCTAAGTATCTTTGTAGGCTTCTAAGAATTTGCTTTAGGAATCTGAGTGCTCCTGTATTGGGTGTATATTTATTTAGGACAGTTAGCTCTTCTTGTTGTAGTTCATCCCTTTACCATTATGTAATGCCCTTCTTTGTCTCTTCTGATCTTTGTTGGGTTAAAGTCTGTTTTATCAGATACTAGGATTGCAACCCCTGCTTTTTTTTGCTTTCCATTTGCTTGGTAAAATTTCCTCCTTCCCTTTATTTTGAGCCTATGTGTGTCTTTGCATGTGAGATGGGTCTCCTGAATACAGCATATCAATGGGTCTCGACTCTTTATCTAATTTGCCAGTCTGTGTCTTTTAATTTGGGCATTTAGCCAATTTACATTTAAGGTTAACATTGTTATGTGTGAATTTGATCATGTCATTATGATGCTAGCTAGTTATTTTGCCCATTAGTTGATGCAGTTTTTTCATAATGTCGATGGTCTTTACAATTTTGTATGTTTTTGCAGTAGCTGGTGCCAGTTTTCTTTTCCATATTTAGTGCTTCCTTCAAGAACAACTAAATAAGGCAAGGCAGGCCTGGTGGTGACAAAATCTCTCAGCATTTGCTTTCTGTAAAGGATTTATTTCTCTTTCATTTATGAAGCTTAGTTTGGCTGGATATGAAATTCTGGGATGAAAATTCTTTTCTTTAAGAATGTTGAATATTGGCCCTCGCTCTTTTCTGGCTTGTTGGGTTTCTGTAGAGAGATCCGCTGTTAGTGTGATGGGCTTCCCTTTGTGGGCAACTCGACCTTTCTCTCTGGCTGCCCTTAACATTATTTCCTTCATTTCAACCTTGGTGAATCTGACAATTACGTGTCTTGGGGTTGCTCTTCTCGAGGAGTATCTTTTTTGTGTTCTCTGTATTTCCCTAATTTAAATGTTGGCCTGTCTTGCTAGGTTGGGGAAGTTCTCCTGGATAATATCCTGAAGAGTAGTTTACAACTTGGTTCCATTCTCCCCATCACTTTCAGGTACACCAATCAAACGTAGTTTTGGTCTTTTCACATAGTCCCATATTTCTTGGAGGCGTTGTTCATTCATTTTCATTCTTTATTCTCTAATCTTGTCTTCATGCTTTATTTCATTAAGTTGATCTTAAATCTCTGATAGATATCCTTTCTTCCACTTAATCAATTCAGCTACTGATACTTGTGTAGGCTTCATGAAATTCTCATGCGGTGTTTTTCAGCTCCATCAGGTCATTAATGTTCTTCTCTAAACTGGTTATTCTAGCTAGCAATTCGTTTCACCGTTTTTCAAGGTTCTTAGGTTCCTTGCTTTGGGTTAGAATATGCTCCTTTAGCTTGGAGGAGTTTGTTATTACCCACCTTCTGAAGTCCACTTCTGTCAATTTGTCAAACTCTTCCTTGATCCAATTTTGTTCCCTTGCTGGAGAAGAGTTGTGATCCTTTGAAGGAGAAGAGGTATTCTGTTTTTTGGAATTCTCAGCCTTTTTGAGCTGGTTTTTCCTCATCTTCATGGATTTATCTAACTTTGGTCTTTGATGCTGGTGACCTTCAGGTGGAGTTTTTGTGTGGACATCCTTTTTGTTGATGTTGATACTATTCCTTTCTGTTTGTTAGTTTTCCTTCTAAGAGTCAGGCCCCTCTGCTGCAGGTCTGCTGGAGTTTGCTGGAGGTCCACTCCAGACCCTGTTTGCCTGAGTATCACCAGCAGAGGATGCAGAACAGCAAAGATTGCTGCCTGTTCCATCCTCTGGAAGTTTTGTCCCAGAGGGGCAGCCACCAGATGCCAGCCAGAGCTCTCCTGTATGAGGTGTCTCTCGACCCCTGCTGGGAAATGTCTCCCAGTCAGGAGGCATGGGGGGACCCACTTGAGGAGGCAGTCTGTCCCTTAGCAGAGCTCGAGTGCTGTGGTGGGAGATTTGCTCTCTTCAGAGACGGCAGGCAGGAATGTTTAAGTCTGCTGAAGCTGCGCCCACAGTGACCCCTTCCCCCAGGTGCTCTGTCCCAGGGAAATGGAAGTTATATCTATAAGCCCCTGACTGGGGCTGCTGCCTTTCTTTCAGAGATGCCCTATCCAGAGAGGAGGAATCTAGAGAGGCAGTCTGGCTACAGAGGCTTTGCCCAGCTGTGGTGGGCCCCACCCAGTCTGAACTTCCTAGTGGCTTTGTTTACACAGTGAGGGGAAAACTGCCTACTCAAGCCCCTTCCCCCACCAAGCTCAAGCATCCCAGGTTGACTTCAGACTGCTGTGCTGGCAGTGAGAATTTCAAGCCAGTGGATCTTAGCTTGCTGGGTCTGTGGGGGGTGGGATCTGCTGAGCTAGACCACTTGGCTCTCTGGCTTCAGCTCCCTTTCCAGGGGAGTGAATGATTCTGTCTCGCTGGCATTCCAGGTGCCACTGGGGTATGAAAAAAAAAAAAAAAAAACTCCTGCAACTAGCTCAATGTCTGCCCAAATGGCTGCCCAGGTTTGTGCTTGAAACCCAGGGCCCTGGTGGTGTCATCACCTGAGGGAATCTCCTGGTCTGTGGGTTGTGAAGAGCATGGGCAAAGCCTAGTATCTGGGCCAGAATGTACCATCATGGCACAGTCCCTCAGGGCTTCCCTTAGCTAGGGGAGGGAGTTCCCCAACCCCTTGCATTTCTGCTTTGGCTCGCCCTCCATGGGCTGCACCCACTGTCTAACCAGTCCCAATGAGATGAGCTGGGCACCTTAGTTGGAAATGCAGAAATTACTTGCCTTCTGTGTTGATCTTGCTGGGAGTTGCAGACCAGAGCTGTTCCTGTTCAGCCATTTTGCCACCACTGACCTATTTTCTCCCATTCTATGTGCTGCCTTTTAACTTTCTTGATGATCTCCTTTGAAGCACAAAATTTTAAAATCTTGATGAAGTCTAATTTGTCTATTTTTCTTTCATCATTTGAGTTTTTAGTGTCATATCTAAGAAACCCATTTCCCACATTTTGTGCCCACAAGGGCACAAAAATTTACTCCTGTGTTTTCTCCTAAGAATTTTATAGTTTTAGCCTTTACATTTAGGTCTATGACTGATTTTCAGTTAATTTCTATGAATGGTGTGAAGTAAGAGTTCAACTTCATTCATTTGCATGTGGAAATATAGTTGTTCCAGTACGATTGGTTAAAAAGATTATTCTTTACCTGATGAATTGTGTTGAGCCCTTTGTTGAAATTAATTGTCTATAAATGTAAGGTTTTATGTCTGTATTTTCAATTTGCCTAGTACAACCTTGTCTTGATTTCTGTAGCTTTGTAGTAAGTTTTGAAATCCAAACATGTGAGTCCTCCAGCTTTGTTCTTTTTCAAAATTCATTTGGTTCCTCTGTGTTGCTTGAGTTTCTATACAAATTTTTGGATTACTGTGTCAATTTTTAGTTTTAAAAAAGCAGCTTGGATTTTGATAGTATTGCATTGAGTCTATAGATCACTTTGGGTAGTATTGCTTTCTTAACAACGTTGAGTCTTCCAATCCATGAACATGAAGAATCTTTTCCTTTATTTAGCTTTTATTTAAAATTTTCAACAATGTTTTGTAGGTTTCAGCTTGCAAGTCTTGCAGTTGTTTTATTAAATTTATAACTATTTCATTCTACTTAAAGCTATTGTAAATGTATTGCTTTCTTAATTTCATTTCTGGATTGCTCATCACTAGTGTATAGAAATAGAATTAATTTTTGTGTATTTACTTTGTATGCTTCAACCTTGCAGAACTTGTTCATTAGTTATAATAGTATTTGTGTGTGTCTGTGCATTATTTAGAATTTTTTACATATAAGATTATATCGTGTACAAATAGAGGTAGTTTTACATTTTTCTTTCCAATCTGGATATCTTTTATTTCTTATTCTTGCCTAATTACCCTTGCTAGAATATCTAGTACAATGGTAAACAGAAGTGGGGAGAGCAGACACCTTGGTTTTATTCCTAACTTTAGAGGAAAGCTTTCAGTTTTTCACGTTTAAGTATGCTAGCTGTGGAGGTTTTTGTAGACATTGTTTATCAGGTTAAGAAAGTTCTATTCTATTCATTGTTTGTTTACTGTTTTTGTCATGAAAAGTTGTTGGGCTTTGTCAAATGCTTTTCCTATGTCTCTTGAGACTATCATGTACTTTTGGTTCTTTATTCTCTTAATAGGTATATTACATTGATTGATTTTTGGATGTGAAACTAAGCTTGATTGCTGGGAAAAATCCCACTGTGTTTTGATGTGTGATCCTTTTTCTTCTTTTCTGGATTTGGCTTTTTAGTATGTTGATGATTTTTGCATATATGTTCAGAAGGGATATTGGTCTCTAATTTTCTTTTCTTGTGATCCCTTTGGTTTTGGTATCAGAATATACTGGCTTTATAACATTGGGAAATGTTCCATCTGTTCTATTTTATGGAATAATTTTGGAAGAATTTTTATTAATTTTTTTAACATTTAGTAGAATTCACCATTGAAGCCATCTGGGCCTGGGATTTTCTTCTTGTTAAGTTTAAAAATTACTAATTCAATATCTTTACTTGGTATAGGCCTATTCATATTTTCTATTTCTCCTTAAGCCAGTTTTGGTGGTTTGTGTCTTTCTAGGAATTTGTCCATTTCATCAAGTGCATCTAATACGTTGTACAGTTGTTCATAGTATTCTCTTACAATCTTTTTTTCATCTCTGTAAAATTGATAGCACTGTCCCCTCTTTCATTCTAGATATTAGTAATTCAAGTCTCTTTTTTATCTTGGTAAGTATTATGGACTGAATTTTATCTTCTCCAAAATTTATATGTTGAATTCCTAACTTCCATGTGATCATATTTGGAGATAGGGACTTTAAGGAAGTAACTAATGTTAAATGAGATCATAGTGATGATATCCTAATCCATTAAGACTGATGTCCTTGTAAGAATAGGAAGACACACTAGGAACACATAGAGAAAAGGCCATCTGAGGCCACAGCAAGAAGGCAGTCCTCTGTAAGCCAAGGAAAGAGAACTCACCAGAAACTAACCCTGCTGGCACCTTGATGTTGGAATTATAGCCTCCAGAACTGTGAGAAAATAAATTTCTGTTGTTTAAGCCACCTAGACTAGGGCATTCTGTTATGGAAGCCCTAGTGGACTGATACAGTCAGTCTAGCTAAAGATTTGTCTGTATTATTATTGATCTATTAAAAGATTCAACTTTCGGTTTCACTGATTTTTTTCTATTGCTTTTACATCCCCTATTTCAATTATTTTCACTCTGTTATTTTCTTCTTTCTGTTTGCTTTGGGTTTAGTTTGCTCTTTTTTTTTTTTTTTTCCAGCTTCTTAAGGTAGAAGATTATGTTATTGATTTGCGATTTTTCTTCTTTTTAAAATATAGACATTTGCAGCTCTTAATTTTCCTCTAAGTCCATATTTAACTGCTCTAATAATTTTAGTGTGTTGTGCTTTTGTTTTCATTAATTTCAAAGTATTTTCTAATTTGCTTTGTGATTTCTCCTTTGATCCAATGGTTAAGAGTTTGACCGGGCGCAGTGGCTCATGCCTGTAATCCCAGCACTTTGGGAGGCTGAGGCGGGTGGATCACGAGGTCAGGAGATCGAGACCATCCTGGCTAACGCGGTGAAACCCCGTCTCTACTAAAAATACAAAAAATTAGCCGGGCAGAGTGGTGGGCGCCTGTAGTCCCAGCTACTTGGGAGGCTGAAGCAGGAGAATGGCGTGAACCCAGGAGGTGGAGCTTGCAGGGAGACGAGATTGCACCACTGCACTCCAGCCTGGGTGACAGAGCGAGACTCCGTCTCAAAAAATAGAAAGAAAAAGAAGAGTTTGTTATCTAATTTACACTCATTTATAAATTTTCAACATTCCTTATCTTAATGATTTCAATTTTCATTTTACTGTGTCAGAGAACATACCTTGTATGATTTTGATTCTTTAAAAAAATTTGGGATTGTTTTATGGCCTAACATATGGGATATCCTGGAGAATGTATGCTTGTGAAGAATGCATATTCTGCTGCTGTTAGGTAGAGTGTTTTATAAGATGTCTGTTAGGGATAATTATTCAAGTATTCTATTTCCTCGTTGATCTCTGCCTACTTGTTTTATTCTTTATGGAAAGTGAGGATATTAAAATTTCCAACTATTCACTTTGAATTGCCTATTTTTCTCTTCAGTTCTGTCACTGTTTGCTTCATATATTTTGGGGCTCACTTATTAGGTACATATAGGTTTATAATTATTATATTTTCCTCATGGGCTGGTCTTTTTATTATTATAAAATGTCTTTTTTCTCTAGAAAATATTTTTGTCTTAAAGCATATTTAGTTGAATATTAGTATAACCACTTTAGTAATTCTCTTTTGGTTACTCTTTGTAGGATATATATTTTCCATGTGTTTTCTTTTGACCTATATATGCCTTTGATACTAAAATGCGTATCTTATAGAAAACATATATTTGGATTATATTTTTTTCTTTTTTTTTATCCAGTCTGCTAATCTCTGCCTTTTGATTAAAGTGTTTAATCAGTTACATTTAATGTAATTACTGGTAAGGTAGCATTTACATTTGACCTCTTGCTATTTGTTATCTGTAAGTCTGATGTCTTTTTTGTTTTACTGCCTTCTTTGGTGTTAAATTGATATTTCCCGTGTACTATTTAATTCCCTTTTTGTTTCTTTTACTGTATTTTTTGAGTTATTTTGTTAGTAGTTACATTGGAGATTTTAACATCAATTTAAAATTGTATTTGCTAATTAATATCCACTTAATTTCAATATAAAACTTTGTTTCAATATAGCTTCATTCCCATCTTCTAGTTGTGTGATTCTTGTTACACAGATTACATCTTTATATATTATAAGCCCACCTACAAAATTTTATAATTATTGCATTATACAGTTGTCTTTTGAAACATATGAGAGAAGAAAAGAGTTACAAACACAAATACATTTATGCTGTCTCTTATATTTACCTGTGTAGTTACCTTTACTGGTGACCTTTTTTTCTTTTTATGGATTTGAGTTACTATATAATATTCTTTGATTTTAGCCTGAAGAACTCCTTTTAGTATTTCTTTTAGGGCAGGACAGGTCATGATGAATTTTCTTAGTTTGTTTTCTGATTAAATCTTTTGGATATTCTTTTAATGCATTACTTTCATAAAAAATGTAATATATGTGTAGCTATAAAAAACCCTACATTACAATAATTCAGATGCTAAATACACAGTATTGGGAAGGAGGAAAAAGTAATAACATTGAATTTACATAGTTTTTTTATTTTTCAGAAATGGAGTTAGCTTTATAATTTTGTCCAGTCTCAAAACACATGCTTATTGTAAAATATTTTAGGATATATATATGAATAAAAGTCCCCTGTTCTTTTCAGAATGTTTTTATGTAAACCCACGTCTTTTTAATGAGATTAAAAATATAGATGTATTGATTATGACATTTCCCAAGCTCTGTGCAGCATATATACCTTTATTTCTTTTATCACAAACTTTATTTTTATTCCAGGTCCATTCTTCCTAATGATGTAACCTAAGGAGTTACTTCTAGATAGATTCAGATTTTTGAAGTGAGTTTTTAGTCAATTCACCCCCTTGCTTCTCCTCAGTGTAACATTTTAGTTTCGGGTGATGTGTTGTTATGCTGTGTTTAGGCAATAGTGGGAAGGGGCATATGACCAACATCCTATGGCATCTGCTGAGGTGTAACTCATTCATTCTATCTTTAATTGCTGGTCTCTGCATTGCTGCATCTGCTGATACGCTGGAGTCTGTCCTGGCCATGAGTTATGTCCATGTAGCTCACTTTATGTTTCCTTACTCCTAATTAAAAGGCTCTACCAGTCCTATTTTGTACCCCTTGTGGATATACAAGAGAAATTTGGGTTCTTTTAAGTATAGTCAGGCTCTGCAACTACTGTCATTACCAGTTATTATGGATTGCATGAATTCTAAGCTCAGCTTACTTCAGTAAGTTCCAAATGCATGATCTGGCAAATAATAGCCTTGGCTTTAAAGCCGTTTCCTCTGTTAGGGATGCACACAGTCTATTTTGAAGTTCAAAGCCAAGAGTTTTTCCTCTCTTTTTTTTCTCTTTGGTGTCCTCCAATCAATGAGTGACCTCTGAGACAGTGAATGATGTTAAAGTGATGGCTATCAAGGGAAAAGGACAAAAAGGAAATGCAGGAAAAGTCCTACAGGCAAAATATATCCAAATTCAATCCCATCACATGGATCTACTTCTTTTTATTCTCCAAAATGGAAAGTTTATAATTTTATTTTGCTACATTAGGATTATACATAATAATACTGAAAATTTAACCTTTCCAATCAAATATAAGTTGCCTTGTAGCCATGCCCAAGATCACTGATAACATTCTGTCTATTTACCCTGTCTACATCTCATGTGACCATTTGTGCTGATATGTCTCTACTTTATATGGGTGGGATATACTATATTTGCCATCTTGTGACCTACTCCTTTTTATTAATACAAAGAATTTTTATTAAATATTGAGAAGATATAAAACGATATGTATAAAATATGTGAGAATGTAAAGAATAACAATACAACTAATTCTTATATGCTAACCACCTGATTATAGAAATGGAAACCCTCCTTTACTTGTGAGTTCCTGTGTCCCCTTCTAAGCTCTTTTTCTTACCCTCCCCAGAGGAAATTATTCTAAATTTTGTATTTTTCCCCCATGGCTTTAATTACAGTTTTTCATGTTAGTATATCTCTAACCAATTAGTTAGCCAATAATTAACCAATAAACTTAATTGTGAATTTTTTTGAAATTTCTACAAATGGAATTGTACTTTATACACTTTCATCTTACTTGGATTATCCACCCAACAATTTAACCTAGATTCCTCTATGTTGCAGTGTACGGTATAGTTTATTTGTTTCTTGTGATATGTAGTATTTCATATACCGTAATTTATTTTGCTGCTGATGGACATTTGGGCTATTTCTGGTAATTTGCTCTCACAAAAGCTGCTGCTACAAGCCTTCTTGTGCCTATCTTGTAGTGTAACTCCAGGTCCTCTAGGCTAGACAGATTCTGAAGACAAAAATTCCTCGGTTATAGGTCATGGGCAATCAACATTTGGCGTCACTTATTTATTTTTGCCATTTAGGTGAATGCAAATGATAGCTTATTTTGGTTTTAATTTACATTTTTTCTGAATACTCAATGAAGTGGTGCGTTGTTTTCAATGTCTATTGACAATTCATATTTTATAATCTTTGGGATAACAAGTTTCATTTAATGCCTGTTCAAATATTTTCCTGCTGGTTTGTTTTTTCTTATTAATTTGTAGGAGTTTTAAAAATCTTGTTTTGGTATGAATTCCTTATTGGTTATTATGTGGGTTGCAAACATCTTATCCCAGCTTATGTTTATGTATATTAAGACACATTTGGGCAACTAGACTACTTTCAGGGTTTTGCTATTATAATGCACCATTGAATATTTTGTAGCATTTTGTAGAATTTAAAAAACTTGTATTGAGTAGGCTAAATCCCAAGAGTTCAATTACTAGGTCAAAAGGTATGAATATCTTCATGAATTCTAAATAAATATTGCCTAATTGCTTTCCAAAAAGGTTGTAACAATTTACAATGCCAGAAACAGTCAAAGATGTAACAGTTTCACTCTAATCAACCTTAGCTTTTTGTCATTAAATATTTTTAGCTAGTCTAATGTGCAAAATGTTTCTCAACATTGCTTTAATTTGCATTTCTTGATTACTAGCATGGATGAGCATTTTTCACAGTGTTTGTTTACTAATAGTATTTTAACTTATGTAAATTGTGTAGTTTTACCTTCAAGGTCTTTATTTTATGTTAAGCTAAGAATACTAAATACAGCTCTCACAAACCAGAAGTAGAAAGTGATTTTCAGTTTTCAAAATGATTATGGAAGATTTTCCAAGTCTGAGTGTCTTACATACAGCTATTTATGGTGATTTTAACAAATATTTTTTTTAAAAAAAATCTATATTTCTGGTGGTGGAAATACAGACAAAAGAGTTGATCCTTGCTTTTAAGGGATTTATTATTTTAGGTTAAAGTAGAGAAATATGACAGAGTGGTGCTTCAGTGTTTTGGGAGCACAGAGGAGGGCTCCCTAAGTCAGATGAAAGTTCTAAAAGGCTTTCCATAAGTAGTGCCCTTTAAGTTACATGAGGGAGAAGAGTGAATGCTAAGTGGCTGGAGGGGGTACTGCAGACCAAGCAGAGTGCAGGTGTAAGAGAACAGAGGTGTGGAAGCGCATGGTTGTCCCTTGTGATGGACTGGAGCTGGCACTGGAGCAATAGGCTGGAGACCCTCCATCCATGCTAAGGAGTTTCAAAGCTATTCTGAAAGTGCTGGAGAGCCTCCAGAGACTTTTAAGCCAATTTAGAAAACTTCTCACAATGGTAGAATAGGATGGAGGATAGGTGGGTGTTGGGGAAAAGAGTATAGAGACATTTAGAAGTTATCTAGGGTGTAGTGGTGGGAATAAAGAAGAGGTGATGGATTTGGTAGTATGGAAATAGCTTTAAGAAAACCCAAGACTTAAGTCATATGTGCCATGGGATGAGAAGAAAAGAAGAGGAAAGACTACTACGCCAGCAGGGATGGGATGATAGTCTTAGGGGTGGCCCCAGAGACAAGGGCAGAGGCCCTGTGGGTAGATTCATCGTAGGGAGAGTGGGGTCAGGGGACAAACAGCCCTTTTCTCTTCTTACCTGCAGCTCCATTCCTTACCATGAAGAGCCTCTCCTGCAAGCATGTAGGCACCTCATATAATTGTGTCCTAGTCCCTCCACAACAAATAGCAGCTTCTGAGGCCTGAGGGTGTGCAGAGTAGCTCCATCTGCCCTTGGGAGGACAGAGCCCTGGGAAAAGGCTCATGCAGGCCTTAAATCAGGCTCAGAGTTGTTGGCGTAGGGAGCTCCAGACTCTTGAGTGCTTAGAGCGATCTAGGAAGAGAGAGATTGGGCTGCAAGTAGCCATATACTCTGGGACTTAGAGACTCCATGCTCTGTGGGGTTGGTCTGGTCAGAGGAGGGCACGAGAGGAGCTCCCTTTGGCTGGACTGAGGGTGGTATATGTGAAAGGTCTTGCCTGGGCAGGTGGACCTCTGGGAAGAGACGTGGCTTTGAGACTGGAGGCCAAGCTTGTGTTACATGGATCCTGTGGGCAACTTTGGTGGATGCTGTGCCCCAGCTGAGCTCTTAAGGGGCTGGAATAATCTCATAGCAATAGGGAAGCTAAGAGACTCTTTGAACTTGGGGATGACCACATTTTTTTGGAGACACCCACAGGGGATGACATTTATCCACTTTTGCCCAATGCTAGCTTTAGGTTGGCTGCCTGAGGAAATAACTGTGACAGAAAATTACTATTTATGTTAATGAAAATCTCCTTTTCAAAATATTAATACTTATTTTGGTTCTAAATGGTCACAAATGG
Source organism: Symphalangus syndactylus (assembly GCF_028878055.3). Classification (NCBI taxonomy): domain Eukaryota; kingdom Metazoa; phylum Chordata; class Mammalia; order Primates; family Hylobatidae; genus Symphalangus; species Symphalangus syndactylus. Next base: position 68,589,359 of record NC_072424.2, read on the forward strand.
CTTTTCTATAGTTGTTGAGTATGTTTCTCATTCTTTGCAATGGCAAGACATTTACAAATGAGCAAGATTAAAATATTCAACAATACTCAAAATATTTATTGAGTAACTACTATATGTGGTTGAGGAGATAGTGGTGAAGAAGACAGAAAAAAATGGCCTTTCTGGGGCTTAGATTCTGGTAAGAGACAGAAAATAAAAATGTCAACAGTGACTATATAAAAAAAAAGGAGATAAATGCTATAGGAAAAATAAAACTGGCAATACATTAGAGAGTGACAATGGAGGGAGGAGAAGGCTTTTCTAAGGACTGAACTTTTACCATGTATCTCAGCTTTTAGTTCTATGGAGATACTGAAAATGTCTACTTTTAGCTATGTAGGCCATTTCTGCCTTCAAGTCATGTATGACCTTCTGACCTTGTTCAATTTTTCTTCTGCTCTAAAAGCTCCATGTATTATTCTTTATAGCACTGACCATGTTTTCATTCCACATTTATTGGGGTAATTATTTGATTCATGTCCTTCTCCCCCAGAGTTCTGCAGGAACAGGGACAGGGTTAGTCATTCCTCTCTACTCCATCCAGGCACCAGCAGTGAACTTACTGGTTGAAGATGTGCAATCATTATATGTATTTTTCTGTAGTGAACAAATGATATACAGTTTTTAAATGCTTAACAAGTCTGGAACTCTGTATTTTTCTGATATGTTTCAAGGTTAGAGTGTGCTTGACAAAGAGGGCACATGGCAAATATCTCACTGTATGGAAATGAGTTTTTCCAGATGACCTTAATATATTGATCTTGATGAATAGTATGTGGTCTTGTTTGATTTTGCAAACTGGATCATACCTATCTAGTAACGGTGGTAAAAATACAGGTAAAAGAGGAGGGAAGCCCTTTTTGAAATGAAAACTGTTTCTGAGTTGACAGAATAATCTCCCCATGACAAGAGAGGAAACGAAGAAAAGTGGAGGATAGAAAGACTGAAATTTAAGCAGAATTTAGACAGAATTAGGAATAAATATGGGATTACTATGTCAAGACAGATTTACACATTATTTTCATAATGTTTTTGGTTGGAACTGGGGAAAAGGAGGAAACTATTTAAAATAAACAGTTTGAAAAAAGTGTAAATTCTACAACTACCTTTGCCAAATTACTGGGTATTATTAGAAATCAAAAGCCAGTCACAGTAGCTCTTGCTTATAGTCCCAGCATTTTGAGAGGCCAAGGCGGGAGGATTGCTTGAGACCAGGAGGTCAAGACAAGCCTTGGGCAACATAGCAAGACCCCGTCTCTAATAAAAAAAAAAGTCAAAGACTGCCTTATGAATCTTTTCTTTTTTGGGGCTACAAAAACTAGATGGGAAAGAGAAATAGAGGACTATTGGGCTTGAACCAGAAAAAAATGGATGAATGAGACAAAAAGGGAAGCACAAGTGGAGAGGTTTACTGCTTAGGATAAAGATCAAACCTTGGCAAGATCCTCCTTATCCAAACAAGAAAGTCCAAGACTCTAATAGATGTTTGCCAGCTTTTCTCATGTATTCTGTGCCTTTGCAACTGTAATAACAAATGGATCAGTAAGGAAGGATTACGTAGAAAGATACGATCACCTGAGGCTTCTGCCTTCCAGGCCTGGAAGACTCTCAGTGATGGGAATACCCTACTTTCCAAGGCAGCTCACGTTACCTCTAGACATTTCTATTGGAAAGTTCTTGTTCACATTGAGCTGAAGTCTCTGTCTTCTTATAGCTTCTATCTATTGTTCACAGTTCTAACCTTTGGTGCCTTCAATATAAATCTAATTCGTGTTCCACACAAAATCCTTCAAATATTTGTAAGACAACGTCATGTCTCTTTCTCCTGTTATCCCTATTTCTTTCTCTGCACGCTACTTTGCTCCACTCTGCAAATGTATGGTCTCATTTATCATGTCCTTCTTTCTCTATGATGACCCTGATTTCAGGATACAGTGGGTGCTAAATATATTTATGCTAAATGTCATATTGCTAAATAAATATTATATACAAAATAAATACATGGTAAATAATTTTTGATGCCAAATATTATATTGCCTTTAAGGAAAACAATACAATTGATAGCTATGTCATCCTGTAAATACCTATGGAGCTCACTCCTAGATAAATCCTTGTCTTTTTCAAATTATTGTGCTGCTGAGCAGTGTCCCTTCCATTCTATCTTTATGCCGTTACTCATTTAGAACAGTTGTTGTCCTATGGCTCCAGCCTGGTGAATATTTTAGATTCTGATTCTGTCTCCAAACTGTTTATTATTCTTCACAGTTTTATGCAATAGAAAAGACTGTTAGGCATGCTTCTTTACCTTCCTCCAAATCACTGGTAAATCCTGATCAGGAAAGCCTCAATATCAAAGCCTGTACTTACTATTCGAAGGAACTGGCTCACAGGTTGTCATCAGTCTGTTAATTGGTGCCTCTTTAGTATGGTTGTTCAATTCATTACCAATCTATCTTACCATGTTGTCATCAAGCACAGTAGCTTTCAACTTTTGCTGAATATTAGAGTTAACTGAACAACTTTTAGAAATCCTGGTGTCTAGTCCCCATGCCGGGCCAATTAAGTCAGAATCTCTGGTGTGGGATCCAGGCATTAATACTCTTTAAAGCTCCTTAGGTGATTTTAATGTGCAGCCGAGGTTGGAAACAACTGATATAGCCCAATATTCTCCAAACTTCTTTGATCAAAATAATTATCTGGGGTATATTTTATAAGGTCAAATTCCTAGTGTCTTCCCTTAGTCACTAAATCAGACAATCTCCTGGGAAGCTTCAGAAACTTAGGAACACTGATAACTCATACATAAGACATTTTCTTCCAAAAGAATATGATCAGAGGAGTAGTCAAATCTCTGTTGAAATCTAGATTTACTATTTCAACCACATTTCTCTGTAAAAGAACAAAATAAGTCAGTATAACTCATATACATATAGTAAATTATATTTTGTAGTAAAATATTATCTTATTTATGGTAGCCTCTTAGATGAAGTCCTATCTATCATCTATCTATCTATCTATCATCTATCTATCTATCTATCTATCTATCTATCTATCTATCATCTATCTATCTATCTATCTATCTATCATCTATCTATCTATCTATTATCTATCATCTATCTATCTATCTATCTATCTATGATCTATCTATCTATCTATCTATCATCATCATCTATCTATAAATATTTGTGAATATTTGAAGGCATGTATTTATTCAACAGAAATGTGTTGAGTAGCTCTTCTGAGCCAGGCTTGATGGCAGACAGGGGGATACTATTGTGAGAATAACATAGCCATGATACTTGTCTTCATTTGTTCAGTCTGGGTTGGTGTGGAGGAGACACAGGTATAAAATAAGTGCCCTAAATAAATACAAATTTTAGCAAGTAGAATGTAGGAAAGAAAATATTGAGGTAAGGAATGATGGAGGTGATAGCAATGAGGGAATTGATTTGAAAGGGAGGGCTTCTCCAAGGAAGTGACATGAACTGACTCAGGATGCCTGAAAAGAGGCATGGAGGGGCAAGCACTTCCAGGCAGGAGAGCAGCATGTGTACGAAAGGCTCTGGAGCAAGCAAGAGCTCGGTCTGCTTGAAGGGCAGAAGGAAAACCAAGCAGTGAGTGGGCAGAAAATGAAGGATGAGAGAATGTAGAGACAGGTTACACATTATGGTAATGGGTTTAGATCTTACCCTAAGTGAAATGGGAAACCATGGAATGTTTTTAAGTTGGTGGGTAGGTGGATGATGTGCTTGTGCAGGGAAATGATTGAATGGGGTCTGAGGGAAAATGGAACGGAGACCAGTGGGAATTTTTTGTGCTAGTCCAGGAAAGAAATGATAATGGACTGGGTTGGGATGGTGGAAGTGAAGAGAGTGGGAAGTGAGCAGATGGGTTTTGGAGACAAAATGAAAAGCACATGGATATAGTGTACAAGAGAAAGGGAGGGATCAAGGATGAATACTTTCTTTAAAATATTATTGGCCTGATAAATCTTGTTTACATGTGTCATGCATATGAATAACATTTTAATTGGATGAGAACTTCTTGGGATAAACACACTGTAATTAAGAAATCAGTTAATAAATTCCTGCTGTGTACACATCCTGGGCTGGCTGCTATGGAATATACTCATCTGATTAACAGGGATTTGAGTTCCAAGAAGGAGCGGAGCAATAGGGTTCTAAGCCGAGCTCTGCCATAAGTTATTTCATTGCCAGTTTTTGACTAGCGACATAATTAATGTACAGCTGATAATTAATATTGATAATTCCCTTATCTAAATAGTAAAATAAAATGGTAATTAAGTTTGAATAAACATCATAGTTGTATGATTTGTCCATCCATTGCGTGACCTTGGGTTTACATTTCCTTTGCTATAATCTGAGAGTTTTGGACCAGACAATCTCTCCGCTGTCTCCTAGCTATGACATTCTGTATTTCTGTCACCACTCTATGGACACAAGACACTCTTGTCACATAAAGTACAGTTTGGGACATTCTAAAATAGATGCCCAATGAGCAGGTCATGTGGGGATTTCTTGGAAACTTCTAATAAAGGAGAGGCTAGTCTGGAGTGGGTTGGTCAAGTCAATGTTTGCTTGGGGAAGAGTGAGCAGATTAGTTTGGCAGAACTAGAAGTTACAGTCAGTTAGGCAACAATGGCAGGTGAGCTTGTCACTATGTGTTCAGATGGGGTTGTGGAGAGTTTTGGGTGCTGTGTTAAGATGTTTCAGACTTTATTCTCTGGTGAGCTATGTGCAATAAAATCAGAATTTATGGCTCCACCTTTCTCAGTCAATTTAATGTGTACACAACGTAGTTGGATTTGGGAGTGAGGTGGAGCAGTGCCACGATCAGTGGTCCCCACGAGAGTGCTTGTCTTAGAACCCTGGGACTGCCATTTGTTCCCTCTTTACCCTTAAAGTAGGAGCAGTCTTTGGGATATGATCTAGTAGATGTAGATTTGTAGAATTATCTGGGGTATATCTTATAAGGTCAAATAAGCCTGTCTGGCTCTTCACGTTGCCACTTTCTTGTTCTGAGATTTTGGGCAGACTCTTTACTGCTCTGCATCTTTGTTTTAGGATATCTTAAATGGGGCCAATAACACCTTCTTTATGAGGTTATTTTGGGAATTAAGTATTCAACTTCTAAAGCTTTGTGAACACTAAAGTTTGCGTGATAAGCATGTGTACACAGCTCGCACTCTGCCCACTGACTAATGTCAGCAGGGTTATCTGAGGCTGCCTTTCAGCAAACATCATTCCATTTCATTGAGCCTTACAGGCTTACAATACAAACTTGAACAGTCAGGATGTTTCACTGCAAAGCTTTACAGAAGTGCTCTTCGAGTGATAGTCATGGCGGAGGAAAAGAAACAAATGCTGAACTAGGAGGCAACTTGGGGTTTTAATATGTTCCTTAAGTTTGCATCCTCCCACCTTCCCTAGATGAAAACCGCTGGTGATGTGATTTAATTCTTTTGGCTCGTGAGCTGCATTGCGTCGGTGGGCTGGGGAAGCAAGACGGTTGAAAGCCACTGCTGTGGAGAATAAATAGTGGTGTCCTAGAAACTTCCCCAGCAAGATTCAGAAGGTAACCTAAGACCCATGGCTTCATGGTGGTTTTCTACTATTTTGGAAACAGTGAGCTCATCGCTTAGAGTCACTGTGGATTAAGAAATACTCAGATGGCCTAGGTTACGACTATCAAAAGTCAAATAGATTGTTTCAGTTGAGGGACTGGGACAGGTCTTGGCCCCTGCCTTTGAATTCTTCCATCTACTGTTTCATTCTAACTCTTTGAGCTACTGCACTCAAGTCTTAGCCTCTGGTCTTTCATCATGGTGTTGGTCAGATACAGTGACAGTTTGTAGTGATTACAGATTTATTTTTAAAAGACAACCTATTGACCTTTTTATGAATAGCAGCTTTAAAAAGAAGACTAGAAAAAGTCTCTAAGCCAAGCATATATGCTTGGTCTTAGGTTTAAATTTGGAAGTGATGCAATGAGTAAGGCTAACTCTATTCTCCATGTGTTTTTAGTTATTATCATGTTCAATACAGTGTAATTTATATAAACTTAATCAAATGTATTATCTTTGACAAAAAGGCAAATGCTTGGAATATTAAGATTTTTTTTAAAGATGAAGAACATAATTAATTTTTTCAAACTTGTCTAAAAATGCTTAGCGGTCAGTTCTGCCATCTAGATTTATTTAAACATATGTAAATTTGGCATTTTGAGCAGCAATTAATAAAGTTGCTGTAATTTGAATCTTGGATTTTCTCTCTTCCTCTCTGGCTTTTTGAAAAGGTACTAGGCTAAGCATTTAAATTACTATTCCAGTTTTCAAAGATTTTGGTTAGTGCTTTCTGGGACAAGAAAATAAGTTGTATAGAAACAGTTTCACTATGGATTTTTAAAGGTACATGGGTTCATTAAAAATAGCATTTACTTGCACTGCTTTGAAAGTCTAAATGTGTTAGTCTAACTGTTATGGAAATCAATCTTTTTCTAATTGGAAATGAAATTTTGATTTTTAATTAGTCGAATCTAACTTTTTTTCTCAGTGCTCCTTCAACTCCTATATTCATTCGTTTTTTTTTTTTTTTTGTATTTGTTTTTCCTGCAGCATTTATTTATAGCACAGCAAATAAGTTCTACTCCTTGAGCAATCATTGAACAACTACCTAACTCAGTGATTTTGGACAAGTCACTGTGGACCTTTTTGGGTCTTATTTTCCTCGTCTTTAAAATAAAGGCATTGGAACCCACAGTGCCTAAGGTTGTGCCTAGCCTTGAAATTGTTATTCAAAGCTCTTTCTCCTTTAAACACACATTTACCCTTTTTGGTGTATTTGTGTATTAAATGTCCTGTTTATTTATTTAGACATTTTATCTCATCTGTTTTCTAAGCTCTGTGGCAGTAAATGCCTGATTTTTCTTTTCTTTTCTTTCTTTCTTTTTTTTTTTTAGACAGAGCCACCCAGGCTGGAGTGCAGCGACGTGATCTTGGCTCACTGCAACCTCTGCCTTTCAGGTTCAAGTGATCCTCCTGCTTTAGCCTCCCAAATAGCTGGAATTACAAGAGCACACCACCATGCCTGTCTAATTTTGGGATTTGTTTAGTAGGGATGGGGTTTCACCACGTTGGCCAGGCTGGTCTTGACCTCCTGACCTCAAGTGATCTGCCCACCTCAGCCTCCCAAAGTTCTGGGATTATAGGTGTGAGCCACCATGCACAGCCTGATGCCTGATATTTTAAAATTTATTTCTGAATTGCTGTTGACACTTAGAAGAGAATCTCACATAAACAAAAGCTTGATAAATATTTGTGAAATAAATAAATTTTCTCTCAAAGCAACTCATGTCAATATAAAAATTATAAAACTACTTAAGTTTTCACTTTTGTTGTACAGTAAGTTTTTAAAAATGAAATATCTGAATTTATTAACTTTTTAGATCCATACATTAATGTAACAAGATATACTTTAAAAAAGTTAATGAAAATAAAAATGTGTGGATGTCATCATTTATGCTCACCAAGATTGCAGAATTCTCTCCTTTGGGTGTAAGCTCCATTGACTACGTTGAGTTTAGATATGGCTGTGTGACATGTTTTAATAATGAAGTGCCACTCTTGGGTGGACATATCAAAGATCTGGTGTGTGATTCTATACACTCTTTTCCCCAGCCATAGTGAGCTTGAAATCTAAGTTGAGATGAAGTCATAAAATGGTAGGGTCTTTGTCAGTGTGCATCCTTGGTGACAAAATGAGCAGAGTTCTTCCCCTGCCCTCCACTTAACAGGATCCCTATAGATACAGTTAGACAGGTAGCACAGGACAGAAATGTCTTTGTTCTTTTTTAAGTTACTGATTTGTTTTTGTTACCACAGCATAACATAAATCTATTCTAGCCATTCTGAGTTGTAAATCTAATGAAAATAATTTTATACTTCATTAAAGTTGTAACAAAGATATTCTGTAAATTGAAATGTTTGCTATTTTACTATGAACCTCCAATATGCTTTTTGGAAAGCTTAAGGCAAACACTTGATTAAAATTTAGCTCAACTTTCACACGCTATTTTCATAGAGTGAAAAGTAATATGGCTTTTGATCCAGCCATAAAGTAAATTATTAAAGAAACATTTTTAGAACTGTGTTGTAATAGAGATAATGGAAAATCTCTGGTGGTGTGAATGCTTGTTGGATGTGTTTTGATTCAAACTCTGTTTTCCCAGGTAACAACCAGGCTCAGCCACTTCCAAAGTTCATTATCATATTTATTTACCACCAGTTATTTTCAAGTCAATTAATTTTAAAATAGAAAATAGGTTTTAGCATGTAAAAGAAAACTGCATTTGAACTTTCTTTAGTTTTAATTTCAAATTTTTAACATTTCTTCCAAAGATAGATCATGGAGACTAAAAACCTTAAGAAAAACTGTCTACAATCTTTTTGCATGCCAACTTCTGCTTCATGTAGAAACACTGTAAGACACAGGGTTACCAGTACAGACTCCAGACCTGGTTGTCTGGGTTCAAACCCCAACTTTACCAGCAACAAACTTTATGATCTTAGTCAAGTTACTTTTTCTCTTTGTGCCTTACTTTTCTCATCTGATAAATGGGGATGCTAATCCTAAATTATAGCTCTTATATGATTATTATCATGTGTAAAATACTTAATAATATCTGCTATGTAGTGACACTTAGTAACTGTTGCCCACTCCTGGTGGACATCCAGAGAGATTTCCTTTTATATGTAAAACTGTTTCTTTTAGGAGGATTCTGTTATTACTGGAGAAGTTCATCAACAATCTTTTCTTAATTTTATTGTACGCTATTTGGCTTCTTTTTTAGAATAGTGTTTGTTCTTCTACCCTTTTTTCCTTTGTCACATTTTCCTTTGTCATGCTTGTACTTAATCATGCATGCGTGTTGTAGATCGTATTTTCAATTTATTCTAATTGATATCCATTGGCCTATGAGGTTAGTTACCTCTAAACTACTATTACTATGACTATCCCTTAATAGTACTACACATCCATAATACTGAAACATATTTCTAAAATCATAAAATTTATTTCCAATCCAAAGTATGTAGCATAGATGAAACATTAGTCAAGATAAAAAGCTAGGTCAACAAACATTTACTAATGTGCTCAACACAAGATGAATGCTGTTGGTAATAAAATAGATATAAAGACAGGGCTCATGCCCACCAAGAATGTACAATGTAGTTGTAGAACTGTGAATTATAAACATGAAACAAACAGAGACCCATACTAATAGGATAGCAAGCCATACTCATTCTTACATAAGTGATACAGAAATGTTAAGAAGGGAAGCACTGTGGTAGATTGAATAATTCTTGAAAGATTTAAGAAGCTGCAACATAGACATTCCAGACAATCTATTCAAATTTAGCTTAACTCATCACACTGCTTCTATAGCATGAAGAAGCTATAGAAACTTAAGGTACACCTGATGACACAGCATGGATTTGTAATTCTTTAGGGGTCTTCAGTGTTGGTATATATATAACTGAAAGGAATTGGTGGAACAAATGGGACATTGTTTGGCAGTGCTAACATCCTGAGGGAATGGATTGCAGAGTAGAGGAAATTGGGGAATCAGGTCTGAGTGGAGGGGCAAGAACCCATTAGAGAACTTGTCAGGGGTTGGAGAGTCACTATGGGGTTGGGATGGAAGACTCTGACATTCAGACGTAAGTTTTTGGGTGAGCATATTGTGGGATTAGCTGATCTTTAGCTTTTGAAGTCTGTGCAGTTTTTCAGGGTGTTATCTTTTGATCCAGCCATACAGCAAATTATTAAAGAAACATTTTTAGAATGTTTCTTTAGATGGGAACTGGATGACAAAAGGAAAAGTTTCCATTCTGAATCATATTGATATTATGATTTGAAGTATAGTAATTGTGCTTACGTCCCTAAAATGACATGCTCATGTAGAAATATCAGGGCCCATTTAGATATGCTTAAAAAAGATGTATTAATGTTTGAGAAATAAATAACTATAGTTTTCTGTTAGTAACTGTTGAATTTTGGTTCCGTCTTGGTTGGTGGCTGCTGTGGGTACCAGCAAGGCAAGAGGACTTGCATTTTGAAAGCAATAATCTGACGATGTTTGCAATAAGCAGTACAAGTGGGAGAGGGAGGAGGGTCAAGAAGAGGTATCCAGGTAGGTGATGAGGAAAGGAAGGGGTGGGGGAGTGGGGTGGCTGTGTCATCGTGTAGGTGTGGCAAATCAAAGACACTTGCAATGGGGAATCTGCAAAGCTGTTTTGTCAAACATCCCTATTCGTCTGCTTATTTTGAAGGAAAAAAAACCTCTTTACTCCCCTTAAGATAAGATTTGAAAAGGAGAGTGGCAATTTCATAAGATATATAACAAGCTTAACTGGAGAAAGAGAAAGACAGAAAGCAAAAGGAGAATAAGAAAAAGTAAAGGACAACAAACTTAACCTTCCCTGTTCTTCGGGTGGGAAGTCTCCTAGAGAGAAGGTGTCCATCTGAGCAAGAGGCAGCTTAAGAGCCAGCCCTGGGATGACTCCCACCGCCTTCTCTGACTCTCCCACATCCCAACTGTGCAAAATTCATTAGACTTTTTAAAAGAGGATCTCTATAGAGTCACTATGCAGCAAATTGTGAGTGGTTGTGAAATTTCTTCTCTGACCCTGGGGAAAGATCAACATAGAAAAGAAGATTTTGGAAAATAATTCACAAAATAAAAATGACTTTGCACATTGTTAAGACATTTATAAGACAGCCCCTTTTTAAAAGTTCTTGCCATCTAAAAGGAGTAACTCACATATAATTTGATGATCAGGATGATAGTCATACATACATTTATCCATTCAAATATCTCAAAGAAAGTCACCAGCTGATAGTTTCTCCTGATCTTTATTTCCCACTCACCTCACAGTAGTATTTGTACATGTAACGAACAAGAAAAAGCTGCCTTCTTTCTTAGTTTGCTACATACCTTGGCCTTTGGCATGTAGGCAAATGGCAAATTTCAAGGCTGAGTTAGCCCCATCAGTATGGGTTCTGATTTTTGCCACACTCTACATGAGAAAGTGCTAAGTGGAGGGAGGTTGATGCGAAGCTGGGTGATTTGTAACTTTTTAAATAGGCTCATTAAGCACAACATCAACTCAAGTCTGCACACTTTGTTCCCGTGTGGCATGGCTGCTAATTATTCCCTGCTGACTGAATCAGTTACAAGAGCAATATAGCAAGGCAAAAGTTGGGAAGTTCTTAGAAAAATCTACTGATGAATATCAATTCATACCTGTTTACAGTTCACAGTTAACTTTCTTGTTAGCCAATTTTAAGCTTGGAACATTACATTCGTGGATCAAAACAGGTGTCAATGGAGAAGTGTCCTCAGGTGATAGGGCATTGCACTCCAGGGAATGAGGTCAGATACAGTTTGATTATAATCAAGGCAGGTCCCAAAATAATAAATTCTACTTTGTGGTATATTCAGTTTAGTTCGCTTTTCCCCTTCAGGCATTGTTTACTCAGGAATTACTTCACTTTCTTTTCTAATACAGGTTCCTCATGGCAATTCCTTAGGACAATCATAGCTTGCATTTGAGCTAAAAGAAAATCATCTTCTCCATTTGTAGATGTAGGGAGAGGAAATCTTTATGGTGAAGTTATTTATCCAATCAGTACTCCTTGACACTTCCCCGAATTAGCACTTAAAATGAATGAATGAATGAGAAAAATCTTATTTGAGTTGATTGAGTTAGTGCTAACAATGATAAGATTGCCATTTATTTATCCTACACCTTATACTGAGCACTGTGGTAGAATTTATCATGCATGCCCTCTTAATCTCTATAATGACCCTTTTCAATAGGCATTATTATTATATCTCGGTTTACAGATAAGGACATGAAAGATTATAGAGGTCATATAGGTATTAAATGGTGGTGATGGGATTATAACTCTTGTCCTACTGAGGCCAAACCTGAACTTCTTCCATAGAGTGATGTCAGTTTGAAAAAAGATCTCTTTCAACAAGTAGCCTATTGGAGAAGAGATTTCTCCAGGGCTTAAAACTGTGCCTTTCAGTCAAATCTAGCCCAGCTCCGAAAAGTCTAGAATTTAGACATAGCAGGAAAAAGTAATTGAGAAAAAAAGTGGCTCGTTGGTTTACCCCAGAGGATGGGAGGTATCAATGTCCCACCCCACCTTCAGGGGGCAGCTATGTGTGACCTAGGTTAACCTTGTATCTGAGGAACTTAAAAGGCTTTTGTTTCTTAAAGTCTGAGCTCAGTGAAGGAGGAGTTGGATTAATAGGGAGGTAACTCCTAGGATTGAAGGAGCAGAAAAGTTGCCTAATTCTAGAAAAGTTGGAATGTGCATTATTTGTGTGTGTTCGGCAGGTAGAGGAAGGGGGAGGAGAAGAGTGAGGAGTGAGAACCTCTGCTCTGATTTCCTGCAGCCCCCTGGAGGGACAGGACTGTGAGCATCTCAGTGGCCGTCGTGATGAACTAAAATCTAGGGTCCCTTCTGCAGTTTTCCAGCACTCTACCACTCCAGCTGTGAGCGGACGCCACTGTGACTGAAACTGGGTTTTCTGCCCCATGTTTTCGATTTGATTGTTAATCTAGATTTAATTTGATTTAGAAAAATAAGTGGGACATTTTTTACATCTAATGTATCAGAACACAACTGTACCTGTAACTCTAAAGGGTGCATCCTCAACAGGGTGATACCCGCCAAGGGGATGCAAATTAGTTCTTAGTGGGTGAAAGAAGTCTTACTTTTTTTATGCATGATGCACAGGTATAGATATACAGTTGACCCTGGAACAACTTGAATTTTAGGGGTGGTGACCTCCCGCATAGTGAAAAATCTGAGTATAATTTTTGACTCCCCCAAAGCTTAACTACTAATAGCCTGCTATTGACTGGAAGCCTTACTCATACCATAAACAGTCTATTAACATATGCTTTTACATGTTACATGTAATTACAGATTGTATTCTTATAATAAAGTAAGCTAGAAAAAAGAAAATGTTATTAAGATAATCATAAGGAAAATATATGTACTATTCATTAAGTAGAAATGGATCATTATAACAGTCTTTATGTTGAAGGCTGAGGAGGAGGAGGAGGAAGAAGAGGAGGGGCCTGGTGTTCTTGTGTCAGGGGTGGCAGAGGCAGAAGAAAATCTGCAATTAAGTGGACCCACACAGTTCAAACTAGCATTGTTCAAGGATCAACTGTAGCACAGAAACAGCTATGCCATATATTTGTGGTATAAAACAGGGGAGAAGAGATTAGGAAAAAACTGTTTTAAAAGCCTCCTTAGATATGTGATAATAAAAAAAGATTAAGAAATATTGCTCTAAAGTTTCAGATTCTTGGAGAAATAGTCAAAGTCACAAAGGTCAGAGAGGAAGCTATCAAGCATCATTTAGGAATGAAAATAGATGTGCAATGCAGGAACAGAAGGAAATGGGGAAAAGGACAAATACACAAGCATCATAAGAGAATTTTTTTCTGTTCAGACAGGCAAAAATTCACATAAATAAAACAATTAAGTTAGGTTTATTCCTGTAACCTAGAGGATATTGTTACAAGCTCTTTAAAATGCCCCAGCAAATGTCAGGAAACAGAAGTTCCCCAATTACTTTCTCACATGCTTATTGTCAGGCATGAAATCTTCTAAGCATCTTTAGGTGTCTCCTCTTCCTCATAGTCATATTTAGTACAGTTCTATGCTCTGTTTGCTCCCTCCATAAGTAATTACTGTCAGAATCTCTAGTAAGTAACTAGATAAGGATGAAATCTTTTTGTTCTTTTTGGCCCAGGCTTGACTGAAGTTCTCTAAAGCAATGATTCTCATATTTCACCTGCATCAGAATCACCTAGAGCCCTTCCTAAACCTCAGGTTGCTTGCTGGGCCCTGTCCCCCAGAATTTCTGATTCAGGAGGCCTTCAAGGAGGCCCAATAATGTGCACTTCTAATGCTGATGGTGCTGGTTGGGATCCACAATTTGAGAACCACTGTCCTCTATCAATGAATTGCCTATCTGGTGGGTCATCAGAATCACTGGCAACTCTAAAAAATTGTATTCTTGGGCTAACCTCTTGAGAATCTGGGGTCAGTGGATCTAGAGAGACATTCAGGTTTAGTACATTTTCATAGTCCTCTAGATAATTCTAATAATCATTTGAGTGTGAGAATCCCTCTTTCATGTGGCTCTTTCATCAAAACTATCCTCTGGCACTGGGGACTGACTGCCCTTTGGTTTTTCATTTGTAAAATTACTTTCCTTGGCAATGGATTGCTCCCAGTAGGTGATGCAATTTTGTAGTTTTATTTATTAATATCCTCCTTCTTATAAAGTGGATGTTGATTGCATTCTCCAGATCTCAAGGAAAAGAGCATATTTCTCTCTTTGGGGGTTGGCTTATGAAATTGTACTGTCCAGAGATGGAATATTAATTAGACTGTTTATGAGGTAAAATATAAAAGGCAAAACCTGGATTCTGGGTTCAGCTATTCAAATGGATCAAACAATGGGCCTCAGAGAAATGTGTAATGGTTTACTTATCATTTTGGACTTGTTTTCATACAAATTTTGTCTTTGAGTTGCGACAGGAGAATTCAAAACACTGGCAAAGTTCTATTAGGAAATTGGTTGGTGATGACTGGAATGACAATATTGTGTTTGAAGAAAGGATAACTTTTTAAATCTAATGTGATTTTCTTGAACTTATTTTGAAAGTGACTTCCAAGACTAGATTAGGTGATTAAAGCTGAGATCTCATGGCTGGGCATGATGGTTCACGCCTGTTATCCCAGCACTTTGGGAGGTCGAGGGGGGTGGATCACCTGAGGTCAGGAGTTTGAGACCAGCCTGGCCAACATGATGAAAACCCATCTCTATTAAAAATGCAAAAAAATTAGCTGGATGTGGTGGTGCATGCCTATATTCCCAGCTACTCAGGAGGCTGCGGCAGGAGAATTGCTTGAATTCGGGAGGCGGAAGTTGCAGTGAGCTGAGATTACACCACTGCACTCCAGCCTGGGCAACAAGAGTGAAAACTCTGTTTCAAAAAAAAAAAAAAAAAAAAAAAAAAAAAAGCTGAGATCTCTTTACTCAGAGGAAGGGGCAAGATTAGTCAATAAGTCAGTCAATTAATTGCTCTATCTGCCTGTCTATCTATTTAATCTTGATCTCTTACCACTGAAAATTTGCAGTAGCCCTCCAGTTGAACTTAAAAAAAATATTTCTAGCAAGTTTTCTGATCTGTCTGAATTCAGTATATTTTAGCAAACCTAATTTGCAGAGAAACACCGTGATTTTCTGTGCAAGGACAAGGGAATTATGAGAGATTATGTTCGAGTAGGATGGTAATACTGGGTCAGCTAAGCCTTTCTCCCTAGAAACTTGACGATTGGAGTGTACTTACGACTCAGGGACACACACTAATGATTCTGGAATTAGTTGCAGTTCTTCAAGGTACTAGCCTAGCAGATGGAAAGAATGTTTATCAGGAAATCATGGATATATATTCAGTTATTATATTTTTAGATGTTTGGAATATGTGCTGTCAACTGCTTAAGTTTCATTTCCGGAGTCAAAGACTTTAGCAACTTCCTTTACTTTAATGGATAGACAATTCCACTGCAAAGTTTGAAGCATGAGAAGCTCTGTGAACACTCTTTGGCATTGTAGTAAGTTTTTTTTATTGTTTTGTAGACTACTGTTCATAAAGTTTTATTACATTTCATTGCTTATAGCTTTTTTCTACATCATCCTGTCTGTTCACTCTCCCCAATAATTACGAAGGAGAAATGCCTGGTCATAAATATCTATTGACTTAGCCTAGCTACTAAGGTACAACCCCTTTAACCTTTGCCGAAGTGACACCTTAGAAGCAATGATACATGAAACTTCACTCACATATACAAGATATCCACTTCTTTCATGCCATTGAGAAATATTTATTTCATGATTAAAAGCAGTGACTCAAAAATGAACTGCATTTCCCTTTATTTTCTACATTCTAAGATGCCTGATGGTCTCACTGCTGAGCTATAACAGCTCTATTAGTCCCTTTCTCTGGGGTTCTGAGTGTGAGTGTGGTCTCCTCCACTTTAAACCCTGTAGGAAAAGGGGGCCAAAAGATGTGGAGATAGAAGATATGGAGGAATAAACAGAAATGCACTGACTGAAAAACAGCTGACTTGCAGGAGAGAAACTGGGGACAGATGAGATTGGGAAAGGAAGACTCTTTCCATCAGAGAATATTGAAATGGTAAAGGCTTTTCCCTCTGCTTTAGAATGAGCGCAACCTTTTGAAGAAATGGGTGGGTGGAGAGAGGGCAGAATTCTGATTTTGAAACAGCTTCAACAGTAAAATATCAACATTGAAAAGTTTATGAATCAGGTTGAACCTAATCTCATCAATGTTAAATGAATGTGTTTTCTTAGGCAGTTGCCTAGAAGCATGGGGACTTTGAGTGGAAGTTAATGTAAGCTTAGTCATATGTTTTCATGTCTATTGATGTTAATATTGTCCCTCTTAATGCAGAGAATGTCAGAGACCTCAGACAAGTATTATTTGATTACACCCTTATCCTGGTGCTTTGTCACCAGTGAGTGTTCAATAAACACTCCTGGTTGGTATTTTCATCAAAAGTGGTTATTTCCAAGAGATATATAATAGAAATGGTCATTGGTTTCAAACAGAGAACCATTTTGCAGTAATTATATCTTCATATTAAATATGTGATAGGCATCAGAGATACAAATTTCCTGTGCTTGTTAACTACAAAGAATCTTTGAGAATAAACCCCAGTCTTCAATTTTAGTGGGAAAAAGAGAACACAGGCAAATCACTATCCTGAGAGCCTGAAAAAATGGCTAACATGACTTATTGTTTAAATGGGACAGGATCTTAGATCTCTTATCTTTTGGTGGCAGACAAAGGATAGGGGATTGAAGAAAAGCGTGGAAAATGAGACCTTAATTTTCTTGATGAGGTTATACCAATAACAACAGTAGACTTTATAATAGAAGTCAGAAATGTTGACCTAAGTGGACACAAGGAAAGCCAGTGTTTCTTTCATAGTCCCCTTGGGTTCCCCAGCGTTATTTCTTCCACACTGTGGCATATATTTCCTGTTCAGATAGCTCCCTTTGGAGTTAATGAAACCTCATTTAACTGTACCATAAGTCATATATGTTTCCCAAACATGAGAAGGCATGACTGAACAGATAGCTAAATAGCTAAGCAGAGTAAGCGGATATCTTGGAATTGAATTGCAATTGTAAATATTGTTTGGTATGATCAAAACTCCCATAAAACAGCAATTAATTTGAGATAATTTCTACTTAGAAACTACATAATTGCATGTTTCCTTCTAGAGTCACCTTGCCTTTGTGCAGAGCATTTAATCGGTCATGCAGTTAACCTGAAAGGGAAGGGCACTTATGGTAGAATTAAGAACTGTAGCAGTATGTCATTCTAAATGGTAATATGTGAGGCCACTGAGCTGTTTAATCAAGTTAGTTATTATATCCTTGGAATTGAATCCAGTAGAGAGAAAGATGTTTTAGTTTTGGAATTAGTTACATGTGAGCCTCTCTTCTCAGAATATAGAAGAGCTGTATGTGTGCAGATCTGAGGATCATTATTGGAGGTAAAATAGTTTTCCATTCACCTTGGAATTGCAGAGAACCTAAACTGAGGGTTTACATACAAAGCTTGCCCAATAGGAGTGTCTATAGTGGTCAAGATAGAGGCTTTCGCACCAAATCCTTTGGGTTTGACGCTTTATTCTGCCACTTATTTGCAGAACAAACTACATCTTTTTTGACTTTCATTTCATTACATGTAAAATGAGAATAATAAAGTGCCTACTTGGAAAGGATATGGTGACTTTCATAAGCTAATATATGTAAAATGATTAGCATGGCACCTAATATTTGGTGAATGTTTAATAAATGTTTATTTTTATTATATCTAGTTTGTAATGGCAATTTCTTCTCCAAGACATATGCTCTAAGATATAAAAGGACTCCCAAATTTTGCTTCAATTGTGATGTCTCATTCTCCACTCAAAAAGATTTAGTCTGAGTTAGGCAAATACACATTATTATGCCCCTTAACTAGAATGACATACATTTTCAAGGCAATTCTATCTTTTTAATTTTTGGTAATTTAAAAATATAACCAGTGTACCTATTAAGTCCACCATAAAAATATGCATCGAAAGGCTCTATTTAAAAAGTCCTGGGTGAACTTTTTTCTTTTTTCATCAGAATTGTTCAAAGTCTTTTCAAGTACTCCTTCCTCATCAAATTCTATGTGTAAGTTCCCATCTGTGTGGTTCAGATTTAAATTTCTCTCCTTTTATAAAAGGCAATATTCTGTACCCCTTAAACTACATATTTTATTGGACATTCCATCCACACTTAATGACAGTTTCTTCTTTAAATAATTTTTGGGTTTCTCATGTCTGTATTTTATTTGTGGAACCAACAGGTTTTAGGATACCTCCTGACTGGCCACTGTTATATTCTTTATTGCCTTATGATAAAGTTCTTAGTAATTACAGGACTGTGAACATGTCCCTGAATAGCTAGTCTGAACAAAGTTAAATGCCATGAATTTGATACAGTTACTGATGTCTACACAAACTCTGTGTCTTAACATTGCACCAAGAATCTAAAGCACACCTTAAATTTATACAATTTTATTTGTCAATTATACCTCAATAAACCTGTTTTTAAAAAAGCATCTAGGTAGGTATGTATGGTCTTGTGTAGATTAAAGAAAAATTCATGAGGGCATAAAGAAGGCTGTTTTCTGTCGCTGCCTTTATTATTTGTTTATAGGTTATTTACAAACTATTAGAATTTTGAATGATACAAAAACATAGTCTTCAATCATAAAGAAGTTTCTTTTTTATTACATGGTATGGTTTATCTGTCATGCAACAAGAAAGGCCTCAATATGTGACTGGTCCTATTAACTCACTGTTTCTAAAGTAATAACATCAGTTCCACTATCATGTTTCCTAGAATCTAAGAGGCCATTAATTGTAAATTTCACCAATGATTTAAAATAAAGGTTTGAAAAATAAAGATTGTATTCTATGTTCCCAACGAACAAAATATCTCATTTCAGAAATGTCAACATGTGAGAAATAGTGCAAGTGTATTTTACAATGACAATGAACAGAAGGGGAATAAGGAGTACTTTTTTTTTTGCTGATAGAGTCTTGCTCTGTTGCCCAGGCTGGAATGCAGTGGTGCGATCTCGGCTTACTGCAACATCTGCCTCCCAGGTTCGAGCAACTCACATGTCTCAGCTTCCTGAGTAGCTGGGATTACAGGCCTGTGTGACCATGCCTGGCTAATTTTTCTATTTTTAGTAGAGATACGGTTTCACCATGTTGGCCAGGCTGGTCTCGAACTCCTGGCCTCAAGTGATCCACTCACCTCGGCCTCCCAAAGTGCTGGGATTACAGGTGTGAGCCACTGTGCCTGGTCAGAAAATGAGGAGTTCTTAAAGTACCCTGGGAATGTTGCTAGTGGGCCCATGTCCAGATATCTTCTCGGCACTGGCAAGTACAGTGCCTGTGTGGGTCCTTGTCTACAGAAATCATCACTAAGGATGAAATCTCTTAAAAGGGTGATCCAGATACAAACATTATAATAAATATTTAATTTCTATATAGAGTTGGAGGACATAGCCTGTTTCCTAGGGAAACTGAAGGGAGGTGTACCAATGTTGTATATTAATCTAGATTACAAACATCTTACACTCAAGTTTAAGTAAAAATCAAATTAACAGCCACAAACAGTGGACCAAAATAGAGTAAACTTTGAAAAAAAAAATTATTCATTATTATTTTTGAGTCAAGTGGGAAATATCAGTAGAGAATAAAGTTATGAAAATACATAAGTGGACTTTATTTTGTAGGAAGATAAAATATTTAGAAAGACATATAAAAGACTGGAAAATGTTGAGTAAATTTATAAGAAAGAAAATCTACCATACTGGAGAAGAGACATAGATAAGGTTTAGTACATGAAAATTAAACATAAGACAATGATTTTAGAAGAGCACCAACCATTCAGTAAGACAAGATTTCAAAGAGAAACATTCATATTCTGGAGATCACAAGAGTAAGACAAGTTGGAATCAGCCAAATAAATCAAAATCCACCTGAGACTGTTCTGTATAGCCATGAACACCCTGTTCCCATCAGTGAACATCATAACGAGAGAAACAATGTGGAAATGAAGTAAATGGTCAACCTGGGTAAAATTACATATGTCCAAGTTAGCTCTACCTTCATGGAAGTTTTGACAGTTGTTCTGGGAAAGAGGGTGGGATCCCACATCATCACATTTTGGAGAACTTAGAGCTTATTCTCCCAAAGACTTCTGTGCATTGCTTGGTTTATAAGGATTTGTGTCAGGTTATTGCCTCAGTGGATTTTCTTGCTGTAAGTAGCCATACAGGGCTTGCTGAGTGGAGAGATGTTGGTCAAAGGGTGCAAACTTTCAGTTATAAGATGAATAAGTTCTGGAGATCTATTGTACAGCATGGTGACTGCAGTTAAAAAGGCTTTTTGAATCCACTAAAATAATTAGCATAGGTGTAAGACAAGGGAGACAATTTCAATCTTTTCTCCCTTCTATATCCTCATGCTCTGCAAAATTATTTTCACCAAGTTATGGTTTGGCATTCTTCCCTCGGGTTACCATGCAAAGGGAAAAAAATCTTGTAAAACTCATTAATGCATATATGGTAGGGATACAAACAAAAACATTGTCCTCTATATTCCTTATTGGTTTAAGGCCTGTGAAAAACTTCTCTGTGAACTTCTTTGAATTCTTCTTTTTATATGACAAAAAGAATTCATATATTTGATTTTGCTGTTTCAGTCTTTAGAAGTTGCTCCAATGCTTGGAGGCAAAATTTTAGCTCTATTTTATTTTATTTTATTATTTTATTTTATTTATTTTATTTTATTGAAAGTCTTGCTCTCTTGCCCAGGCTGGAATGCAGTGGAGTGATCTCTGCTGATTGCAACCTCTGCCTCCTGGGTTCAAGTGATCCTCCTGCCTCAACCTCTCAAGTAGCTGGGATTACAGGTGCCCACCAGCATGCCTGGCTAATTTTTGTATTTTTAGTAGAGACGGGATTTCACCATGTTGTCCAGGCTGGTCTCGAACTCCTGACCTCGAGTGATCCATGCACCTTGGCTTTCCGAAGTGCTTGGCCTTCCACTCATAAGACATGAGCCACTGACCCTGGCCTAGCTCAATTTTAGTAATAGCATACAATGTACATGCAAATCTAACTTTTCTTTTGGTCTTGATGTTCTATCTTAATTTACATTTTTCCAGGTCTTGATTTGATTTCCTTTATTTACATTTTAGTATAAGTAATCTTGTGAGCTGTTTCAAAGAATTTGTGTAAAAAACTTGTTATAAAACATTTATAAGAAATGTTAATACATTTTGCTTTTGCCTTGTTTTTTTTTTTTTTGGTTGGGGGTGGTTAGTGTGGTCTGATTTGGTGAATTGTCAGTGTGTCAGTTATTGAGTTGAAAAATCCCAAACTGTCTGTTTCTCCTACTATTATAACAAGAAGGCTTCTGTGCCCAGATGTGGGGGAGTGATCCATACACCAAACGTGATCAGTCCCACAGTGGACATCAGCTGGGTGTCCTGTAATTCAGTACTGACACTATCTACCTGGTGGTAGCATCAGTTTCCACAGGTTGAAAGCTCAGTCCCACAAGCCTGCTCTTTACCTTAGACACCAGTCACAAGTCCAGGCTTCTAGAACTTCTAACTGACTTGCTATAAATTGGGGTTTCCATGACCGTCTCCTTGGGTTGGCTTAATTTGCTACAGCAGCTCACACAGCTCAGGGAAACGCTTGTATTGACTGGTTTATTGTAAAGGATATTTAACAGAATACAAACGAACAGCCAGATGAAAAGATACATAGGGCAGAGTACGGAAGGGTCCTGAGTGCAGGAGCTTCTGGCCTTGTGGTGTGGGGTGCACTACCCTTCGAACACATGGATGTGTTCTTATTCGCCTTTCTGGAAGCCCTCTGCACCTAGTCCTTTTTTGGAGGGGTTTTTATGGAAGATTCTTTATGTAGGTGAGATTGATTAAATCATTGGGCAGTGATGATCAATTTAACATGCAGCCCCTCTCCTTTCCCTGGAGGTTAGGGAGTGAGGCTGAAATTCCCAAACCCCATAATCCTGGTCTTTCAGGTGACCAGTTCCCCTGAAGCTACAGAGGGGCTGTCAGCCACCAGCCATCTCATTAGCATACAAAAGACACTCTTATCACTCCAGAGATTCCAAGTATTTTAGAACTGTGTGTCAGGAAATGAGGATGAAGAACAGATATATATTTTACAGTATCACAGTTATAGAAAATGCTTGTGTGTCAAAAAAATGGGAAATGGGAAATGGGATTTGTTTGAAAGACAAAAACACTTGTGAGAAATAATGTCTGTTTGATGGGCTGAGTAAAATTTTGGCAATGTAGGGTATTTTATATATATTTGTGAGATTATATAGTCGATTAGTTACTTCTTCCTTTTAACTTCAAGTGTTTTCACTGGCTATGCAGCATGTTATTCCTTGTTAATATAACCACCTCTGTGAATTAATCTCTCTTCTTATAGGATAGACATTTTCTAGCTAAGATCTCCAGGGAAAATTTTGAGGGATCACGAGAGATGGATGAATCATGAGGAAGGGGTTCTACATATTTCTGACCAGCTCCGAAGAAGGTAATACTGCATTGCAATAAATATGAAGGTCCTGTGTAAGAAAAACAAAAGCCGTAAATACATATTACACAATTCTCAGTTAAATGTTTTATGGGATCTTTTGGGATTAAATAGAACTCCTGGAGCTGACAAAGATTCCTTGGTTGGTTTAATTTTGGTCAAGCTTCCACATCTTCTTCTATGCCCATTTGTGTACTTCTTTGTAAAATCCAGTTTTAGCAAAGAATCCTGCTAAGTCAGTGTAACAAGATCCTTCATCCTTGATATCTGATCATTGTTGACATCTGATCAGTTTCCTCATCCTCCACCATTCCTCAGGAGATGTCTGATCACACTGACCTGTCTTTAGCAAGAGTCCTGTGAGGTTGGTTTTTACCAGAATCCCCCTTACCCAGGAGGTTTCCTCTTGGTAATTTTCCATCCAGTGATCCACATACTGCTTCTTGCCTATGAATTCCCACTTGTCAATGCTGTATTCTGAGTTGAGCCCAGTCTTCCTTCCCAACTGCAAGACCTTGTTGCAGTGGTCTCTATGCCTATTGTGATGGTCCTGAATAAAGTTTTCCTTACTGTGCTTTAGCAAGTATGATTGAATGATTTTTTTCTTTAACAGAGCCCTATGGTTTTATTTAAAGAGTAGCCAAGTGGCTCACCCAACATCTGAGTGCGCTGGTGGCAGGACTGAGACCACAACCAGACCTCCTGCAGCTCAGTCCCATGCCCTTGCCCTTTTCACCCCCAAACTAAATATGGCAGAGACTGCACTTCTAAGCTCGAGAGTGAAAATTGTTCTATTTATGTAGGGCTGTGCGAATGTTCTTAGAAATTTGGAAAATGAGATTGAATTTGAATTCTGCATCTATGTGGATAATTTTAAGTTTCATATGATTCATCTTTATGATGCACTTTTTAAAAGAATATGTATTCTATGTAGACCTCTGATTGGTGAAATATTCCATTGTTTTAAGTTAGAAAATATCATTCCTAGTCATCAACATATAGTTGAGAATATAGGCTTTTTGCTTTAACAGAGCCTTATGCTTTCGTTTAGTGCCCTGACAGACTAAAGCTGAATCCTGATTTCTCTACTTGGTAGTTATGTTACCTTGGCCAAGTTCCTTAACTTCTTTTTATGTCAGTTCCCTCATGTGTATAATGGAGATCATATTAGAAACTGATTCTTTTTTTGTGTGGTTAAGTGAGTTAATGCATAAGCACTCTGAATAGTGCCTGAAATAAGTAGTCAGTAAATGTCAACTTTTATTTCTCTATTTTTAATGTTTAGACAACTATATGCACAGATTCACCCATGCTTTGCTATATTTGAATAACAAAACAAGATATAGAAGAGAATATAAGTTGAGCTAAAATATGTGCAAGAACATACAAAGGTCATCAAATTTGAGGAACTGTTCAATTCATAAAAGTCTGTTGTAGCATTCTACCAACTGGTCATCCTGACTGTGTTTAAATTTTAAAAGATGAGGAATTCACTTTTTCTTGAAATAGTCCATTCCATTTGGAAAATTTTATTAAGAAGTTATTCATATATTGAACTGAAAATCTTTATCTGGTTTCTATTGGTTGTAGTTCTTTTTTTTAAAATTTTTTTTTCGGAAAGGAAGAAAGGAAATTTAACTCTCCTTTAATTGACATCCTCTAAATATTGAAGAGCGCTTTCACATGGCGGTCTATCCCTTCCATTTTTCAAAAAGACACATGAATAGGTGAGACACATGATTTCAAGCATTCTCCCACGTGTCCACTCTCTCTCCTGGTGCTTTTTTCAAAGTGATCTCATTGCCTATAATAGGTTTAATCAATCATTCAATTGATATATATAATTTTTGCCCTGACTGCATTTCAGAATCTAAAGTCTCCTGAATATTTTCTAGATGGTGGTTGATGGAAAGAGAAATTAATCCTGTAGGAAACTTTTATTTTCAGAGAAAACCTCTTCAGGATGCCCAGGACCTTTTAAAAATGGTGAACCATAACCTAAAATATCCGACACTTCCTAGACATTAGAAATATAGTCAATTTTTGGCTTCAATGGCAAAGATGAAATAATTTTAATGCCCAGCTCTCCTATTCCATTGGTTGTGAGCTTGAAAACTTCATGCCTCTTGGAGTCCTCTAAAATTGGAATTGTTGTTATTTTGATTTCTCTTACCATCAGGTGGCTAAATGTGTGCATCCCCTATAGCTTGGTGGAGGCAATGGACGATAACATTGGCAGGTTTGGGTCATACTTTCATTGTAAGGATGGATATTAACACTTAACTCACATGTGTTTTAATGTATGGATTATTCAAAGTAAAGTGTATGAACTGCTTAGTGTAATGCCTGATGCAAAGTAATTGCTTAGTAAATAAAAAGTAATAGAACTGATGGACTTCTGTTTTAAAAGAAAACTGTTGTATACCACTTTTTGTAATGTTCTAGACATTACATTATGTATTGTGTCCTTCTGGATGTTTTGTTTTCATAAATGTATGTGTGTGTATATATGTATATAATTGATATAGTATGAATAGATATACAAAGTGACCTCATACATGTGTATTCTTTCACAAGTGAAATTGTATTATATTCTGTTCTGCAATTTGCTTTATTCACTTTATATTACATGGACCTATTTCTGTAGACTAAAAATGGACATTCTTCATCTTTTTAGTAGTGACACAGTGCTCCATTGTGTGGATGTACTGTGTTTTATTTAATAATCTTTTAATGACAGACGTGTAGAATGTATCCATTTATTGGGTAATGTAAGCAATGCAACAATAAACATCCTTGGACAGATATTTTTGCACACTCATGTACCTTAGGGACACATTTTAAGAGTGGAATTACTGTGCCAAAGGATAAACGTATTCAAATTTAAATAGATACTGACAAATTTCCACTCTCTTAGTTTGTTTTCTCCTGCTATAACAGAATACTACAGGCTTAGTAATTTATAAAGAATAGAAATTTAATTGGCTCATGGTTTTGGAGACTGAGAAGTCCAAGAACATCTGTTGAAGATCTCATGGTGGAAGGGAAGGCAGAAGCGAGTATGGGAGACAGACTGCAAGAGTGAACAGAGCTCCCTTTTATGACAGTTGCTCTTATGAGAACTCACTCCCTGTGATAAGACCATTAATCCATTTAAGAGGGCTCTGCCCTCAGGACCTAATTACTTCTTAAAGGCCCCACATTTTAACTGTTACATTGGCAATTAAGTTTCCAAAATGTGAACTTTTGGGGGATACATTCAAACCATAGCAGCCACTCAAAAATTTGTAGTAGAGTTCACTTTCACTTTCTGTGAATTAATAAATTGTGTTTCACAGAATATTAATTCTTAATAAATTCTGTTTCACAGAATATTAATTCTTAATAAATTCTGTTTCACAGAATATTAATTCTTAATAAATTCTGTTTCACAGAATATTAATTCTTAATAAATTCTGTTTCACAGAATATTAATTCCTAATAAATTAAGAATCAATTTATTCTTTCATTCAGTAAGAGTTTCTGTTATTCCTACTCTCACTAGCACTGTGTATTATAATTATTTTTCTTAAATTTGTCAATTTGGTTAGTGAAAAATAATAGCCTACTGTTGTTTTAATTTGCATTCTAAAACTATGAATCAAATGGAGCATCTTAAAACATGTTTATTGGCTACTGGTGTTTCTTTTTCTGTGAATCTGGCAGTTGAATTCATTGTCCATTGTTCTATTGGATTGCCTGTCTTTTTCTTATTGATTTCAAAGTCAATAACGTATTTAGGTCTCTGTTGCAAAATTTGTTTCCTAGTTTGTTGTTTAGAAGGAGCCCAACCTTTTAATGACTATTTGATTATTCAAGGCAGCTTTCTTCTGTGGAAAGAGTGCTAGACTATAGGGTGAGAACACATGAGTCCTAGCTCTGGCTTCCACTCTTGCTTGTTCCATGATTTTGGTTTTCCCAACTGGAAAATGGGGGTACTAACACCTGACTGTGAAAGTGCTGCAAACACTAGATGTGATAATGTCCATGAAAGCATTTGATAGACTCTAAACAGTTTTGCAGATCACATGTTATTTTTATGATATCCATGAAATAATCCATCTGAGAAAAGGAAAGTTTGCTTGTGTTTAACCCTTCAACTCCAGTTCTTTGCTTCTTAGATTTAAAGTCAACCTCTTTCCACACAGCAAATTTAAAAGCATTGGCTTCAGATTAAAGAAAAGTTGTGTTAAGTCCTCTTTACTCTGTACTGGTCAGGTCTCATCTGGAAAAACTGAGTCATTTCTGGGGACTGTGGAGACTGTGCTTTAATTTGATTGTTCTGGAGAGCACTGGGAGAGAAGGTGCCAAAAAGGATAGGGCCTGGAAATCATGTTATAAAGATTAGGAAGGCTTATCTTGGAAAAAAAAAAAAGTCAAATTACAAAGATTTACTATATTTCTTCAATATTTGAAAGGTGGTTTCCTGGGAAAGGGAGTAGACTGATTTTCATTGTCTTACGGAGAAGTACTACTTATTATCATCAATTTGGGATTCACATAAAGAAGACATTTCTAGCCATTCTGTTTGACAGTGGAACAAGGTATTTCAAAACAGTGATTTCCTCATTACTAGATGTGTTCTAGCAGAAGGAGAAAGCCAGGGACATTGCCAAAGAAACTTCTGTGTCAGGAGACAGTGATTTCTGAGGCCCATCTGCATGGTTTGGCCATGTAGGTGTCTTTTTCTCTCACTTGTATTCATTCTCCTTACAATTTTTTAGGACATAAAAATTCCAAGTTAGATGTTTGAACAATATAAAAATGAGTAAGATTTGATCACAGAACTTAGATTATTAGAGAAGACCAATTTTGGAAGGGTAGACAGACAACTGACCTTGGAACCAGAAGATTCCAGAAGCTGAAGAGATATTTCCAGGACATCCTTTTCCATAGTCACCATTACACTGAAGCCACCTTTGCTGGTTTTCTTTCCTTCCCTCTCTTCTTCTGTCTACTCGGATTTCCTTTCCTTTTTATCTGGATCATTCTGAATGTTTTTCTTTTTTTTTTTAGACATTTGTTTATTAATAAAATCAAAACATTTATGAACCACCACTTAAGGGATAGACCACTGAAAATAACTTACATCTGCCTACATGTTCTTTCTCTATTCCAAGACCTGGTATCTGCACCAGACATAATTACTGAGTTCAATTTTGTATTTATCTTTCTCTTGTTTTATTTTTTAAAATAGTTTTTATCCTACATATAGTCTAAATAATATATATTTGTTTTACTTGTTCCAGGATGTTATAAAATGCTCATGTGGCAATGAAGCCTTCTAGTTTTGCCTTATCAACATCATGCTACTAAAATTCATCTATGTTGTTGAGTGTAGCTGCAGTTCATTTATTTTTCACTACTGTATACTATTTCATTGTGTCAATGTGCTGTAATTTATCTTTTCATTCTCTGGTTGAAAATTATTTAATTTTATCATTAGCATTTTACTATCATGAACAAATATTGTTCTACACACTTGCCGATACTTGTGTGTAAGGATTTCTTTAGGATTGATACTATAGGGAGGCTGAGGCAGGAGAATGGTGTGAACCCAGGAGGTGGAGCTTGCAGTGAGCCGAGATAGCACCAGTGCAGTCTGGCCTGGGCAAAAGAGCGAGATTCCGTCTCAAAAAAAAAAAAAAAAAAAAATTGATACTATAGGTGGAAAAACTAAGTCATTGAGTGTGTAAATGTTGCATCACAAGGTAATGCCAAATTGTTTTATAAGGTGTTTGTATCTTTGATTATATTCAAAGTAGCTTCTCCCTATGAGAACTTATCTTGCTAGAATTTATTTTCTTAAATTACATTATTTACATGCCCAAAATCCATAATGACATTCTGATCAAAAGACTCAATAGGGCATTCAGAATCCTCCAATGGCTGGCAGCCCTATACCCATTTAAAGTCATCTCTTATTGTTCCCCTTTAGGAACTTCACTCCAACCAGGCTTGTGACCTCAGTCTCACCCTCTTTCCCTGCTTTCCTGTCTCATCTTACCTTCTACCTCTTCCTTATCAATTTCAATCTACTTAGAGCAGAGAGTTTGAGAACACAGACTCTGGGGATGGACTGCTGGAGTTTGAATCTCATTTACTACCACTAACTGAGAGAACTTATTCATTTCTGGGTCTCAGTTTCTCCACGTGGGAAATGCAAATAATAACAGAACTTACCCTAGAGGTTTGTTGTGAGCATTAAATGAATTAATATACATAAAATTATTAGAACGGTAAACACTATATAAGTATGTGATATGTTATTATTATTCTAGTACAGGTTCTTATCTTGTTCTATAAGTATTTTATGATTAACGTAATTTTACATTGATTTCATAAATAATGCATCATTAATATCTTACCTGAAGGCAGAAGCCATGTTGGTACAACTTTCTTTCCAAATATTTAGTACAAATTGGGTTTGTTGATAAATAAATGAAATAAAATTGTGTATGGGAGTCAGTCCTACGTTTTCATAGTCTTGATACTGGCTATAGAAGAGCGGCTACCTCACACATAAAACTCCAGTTGGCTGCTAATTTCAATGCCATGATGCCAACTTATGACACAGATCTTAGCACTAAACCTAAATAGTTTACCTTGGAACCTAGATCATACAGGTATAACTTGGGACATAGGGTGGAAAAGAATCTCTAAAATGCAGATGCCTGGTTTTTGCAGGTTTTCTTAATTCTGCATAGGAATTATTCTGATAAAAATGTGAAACATCACGGGGTCCCAGAGCAGACCTGAATGAGGTACCAAAGGTGATTTTTGCACCACTGATGCTCACTCTCCAGCACCATACTGCAACCAGATGCCCCATTCACTTGATGTGGTGTGCTGCCAACAGGACTGGCATTTTTGCTATTGACCAACATTAGTTGACACGGTTACAAGAGACTGGAGAGCCAGTTAATCCTTAAAGATATGTCTTCTTTGATTGTGTGCTATAACATTATTCTTGGAAGTACTATTTTCTAAAGGACTTCGGAAGCAATAGAAAAAGCCGTAAATTGCTTTCCATTGCTAGGAAAAGTCACGTGTCTGTTTAAGTATACAAGCATCTTCAGAGGGCTATTTGTGATTGCAACATTTTCAGACTCAATAGAGTCACATAATAAAGCAAACTCTTTCTAAGCATTTGAGTGTCCTTTCTCTGCTGTCTGAAGCAGACAGATGAAGATAAAGATGCACTGGAGAGGAAAACATATTTCTCCCAGAGAAGAACAGGGTATGTGAAGTGTTAAAAAACTCAGAAAAGGGATAATGATTAGAATTTCAGGTATTCTTGAGCTATTGGATCAATTCAAAATACATGAGTGTTTCAAATTTTAGAGAATACTATAAATGAAAAAAAATTGGCCATGCAAGTTTGAATTTAAATATTGCTGACTTAGAGTTTTAACAAAGCAATTCACATTGCCATGAATTGGAGATGGCAAAGATCCGCATTGCCACCAAATCTGTTGATCTGTTGAGTTCTTAAATTCAGTTCAGTTTTTTTTTTGTTTCTAATTTTAAAATATTAAGAAAATTATTATATTTCTCCTGGAT
This sequence comes from Symphalangus syndactylus, assembly GCF_028878055.3. NCBI lineage: Eukaryota > Metazoa > Chordata > Mammalia > Primates > Hylobatidae > Symphalangus > Symphalangus syndactylus. Next base: position 68,619,843 of record NC_072424.2, read on the forward strand.
TGACATGTAATATAAGAAAAGGGAATTTCAGTATGTGTATACTTTAAAAACTTGAGGAGAAAGAGAAAACACTTTGAAAACATAGGTAATAGTTATAAATAAATATTTTAAGTGTCACTAGCCTCCTTCTCCATACTTAGTGTGCTAAGATGGCACAAACTTGGAAAAGGGAGGAGGAAATGATTTTTCGTGAGGGAAAGGTTAGTTGGAATTTTCAGTTTTTATTAGAAAGGAAAAAGACTTTAAACCTAAGAAATGTGATGTCATCCTTCATCTTCTTTTGTGACTTTTTGGCCCACTTAAAAATTAAAATAATGTATAGCTTCCTCAAGTCAGTAAGAGGATTCTCAAATAACATGCTTAGAATGAAGAGATCAGGATGACAAGTCTTTAATCTGAACAAGTAATTTATAGGATTATGAAAAATCCAGGTTCTTGACTATCCCCACTACAGAGCGAGACATAATTAAATTATGAGAGGAAAAAAGAACCATGAATCTGCTACAGCCTATAATCACTCATTAGATTTCAATGATTATTGAAAGCAGGTTAATGCAAAACTCAGCTATTTGTCTTTGATATACCTGAAAATTCTTTGAGCATTTCATCTAAATTACTTTGAAACACGTAGGAGCTTGGTAAGAGAATGCAAACAGACTTTTTTTTTTTTTGAGATGAAGTCTTGCTATTTCCCCCAGGCTGCAACCTCCACCTCCCGGGTTCAAGCGATTCTTCTGCCTCAACCTCCTGAGTAGCTGGGATTACAGGGGCCCACCATCAAAACCGGCAAATTTTTGTATTTTTAGTAGAAACAGTGTTTCACCATGTTGGCCAGGCTGGTCTTGAACTCCCGACCTCAGGTGATCCACCCACCTCAGCCTCCCAAAGTGCTGGGATTACAGGTGTGAGCCACCACTCCCAGCCAGACCCATTTTTTTTATAAATCAGGTAGTGCTACCCATTCTTAAAAGGTACACCACATTAGTATAGGCCAAAGGCTCTTTTGTTTCATTATATAACAATGACAGCAACTCAATTTAAGTGTATAATGACCCAAACCAGCCATCCTAGCAGCAAAAAAACTTAATAGCAATCTTATCTGGAATGCTGACAGGGAGCACTTCCCAAGAAACCATTACAGCCTCTTCAGTTTACAAAACAATTGGCTTTCATCTTTAATACTGTTAAGCAGTAGGGGGCAGATAGGCACATTAGCATAGCTTTACTTTTTATAAATAGCATTTAATACACCATATTCAGATACTGTTGGGCTAAGCATCTTATGTCAAACAGTTTTAGATTTGAGCAAATAGTACAAAGATTTTTTTTTTTTTTTTCTTGAAAGGCAAGGCACAATGCTTGCATTCCCATGATAGGACTTAGGAGGGTTTGTATATCAATGAAATTTGAAGGCAAAAACCTTGAACATGTTTCCTTAGGGAAATGTAAGATTCCTTGACATAAATTTAAGCTACAATAAGAAAAAAACCATTAAGAAGAAATTTTCTCAGTTCAACATAGAAGCATTAGCTTCATTAAATTCGTGTACTCTGCTTGGAGCATGAAGTAATGCTATAGTCTCACCACTATAGCTCTTCATCCATTTAAAAAAATTCTTTTATTATTGCATGACAAGAACCCAGATGTGAATTTCAGATATTCTGTTTCTTAAAGAAGCAGATATATTTTTTATCTTTGTAGTATGTCTTTGGATAACATGGAAGAAAGGGCTTAATATGATTGCTAAAATTGAAGGGCTGAGCTTGGATGATATTCCAATGACTTACTGGGATCCTCACACTCAGTGCATGCCAGGTAGTCCTGCAAGGCATACCATATACACACTGCACACCTTCCTGGAGCATCTCATTTCCTTAATGATAAGAAATGTGCTTTTGTATTCAAATAGGCACAAATGCATTATGAATATACTGAACAACTTCCCTGCATTTTAAGATAAACAAAACATAGGACTTTAAAGAAATTTCACATTTATGCTGGACTGCTTTGGCAGAGGTGGGCCTCCAGGTTCCCAGGGTAAGTAAGTACACTTGCCTTTCAGTTAAGGATATTTTGAAAGGGAGATTTGAAGACTGACTTAATGCGGAGCAAGATCTACAGTTTGTAGAAACCATGTGGTTAAATGACAACTTAAGCAAAAATATTCAAATATAGTTTTGCCTCAAAATTCATTCTGATAAAACTTTTCCTCTAGTTGCAAACAGAATTGGGAAAAATACAGGCCTTGAATTCTTGGCCTTATATTTAAAACTCAATAAAGCTATTTTGGAATTAGACATTATTTATTTGGAGAGAGTAGATTTATCACCTTGCTTCACACTTTCTACTTCTGATCTCTCTTGATTTGCCTCTTAGCTTTTGGGGGAGTATTTCTTTTTGATAATCATTGTTATCTACTTATCTCAGTAATAAAGACTCTTGCACTGTTTTAACATGTTAGATGGTTTGACTATTTTGACCCAAATTGCTACTTAATTAAAGCGTGTATATAAATATCATTCTAGCAGAAATGTAGCATAGGTAAGAGTCTTCTATCTTCTAATATGTACATCTGCATCAATGAACACACTTTCTATAAGATAACTTCAACTCTACTTATGATCTTCTCTACCTTAACGTAATACCATCAATCTCGTAGTCAAGACACAGAAAACAATTTTAGGATAAAACAGCACTGTGAGGCATTAAAATAGAAAAGGAATTGCTGGACAAGATGCAGAGCCTTTTTAAAATAACTTATTTGAAAACATCTAGCAAAGACAATGTGTTTTAGTGTTAAAGCAGGCTCTAGTCACAATTACAATAACTCCCCACAGTTTTCTTTAGTCTCTGTTTTCTGAGTAGCTTTTTTTGATCTTCACAACAATCCTGTGAGATAGGCAAAACTTTTGCTTCCATTTCACAGAGGAGAAACCAAGATTCATAAAGGTTAAATAATCTGTCCAAGGTCATAGACCTAAAAAGTGATACAGTGGTCATTGACCCTACACTACTGATTCCATGTTCAGAGAGATTTCCCCAAATGCCGTGCTGCAAGCTTTCACGCCAATTAAGTCATTTATAAATGTGACTTTGTATTTATAAGAATGACCTTTGTAAGAAATATAAGAAATAGACTGTGGAACTCAGACCTACTCTATTTGGGTGGTCAGAAACATACAAAACAATTATTGCTCAAAATGAGTTCTGTGGAACTTCAGAGCAGGGGAAAAATGAAAATATAAATGTGGGGAATACTATCTACTAAGTTCTCTCTGGGAGATTCACAGTGTAAATGGCATAGTTACAACCCTGAGAAACACTGCAAAAATAAATGTATTTGTTTATCGCTTCCCAAACTTAATTGGGCTTGGAACTTTCTTTTTATCCCACTTATTAACAATTCCCATATTAATGCTGAATTCCAGCTTATTTTAGAAATTTCCCTTGTACTGAAGAGTGAAATTTAAAAAATAAACCTGGTTTGAAATTCCCATTGCCAAATTGGGTAGTAAATGCCTGGAATATGAATCTTATTCTCCTTTAACTTTGAAGGTTCCTGTAAAGAAAGATGAGGATCTTTGAGTTTCTTTTTTACTTCTGCTTCCATCCTTTGGCTGTTCCAGAGCTGTTAACCACCATGCTGTGATGGTTTGAAATAAACCAGCCTTGCTATGAAAAACTTTGATAGATTCAACATCTCTTTATTTTCCTCCCTGTAGTGATCATTGTGGCACAAAATGATTTTTGAGGTTATGGGATAAGAAAAAAAGTTCTATGAAAGCAGGTCTTATTGATCCTATTGCAGGAGGTCTTATCACCGAGGATGGAAGATGCGGTTACTGAACTGCTTTTTACCAGCCTATGGAAGAGTCGATGCATTAAGTTGAAAAGAATGGGCTTAGATCATAAATCTGTTCTTTGGGGAAATTACAGATTCAAGCTCTTTGAAGATATTTATTCCTTCAAAGTTCTTAATTTGTGTTTATTCATTTCCCCTAGTTGATTTCAGGCACAAAGACAAGAAGAAAAACTTAATTCTCTATTGTGGCCATCCCTGGTCAGTGATTAGTATGAAAACGCTTTCTAAGTTTTCCAAGATTGCCTTTTAAAATAATCATATTTCGTTGCTGCCTTCTTTGGAATGCCTCTGTGTGTCTGATACTAGCCTTAATCTTGTTATTTTGTGAATATTATTTTTAAAATGAAATTCTTAAAGAAAAAAGGCTGAAAGGAAATTCACCAGAATATTAACAATGGTGGTTTTCTTGGAAAGTGGAATCATGGGTCGTTATATTAATTTTTTCTTATATTTTATGTGTTTTTGACATTTTCTACAATATTATTAGCATATCATATAGTGTTACTATGAAAATCAGTAAAAGGTACTAAACTATTTGACATTTAAAATTAGGGTCCTATTTCTCTTTAAACTTCAGACATGATTTAAAGATTTTTTGCTTTTCCTTTTAGCACCACCTTTAAAAGTGAGGGAGGTAAAGTAAATGTATAATATTTCCAATAGTAGTGCATTGCTAAAATCAAATTATTGCATAATGATGATTAAACATCTGGGTCTGCCTCCAATAAAGAAATGAGGAATGACCTAATTACTGTAGTTTGCCTGTAAAACCTATTCATTTATCACTTCACCGAACATTATGACCAGAGTTTTACAAAAAGAGCAGGTTTCAATTTATAATTTTCCTCCCTCATAAACTGAAATTTCTGTTGAGCAGACATGAAACATTTAGGCAACATTCACCAAGGAAAGCCCTCCAGCCTTCTCATAGGGTGCCTGGGAAGACTAACACAATTTACACGCCTCTGATCTAAAGAGTTATTGCTCTGAAAAATCTGAGAGCAGGCATCTCTCAGTCTTCTCCCCTTTGCATTTCTGACATGAATTGTTTCCACGTAAATTGACTTTCCTATTGGTTTTGACATGAGTAAGACCAGAAAGACTTTACAGGAAAGATTTGGGTAGTTATCAAGATGTTTTTCCAGCTCCTGAGAGAAACTGGAAATAAGTTTATATGAAGAAGTGAGATTTTTTAAAAGAAACATGAGAAAATATTGTATATATATATATATACATATAACATATCCCTGAGATCATTCCCTAAAAGCCACACTTCAGTGCTAAATTTAGCTAGTCTAGTTGGACATGATTTAATGATGTTTTCTTAAGTTCTCTGTGTCTGACTATTCATAAAGCAAATAAGTCTTGATGACAAGAATAGCTCAATAAAATCAATATTGAATTATCTGGAAATTAGCAATATGGTTTATGGACTCTGTATTAGTCTGTTCTCACGCTGCTATGAAGAAATACCAGAGACTGGGTAATTTATAAAGGAAAGAGGTTTAATTGATTCCCAGGTCCATATTGCTGGGGAAGTCTCAGGAAACTTATAATCATAGCAGAAGGCAAAGGGGAAGTAGGCACCTTCTTCACAGAGTGGCAGGACAGAGTGAGTACAAGCAGGCGAAATGCTAGATGTTTATAAAACCATCAGATCTCCTGAGACTCACTATCACTAGAACAGCACAGGGGAAACCCCCTCCCATGATCCAATTACCTCCACCTGGTCCTGCCCTTGACATGTGGGGATTATGGGGGTTACAATTCAAGATGAGATTTTGGGTGGGACACAGCCAAACTATATCAGACTCTCCAGATCCCTAGTTTCTCTTCTGTTTCTTTTGTACTACCTCAGCTATTGCATGAAGTATCATGAGAAAATGCAATTATAAGGTTGATATTCACTTGCCAAACCAATGCAAAGCATAAAGTATTTCTCTGGGTATGCATTTTAAGGGAAGAGAGAAGAATACACAAGGCAAAAAACATCTTACTAATGGCTTGGCAGTATTTAAATATTTGATTATCTAGTTGTCCTATTTCCACCAGCCTTTCTCTCCAATCTTATTTCTCAAAGTTCTTCACATGCACCCCAGACCCCCGTTTTTGTGAGTTTTTAATTAGGCACATGCATTAGTCAGGGTCCTCCAGATAAAAGGAACCAATAGTATGTGTGTAGACAGAGAGAGAGATTTCGTTTAAAGAATTGCCTCATGAGACTATGGAGACCAGCAAGTCCAAGATCTGCAGGGTGGGACAGCAAGCAAAGACCCGGGGCAGAGCCAGTGTTGCAGATGAAGTCTGAAGGCAGTCTGTGGCAGAATTCTTCTTGCTTGGGGGATGTCAGTCTTTTCTATTTAGGCCTTCAACTGATTGGATGAGGCCCACCCGCATTAGGGAGGGTGATTGGCTTTACTTGAAATCCACCATAAATGTTAATTTCATCCCCAAACTCTCCCAGAAACATCCAGAATAACGTTTGACCAAATATCTGGGCACCATGGTTTACGTAAGTTGATACATAAAATTGACCAACACAGCGTATGTAGTTTTCTAAGTCTCCCCGGGTGATTCAGACACCACCTTCTCCTCGCTGAGATAAAATCATCACTCTACTTCTGTTTCTCCTCCTGGTTGAAAACCATTGCTCTAGCTATGCCAAATTATTTTGAATACTCTGAATATTGACCTCCTTATGAAACCATGTCTGACTCTGCTGCTTCCTTATTTTAATGTTCTTCCTACCGCTTCTCTGCTTGGCTTCCTCTTAGACTCTATTCATCTTTTAAGAATTAGCTTAAGGCTGGCCATGGTGGCTCGCGCCTATAATCCCAGCACTTTGGGAGGCTGAGGCAGATGGATCATTTGTGGCCAGGAGTTTGAGACCAGGCTGGCCAGCATGCCAAAATCCTGTCTCTACTAAAAAAATACAAAAATTAGCTGGGTGTGGTGACGAATGCCTGTAATCCCAGCTACTCAGGAGGCTGAGGCATGAGAATTGCTTGAACCTGGGAAGCAGAGGTTGCAGTGAGCCAAGCTGCAGCTTGGGTGACAGAGCAAGACTCTGTCTCAAAATAAATAAATAAATAAATAAATAAATAAAAATAAAAATAAACATAACATAAAATAAAGAATGTGTTTAAGCACTGTAACCTTTTAAAGATTTTACCACCTTCTTCTGTGTTCCTATATATATTTAAGTGTCTTTATTTCAGCACATGGGATAGGTTGTGTTGTGACTATTCATTACCGATTCATCTTAGTCTGTTTTCTGCTGATATACAGAATACCACAGACTAGCGAATTTATAAAGAAAAGAAGTTTATTTGGCTTATAGTTCTGGAAACTGGGAAGCCGAAGAGCATGGTACTAGACTCTGGTGAGGGTCTTGTTGCTGCATTGTCTCATGGTGGAAAATGGAAGTGCAAGCAAGTACATGAGGCAGAGATAAAAGGGGGGCCACTCTCTTGATAACTAACCCAATCCATTCATGACCTAATCATCTCTTAAAAGTCCCAATAAATACCCCTCAATACTGTTAGAATGGCAAATAAATTTCAGCATGATTTGGGGAGGCAGCATTGAAACCTAGCAATGTCTGTTTATTTCATTAAAATGTGAATGCCTTGCTATTAGATGGTGACTTATTCATCTTTGTATCCCATCATCTAACAGAATCAAAGAAGGCCTATTTTCACAATGAATATTGGCTGAATGATTATTTGCTGGGTGAATTGAGATCTGAAGGCTATACCTAAAAATTCTAGCAGCTGTGGTTGGACAGAAAAGAGTTTTAAAAGTATCATGGAAATGGTCTATATACTTTTAGGGGAGTACTGGTTCATATGGGACATTCTAGGCAGCAGAAGGAAGCTTATTGGGCAGAAGCTGGGAATAGTAAGAGAAGGAATGTGTTATCTGATAACAAATATCTATTATTTTGAATTGTTTCATAGGTCAGCCTTAACATGTCCTTTATCCTTTTCTTATGCATTTGCCTATTAGATAATGAATAATATAACAATATAAAATGAGACCACTGCTTCTATCAAATTTTATGTTTGCTTAGTGCCATCTCCTATATAATGATGAAATTGCAAGACATTCAGTATTTTCCTGATCCTTTAAAATCTGTGTTTATATATTAAGCTCCTATGAACAATGCAAATGACCTGATGCGAGACCTCCCCCCCCACCTTGCTGGCCTCATATACCTTGATACTTTTGGACCCTATGGCAAGGAAAATGAGTTTGGAAGTTACTGAGTTAGAGCTATGGTTTTTAAAATGGAATAAAACATTGTCTAAGTCAGGGGAATAATATGCATTCTTGTAGGCCAATGGGGAAATGTGTGCAGAGGGTAGAAGGTGGGGGGCATGATTACAGTTATTTATATACCGGTTGCATCTCAGATATTTTGGATTTCAACTCTCCAAAGACCCAAATCACCACACCAAGTTTCTTTAAACTTTTTTTTCATGTGCATAATTGAGTGCTCAGCTGGATGCTGCACTCTACAAGCCTGATTTCCTTCCTAATTGCACAAGTGGCTGAGCTCTTACAACGCCATATTTCTGTTCATTTGCATTTACACAATATACTTCACTGTGTGCTTCAAATGCACCATTTGAATGTTGAGTCCTGTCTTTATCTTTAGGGTTCTTATAATGGCTCGGCCCACAAATAGAGCAAGTCTGGGGAGAGCTACTATAATCTCGATATGAGACTGCCTTCTTACAATCGGCCAATATTCAGCTGGCTTCTGAGGTGATGCTCAGCAGTAATTCAAATGGAAGAACATAGCAATAAGTAGAGGGAAAGAACACCCAAGGTGATCATTTAGAAATCGTTTTCAGGTCAGAATAAAAGAACATGGGATTTGTTTTATTTTATTCCAAACACCATATAATCAAAAGGGTCTCAGGCTCCCTAGGAGTTCACTACATGGGGTTGCTTTATAAAACTGTCGAACAAAGCTAGAAAGAATTCTTGCTTTATATTCCCTTCCTAACTCATACACTTGTTTTCAAATAAAATGAAGGAGTCTGTCTCGTCAAATAGTATAATTTCACTAAATGCTATAACTTCAGTTTCTACAAAAGACCTGTTGATCAAATATAGAGCACACGTGTGGTAGCAAAATGTATTTGTAATATGATCTCTCATATTTACTGCATTATGAATTTTGAACATATTTTCCTTTCAGATTAACTAAATAGAGAAAGGCTCCTGGGTTGTCCTGAATGGTAGAATCATCAGAATCAGAGATGGGGGAGTCCTGATGGGTTCATCCTATACTGGCTTGTGCTAAATATTCTTTAATGGTAAGGTTTCTCAACTTCAACACTATTGTCATTTCGGCCAGATCTTCTTTGTCATGAGCAGCTGCTCCGTGCATTGTAGGATGTTTAGTGGCATCCCCGGCCTCTACCCACTAGACACCAGCAGCATTTCTCCATTATGACACCCAAAAACTTCACCAGACATTGCCAAATCTTCCCTGGGAGGCAAAATTTCCCTGTTCGAGAACCACTTCTCTATAGGAACAATTTTGGTGACTGTGACCAGCCTATTTGGGCCATATTTTTACTCAGGAAGTATAACATTGAATGAGATCTAATAGATAAAATGTTGAGGTTGGCTTGCACTGTGGAGACTGAACATTTATTAAGGACTCCAGATCACAGCCAAAGTGACCTGGAATTTCAGAATTAATATAGGGATTTTCTTGCCATGCTATGCCCGTTGCATCAGTCAGGGTTCTCCAGAGAAAAAGAACCAAATAGTATTAACGGTAATGGCAAAAATTGCAATTACTTTTGCACTGACATAATATATATCTCTCTCTCTCCTCTCTCTCTCATGAGAAATGATTTATAAATCAGGAGTTGAGAGCACCCCTGGCACCCCTCTCAAGAGAGAGAGGAGAAAGAGAGAGAGAAAGAGAGAGAGAGAGAGAGAGAAAGAATTCATTCTGGAAATCGGCTCACATGACTATGGAGGCTGAGGAGCACCACGATACGCTGTCTGCAAGCTGGAGACAGAGGAAATCTGGTGGTGTAATTCATTCCCGGTTTGAAGGCCTGAGAACCAGGGGTGAGGGATAGGGTAGGGTGAAGTTGAGGAAGGAGGTACTGGTATAAGTCTCAGAGTCTGAAGTCCTGAGAACCTGAAGCTCCAATGTCCAAGGTAGGATAAGATGGATGGCCCAGCTCAAGAAGAGAGAGAATTTGCCCTTCCTTGACATTTTTGTTCTATTTGGGCCCTCAACGAATTGAATGACACCTGCCCACATTGGTGAGGGTGATCTTCTTCACTCAGTCTACTGATTCAAATGCAACACCTCACAGACACACTCGGAAATAATATTTTCCCAGCTATTTGGGCATCCCTTAGCACAGTCAAGATGACATATTAACTCAACCACTACACCTAGTCTATGGTCTCAGACTTTCTCAGCTCTCTCAGTGCAGCCCAGATAGAAGCATAGACACCCATTCCATCGGTTTTTCAGAGAACACCTATTGGTTCCATAAATTAAGTCCTTCTAATCTGAATATATTATTACCATTATTTTGAAATATTCAACTAATCAACAGGGCATCAACAGTGATACTGCCCTGTAATATTTCAAATTAGAATAGAAATCTTGTACTTTTTGGATGATTCACAAGTTGGATTTATAAATCTAAACTCTCTTGAAGTTAAAAACTCAGGGTTTAATTTATAGAACCTGCCCATATATTTTAGCAGCCTGCTTTTGATTTATAAGTCTCTCTTCTTTTTAATGGTAGTTGTAGCCAACTGGTTTTTAGTGTTTTATAAGTCCAAAAATTAATTTCCATATCCTTAAATGGGTTTACAAATCCTAATACAGATTTACAAGTCCTGAAACAGATTTTAAAATCATGCCAATAAATCCTAAATAAAGACTTGATTTACAAACCTGGATTTTGCACCTGGTTTTCCAGGAAGTGATTTATAAATCAGGAGTTGAGAGCACCCCTGGCAGAGTGAGTCCACTTTCACTCTGGGAAGTCCTGCTCTCTTCATGGAATTGCACTGGCTTGATTTACAAGGCAGCAGCCTCGAGCTGGCCAAGGCTCCTCCGGCTCTGACATGCCTGTGCTGGTGAGGAAAAAGGGCCACATCCCACAGGCTGGCTAAAACGGTCACTAATCAGACTGGAGATAGCAAACCATTCATCTTCTTTGTCAGAGAGGGAAGGTGGTGTCCAGATAGTGAAGACTTCCAGTTCTGTCTGAGTAAAGCAGCTGAGATACATGCAAGGCATTTGGTGCGATTCTAGTCAGCATTAACACTTGCATTACACTGCACAGCCCAGGGCCAAGGTCAGGGTAGAGAGTGTGTCTTATTCCTCCGATAGAACTGAGGATGGGCATCAGTACTTTGTCCCCTTCCTGTCATTATGCTGCTGAAGATGTTTGGCCTACAGGAGAATGTACACCAGACTGGTGACAGTGTTTTTTCTGGGGGAATGGGATAGGAGGAGAAGGGTAAATTTCATTTCTACTTCCTTAATTCCCAGGCTGTTTGAATGACTTTCACAGTGACCATGTAGTACTTTCATAACTGCAAAAAATATACCAGCAAGTATCAGGAATATGGGGAAACAAGGGGTTTTGTTATTTGTTCTTTCCTAAGTACCTATAGCAGCCTGCCATCACACAGGGCTCCTTCATTAGCTAGCATTCTGTTTTATTCTACATAGGTGCCCCCTGGTATTTCTAAAGTAGTTTAGAGTCCACAGAATCCTTCCATAGAATGCTTTCTTATTTACTCATCCAGTTTCCTGTGAACCAGGCAAGGCGACAGTCATGTTCCAGACATGTCAGCTGAAGTTCCCAGAGGATGAGTGGCTTGCCTTACCCAAAAGGATATTTAAGTAGGCTGAACAATCTTTGGGCCAGCACTGGATTTCTCATTCCGTAACACAGGCTTTCATGCCACACATAGGCCTCCTCACTGTCCAGGTCTGAAACGCATTGTGGCTCCTATGGCCCAGCTGCTATCTGGGCCATGTGTTATGACTGTGTTGTGGCTCCATCTGTGAGCCCACTGAAGCTCTGTCAATGATAGTCTTCTTTGAAAGACTATTATTTTCTATTTCTCTCACTCTTTGTTGGTCTCTCACCCTTGCTCTGGCATGTACCGATCTTTTGAGCCAAGTTGTGCCCTTCAGTGATCCTGCTCAATTCCCTCAAAATGTCTCAGACATCAGTTGTTTTGTTTTGTTTTTATAAAACCTTCCTGACCACTATACTTTCCAGTGCCTTTTCAAATCATCATAGCAGTTACTGGTTGTTTACCTGCCAGTTAATTACGTACCTCCTCTCCTGATGTCTTTCATTTTTGGTAAAGAAGTTCTCCAAAGTTAAAATCAGGAACTCTGAGTTTGTATTCTGGCTCCATGACTTGCTGAAATGAGGCCTGATGAGCCTCAATTTGTTCAAATGAGAATTTATTTTAACTTTCCTACCTACTGAACATTGTGGTTATAATGCTCAAATGAAACAAAATAGGAGAAAATGTTTTGCAAATCTTAAATACTATATGACTATAAGCTACTAATATAGCCCCACTGTTGAGGATGTGAAAAGTTTAAATGTGGCTGGGGCAATGATGATTAAAAAGTAATTATAAGAGTGATTTAGACCATAAATGCAACTTCGTTTACATATATATGAATGTGAATTATGTAAATTTGAAGTGCTATAATATAAAATGTTAATGTCTTATTTTATATACAAATTTTGAGATAAAAGCCTTCCAAATTAAAAAATAATAGTCAAAATTATACCATTTCAAAGCTATTGGGTTCAGAAAACTATAAACTATGCATTGACTATTGTTGCTTGGCAGTGCCACTTTAGCTGGTAAAGAAAAGAGGCACTCATTCTTTGTCAGAAAAATGTGAACCAGGCCCTTGTACCATGTGTCAAAATATACTATTTAAAATTCATTGTATTATAATGAAACAATATGAAGAGCCAAAAGAAATATCATTCAAACTTTTATCAAGTAGTGGTGTTAGCATTCGGGCTATGAATCCTCTTTTTTTATTTTTCTCCTACCTTACAAAGTAGTAACCTTGCAACATAATTGAGATGTGATAAAATACCATTTTTACTGCTCAATTATTTGGCAGAAAGAACTCTGGGAAATATTAGAGATAATCCTGAGTAAACAAAGAAGGAATAGTAAAGCAGTCCTCCTTTCAAATTCTTTAAAGTCATCATATATCCAGCCGAGGATAATGGGAAAAAATGGATAAGACTGTGGAGATGTGGCTGCATGATGAACTCCCTGTAATGTGTCCCCAGACTATCATGAGTGTAGTGGTATTCACTCAGAGAATGAAAGATCCTATTTAAATTTATTCCTTTGAGAAAATTAGTCTTGAATTTTGCAAGGTTTGAAATACCTCTTTAGGAAAACCTCCTTTGCATACAATCTGATTTGCCTGCAATCAATGTGGTGAAGATGTAGCTCCTGTTTAACATTTACAACTGGGTAGTGGAACACAATGTAGGTAAGACTGTGACTTTTAAATTGTTGTCTCTAATTTCTAAGACCTTTCTCTTTTTACATCTAGATTATCAACTTCTTGAAAGTAGGAAGGAGTCCATTTCATATTCTTTGACTTTCCTCAATATCTAGTAAAGAACAGGTACTCTCTCAATAGACATTTTGGAGTAATTCATTAAAAATATACACCTGTGTTATTCAGATTCTATGTAGAGCCTAATAAGAATTTCACCCCATGAATAATTTTAAAAGATTATACTAATAAATGGGATGCTTTGTTCACAATAAGCCCACTGATTCGTACCTTGGCTTAGAGCTAAGATGGGATTTGAGGGCCTGCTGATTACAAAATGATTGTTTAAATCTTTGCTTGTTGTAATAAGCCCTTTACTGAACACTACAGCATGCTAAATAGGAGCTCTCCAGTCTCAACAAATAAATCAGATAATCCTAACATTATATAAGAATCTACAGACTTAATGAAAATCTTAACAGGGAAGATGTACAATAAAAAATATTTATGTGTATCACTTAATTTAGTGAACACAAAAAAGAGTTACAGATCTGCAGTCTGCCTATACAGGCAACAAACCCTATTCCCGACCCCCTTCATGATGCCTGTGTTAGGACCAACAAACACATACTATGTATTAATTGAAGGTGAGTATAAAGCTTCTAAAAATCTTGAGGATTTAAAAATAACCAGCAGAACTAATTAAAAGGATATGCATCTTTTCTTCATGAGAATAAAGTCCAAAGAATTGTGGACTTGGATGAAAAAAATTTACATCTGCAATTTTACTAAACTTTAACTAAAATTTCACATTTTTATCTATTATGAATGCAGGCCAACCCCCACCCCCTCCCAAAACAAAAAAACAAAACCCACCGCAGTAAGGAGCAGTATTTGTGACCTTGGCTCAATCTTTTTGCATATCATATTACTGTTGATGGTGCTATCTTGAGGTACCATATATTCTCACCTCTGCTTTGAAATTATGTTTGTTAATAGACAAATCCACTATGTCCTGTTATTTAATATATTAACAAATACATAGATTACTATACCTTAAATTACAAAAGTATCTTTATGATATATATCTTGTGACATGGCTTCCTTTGTGATCTCATTTATTTTGGGTTATGCTCTTAGGAACATTTCTGGGAATGAACACGGAAGACTCCTAAGACTCCCAAAGGGATTTATGGCTCAGAAAAGGTTAAAAAACCCTGATCTAATGGCAGCTAAAACCATAGATTGTCTGTATTTGGGAATTAACTGGTCATAAACTTTGAAGACTAGGAGTCTCACTCACAGTTGACAAAGAAAGAATCCCATTACTGACCAAGTCTGTTGTGATTATAAATGGAGACTGGAAAGGCAACATTTTGTTACAACTATGTGCCAAAACTGTCTGCATGAGAAAAGGGGTCATAATCCTTTGCTCTTTCCTTTATTCCCCCATACATTGGTTAAAAAGTACTTTTAACAATATCTCTTTGCACCTTCTCAGCGATGGGTAAATGATTTATAAAAAGTCACATAAAGCAGAGCCATGACCTTAATTCTTTGTGCTTATGTAGGGACGTGAGATTTGTTATGTAGTGATATCATATACAGTGATTGTGCACTACAAAAGAATAATGACAGTGACAATTATTCCCAAAGCTGCTTTTGTTCATTGAAATGAGTGATATTTGTTGCTTAAAAAATATTTCCCAATTATGTATGGCTATTTCCTTGCCAAGTGCTGACCAGGCCTGGCCTTCCTTTTCAAAGCTGACAGAAGGTTTCAGGTTGAAAGGGATTTGGACTTGAAACTGAATTTCTAATCTGACCAACTCCCCAAATGGGGCTCCTGTTCTTGGCAAAAATGCTCTTTGCATATTTCCAGAAAATCATCAATTATTCAGAGGGACCTTTCAAATGCCAACAGCTTAAATAAGAAAATGTGCCATGGCAGAAGGAAGCAAGAACGAGGAGCATCAGGCTGAGTGGATCCTGCTGAAAGTAAATTTCCCTTATCAGGGTTTAGTCCCCAGGAAACGTCTCCATCCAGTTACTCCCTAGAGCAGCTGAGTCAAGAGGCCTTCTGAGCACTGTGGAAATTTTAACCCATCTGCCCCGAGGGGGTTGGCCTATGATACTGATTCTTCTTGTGTCTCACATTCTATTCCCTGAGAAGCAGGAATGAACACCACTTGACTCTTTATTGAAATTGTGTGCTTCCAATGGCACATTTCATGCTTTGATGCTTATTCAATTCTTTCAAATTCAAAAATTTTAGGAAAAAGCTGAACATGAAAAATCAAATTTCATTTCATAATATGTTGAATGCCTACTATGTGCTTGGCATTATGATAGCTTGCTCTAAGAAAATGCAATCTAAGATAACAAATTGGACAAAGACACAATGATTGCAAGCATTTGAGTTAAGGAGTTCATGCTTTACCCAAAGTACAGTAAGTTCCTCATTGTCTAGAAAGCTTGGAATCCCTACATTCCCAGATATTACCACAGTCAACTTTTTTTTTTGGCTTTTTCATTTGTAAAAGGAGAGACAATAGTATCTGTCTCACAGTTCATTGTTATGAAGTGTGGCTCAAATAAGATTATGTATGACAGGGGCACAAGGCTGTGTAGGCTTGTGCAGACTGGGCTAATTCAAAAAGGAGTGACAATAGTATCTGTCTCACAGTTTATTGTTATGAAGTGTGGCTCAAATGAGGTTATGTATGATGGGGCACGAGGCTGTGTAGGCTTGTGCAGACTGGGCTAATTCACAAAAGGAGCGACTTACTCCTACTCAATAGCCTTGTTATGTATGCAACTCAAATGATAAATTACACCATCTCATGGACATTTAGGTCACCCCTGGTTGAGTCTCAAGTAATAAATTGATAGCACAATTAATGTATATGGAAATTAGGGAAAAGTTAACACAGGGATGTCTTCATTGAAGAAGTGGACTTTGCCATGGGTCTTGAAAAGTCAGTAGGTTTCTAAAGGCAGAGAGGGTAGAAATTAGAAATGGTTGATGGAAGAGGAAATAGTATAAAGAAAAACTAAGAGTTGGGTGAATATAACACATGTGCAGGAAACAGTGAGTAGCCTAGTTTGTGTGCACCATGATATTTGCACCAGACTAGTGAGGAGATGGATCTGAGAGGGTAGCCTGGGCCATATTGTGAATGTTCTTCACATAGTTGGCAGTCAGGAAAAAACAAGAACATATTCTAACTGGGACAGAGCTGTGCTTTGGAAAATTAATCTGGTAGCAGCATGTAGAATGCATTAGAGGGTTCAAACATGCAAGGAGAGATAGAGACTGAAGTGGTCCCGCTAGGAAATGGCCTAGCAATTCAACAGCTAGTTTAGGACTTGGCTTTGTATGGCCACAGAGGTTATGATGATATGATGTTGAACTGTGGTGGTGGGCATGCGAGGCATTCAAGAGATTTTTCAGAAGCATGACTTATACAGCTTTGCACTGGCTTTATCGAAACAGGGGAGATATAAAGACAATTTGGAGGTTTGAGGCCCAGGTGACATAAGAAAAGAGAAATAACAGAAATGAAAAAGTTGGGAGAAGCTGGTCTGTGGGGTAAGCAAGATGGAGTAGTTCATGATATCAATTTGGAGTATGCTGAATTTAAGTTGTAAGTGAGGCTTCCAAGTGGGGGCGGCAAGCAGGCTGTTAGGAATTTGGGTATTGGCCGAGAAGAGAGCTAAAGATTCAAGTATACGCTTAAGCATCATCTTAAAGCAGGTAATATTTGAAGCAATGAAAATGAGTAGGATTCCTGAAAAGAGAAAGGGAATAAGAAAGCTGAAGTTAGAACATTGGCAAATATCCACTGCAGGTGAAGAGATGTGGCTGAAGGCTTTGTGGGATCAGGAGTAGGAAAAACCTACCAGTCAGGAAGGTAACTTAATTGGGAGGCAAGCTTGGGGTCAGAACATCCTCACCTACTTATTAAAAGGTGGGAATTGTGGGGGCACTAGGGAGGGTGGGTCTGTTTTAAGGGGTCCACTGGGACACAGTTTTAATGAGGGGGCCCAGTGTTGCAGATCTTTTGAATTTTCAAGAGAAGTCATAAATCTAGATCGTGATGGGAATCAAGGAATTGTAACACATGAAGTCAGACTTTAAAAAACACTGTGCAGAACAAACAGAACATACCTGTGGCCCTGACCTAGACCAGGGGCCATGGATCTCTCCTTCTGAAGTAGATAGAGATGGAATGTTCAGAGAAGTAGGAGGAAAGATGAAGTGAGGATGCTGCATTAAGCCTGACAAGTAGGAGGTAGTTGGTGATTTTCCAGAGGGCAATTTCACTGGCAAGGTGAAGGTAGAGGTCAAGTGAAGAGAGAGAGAGACATATCCAAGGAGGGGAGAATTCTGAGAAGTTTTTCTGGGTTGATAATCTTACATTGCCTTTACGGCAGATGGGAAGTCTTTACTAGCTAGGACCACTAATTAAGAACATTTCAGGAAGAAAATAAAAAAGACTTTCCAAATTACTACATTATTATGAGTGAATTAGGAGAGCAATTTGATCACTTGGAAAGTGCTCCTCTTTCAATAAATGTAAAATATGGATTCTTGCTGAGATTTCTAAGCTGCTTCATCTAAATTATATGCTAAAGTAGAGAAACAGATGTTAAATATGATTAAAACCAATTACAAGTTCCGCAGTGCAATACTGTGTTTTACTTACATTGGTCTCCCTGCTAGCTTAGGTGCCATCCGCTTTGCTTTTATTTCCTGTTCATAACTCCAGGGTAAGCAATGTGGGGGATTTATGCAGTTTAGACCAGAACCTGACAGGGAGGTACAGATTCAAATGGAAGTGCCTCAGCAAATCTAAACAACTAGCAGAAGGCTCACTAGGGAGGGATGTAGGGGGTGTCCTAGTTTTGCATATAAAACAGATTGTTAAGTTTCTGGCCTGACAGATCAGTGCTTGTATCAAAACTGAATTTTGACTTAATACTGGGGTGAGCTTTTTCCAGATTTTTGTTTGTTTTTAATTTTTCAAATGGGTTGTTGCTATCTTGAGCATATGACTGTTTGATGCCTGTGCTTTGTCATTCAGGGACTGAGAGCAGAAACACAAATACCTCAAGAAAAAGGAGATTTGTTCATTATTAAAATTTTGGTGGACTGGGACGGGAAGTGATCCGAAATGAGGCAGCTCTGGGGAATTGGTATTCTTAGGGTCTTGCAGTCGCATTTGCAGTTCTCTGCTGAGTCAGCATGTATGCTCCTTTCCTGAAGGATTCCTCTGCAGATTCACAAGATAGCCTCCTTAGAACTTCAGCCTTGTGACTATTCTGATGCCCTCTTACTTCATGGATTTCAGTTCTCACGGTCGACGACTTCAGTCTCCTAGGATCCTCTCCTTAAATTTCTTGAGGGTAAATCTCTTGGTTTCTGCTAATCTTTCAGGCCAGACTATTGGCCAACCTCTGGAGTGGCTGGCCTTGTGTCAGGGACCATCCATGGCCAATCAGCTTTGGTGGGGCTTTGGGAGTCATCCGATAACAAAATGTGTCTGTTCCTCGAGCAGGGACAGTAGACCTGGAAGATTGCCGTGGATGGGACTGTAAGCAGCACACTTCCACTAGAAGTTACCTTGCTAGTCTCAGTGCCTAACACATAAGAGGTCCTCAATAAATAAATAAATATCTGTTGAATAAATGACTGACAATAAATGGAGTGGCTTTGTCTTATGATTAGAAGTGTGTATGTTTGTATGTGTGAGATAAATATTTTCATGTTTGAGACTAAAGTAGGAGTGTCCAATCTTTTGACTTTTCTGGACCACACTGGAAGAAGAATAATTGTCTTGGTTCACACATAAAATACATTAATACTGATGAGATTTAAAAAATTACAAAAAAACTCATAATGTTTCAATAAAGTTTATGAATATGTGTTGGGCCACATCCAAAGCTGTCTTGGGCTGAATGTGGCTCACAGGTCATGGGTTGGACAAGCTTGGACTAAAGCAAGTCCGCCTACATGTTTTTTAATTATTATAATTGGAAAACTAAATGAGGTAGAGCTCTTGTGCTCAAGCAGCATCTGATAGAAAAATAACTATATTTATTTTTAGGGGTTTAATGGTAAAATATATCTTAAATTCTTCTTAGTCTCTAATCAGACACGGGTTGTATGCTTCAATATCTCACCCTCTCATTCTTTCTTCTCTTTGTGTAAAATAGGGTCAACAGAGAAATCCAAGTTGATTTAAATATATATCTTTCTTATAAAATGAGTCAATGAATAGTTTAAAACTCTTGATTTCCTGGGACTGAAGTCTCATAAGAAACTGATTACCATAACTCATTTTCAGAGTCAACTCTCTCAATTCTAATTAGAATTAGAAGTTTCTGAGGAATCCTGGGTACTTGTAATTCATACATAACATTAGTTATTCTTGAGTTATTCATTGGCTTGTCTTTGGGCAGTTTCTTTTAGCAGCCTCTCCTCATTTCTGCATGGATGGAGACTTCACCCTCCTGTTTTCTCACCATCCTCCATTTTCTTTCCATTCCACCATATCATTTGTTCTGAAGTGATTGATGTGGTCACAGTGATAGTGTCCTGGTTTCTTTTATTTTTCTGAAGTCTTAAGTAATCTACATTATTAAGCTTACATTGTTTTATAGCAATGCAAGATATAGAGTGTGTGTTATGCTCTTCTTGCATCGCTATAAAGAAATACCTGAGACTGGATAATTTATAAAGAAAAGTGGTTTCATTGGCTCATGGTTCTGCAGGCTGTACAAGCATGGTTCCAGCATCTGGTGGGCTTCTGGGGAGGCCTCAGGGAGTTTTTACTCATGGAAGAAGGTAAAACAGGAGCAGGCACGTCGTGTGGTGAGAGAGGGAACAAGAGAGAGAGAGGAGGAGGAGTTGCCACATACTTTTAAAACAGCTAGATCTCCTGAGAACTCACACACCATCCGAGGACAGCACCAACAGGATGGTGCTAAAGCATTCATGAGAAATCTGCCCCCATGATTCAATCACCCCGACCAGGCCCCACCTCCAACGCTGGGGATTACAATTCAACATGAGATTTACGGGGGCAAATATTCAAACTATATCAGAGTGCTACTGTTGTGTACATTTCTTTGGAATGGATTACTTTCTGAAATAGTGCAAAAATACTGTCATCACTTTTCTTAATACCATTAGGTCCTTTTCCCTTCAGTGGCAGTTTGTGAATACTGAGATCCCACAATGCAAAATGCCATCCTACATCCTGAAGCTATGCTTAGTGGGATTCAGTGATTCCTATTTATAGATTGAGTCCCTAGTGGTGATCTATGTACTATAAATTGCATGCTGATCTTTTGATGCCAATGCAGAGGGCAGTGTTCAGCATAAGAACGCAAGTAGAGGAGAGGCTGCAGGAAGCCAGGAAGTGATAGCAGAACTGGAAGAGTAGCAGGCCTTGGGTCAGGCCCTGACTTCTGGATCTTGAGTTTTGAATGGAATGTTTAGTAAATTAATGACAAATTGATAAATACTTAAACCTACAAAAACAAGTGGTTTTAAGAAGCCATGCAACAAACTAGCCAGACAGCAGAAATTGTATTCACCCTAACAGGGTTTAAGTCTTGCCAAGCTGAAGATGTGGCAGTCAGGCACCAATGGGCATTGAAGGCTAGGGGCTGAAATTAGGAGTGAGGCTGACAATCCATGAGTGAGCATGTGAACAAGTCAGTGGAGTGTGTCTTGGCAATAGTTTCTCTCCATGGCAGTCACCCCATCCTTTTTAGAAGCTGGGACCCAGGAGATCTGTTCTGCCTCAGGAGGTGCTTTAAAGCTTCTACATTTCAGTCTAGTGGTTCTCCATTGGGGATGATTTTGCTCTCCAGGGGACATTTGGCAATGTTTGAAGATATATTTGCTTGTCACGACTGGCAGATGTTACTGGCATCTAGTGGGTGAAGGCCAGGAATGCAGCCAAACATTGTATAGTACCTAGGACAACCCCCTGCAGCAAAGAATCATCTGATTCAGCATGTCAAGAGTCTCGAGGTTGTGAAAGCTAAAGGAAGAAAGCATTCTTAAGGATGTATCTCCTACATGTTGGCTTCACATTACATGTTGGTCTATGCTGATGGCTATCTCTTCCCAACCTTCCCTACCACTACACTTGCATCATCTTTTCTTCTTCCCCATTCATGCTTTGGCTGACTTTTGAAAACTGCCTCTGAAAGGGATCATTGTGGAGTTTCTAAATGTTTTGAAAGTGTTCTTATCAATAATTCAACTCTATTCAGTTCAACAAACATTTGTTGACTTTTTGCTCATAACTATTTTGCTATATTCCTTGTGTAAGGGAATACAGAGGTGAATAAGCCTGGGTCCCTGTCCCATAAGAGATCATAATTTAATGTAAGAGCCAGACATATACATAATTAATAATAATCAAGATAGACTAGAGTAGAGCTATAATTGAAGGGTAACCTAGCTGTCAGCTTGGGTCTTCCTGGCTCTACAGATTTAGGCAGCAGTGCCTTATATACTGCATGGGTATATGTGAGCCTTCTAAAATTTTTGTGAATTCACAGGGCAGTGTTCAGCATAAGAACACAGTTAGAGGAGAGGCTGCAGGAAGCCAGGAGGTGATAGCAGAACTGGAAGAGTGGCAGGCCTTGGGTCAGGCCCTGACTTCTGGATCTTGAGTTTTGAATGGAATGTTTAGTAAATTAATACTTTTACAGTCCATCTTCTGCATTAATGCCTTCTTTCTCTACCCATTTTCTCCGGAACACAGAAATTCATTCCTATATTGGTTTCTGAGTATAAATCTACCCACTTAAAGATTTCTTTGAATTTTTATAGGATTCACCAATAATTCTAGATTATTCATGAAGGGGTCTCCTTAAATATTACTTAATATGCCCTTTCAGAGTCCTCTGTCCCCTCCTTTGCTTTCACTCTGACACTTGCCTCCCTACTCTTCTGCAAAACAGCTTGTTTCCTTTATTGCCTCATTCCTAAAAGTTCTCTCCATACTCAGAACGTTTGTGGTCTCACCTTTTACTCTAGTCATTTTTAGGATATACTTTTCCCCAAGAAATACAATTCTCTTCCTAAGAGAATTTCTGGCACTAGAAATAACATTTTGTTCTGCATCTGTGCAAAAACACAATCACATTACATAAGCAGAAGAAATACACTGGGAGATGGGGTCAGGAAAAGCTGTCTAGGGGATGTGAGCCTGGAAGTATCAGCAGGAATTAACAGACAGAAGAAGGGAGTGTGCAAATATTCCAGGCAAAACAAACATCATCAGCACAGAGGGTGAAGTGCTTTCTGTTTGGGAAACCAGTATGGAAAAGGTACAAGGAATATTCTTGCTGAAGAATTTAGACTTTGATCTGTATTCAGCAGGAAGTCATTAAAGCATCTTAAGCGTGTATGGGAGAGTGGAGGGGATGGGGATGTCACAACCAGGTTCATATTTTAGAAAGATCATTGTGGATACGGTGTGGCAGAGGGATCAGGGCAAGGAGGAATGGTGACCTATCAGGAGACAGTCACAGTTGTCCAAGCAAGAAATTATATGAGAATGTAAAAGGGGAATGGATAATATTTAATTTTTCTTTGTAATTTTTTTTCACTTCATGTGCATGCCTTTTCTCTTCTATGATATAGAAGGGAAGAAAATAATGTAATTCAGTGTCTTTAGATCCAACTTTGAGTCCCAGATTTGTGAATTCTTCAGTTGCTACGTCCATAGGGCTGCTGTTTTGAGCTATCTCAAATGGCCATTTGGGCTGAGCCATCAGTATCTAGATGACCATTCATTAACAGATCGTTAACATCATTAACATCATTAAGTAGAGAGACCTCCTCTTAGTGGGTCAGGCAAACAATGTGGAGGTTTTCTGAAATATTTCCCTTAAGTGCATTTCCTCTTCACTGCTAGTCTTTCTTTCTGGTTTATAAGGTTATTTTTGCTTTCTTGAGATATCTAGGGTTAAGTCACTTTGGTTTTCCTTCAAGTGTTTAAGGTTTGACAAAGCAAAAATCCTGGACGTGCCAGCCCCTGACTGTCTCCTTCAATTTTCCCTTCAGAAAGTTGCAGCAAGTTTTTCTTTTTAGAAAGTACCAACTTCTGGAAACTTGAACATGCAATATGTATTTGCTTGACCAGGGAAAGGATCTTTTTTGAAAATCTTTGGAATCTTCTCCTTAAAGATTTGCCTGGTAGTTTCACCTTCTATATATCTGCACCTTGTCCTTACTTCTATGCATGGTAACTCTACCAACTTTGTTCCTGCATTCTTCCTCCAGCAGTTGCCATTCCAGGCTCCTGGTGACTTTGTGTTTCTGTAGTTTCTTCAAAGAAGTCCTAGAGCATTTCCTGGAAGAACTGAATCATTCTCACTTTCCCCAAGAACTTTCCCCATCTCTGTCATCATGGTTTGGAGTGAGTCTTTACTCTCCAGGAAGAGAAAATCCAGTGAATATGTGCATTACTTTTTTTGTTCCAATCTTGGTTGGATCAGAATATCCTTAAAGACACTAAAAAGAAGAAAACACTGCTTGGAATCAAGAATCATTTGCTGCCTAATAGCAGTGCAAACCTGGGAAAGTTAAAATGTGTCTCTAAATTTTAAAGTCTTTGTCTTTTAAGCTAATATAACACATTGCAGCCTTATTGTGAGAGTTAAATGAGATTATGCATATGAAAACATTTTGTGAACTTTAAAGTTGTATATACATTTTGGTGTCATAATTTTTCTACACTTGTTGCATGTTGTATGCTTCCTCATTAATAGTGGACAAAAGCTCAGTAAATGATATAATCAATCTAATAGTCCTAGTTTATGAGGTAGATGAGGGTGAGAAAAAGGGCTGCAAGAAAAGAGACAGCACTAACTTTTTGAGGATGTAATTACTGTATAGTTAACAACAGGTAAGAAAGGCCTCTTTACATTTTGGTCATGAGCCTAATACTTAAATTTATGCCACTAACCTGAGCCTCTCTTTCAGTCTGATATGTAACAAAAAGTACTGAGAAGCCACAAGTCAGGTGACCTCTTATGGAGTTTTGGGTTAAAAGTGTTGAATTCTGATGAAACATTGCGAGATACTATTTCTTAGATATTTTAATGATAAGGTCTCAAGAGACACATATCTCAAGTTTAAGTATATCCTGAAATTTTCCTGTTTGGAGTTCGCCCACCTCAATTAAAGCTGCCTCTCTAGTCCTTCATATGGGATGGTTAACTCAGAGACAATGACACCTCATTTGCAATGATTTCCTCTATAATTAGAAAAAAGCAAACATTAGCATTTGGAAACAAAGAAATAATTCTGTGTATTTTGGATGATTCACAATCATTTGGACAAGTAGTTTCCTCTATAGTCCAAAGCTTTCTCCAAAAACGCTCCAAAGGTTGTTGCAATATCTCATGCCACTAAGTTGATTTCATTTTTTTTCTCCTGGACATTTTTCACCTTTGTTTTAGCTACTTTTAGACTGTATACTTGGAAGGCAGGTTTTGAGGTAACTCTATCTTGGAGAAATCATGCGTCTCTCAACTGAAATCCATTATATGGCTGGCAAAAAGTTATTTGTAAATGGGAAAATTTGCTGAAATCAGGTGGTCAAGTAATTGGAAAAAAAGATGAGATAAAGCCCCAGGAGAGCATGTTAGAAATTGGAAATGCGTGGGTAGAGACTTGGGCATTTGCCTTCTCTTCAACTGGATTTATAATTCCGGAGGAGTCAGGGAGGAGGTGAAGAGAAAGAAAGAATTATCAGTTGCCAAGAGAGAATTTAAGAAGCTTACAAAAAAAAAAAAAAAAAAAAAAAAAAAGAACCTTGGCCGACAAAGATTAAACTAACTAAATAAATCAGTAAATTTTTATTGAAATTTTCTGTCTTTGGATGATTTCTCCGAATGTTTAGAGGCTTTCTTATTTAAAGGCTTAGCGATAGCACTTTCTCAGCTGTTTTATTGATGTTGAAGAACTCAGTTCTACCAAGGTGACTTATAAAAGCACCCTAATGCCTTTGGCTTTCACTCTATATTCCTGAGAAACTGTTCTAATTTTGCCAAATGAATTGGGGAGGTGAGTCTGTATGAAACTTATTCCAGGTTTGCTTTGCTGCAAATTATGTTCCTTCTTGTTATGAACGTCTGAAGATAAAAATACTATTCCATTGCCATCTGTTAAGTATATTCTGTACAACTCAAGAATATATTAGAACAATACGTATTGAATTTATCTTCCAGAGATGGGGTGGCCTCATCAGTCTCCGGTGTCACAGCACAGCCAGGACTCCCAAGAATAATGAACCCACCCTTATCTTGTGCACACGAGTTCAATTTCCTTTCTATTGTAATGTCATATTTGATTCACTTACCTCTTATTTTTATTTTTAAATGTTGCCTACAGCCCCAAGCCTCTTTCTCTGTCACCACTAATATAAAACATTTCTCAGAATTATCCAGTTCTGGGTCTATTTGCCCTACCAGGCTTTGTGAATACCTCAAACACCTAAGTAGAGTCCATAGATTAAAAATATTTTCAGTCTATGAATGTCAGGCAACTAGGATGACGTCTGAAGTTCAACTGGTAAATTTATCATCACAGAAATTGTCTATTTGATTTAGTTTTTACATTTATCTTCCATATACTCAGGAAACACATATGATCCTACTAGATGTGGGCAGCATCCTGTACACTGAACCTTAATGAGAGATAGGTCAGAACACAGCCCGAATTTGAACCCAATTAGAGTAGCAAAAGATTCCGTGAGAATAAATCTCCTGTCTTTGCTGGCTTCCTCTTTAGAGAAACAAGACAATATTTCCACATTATATTTACCTAATGGATGAGGCTCAGTCTATTAGATGAGATATAAAATAAATTAAATTCTGTGGCAGGTGAACACCCCAAGGATACTGTGGTTTGTAACACTATGTTAATATTCTCCAAAACCACTGCATGAGCTTAGCAGAGCTATCTTCAAAATTAGCTTTACAGGCCACCTGCAGACTTCTCTTTTGCTTTCCTAATCAAAACTGCAATCCTAGGTAATTTAGCAAAATATTAAGTAAATAATTGCTTCAGAATATTTTAGGTTTAGGGACATAAATCTTATTCTTTTTACATGCCTGCTGATGCTAAGAAGCAGGGAGGTTCCAACCTTGCAATTTCAGTTTTGGGTGAGCTCTATTACTTTCCATTCTGAAAAATTAAATTCCTTTTGCAGACGGTTGTAACACAATCCTTAGCTAAATTATAGTGGGAAGAGGATCTGACTTCAGGGGTCTGTACAGTACATACTCAGGATCAAGATGAAAAGGAGTGAAACAAGCTCTAGGGTTTTGGAGTGTATCCATGTGTACTTATGAATGTGAGCTCCTTGTTTTTGGAAATGGTTTTTGTTATGCGCTTCCAAATCGATGCCTTCTGAAACTGAGCACCAACTGGGATAATAAGGATCTTGTGGTGGGTGAGCCTTATAACTGCAGTTGTGGATAGAGGGGGCTTCCTAATTAGACCCTGGCAACTTAAATCTGGCAGTCTCTGTAACAAAAAGTGGTTGTGATAATAATGACAGCAACAGGGTATGCTGTGTGTGAATTGAGAATCATTTGCATTTTGAAATAAGCAATCTGCTTTTGGATGTAGCCGTTCCATAAAGTCAAGGTTTGGTTTAGATTCTGCTTTGGTTCTGTTGGTGGCTTCCTTTATCCTTCTTTTACCTCCTTCCCTATTTTCTATAGGATGATGGGGTTTTCTTCATTCCCTCCCACTTGCACTCACTGCCCCTTCCTCGTTGGAAAGTTGTTTATTGTCTTTCAAATTCCTTAATGGCACTCTAACTTTTAACACCTTTTTGACTTAGTAATGCCAAGTGTTAGTCCATGTTCTGCCCTCCTCTCAAATGACAAAGACTTTCAGACTCTGTGGCTCTCATCGCTTCTCTAATAGCTTGCATGTAGTTGTCATCTGATATCTTAGTTTTATATAGTTTTTAAAAACTCAAAATTAGTCATTATTATTATCTTATCAAGCCAATTATCTTATTTATTTTCAATTTCTTTTTATTTTATTTTTTATTTCACTTTAAGTTCTGGGATACATGTGCAGAACGTGCATTGGTATATGTGTGCCATGGTGGTTTGCTGCATCTGTCAACCCATCACCTAGGTTTTAAGCCCCGCATGCCAATGTGTATTTAAGTTTACCTCACACTTCTAGTTCTTTGCTCACCATTCCTCTTTGCATTTCCTTCCTTTCTTTACACTCTTTCATTCTAAGTCTAATTCACTCAGTGGGGCTGACATGTATCTCTTAAAACACGTTTCCATAGGGATCTGTTAATGGTAATTATACTCCGTTTTGTAATCTGAAAGCATCTATGTTATCCTCACTCTTCAAGGATAGTTTGGCTGGGCATATAATAGGAAATTGACCATTATTTTCTTTTGGCACTTTGTATTATTTTCTTTCTTTTTTGGTTCTTATCACTGTTAATTAGAAAGTCCTCAATGAGATACTGTTACTTTCTGGATTCTCTGTTTTAAATAAACTATCTTTGTCTATTTTGTACTTCAGTTTCACCGCTATGTGCCTAGGCAGAATTCATTTTTGTTTATCCTGTTTAGGACTCCTGCAAGTGTAGACCAGAAAAAAGAGTTGCCTACAGCCTTAGACAAGAGTTTTTGTGCTGCCTTTCCCAGATTTCCATCATTCGTAGGTTACCTTCACAATGTTTGCCTTTTATGCGGACTACTTGTACCATTATTTGTTTAATATCTTTCTTTAAAACTGACTTTAAAAAAACGTAAATTAGTTTAAATCAGTAGAGAAGAAAAAGCCTATGAAATCATTGGCTTGATATGTCATTTATACTTTTTCTAATGAAAATATAACTATTATTTTATTTAAATAAATATATGTCCACTACAATGGAAGAGACCACCTGTGTCTCACCTAAAATACCTTATACCCCAGCATTTCAATCCTATGAATGAGACTGCCATTGTTATGTGTCATCATTTGAGTTCTTCCTCACACTTATGAGGGGATTTTATTCTTTGTCTGAAATGGTTTCTGGAAGGTTCTGCCTTTGGTTAGGGAATTATCTGATTCTGGGTAGCTTGCTCCAACATGAAAAAAGAGGATGGTGGTCTATGCATTTGGCCACACTGGCCAAAGGAAGTGGCTGGAAGTCGTGAAAGCCAAGGCTGAAAATTGAGAGTGACTTGTTTCTAGAGGTTTTTTTGTTTACCACCCCACAAAAAATATTTTATCCAAGATGGACACATAAATTTGTGTTTAAACACACATGTTGTGGTCAGTGCTCTTTCATCAAGGAAACTGATTAATAAAGCAAAACTTTTCTTAAATTTGCACTTCATAAGTTAACAAAAGGCAACAACACACGATACCAACTTACCACTGCTTGAGTGAGCCAAGGGTGGAAGAAATTTATGGGCAGATTTAAAATGCTTTGCTTGATCAGAATATTCACATAATATGCTAATTGAGGAAAAGATAATTCCTCGGTCAAATTCCCACTCCAACTGGGATATTATCACTGTTTGAAACACCGAAGAGACTATGATATGCTAATAGCTTTAAATTGGCTCACACTCAAATTTCTAGGTGTTTGGGGAAGCTAAACATGCTTTACAGTAATTGGCCTCTTCTGTAAATGTGGCCTTAGGTACCACTTCTTGTGTTGAACAGCCACTTTTACATCCAGGAGTGATGGGTTCCAGGCCTAGTTATCTCAGTCTTCCTTAAGCAGACATGGCTATTTGCCATCTCACTGGGGGACCTTCCCTAGTGAGCAACCTGGCTGCTTAGCTGGTTTTAATTTGGTCTTTTGTGGAAAGTTTTATTTAAAAATAATTATAAAAAAATCCATTAATGCTCAAGAAAGTGAAACTTGGGCCAGGATAAAAAGAATGCAAAAATGTCAGCAAACCATGCATACTTAGAAACTCCAGAGAAGGAATAGATTCAACCATGTCTGACCCTGCCATAATGAGCTGTGTTTGGTTTTGGGTAGAAAATACACTTGCATATCGATTAAAGAATAGCGAACAAGCTGGGCGTGGTGATTCAAGCCTATAATCCCAGCACTTTGGGAGGCCAAGGCAGGCGGATCACTTGGGGCCAGGAGTTCCAGACTGCCTGGCCAACGTGACAAAACCCCGTTGCTACTAAAAATACAAAAATTAGCTGGGTGTGGTGGTGCATGCCTGTAATCTCAGCTACTCGGGAGGATGAGGCTCAGGAATGTTTGAACCCAGGAGGCGGAAGTTGTAGTGAGTCGAGATAGCGCCCCTGCAACTCCAACCTGGGCGAAAGAGCGAGACGCTGTCTCAAATAAATAAATAAATAAATTAATTAAAAAAATAAAAAAGCAAACAGATTCAGAAAAGGTTCTACCTCATTTTTAAGAAAACCCATGAACCCAATGGTAATTTAAAGGGATACAAATTAATACAGAAGAAAGATTCTTTGAGAAACAACCGTGCCTGCTGCCAAACAAGGAACATAGGAAAAAAAAAAAAAAGTCAAAAATTAAGGAGAAATAGTAATGCCCAAAAGTCAGAACTTCGATGTCTCATGTTAAAAAAGAGAGAAAACAGTGAAGAATCCCTTGCCTTCCACCCTCCTGGGGGCTTCTCCCCTACCTGGGAATATAGAGCTGAAGAACTGTAAGTGTTTGCCTCCACTTGAGAAGATAATGGAGCCATAGGGGCTTGCATTTTGAGATGGTTTTAAGACACAGGGCAGACAAAATGGAATAGACAGGCCCCAAAGTTCTTATGGAGCAGCCCTGTAATATCCTCAGTGTCAGCAGTCTCAGACCCTAGATATCTGCTGGCATTCTATTGACCAAAATTGTGTGCCACTATCGACTAGTAAGTAGATTTTGCTTGGGGTGTCGAACTAACCCTCTGTTGCAAAGTTGGGTAAGTAACTCAGGTTGTTGAGGGAAGGGTGTATATTTGCTAGGATTGCCATAACAAGGGACTGCAAATAGGGTGGCTTAAACAATAGAAATTTTATTTCCTTACAGTTCTGGAGGTTACAAGTCCAAGATCAAGGTTTTGACAGAGTTGGTTTTATTCTGAGGCTTCTCTTCTTGGCTTATAAATAGCTATCTTTTCCCTTTGTCTTCACATGAACTTCCCTCTGTGTATGTATGTGTCTTCACCTCCTTTTCTTATAATGACACCAGTTATACTGGATTAGGGCCTACCCTGAAAACACCATTTTACCATAATTACCTTTTGAAATGCCGTGTCTCCAAGTACAGTCACATTCTAAGGTACTGGGCATTTAAATTTCAAAGTATGAATTTTGAGGGGAAAACAGCCCAAAACAGGGTCATTTAGACAAATATCCCTGAATGTCTTAGCAGAAGTAGATGGTACTCTTTAAGAATCTTTGGGCCGGGCGTGGTGGCTCACGCTTGTAATCCCGGCACTTTGGGAGGACGAGGTGGGCGGATCACGAGGCCAGGAGATCGAGACCACGGTGAAACCCCGTCTCTACTAAAAATACAAAAAATTAGCCGGGCGTGGTGGCGGGCACCTGTAGTCCCAGCTACTCAGAGAGGCTGAGGCAGGAGAATGGCGTGAACCCGGGAGGCGGAGCTTGCAGTGAGCCGAGATTGCGCCACTGCACTCCAGCCTGGGTGACAGAGCGAGGCTCCATCTCAAAAAAAAAAAAAAAAAAAAAAAAACTTTGACTGTCTATAAACATTATTTAAGCCAAATCCAGTTTATGTGATTTTTCTAAAATTAATAATTGAATAGTAAGATATTAGAATTACTTGGAAGAAGAATATTGTAGGGTGTTGAAATACTCATATTCTCAGCATCCTCAAAATAGAATTCAGGAATCTTAATTGAATATCAAGTGCTGGTGAGTATTCAACAATGATAGTCTTAGTTAATAATAGTAAAACAATTCTGAACAACAACAAAAAACCTCCAACAATGTGGGATCTTTGTGATCTAAAATAAAATTCATCATTTTCCTGTGTCTACAAAATAAAAAGTTGTGTTGAAATATTACTAGTATAAGCCAGTGCTGAGGAACTTGAGTGTTTCTTGTTGTACAAATATAACTGCCTGAAGAAATATTTCCTCACAATTCTTTCATCCCCTAAACCATGTGTCTGATGTGTTGAAAAAGGGTTCTCTTTCTTAGTTGGCCAATTATAGATGATAGATAAATGATAAATAGAGTCACAGACTGAAATCCAAAAATTTAAGAAGCTTTGAAAGATAAATTTCAAATGAGAGATTGAAAATGATATCAATACCTACATCTTGTTTTTATTTTTTAACATGCTATCTTTCCTTGATTTCTTTGAGGGCAAAGTTTGGGGCCAAAAACTCAAGGTAGGGTTGGATGTGTTTGCCTCTGGCATGGCCTCTGGGGCACTTTAATCTATCTCTATGTACTCTTGAGCTTCTTTATGCGAAGTCCTCTGTTAGAGGCTTGTTTCATGCCTGGGGACACAAACAGAAGCTAAAGGGGGAAAATACATATTGTTAATTAGACTATACTCTGCAAAGTCTAAAACAGAAAAGAACACTATTTCCTAAAGGCCAATGTTCGCATGTTTTCTGAGGACTAGAAAGTTTGAGTTAGTAAAGAATGAGGATCACTAAGGTTGAGATATTGCTCTCATTTTATCTTTTGTAAGAAAATGGAAAGTAAAACCAAACCAAAACAAAATATATAGTTAATATTGGAGACATGATTTCATTATTTCCAAGAAAATTCAATATTCTAGACCAAGTTTAATCTCAACAAAAATTGCTAACATTAAAAACTATAAAAGTAAGATATTTGTTGGAATCCTTTGAATACATACATATAATTTTAAATTTCATAATAAAGTATTAGGACCCCCCTCCTCCCAACTACACATTGACTTTATTTGGTTTCTGATTAAACTGATTTTACAAATATAAATATTTAAAAATGTCTCCTAAGTAATAATTATAGTTTGTTATGGCAACCCATGACAATGCTAGATATCAAATAAAAATCTGCCTTTAAAATGATGTGCATATATCTCCCAAATACCTCATTTCTTGTTTTTATGAGTGTCATGGAGAAATACATCTGTGGTGAAGCTATTCACAAATCCAATAGTAATGCTATTGTTTTTGAGTTTTATAGACTGCTTCTGTTGTGATCTTAAAATGCATTACAAATGTAGACTCATCTGTTTGCACAATACTACCCGTTCCTTACATTCTTGCTTTACAAATGGAGAGAGACAAGCAAGGAGTTTTGGCATGATTTTAAACAAATGTCCCCAATATTTGGAAAGGCTGTCAAGGAGAGGGGATTCTTTCCTGACCCCTGGATTGCTATTGTAGCACCCATACCAGGCTTTTTCCCATGTAAGAAAATGAAATATCTCACACAACATGTTTACAGTACAACATGTAAGGTACAATGGCAAAACACAGTTATGTCAATACCATTTATGAAGAAAAAATTAAAAAAATACCTCCTTCATAAAATCAATAGCAAGCCAGAGAAAATCAAGATGAATGGGCAAAGGAGAGTAGGTAACCCAGATAACAAATGAGTGGAATCTGAGCGCACACCTGCTTGAGTGAGCAAAGGTAAACAATTACTGGCTGAATGTGTGTTTTCACCAAGTAAGTTGGGTCAACAGAGTCAGATAAGAGGAAGAGAGGATAAATTGTTGAGGCATAAAAAAAAAATGTTTATCTGAGTGTTTATCACGCGTTGATCTAACGTGGAATTCATTGATGGAGCCCAGTGCATGGCAGGCTTGGCTCTGGGTTTATACCTTGCCCTGGAATCATTCAGCAAACCATAAAACATGCTTTCTCACTTTTCTGCTTGGATGATTTCAGAGCTGCTCTCCAGAGACCAATTTCTCTAATGGCAAGATCTAATTCAATTGTGTGCTCAGTCAGTTTAGAGGGATGGCCGTGGAAGGAACAGCGCCACAGACAGTGCATCTGGGATTGGAGGGATGGAGATTCTGTTCTGGGAGTGAGGAGAGTGAATGTGTTGCTTCTCACTGAATGCATTCGTTGTGCACCTCTCCTCATCTTTCTTACTCTTCTAATTCAGGTGAAACCCCAGTGTGCAAGGATTACATACATCTTGCCCAATTTAAAAATGATAGTAATAGTTTCTTTTTCCTGAATTCCCCTTTTAATCTCTGTTATTTAGCACTTCAGGGAATGGGTTATGTTAGTTCACTAAGTTTTTTCAACTTGCTATAGTTAGTTACGATACACTTGATTGAATGATGTGTACTCCTTTAAAATTTGCCATTAAGACCCCCAGATATCACATTCTGTTCATTTTGTCATTAGAAAGTCCTACATTATAAACTCCTACAGGCCAGGGCTAAGCTAATGCTGCTCATTTTGTATTGTTCATATTTAGTGTTGTGCTCATGATATTTTGGCAGCTCATGAATACCTCCTGGTGATAATGCATTTATGCTACTGCCACAATTTTCTACAAAGAACTGACTCAGCAAAGAGTCTATGCTTTGAGTGACTTGTGCATAGTGATGATAGATGTGCTACTCATTCAAATGTCCTCTTCTAACCATTTCTCCAGGAAACAATGATTTCCTTTGTGTGCTAGACATGAAGGCAAGGTGAACAGACTACCTTGTACATTAGGCTGTATTCATCAATGAAACCTTCCAACTTTCATACTTCTACTTTGTAGGCTTATATTTAAAAGGGCGGTGCTCCAGGGGCTTTTCACTTTCTCCTAAGTATCTGGTTTCCAACAAGATCAATGGAACCACAGAATTTTGGAAACTAAAGGGAGCTTAGAGGATCTTTAACACTCTGACTTTAGAGATGGTGGAAATGAGGCTTACAGAGGTTGAAGTCACAAAGTTAGTTAATGGCAAGGCCAGGGCTTAAACTTGACTCTGTATCTTTCATTTAATTATAATGTGGGCCTTCTCTATGGCAGGCACTTGTAATTGTTGTGGACGCAGAAGTGAATGAGACAGATACAGACCCTGGGAAATGAAATTTACTAGGCTTTATCTCCTTTCCAATAGACTAACGGGCTGGATCAGCAGGATGTTGACTTTTTTTTTTCTTCAATTTTTATTTTAAGTTCCGGGGTGCATGTACAAGATGTGCAGTTTTGTTACATAGGTAAACATGTGCCATGGTGGTTTGCTGCACAGATCATCCCATCACCTAGGTATTAAGCCCAGCATCCATTAGCTATTCTGCCTGATGCTCTCCCTCCCCAACCCCAACCTCCTACAGGCCCCAGTGTGTGTTGTTCCCTGCCATGTGTCCATGTGTTCTCATAATTCAGCTTTCACTTATAAGTGAGAACATACAGCGTTTGGTTTTCTGTTCCTGCGTTAGTTTGCTGAGGATAATGGCTTCCAGCTTCATACATGTCCTGCAAAGGACATGATCTCAGTCCTTTTATGGCTGCATTCCATGGGCCTATGTACCACATTTTCTTTATCTACTCTATCATTGATGGGCTCTTAGGTTGATTCCATGTCTTTGCTATTGTGAATAGTGCTGCAATGAACATATGCATGCATGTATCTTCATAATGGAATGACTTATATTCCTTGGGGTATAAACCCAGTAATGGGATTGCTGGGTCAAATGGTATTTCTACCTCTAGGTCTTTGAGGAATCACACACTGTCTTTCACAATGGTTGAACTAATTTACACTCCCACCAGCAGTGTAAAAGTGTTCCCTTTTCTCCACAATCTCTAGCATCTGTTGTTTTTTTGACTTTTTAGTAATAGCCATTCTGACTGGCATGAGATGGTATCTCGTGGTTTTGATTTGCATTTCTCTAATGATCAGTGATGTTGAGCTTTTTTATATATGTTTGTTGGCTGCATGTATGTCTTCTTTTGAGAAGAGTCTGTTCATGTCCTTTGCCCACTTTTTAATGGGTTGTTTGATTTTTTTCTTGTAAATTTGTTTACAAGACTCTGGATATTAGACCTTTGTCAGATGGGTAGATTGCAAAACCTTTCTCCCATTCTGTAGGTTGTCCGCTCACTCTAATGATAGTTTCTTTTGCTGTGCAGAAGCTCTTTAGTTTAATTAGATACCATTTGTCAATTTTTGCTTTCATTGTAATTGCTTTTGGTGTTCTCATTATGAAATCTATGCCTGTGCCTATGTCCTGAATGGTATTGCCTAGATTTTCTTCTAGGGTTTTTATAGTTTTGGGTTTTACATTTAAGCCTTTAATCCATCTTCAGTTAATTTTTGTATATGGTATAAGGAAGGGGTCCAGTTTCAATTTTTCTGCATATGGCTGGCCAGTTCTCCCAACACCATTTATTAAATAGGGAATCTTTTCTCCATTGCTTGTTTTTGTCAGATTTGTCAAAGATTAGACTGTTGTAGGTGTGTGATCTTATTTCTGAGCTTTGTATTCTGTTCCATTCATCTATGTGTCTGTTCTTGTACCAGTACTATGCTGTTTTGATTACCATAGCCTTGTAGTATAGTTTGAAGTCAGGTAGCATGATGCCTCCAGCTTTGTTCTTTTTGCTTAGGATTGCCTTGGCTATTTGGGCCCTTTTCTGGTTCCATATGAATTTTAGAATAGTTTTTTCTAATTATGTGAAGAATGTCAATGGTAGTTTAATGGGAATAGAATTCAATCTATAAATTACTTTGGGAAGTACAGCTGTTTTCAAGAATTGATTCTTCCTATCCATGATCATGGAATATTGTTCCATTTGTTTGTATCATCTCTGATTTCTTTGAGCAGTGATTCATAGTTCTCCTTGAAGAGGTTCTTTATTTCCCTTGTTAGCTGTATTTCTAGGTATTTTATTCTTTTTGTGAATGGGAGTTCATTCATGATTTCACTCTCTGCTTGCCTATTGTTGGCATATAGGAATGCTTGTGATTTTTGCACATTGATTTTGTATCCTGAGACTTTGCTGAAGTTGCTTATCAGCTTAAGAAGCTTTTGGGCTGAGACAATGGGGTTTTTTAGGTATAGGATCATGTCATCTGCAAACAAAGATAATTTGACTTCCTCGCTTCCTATTTGAATACTCTTTATTTCTTTCTCTTGCCTGACTGCCCTGGCCAGAACTTCCAATACTATGTTGAATAGGAGTGGTGAGATAGGGCATCCCTGTCTTGTGCCAATTTTCAAGGGGAATGCTTCCAGCTTCTGCTCATTCAGTATGATATTGGCTGTAGGTCTGTCATACATGGCTCTTATTATTTTGACGTATGTTCCATCAATACCTAGTTTATTGAGAATTTTTAACATGAAGGGATGCTGAATTTTATTGAAGGTCTTTTCTGCATCTGTTGAGATAATCATGTAGGTTTTTCTTTAGTTCTGTTTATGTGATGAATCACATTTTTTGATTTGCATATGTTGAACCAACCTTACAGATGTTGACTTCTTGATGAAGTACATCTGTGATTTAAAGCAATGTTTCAAAAATGTAAATTTCTAGGTAACTGTTTTGAATCCTAGTCTGTTCATATACTTTTAACATTGTGGTTTTCAAGGAAAGTTATCTTAAACTAGCTTCACTGACTACCCCTTTTCCTATCCTCCTAGTTTGTTTGAAGTTCTTTTGTATTAGAAGTTACTGTTGCAATAGTTTCCTTTGTGCTGGTGGTTCCCTCTATTTCCACTCTACTCTGGTGCTAGTAGTCCAAAAAGGAACCCCCAAGAAGGAAACTACCAGAGATCATGAACGAGAAGGCAGACCTTCTCCAGCACTCCCCAGACTGCTCATTTTAATGATTCTTCCCCTGAAGATTTCTCTCCATAGCCAATTTCTCAAGAGAGTCTTCAGGAGTAATTTATTCTTCTCCTATTTTTGTCTTCTTTTCTTTCTATCTTAGCAGATGCCAGAACAAAGACCTATGTCCTATGGTTGCTTGTGTGAAGTCATGTAGTTGCCTCTTTTCTTAGCAAGAATTAATTTTTTATTTTCTTAATCTTATGTTTTTATCTTTGATGAGAACTTATTTTTACATGAAGCTTTGTAGTTTACACAGTACTTTTTATATGGTGTCTCACTGAGCCTCAAAACAAATATGTAAGGTAGACAGAATTTTCCTTATCATCTCCATTTTACAGTGTAAAACCAGAGGCTCAGAAAATTTGGAAATTAATACAATTGTACTAGTGGTGCCAACTAGAGGACTGAAGGGCGGTGTTCTGAGAAGTCATCTTGACTAGTTCCATTAAGCTATGCTGCCATCACGCTGCACTTTAAAACCATTTTTCTTAATTATTCACAAATAATATGGAAGTATTCCTGAAAAACAGTTTTTTTTGTGAGACCTTAGAATATGTCTTAAAAACACACTTGAATAGAAAATAACAAAATTTAAATAGCAACATAAAGCTGTGTCCCCTTATCGATACGTGAATTTTTGTGTAGAATTCGTTAAACAATTGATATAAGTGATGGCATTTGACCCTGCACAAGGAGTCTTCTCTTGGAATGGCAGACTTTCCCTTTGGGTCCCAGCACAGAGGTTAAGATTGGAGGCTCTGGAACCAGACTGGTTTCAAATTTTGATTCTGCTGCTTCCTACCCATGTAACCATAGGCAAGTTACCTCTGGGTGCCTCTGTTTCATAATCTATAAGATGGGCATAATAGTAGTCCCTAGCTCGTAGGCTTGTTGTGAGGATTGAAAAGCATGTACACACACACTCACCCCTGTCACAGCATAGAACAGTAGAACAGTGCCTGGCACTTAGGGAGCCCAATTGAAGTGTTGTCGTTCCTAAGATAGTGTGTCAGGTAAGTGACCTGGACCTGGAGTGGTGTGAGAGTGACTTCAAGGGTCTGCAGGAGAACAGAATTCCAGTTTGCCCTCTGAGCTTAGTTCAGGGAGGCAAATTTTTTTTCTTTTTTTACAAGCTTGAGTAGTTTATTAATCTGACAAAATTACATTTTAATAATTAACATAATCAATAAATGTAACATAAAAAATTATAAAAACTAGATATATGTAGTCATATAGATATTTTGCAATACAAAGTTATGAAATAGCAATTTTCTGCATTAAGTACCTAACATACACTTTGAACAAATGATATATTTTAAGTTTTTAAACACTATTTTTTAATTTTTATGGATACATAATAATTATACACATTTATGGGGTACACGTAATATTTTAATACAATCATACAGTGTGTAATGATCAAATCTGGGTGATTGGGATATCTATCACCTCAAGCATTTATCATTTCTTTGTATTGGGAACATTCCAAATATGCTCCTCTAGTTATTTTGAATTAAATAATAAATTATTGTTAGCTACAGTCATCCTATTGTGCTACTGAAAACTAGATTTTATTTCTTCTAACTGTATTTTTGTACTGATTAACTAACTCCTTGTTATTCCCCACCCCCAATACCCTTCTAAGATCATGGTAATCACCATTTTGTTCGCTACCTCCCTAAGATCAATTTTTAGCTCCCATACATAAGTGAGGACATATGACATTTGTCTTTCTGTGCCTAGCTTATTCCATATAACATAATGACCTTCAGTTTCAGCCAGATTGTTGCAAATAACAGGATTTCATTATTTTTTATGGCTGAATAATATTCCACTGTGTGTATACACCACATTTAAAAAATCTGCTTAAAATGTCATGGCTTTCTTATCGTGGCTCTTGAGAATAGTGCTACAATAAATACGGGGTACAGATACTGCTTCACTGTGCTAATTTCCTTTCTTTTGGATATATACCCAGCAGTGGGATTACTAGACCATATGGTAATTCTATTTTTAGTTTTTTGAGGAACTTCCATATACTTTTCCATAGTGGCTGTACCAATTTACATTCCCACTGACAGTGTATGAGTGTTCCAGGGAATGGGGTGACAGATTTAGCCTTCTAGGTAGAGGCTTGGAGTGAATGACACTGGGCCCCTGGGCCCCTCTGCTCAGCTGAGTTTACCAGGCAAATGAAAAGAATATACACTTCTTTTTTTTTAAAGGCTATGTGAAAGCTCCCAATCATGGGAACTGGGCCACACAGTATCCAACTTGGTCTCCAAAACCCTAGGAATGCATGCTGCCGGGAAGGAATGAAGACATTGCAGAGAGAGCAGTGTTTTCCCAGTAGCAGTTGTCATTGAGAGTTATGTCATTCCAGCTGCCAGAGGAGGAGTCTTGGGAAATCACTAACTTTGCATTCTGGGCCTGATAGTCTGGGATAGTGATCTGAGCCAAAATGGCCTGGACTGGTGCTGGGGGTGAGCCTTGTTGGGGAAAAGGCTAAAGCTACCTAAGAGTTTGCTCTTTCAAATCAGTGTTGCCCGATGAACGAGGGTCAAGCTGAGGCTGACTCTGGTGGGAAGTTTCCCTGCTTGTCTTCCCTTTCAAATGCAGGATCTTTAAAGGCAAGGACTGGGCATGTGCACAGTTATTCCCTACTATTGTCTGTCATAACTTATAGTTGATTGATTAACAATTGTTGAATGAGCTGGAAAAGCAGGGAAGAAGGGGAGATGAAGTAAGTGACTTAGGCAGAGACTAAACAGCAATTAGGTCTGAAGCCTGATACTTAGTCAACTGAGGTGCACAAGATCAGCACTTTCTAAATTATGGGATGCTAGATAGACTTCTGGTGATGCTTGGATGCAATGGTGCATAAGGAAATAAAAATGGATTTCAATTTCTGTAGGACAAACTCATAAGGACATTTTTCAGGAACTGAGAGAGTCAATGAACATAGTTTTAAAAATGTAAACCAGTGTTGCTTATAAACTGATATCAATAGGGATTGTTATTTTCTAGAAAAGGAAACTGAAGCCAAAAAATAAAATAAAATAAAATAAAATAAAATAAAATA
Organism: Symphalangus syndactylus; assembly: GCF_028878055.3. Taxonomy (NCBI): domain Eukaryota; kingdom Metazoa; phylum Chordata; class Mammalia; order Primates; family Hylobatidae; genus Symphalangus; species Symphalangus syndactylus. The sequence goes on from NC_072424.2 coordinate 68,660,173, forward strand.
AAATAAAATAAAATAAAATAAAACAAATGGCCCAAGGCCCTGCAGTAGTATAAGGCAGTATAAAGGGCAGGAACCAACCTATTTTTATTGTGTGGTTTGTCTTTCTGTTTAAAAATTATAAAATCCAAACAGCACAGGAAGCTCAATTTAATTCTAGCGAAGAGACCTAAAATGGTTTAGTTCATGACTGTTGCAATCTCTTTAGGATGAGGAGGCAGATTCGGAGCTTCGAGTGGAGCAGGGAAGCAGAACAGATGTGAGAAGCCATCTTCTAAATGACTGAGGATTTCAAAATCAGTATTGGAAGCTTCAGCCTGTGGCCTAATCCTTTCAAAAAGAAAGTAGTTATGGTCTCACTTAGCAGTGAATCCTCAAGCAGGCAGCCCGAGGTGGAGTATGTTTGAAACAAGGCATGACTTTAATTCAAGCAGAATTAGTCTGTGTGTATGAAAAACCAGCCTCATGCTGTCATCCCAGGACAATTGGTCTTTCTGTTTCCTCTTGGTTTCCGATTCCTTAGTCCAGGCCATTTCAGTTATCTCCATCTGCAGCCTGCAAATGGTTTCTGAAGAGTTGGATAGCGATGCAGTCTAGGTTTATAAAGAGCTATGTCATTGCATTGTATTGGCACATGAATTCTAATCATTTCACTCAGGTTGGGCCGGCCTGATGGAGGGGTTAGATATCTGTGCTGGAGTTTCAAGCACCTGCATTGTCTGAAGCTGCTAACATAATAAACCTTTGCTCTCAATGGAAAATTTTTAAAGTCAACTTTCATATTGATTTTAAAATATCAAAAGTAATATGAGAACTATAAAGGTAATATTGGAATTCTAATTTAATGCTAAGAAAAATGTTTGAGTAAAGGTGCCATAAACCTTAGGCTCTTGGGGATGATAGCAGTGGAGGGTAGGAGGCAAAAAGCCTGTATTTTAGCTTTCAGAAAAGATCAGTGAAGAGAAATTTCTTTTTCTTTTTTCCTTTTTTTTTTTGAGACGGAGTCTTGCTCTGTCGCCCAGGCTGGAGTGCAGTGGCGCAATCTCGGCTCACTGCAAGCTCCACCTCCCGGGTTCACGCCATTCTCCTGCCTCAGCCTCTCCGAGTAGCTGGGACTACAGGCGCCCGCCACCACGCCCGGCTAATTTTTTGTATTTTTAGTAGAGACGGGGTTTCACCGTGGTCTCGATCTCCTGACCTCGTGATCCGCCCGCCTCGGCCTCCCAAAGTGCTGGGATTACAAGCGTGAGCCACTGCACCCGGCCCTTTTCTTCCTTTTTTTAAGGCCAGGATATATTTTGTCAATTTAGTACTCATACTGTATAAGTAAGTATTTTACTGGTTGGCACCCTGGGCTTCTCTCTCTCACGTGCTTGTATCTGTTCATTTTTTTTTCTCTTTCCTGGTTGTCTCTGAGCATCTTTTTTTTTTTTTTTTTTTTTTTTTTTTATTATACTTTAGGGTTTTAGGGTACATGTGCACAATGTGCAGGTTTGTTACATATGTATCCATGTGCCATGTTGATTTCCTGTACCCATTAACTCGTCATTTAGCATTAGGTGTATCTCCTAATGCTGTCCCTCCCCCCTCCCCCCACCCCACAACAGTCCCCGGAGTGTGATGTTCCCCTTCCTGTGTCCATGAGTTCTCATTGTTCAATTCCCACCTATGAGTGAGAACATGCGGTGTTTGGTTTTTTGTCCTTGCGATAGTTTACTGAGAATGATGTTTTCCAGTTTCATCCATGTCCCTACAAAGGACACGAACTCATCATTTTTTATGGCTGCATAGTATTCCATGGTGTATATGTGCCACATTTTCTTAATCCAGTCTATCGTTGTTGGACATTTGGGTTGGTTCCAACTCTTTGCTATTGTGAATAGTGCCGCAATAAACATACGTGTGCATGTGTCTTTATAGCAGCATGATTTATAGTCCTTTGGGTATATACCCAGTAATGGGATGGCTGGGTCAAATGGTATTTCTAGTTCTAGATCCCTGAGGAATCGCCACACTGACTTCCACAATGGTTGAACTAGTTTACAGTCCCACCAACAGTGTAAAAGTGTTCCTATTTCTCCACATCCTCTCCAGCACCTGTTGTTTCCTGATTTTTTAATGATGGCCATTCTAACTGGTGTGAGATGGTATCTCACTGTGGTTTTGATTTGCATTTCTCTGATGGCCAGTGATGATGAGCATTTCTTCATGTGTCTTTTGGCTGCATAAATGTCTTCTTTTGAGAAGTGTCTGTTCATGTCCTCTGCCCACTTTTTGATGGGGTTGTTTGTTTTTTTCTTGTAAATTTGTTTGAGTTCATTGTAGATTCTGGATATTAGCCCTTTGTCAGATGAGTAGGTTGCAAAAATGTTCTCCCATTCTGTAGGTTGTCTGTTCACTCTGATGATAGTTTCTTTTGCTGTGCAGAAGCTCTTTAGTTTAATGAGATCCCATTTGTCGATTTTGGCTTTTGTTGCCATTGCTTTTGGTGTTTTAGACATGAAGTCCTTGCCCACGCCTATGTCCTGAATGGTATTGCCTAGGTTTTCTTGTAGGATTTTAATGGTTTTAGGTCTAACATATAAGTCTTTAATCCATCTTGAATTAATTTTTGTATAAGGTGTAAGGAAGGGATCCAGTTGCAGCTTTCTACATATGGCTAGCCAGTTTTCCCAGCACCATTTATTAAATAGGGAATCCTTTCCCCATTTCTTGTTTTTGTCAGGTTTGTCAAAGATCAGATAGTTGTAGCTATGCGGCATCATTTCTGAGGGCTCTGTTCTGTTCCATTGATCTATGTCTCTGTTGTGGTACCAGTACCATGCTGTTTTGGTTACTGTAGCCTTGTAGTATAGTTTAAAGTCAGGTAGCGTGATGCCTCCAGCTGTGTTCTTTTGGCTTAGGATTGACTTGGCGATGCAGGCTCTTTTTTGGTTCCATATGAACTTTAAAGTAGTTTTTTCCAATTCTGTGAAGAAAGTCATTGGTAGCTTGATGGGGATGGCATTGAATCTATAAATTACCTTGGGCAGTATGGCCATTTTCACGATATTGATTCTTCCAACCCATGAGCATGGAATGTTCTTCCATTTGTTTGTATCCTCTTTTATTTCATTGAGCAGTGGTTTGTAGTTCTCCTTGAAGAGGTCTTTCACATCCCTTGTAAGTTGGATTCCTAGGTATTTTATTCTCTTTGAAGCAATTGTGAATGGGAGTTCACTCATGATTTGGCTCTCTGTTTGTCTGTTATTGGTGTACAAGAATGCTTGTGATTTTTGTACATTAATTTTGTATCCTGAGACTTTGCTGAAGTTGCTAATCAGCTTAAGGAGATTTTGGGCTGAGACAATGGGGTTTTCTAGATATACAGTCATGTCATCTGCAAACAGGGACAATTTGACTTCCTCTTTTCCTAATTGAATACCCTTTATTTCCTTCTCCTGCCTGATTGCTCTGGCCAGAACTTCCAGCACTATGTTGAATAGGAGCGGTGAGAGAGGGCATCCCTGTCTTGTGCCAGTTTTCAGAGGGAATGCTTCCAGTTTTTGCCCATTCAGTATGATATTGGCTGTGGGTTTGTCGTAGATAGCTCTTATTATTTTGAGATATGTCCCATCAATACCTAATTTATTGAGAGTTTTTAGCATGAAGGGTTGTTGAATTTTGTCAAAGGCCTTTTCTGCATCTATTGAGATAATCATGTGGTTTTTGTCTTTGGTTCTGTTTATATGCTGGATTACATTTATTGATTTGCGTATGTTGAACCAGCCTTGCATCCCAGGGATGAAGCCCACTTGATCATGGTGGATAAGCTTTTTGATGTGCTGCTGGATTCGGTTTGCCAGTATTTTATTGAGGATTTTTGCATCAATGTTCATCAAGGATATTGGTCTGAAATTCTCTTTTTTGGTTAAGTCTCTGCCAGGTTTTGGTATCAGGACGATGCTGGCTTCGTAAAATGTGTTAGGGAGGATTCCCTCTTTTTCTATCGATTCGAATAGTTTCAGAAGGAATGGTACCAGTTCCTCCTTGTACCTCTGGTAGAATTCAGCTGTGAATCCATCAGGTCCTGGACTCTTTTTGGTTGGTAAGCTATTGATTATTGCCACAATTTCAGAACCTGTTATTGGTCTATTCAGAGATTCAACTTCTTCCTGGTTTAGTCTTGGGAGGGTGTATTTGTCGAGGAATTTATCCATTTCTTCTAGATTTTCTAGTTTATTTGCATAGAGGTGTTTGTAGTATTCTCTGATGGTAGATTGTATTTCTGTGGGATCGGTGGTGATATCCCCTTTTTCGTTTTTTATTGCATCTATTTGATTCTTCTCTCTTTTCTTCTTTATTAGTCTCGCTAGCGGTCCATCAATTTTGTTGATCTTTTCAAAAAACCAGCTCCTGGATTCATTAATTTTTTGAAGGGTTTTTTGTGTCTCTATTTCCTTCAGTTCTGCTCTGATTTTAGTTATTTCTAGCCTTCTGCTAGCTTTTGAATGTGTTTGCTCTTGCTTTTCTAGTTCTTTTAATTGTGATGTTAGGGTGTCAATTTTGGATCTTTCCTGCTTTCTCTTGTGGGCATTTAGTGCTATAAATTTCCCTCTACACACTGCTTTGAACGTGTCCCAGAGATTCTGGTATGTTGTGTCTTTGTTCTCGTTGGTTTCAAAGAACATCTTTATTTCTGCCTTCATTTCATTATGTACCCAATAGTCATTCAGGAGCAGGTTGTTCAGTTTCCAGGTAGTTGAGCGGTTTTGAGTGAGTTTCTTAATCCTGAGTTCTAGTTTGATTGCACTGTGGTCTGAGAGACAGTTTGTTATAATTTCTGTTGTTTTACATTTGCTGAGGAGAGCTTTACTTCCAACTATGTGGTCAATTTTGGAATAGGTGTGGTGTGGTGCTGAAAAAAATGTATATTCTGTTGACTTGGGGTGGAGAGTTCTGTAGATGTCTATTAGGTCCACTTTATGTAGAGCTGAGTTCAATTCCTGGATATCCTTGTTAACTTTCTGTCTCGTTGATCTGTCTAATGCTGACAGTGGGGTGTTAAAATCTCCCATTATTATTGTGTGGGAGTTTAAGTCCCTTTGTAGGTCACTGAGGACTTGCTTTATGAATCTGGGTGCTCCTGTGTTGGGTGCATATATATTTAGGATAGTTAGCTCTTCTTGTTGAATTGATCCCTTTACCATTATGTAATGGCCTTCTTTGTCTCTTTTGATCTTTGTTGGTTTAAAGTCTATTTTATCAGAGACTAGAATTGCAACCCCTGCCTTTTTTTGATTTCCAGTTGCTTGATAGATCTTCCTCCATCCCTTTATTTTGAGTCTATGTGTGTCTCTGCACGTGAGATGGGTTTCCTGAATACAGCACACTGATGGGTCCTGACTCCTTATCCAGTTTGCCAGTCTGTGTCTTTTGATTGGAGCATTTAGCCCATTTACATTTAACGTGAATATTGTTATGTGTGAATCTGATCCTGTCATTATGATGTTAGTTGGTTATTTTGCTCGTTAGTTGCTATAGTGTCTTCCTAGCCTCGATGGTCTTTACAATTTGGCATGTTTTTGCAGTGGCTGGTACCGGTTGTTCCTTTCCATGTTTAGTGCTTCCTTCAGGAGCTCTTTTAGGGCAGGCCTGGTGGTGACAAAATCACTCAGCGTTTGCTTGTCTGTAAAGTATTTTATTTCTCCTTCACTTATGAAGCTTAGTTTGGCGGGATAGGAGATTCTGGGTTGAAAATTCTTTTCTTTAAGAATGGTGAATATCGGCCCCCACTCTCTTCTGGCTTGTAGAGTTTCTGCTGAGAGATCAGCTGTTAGTCTGATGGGCTTCCCTTTGTGGGTAACCCGACCTTTCTCTCTGGCTGCCCTTAACATTTTTTCCTTCATTTCAACTTTGGTGAATCTGACAATTATGTGTCTTGGAGTTGCCCTTCTCGAGGAGTATCTTTGTGGCGTTCTCTGTATTTCCTGAATCTGAATGCTGGCCTGCCTTGCTAGATTGGGGAAGTTCTCCTGGATAATATCTTGCAGAGTGTTTTGCAACTTGGTTCCATTCTCCCCATCATTTTCAGGTACACCAATCAGACGTAGGTTTGGTCTTTTCACATAGTCCCAAATTTCTTGGAGGCTTTGTTCATTTCTTTTTATTCTTTTTTCTCTAAACTTCCCTTCTCTCTTCATTTCATTCATTTCATCTTCCATCAGCGATACCCTTTCTTCCAGTTGATCGCATCTGCTACTGAGGCTTCTGCAATCTTCGCGTAGTTCTCGAAACTTGGCTTTCAGCTCCATCATCTCCTTTAAGCCCTTCTCTCCATTGGTTATTCTAGTTATCCATTCTTCTAATTTTTTTTCAAAGTTTTTAACTTCTTTGCTATTGTTTTGAATTTCCTCTCGTAGCTCAGAGTAGTTTGATCGTCTGAAGCCTTCTTCTCTCAACTCATCAAAGTCATCCTCCATCCAGCTTTGTTCTGTTGCTGGTGAGGAACTGCGTTCCTTTGGAGGACGAGAGGTGCTCTGTTTTTTAGAGTTTCCAGTTTTTGTGCTCTGTTTTTTCCCCATCTTTGTGGTTTTATCTACTTTTTGTCTTTGATGATGGTGATGTACAGATGGGTTTTTGGTGTGGATGTCCTTTCTGTTTGTTAGTTTTCCTTCTACCAGACGGGACCCTCAGCTGCAGGTCTGTTGGAGTTTACTAGAGGTCCACTCCAGACCCTGTTTGGCTGGGTGTCAGCAGCGGTGGCTGCAGAGCAGCGGATTTTCGTGAGACCACAAATTCAGCTGTCTGATAGTTCCTCTGAAAGTTTTGTCTCAGAGGAGTACCCGGTTGAATGAGGTGTCAGTCTGTCCCTACTGGGGGGTGCCTCCCAGTTAGGCTGCTCAGGGGTGAGGGACCCACGTTAGGAGGCAGTCTGTCCGTTCTCAGATCTCCAGCTGCATGCTGGGGGAACCACTACTCTCTTCAAAGCTGTCAGTCAGACAGGGACATTTAAGTCTATGGAGGTTCTTGCTGAGTTTTTGTTTGTCTGTGCCCTGTCCCCAGAGGTGGAGCCTACAGAGGCAGGCAGGCCTCCTTGAGCTGTGGTGGGCTCCACCCAGTTCGAGCTTCCTGGCTGCTTTGTTTACCTAAGCAAGCCTGGGCAATGGCGGGCGCCCCTCCCCCAGCCTCGCTGCTTCCTTGCAGCTTGATCTCAGACTGCTGTGCTAGCAATCAGCGAGACTCCGTGGGCATAGGACCCTCCGAACCAGGTGCTGGACACAATCTCCTAGTGTGCCGTTTTCCAGGCCCGTTGGAAAAGCGCAGTATTAGGATTCCAGGTGCCGTCTGTTTCCCTTTTCTTTGACTAGGAAAGGGAACTCCCTGACCCCTTGCGCTTCCCGAGTGAGGCAATGCCTCGCCCTGCTTCGGCTCACGCACGGTGCGCTTCACCGACTGTCCTGTACCCACTGTTAGGCACTCCCTAGTGAGATGAAACCGGTACCTCAAGCAGAAATGCAGAAATCACCTGTCTTCTGTGTCGCTGGGGCTGGGAGCTGGAGACCGGAGCTGTTCCTATTCGGCCATCTTGGCTCCACCCCCCGTCTCTGAGCATCTTAAAGCCACTCTTTTTTTCTCGCTAACTTCACTCTCTAAGATAGTGCCTGGCACCAAGTAGATTCTCAATAAATATGTGTTGAATTAAAAAAATGAATTAATAGTATGTGGAATGATCAAAAGATAACAAGATAATTATTTAATTCATGCTTTTGTCTTTGTTTAAGAGTTCTAGGTTGTATTTTGATTAATATTTAGCATTGTGTGTACCACAGTATTCAGAGTAAAAATGATAGACTCTGGAGCCAAATTGTCTGAATTTGACTCTAAGCTCCACACTTACTGTCTGTGCACCCTTAGACAAATTATTTAACCTCTCTTTGCTTCTGTACTTTCCTTTGTAACTGAAGAAATTAGTAGAATATACCTCATAGAGTTGTTACGAGAAGAAAGTTATTTAATACATGTGGCACTTACAACAATTCATGATACATAGTAAGTGCTGTGTAAGTGTTAGTCATTGTTTTACTACTTATGCCCTGGGAGTGATCCTTTGAGAGCAAGGTGAATAAAAGGATTCTACCTTATTACTAAAAACTTAAATGAGGTTTCCAGTCCCGTAGTATTCTTTTAGTAAGTGTTCAGAGTAACATATGGTTTACTCTCAGTCCTTTCTTGGGATTTATTTTTAGTAGCTGAGAAAGCTGATATTTATATGATCATAGCTCTTCATGTTCATTGACTTGGCTAAGACTAGCTTTCTAAGTAAATGCAGTATGAGGACCACTTGGTGAGAGAGGGGCTATAAAACCACTCTTCTAACAAAAAAAAAAGTGTGATATGAGGTGAAGGGGATCAGCAATCTCATTATAAATCTATAATACAAAAATAATATATTCTACCAAATAGTCTTTGTCTTCAAAGTTTGATTCTCGGTAGGGACTACTTCTGATTTATATAACTCATGATAGGCCAATGGAAAATCTGATGAATTGAAGAACAAATGTCCAAACAGACTGAAAAAATGCAACTCTCTAGATCATTACATTTCTAGGATGTGAAGTTATGTAAAAGCAGTATGGTGGCCCACCGCAGGATGCTTGATAAAATTTCATGATGTGTTTAAATCTCTGCAATCTGAGAGGACCCACTACTATATTTTACCCTCAAATTGGATCTTAAGTTACATTATCCTTTTGCTGTTTTCCCTTCCTGTTTGATTTACTTATTTGTATGTGAAGCTTCTCGAAAACTTAACCATCTGGGATTATATTAAGTGGCACTAGTAACCAAGTTTAACAACAGTAAACAGGGAGTAGCTCATTATAGGACAGGAATAAGGAAATAGAAAGTGCTAGTAGTTAAAAAGGAGTTTATGTATCTACTGAAAAGAGTTTTGTTTTTCAAGCTACCTTTTATGGCATATTAGGTGTGCTTTCTTGTGTTAAAAATCTTGGCATCTCTTTCACATTAAATATTTCAAGATCGTTTAGTTATTTATCCTTCAAATACAATGAGTAAAACTATCCCAAAAGGAGGAAAATGGCAAATTGCTGAAATTACAACTGTTTTTCTTTTCTCTAATGGAAGTAGCTTTAAAATCCATGGGGGAAAAATCCAATTTGAAGGAAAGCAGTATTAGAAAGCATGCAATTATGTATAGTGAACATTTCCTCAATGATGGAAAATTCAAAATACATGAAGAAAAGCCTCCGTGACCATTTTCTCAATAAGGTGAGTTGATATTGTACACTGCTATTGGGGACTCCTGTCATCAAGGAGGCAAAGTAGAAATGGATTTATTTTCCCATTCTGGACCAGGGTAAGGGCACAATATCATTGCTGGAGATGGGACGATGTGCTGAAAACCACAGAGGGATTAAAAATATGCAATTTGAATTTCCATTCTGACTCTGCTCCTGAGAATAATATTAATGATGATAGTAGCAAGTATTAATAATATTTAATTTAATAGTGCAATTGTTGCACACATTAAGTGAGATAATTTTCTCAAGTTATCAAGTTCTGGGGTGCAATGTGAATCAAGCCATTTAACTAAGTTTTACTCTTAAGGTAAAATAGAGAATAAACTTTACTTCTTTTCTCCCTCATGGATAGAGACCCTTAAAGATTTTATACTAAATATAGAATATAGAATATATTTGCATTAATATAGAAGAATAATTTTGTGAGTTCTTAATGGGCACTTAGTGTCCTTTTCTACTTCCCACATGCTGTGTGACTTTTCATAGGAAAGTTGCATTTGGGCAGGTATAAAACTATTAAACAAGGAGAATATGAAAATGACTCCTGGTTCTTTACTTTGCAAATGGAAAGATGGATGAAGTATTGTGAAACATACTTAAACCCACCCAGGATGAGTATGTCAAACTCTGGAAATGTGGGACAGAATTCCTACAGCCTTGGTATAGGCAACCAAGGTGAAGCATTCGTTTACTCACATCTGACCCTCTCTAAGAATAAATTTTATATGACTTATGGGGATGAAACACTTAAAGAAATTAGATGAGGAAAAATAAATCAGGCACAAACCCTTGAAACACTGGATGGAGAGTTGAGAGGTAATTAAGTATACTTTTTTCTCTCCATTTTTAGAGTCTACTATTAAGGCTTTATGGAATTAATTTTCCAGGACTTGGCTATAGGGTTTATACGCTCCTCTTCTCAATTGTTATATTATGCAGCCTGATATCTGTGAACTTTAGATATTATGTATTTTTGCAAATGTCTTACCCACAACTAGATCATGTGCTCGATAGCTTGGTAATGTCAGGCACAGTATCTTTGGCAAGGTATATTCAATAACCATGTATAATTCTTTTTAGACTTCTTTTTTAGAAGTCATCATGAAATGTTAAAACGTAGAAAAGCTCTAAATACTAATATAATGAATAGCTGTGTATCCACCACTGAGCTTATGAAATAAATAGTACCAATAACTTGAAACTCCCTGTGTCCTTCTCATCTCATTCCCTTCCCACACCCACCAGAGGGAATTTAGTAATTGTCATTTCCTTTTCATTTTACTCTTTTAGTAAAGACAGTAACATAGAGAATAAATAGAATATAATGATGAATACAATTTTTCATGTTTTACTATTTTATGCATATGGAATAATCTATTCCATTGAAACTTACCATTTTTTTTTTTTTTTTGCTTGGCATTATGTTTGTGAAATTCTTCCATGAGAATATGTATGGCTCTAGTTGGTTCATTTTTACTGCTGTGTAGTCTTTCATTGTGTGAATATGCTGTAAGTAATTTACCCATTCTTCTCTTGATGGATGTTCAGATTGTTTCTTGCTTTTGACTTTGCCGATACTGTTACTATGAGTGTTGTTGAACATGCCTTTTTGTGTACATGTGCAAGAATTTCTCTACAATACATGGCTAGGAGAGGAATTGTGTACTCCTTGGATTCGCAATTCAGCTTTACTAGATACTGCTGAAATACTTTTCAAAGTAGTGAATACTAATTTACATTCCCAATAACAGCAAATCAGTGTTCCTATTGTTCCAATGCTTTCCAACATTTGTAACTTTAAGACTTTAATGTTTTTTTAATCTGATGAGTAAGAAATGGTATCTTCTATGACTTTAATCTTCATACTTCTTTTTACTAATGGGACTGACCATCTACTCATATGTTTATTGGCCATTTGGTTTCATATTCTCTGAATTTATGTTCATACATTTTGCCCATTACTAACAGATTTAATTATCATTTTTTGTGTCATTTAAAAAATTATTGCAGTAAAATATATGAAATATAAAATTTGCCATTTTAACTATTTGTAGTTGTACAACTCAGTGGCATTAAATATATTCACAGTGTTGTACACCCATTCCCACTATCTACTTCAGAACTTCTTCATCACTCCAAACAGAAACTCTGTATCCATTAAGCAATAATTCTTCTCTCCTTCTTACCTCTCCCCACAGCCTCTAATCACTTCTAATCTGCCTTCTGTCTCCATGAACTTGCCTATTATATATATATTCATATAAATAAGATCATACAGTATTTTTCCTTTAGCATTTGGCTTACTTCACTTAGCATAATGTCTTCAAGTTCATTCATGTTGTAGTATGCATCAGAACTTCATTTCTTTTTTATGGCTGAATAATATTCCATTGCATACATATACCACATTTTGTTGATCGTTTTATTGGCATATTTAGGATGTCCACATTTTGGCTGTTCTGAAAAATACTGCAGTGAACAGTAACACACAAGTGTCTGAGTTCCTGTTTTCAAATCTTTTGAATGTATATTTAGGAGTGGAATTGCTGGGTCATATGGTAATTCTATGTTTAAATTTTGGAGGAGCTGCCAAACTATTTTCCACAGAACCTGTACCATTTTGCGTTTCCATCGTAAACCTACAAGGTTACTATTTCTCCATACCCTTACCAAACTTACTATTTTCTTTATTAACAAAATTGTAGCCATTCTAGTAGGTATGAAGTGGTATCTCATTGTGATTTTGATGTGCATTTCCCTAATGACTAATGATATTGAGCATCCTTTCATGTGCTATTTGTATATCTTCTTTGAAGAAATGTCTACTCAACTCATTTGTCCATTTTTTAACATAGATTGTCTTTTTGTTGTTGAGTCTTAGAAGTTCTTTATGTATTTGTATGCTAACCCCTCATCAGAAATATGATTTGCAAAAATTTTCTACTGTAGGTTGTCTTTTCACTTTTTTGAAAATTTTCTTTGATGCACAAAATTCTTAATTTTGATGAAGTCTAATTTGTCTGTTTGTCATTTGTTGCTTCGGTTAAACAATTTTTGTTTCTAATTGATTTTTAGTAATTCTCTCTCCATATGCTGGGCATGAATTCTACATTGATTGTATTCATTACAAATATCTTCCTCAAGTATATGACTTCTCATTTACCCTTTTAAATAATTGTCTTTTGATGAGCAAAAGTATATATTTTAATTTTGTCATATTTATCCATATTTTAATTTGTGATTTATATTTTTAGTCTTTCCTTTAAGAGGTTCATCTTGTTCAAAGGTCAAAAAGACATTGATATGGTTTGGCTATGTTCCCATACAAATCTTGTTTTGAATTTTAGTTCCTATAATTCCCACAGGTTGTAGGAGGGACCAGGTGAAGGTAATTGAATAATGGGGGTGGTTTCCCCCATCCTGTTCTCATGTTAGTGAGTAAGTTCTCATGAGATCTGATGGTTTTATAAGGGGCTTCCCCCTTTGGTGTCAGCTCTCATTCTTCTTCTCCCTATTGCCATGTGAAGAAAAACTTGTTCACTTCCCCTTCCACCATGATTGCAAGTTTCCTGAGGCTTCCCCAGCCATGCTGAACTGTGAGTCAATTAAACCTCTTTCCTTTATAAATTACCCAGTCTTGGGTATCTCCTTATAGCAGTGCAAGAATGTACTACTACAGTAAATTGGCATTGCAGAGAGTGGGGCACTCCTGTAAAGATACTCGAAAATGTGAAAGTGACTTTGGAACTGAGTAACTGAGGCAGAGGTTGGAACCCTTTGGTGGGCTCAGAAGAAGACAGGGAAATGTGGGAAAGTTTGGAACTTCCTAGAGACTTGTTGAATGGCTTTGACCTAAATGCTGATAGTGATATAGACAATGACATCCAGGCTGAAGTGGTCTCTGATGGAGATGAGGAACTTGTTGGGAACTGGAGTAAAGGTCACTCTTGCTATGCAAAGAGACTGCCAGTGTTTTGTCCCTGTCCTAGAGATCTGTGGAACTTTGAACTTGAGAGAGATGATTTAGGGTGTCTGGTGGAAGAAATTTCTAAGCAGTAATGCATTCAAGAGGAAGCAGAGCATAAAAGTTTGGAAAATTTGCAGGCTAGTGATGGGATAAAAAAGAAAAACCAAATTTTCTGGGGAGAAATTCAAGCCTGCTGTAGAAATTTGCATAAGTAACAAGGAGCTGAATGTTAATCACTAAGACAATGGGTGATTGTCCACTGGCATTGGGTGAATGTCCAAGGGCATTGTCAAGAGACCTTCCCAATAACCCCTCCCATCAGACGCCCAGAGGCCTAGGAGGAAAAAATCATTTTATGGGCTGGACCCAGGGCCACCTCTTGTGTGCACCCTGGGGACTTGGTGCCCTGTGTCTTGGCTGTTCTAGCCATGGCTAAAAGGGGTCAAGGTACAGCTTGAGTTGTGATTTGAGAAGGTGCAAGCCCCAAGCCTTGGCAGCTTCCATGCGGTGTTGAGCCTGTGGATGCACAGAAATCAATAATTGAGGTTTGGGAATCTCCACCTAGATTTCAGAGGATGTACGGAAATGACTTGATGTCCAGGCAGAAGTTTGCTGCAGGGTCAGAACCTTCATGGGGAACCTCTGCTAGGGAAGTGTGGAAGGGAAATGTGAAGTTGGAGCCCTCACACAGAGTCTCCACTGGGGCACTCAACACCAGACTGTGAAAGCAGCTGGGAGGAGGCCTGTACCCTCCAAAGCCACAGAGGTGGAGCTGTCCAAGGTCATGGAAGCCCACCTCTTGCATCATTGTGACCTGGATGTGAGACATGGAGTCAAAGGAGATCATTTTGGAACTTTAAGGTTTTATGACTTCCCTGTTGGATTTTAGACTTGCATGGGGCCTGTAGTCTCTTCATGTTGGCCAATTTCTCCAATTGGGAATGGGTGTATTTACCCAATGCCTGTACCCCCATTCTATCTAGGAAGTAACTAACTTGCTTTTGACTTTATAGGCTTATACGTGGAAGGGACTTGCCTTGTCTCAGATGAGAGACTTGGACTTTTGAGTTAATGCTGGAATGAGTTAAGACTTTGGAGGACTGTTGGAAGGGCATGACTGTGTTTGGAAATGTGAGGACATGAGATTTGGGGGGGTCAGGGGTGGAATGATATGGTTTGGTTTTATCTCCACCCAAATCTCATCTTGAACTGTAGTTCCCATAATCCCCATGTTTCATGAGAGGGACCTTGTCAGGGGTAACTGAATCATGGGGGCAGTTACTCTCATATTGTTCTCATGATAGTGAGTGAGCTCTCATGAGATCTGATGGTTTTATAAGGGGTTTGCCCCTTCACTCAGTTCTCATTCTTCTTCTCCCTGCCGCCCTGTGAAGAAGGACATGTTTGTTTCCCTTTCTGCCGTGATTGCAAGTTTCCTGAGGCCTCCCCAGCCATGCTGAACTGTGAGTCAATTAAACATCTTTTTCTTATAAATTACCTACTCCTGGGTATGTTCTTACAGCAATGTGAGAATGGACTAATACAGGTATTACTCCATATTTCGCTTTCTAAATGTTTCAAAGTTTTGCTTTCTAATTTAGACCTTTAATACAGTTCCCCTCTTGATGTGTCTGGCAACATTAGGAACACCTCTTGATGTCCTTGCTGAACTTCAGGTGTCACCGCAAGTGCCCTACCAGCAACATTTTACTTCCATCTCCTGCTTCTATCTGGTTCTTTCAGGTTGTCCTTATTGACTTCTGCTTTTTCTAGAAGGAGATTCATGGATTGCCTTTCTATATCTCCTTCAGTCCAGTTCTGTTAGTATCTGACAGCATTGTGATAAAACTTCTTGCTTGTGCCTGTTAAAAATATAGGCTTTTTCCACATTGTGTTTTCTATACAATTTTATTAGGAATCTGGAAGACAGAAAATTAGGCAACTGTATTGGTGCCATCCCAAACACTCTGCAGAGCCTTTTCTAATTGCCTTGGCCAATTGTGGTGTTGCTTGGAAGGGGAGACCAGGCATCAATGTGGTCCTTCCTGATCTTGACATTTCAGAAATAGAATATCCCTTATTAGCAGCATGGCATATACAACTTGTTTTACAAGATGAACTTTTTTTCCCTTCTAGTCAGATGTCAGCTGGATCCTTGTATTTTCATAAATTACACAGTTTATTTGACAAAGGCTAATCAATACTATTTCAGAATCCTAATTTCTATCTATACCTACATCTTGTATTGAAAGATGAAAATAACTGATAGCACTGAACATTTTAAGCAGGGAGAGAAATGATCACTACTCATTTTCCCTGTGTATGGCAGAGAATCACATGAACAGAGGAATGGGAAAGGACATTGATTTTGGAGTTTGAAACATCTAGCTTTTTGAAAATGGTATAAGTAAACATCAGTTGCAATGACTGCAGCTGAAAGAATCATGACTGCCTGTCATTTTCTTTAATAAGCTTCAAAACATCCATGATTGGGAAGTCATGGGAAAAGTTAAAGGGATTCATCTGGGACTTTGGAAATCTGGATTATCAATCTGACTCTCCTTAGTAGGTGAATATGTTCTCTACATGTTATCTCTGGGTCATTCCCTACATTGTTTGCATTGCTGTTACTACAAGATTTTATTTTTTTAATTGTTTTTAAATCTTGAGACAGGGTCTCACTATGTTACCCAGGCTAGAGTGCAGTGGCACGATCTTGGCTCACTGCAACCTCCGCCTCCCGGGTTCAAGTGATTCTTGTGCCTCAGCCACCCAAATAGCTGGGATTACAGGTGCCTGGCTAATTTCTGCATTGTTAGTAGAGACAGGGTTTCATCATGTTGGCCAGGCTGGTCTCGAACTCATAACCTCAAGTGATCTGCCCACCTTAGCCTCCCAAAGTGCCGCAATTACGGGTGTGAGCTACAGTACTTGGCCATAGCAAGGTTTTTGAGAAGATCACATAAGGCAATGCATGGGAAAGTGTCTCATGAACCATAAAGCACAGGCTGTAAGATGGGTATTGTAATGTCCAGCTGATGAGATAAGAGCAACTGCTCCTGGCTGAGTTAGAAGTTACCTGAAAGTCACAACTAATTAAGGTATTATTTTTAAATTCTCAAACTGTCTTCATATTATTTTTCAGGAGTCTACATATCTAGCCATATGTACAAAAAATCCCTAAAACACGTAGCTGACGTTTTAGATGAAAGGCGAAATGAGCAATTTACTCTATGGACACACGAGGAGAAAATGGACTATAGAGACCCTGCAGCAGTCCTGGGAGTGAGGGCAAGCACAGAACCTTGCAAGAAGGAAAATGGAGGAGGACCCATCCAGGGATGGATATCATGCCACTGTGTTTCCCAGCCTTTCTGTGTTCCAGCCAGTCTTTTAGAGGAGGTCCTGCCCTGTGTAACTTATTATGGATTTGAGATTACAAAAATATGATCATTCTTGGCAAAGCATCCCAGATGCTGGGAGAGCAACTGCAGAATAAGCTACTCTGTAGAATGATTTGATTCAAAATATGTCCAATTTCTACCCAGTCGAAGGCTCCTGAAATGTTTGTAGCATCTGTGGGCTCTGAGCTACTCCAGTCCAGGGTTTCAGATGCTGGCAGGCATTTCCCTCTATTAAATCAGTCTTAAAGGTTTGCCATATGCACTTCAATCAAACCTTTCCCCCACACACGCTCCCATAAAATTGCTGCTCTACAGCAAATCTTTTCAACCACACTCATGTAAATGTGGCTTTTTCTATGAATAGAAGAGAAAGAATACGTTTAATATCTGGTTCAATAGCAACTTTATATACCCCACTGAGCTTTATGCCATGCCATGGGATACTGCTGCTTAATTCTCAGGAGGTCGTCAGTTGATATCTGGTCAGGCCATATATATAGTGAGATCCCATTATGCCATAGGGTTGGGGCTCAGGGATAAAATTCATTTTATAGATTTCCTACTCTAAGTTTCATTTCTCCAGACTTCATAGCTTTCAAAGTGTTGGTTTTTTTTTTTACACCCAGGTAATATAGGCAGAGCAGATGTTATTATCTGTATTTTATAGATACAAAAACTAAGGCTTAGTTATGTCTTGGAGATGTTAAATATAGTTCACTCTACTACATTCAGTAGGACTTTTTTACTATATTATTTTATGTAACTTATTTTCTAGTTCTGTAATGTATTGTAGCTTAATCTTTGAACCATGTCTGGCCAAAATCATAGGAGTCAGACCTGTATCCTTTTTAACTCTTTGAAATTATAGTGATATATATATATATATATATATATATATACATACACACACATATATATATATACATATACACATATATGTCACTACATATATCCAAATATATATACATATATTTGGAAATATAATAAACTGATGTATTTCTCATTCCCCTTCAATCATAATGTCCTACAGAAGGCAAGGCAGACACCTCTTAGAACAAATCAGTCCACAGGGTAGAGGAGGGGGATATGACCTTCAGGATTTCCTTGCCAAGTAGGAAGCAGAAGAGAAAGTCCTGTAGTACTGGGAGGGGAAAGAGAATATCTTAGTTCTTTAGGAGTAGGTTGGAGAGGCAGCTGACTTGTTGGAACAGTGGTAGGTTGAGCTTGATGCTAATAGTGGCAGGAGGTGATCTGGCCACGGTTAGGGATGCATTGAGGCAGATGAACCGGACATTGCTCTGTCTCCAAAGCCAGTGGGTGGGATGCAGAGTATCCCAAAGTTCCTGTGGGGACTCTTGGATAAATATCCAGTTGTAGAATGGGTCAGCAGGTCTGGGTCAGGATCAGGAGGTACACTCAACTATAATAGGCAACCTTGACTACAGACTTCAGCAGCTGCTCCAGCACATTGCTGCCACAAGTGGTCACATCCCAGGACTTTGGGGCCCAAAGCTGAGAGGACCCTCTACTGATTAAGCCCCACTTCCCAGCCCCATTACACTGAGGACTGGTAAGCTACTTTTTATATCCACATGGTATCTTCTCTTCAAAAACGTACAGGTGTCATAAAGAAAACTTGAGAGATGAGTATTTTTCCAAATGAGTCTTTAAAAAGTTCTTTTAAACCAGTGTGGACAGAGAAACCTTTAATTCATTAGTTTAAAATTCGTTCTTTAATCGCCTCCATCACCACCTTCCCTATTCCCCCAATTCCCAGGGAGATGGGGGTGCTCATGAGTTTAGTTCAGCTTTAGGGATACAAAGAAAGTTACTGTTTTTGGTATAACTGAATTTTAGGAGATGAATTGTGTGAATTGTTCACCTTGTTATAACAGGAGAGAAAAATATTTCATAGGTAGTGGAGCTGAAGGCTATGTTAAAGGTTAGCATATATGACAACCTTGGAAACGATAGGAAACCATAGGTATTTTTCCTTTCTTGTGTTTTCTTTCACTCTTGCTTGCCTAAACATCTATTATATTATGATTGTCCATGAAAATGCCTTCCTCCAGGAGGGCTGTCCGGGAGCCCACAAAGTGTGCCTCCAAGGGTTCCTTGGCTTCTCGATTTAATTACCATAAGACTTTTTGCAGCTGCCCCATGGTGTTTCCAGGCTTTCCAGAAGCTGTGCTGTAAATCTTCCACCCACCGACACCTTTTGTATATCTCTCAGCCAGAATAATTGGGAAGAAAATTATGTTCATGTTATTTCAGTTGGAGAAAATGCTAATAATTCAGGGATCTGTGCAGTGGGACATAGAAATCCATTACTTTTAGGGTTAGCTCTATATTCCATTGACCTTGGGCAAGTCCCTGGGCTACTGTGAAATGGATGGGCTAGGTGATTTTAAATGTCCTCGTTTATGATTTGTTTGATTTGCTTATTCATTTAACACACATGTATTAAATGCCTACTGTGTGCAATCCTAGGTGCTAGGATGTGTTCAGTCAGATGGGCATGGTCATTGACTTCATGGTGCTTTTATATGGATAGATAAATTCAGAAACTCTACAATAGATTCTAAAATGACATTCCCACGTAAAACCATGAGACAAACCCTTATTTCTTTATAATAGAATTAGCTTTTCACAGCAATACTTTCACTTCAAACGTTCCTGCTCATTCTGAACCAACTCTTTCACAAGTTCAGTGTTTGGTGCTCAAAAAAGGCATTGGAGACTACATAGAGGCCTCAGCACAGATACAGCTGGCAGAAGGACTGTCTTTAGGGATTAGGGAAACATAATGAAAGTGATCAAGAGATGAGCACCTATTATACACTAAGTATAGTGCTATGGGTTTTACATGTGTTATCTCAGTTTGGGAGGTTCAATCCCATTACTCTTTGTCCTGAACTCCCAAGTAAACTGTAGATGGTTTTCCATCAGAGCTTTCTGTCTTCTTTACCATGCCATCTGCTCCTATTTAGTAAAATACAGCACAAGAGGCCACCACATGGACTAAATGAAAGAGAAAGGGTGAGGGGAAGAGAGCTTCTTGGTGAAGAAAGGGTGCATATGAGGGAGAAACAGATGGGAAGAGTAATACCAGTGAGCTTACCTCTTAATTTCATAAGAAAAGGCCATTTTATAGCCATCTCTATTATTTTGAAGTAATGAAACATTTTGCAAAGTGAGAAATCGTGTCATCTGTTGTGCTTCAGTAGGCTTAATCTAAAGAGAAGCAAAGTATTTCATATGTTTTTATGAGAAACTTTGAAAAAAAGAAAACAATGACTAACCATCTGGTATATTTTTAAATCTGCTCTGGAATGTATATTTTACATATTTTCTGGATTGTCGTATTTTACTGCCAAGCATGCTTGCAAATACCCCTATTTCAGAGCTGCATGTTCAGATGATTGCTGGAAGAGTACAAAAAAGAAAGAAAGAAAGAAAGAAAGAAAGAAGCCAACAAAACCCCCACACCCCCATGACAGTACTCTGCCCATCCTTCATTCAGAATGATTAGCCATAAAGAATCTCAAACTGGGGCATATACACCTAAAATATTCATGAATAACTCGTGTGTGGGAAAACCTCCCTCAATGAACCTCAAGTAGTTCATTTTCTGAGAGCATACTCTTTACCTTCTGTGGAGGGGTCAACATTTATACACAATGATTTAGATAGGATAAGAATATAAGAAAAAACTTTATTTTCTTTATCTGATGCTCCTTTCTGAGCTCCTGAAAATGGTTGAAAAGGCTTACATTTATAAAGACATCTTGGTTTTATACTTTGGGTAAATATTCAGTTGATTTAAAATTCAAACTCTATCACTGTTGTTTCTTCCCTTTCAAAGGGTCTGCTGTCCTTTCCAAAGAGGGCATCAGGTAAAAGAGAAGGTGGACCTTATGCCCGTGGGGTGGAAGCTTTGGCCTGCTTGGTGTCTTCTGCGAGGTCCCTGGATAGCCGTTTTGACTTCCCTAGTCTCTGACATCTGCTGAGTGTGGCTTGTCCTGTCTGGCCTGTTTGTATGCCGTGTGGTAGCTGCTGCTGCTACTTGAAATTTTTCCACCACCTGCAATCAGGACTGGCAACATAATTTGTGAGACCCAGTGCAAAATGAAAATGTGAGACCCTTTGTTCAAAAACTAAGAATTTCCAGATGGCTACACTAGAGCGTTAAATCAAGCACAGGACTCTTCTGAGCACAGGGTTCTTTTACAATTCTCTGCTATACTCACTCTCCAGAGTAACTCCACTATAACTGACCTGGCAAGGAGACCACTCTAAGTCTTTAGGAGATCAGGGAGGGAGAGAAGCTGAGTGGAAGAAGACAGATTTTTTTTTTCAAGTGAGATGAGCAAGAGCATGGATACACATTAATGAGTCTTGTCCTTGACATATACTTTGTCACTGAATTCTTACTTGCTAAACTTGTCAATGGTTGCTCTAAACCAAGTTCTCTGTAATTTGCTTTCTCTTTTTGCAAAGGTCAGTGTCCTCTTATTTAGGTGGCTGTTTTCTCCGTGTTGTGGAAACAAGGATTTTAAAGCCCTTTATTTTATTTATTTATTTATTTTTTTGAGACGGTGTCTCGCTCTGTCACCCAGGCTGGAGTGCAGTGGCGCGATCTCGGCTCACTGCAAGCTCCGCCTCCCGGGTTCACGCTATTCTCCTGCCTCAGCCTCTCCGAGTAGCTGGGACTACAGGCGCCCGCCACCACGCCCGGCTAATTTTTTGTATTTTTAGTAGAGACGGGGTTTCACTGTGGTCTTGATCTCTTGACCTCATGATCCGCTCGCCTGGGCCTTCCAAAGTGCTGGGATTACAAGCGTGAGCCACCGCGCCCGGCCTTTAAAGCCCTTTATGGGAAAGAGTTTCATCCTTTTGCATTTTAGCTAGACATAGATCCTCCTCCTTTGAGTGTCCTGGCCCTTTCATATTAACACCATTAAAACTCCTTCCTCTGCAGCCACTCCCCACATGCCCTAAATCTAGAAAATTTGTCTTGAAACACCAAGCTTTAATATTTTACATTATTTTTGTGCACTGTCTTCAGTGTGGGGTGGGAAGCATTTTCTTGGGATGGAAATAATATTTTGTTGTATAAGGGCTAGTATATTAAAGATACTTTATTAAGCATTCAGAATCCAAGTGAATCCTTTTATTGGGGATGGACCTATCTTGCTTTTATAAGAAGGAAATACACTTATGATTTAACTCCATTAGAACGTAATAAAACCTAGATCTGTCTCTTATATTGTATAGATATATACGTAGGCAGTTGAAATAAGATTAAAATATTTTGACAGCAAACTGGGTGGCAATTCACCATAACATTGAATGCCACTTTTTTTTTTTAATTCAAAGTGTTAGTCAGTCACAAATTACATATTGTTATGCTAACAGTATCTTATCTAATGACAAAAATTCAGTGTCAATATCTTAGCTCTAAGGGCCAATGCTTCTGTGTTAAATTAACATAACATCTTTATTTTGCTGTTCACTATTTACTTGGAACAGGGCGCAATGGGAAAAAAAGTCTGTGGAGCCCCACACCAGTAGTAATACCTAAAACTACAGACAAAGAGGTGAAATAAGGTGGCCAGCTACTCTGTTTGATTTGTCAGCAGCTAACAACCGCTTCTTAATACCATAATTCAAATTCATGCATATTATGCACAGGCAGCTGATTTTGATATTTCTAGGAATAAAAAAGTGTTTTATCCAACAGATGTATTTAATATGTGGAAAAATGTGCTAATGTATAGCTGAAAGATACTGCAAGGGGTTGAGCATGTAGATTTTTAAAAATCACTCATCAGCAATATTGTTCCAGTTAAAAATATGATTGGTAATTTCCAGATTTTCCCTTTACTCACTCTTCCTATGTCCCTATTTTCTCCACATACTAGCGAAATGGTGGCAGATTTCCATTCATTAATCAAGTCCCTCAAAATGCTTCTTAAATCTGAGACTTTCTTTACCTCTTCCCACCATCAGTGTTTAGGTTCCTGTTGTTTCAGTCCTCCACACTTAAGCAATACTCTTTGTCTTCTTCTCTTCACTCTCATTCTTATCTAATTTATCCTATATACAGATGCCATACTGATCTTCTGAAAGTGACACTCAATTGTACTATTATTCTACTCAGAAACCTTAAAGATGTCTTAGAGCACAGAGAATAAAGTCCAACTTCCTTATGCTGGCATTTAGTCCCTATATAATTTGGCCCCAGCAGCCTTCTTAATCTATATTCCCACTCAACCCCTGATCTCTCCAAGGAAAAATCTTACGTTTTATTTCAGATTAGTTGGTTGACAACTACCCAAGGATGCTTCCACCCTTGTGTGTGTCTTTGCGTAGTGTTTCTTCATCATCCAAAGGGTGCTCCCACCACCCCCACCACGTAGCCAGGTCATTGCCAATCTCTAAACTCAGCTGAAGTGCTCTCTGCTCTGTGGAACTTTTTTCCATCACCTGGGACAACAGGTATTTTGGTTCTTAAAATTTACTCAACCAATGATTATTAAGCTCCTGTACACGTCAAGCCCTATGGATGTAACAATGAGCAGCCAGACACAGTCTGTGTGCTCATGGAGGTTCCAGTCTAGAGAAAACCTGGTGTGAAACAGGGAAAATCTCTCCATTTCTAGAGCATCGATTATCTATGAACTAATTAGGATACAAAATCTCTTATATCATGGAGTATATATTGATATCTCATTTCTGTCTTTGACCACTTTGAGACCAGAAACCTCGTGTCTTACCTGCAGTGCCAAATAAAAGGCAGAGTTGCATGTCGGGAAATAGAGCAGGCCTGCACCCAGACTGCGGGTGTTTAACTTGGCTCTGATCCTCGCTGCTTTTGTAGACCTGGGTAAGTTACTCATTAACCTCTCACATCGCCTCTTTAAAAAGGAGCATAATAACAGTCCCTACCAAGACAGATGGCAGTAAACATGAAGTGATTTCACATGTGTAAGGTGCTTCAAACAAAGTGGGGCACGTATACTAGGTGTTGAGTAAATGTTAGTTTTTGTAATTATTTTTATAATGCCACAGGCTGTGTGGCCTTAGGCAAATCATTTAACTTCACAGTAGCTTCTTTATCCCTTCCATAAAATAAGGATAATGATGTTAGCCAGATAAAGGCCCATGTGTGTGTTTGAGGAAATGAGATAAAAGATGAAAGTGCTTGGAAAATTGGTGCATGTTATAGAAACGTAGCGCTCATTCATGAACTCATGCTGGTGTCTGAGGAAAATCACCACATTCTGGTCTTCACAGAGTCTACAGTCCAATAGGAACAGTGGACAAGACCATTAAAGAAGGATTTACAGCACACTGTGCTTAGCAGGGGGACAGGGAAGAAGAAAACTCTTCAAGTATCCAGCAGGAACATCCCAAATAGGCCCGGGATGGTGATGGTCAGAGAAGGCTCATCCAAGAGGGAACAATGTATGTAGAAGCCTGGAAAACTGTGAGTTGGGCTTGTTTGAACAAAAAAACAAAGTTCAGTGTAGCAGCACATTGAGTATGGGCACAGCAGCAGCAGGAAAGTGAACGTTACGCTGGGATGACTACATAATTTTAGGGTCCAGTTCAATGTGAAAATGCGTAACATTTCACATTTTCAAAGCAGGGGAAAAAAACCTCTTCCTTTCTTTCCCTTCTCTGTCTTGACCTGCTTTTAAATTTGCTATTTAATGTTGTGCTCCTTTGGGCACAGGGATACACTTGTTGGATGATTGCAGACCCTTTCAGGTGTTAGGGGGTGTCCTAGTCTGCAACTCCGAGTGCATGAGCCTGACTTCAGCCCTCCCTGCACCTGTGCCTAGGCCTCCGCTGCAGGCAGACAGAGGGCTGCAGTGGTTGTTAGGTGGGGCATGGGGGCTTTCGACTGAGAATCCCCCCTGGGGAGGTGAAGGGGCACTGCCATTTGGGAGATAAGTATCTAAGACCTCTGTGCAGGCCTTGTTATCTCCTCAGCCTTCATTTACAAAATACCTATTCAAAGATAAGATTATTAAGAATTTTAAGATGATGACCCTCTGGCTGCACTATTGGTATGTGATTATTTTCTTATATCGTAGGGATAATGTGTAGATACAGCACAAATATATGCAATACCTAATCAATGGGTCATTGAGTCACTTCAGAGAGTTGGTATTTTTAATTTTTATTTTTTTAAAACAATTAAGAGATAGGCCAGTAAAGAGGTGAGTAAATATGTGGGGAAAAAGATATGGAAGATCATACAGCAGTGTGAAAGTTTGAAAATGGTTTCCTCCAAATAGAAGCATTCTCTCTTTGCTTTCTTTATAATGGTTTTAAAATAAACATTAATTTTATAACAAGAAAAAATAAGTTACATAATTTTTTATTAAAAAGCTCTGGAAATGTTTTTCTCTAGTACTGTTCAGATAAAGGAAGGCTCTAAAAGATGTGTGTTCCTAGCAGAAATGATCAGCCCGGCTCTGCCCCAATCTGACAAAGATCACCATCATTGTGTTTCTAGAAGAAACCCAATTTGGCCATTTTTTAAAAATAAAAATATATTTGGATTTCGTTGCTGTGATTGTTAATTTTATGTGTCAACTTGACTGGGCCATGGGATGCCCAGATATCTGGTTAAGCATCATTTCTTAGCATTCGAATTGGTGAATTGAATAAAGCAGATGGCCCTCATCAGTGTGTGTGGGCGTCATCTAATCTGTTGAGGGCCTGAATGGAACAGAAAACTGAAAGGAGTCTCAATTTGCCATCTGCCTGACTGCCTGAGCTGAGACATCAATCTTCCCCTGCCCTCAGCATTCTTGGTTCTCAGGCCTTCACACCTGGCTTGGAATCTGTAACATCAGTTCTCTGGCTTTCAGGCCTTAAAACTACACCCCTGGCTGTCCTGGGTCTCCAGCTTGCTGATGGCAGATGCTGGAACTTATTAGCCTCCGTAATCACATGAGCTAATACCTGTTTGAAAAAGTGCATATATTTAAAAGATATAAGGTATGAGCTAATACCCTATTTAGAATCTCTCTATGTCTATATATCTATATCTATCTCTCTCTAGAGAGAGCCGTATCTGTCTGTATATGTATCTCTATATATCTATCCTTATCTATCTATATCTTTTTTTGAGAGAGTCTCCCTCTGTCACCCAGGCTGGAGTGCAGTGGCATGAGCTTGGCTCACTGCAACCTCCACCTCCCGGGTTCAAGCAATTCTCCTGTCTCAGCCTCCTGAGTAGCTGAGATTACAGGCACCTGCCACCATGCCTGGCTAAGTTTTGTATTTTTAATAGAGACGGGCTGGTCTTGAACTCCTGATCTCACGTGGTCTGCCTGTCTTGGCCTCCGAACATGCTGGGATTACAGGTGTGGGCCACCACGCCTGGCTGATATCTATATCTTCTGTTGGTTCTGTTTCTTTGGAGAACCCTGACTAATAGAGCACTAGAACAATAATTTATTTTTGTTTCTATGTTTAAAAATGAGGTGAGAAAATGGTAGACTATTATTTTATGTTAGGAAAAATATTTTGAGATAAAATGAGAGGGCAGGGGGGATTTGAGCAGAGCAAGAACATATCTTACTCCTTGGAAGGTAGAGGACTTATATTTTTATGGCAAAGCCTTTATGTTTTGGGAATTCAGCTTCAGAAATGTCAAAATAAATGGGTGGCAGCTCTAAACAAGGTTCTAGACTCTGGAATTCTTATAAAGCTTTAGTATTAATGATACACTACCTTCACAAAAATATGTTGAAGACTGTCTTTATATTTTTTGTACTCTGGAAGTGTGGGTAAGATCAGAATCATCTGATTCTTAGATGGTTAGTTGAACTGTCCCATAAAAACGTTTGGATCTGTTGGTTATTTGTGGATAGACTCTAAACTATTAATTTAATTTAAAAAATAGTTATAGTTGTATTCAGTGTTTCTACATAATCTCAGATAATTTTTGGTGAGCTATATTTTTCTAGGGATTTGTTTTTTGTAAACTTTCAATATCACTGACATAGTTTTAAAATCTGTTTTGAATCTAGGTATGTTTTAATTTTCATTCCTGATATTTACTTGTGTCTAATTTTTTCTTGCTCAGAATTGACAGAGCTTTATTTTAATAATTATTCTTTTATAGAACCACCTTTTCTCCTTTTATTTAATTGATTTCTGCCCTCAGTTTTATTATTTTTTTGAAACTATGTCCTTTGGACTTACCTTGTTGCCTTTTTAAGCTGTTAAAGGTTATGCATTTCTTTCCAACTACAGTCATCACAAATTTTGAAATGGAGTATGTTCATAATCATTCAGCTCTAAGCATTTCTAATTTCCACTGTTATTTAATTTTGGGGACTAAATGCATGAGACTTTTGAAAGTTATTGCTTGTTATTGATTTTTTTAAAAGTCAGGTTTATTGAAGCATAATTTACATACAGTAAAATTTACCCATTTTTAGTGTTTAGTTTGATGAGTTTTGACAAATATATACAGTCATGAATCCACTACCAAAATCAAATATAAAATATTTCCATCACACTACAAAATTCCCCTGTGTCCTTTTGTGATCAATCTCCTACTCCATCTCCCAGCCTCTGGCAACAACTGATCTGATTTCTTTCCCTCAGGTTTTGCCTTGTTATTGATTTTAATTTAGTTGCACTGTGGACAGGGAACATGGACTTTATAATAATGATTCTTTTGATATTTAATGAGATTTGCTTTTGGCCCATTATGTGGCTAATTATCATAAAGTATCTTTAGTTTTCAATTGCTTTATGCAGAGTTCTGTATATGTTAGTTAAATCTAACTTGTTTAGAGTGTTTTTCAATCTTCTATTTTCTTACTCATTTTCTACCTGATTTATCAATTTCTTTTTTTTTTTTTTTTTTGGAGCTGGAGTTTCGCTCTTGTTGCCCAGGCTGGAGTGCAATGGCGCGATCTCGGCTCACCACAACCTCCGCCTCCCAGGTTCAAGCAATTCTCCTACCTCAGCCTCCCGAATAGCTGGGATTACAGGCATGCACCACCACACCCAGCTAATTTTGTATTTTTAGTAGAGACGGGGTTTCTCCATGTTGAGGCTGGTCTTGAACTCGTGACCTCAGGTGATCCGCCCACCTTGGCCTCCCAAAGTGCTGGGATTACAGGCGTGAGCCACCGCGCCCGGCCTGATTTATCAATTTCTGAAAGAAGTATTAACGTATGAAAATTTCCCCTATCCTGGTAAATTTGCCCATTTCTTCTTGCAGTGTTGTCAGCTTTTTGCCTCATGCATGTTGATGTTAGGTTCTTAGAAGTTTAGAGTTAATAACTTTTTCTGGCCTTTTACTTTAAATGTTTCTGAGTCTTTACGTTTTATTTGTTTTGTGTACAAAGCCTAGAGCAGTTTATTTTATAACCCAATTTTAACAATTTCTGCCATTTAACTAAACAGTTTAGACCCTTTACATTTATTGTGATTACTTATAGTTTCGATTTATCTCCCTCACTTGACTTTTTGCTTTAAATTATATATTTTTTCTCTTTCTGCCTACTTTTGAATTATTTGAGATTTTGTTTATTCATTGGTTTTATTCCATACCCTCACCTGCTTTGGGAGCTATATACACTACTGTTAATCTTTGTGTGACCACTCATAACATTTTAATATGCCTAGTTAATTTAACAAAATCTAAATTTAGTATCACCACCTTCTTCTTAAACAGTGAAATAACTTCAGAATTCTTTGAACGTGATTTTACCACTCCTATTATCTATATTGCTGTTATCCAGTATCTAAGTTCTACCCCATTTTTATATCCTCCAAATTAATTGTTTTATACAGTCTGCTTAGATCTATTCACATATTTGCTAGATTCTTCATTCCCTACTTCTTCTAGCCTCTCAAACTTTGCCCCTAACACCATATTTCTTCTTCCAGAAGTATATCCTTTATAAATTCTTTTAATGGTATTCTGTTGCTAGTCAACTCTCTTAATTTGCTCTTGTTCTTTTTATCTGTATACACAATTCTTGGCAGACAGTTATTTTCTCTGGATGTTTGATGCTATTGTGTCTCTACCTTTTGTCTTCCATTGTTGCCATTAACTCTTATGATTCATTAATCTACAAAATTAGTTTTGGAGCATCCTCAGTTATTCTACAAATATTGTCTAATCTCTGTTCCTATTATTCTCTTCTAGAAATCCAATTTGACATATCCCAGAGTAACTCATTTTATCTTTCATGTTTCTTAGTTTTCATGATTTCCATCTATTTGTGTTGCATTTGGGGCAATTTCCTTAGGCTTGTCTTCCAAGTAATGCCCACCCTTTAATTATGTAGGTCTTCAAAGATCCAGACTTTATCTAGAGGTCTTAGTTCCTAACTTGAAAGCCCAGTGCCTAGGTTTTGTTACCCTAGAGGTTGTTGTTAAAAGCAAGTGATTAGGTTAGGAATAAGAGCAAATGCCTAAAGAAGCCAAATCTCACATTAGATTGTTATGCTGGTTTTCCTTTTTTTTTTTTTTTTCAGTTTGTGACCATTTCTTTTTTATTTTTATGATCTCAGCTACATATTTCAAAAGGTGATGGTTATGTCTCATCCATTATGTCTAGGGGTTTCATGCAGAAAGAATTCTCTTTTTTTGGTATAATTATCTACCATATTGCTAGAATTGGAAGTCTAGAGTGCATTCTTTACCTGGGTTTCCTTTTTATGTGGTCAGATTTTAGTAAATATGTATCTTGGCTTCCAATATTTTTGTGATGTGCAAGAATACAAAGCATTCTACAACCCTGCTGTCTTACAATCATTATTTTACTCATTTATCCACAAGTCTTTGGGTCTATATATTTTTTCTTAATTTCTTAATTTAAATTTCTTTTTAATGACACCCTCAACTAACTAGCTCAAAGTCAGATGTGGGCTTTCTTAGATGCCAAATAGCTGGAGGCAGAGTCAGAAGAATGTATGTATGGGTATTATCACACCAGCTGGGGATCTATTTTTATGATTAGTAGTACTGAGCTTGATATTAGAAGTAGGAAAGTTATGATGTCTGTAAATATTACCTTAAATGGAAATGAATAGATGGGTGTTTCTGCATAGGGACGTAAGCCTCCAAGTATAAAAGAACTATGTTACAATGCAAAATTAAGCTTTATGGAACTGACAAGTCCCTACCTTGCTTGGAAAGTATCACTAGTAGCTACACACCACTTTTTGAGGTTAGGGAGGGGCCTTGGGAAACTGTGAGGAGACAGTGTTGTTGCTACCTCTCTGTGCGATCCCCTCATTTCAGGTAAGTTTCTATATCTTTTTTCATTGAAGTGTTTGTAGTCCCCTTCTGCCAAGCCAAGCTCACCTCAAGTGGCACATTACCCTCATTTCACATTATAGGCTCCATTTCTCACGATGCTGCCCATTTACAATACGGATTTATAATTGTTGAAATATGCATCTGTTTAGAAAAGACTTCAACTGGATTGTAACTCTTTGAGGACAACATTTTTTTCTTTCATAACTTGTATCTTTTATAACTTGTATTACACTGCTATGGCAGGTGCACAATACAGCAGGTCCTTCAAATAATGTTGTTTCATTCAGTGTCATTTTATTATAACATCGATGAGAAAAAATTTTGATTTCCAGCTGTGGCCTATGTTTGCATGGGTTTTCTCCAGACACTCTGGTTTCCTCCCACATCCCAAAGATGTGAACATTAGGTGAATTGGTGTATCTAAATTGTTCCAGTCTGAGGAAGTGCGGGTGTATGCGTGAGTGTGTCCCATGATGGGATGGCATCCTGGCTAGGTTGGGTTCCTGCCTTGCACCTTGAGCTGCGGGACAGGCTCCAGCCACCTGTGACCCTGAATTGGAATAACTGGTTAAATAATTGTCTTACTTGTTTTTTATGAATCTTTTTTACATGTACTTGACTCTTGTTTATATCAATTAGCCTATGGTAAAATTAGTTTCTTTATATGTAATTTTGCTTAAAGCAACATTTTCCAAAAACCTGTTGTACATACTTTTTGAGTAAGTGAATGAATACCTACCTTTTTCGGTACATCTTCGGTGATTTATCATAGAAATTCATATCTAGAGACTATTTTAAAAGTGAATTTTATATCCCTAAATGAAACTGTCTTAGCCTTAATGGCCTATCATTTCAAAGAGTTTTAGTACTTGGCAACCATTTAATGTATGGATTATTGACCTATTCACTCATATCGCAGATGCTTTGAGCTGTCCAAGTCTGCCAACAGAAATCTGTTTTACAGACTTCAAGATAAATGACTTAGTAGTCTTTAATGGTTGCTGTTATGGATGGCTGTGCCCTTAATTGATAGCTTAGCAGATTAACAGCTCGCTGGATGGATTATTTCACTCATCCATGCATTCTGGAGCATAATGTATCTCTAAAGTAGTTCAAGCCAAATCAAATAAACATTTGCTGAATGTCCACCATGGACAAAACACTGTCTAGGTACTAGGGTGGGGGTGGAGTGGAGATGGTAATCAACTTTAAAACACACAGCTACCACCACAGCAAAACGCATGCAATAAAAATATCAAAGTCAATTGCAGGCATCTACAATTAATGCTTTTTATGAAGATAGGCCAATTCTATATCAATGGAGCACCAATAAAAAATAGTATCAACATTGTTACTCTTAAGAATTCCTAAAACTGGAACTAGAAATACCATTTGACCCAGCCATCCCATTACTGGGTATATACCCAAAGGTTTATAAATCATGCTGCTATAAAGACACATGCACACGTATGTTTATAGTGGCACTATTCACAATAGCAAAGACTTAGAACCAACCTAAATGTCCAACAACGATAGACTGGATTAAGAAAATGTGGCACATATACACCATAGAATACTATGCAGCCATAAAAAATGATGAGTTCATGTCCTTTGTAGGGACATGGATGAAACTGGAAACCATCATTCTCAGCAAACTATCGCAAGGACAAAAAACCAAACACCGCATGTTCTCAACTCATAGGTGGGAATTGAATAATGAGAACACATGGACACAGGAAGGGGAACATCACACACCGGGGACTGTTGTGGGGTGGGGGGAAGGGGGAGGGATAGCATTAGGAGATATACCTAATGCTCAATGATGAGTTACTGGGTGCAGCACACCAACATGGCACATGTATACATATGTAACAAACCTGCACGTTGTGCACATGTACCCTAAAACTTAAAGTATAATAATAAAATAAAATAAAAGAATTCCTAAAACTGGTATGCGGTGAGCGTTTGTATAGGCACATTTGATTGTGCTATGGGTGTTTTATTGAATATTATTGCTTACGAAACATGAAATTAAAAGAAACATTAATAGCATTTGCATAGTTAAGAGATGTGTAAACAGCAAGAGTAGCAGTGGAAATTATGGCCATGGTTAAAACAAACAAATGAGTGCCAAATATTGCCCTATGTATGTTTTCTTCCTAGCTAGTAATGCCAAGTCTAAATAAAGATTTCTTGGAAAAGAGGAGGACTCTTGTGTGCTCAGGAGAGGGTGTGAATAATGGTTAAGAATAAGGGCATTACCACCAAACAGATCTTATTTTAAATCTCCAGCTTTTCAGTTACTAGCAATATGAAAGTGGGCAAGTTATTGAACCTCTCTACAGTTTTATCATTTATCAAATGGGTATAATACCTATTTTGCCATGGAGTTACTTTACCAGGTAGATATAAGGGTCTGGTCCATAGCTTGCACACTCAAAGTGTTCAATAAATAGTAACACTTATTATTCTAATTATTAATTTAGTTCTAAATTTGTGTGTCCACCATAAATGTAAAAATCTAACAATGTCATTTACTGTTAAAGAGAAAGTGTCTAAAGCGTATATTACTGAAAGTCGGTGTGAACTTTGAAGACAAAGTGAACTTGGGGTGCAGCTAGGAAGTTGGATTGAGAAAGGAAAGACTGTATGTATGATGAGTTGGTGAAAACAGGAGAGAGAAAACTGTGGTTGCAGAAACTCAATATTGGTAATTGTAGAAAGGAGTATTGCTATGGTTTCCCCACTGAGCATAGAAGACTGCTCATTAAATCCAGTTTAAATGAGAGAAAAACACTACCAGAAAGCATATAGGAGTTTGGTCTTTTCAGCCTGCTATTTCCTATAGAAATAATTACAATTGCATTTTAATATCTGAAAAACATTTCAGAGCAGAAAGGGTGATATAATTGCACTGAGAAGGACGATAGATGTAAAATTTCTGAAAAAATTAGTAAATATTGTGCAAGTATATCATATGATTATTGTCCTTCCTTGCATCTCTGTGCATAATTTTTTTTTTTTAATTTTATGTCCCAATCAAGACTTAGTTTTCTTAACTCTTTGGCTTTCCTGAATGTTACTGCGATTCACTGCAAGGTCAAAGGGCACAGAAATTCAGGTGGTGCAGAAAGTGAAGTGAGAAAAGATTTTATTTTCTCATTAATGTACTTAAATCAAATAAAAATGCTTGATAAATACAAACAAATCTTGGAGCAAGAGCGGACAGAATGATAAAAACAAGTTTTCTTCATGCCTGCTAAAGTGTCTTTTTTTTTTTTTTTTGAGACTGAGTCTTGCTCTGTTGCCCAGGCTGGAGTGCAGTGGCGTGATCTCGGCTCACTGCACCCTCCACCTCCCAGGTTCAAGCGATTCTCCTGCCTCATCCTCCAGAGTAGCTGGGATTACAGGCACATGCCACCATGCCCGGCTAATTTTTGTATTTTTTTGGTAGAGGCAGGGTTTCATGGTGTTGGTCAGGCTGGTCTTGAACTCCTGACCTCAGGTGATCCGCCTGCCTCGGCCTTCCAAGTTGCTGGGATTACAGGTGTGAGCCACCGCGCCTGGCTAAGGTGTCTTTTGAGTGTAACAGAGGAACCTCCTCATGGGCTGCAGGCTTCAGTGCCCACAAAAGCCAGAGCTGCTCAGCCCAGGTTGGCTCTAAGATTTCAAATCCAGTTCATCAGCTTACATTTCCCATTTGGCAGGGTAGTCTTGTGATTCATTGCCAGTAGGCTCCCTGTGGAGGGATGGTTAATGAGGATTGAAGTTTCACTTAAATTTTCTTTTCAAAAATCTTTTCTTTCCATGAAGATGAAAGTGAAGAGTTTCCAGACAAGCTTAGCTGGAGTGCATTACACTTCTCTGAAGTTTGAGAATGGCAAAGAAAATGTGAGTATGAATGTGGGGACTGTGTCTGATTTGACTGGGTGGGACTGCCCAAATGTTACCGCTGAGATGTTTCTTGGGCAGGTACCAATTTGCCTCAGGCATTTAAAGGGCTTACTTCTTCAGGTGGATTGGCCCATTATCTCCTCAGGGCACAAGCCTACCTTCCATCAGAGCTAATGTGAAGGGCATACTCAGTGAATCATGAGCATGCAGACATCAGGGAAAGGGAGAGAGAGAGAGAGAGAGAGAGAGAGAGAATGAGAGAGAAGACTATGGCGGTCCAAAGGAGTCAGCTGGGAGTGGGAGGAGGCTCTTCTGGCATAACAGCAGACATATTCTTGCCAGGAAGGATGCATTTCTTGAAATTTCTATTCCTGTCTGTAGAAACAGATTTGGGAAAACTTCAGGACTATGACATGCCAAATGTAGAGCATGCAAATTTTCACCTGGCCCACAGGTATCAGCAGGTTGAGACAGATTCTCAAATTGCCAATAAGGCAGGAAGCGAAGAATAAGAACAAGGAAGATGTTACAGAATGGCTAGTCCTAGCCAAGCAAAGGAGTGAGAAAGACATGCTGCATTGTGGGCACAGGCGTGGCTTGCCGCAGCAGACAGCTTCTGACCTTCTTGATGTAGTGATGACTCCTCCCCAGGCCTGCAGAGCATGGGGATTCCAAGTTTGTTGTTAAGTAACAATTTGTCCTAGCTGGAATTAATAAAAGCAGTTTATATAGATGTTGTTCTTTTGAAAAGGTTAGAAAGGTGAAAATGTGGATGAATAGGGAGGATCTGCAGCCAAATTTGAGATTACAATGACTTGGGCTTCATTATACCTTAGCTGATAACCCTGATTGTATTTTCCAGGGACTTTTGCTTCAATCTTGATTTCACTGGGTCAATTAATTAATAAATTTAACCAACATTGATTGAGCTAGTTCAATTTCCTGTACCTGAAATACAGTCTTCAGACTATGAGAGTAATTACGGCCAATGTCATCTTATCGTGGCACCCATTAAATAACAGGTGAATGCTTTTAAAGCATGATCCCAGCCACCTACATCAGAATCATCATCTGATGTAGGGGCGTTTGCCAAATTTTATCATCCTAGGTGTACACACACACACTCTGGGGACCCTTATAATAGTAGTATTTGAGAAGCACTGCTTTTGAATTTTAAACTTTAGGTGGGCAGTATTTGCAGAGGCAATTTTTCTCCCATACATACCTTGGTGCCAATTAAAGTGAAGTGCAAACACCTGGTAGTGATGAGCCTTAATTCACATGGCCTCTGAAGAGGCTGGAACTAGAAAGCTTGTCCTTTCCCAGAATCCAGACTGGAATAGTACATTTTTACTATTAACAATTTAAAATAGTATGTTCTTCCAAATACTAAACCTATCAATTATGTATCAGTAGATTAAATAATCACTTTGAACAATTCTTAAAAAAAATCCTTTTCATCTATACTTAATTGTTGTTATTTGCAGTTTCATGTAACCATAGTCTTCCA
Source organism: Symphalangus syndactylus (assembly GCF_028878055.3). NCBI lineage: Eukaryota > Metazoa > Chordata > Mammalia > Primates > Hylobatidae > Symphalangus > Symphalangus syndactylus. The sequence continues at coordinate 68,695,561 of NC_072424.2, forward strand.
TTTATATTGATTTTTAAAAATTTGAATGGTTTTTCTATTTTTCTTGGAATTATGTTGTAGAGCCATACCATAATAGCACATGCGATGTGTGAAGCATGAGACAGGGTGCTTATCATATGGTAATGCTCAGAAAGTGAGTCCTGGTTTTTTCCTCTCCTCCTCTTCTCCTTCTTTCCCCTCTAGATGGCTCCAGGAATTCATAACAGCTATGTAGCAACCACCTTTCTGAATCATGATTTCCTATTTAAGCCACAGGTTCTCTATTCATCCTATTTATAACATTGGAAATAATTAAAGGTACCATTTGGTTCTTAATTAAAAGTATTTTCTTTGCTTGACTTCGCCCTTCATGTAAACTTGGAGATGTATGCTTCTTACTGCATCATTGCTGTCAACATGGCCAATGGAGAAAGAGAAGATAAATGTGGGAAATCTCTCTACAGAGAGTGTACGGACTCCCTTTCTCTTTTGTTCCCAAATGGGGAAAAAGTAATATCCACATTTGCTCTTTGAGAAAATGAATGAAGCTATATCCTCTCATCAGTGTAATTGCAATTTTGGACAGAGTTTAACTAGACTAAGGACACCTTAATTTATCTCTTAGGCTGACTTCATTGCTGCCCCAGATTAAACATCTCTGCCCTTGGATCAATTACCCAGAATTTTCTAATACAGCAGCTCTGATGACAAGGTTTGGGAGAGAGCATTATCCATTACCCTTCACCTCCGTGTATATAATCACACATAATAATCACACAGGAGCCCCTCGTGAGGAACAGAGGGGCCATCCTTCTTTGCTGGGGCAATCCCTCCTTAGCTTAGCAATGATAGTACATTTTACTCTCTCCACTGCTATTATACATGAAAGTTACCATTTATTTTTAGAGATCATTTTGAAGTGTTCCTGAATTACAACCTTAAATCCAGAATATAGGTCATTGGTAGAATGCTGTCTATGCAGCTATGTCTATATAGCTGTATTAACATCTTTATCTATATTATAAATAGTTTTAGACCCATGTCTTATGCTTCTTTTAGATCTTCTTAATTTTTTGGAGCAGAGTTTCTGAGATCACAGATTTTGAAGCATATCCATCTCTATCACATACAGTCTTTGCTTTTCTTGATTTCTAATTTATGTGTGGGAAAATACTATTAAACTAGATGTGGCAGGGCAAACTAATTTGCTTTTTCTTTTCGTTGCAAATGTGACTTCTGGGTTACCTGAGTACTACTAGTTTCTTTTCTTCAGTTTAAGCTGTGCTGGGATTTTAAATAAAAAAAGTCATTTTAATTTCCAGTGCTATTTGTTTTGAAAACAAAACAAACCCAGAAAATTGGGAATCTCTGAGGTCTTTATATTGTTTGAAACTGAAGTTATAGTTTGTGGCAAGTGTGGCTTTTAAAATTAATTTAGGGCCAGGCATGGTGGCTTACACCTGTAACTGCAGAACATTGGGAGGCCAAGGAGTTCAAGGGTAGCCTGGGCAACACAGCAAGATGTGGTGGCTCACGCCTGTAATCCCAGCACTTTGGGAGGCCAAGGCGGGTAGATCACGAGGTCAAGAGATCGAGACCATCCTGGCCAACACGCTGAAACCCCGTGTCTACTAAAAATACAAAAATTAGCTGGGCATAGTGGCATGTGCCTGTAGTCCCAGCTACTTAGGAGGCTGAGGCAGGAGAATTGCTTGAACCCGGGAGGTGGAGGTTGCAGTGAGCCGTGATTGTGCTGCTGCACTCCAGTCTGGTGACAGAGCAAGACTCCATCTCAAAAAAAAAAAAAAAAAAAAAAAAAAAATTAGCCAGCATGTTGGCATGTGCCTGTAGTCTCAGCTGCTCTGGAGGCTGTGTTGGGAGGATCACTTGAGCCCAGGAGGTTGAGGCTGCAGTGAGCTACAGTTGCACCACTGCACTCCAGCCTGGCTAACAGAGTGAAACGCTTTGTCTAAATAAATAAATAAATATATAAATAAATAAAATTAATTTAGAAACAAAGTTAACATTAATGAAGAAATCTAAGAAACATAGTGGAAGAGATCCAGAACATCAAAAGAATTCTGATGCTGATGTCAATTTCGTATTACTCTTGGGGTTCTAGGTTTTTATGAGAAACTGACTATGGTGCAAAATCACAGAGCTCATGAGTTGAGTGTAGGGCTAGTAGAGGGTGATGCTTACAGAACATGTCTAAATGACGGAGATTTCCTGAATTTCATTTGCATTAAGATGGTTATTTCTAAAAACTGCTACCCTTGAGGTCAATAATGAGTTTGTAGAAACCTTCTGAGAGGACTAAGTCTATTTGTCATTTATGCCTGATACAGAGTGCTTATATCAGAGGAATACTTAAGTGATATCAGCCCCAGGGAGTGGGATTCTTGGTCTAGGGGAGGATAGAATGAGTCCAGGGAAGGTACATCAATCAGAAGAAGGATGGAGAAGGAGGAGCATGCAAATACTATTTGAATGGAAAATTTAAAATAACAATTATTTATTCAAAAGTAAATTGAGTAAATAGTAATGGATGCACAAGTCTGTAATAGGTACTTTCCACTAATGAATTTGATTGTTTATTACTCCTTTTCTTCTGCTTTTGGCAATCATGAGAGTATTTCCTTATGATAATCCTGAATCTTCAAAAAATATATTAAAAATCCTCTTGGCTTTAGCTCAGTCCACAATTTCTGTTTGTTTCTCCCCTGACTCTTGTTCTAAACTTCCATTTTTTTTTTTTTTTTTTTTTTTGGTGTTTACTGAAATCTGAAACTCATGAAGTGACTACATTATTTAAGCTCATTATCTCCCAACTGCTTGGTTCAGTGTTGGGCATGTAGCTGGTTAGTTCTTAAAATTGTTAAATCATTTTGTTTTGAAAGACAAAATAAAAAGTCTTGTTGGAATACTGCCCATCTTTCAATGCACTGCTGGGATGTCTTGACCTCTCTCTTCAGTGAGAACTCTGAGGTTTGTTGTTCTGTATATATGGAATTCTATACATGCCTCTCTCACACGGACAGACTGGCTCCCCTCTTACCCTGTGTCTCCACCACAGCCTGGTCAGTCCAGCTCAATGAATGGAAATGAGTGAAAGATTAAGTAAAGATTAGAAACCACGAAAAAAGCTCGTCAGTAACTCATCTGGCTCTTCTCGGTGCCCTCCCTTTATTGTGGATATTTGGGGATGCTTCTCCTCAAGGGGACTGCCAGCATCTGACTGCAGTTCAGCGTTTCTTAGCATTTTATGCAGGTTTAATCCAGATGTTAAGACTATTCTCTAGAGTTTATTGGTGTTGGGCTTATTTCATCTAATCCTGGGAGGAGGACTCATTTGGTAATAAATAACCTTGCCAGAGGAGAGCTGGGAGTTGTATCTAGAGTATGTTGTATCCATTCCAGGCCAAACTGTTTTCCTAAAGTAGGGGAAATGTTGTATGGGGGATAAAGGGTCCTCTCAAGTGTTCTCACCTCTAGTAGGAAAAATTCAATTTCCCTGAAAGATAAGTCACCACTTTTCCCTTCCTGAAACTTTAATCTCTCTATCACAGTGGAAACAGAGCTGAGGATCAAAGATGCGATACAAATTACTGGGTCACGTTTTGAACCCTACTTGTGCGGTCATCAGAATGTGTAGGAGCAGGAGGTAGCTGGCGGCAGATGGAGAGCTGTGGGAGTGTCGGGGGAACAGCAGGGAAGGCTGGTGAAATTATCTGAACACAAAATGGTGATTTTGATACTGTGTTCCGCCACCAAGCACAAGGTTATTAGCTGTAAAAAATCAATTTTCTTTGATAGTGTCTTCATGTCCCCTACCTTTTCTCTGAAATTTAGGTGATGACCAAAGTAACTTCAGACACTATATTGCATAGCACGTTATGTGTTTGTTGCATTTAGCTGCTCTGGGCATTATAAAATCAATAGAATACAATGTTGAAACCAAATTTCAAAATGGATGCTGTATTTTTCCTATCTCCCTTGTAATTTCAATCAGATAAGGTTTTTGTTTCTTGTCCAAAGCTGTTTGGTGAGCATTAAGTTTCTTGCAAAAAGTTAAATATAATATGTGGATATGCTTCAATCTAATCAACACATATTTATTTAGCTCCTAATATGTATAAAGTCATACAAGTCGATGTGAAAGAAACACAGCTTGTATTAGACACATCTCTGGCACCTTTCTTCTCTCTCATGAAATTTACTCTTGTGTGTTACAATGTTTTTACTCCTTTTTCAATTTATGAGCTTATCTTTGTTTGATAAAAGTAATATATTACCAACCCAATTGGAAACAAGAAAAAATATACTGTCCACAAGTCTCCATGCTAACACAAGACTACTAGCAGTTTCCTTCCAATCTTTTTTCTGGACTTGTGGATTTTCCTCTTTAGTTGTTCCAGTGTACATATATACTTATAGCTTCTTTACATTTTACATTATATTATAAACATTGTTCATTTTACTACAACATCTTCAACATCTTAATTGTGATGAGTCATAATACCTTGAAGAATAGATGAGGAACATTTGTTTAAAGAGTCCCTTGTTTTTATAACCTTAGTGGCAGCATGGGACAATGAAGAGAGCATGGACTTTGCCCGGAAATTGGCCTTAAATGCAGCCTCAACCACTTTTTTGCTCCATGGTCAAAGGCAGGTTATTTCTCCTCTCTGAGCCTCAGTTTTCATGTCTGTAAAATCTGTCATGCATTTAGTCAATACGTGATCTGGAAATGGTAGCTCTTATCATTAAGGCTCTTTCCAGTTTTTGCCCTTATAAATAATGGAATGTGGGACATCTTTGCACGCATAATGCTTACATATTTTCTGTTATTTTTTTTGGCTAGAACTCCAGAGTGCAACTTCTGGGTGGTTCTGATTAAAGGCTCTTGACTTGCTGTATCATGTTGCTTTCCAAAAGAATTTAGTAATTTAAATCATACCATCAAGGTATGAAAGAACCTAGTCTCATTTTATATTTTTCAGGTAAACTTGACAGTCGTCTTTCTAAGCTCCTGAAAATGCAAATAGGATTTGATTGTAATATTCAACCTTCTCAGTCAGGAATATCATATGCCTGCTCACTTACAATAATATTTTCTATTTTCATAAACGTTTATATTTTTTCATATAGCCCATCTTTCTCATTCAGAACATTCGTGAGTTTTATGTGTCTTATTGCTACTGTGAATATTCATGAATCATAATAATTATAGATAATATAATTATAGATAATTATATGATATATATTTTCTGTATTTTTTTACTTTATTATTCTTACGTATTGTGTCTGCTTCTGCATTATTCTTTTACCAGCCAGAGTTTCTAAATCAATATAAGTAATAATAGAGATAACAGGCATCTTTGTTTTATTTGAATGTAAAAGGAATCCCTCTAGCACAACATTTTCACAAGTGTGTTCTGAGAGGACCAGTGCTTTGAGCAAAAAAACATTGCATTCCATTGAGATTTGGAATTCACACCGTCTTAATGTTTCCAAGAAGTCCTGCCATCAGATATATATTTAACTTTGTTCAACTCAGCATTTTCCACACATATTTGAACAAGGGATTCCTACATTCTTTTTGAAAAAAACTGCACATATTAACATTTTGGAGGACAGTGCTCTGGGGAACTCCCATTTGGAAAAAAATACTATAGATCCTCATAAAATACAATGCTGGGACTACTATGGATAATATTTTATTAGTAGTGCCAAGGAAGTAGCCATTTATCTCTCTTTTAAAGATGTTATTAAAAGGAACGAGTACTAAGTGTCTTTTAAGCATCTATTGAACAATTTAGTTTGTGTTATTTTGTCTAGTGATATGACATGATATAACAAAAAGTTCCCAATATTGAACCTTCTTTGAAATCCTGGCTTAAAACCTACTTGAGATTGGTGGATTATTTTAAAAAATATATCTTGAATTGTCTTTGCTAAAACTGCAGTACTTGAGATTTTTGCATCTATATTCATAAGTGAAATTGGCATGTGATATTCATTTTTGCACCAACTTTGTTAGGTTTTGGTATCAGGTCTTTATATTTGCTCCATTAGATGATGGAGCATTTTCCTATGTTTTGTTCAATACAGTAACTGTTTATATCCAACAGGAGAATTCTTTGTGCCTTGAAGGTCTGGAATAATTCCCTGGTTGATAGGCTGAGGCTTTTATAAGGGATGTTCTTTAATAATTCTATTCATAGTTTCCTCAGTATTGTTTTTGTAAAGTTTTCTTTCTGTTGTTAAATCAATTTTGGTAATTTATGTTTTTTTTCCAGAAAATTGTCTATTTTGGTGAGATTACTGAATTCATTTTCTTATAATTATCCATAGTATACTTTATACTTTGTAAATATTTTCTGCAACTGTCTTTCTATATTTTCCTTTCTTCTAATTGCACTGTTTCTGCCCCTCTTTTATAAGAGCTACTGCTTGAATTTATTAACTCCACAATTTTTCTCTTAACTTTTGATTTTATTATTATGACCTTTCCATTTTCTGAAGCCGTTTGTTTTTCCTAAATATTGATTTCCTGAAATATTAATTTGATTTTTCCTTTCTGTTTTGCTTTTTAAGCAATAAATACCTTTGGCCATAAGTTTGCCTATGAGTAGATCTGTGAATTTCAGAAAGTTTGATATATTTTTTCATTTTTCATCTTTGTTGTATCTAAATAACCTTTTGTTGCCCTACTAGCTAGACTCTTGAAGATCTTGAGAAAAATCTTCTAAATTAACCTAAGACTTGTGGCTCTGTTATGCATTACTATTTCTTTCTAATTTTATCTGCTAGGTCTAATAGTCTGAGATGACTGTTGAGAAGCAAGATATGCTGAAATCACTGAACCCCTTGTAAAATTTTAGCATCTTATTTGCTCAGAGAGAAGGGAATAGATATGTGACCTTCAAAGTGTCTGTTTAAAGCCACTTTACATTTATTTAGCAAATATTAATGCAATTAGTACGTGCTAAGCATCACTTTAAGCATTTTATGAATATTAATCCAATTAATCTTTTAAAAACCTTGTGAGATAGGTATTATTTCCCCCTTTACAGATGGGGAAACCAGGGCAGAGAGGCTAGTGAGAGCCAGGACTTGAACCCCACGGGTCTGACTTCAGAGTCTGGTCTGACACATTGTGTTGAGCTGCTTTTCTGTTTTTAAAGCCTGCTTGCTTATTCCTTGGATGCAAATGTCTCCATAAGTAAGTTGGAGGAAAACCTCTTCCTTTATACCCCAATTAAGATTTTACACAAGGTTATGACTGTGTATAACTATAGATTTTGATACCTGCCCCAGGGAAGTAATAAATGGGGTCTTATTTCACAATTGGCTGGAATTGCCTCCTGATCATCTCCCTGTGAGTCTCGGCCATAGGCTATAGGAAAAACCTATTTGGGTCCATTTTCATCTCCAGTCTTAACAGCTACAGAACCCAGAATGTTCAAATTATCAAAATCTCCCATCACTGGGACACAGGAAAGATGAGTGATATCAAGACAGGACTTGGCCTCACATTAGGTGGAAAATCAAAGGAGAAGAAACACTGCTGTCTGTTTTTTGATATTCTGTAGTTTCTGCCTTACACTGATCAAACTACACAAAGCAAATTGTGGTCCAGGAGAGCAGGTGGCCCCAGGTTTTGAGGTCTGAGTCCAGCAAACAACTAAGTGGCTTAGGAGAAACACTGGACCCAGTGCTCCTGGTCTTAGATCACTGTGTAGAGTATCCCCGTGAACAGTTACCTCCTAGGGAGTCAGCAGCTGCAATGTAGAGGGTCTGCTTTTGCAATTGTAAAAAACAGAGTTTTGGGGTTTATGTGTAAAGGGCTATTTGCTTTCTTTGATCCCAGGGCCACAAAGTACACAAAGAACATCTGTCTATCTTTACATTATTCTTCAGTTACAGCTGCTCTTGAGGAAATAGTTTATTTCAATATAGTCCTCCTCAGTAACTCCCCAAAATAAATTTTATATATACCTTATAGCATATATTTTACTTCAGACTATGCCAAATATAGCCTTCAAATTCTGTAATAAATACATGGAAAACTATTTTTGTTTATATAGATTGATTTCCTCATTGACCTAATTGTTTTTAAGAGGATACTTCTAAATTATTTTTTAATGAGTGGGGTTTTAGGTTGAATATATTACTTATGGTTTTAATGTGTTGTGCCAAAGAGTGTATTCTGTTTTTTTCTTTGTGTTCTTTACATGTAGCTTTTGTGTTTAGTGTCAGTGTTGGATTTAGGAAACACGTATGGCTTTTTTTTTTCTATGAATGGAGCAGTGATACTAACACACACCAACCACACCCAATGGCCATGTATAACATAACTGGTCTGCTCACTGTTTCATATTTAGCTAGTAAATTTCTGCATCAATTACTAAGCTGATATGAGCATACAGCCAAGATTCAGGGCACATAGTCTTATCTTTTCCCAAAATAGTTTCAGTTTTTATTAGGTGATTTGTTTCATTTCAGGATGTATCTAACATCAACATCACCTAGTTACACATCAGCTGTAACAAATTCGGTCATATTTCATCGTATAAGCATCATGTGCTGATGCAGATCATGTCACAATTTTTTGTGACCTTTTTGGTATCTTCTTAATTATCTTCAGTCATTCAGAACCATTGACCTATTTCCCTTGCATCCTTCGGTTCTTCATACTAGAGTATTCTATTATGATAGACTAGAATGGGCAAATGATAGTCCTGATTCTTCTGGCTAAGGATGAGTCCAAATGTGGTCCCAGAAAACCTTGTGTACCATTACCCTAGAACCCCAGAACAGAGGTTCTGAAACATCACCTGGCAGTAGAATCCACTGGAGGGCTTTTTAGAACACTGATTGTTAGGCTCCACCCTCAGAGTTTCTGATCCTGCAGATATGGGTGGGACCCAAGAATTTGTATTTTAACAAGTTCCCAGGAGATTCTAACTCTGCTGGTCCCAGGCCACACTTTGAGAACCACTGCTCTAGAATCTTGTAAGAAATTTGCAGAACCCTTGCTACTGTACAAAGGGGCATTGTCAAACCTGACAAGTCCCAAATTGTCTGAATCCACTGATCTTGATTGTAAGTCTAAAAAATAAAAAAATCTATTCTTCTCCCATAACAAGTACTGCTCAGAATCTATCTTCTCTGCTTTCTGGCTGATTTAGTCTTAATCTGGAAGGTTTTCATTCCTAGAGACTTGGAAGCAAGATCATGTATAGCTGGTGTTTTGGCATGCTTTATCTCTGTGGCAGTCAACATTTGGAATACATAGACTCTTGCCCTCTTAAGCACCTGAAAAGAACGTTTCTATACTTTTGGTTTTCTTGCTTACCAGAGTGAGATAGAAAAGAGGAATGCAGAAATGGTACCACAAAGACAAATGCTCCTAGAAGCCAAACAGAACAGGTAAGCACATTAGGGCTGTCCTGGTTTTTGCAGAATTCCTTTGAACCTCTATTCCATCTTGATGTGCCCATTTTTTGATGCTCAGATTATGTAATTTTGTTTTGTTTTCTGTTTTGCTGTTCTAGGCAAGGAAGAGGAATTCAGACTCTTTTGGGGGGTCTTGTTGCTTCACTACATAAAATCACCAATTGCTTGAACTTCATGGAGAATTAGAAAGGTCTCTTCATCCCAGTCAATTCTGTGTCATCAATAAATATGGTTACATCAATAAATAAGCTTAATCTGAAAGTCCAACTAACATTTTCGTTAAATATATTTAGGAGCAGATCTTGACATCTCCCTAGGTAGACTGTTATAGTGTTGATTCATCTTTACTTTGTGGAGATCTTTACCTTAGGTTGTACAAATCCTTCACATTTAAGTCCATATTTTTCTGGTTCCATTTTCTGCAGAGATGGAGATCCGGTTAGGTGTCTTGTCTCCTTGTGGTAATATAAGCACCAATTAAATCACAGTTTTAAAAGGCAGAACAATTTGAGATTCTTATTTCTTTTGTGCATCTAGTTTCTAATCTTGTTAATACCTTTTTTTCTTTGTGACCTTCTTAAATATTTGTAAGCTTTTTTTAAAAAAATTCTTTTTTAATAACATGTTTGACTGCTTACTTGCTATGTGTCAGGCAGTGTTCTAAGCAATTCACATGTCATTACATGCTTTACCAAATTAGTAGATGTGCATTGTTGAAGCCTCCTGGGTTTCTAAAAAATTTATCATTTTGCATAAAGATTCAGACATTTCAAGTGAACAGAAATAATTTTTTCTGGTCATTATTTCTTGTTTTCCTACCTTGTAAGGGCTCTCTGAAAATTGATTTTCGATTTGCACCAGTTGTTTTAATATTCTAGTGTTTTCCAATTCTGTCAGTATTAGTAGCTTCGATGAATACTGCAATTTACCCTGACATTCAGGGAAGCTCAATATGCTAATTAAAAGATGCTGATCAAGAGATGTTAAATTTCTTTTAGGATCCAGTTAAATATAACACAAAGATTTCTGACAGAGAAGAAATGGATGATAACAAATATAGAAGCAGGTGGCAGAAACTGTTTAAAAGATCACTAGATGTCATTCTGGAAGATAAGGCAAAATAAGAATATGTGCTAGAACAGAACAGTTTAACCCTGATAATTATTGGAAAACTTCATGCCTAACATAGGGCTGTGTTCATTCATCTGGCCATTCAAGCAATAACTATGCTCATGCATGTGGTCCCTGTATTGAAGCTCAGACACAGTGATTAAGATGTTGTTCTTGTTCTTGAGGGACAAGCTGGCAAAGAGCAGAAGGGTGTAGGCAGCTCTCACCTCATCCCTGCATTTCATAAGTTGTGAGAATGGCGTCTTGCACACTGTTAATATGCCAGTTAGGGGCATTTTGCTTGGGATGTTGTAATTGAGAAAAAAGAGTGTGCTTAGAGGAGGGTAATTTTTCCTGTGGGGGTCCATGATGACAGTGGGTGTGAGGAATCCTAGCAACTGTGGGAAAGAGTGACTGCTGCTGTGAACCAGGACACGCAGAAAGTTCTGCCAATGCCTCAGGAGGCTAAGAAAGGCCCCTCTCCCAGTCTGGAGCAGGTCTGAATTGGAGAGCCACGAGGGTGCACAGTGCTAAGGGAGGGGACAGAATCTAGTCCTGGGGGGTTCTTGGGTCCCTGAGATCTGAAGTGGAGGAGGTGATGCTCACTGCCGGCAGAGGCTCTCATGCTCCCTCCACATGCAAAGTTCAGGGTTCCTTACTGCTTTCGTTTGATAAAACCTCTCTCTACAACGTTTTCTTAATGGTCTCAGTGGGATGATTCGAAGAGAGAATTTATCAGGTCAGGCAGCAACCTTATCCTCACCAAATCCAGCAACGTCAGTTCTTCTGCGACAGGAAACTTGGGCAATAAGGACCATGAAAATATCCAGTAAATTACCACGATGCTTTCAGTGCTAATACTGTTAAATTTTGAGTAGGAATTTCACAAATTGAGCTTTACTGCACTATATAAAATCATATAACATAACATAGTATAATATAACATCCCTGTGAATTTCTTGTCAATAAATGGTAACCACAAGATTAAAAGGGGGAAAAACGCTTATTTTCTCAGGGATATCAAAGTACGTATGAGATTTAGGCATCTTATTTAGTCTCAGGTGTAAGACAATTCTGGTCTGTCTCTCCCTTTCTCTCTGCAATTGTTTTTCTGAGCACACTTGACTGAATGCCCTTGATAACATTAGCAGTAGCCACCTATCATGTGCCTCTTACGATGTGTTGGACATTTTGCATGTATTATTATAGCCGATACTCACAGAAACTCTGCCAAGGTAGGTATTATTATGTCTCTTTTACACGCTGAAAGTTGAAATCATTTGGAGAGGTTTGTTCCAGAAGCAGAGTGGAGGTTCAAGCCCAGGCCTGACAGGTGCCAGAGCTGTGGTCCTCTCTCCACAGATACAGCCTCCTCCTAAGAAGGGCTTCCTGCACATGTTTATAACACGCCTCATCAGCATCGTTATAAGCTTTCTTTGACAACTAATAAGATTTCAGATATACTTCCAAAAATCAAAAGAGCAATTTTATCAGCAAATACAGCACTTACAGGGGGAAGCAATATTATTAAAAATAATAATATTTTCCAAGTATTGTGATTTAAATAGCCATTACTCCAGTGTGGCAGTATTTAAGATAGTGTTAGCAGGAATCAGTAATGCCAAAAATTAAATATGACATATCCTTTGAAACCAGAGTTTATACAGTACGGTTCCCTTGTCCAAACAGATCAGAATGACACATCTTTATGTTCTGTCTAAAGATAGTTGGCCTGCTGTCACTACAAATTTGTCTGGAGTGGGTGGTTTGGGAGATGTAACCTTGTACCTGCTCGGTAGGCTCGGCAGTTCGTAGTGTCTGTTACTTCCAAATGCGGCTCAGCTTTTGGCTGTTAGGTTCATCCTCCTACGTTGAGTCAAAGGGGTCAGATAAGTCATTTGGAATGTCTTGTTCCAAATCACTGCTGCTGTTACTAAGCAAAAGCAAAAACAGTGCAGCCATGTGGGAACTGGCCTTGAGGCTTGAGCAGTGGTGGATGAGACAGATGGGCTAATGCCAAGGATGGTTGCCCTACTGGTCACTTTCTTAGAGACTGGAAATAAATGCCATGGCCCCCTGTGCTCCAACTCATTTCTGTGTTGGTGACCTAGACCAAGTGCCATCTGAGCCTAGTGCGAGCATGCTCACATCTTTATGAGCCTATCCCTTGCCTTGTGTGTTTTTGTGGACCAGTGTCTGTGCCTTTGCATCATGAGCTAATACCCTTAAGATAAATATATCTCAGGAGTCAAGTCACTTGTTCAACTGCACCAATGATTTGGTAGGGGTAAACCTTGAAGCAGGACAATTTGTTTTTTTTTTTTTTTTTTAAATGAAGTAAAACAGCATGTTAAGTAAGGGCTAATAGAACAAGTGTCTGAAGATGTTTTGTCTTGTAATATATGTGCATCACACAAGGTGGCAGAATAAGCATAAGGCGATCCTCCAAATGCCAGGTGGGGATGCTGCATTGTTTGCAAGGCAGGAGCTGGTCACTAGCCCCTACCTTCGCTGCTGCAGCTGCAGCTGCTACTTCTCTGTGAGTGTGCTCACACGTCTGTGTTTGAGGGGAATATGCCATGTAGTTTAATAATTTGCTGGCACCCCATCCTTTGCTTTCCATGAGAAACTGTGTTAGATGATTAGACTGCCCTGGTTTATGAAAATGCATACCTACTCCTGGCTCTGGTTTATATGCTTTCTCTTTGATTGAAAATGCAAGCTCATTCTCCATCAGCATTCTAGTTCAATTCAAGGGCATTGTAAAAGCACAGCCACAGACAGTTTTATAACATAATATCAAATTTTAACTTTTTTCTTCTCCATATAGGGTGTAAATATGAAGTTAAATATTTATTAAGTATTTGTCAAGCATATTAACACTGTTTGTTTTTCTCCATAAGGAGAATTAAAAGTCCCTGGATTTATTTTTAAATTTAATTGAATAGTTAATACTTAATTTTAATCATTATTAATTTAATTTTTAGTGTAGTCATTTTTATGGCTGAATTAAATATTTTACCAGACTCAAGCTTGTGAACAAGGCCATTAGCAATTGACTACATAGGACTGTCAGGCCAAGTATCAGAAATACTACAGTAGAAATTTATCTGTACTATTAACCTATTCAGTAAAAAGAAATGGGACATCTTTCAAAGTCATGGGGAAAAACATTTGATCTCTCAAATAAAAAAAATGGAAGTTACGCATAGGCCTCATTTCTCATATAAAATTCACATGTATTAGCTTCAGAAGTTTTAACTGACAACAACTTATTTTCCCAAGTTCTATATGGAAAAATCAGGGTCAGCTATGGGAGGGGGTAAAATGCTCATCCTCCATAAAGTAGGTCAGACAATTTGCCAAGCTAGACCACCAGGGAGATAGCTGACTATGGCTGGTCATCTTTGGTCAGTTCTTTCATCCTCTCTTCCCTATGATCACTGTTTTTCAAGGGCTTTCAATACTTCTGTCAAGTTCTGTTGGTTCCTGCATCTGTGTCTCTCCTCTCATTTAGCTTAAATTGTAGTCCTTATTTCTAGGCTTCTTGCAGTTGGCTGCATCTCATCATTTCCTCCTCCACCTAACACCTACCAGCACTGTGCTGGAGTTAGCTCAGACTGGCTTGGGAAAGCCAATTTTGCATATCTTTTCCCAAGTTCTCAGTCAGTGACGTCAGGTTGAAAGCTTAAATTGGCCATGGTGGGAGTATTTACACCACAAAAATCAGCCAACACCACAAAAAGTCAGGGCTCTTCCCTCCCATCTTCCAAGCCAGTGTACCTGCCCACCACTATGTAATATCATGGATTCCAATGAAGAACCTCAACTCCAGGTTGATTCTGTCATTTCACACCCCTGACTATGTGGTTAATGGCACACCGCATGAAGTTAATCTTCCATGTGTTAACCTCCATAACTGGAAAAAAATATATTTATTCACAGAACTGATGGTATTCTTGTCATGTTTAGGAAAGACAGATGACTGCATTACGCAGCTGGTGTGCCATTTAAACCATTGTGCACACAGCAGCTGGGCAGAGATTTAAATGGAAAATGTCTCCACCTATAGACCATGCCAAAAATGAACTGCAAATGGTCCAAACACCATAGTAAGTTTCATGAAATGTCTGACACTTCTTCAATTTACTGGCTACTCCTAGAGAGCTTGGCATTGTTGCCCAGTGCAGAGAATCGCAAAGTCACTTGATTTTTGAGGAAATTTACAATCTGCTTTATCTTGTGGGTTTTTGTTCCTCTAAAAAAAGATGTCCCAACTTTCTGCACTAAATTGGAATATTTTCTCCTGGAATTCAAATAGTCTGTCAAGGTCAAGTATTCAAAGTGTTTAAAAATTCATAAGAATTCAGAACATTCTTTAATCTGGAATTCAAAGCCCTCTCCAATATTTTTCCAGCCTACTTCCCAATCTGTTGTTCTCTGTGATTTCTGACCACTCCATCTTTGCTCACACTGTATCTTCCACCTGAAGTTTTTTTTTAATCTTCTCTATTTTATTAAAACTTTATCCTGTTTCAAGGCTGATGTGAAAATCCACCCCTCTATGACGTTTTCCTGATTTCCCCACTTGGAGATACATGTGTTCTTCACAGGACACTTACAACAGTTTCTATACCTGTTAGGTTGCTTACTAATTTTTATATTTGCACGTGCTTTTTATCTTCCTTACTAGATTTGAAAACATAAACCATGCGTACTGGTTATTAAGCTATTGGCTCTTTGCTCAATTCCCCCTTTTTCACTCTGCATGTGAAGCTGGGGCTGATACTATGCAAACCATACATCTGGTTTGCTGGCTGCTTCCTGTCAGGGGCACCAGGTGGAGAAACTGGAAGGAAGAGGTGGGAGGGAGACGGAAATTGTTTCTTCCTGTTTGCTTCATGTTCCTGAAAATGATATTCCAAGGATGGCACATCACTCAGTCAGTAGCAGTTGGTTCCAGCCTGCAGCTTCTCCTCAAATGCCAGAACCCACCTCATAGTGTCCCTCAGAGGCACCAGCAGCATCTGTGCTTCTCAGGCATCTGGACCCCAGCTCCTTGAGGCCTGTCCTGCTAAGTAGAAGCCCCTGCTCAGATATTAGAGCCCAGCTCTGAGTGGGCCCTCCTCTAGCTTCTAGGTTCTTCCCTATGTTTCCTCAGCCCAAGAATGCACCGCGTCTTGAAATTATGAAGTCTATGTTGCCCCAACCTTCCTTCTAAAAGGTTGTTTCGGTTCTCTAACACCCACATTATCAATTATCTATAATAAATACCCTGTTGAAATATCCAGTGTGGTTTCTCTGTTCCTGACTGGACCCTGAATGCTACACAATGACCAATCCATCTATTTTCTCCTTTGTCCAACCCCCAACCCAGTTCCTACCAGTGTGGTTTGCACACAGTAATTCCTTAATAAATATTTGTTGAACGGATGAATGAATATTTATTAAAATAAAAGATCCTGCTATATTTCATTATTCTGTCTTGTCTTCTCCATTTTCATGATTACTGTGTTCAAATAAGAAGCCTCAGTTATCATTCATGGGCAATTTTGGCGGGTCAGGAAGCATTTCCTTGGGGTTTATGGGATGGTTTAAAATGCATGACTCGCCACTATACTTCACAAGCAGTAGAAAACAACATATGCATTATGCAGGGCTCCTTTGTGTGGATCACTCTTCTGCAGACTTTAGGGAAGTTTTTGTACTGAGAAAGGTGCTACTCTCCTCATGTGTACCGGTAACAGAAATGGACATGATTTATGATATGCACATCAAGAGGGTGACTCTATTAGCCACTCTTTTACTCCCTCTTGAAACTGAATAAGGATTTTTTTTGAGGATATGATTTAAGGCCAGATTGTGTAGAAAACAGCTGCTCTACAAGCATGTGAATAATTGCTGCTTTAACCAGAGTAAACTTTGCAGAAGGCTGAAGGCATTATCCATTACATTAGAAGAAGATAAAAAGAGTGCCAAGGGGAATGTAGAAACTGACCAACTGGGTAATCAGCAATGATGTGATTATTCTAGACTGGAATGTATGAAATGCTTAAGTCCAGATATGTGATGCACACATAGAAATCTATTAAAATGTGTATACATCTCGGTTCCTGCCTCCCTCCCTCCCAGGGCTTACATCAGCTTAAACAACTGATATCATTAAAGTGCCTTTGAGGAAACTCCTTGAATACAGGTGGGAAACTGGCAGTTATGGCCATGATAGTAGCTGGAATATTTTTGCTCTGTGTTTTACTGATTTTGACCATCATTAGCATACAGACAAAGCCAGAATCTAGTGAACAAATGCAGCATCATTAAACCACTCGGGAGATAAGCCATACCCTGTGCTCACTGTTTTCACATAACCTATGTCATTTGGGAATCATGCGAACATCATTCGTCACCAAAAATATGACTTTGCTTAATATATTGTTTGCTAAATATAAATAACTTAGAGGTAGGTAAGTTGCAGATCAGAAGTATTGAGAAACTTTTTCTAAATCCTTATAATCTAATCTTCAACACGTATATTACAGTATTTGGACTTGGATAATTTTCTGTAACCAACAGAATACCAGGAAACTTTCAAAAACGTATAGTTTTTGGCTCTCTAAAAAAAGGATAAAGAAAAGGCATTCTGAAGAGGATCACTGAAGTGGTTTGGAGCATGGACGTGCACCACGGGAGTGAGTTGGTATTATGTCTGCATGTACTTTGGGGTAGCATGATGTTGTGTAACAACCACAGGCTTTGAGTTGGTAGAACTGAGTTTAAGTCTTATCTCGTCTGCTAGCAAACCTCCGTTCTCACTTCTATAAAATGGGGATAGCAATATCTCCCCAACAGATTACAGGGGAGATCAAGTGCTCTTACCTTTGTGAAAGCTCTTGGGACAGTGCCAAGCTTGTAGTAGATTCACAATCAATGCTAGCTGAGTTTGAAAGGACCAGGTGTAGAAGTTGGCATAGGAAGTCACAATGGAATATGCTAGTGGTCAGCACAGGAGCCAAAATCCCTGGCTGGCCTCACAAGGTGAGTGAAACACTATCCCACCACAAGGAAAGCTATTGTAATTCTTCCATGCCTCTGGAACCTGTGGTCAGGTGTGAAAATCAGTGGGCTCAGAATAGGATGCAGAGAAGGTGGATGGGGGTGTGGCCTCAGGGCAAATGAAGCACTGGAGGCTTGTGAATCCTTGCATCATTTCTTGGCCATGAAAGCCCCTCATGTACAAACTCAGACCCTCTGCTGTCCCACCACTCCAGCATCCCAGTATCTTTATCCTCTTCCTCTTAGGCCCATGTTGTCAAAACATCATACCTCTGATCTGAGCATGCTTCGCTCTGCACCTATAAACTCCATGTCTATGCAGTTTGAGTTCTAAGTTTTACAGCTGTTTTGTCCTCCCAGACTGTACACTATTTCATCTTACTGCTAAACATTTTCTTGCCTTAGGTAGTCTATGTCCCTCCTTCGTATGTGTTACTCCTAATTAGCTATGATATTGGAAATCAGCTCCCCACCCTTCAGAATTATGGGAAAAATAAGCATAAATGATTGATGATAAAACCCCAGGTGGCTTTCCTATGAGTCAAGTGCCTCAGCTTTAGTGCCTGGAGTTAGTGGCATATTTTGGCTGCTTTGAGACCTCTTTACTTTCTTCTTAGTTCGAAGCTGTATTCTGAAAAGGTGACATTGCTTATTGTAAAGTTCTAGATGAAATATTATTGTATTGTCCTTAATCCTCTTCTGGGAATAGGGGACAATATTACTGATTCACTGGGCACCTGCCATTAAGTGGAGAGAGACAGCATTATGTGCCGCCTCGTTTTTAAGGGCTCCTGGTGTTGATAAGAGCATTCAGAAGAGCTCGATGCAGACACTAACTTATCTGGCCTCCTTGGCAATTGCTTGTGGATGAACGGGCAAGTCAAGTCCTTGTAAAGAAAGGTCAGGATGAAGGTTAACAAATATATTTTTGAGGTTTGAGACATGAATAAGCAGAAACTGTCAGAGGTTGAAAGGGAAAAGAAAAGGGAAAAAGGGAATTCAGGACCATTTTCAGACAAGAGAGGAGAAAGAAAGCAGACAAAGAAACATATGGGGGAGGAAGCAGAGAAATAATTAATGAATACTGGCACAGTGACCCTCCACTGCAGTGGGATTAGTAGGTCTGGGCGAGCGTCCCTTGACTAAGACTGATCGCTGAGTACAGACACAGAATATAAGGGCCAGCTCCAGGGAAGTCCATGGAGAGAAGCACAGTGTGATTAAGATGCAGTCCCTGCTAAACTCTGACCTGGGAGAGTGAAGACAAAGTGAAAGGTGAGTCACCAGGAAGAACTATGAGCGATATTGTGATGAGAAGAGAAAGTTAGGGAGTCAGAAGGTGGAACAGTAGTTTGAAATAAACTGTGCAGCTTAGCATGCTGGGGCAGAGGTAAGCAGTGGCAAAGGGGAATACAGCATGAGGACCCTTGGTGTCATCTGGTGAGGTCCAGGAAACCAGACATTGAGGGCATGGAATGAAAGACTCTAGATATTTCTGTGCTAGCAAAAGATACAAAAAGGAGAGCTGCATTTGGGCTGGAAGGGCCTGTGGGGGAATGTGGATAATGTGCATGGTAAATCTTACACAGTAATATTAGCCAGTGGCATTGCAAATTGATCTTGCCTCTTTGCCAAGTACTGTCCTAAGACTTGGGCTACCACCATCCCTGGTCTGAGCCACTGCCATTCCTTGCCTGGATTACTTAATAGCTTCTTAATTGGATTTCCCACTTTCACCCTTGCCCTCTAAGGTCTATTTTCAATAGGGCAAGCCAGAATGATATGTTTTAAACTGTAAGATCTTATTTCTTTTCTGCATAAAACCTTGTGATGATCTCCTCGTCACCCAAAGTAAAAAACAAAGTTCCGACAAGGATTTACAAGGCCATACATGCTCTGTGCCCTCCTCAGCCCTGTTCCTCTGTCATTCCACTTCCTATGATTCTTCCACTTGTTTAGTCTGTGTCAGTTAAATGCCCCCCTTGCTATTCCTCAAATATGCCAGGTGTACCACCTCCCAAGGACCTTGGCTGGTCGTTTCCTCTGCCTGGAGTGTTCTTTCTCCCAGATACCCACATGGCTAACTCTGTCACCTCCTTTGCTCAAATGTCGTCTTCGCAGTAAGTCCTGTATTGACCACCTTATTTAAAATTGTAACTCACATATTCCCCTTCTGCCTGTCCCCCCACCCCCTTCATTCCAATCTTTTCTTGATTTTTCTTTACTTCCATAGCCCTTATCACTTTCCAACATACTATGTAATCCAATTATTTGGTTTGTTGTTCGTTGTCTGTCTCCTCCATTAGGAGCTTCCACTGTGAGCTCCACAGGGAAGGAATTAATAAATTGCTCATCAGTGTACCCCAAGTGACTAGACCACACCTAGTCACCTAGAAATCACTCGGTTTTGGACTGACTGACTTAATGGAAAATAAGAATGAACTAAATGTGGGTAGTGGAGAAAGGCAGGGGAAGGAGATTGTTCACATTTAAGCAAAGTTAAGTACAATGGGAATGGAGGGCGGCATGGAAGGATAAGACTAAAAAGTAGGTGAAGGCTCCAACCATGTGGACTTTGTGTTAAGGATTTTGGTCCAGGGGAAATGAGAAGCCATGTAATTATTCTAAGTGGTGGTGATGACATAGTTTGATTTGCATTTGGAAAAAAAATCAGTAGCTGAGGAGGGACAACCATTGAAATTGCTGGTTACAGGAGGCCAAGAAAGAGATGGTAGCTTAGACCAGGAAGATGTTGATACAGGAGAAAGTGGTGGATGGATTATAGAAATATTTGCACATTCCAGAATAGAGTAATGAGCAAAGTTTGTGGGGGACAACAAAACAAAAAATGAAAAGCAGGAAATGGCAAGCCTGGCTTCCATGCTGGATGGATAGTAGCATCGTTCATTGCAATGAGGAATCCTGGGAAAGGATCAGGTTTTGGAGGAGTTCAATTGGCGACAGGTTGAATGTGAGATGCTATTGTGGATTGAATTGTGTCCTCTCAACTCCAGCTCATTTGTTGAAGTCCTAATCCCCAGGACCTCATTTGGAAATAGGGTTGTTGCAGACGTAATTAGTTAAGATGAAGTCATATTGGAGTTAATCCAATATGACTCTTTTTTTTTTTTTTTTTTTGACAGAACCTCACTCTATCACCAGGCTGGAGTTCAATGGCATGATCTCGGCGCAATGCAACCTCCGCCTCCTGGGTTCAAGCGATTCTCCTGCCTCAGTCTCCCAAGCAGCTGGGAGTACAGGTGCCACCATGCCCTGCTAATTTTTGTATTTTTAGTAGAGATTGGGTTTCACCATGTTGGCCAGGATGGTCTCGATCGCTTGACCTCGTGATCTGCCTACCTTGGTCTCCCAAAGTGCTGGGATTGACTGGTGTTCTTATAAAAAGGGGAAATTTGGACACAGAGACAGACACACATAGAGGTAAGATGATGTGAAGAGGCACAGGGAGAAGATGGCTCTTTACCAGCCAAGGAGAGAGGCTGGGAATAAATCCTTCCCTCACAGTGGAAGGAACCAATTCTGTTGATGCTTTGGTTTTGAACTTCAAGTCTTCAGAACTGTGACACCATGTATTTCTAATATTTATGCTTCCCAGTTTGTGGTACTTTGTTACATCAGCCCTATCAAACTAATGCAGATGCCTTTCAGACATTTGAGTGGGGAGATGAAACAACTAACTAAACATGCATGTCTGCAGCTCAGAGAAGCCCTTAGTCCTGGAGCTACACCTTTGGAAGTCATCTTATGGAAGGTAATTGAGCTAGCTTACTGTCCTGGGGGTGAACAGCAGGATGACTGAATGACTACGAGCTAATCACCTTCTGCAAGTGTCCACACCACATTAACATGGAAACTCACTCACCCTTGCCATCTAAGATGGAGGGAATGTAGTCTACCCAATCTTCGAGTCCCACTCTCTACTTCCTTACTTGTTTTGCCACCTCTCTCCTGTATCCAAATTCCTGCCAGCGGCCTGCCTTATCAGACATTTAGCCTGTTCAGAGTTTAGACGCTCCAACATATTTGGGGAGTTTGTTATCACCAGTCCCTGACTTAGTGGATGTGAAGGGCAGATTAGAGATCCCCTCATCTTGAAAGGAGAAGAGCATATTTGGAATAATCTTCCATGACCTGATATGGGGAGGAAGACAGATAGTTGTTCCTTCACAGCTCTACTACTCTTGTACCCCGTAAAAGACCTGCACCCCTTGTAACCCTCATCATATCAGTGCTGGGAGTTGTTGCTGGAGTGCCCAATCTGATAACAGAAGACTTCTGTCTATTAGTCCCAAGAAAGTTTGGGGAGAGGGGTTTTTCTAATCTCAGAACAGGGATGGTGGAGGTGAGGAGGGAAAGAGGTCCCAGGGATAGGGGTTGGGTTATTTTGCGCATTTCATTCTCAGTAGCAGGCTATACTTGTTGAGAAATCTGGGAAAACAGAAAACTTTCTACTTGGTACCTCACACCTGATGAAACCTCCCTGACAGAGTGGGAGAAGGTAGTAGAGCCAAATAGGCTATGCCTCAAAAGTGCAGGAGAATTTCTTTCTCTTTTTTCTTCCCTTCTTTCCCTCTCCTCCTTCTTTTCTATTTTTATCTTTTTATTATTTATTTATTTAAAAAATTTTTTTTGACAGAGTCTCACTTTGTTGCCCAGGCTGTAGTGCAGTGGTGCGATCTGGGCTCACTGCCACCTCCACCTCCCAGGTTCAAGTGATCCTTCTGCCTCAGCCTTCCAAGTAGCTGGGATTACAGGCACCCACCACCACACACAGCTAAATTTTTGTATTTTTAGTAGAGACAGGGTTTCACCATGTTGGCCAGGATGGTCTCAAATTCCTGGCCTTATATGATCTGCCCACCTCGGCCTCCTAAAGGGCTGAGATTACAGGTGTGAGCCACCACACCTGACTTACTTCCTTCCTTCCTTCCTTCCTTCCTTCCTTCCTTCCTTCCTTCCTCCTTCCTTCCTTTCTTTCTTCTTTTGGGTTGAGGCACAATGGTCAGAAAGTGGAGTGAAGTGGACAAAAGAACACCCTGATCTTGGAGTAGATAAGGTAAGACATAAAAAACACCCAGTCTTCTGAGACTGTAAGGGAGCAGTGTTCTCAGAGAAAGTCCTGGTTTTAATTAAAACTATGTCTTAATTAAAGAGAGGTCAGGGCAATGCTGGCGAAAGCTGAAGATATAGAGGAATCGACTGGTTCTGAAACAGCAGTGCCAGGGGCCATGGCGGACAGGTTGAGGATGGTGGAGAGGCCAGGCAGTGGTGCAGAGGCTGGTGTTCAGGAGGTTTAGATGGTTGAAGGATGACGGTGCTGTTCAGAATAGATGGCCAGAGCAGATTATGGTTATAGCACTGATGGAAAAAAAATTAATAGGGCTGATGGATTAGGTTTTGTAGAGAGGCAATAAAGGACTATTAGCCAGATGACTCTGTGGGCATAAATGATGGCATGCATCAAAACTGAACTCTTTGTGCTGTGAGCATTGGGTTATGGCTGAAAAAGTTGCCAAAATTGAATTTATAAGTGTAAAATGTTCATCCTATGAGACCCTGTAATTCTATTCCTATGAATGTTTGCTAAGAAAATAATTGAGCAGATAAAAAAAGTTATGTGTAAAGGAGGATCTTCATGACAGTGTTATAGTCATCACAATTAAAAAATACATTTATTTTTGCAACTCTTTTTATTCCCTTGACTCTTGAGACAACACACTGCTGCCTCAAAAATCTCTGCTTACCTCTTTGTTTCTTCTTTTGTGAAGAAGAGAATGGCTGGCTATTTACAAAACCCATTTTACTTTCTTCCCAGACACACGGCTAGATGATATTTTTCAGCTTCCCTTGGAATTAAGTGGCCATGAAATGAAGATCTGGTCAACAGAATGTGGGCAGGAGTGATGTATGCTTCCCCCAGTTCTGGCCCCAAAAACTTCTCACCTGACCCTCTATCTTCATTCTTTCCCCATCTAGCAAAGCCACAAGAAGGAAGGAACTGAGGTTCTTAAGTGTCCGTGTGGAAGGCTGACTACTAACCAGGAACATCTGTGCTAGAGTTATATGAATGGGAAGTAAACTTCTATTAGTTAAGCTTCTGATATTTGGGGGTTTATCTGTTGGAATACTTAGCATTGCTCTAATGAATATACCTTCTTTGTGGTTTCTTAATCTTCCTGCCCCATACTCTTGGTGTTCTCTGAGTCTCAGACCCCAACATATTTTCACTCTGTATATTCCCTCTGAGTGATCCTATTCATTCCCATGGCTTTATCTCCCATCTTTATGCTGATGACTCATGTCTACTTCTCCCAGTGAAACATCTCTCTGCATTCCAGAGCCTGTATTCAGTACTGTAGCAGGCATCTTCACCAGCTTACTGAGTCCTGAGACTCAAAGTATATAATATTTATTACATTATATTTCTTCAACCTGATTTCTCTTCTAGAATCTTAATCTCTGTGAATAGTGCCACCATCCAACCAATTGCCCAGGCAAGAAATCTAGAAGTCACTCCAGGTTCCAGCCCTCACCTCCACCTCCCACACCCAAAGACATATTAAATTACATGTTTAGATATCTCGAATCTCCTCCTTTCTATCTAGTATCACTGTTCCAAGGCAAAGATAACAAGATGGGGAAAAGGAGAGATTCAGACTACACATATATAAAGTTATATGTCATGTTGCATAGCATGAAAAGGAATTGAACTGTGTGTCCATCACTAGAAGAGAAAGACACATGGAAAATCTCTGTCCCTTCACATCTAATCTGGTACTTAACTAGACCCTCACTCCATTCTCTCACCCTGCATACCCAATTATTCCACCTTAACCTTGGAGAGGAAGAAATCACATCGATCAATGCCTAGATGTGGATCTTGGTCTCAGGGAAGGTCAACAAGGGTAACCTGAGAGATCAATAATGTGGTGAATAGAAAATATATTTGTTGATGAGCCTATGGAGGTCTGAAGAAATATCTTGTGGAGCTTTGGGTTAGACTAGATCTACTTCCATCCAATACAGACATGAAAAAGATCTTGCAGGGGGAGGGTTGTTAAAATGATGTCTTGGCCCGTGAAGTCCAAGGCTGCAGATAATGGAGGCAGGTTCAGGAACTGGTAGCAGTGGTGAGCTGAAGCATGATTGCCATACCCTAGACCCTACCTTACATGAGCTGCTGCTGATAACAAGATCACAGTCTAACAATCTAGTTCCTTTGTCTCTTTCTCATAATCTATATTTCTGGAACAAAATAAATAGGAAAAACCATTTGTTAAACTTATTGAAGGTGTCTCTATTCACAAACTAAAGTGGCAGAATCATGACTTGATTAAAAAACCAAAAAACAAAAAAGAACTATTGACAAAGTACCCTAGTCCTGTGCTAATATCCCAGCCACATTTTAACTTGTTGAGATTGTTTGTTGCTCTCCCCAGGCAGTGAAGAAAGTTTTCTCTTCTGCGCATTTTATGATTGGCGTCAGCAGTATATTTTTCTGGGGAATCGATTTCTGTCTCTCTCTTTCTCACTTACTTTTTCTTTGTGAGCAGCTCTCTGTGATTATAATTATGCAACTAGGAGGTCTGAGGGCTATCACTGGGCAGTGCCTGCTGAGCCAGATTGCAGCACCAGCCCTATTTGAGATTTGCCACATGATGGCTAGGGTAGCCTGTCTGCTGAAATAGCAAGGTTTACTTCAGAGCCTTTTCTCAAATTTTCAGGGGCTATTTAACCTACTTTGTACCAACTATCTATGGCTTTCTGGTCTGAAGAGCAGACTCAATAGTATTTTAGCATTCTAAATCCCAAATAAAACCCGAGAAATGCTGTTATACATAGACAAAAACCATTTCAGCTCAGAGAGGAATAAATACAAGTTTTTGCTTCTCCAAACGTTGTCTGGATTAACATTTCCTTTAATTATGGTTTAGAATATGCTAGACTTTCTATTCCTTGTCTTAGACTTTCCTTCCTCGCAAAAGTTCAATTTTATATGTCTTCTTTTTGTTCCTATAAGACAAAACATCTATCCATCCCTTCTTCCCTCCAATTTCCAGTTTTTTCATGGATGGAACTTTCAACAAACCTAAAAGTTGACTGGAAGACTCTGACATCTCGTTACTCCGTGCTTCAGTGGCTGTTAAATTGATAGTTTCAGAGTGGATATCAAACTATCTACTCTATCAGTGTTTTTTAAAAAAGGGAAAAAGATTACAGTTTGTCGAAATCAATGTGACACTTCTCTGACATGTGTGTCTTGATCGCTTTTTTCCTCAGCATATCCATTCCTTCTGACTATCTCCATTTCTCCGTGGCTATCTGAGTCAGACAGAGCTTGTCATCTCATAAAAATTGCTCCACCTTTTGCTTAGGTTTCTCTTAATTTTCTGTTTTTCTGTATTTATCTTTCTGTATTTATCACTACAGACCATACTTCAAACCAACATGGGTTGGAATTTTACAAGGCAGACGGCGTCTTGGTTTTTCTCCTCAGTAGAATTTCTATTTGTGGCACATGCATTTCCTTCTTCGCTGAATTCCCAGCAACAGTTCTCAGTAAGGGCAGCTGCTGCTCTGAGCCTCTTTGGACTTTTCTTTCATTCTCTCTTCACATATCGAACTCATTCTGTCTTGAAAGGTTCTCAGTCTCCACCGGCCGGGGGAAGGTGGAACATATCACAAGTTGGCAGAGTTGCAGTGCACTGTGCTTTGAACTTGTAAAATTCTTTTCAAAAGTCAAAATCTTTAAAGGAAAGAAAAGAAGCTTCTGGTACATTTAGACAATGTGAGAACAGGAATGACCCGAGTTTAAAGATAAGGGTTAATGCTGTGATGTCAGTTCT
Organism: Symphalangus syndactylus; assembly: GCF_028878055.3. Lineage (NCBI taxonomy): Eukaryota > Metazoa > Chordata > Mammalia > Primates > Hylobatidae > Symphalangus > Symphalangus syndactylus. The sequence goes on from NC_072424.2 coordinate 68,722,035, forward strand.
TGGGCATAACTTCTCATGAAACTTTAGCTTCACTAAAGCTCTCCGATTTTAAATGTCTTTCAAAGCAATCTTTTGGTGTCTGAAAATATAAGAAAATAGAAAGAACAGGATTTAGGACTCTTCCAGTAATTTATCCTAAAGCATACAAACATGATATTTTGTTGTACTCTCAGAAGCCTCTCTTCATAGATAAAATTCAGCATTATGCACTTCTACCATTACCACTGCCCTTCCAATCTGACCAAACATTTGGAAAAATAAAATGTAATGAAGGTGTTCACTGTCTTCCCTTTCAATTAATCCGGGCCTGTTAAGATGCACAGATTGTTAGCACATGCAGCAATTCACACATATTCCTTGTCCAGCCCTGATTATAAGATCACATTCTGACTGCTTGTGATTTAGCTCAATAACCAGGGGATGTAAATGTCATTCTGCCAAAGATTCACAGAGTGGCTGGTCAGAAATGCCCTCTTCACCTTAGTATGATCATCTGAAAAATAGGTATACAAATAACATCATAATAACCATGGAAAAGAACAGAATGTTTTAAAAAAATACATTACATATGTGCTGAGTTGGTTCTAGACATTTGCATGAAGCAGAGTTTTTTTTTTATCCCCATCACTCCTGAGCACCTATGTTTTGCCCCTTGTGTGCTCATGGAACCTCATTCCTCTACCACCCACCCCTCCCCTCATCCATCTTCTTTGTCAATATGCTTATTCAGTTCTAATTTGGAGAAAATATCTTATTCAATCAATTGACACGGGTTGGATTTCTTAACTTCAGGTTTACGAACTCCTAAAACCATAGGCGAAATTCTGTGTTTGAGGACCTATGTGCCTTATTCTATAGAAAGTATCAGTAGCTTTCAATGAGTCTCAAAAGATTCTAGGATCCCCGAATGGTTGAGAACCATTGCAAAAACATTTTCCTTTAGAAGGACTTGCTAATTTAAAGTCATGCACATTTAACAGTGATATTTCAGGAAGTTCAAGGAAGATAGTCTGAGGCACAAGGGGGTTGGGGGAGACTCCAGGACTCCTTTTAGCTACTCCACAATTCTGGATGTTCACTGTTCTTCAGAATCTTTAGCTTGCTTTGTTTAGAAAATTTTACTTTTAGCAATTTTGTTTGGTGCATGCCATGAGAAAACGCACCCAGTTCTTACATGCTGAGTCCCTCAAGGACTCAGTGGTGTACGCTGTGGATTTGGGGACATTGCTGTTCTACTACAAACTTTAAGTTATTTAGGAAGTAGAGGGTTGAAGAGAAGGAAAACATCAATTTTTATTCCATGTATTTGTTCACTTGAGGAAAAGGCATTTTTTTCTGAATTACTTGAATTGCTGAAAATTAGTATTTATTTTTCAAATAAATAAAAGAAAAAACAAAAATTTGCTATATTTTTTGGATTTTAAAGCTAGTAAGACAATAAAAATGACAGAATCAACCCTTCAAAACTTTTCCCTTTAAAAGTCTGGTGTAGAGGATGCATATAAATTAAAGTCCAGAGGCTGAGGCATTTGATGCCCCAGGTGTAGGGAGATTTCATAATTGTATTGTTCTTTTTTCAAAATGGCTTCTTGCATGGCTACTGTTAAGATAGACTTGCTTGAAAAACATTTTTCTGAAAGCATATCTTGGTCTCATCCTTAATCATTTGAAGAAGAACCCTCGGCTGGATCTTTGTGAAGCTGGAAGGAATCACGATTGCCTCAGGAAGAGGAAGTAGTCAGGTCTGACTTTTAATAAAGAAGGGCTGCTTGCCAATACCTAATTCCTCTCTACTTGTTTCAAACCTGCGAGGGTAGTTAAGGAGTTTGTCCTGAGGCAAATTAATCTGAAGTAAAAATGAATTGGGGGAGGATTGAATTTTGAGTCAAAGATAGGAAATAAATTTTCCCCTGAGTTAATTAGCACACACATTCTAGGAAAAGTAAACTGTATCAAGAATATTGCCCCTCAGTCATCAGCTTCTAACTCCTGTCTGGTGACATGAATGCTTCCCCAAATAATGACTGCTTGTCAGAGAGATGGCCTTCCCTACTTGGCTTTCATGCTTACTCTTAGTTTATAGACAGGTCTCACAAAAGCTTTTGCTGTGATTTATTATTTTTTAAAATGCTTGTCTCTTCATAAATGACCAAAAAAATGGGGATTCAGGAAAAATGGAGAATTCTGTCATATGCTTTATAGACATTCCAGGCAAGCCTGGAACAACAGCCCATTTAAATAACCACTCTATGGATCCATCACGCTGAGCTGAGACATGCCTCAGCAGCCTCTCCTCGTTTCAAAACCAAGCTGTCGGATAAAGAACAGGGAAAAGAGGGGTCTGTAGTCAGCTCATACCTGGGAACTTCTTTGAAAGGAGGATGCTGGAAAGAGAGTTGAACGGGGCAGGCTGTGACAGAGGAGTTGAATTTGATCTCTGCTGCTACTCAGAAGCATATGGTTTCCACCCACAGGAAAAATCTGCTTTTCTTCTGGCTGCCACACTAATGCAGGCATGAAGGGAAAAGACTTTGCTATCAAATACATCTCCAGGGTTGGCATCTGTGATTAAAGTTTTCTGTTTGCCCTGCATCCCTCCTCCAGGTGGTTTTAAAAAAATTGCTAAAAGTTGTCCCTATTCTTGCTTAGATAGTGTGAATGTAGGTGTTTGTTGTTAGCGGTTTATAACATACCTATTGGTGGGGCCAATCCTAACTTTATTTAGCCTCTTATCCTGTTATTAGGCTAGTGAAATAATTAAAGGACAGGCCTAGAACTTGGAGCTTCATAGAGCAGTTTCTTTTGGCTGTTACTAGTTGTAAAACATCTGGTTAGGTTGACTGTGAATAAGGCAATTCTTGGCTTCCAGTGTTATTTACTGTGAGGTAGAGATCTTACACTAGGGACTAGATGTAAATACTGCCTTCCCCATTTTATAGGTGGGGGATGTGGAGGCTGTGTTACTAGAACACAAATATAAGAAGACACAAAATGACTCTTAGCAGTAGTCGATTGTGGATTTTGTAGTGTGGCAATGGAAGAAAATATGGAGGGCTTCGGGGCAATAGAAGGAAACCTCTCAGCTGGTGCTCAGAGTAGAATTCTCTCTTTCCTTTCCAAAAGCCAGGAAGGCCTAAGACCCCCTCCTATAGCACAGACACAAGAGAGGAGTTGGCATTTGTAGCAGGCACATTTCCTATTGAACTTTTAGGGCAAGGATCATGAGCACTGACTTCCTAGCATGTGCGTGAATCCCTTCATTAACATAATGCAAATATTTAATGTTCTGTTTATTTATTTTTAAGAGACAGGGTGTTGCTCTGTCTTACAGGCTGTAATGCAGTGGTACAGTCATAGTTCACTGCAGCCTTGAACTCCTAGGCTCAAGCAATCCTCCCTCCTCAGCCTCCTGAGTAGCTAGGATTACAGGCATGCCCAGCTAATTATTTTACTTATGGAGACAAGGTCTCGATATGTTGCCCAGCCGAATCTTGAACTTCTGGCCTGAAGCAATCCTCCTGCCTCAGCTTCTTAAAATGTTGGGATTACAGGTGTGAGCCACCATACCCAGCCATAGCTAGTCTTTTAGAAGTGCAGTTGATTTAGTCAGATCTTGAATCAATTGCCCAGAGAAGTGAGAGACCAAGAATTGTTTGCTGCCATCTGCATCAATACAAGGAAGAGACCTGTCCCCTGAATAACCTGGGAAACCTATGAGCTCTGGATCAGAAAAGCATGTGAAAGTGGTACAGTATGGGATCCATGAAGGACTGCAGGCAGCTCTCATCTGGGAACTGCAAAGCCTACTGGAAAGTAAGGCGAACACTTTTCCTCTCCTATGAATTTACTTGACTAGGGAATTCACAATGCACCTCAGAGAAAGGCAGGAAGATTGCCCCAGATTTACGTTACAGTTAGATTTGCAAGGTACTTTCAATCTGTTTGTAAATTTAGTAAACTTTATGTGGTTCTGTCCAGACTTTTATTAACTTTCTTAGTTGCCTCTTTAAGTTTCCAAGTTAATAATTTAGTTATTAAGGAGAAGCATCTGCATTAGTTGCACTAATTCCCAAACTGATGTTCAAATTAAAAAATTTGTAGTTTGGACCAGGTAAGTCATACCTTACACAGATGGGAGCTAGAACCAGTCCTGAATTTATGATCATGTGGCATGAAGTGAAGAATCAGCACTTATTTTATTTACTGAAATACTGCAGAGAGTCAAATTCTAAATATATCTTCCGTCACTGTCGGCAACAGCCTTCCAACACTTTTGTCTGTCTCAAATCTTGCCCCATTATGACCACAGTGATCTTGCCAATCTCTTTGTGTGGCTCCTGCTGTCATTTCCAGCCACATCTCCCTTGGGTCTCTAACCCTGGCACTCTACGGTCCATCAATCCTGAAGTGCTTGGAGTTTTCCCAACATGCTCTCTTGTGCTCTGTTTCTTTGCGGATGCTTGTCTCTCTGCCTGGAATTCTCCCCTTCTTTCCTGGTGGTCACTTGGGAAGCACCTACTTGATCTTAAAGACAAAGCTCAAGCATTTCCCTCTCTCTGTGGACTTTCTAGGCACATGTGGCTGCTCCGTACACATTTGCTGAATGAACAAGTAAATGAGTGCATAAAACAATCAGAGGAAACAAATGAATGTCTGGCTGTTGCTGCTCTTCTTTACTTAGAAAGATTTCACAGAATTCCCAAAGATAGTGCTGCCAGTGTAAATGTTATGATAAATTTGTAATTTTTGAGTCAAATGCTGTAAGGGTTGGGGGGAAATGTGGCACTTACTGAGGCCAACTTTGACAAACTGCTTTTCTCATTCTGCCTCAGAATGACTTTAAGATTGATTTCTTCATCCTCTCCAATATCACTATCAGCATCTAACATCTAACCTTTACAAAATCAAAAATGATGAGAACTAAATAATTCAACGTGAAGAGAGCTCGCCAGAAGACAAATGGACTATGTGCAATATGTTTGGTTGTGTGGATGTAATCTATCTCAATAATTAAGTATCTGTGTTCGTGAATAGGCTCTAAAACCTCTGAAGACCAGACCTTCAAAGATGAAGTCAAAGGTACTGGTCTTATTTACTAGGTGAAGAATATATCCCCTTGCCATTTCTTTTTTCTTCTCTTAAAGATGTCCAGTTAGTGAAACTTTAGCATTTTTAACTACAGGGTTGCATGTATTATTGAGTATGGAAACACCAGTATACTGAAGAAATACAGTAGAGGGAGGGAGAAGGTGAGCTCATCTGTGATGAGGGAAAATGCACTAAGACACAGAATGTGCAGTGTGAGCGATTTTGGGTCCTTGCTCTCTCCCTCTCACCCTTTACTTTGGTGTGGATGCCCCTAGGATAGGACACAGTGGTTTGTTTGCAAGGATGTTCCATAAAGTCAAATTGAGATCTCCACTCCTCACATGCTCACATAATATTTCATTAGGGATTATCTTCCTTAATATAGCATGCTCCCTGGGTGGGAATGGGAGCAAGGTGTGGCCCCCAGAATTCAGGATATTTGCTACAAACTAATTTTAACATCATCTAAGTAAAGCACACATCTAAATAAAGCATCTAAATAAATGTGCAAATAAACTTTGTCTCTGTTCAGGGGTCTCAGAATATATGCATTATACTACCCTGTTAGGTCCTATACTACTCTGAAAGTCCATGACCTTCTCTGGTCCTATGGAATGCTGTGAGCTCATCATCCTCTGCTCAGAGTGAGTAAGACAGGGAACAGGAAGGCATCCTTCTTGCTGGGCAGGGCCAAGCCAGGCTGCTCCTGAGGGGCCATCCTTAGCGGACCTTGAGAGAACAACCCAGTGCAGCCTCTAGCCTCTGGGCCTGGGTGAGGGATAGTGCTCTCTTCAGGGAAGGGTAGACAGTCTATGGATAACTATTCCATTTCCACTTGGCTCTTGGCCACTCATACAAGCTCCCAGTGTAGGGCTTTTTCTAAGGTGTCTGTTGATCTTGCCTGCATGGCTCTTCAGATCTTGCCCTTTCCCCCAGAAACTCAAGTCTCTCTTTCTTTTTTCCTTCTCCCCTCCAGCCCAGCTGGAAGAGTCTAGTTTTGGGGCATGGTATTATATGTCTTTTTTTTAAAAAAATAATTATTTTATTTTATTTTTCCATAGGTTGTTGGAGTACAGGTGGTATTTGGTTACATGAGTAAGTTCTTTAGTGGCGATTTGTGAGATTTTCATGCACCCATCACCCATGTATACACTGCATCATATTTGTAGTCTTTTATCCCTTGCCCCTCTCCCACTCTTCCCCCTAAGTCCCCAGAGTCCATTGTATCATTCTTACGCCTTTGCATCCTCATAGCTTAGCTCCCACATATCAGAGAGAACATATGATGTTTGGTTTTCCATTCCTGAGTTACAGCACTTAGAATAATAGTCTCCAATCTTATCCAGGTCACTGCAAATGCTGTTAATTCATTCCTTTTTATGGCTGCGCAGTATTCCATTGTATATACATACCACAGTTTCTTTATCCACTTGTTGATTGATGGGCATTTGTGTTGGTTCCACGATTTTGCAATTATGAATTGTGCTGCTATAAATATGTGTGTGCAAGTATCTTTTTCGAATAATCACTTCTTCTCCTCTGGGTAGATACCCAGTAGTGGGGTTGCTGGATCAAATGGTACTTCTACTTTTAGTTCTTTAAGGAATCTCCACACTGTTTTCCACAGTGGTTGTACTAGTTTACATTCTCACCAGCAGTGTAGAAGTGTTCCCTGTCCACTGCATCCATGCCAACATCTCCTGTTTTATTGATTTTTTGATTATGGCCATTCTTGCAAGAGTAAGGTGGTATCACATTGTGGTTTTGATTTGCATTTCCCTGATCATTAGTGATGCTGAGCATTTTTTCGTATGTTGGTTGGCCATTTGTATGTCTTCTTTTGAAAATTGTGTATCATGTCTTCAGCCCCCTTTTTGATGGGATTGTTTGTTTTTTTCTTACTGATTTGTTTGAGTTTGTTGTAAATTCTGGATATTAGTCCTTTGTCAGATGTATAGATTGTGAAGATTATCTCCCGCTCTATGGGTTGTCTGTCTACTCTGTTGACTGTTCATTTTGCTGTGGAAAATCTGTTTAGTTTAATTAGGTACTAGTTATTTATCTTTGTTTTTATTGCATTTGCTTTTGGGTTCTTGGTCATGAAATCCTTGCCTAAGTCAATGTCTAGAAAAGGTTTTTCAATGTTATCTTCTAGAATTTTCAAAGTTCAGGTCTTAGTTTTAAGTCCTTAATGGATCTTGAGTTGATTTTTGTATAAGGTGAGAGATGAGGATCCAGTTTCATTCTCCTGTATGTGGCTAGCCAATTATCCCAGCACCATTTGTTGAAAAGAGTGTCATTTCTTCACTTTATGTTTTTGTTTGCTTTGTCGAAGATCAGTTGGCTGTATTTGGAGTTATTTCTGGGTTCTCTATTCTATTCCATTGGTCTATGTGTTTGTTTGTTTGTTTTCCAGTAGTATGCTGTTTTGGTGAATATAGCCTTATAGTATAGTTTGAAATCAGGTAGTGTGATGCCTTCTGATTTGTTCTTTTTGCTTAGTCTTGCTTTGGCTAAGCGGGCTCTTTTTTGGTTTCATATGAATTTTAGAATTGTTTTTTCTAATTCTGTGAAGAATGATGGTGATAGTCTCATGGGGGTTGCACTGAATTTGTACATTGCTTTTGGCAGTATGGCCATTTTCACAATATTGAGTCTTCCCATCCATGAGCATGGGATGTGTTTCCATTTGTTTGTGTCATCTGTAATTTATTTCAGCAGTGTTTTGTAGTTCACCTTGTAGAGGTATTTTGCCTCCTTGGTTAGGGATATTCCTAAGAATTTTATATTTTTGCAGCTATTGTAAAAGGGGTTGAGTTCTTTATTTGATTCTCTGCTTGTTCACTCTTGGTATGTAGAAGCGCTACTGATTTGTGTACATATCTTGTATCTGGTAATTTTGCTAACTTCTTTTATCAGTTCTAGGAGCTTTCTGGAGGAGCCCTTAGGGTTTTCAAGGTAAACAATCATTTTGTCAGCGAACAGTGCCAGTTTGACTTCCTCTTTACCAATTTGGATGCCATTTTTTTCTTTCTCTTGTCTCATTGCTCTGGCTAGGACTTCCAGTACTATGTTGAAGAGGAGTGGTGAGAGTAAGAATCCTTGTCCTGTTCCAGTTGTCAGCAAGAATGCTTTCAATTTTTCCCCATTCAGTATTATGTTCTCTGTGAGTTTGTAATAGATGGCTTTTATCACATTAAGGTATGTCTCTTGTATGCCAATTTTGCTGAAGGTTTTAATCATAAAGGAATGCTGTATTTTGTCAAATGATTTTTCTACTTCTATTGAGATGATCATGTGATTTTTGTTTTTAATTCTGTTTATGTATGTATCACATTTATTGACTTGCATTTGTTAAATCATCCCTGCATCCCTGGTATAAAACCCACTTGATCATGGCATATTATCTTTTTGATATGTTTTTGGATTCAGTTAGCTAGTATTTTGTTAAGGATTTTAGCATCAATGTTCATCAAGGATATCAGTCTGTAGTTTTCTTTTTTGTTATGTCTTTTCCTGATTTTGATACTAGGGTGATGCTGGTTTATCGAATGAATTAAGGAGGGCTCCTTTTTTCTCTCTCTTGTGGAATAGTGTCAAAAGGATTGGTACCAATTCTTCTTTGAATGTCTGGTAGAATTCTGCTGTGAATCCATCTGGTCCTGGACCATTTTTTGTTGGTAATTTTAAAATTACCGTTTCAATCTCACTGCTTGTTATTGGTTTGTTAAGATATCTAATTCTTCCTGATTTAGGCTAGGAGGGTTGTATATTTCCAGGAATTTATCCATCTCTTCTAGGTTGTTTAGTTTATGTGGGTAAAGGTGTTCATAGTAGCCTTGAATGATCTTTGATATTTCAGTGGTGTCAGTTGTAATATCTCCTGTTTCATTTCTTAGTAAGGTTATTCAGATTTTCTCTCTTCTTTTCTTGGTTAACTTTGCTAATGGCCTATCAATTTTATTTATCTTTTCAAAGAACCAGCTTTTTGTTTCATTTATCTTTTGTATTTTGTTTGCTTTAATTTCATTTAGTTCTGCTCCGATCTTAGCTATTTCCTTTCTTCTGTTGGGTTTGGTTTTGTTTCTCTAGTTCCTTGAGGTGTAACCTTAGATTGTCTGTTTGTGCTCTTTCAGACTTTTTGATGTAGGCATTTAGGGCTATGGACTTTCCTCTTAGCACTGCCTTTGCTGTATCCCAGAGGTTTTGATAGATGGTGTCATTGTCGTCATTGAGTTCAAATAATTTTTTAATTTCCACCTTGATTTCATTTTTGACCCACTACTCATTCAGGAGCTGGTTATTTAATTTCCATGTATTTGTATGGTTTCAAAGGTTCCTTTTGGAGTCGATTTCCAGTTTTCTTCCACTGTGATCTGAGAGAATGCTTGATATAATTTTTCTTTAATTTATTGAGGCTTATTTTATGGCCTATCATATGCTCTTAGAGAAAGTTCCACGTGCTGTTGAATAGAATGTGTATTCTAGGGTTGTTGGATGAAATATTCTATATATATAGGTTAAGTCCATTTGTTCCAAGGTATAGTTTAAAACCATTGCTTCTTTGTTGGCTTTCTGTCTTGATGACTTGTCTAGTGCTGTTAGTGGAGTATTGAAGTTCCCCACTGTTACTGTGTTGCTGTCTATCTCGTTTCTGAGGTCTGTTAGTAATTATTTTATAAATTTGGGAGCTGCAGTGTTAGGTGCATATACATTTAGGATTGTGATATTTTCCTGTTGGACAAGGCCTTTTACCATTATATATAACTGCTGTTGCTTTAAAGTTTGTTTTGTTTGATATAACAATAGCTACCCCTGCTCACTTTTGTTGTCCATTTGCATGAAATGCCTTTTTCCACCCCTTTACTTTAAGTTTATGTGAGTCGTTGTGTGTTAGGTGGGTCTCCTGAACACAGCAGATGGTTGGTGAGTTCGTATCCATTCTGCAGTTCTGTGTCTTTTAAGTGGAGCATTTAGGCCATTTACATTCAATGTTAGTATCGAAATGTGAGGTACCATTGCTTTCATCATGTTCTTTGTTGCCTGTGTACTTTGGTTTTATTTTTGTGTTTTTGTTTTTTAACTTGTATTTCTGTTTTGCAGGTCCTGTGTGATTTATGCTTTAAAGAGGTTCTGTTTTGATGTGTTTCCAGGATTTATTTCAAGATTTAGAGCTCCTTTTAGCAGTTCTCATAGTGGTGGTTTGGTAATGGCGAATTATCTCAGTATTTGTTTGTCTGAAAATGATTGTATCTTTCCTTCAAATATAATGCTTAGTTTTTCTGGATACAAAATTCTTAGCTAATTGTTTTGTTTGAGAAAGCTGAAGATAGGGCCCTGATCTCTTCTAGCTTGTAGGGTTTCTGGTGATAAATCTGCTGTTAATCTGATAGGTTTTCCTTAATAGGTTACCTGGTGCTTCTGATTCACAGCTCTTAAGATTCTTTCCTTTGACTTAACTTTGGATAACCTGATGACAATGTGCCTAGGTGAAGATCTTTTTGCAATGAATTTCCCAGGTGTTCTTTGTGCTTCTTGTATTTGGCTGTCTAGGTCTCTGGCAAGGCTAGGGAAGTTTTCCTTGATTATTCCCCCAAATATGTTTTCCAGGCTTTCAGAATTCTCCTCTTCCTCAGGTATACCAATTATTCTTAGGTTTAGTCGTTTAACATAATCCCAGATATCTTGGAGGCTTTGTTCATATTTTCTTATTCTTTTTTCTTTGTCTTTATTGGTTTGGGTTAATTCAAAGACCTTGTCTTCGAGCTCTGAATTTCTTTCTTCTACTTGTTTAATTCTATTGCTGAGAATTTCCAGAGCGTTGCACATTTCTAAAAGTGTGTCCAAAGTTTCCTGAATTTTTTTATTGTTTTTGCTTTAAGCTATGCATTTCCATAAATATTTCTCCCTTCACTTCTTGTTTTTTTTTTTTATTTTTTTATTTTTTTATTTCCTTGCATTGGGCTTTGCCTTTCTCTGGTCCCTCCCTGATTAGCTTAATGACTAACCTGCTGAATTCTTTTTCAGGTAAATCAGGGATTTCTTCTTGGTTTGGGTCCATTGCTGGTGAACTAGTGTGATTTTTGAGGGTGTTGAACAGACTTGTTTTGATATATTACCAGGGTTGGTTTTCTGGTTCCTTTTCATTTGGGTAGGCTCTGTCAGAGGGAAGGTTTAGGGCTGAAGGCTGTTGTTTAGATTCTTTTGTCCCCCATTTCCTATGGATGTGGCTTCCTGTGTGCTGAACTGCGGTGATTGTTGCCTCTTTCCTGGGTCTAGCCACCCAGTGCGTCTACCTGGCTCCAGGTTGGTACTGGGATGTTAACTGTCCATGGGTCTTTCAGCCATGGATACCAGTGCCTGTACTGGTGGTGGCAGAAGGTGCAATGGACTCTATGAGGGTTCTTAGCTTTGGTGGTTTAATACTCTATTTTTGTGCTGGTTGGCCTCCTGCCAGGAGGTGGTCCTTTCCAGAAAGCATCAGCTAAGTGTGGAGAGGGATTGGCAGTGGGCGGGGCCCTAGAACTCCCAAGATTATATGCCCTTTATCTTTCACTACCAGGGTGGATAGGGAAGGACCATCAGGTGGGGGTGGGGCTAGGCATGTCTGAGCTCAGACTCCCTTTGAGTGGGTCTTGCTGTGGCTGCTGAGGGGGACAGGGTTGAAATTCCTAGGTCACTGGAGTTGTGTACCTAGGAGAATTATGGCTGCCTCTGCTGAGTCATGCAGGTTGTCAGGGAAGTGGGGGAAAGCTGGCAGTCACAGGCCTCACCCAGCTCCCATGCAAACTGAAGGGCTGGTCTCACTCCCACTGTGCCCCCCGCCAACAGCCCACTGTGCCCCCCACCAACAGCCCCGAGTCTGTTTCCAGTTAGAGGGTGAGATGGGCTTGAAAACTTGCCCGAGGCTACCCGCCTCCCAGCTGCAAGAGAAAAAGGCTTTAGTTCTTCCTTCCCTGTGAAGTCTGCATGCCTGATTCATGCCCTCCCCTGAGTTCTGGCCAAGAGGGTTCTCACCCCATTCAAATTGTTGCAAAGTTCAGCTAGAGAATTCCTTTTCCCTGTGGAGTTTTACCCCCTGCTCCTCTGGCCACCCTCCTGATGGATCTCTATGGTGTCAGACAGGAATGGGCAGCTTGGAGACCCAGCGAGCTCCCAGAGCCTTTCTGCTGCTTCCTCTACCCCTGTATTTCACTTGGATCTCTAACTTGACTCAGAAACTTCTCCCACAAACAGACCTTCAGCTTCTCCAGTCAGGGTGTGTGTTCAGGAGAGGATGGTCTCCCTTTCCCACATCCACAATTGCGGCACTCACAGTTTTCGGGGGGTCTCCCGGGTCCTACAGGAGCAGTTTGCTTCCTTCAGAGGGTCTGTGGATCCTTTTGGGATTGCTGGTTTGTTCCTGCAGTTGATCTGGAGCCAAAAATTCACAGTGCAAGCCTCCGCATGCTGCTCTGTCCAGAGCTGAAATCTAGTCCTGCCTCCCGTCCGTCATAATCCCCTGAATCCAACTGCCGCATCGTATTATCTCTTAGCAGATATAGGTTTCTGGAAACCAAATCATGAAGAATCCTTTATTTTTGACCATATCCCTTTCTTGAGGTGAGGATACAGAGTTGAATAGCTGTTTAGATAGGCAAATTGGAGGGAGAGAAAATAATCTATTAATATTCCACAATGTTATCCCACCTTACATAATTTTGAATATAATTCTGATATAAATATACATCAGAATAGGTAAGTATCTGTAGATAATATTATAGAGTCAACAATAAGTAGTTTGGCTTAAATTCTGTTTTGGATGATTTACATCTATGTCTTTAACTCATTGAGAGATAGCTGTATTCAAAAGTCTGATTTTTATTTTTTATATAGTTCAGCCATTTAAGGGGAGATATGGCCTTATAATTGCCAATATTACATTCCGTAATGCAGAAAATGTCTCTTGTAATTTCTAAGGCAATTTTAATTGGTAGACCTAAACAGACCTAGTTTTGAAGAAGCTGGGCATTTGAATCTCAGAGATTTATGTGTCTGAGAAACCCTGACATTCTTTAGTCACTCTGAAGATGTGTGTTGAGTAAGAGAGAGAGAGATTTTCTATGTGATGAGATTTTTCTGTATATTTTCTGCAGAGGGAAAACATACTGTTGCTTAGAAGAGAAAAATCCATGAATACATTTAACAAATGTGCATTCCTCACCTGTGAAATAAATCATGCTATTTAGTAAACTACCACCACATATATCTCAATATGTTAAAATATGAAAACTAATGACTATTCATAAAAATTGAAAGGAAAATATTTTGAACAAAAGATCTGTAAGGAACAGATTTCACTTAACTTTAATAAATGGGATTTGGAAGATGAGTTATGTTCTTATGCACTTTCTTGCATTTATAAAATAATAGGCTTATGAATCTTCTTTTGCCTGACAGGGTCAAGTAGCATACGGATTTTCTTTCCTCTTCATTTCCACTATTGAAGTGCAACAATCAAGATTCACTCAAATTGTGCTGGTGGCTCTGATGGAGAGGGTTATATCTCATGTGCAGTGGGACCATGAGAACCATAATATGTTTAACAGCAGTATTCCAGAATTTGTCCCCAATGAGTCTTCAAGATATTTTCCCCAGGAGGCTTAAATGTACTATAGGTTTGAGGTTATTATTATTTTTTCATGAGGCCAGGTATTTGATTTTGAACTATGGCATTTACACTCTTGTTGCTCTTTTAAAAAGTGGTCATTTTAGTCACATAATAAAACCATTGCCACAGAAAGTTGCTATCTAAAACAGACACAACACATAACAGTTCCTTTGTTTTAAAATGCATTGGGAAAAAAAGAATTTCTCTCCAGAAAAGATTAACCCGGTGGTTATACAAAACCAGAATAGGGAATGTAATATGGGAATTGTAATGATTCAGAAGAGAGTGACAACATGGCAGTTTATTGAGAAATCCAACCATATCATTAATTGCTGCATACAATTGCCACATAAGGGAGATGAAGTTTATTATTATTATTATTATTATTATTGACAAAGAACCTTTTAATGATTAAGACTCAGTTTTTTTTCTAGCCATATTTCATTGCATACCTGGAAAGCAGATACAGCATCAAAAGCAATTCTGCTGACCATGCAGGGAATGCATAATGTTGCAATACTATAGTATTGATTTTTTTTAAGATCCCATGCATAACCTTGTAGTGGTTTTATTTTAGATAGAAAAGATGCAAATACTCAGTTCTTCAGCATGTAAACACTCTTCCCACCATCTCTTTGGTGGCCTTTGTTCTCTTGTTGGGATCAAATCCATTTTTGTCATTTCGAAATATTTTGTGGAGCTCATCATTTTCTCTTCTTGTGGACTAGTTCGGAAGCTGTTCTGTTTCTTACCAGCTTCAGGCCTTGCTACAGTTGTCTGTTTGCATTACTGTGAAAGAAGAATTAGTCTCATCTTTTCTTATAAGGAAACCCATGTCCTTAGTATATAACACTCGCACCTTGGGGTCTGTACTATATTTTACTGTTCTCTAAAGTCTCTCTCTGAGAACAACGGCTTGATAAGTGTTTTCTTAATTTGTAACTCATTGTCCCTCAATTCTGGCTGTAGTCTTATGTGAATGGCTCAGGGAAGTTTCTCCTTAGTGTATCTAACTTGCAACTTTGATTTACACTTGATTCTAAGTAGGGTGCTATCTGGATTTTTTTTTTTTTTTTTTTTTTTTTTTTGCTATGTAGGCCTATAGCTTGAGATTATGTTTTTCTTTGAAATTTGGGTTTTTCTGCTCCTACCAATTTTAAGATTGCAGTAGAGAATACACGTCAATGACAGGGGATGGAAAGGAAGTATAATGGCTATGAAGTAAGAGTTCTATTTTGAGCCAGTAGTGTCTTAAAAAATTATGAAGCATGTGATGTCATTTTTAAATTGAGGAAATCCTCAAACATATTTGTGTGATATAACTCATTCAATAAGTATGCTATTCTTCACACTAAACTATCTTGCTATTGTTTGCATTACTGTGAAAGAAGAATTAGTCTCATATTTTCTTATAAGGAAACCCATGCCATTAGAACTATATAGGACATTAAGTCTTAGCTATAATAAATATTTCACTATACTGGATCTGATATCTCAATATATGAATCCTCCAGCAGTGTGTTCTCTCAGAAGTTGTAGTGCATTTTGAAGTTCTCATTTTCTTCTTTTCAATTTCACTTAAGTGCATAAAATCTATCTAATTAATCATCCAACATCATCTCCTTTGCTGTCAAATGAACTTGATAAATGATAATAATTGCCAATGGTCTCATAATAATTTTCAGCTTTGAGTGAATTTAACAGGTTTGAAAATGTATCTGCCTATCCAGACTTGCTTCATTGGTTTAATTTCTTAGGAGTGAATGACCGGGAATGGTTATTTACCAGGCTGATAAATCTGGGCACCTGCTTACAAGTGTCAAGTAATGTGTTCTAGGTACCATACAATTTGTGTTAAAGTTCATTATACTAAAAAGTAAGAACTGCTGCAAGTAAGAACTGAATTCTTCAATAATACCTACTTAAAGTAAATTAGTTATAGAATTAGTTTTAAAATAGATTATTTGGTGCCTCAGGCTTTAATTAAATGAAATGAAGGGCCCTGTTGAACCGCAGTGAAATAAAAATGTGAGCAGTGATATGGGAGTGTGTAGGAAGGGAGATACGGCCTCCATCACAGCTGGAGCATCTGGACTTGCAAATCACGTTTCATGGTGGTCATATCGCTGTATATGTGCGGTACTCTAAAAAAGATCTGTGAATTTTAATAATACTTCCTATGAATACTTGAACTTAAGGTGTGTTAAAACTTCCAATTAAAATTTTTGAATGAAGTGGAAAACTAAGGTTGGAAGTTTGTATCTGCCACATGCATCTAATAGCGAGCCTACAGGCTTCTTATCACACGTTTCGGGGACATTTCTAGTTTTGAGCATTGTGAATGCATATACTCCGCTTTTCTCTCATCAGTTTCTTTCTCACTGTTCATCTTTCACAGTGCTTTCCACTATTTTGAAGGGTTGTTTTCCCCTAATTTTCATGTTTTAATACCTTTTTCTTAATTTGTTATAGATCTGGAAAGTGATGAAACTGTGTGAGAATTAGTGGGAGAGTTATTCTTAGAGACACGTAGAGCTTTAGGCCAGGGGCTTTGACGCTTTTAGCTGTTGCCCCAGAAACTACCAAGGAATCTGATGTCATGAGAATGAACTGGCTTGAGCTACAAAATTAACCTACTTGATTTTAAGCTTCTTCAGGGTGGGATCACCTCTTATTCTGACTAGGTGTTTATAATATATTTAAACCCTGATGTGATGCCACAGCACTGGTGCAGAATGAATGGGTTAGTTCTTGCTTCCATTATTTATATTTGCCGTTTCCTGTTTTGCAGTGGGTTATTAATGAGCCAATAACTGACCGCAAGGTGTTTGAAGCCAGATATTTGACTCCTTTGTCTATATTAGTTAAATAATATCAAACTGAAGGTATTTAAACACCCCTGAGAAACAGAATCTTTTCCTTTCAGTATCTAGTTATTGGAAGATACCCTCATTTTTATATGGCTTAACTCTTGAACCCCTAGTACAAACAGAGGTGTGAGTGGAAATACATTCTGAGTTAGAGCTGGAGTCATCTGGTTTCCTAAACATGGTCAAAGGAGAAGTGGGGCCACCAGCTGCTGCAGCCTGAAGCAGAGTTGCCCAGAGAGTCCAGCCTCGACCAGCCGAACCTCAGCCAATGCACAGACGTATGAGTGATAGTAAATGATCATTGTTTAAAGGCATGAAGAGCTGAATGGTTTGATATGCAGCAACAGCTAACCAGTGAAGTTAGCTATTATTATTACTATTCTACTTTTAGGGGAAAAAAGTATTATTAGGGGAAAGAACAAAGAACTATTAAATAGGCTCCTTGAGCCAGGTGGTTGTGAATGTTGCTGAGCCCCCGTCCCCAGTTTCCATGCAGTCAAAGCCCCGGGACTTCTAATGCTCTGGCAGCTGATGAGGCAGCTCCCCAGGCTGCCTCCTCTTTCCAGCATTCCTGCAATCAACTATCATCCCTGTGGGTGTCACTTTCTAGGGAGATCAAGGATCTTGGCTAATACAGAGCCAAATAGTAAAGGGAGGAAAAATACTTAAAGGGTGTTTTGCATCCACTTTCTTTTTTAGTATTTCCTCTAAATTACGATCCTGCTGCAGTGGATGCTTTTGGCCCGAGAGTCCAGGCATTACATTCTTGAAACCTTTTCAGCACTTAATTGGGTTTCTTTGTGTTTCTGCTTCTCTAACTACAGTGACCTAATAATACCAGCACCTAACTTCCTTTCAGGGAGTCAGAGGGGATTAATGAGACAGTGTTTGCAAAGCACTCCGAGGCTCGCTGAGGGAAAAGGCATGTTAGTCATAGAAATGTGGATATCTGGAGTTGGCACTCATTTGTCCCTGTGTATCTATTTCACATAGTTTGGTATCTTTGAGGCAATAATTTGGAAGGCACAACCTCATGCCCTTCTCTTAGTAAAGGACAGTGTTTTGCTTGGAGCCGAGATATTTTTTCCACCCTTTTGGCCTTGCTGAGCTTTTTAACGATCACTTCCATGCTGCTTGTCTCTAATCTGCTGAGAGATGCTGTCGGTACAAACTGTACTGTGAAACTGTGAGAAAATTACACCACAACCCACATGGAAGCCCTGCTTTTGGTTCCAGCATGTCTGTTGGGACCGCTGTTAAGAATATGTGTCTAAAGAAGGAGCTCATTCTAATTCTTGGTGCACAGGTGAGTTAATAAGTGTGTGCATTGAGACCAAGAGCTGATGTATCAAAGATGTGGCTCTCTACCACCTCAGGGGTGTTCTTAATAGTGGTGCCAGTTTTTTTTTCCCTTTCATTTTCGTCAAAATGTATCAAGGGCTGTCATTGCTTCTCAAAGAAAGCACTTATTAATATGTATAAGGTAAGACTGTTCCTTTCTAAGAATTAACTTTACTCACAATCATTACATCCAACCATAATGCATAAGGAGAAAAAAGGTAACACACACACACACACACACACACACACACACACACACACACACACAATATAAACAGTAAAAGAGCACCACAGCTCTGAACTTTCCTGAGGCAGAAAATGTCATACATTAATGCAAAATAAAATGCAGTCCCTTGCTTTTTATTTTCCTCTCTGAGGTGGTAGCATTTGCTAGATAATGATATTTTGTGTTTCTAAGTCCAAACGTACCTTATTTTATATGATATTGTGAGTGCATACCAACGGCTAAATAATAGTATGTGAACACTGTTAGAGCCCCACTTTAATCTGTTTTAAACAGGTGACTCCAATTTGTCTTAAGCTATGACTTCTATTTTATTTGTACCTGTTTTAACAGCTAGATGGTCAGCAATTCAAAACACCTGCTTTCAGGCAGCTATATGAATTTACTATTTTTCATGAGTATTATGTTTTAAATTCTGCTTTGTTAAAACAGTTAATCTTGGAACATTTAGTTGGTTTTTGATATGGTTTGGCTGTGTTCCTACCCAAAATCTCATCTTGAATTGTAATCTGAATTGTAATCTCCATGTGCTGGGGCGGGACCTGGTGGGAGGTAATTTAATCATGGGAGTGGTTACCCTCAGGCTTTTCTCGTGATAGTGGGTGAGTTCTCAAGAGATCTGATGGTTTTTTTTTTTTTTTTTTTTTTTTTTAATTTGAGACAGAGTCTCGCTCTGTCGCCCGGGCTGGAGTGCAGTGGCGCAATCTCGGCTCACTGCAAGCTCCGCCTCCCGGGTTCACGCCATTCTCCTGCCTCAGCCTCCGAGTAGCTGGGACTACAGGCGCCCGCCACCGCGCCCGGCTAATTTTTTGTATTTTTTAGTAGAGACGGGGTTTCACCGTGGTCTCGATCTCCTGACCTCGTGATCCGCCCGCCTCGGCCTCCCAAAGTGCTGGGATTACAAGCGTGAGCCACCGCGCCCGGCCAGATCTGATGGTTTTATAAGGGACTCTTCCCCACTTCACTCTGCACTTCTTGCTGCCACCATGTGAAGAAGGATGTGTTTGCTTCCCCTTCTGCCACGATTGTAAGTTTCTTGAGGCCTCCGCAGCCATGCTGAACTGTGAGTTAATTAAGCCTCTTTCCTTTATAAATTACTCCATCTCAGGTATGTCCTTATAAGCAGCATGAGAATGGACCAATACAGTCATTTATTGAGAATTTACTGCACAGAGGTACCTTGAAGAGTCACAGAAAAATTGACAATCTGGTTTTCATTGAGTAACAATTATAGTAAACAATCCTTGAGAGTTTGCTATGTGATGAATGAAGAAATGAAGGTATAAAAACGCTAAGCCACTTTTCTAAGTGTCTCTCTCACCCTAGGGCCTTGGCTTACAACCAGCTGGGAAGACTAATGATTTCTTTCTTTGAGGTTAGTGTTAGTTTGCTAGCGTTGCCATAACAAGGTGCCACAGATGGGGTGGCTTAATCCACAGAATTTAATTTTCCCACAACTCAGGAGGCTGGATATCAGGAGGGCTGGTTTCTTCTGAGGCCTCTCTCCTTGGCTTGCAGATGGCTACTTTCTCATTGTGTCTTCACATGGTTATTCCTCTGAACCTATGTCCAAATTTCCTTTTCTTATAAGGACAGCAGTTATATTGGATGAGGGCCCACTCTAGTGACTTAATTACTTCCTTAAGACCCTGTCTCCAAATGCAGTCACATTCTGAGGCATTCAAGTTAGGACTTTGACATAGGAATTTTGGGGAGACACAATTCAGCTCATAACAGGGCTCACCAAAGATGAGTTTTTACAGATTCTTGTCTGCTCTTCCCTTATCTTAGCCCAGGCACAAGGGACTCTTTAAGACTGGGAGGAGTGAGGAGGCCTCTCTATCTGTTGGGGAAGCCTGAACTTTGAAAACTCAGTGGCCAGAAAGAGACTTGGAGGCTGCTTCCCTTTCGCCCTGATATCCCTCCAAGGAGGGCTTGTGGCATGCATGAGGGAAAGGGCATGCAGAGGACTGCTGAGTGGCTGCTTCCTCTTCTGTGCAATAAGCAAGCATCAGATGGCCTTGCTACTTGAGGGAGGAAAGAGGGAACATTGTAAATGTGCAAGGCAGGGCAGGACAGGAGAAGAACTACCAGACAAATGAAATGCAAAACCAGTAAACCAGTTAATAATTCAAAAGCACCATGCTGTAGGGCTAGGCCTTTCCCTATAGCATCATCTCACTTATGCCTCGTCAACTGTTCAGTGGTCAGCTGTGGCTTCCGAGTCTATGTGCAGTAAAGACCCATTTCAAATGGCATTTGTAACATTAACAGAGGAGGAGGCTTCAGCCTCCATTTAGTTTCCTTTTTTGCTATTCTTGTTTGTGCGTAAAATAAAACAAAGCATAACAACATAACATCAAAACCATAAGGAACCTCACATTTAATTTGTTTTCTTGCTTTCATTGCCCATTGGACTCTTGGGGATTTCTTTGTTGGGTTGCTAATGAGCTGGTGGAGAGAGGGTGGGACTGGGCTTTGGATGGTCTAGTTTCCGATGCCATTGCTGTCACTAAGAAGCTGAGTAATCTCAGACAACTCACTTATGTTTTCCTTGCTTCATTGTTTGAACCTGAGAAATGAGACTTGTAATCCTTACTCCACAGTCATTAGAATTGCCTCTGAATATTATGGTGAGGATTAAAGGAGGCAACAAATGGGAAGATATTATTAAACCTTAACATCAGAGTGCAGTTCAAGTGAAAGTTCTCTTAAAACATTTTGCATCAAGTCCACAGAAGCTTTGTCTCCTTCCTAGTCTAGCTCCACAACCGTCACTCAGGATGAAGGATAGAGCATAGAAGTGAAGTTAGCATAAAGCCAGGTGAGTCCATGGGATCGAGATTAAGATAAGCATCTGTGCTGTCACACTGCCAGGGTTTCCTGTGGCCAGGTTATCTGCATGGCATGCAAGGAGACCTGCTCTAGGCAGTGACATTTCCCTCTGTATTTCTGGACCATACATCAGTGCAAATCATTTCTATAATTTCTATCTATACATGGAAATTGAGTTATTTTCCTCATCTGTTGTTTTTTGGAGGACAAATTTTCACTTTAATTTCTTTATTTCTTTCTGCTCTTATTCAAGGCTGGTGGATTAGGGGGTAGGTTACAGGTGTTTGTCATCTTTCCAGTCTCTCCTCTTTCTTCTTGGTTAGTGGGCAGATCTTCCCCCCGACCCCCGCCCGCTATCTGCTTTTCTGTGTCAGCTGCTATCAGGTCCATCGTTCCAGAGGAGGTGGTAATACAACCCTGCCAATTTTATCAGTTTGCTAAATAGTCATTCAGGAAAAGCCTTGGCAGGACCCTTGGCAGGGAAGCCTTCACTGACATTGAGTGGATCTCAGAACTGAGTCTCTGTTTGGTGGTGCCAAGTACCCAGCTGTGTGAGGAGACCTCTCTGTTCTTTCTTTCTGCCTTAACTAGTGAGTTGTTACTCTGACCCTAGGCCTCTCCCCAAATCATTCAGAGTGGAGTAGATAGGGGATTCTAGTCTTTTCTGGAGCACCAGTAAAAGCTGTGCCCTGTAAGGATTTTGCCTTATTTCAGGAGCATCTGGGGGCACCAGGGAAACTGCAGAATGTAGGGAAGCCTCTGCGCTGCTCCAGCTCTGCTCTGGTTCTCCAGAATGTAATGGATGGTCAAGAGAGAAAATTAAAAGCTAATGAATGCCTCACTGACCTATGATGGGCCAAGTCCCTGACTTCCCAACGGTTCTCCTCTTTGAGGCCCACACAGGGCTTTTAGAAATTTCCAAATTGAACAAAAACCCTGGCACTCTGGTCTGATCTTCTTCTTCAGGAACCTAAAATAGTGTGTTAGGAATTTCTGAGGGTCGAGGGATGATGTGACAATTGCTCTTTTCTGTTAGTCAAACTCGTATTGAAGTGGTATGTGGTGAAATGGGCAGCACTTTAGATTATCCAACATTGCAGTTATCAAATTGCCTCTGTGATCCCTGCAGTCTGGTGGCGTGCATGTGTCCCTCTCCTCCCTCAAATTATTTCAAGGCTTGAAGTGAAACATGAGAAGCACAATCATCTATTATTTTCTCAACATCAAAATAATGATGTCAAATGATTACTTGGGCTAGAGTTTCTCAGTATCTAAAGAGCCATAAATTTGTCCATTTGAGGAACTGAGGCCACCAGAGAGCATGTCTGGTGGTTTGTAAATTCAACATTCCTATGATGATCAGTAATTCATTTATGACTTCTCCCCTTGGGCACACTGCAGTAGAGAAACGATTACTCAACGGGTGAGATATTTAATATTCTTTGCTCTCAAGTGTCAATGGCACAGCATTGTCTGTGGCTTCCTTTTCCAGAACTTCTTCATTTAGTTGAAAGGGAAAGCTATCCCCCTACTACTGAGTACTCAGTGGGATAGCTCTCCATGCCTGGGCCCTCATCCCTGAATCAGTTGGAGAGAAATATTTCCTCTGATGGAAAGGCTTTGAAATAAATGGTAAAGGGACCCAAAGAGTAAGATTTTCTTTTCATGGTTTTTGGAAACTTTTTTTTTTGGTATTTATTTCAAAGACTTAAGTGTACTTTGGGGGGGGCGCCCTAATCATCATAAGCTCTGGGAATTTACTTCTCTGCAGCTGCTCCCCCTCCCCAAGCAGCCCTGCACAGAGCAAAATAATTGTCTGTTTCTGCAAGCAGCCTCCTGTGCAGATGGAGCCTGATTAGCATCCGCGCTTGCAGCAGTCCACTGCTCTAACCACATTTGGAAATCCAGCCACTGAGAGAAATGTGGGCTTGACATTCATTAACATTCTTTGGCTCCCTGGGAAATACACATAATAGGGTAAAATTGCCATTAAGGAGAGCAACACTTGAGGGAAATATCTACTCAATAAAGACGGAGATTCTTCTCATCAACAGCTGAGGAAAAATCCAGTTGCCATAAAGGGTAAAAGAGACATCCTCTTAATATGAATGAAGATGACCAGAGTTCAGTAGGTTTGTAGTTCTAATGAGTCCGATCTCCCTGCACTGGATGGCAACTGGCTTATTGGTATGCAGATGTTTCTCGGGCATATTTTGGTCTCAGCAGACCCTAGAAACAGCTTAATGATTTCTGTCCCCAGGGTTGTCTATATTAACCTTAAGAAAAGGCACATACGGAAGGAAAACTCTTAGCACTGACATAGAACCCTTAAGTTAAAATGTTTTTTTTTTTTCCCCCTGAGTTGGAGGAATAATATTCTTTGGTATTCTCTTTTCTTGGAACTGGGGGTTCTTAGTGGAATACAAAGTAACCTATGCCATAGATAATTCTGTCATTAGACCTAGGATTCACTTTTACATCCCTAGGGTAATTTGATCTGATTCTTTGGTCTTCATAGTCCTTTGAATTCGAATGACACTCTAGCAACCCTGTAGGATTGTGTATTGTATGTGTTGGAACTGATAAAAGGAATTGTTATTAACGTTTGGGAAGACTGTCCAAAGAGCAGCACTAATGGAGGTTTAAACAAACCTACATTTCTAGACATTTAAAAATTCTCTTTGAAGAGACTTGAAGTGATCTGAGTTCATTCTTTACTATTGACATGGACTCAGGTGTAGGTTCATGACACAGAACCCTAAAACTCATTTTTATTTTGTCCTCTCTTGACCAATGAAATGCTCCATTTGGTAGTTCTTGCAACTACTGTCCTTGACAATCGGCAGGCAGGAACAAGGCTCCTTGCTGAGTCTGTGTCTTGCATAAAATTATTGATGTATTGAATAAGTTATCTAAAACAGCAGGTTTCTTAATGTCAAGTTGAGCAGTTTTAAATTCCTGCCTGGAATGTAACACCAATTTGTGCACCTACTATTTTGATTGTTTTATCTCCAAATGGCCTTAATTTGATGTTAGGCATCTGTACTGCATTTCAATTTTGTTGGAAGCAGCATCCTGTGCTCCTTATTAATAACAAGAATACCTTTGTTTGCATAGCAGTTTATAATTTGTGATACATTTTTACATATATTTTCTAACTTAATCCTCACAATGTGCCTATGTGAAGGGTGATTTTAAATATCTGCAGCTAGATTTGGCCGCAGTGAGCAGAGTTTTGTATGTCTGCTGAACATTAAAATATACTGAGGCAGTAAGAAGCTTTTTTTTTTTTTTCTAGATAATTATCACAAGGAAGATTTTCTTAGTGGGTTCTAATGCTAATGCTCTTCTGAGACTGGGGTGCCTCAGTACTCAAATGCTCACACTGCATCATTCTCCCTGGAGATTTGGTGATGTTAATGTGTTTCATTCCGTTCAGGTCCAATGACATGCCTTGCTTCTGTAGTGAAAAATAATAATCATCAAAATATTGCAGTGCTATTTCAACTGAATATCACTTTTTAACATCAGCCTACAAACAAAACACTGAATATTAAATTAGAGAACAGAATGTGAATGCTATAAACCCTGCGATGTGAAAGTAATGGTCAAGTTGACAGAAGTCAGGAGGTAGGAATAGATGGTAGGCAGGAGATGTGATGTATAGGGTGGGGCTCTAATTTCTTCATCTAATGTAATGGATGGTCAAGAGAGAAAATTAAAAGCTAATGAAATAACATATGAAGGTTTAGAGATCTTATTTAAAGTTATAAAGTTATGCAGTAGAAAAACTAAAAATAATAGTGCTAATAACACCTGTTGGGGAGGGAAAGGGAGAAAATATAATTAAGGTAATTTTCTCAGCTTTGGTATCACTGAGTCAAAAAGTTAATATCTATAATTGAGAAATCATGAAAGAGACATTGGACATATTTATGACCACCAACGACTAAACTGTGACTCCAAAGGGTAGTGGAACTCAGAATGGGGAGTAGGACAGAAAATTTTCCTTTTTTAAATATTCTGTATAATTTGATTTTTAAATAATGGATATTAGTGCTTTTTAAATTTTAATCAATGGGACTTTGCTATTTCATTTCTGCCATAGACTGGTTGGTATATCTGCGTGAAAACCCCATGACTGTCTGAGCTGACAGATGGACAAGGCAGGCCAGACCTTGAACAGACTGGGGATTTGTGACTGAACCCTACATGGACTGACTGGCTGAGCCAGCAGACTCAGCAGAGACCCCAGTCATTAGATGTTGCCTGAGCCATGCGGTAGCAACAATATGACACATCCACAGCCTAGACCAGGTGTCAGTAGAACACCTGTTATTGTGACTTCGCCAATAACTGGTTGTGTTACTGGGCAAGTTTGAGGCCTCAGTCTCCTCCTCAATAAAAAGTAGGGGTTCAATTCTAGACTTCTTCCAACTTTGACTTTCTGTTTTTCTATTATTCTCCTTGTCTTATTTTTATTTGTAAGATGTGTATAGTTATAAATCTTTTGAACCTAGAATCACAACCCTGGCTGTATGATCTAAGAGGCTACTTCAAATAATATCTTCTCTCTAGGAACGATCTTTGTGTTACCCAACAGCCATCAGTCATGGTTATGTCCTGAGTACTGTTAATCTGACTTAAGAATGTGTTAGTTTATCACTAATAGATTTCTTAATTAAATTACTGAAATGGTTCAAAAGAGTTCAAGCTTTTGGGAATAGGATTTAAAGCACATTCTCTTCCATCAATTTTTACAATTTGAGCTACTTATTACTGATTTAAGGTGTTTTCTGAATGTGTTGTCAAATTTCCTTAAAGGAAGCAGGAAGTTAAAACTTTACAGAGAGCTCAGTTTCATTGCTTGATCGTATGTGGCAAAGTAGCTTTGCTTTACCCTGTATTTGAATTGATCCGGTCACATTTTCCTCTAACTTTTTTCCTGACATCAGTTGATATTTTCAGTAATAAATTTAATACACAAAAGGTGAAAAATGAGTTAACATTTTTCCATGTTGTTTCTTTGCTTGTAGGTAATCAAGTAATCAAGTCTTAGATCAATTCTTTGAGAGTTTGCACTAAGATGAGGAAAGCCAAGCCCAGTGAGAAGGATGTGATGTGTATCAGGAGACTTATCTTCCCCTAAGTTTATTGGGTCTTTTGAAGTTTTATTAGGTTTGTACAGTTGCTTACTGCAGTGACTTGGGAGATAGAAGCTGGCCAGAGTACCCTTCCAGATAATAAAAGACTGCATTGCTTGGGTTTTTGACTGCAACTTGGGTTGCTGAAAACTGTCCTGCTCATTCACTGAGCGACGCTGGTTTCGTTCCAGCAATTCTAGTTGAATGCGCATTGGTGTGTACATCATTTAACTGCTCTTCTCTTGGTGTTTTGTCTCCCTTGATGCTTAGCTTCCCAGAGAGCCAACTCCTAGTAGATCTTCAGACTGAAATGTCAGCTGGGGCCAGAGTATGAGAGGCCTACTGGAAAGCCCTAAACCATCCAGAATTTGGGGCTGAAGAGGACAGAGGTCAGGTCAGAGGAGGCAGGCCAAGGTTGAAAAATGGTTTTACAGGGAACAGGAGTGGAAAATGGATTAAGATGAAGGAGGGGGTAAGAACCAGTACAAATAACTGTGTGCTAAGCCATTTATATACAGTAACACTCACAGTAGCACTCTAAGTTAGATATTAAAAGTGCTAAACCTAGATCTGGGGAGAATAATTTGCCCAAGATCACACAGTTAAGTATTGAAGTCAATATTTGAACTTAGTTCTGTCTGAATCCAAAGCTCTTACTCAATTCTATTTTATCATTCTGCCTCCCACTGGAGACAGGCAACTGGGTGTTTAATAAAACACTCCTGTGTACTGAGATGCAGGTTGCAAATATGAGCTGGATTTTTCCCAAAGACATGTAATCTCACTCATGCTTACATAGCTGCCTGTACAACTTGCAGCATCAAGCCTCCATTTGCAAGCAAGAAACATGGTCTGGGTTGGAATGCCTGGATGGGACTGTGAAGCAGGGTGAGGAGGGATAACTTCAATTCCCTTCTACTCCATTACAAAGCTTATCTTTATAGCACAAGAAATGCTTGCTTTTCTGGAGACTAAGGATGCTTTGTTCCTATTTTCTTCTTCATTTTAAAAATGAAATGAAAATATCCCATTAAAGGGAAGTTCTTTATTTCGAACTGTTGAATGCCATGGTACTTAATTTCAGCTTGTTAAATTTAGGGTCTTGAAACAAAATCCCACATATAAATGTTCTCTGGGCCCATGGCATTTCCATTTGATTGTGAATTGGATCAGTTTTTATTTATCTTAAGCTCTTGCCTCTCATTCCTTTTTGCTTTGAGATACTTAAACAAATGTTGACGGTTATGGTTGGCTTAATAAGCTGCCTCAGTTATGTAAATGATTTCTGTTAGTTATGTTATTGCTAGTTGAAGATAGCTTTAAGTTTTCTGGCATATTTTTAGGACTTACTAGTAAAGCATTCCTGATACCTTTTAACATTCTTTTGCTTCTTCAGGCATCAAGTTGACCTTTTTTCTAGCTCCCTTTAGCCCTACACTTCCTTTTTGAATCTACTGTTTGCTTGACATGAAAAATGAACTTACACAATCATAGACCCAGTGGCCTTTTCTTAGTCCTCATTCTTCTTGGCCGCTCTGCTGCAGTTGACACTACTGCCTCCTCCTTTTTCTTGAAATGTCTTTCTCCTTTGGCTTCCATGACACTCTATTTCCTGGTTCTTTCTTTCCCCTCTGACTTTACTTTCTGCTCTTCATCCTCTCTACAATCTTTACTACAGACTAGTGCTTTCTACTGCTGAAAGTGATGATAATTATGTGGCACATGGGGGTTCCTAGATGAGGCTGCCTGATTCTGAATGTGATGGGAGTGTGGTCTGAGGATATCAGTCTTTTGGCACACCTGTAACCCAATGGTGCACATCCATGTGCTTCTGCATACTGATTGAGAGTTTTGTTATATGCATTGCAGGGAGCTGAGTTACCTCCAGATCATAGTAAATACAGGATAAGAAAATCAAGGTACAGGCAAATAGTGGGAAAAACCATGATGAAGCACTAGAGATCATAACAGTAGAAAGTCCATAAAGTTTAAAGAGAAGTCAGGGAAAAAGCATTCAGTAGATGCAAGAAACAGCAAAGATTCACAAACAGGAGTTCTAACAAGGGCTTAGGAACATCTGTGACAGTGGTCAGAGATCAGAAACAGAAATGAATAACCCAAACTTTCATTTGAACTTGTCTGGAGCCCAGGGGGATATCAAGAGATGGCTGAGCACCAGAAATCAGAGCACAGGTGACTGTTCCTTAAGAATGGCCCATCCACAGGTGTCTGTGATGACTGTGCTGAGCTGTGAGAGCAGGCATGGTAGACAATGGAGTGAAGGGCTTAGAATGCAGGTGAGATTCATTCCAAGTAAACCAAACTCAAGATGACTGGCTGCAGCTAGGCCAGGAAGCTTCTTTGTCATCACATTATCTCTTGGGGACTATTATTTACTTCCAAGTCTAAAGTGATGGCTTTCTGCCCTGTCTTTTTATCCAAACTTTGGTTGGCTAGAAACTGAACTAGAGACCTTGTCACCTCAAGTTCCAAGAGCCAAATACCTTTCATGTCTGAACGCTAGTTCCCCTTTCTACTTCTTGGTCTCTTCATCACTCTCCTAGGCTCAAAGTCTTGTAGACATCATTGACTTGTGTCTCTTTGGTTCCCCATCATCACTCAGTCATTTTCTGGAGAATGTCTCACATTGATCCTCTTCTTTTCCCTAGTTCAGACCCATTTATCTTATGTCCAAGTCTCTTCACACCTTCTTCCTTTCTGGTCTCACTGCCTCTAATTCCATTTTTCTCTGAAGCATCTAACACTGACTAGTGTTTGGGAAACTCAGATTTCATTATCTCATTCCTTTGACTAAAAGTGGATTCAGGGATTGCCCATGTCTCCTTTTTAAGTAAAAACATCTTTGGGCAGGGCACGGTGGCTCACATCTGTAATCCCAGCACTTTGGGAGGCTGAGGTGGGTGGATCATCTGAGGTCAGGAGTTCGAGACCAGCCTGGCCAACATGGTGAAACCCCCATCTCCACTAAAAAAAAAAAAAAAATGCAAAAGTTAGCCAGGTTTGGTGGTGCGCACCTGTAATACCAGCTACTCAAGAGATTGAGGGAGGAGAATCACTTGAACCTTGGAGGCAGGGCTTGTAGTGAGCCGAGAACACACCACTGCACTCCAGCCTGGGCAACAAGAGTGAAACTCTGTCTCAAAAAACAAACAAACAAAAAAAACCAAAACATCTTTGAATATTTTAGGCCTTGCTAATCCAGCCTTATATAACTTACTCAGCCACGGTGTAGCTTAGTCTTTTCACTGGCTTGTGGGTGCATGCACTCACTCTCTCAGATCTCACTTGCTTTTTTACTCACCAACTCATTGACCCACCAAAAGAATGGCCCCTCAAAGGAGTCTACATCCTAATCCTCAGAACCTGTGAGTATGAATGTTACGTGGCAGGTGGGAATTAAGGTTGCTAATCAGTTGATCTTGAGATGATGAGATTATCCTGGATGATCCAGGTGGGCCTGACATAATCACAAGGGTCCTTAAAAGTGGAAGAGGGAGGCTGAAGAGAGTCAGAGATGTGATCACAGAAACAGGGTCAGAAGAATGAGACGTGAGAAGGACTTGCTTTGTGGAAGAGAGTCACCAGCCAAGGAGTTCAGGCAGCCTCTAGAAGCTGGATGAGAAACAGACACACCTTAGAGCTACAGAAAAGAATGAAGCCCTGCCAACACCTTGATTTTAGCTTGTGGATTGATTTTAGACTTCTGGATCACAGAACTGTAAAATAATGTTTGTGTTGTTTTAAGCCACAGAATTTATGATAATTTGTTACAGGAGCGGTAAGAAGTCAATACACCAGTCACCTCCAAAATAGTTACAGAGCACTCCTTAGGAACTAGGTGCCCCACTACCCTCACGGTTGGAGGAATTCACAGTGGGAGACAAGGAGGGAGAGACTCCTATTGACCTAATTCCTGTTCAATTTGATTAATTCATCCACTCACTTAACAAATATTGAGTGCCTATTATGTGCCAGGCACTGTTCTAGGCACTGCAAACAGGTAAAATCCTCACCGTCCTGGAAGTTACAAACTAATTGGAAGACACACACTAAACATAAAAAGCATACAAATGTCAGTGGTAGATAAAAGTTATGAGGAAAAGTAAAAGAGGTTTTCAAGACTAAAATGAAAGGAAGTAGCTACTTTTGGATAAGGTGGTAAAGAAAGGCCTCTCTGAAGAAGTAATATTTCAAAAATGTGGAAGAATAGCTCTAATTGCAAACACATTAAATTTCTGATATTAATATGTGCTTTATAAATTTGCACCATTTATAAGTGATATGGTTAGGCTTTGTGTGCCCATCCAAATCTCACCTTGAATTGTAATCCCCATAATCCCCACATGTCAAGGGAGAGACCACGTGGAGGTAATTGAATCACAGGGGTGGTTTTCCCCATACTGTTCTTCTGATAATGAGTTCTCACAAGATCTGATGGTTTTATAAGGGGCTCTTCACCCTTCACTCTGCACTTCTCCTTCCTGTGAAGACAGTGCCTTGCTTCCCCTTCACCTTCCACCATGATTGTAAGTTTCCTGAGGCTTCTCCAGCCATGCTGAACTGGGAGTCAATTAAGTCTCTTTCCTTTATAAATTAGTCTCAGGCAGTTCTTTACAGCAGTGTGAAAATGGACTAATACAATGAGCTTCGTCACTTTAGATGAGCTGATAATCTTAGTTTGCGGCATGTTGGATGAAGGATCCTAGTTTTTTCCATCTCCTGCTATGACCAGAGACATTTCTGGAGTTTGATTTAGAGTACTGTGATTTAATCTTATTACTTCTAGCCAAAAGTGTCCCTGTGTAGCTTTCTCTTCAATATCTTTGTCAGTGTCTTTAGCAGATTATGAGAAGACCCTCATTTTTAACCCCATTCTTCCTACAGTGACCAGAGTAGATGGGCAACTAAGGAATTATCCTACATAACTTAATTCCATTTCTTGTTTTCACCCATTGTTAGAAGAGCCGTGAGCACATGATTTTTTTTTGTACTCAGTCATGGCTAATAATTAATCTATTGTGAATTTCTTGAAGTTGGTCTTCTGGACAAACGTGTTATAATGAAGTATATTGTGTAATGGACACACGTGCCTTTTATTAAAATTGGTTTTTATAGTCAAAAGACCTTTTAGAGAAGGAGAAGGGTTGACTTCAGAATTATCTATGCTGTATTGACTTTATGGCACCCTGAGGTACTCTTCAAATGCAAATGTGGGTGTTTATTAAGCAGAAACAGTTTCAAAACTATTGTGTTCTGCCATGTTAATGCAGGTAGAAATGTGAAAGCTTCCTGCTTTTATTTTTTTTAATATTACTTTTTTGGGGACGATATTGGCTGAAGAATCTATATGCAAGAAAATGCAAGAAAATCACTTAAGGAAATGTGTCCATGTTTAAAAGTAGTGATTATCTTTGCTCCCTTGGGTAGGCTGGTATAGGAGTACATTACACTCCCCCTATTCTCCCATAGACACCCAAGGTGCAGGCATGTATTTTACAGCTAAGCATCTATTTCAATAGCTGTGAAGATATTGTGCAATAGGTAGAACAACCAACCAACCGACCATGTGTGTAATCAACTATCTCTTCCCAATGCACATAACAAATATTTATAGAACTAGAGGAACTTCAACTCTAATTATCCCTGCTTTTTATTTTCATTCTTACTGCTTCACATGGATACAACAATGTTTTAACTAGAACAAGGCAAACCACTTGGTCATTGGTTTCATATTTACTTTTAAACTGTCTCAGAATGCATACAGTTAAATAGATATAATCCCTGATGTTTGCTAGTTTAAAACTAAAGCAATGCTGAGGTAAACAGAAAGTATTAGGGGCATATATGAGTGGCTTGAAAATTCACTTCTTTTCTCTTGTTGCTTTTAGGATCCTTTATTTTTGACCTTTGGGAGTTTGATTATAAGATGCTTTGAGGTAGTCTTCTTAGGGTTAAATATGCTTGGTATTCTATAACTTTCTTGTACTTGAATGTTAATATCTTTCACTAGGTTTGGGACATTCTCTCCTATTATCCCTCTGAATAAACTTTCTACCCTATCTCTTTCTCCACCTCCCCTTTAAGTCCAATAACTCTTCTATTTGTCTTTTTTACAGGCTATTTTCTGGATCTTTTTGGCATGCTTCACTGATTTTTATTCTTTTTTCTTTTGTTTCTTCTCACTGTGTATTTTCAAATAGCTTGTCTTCAAGCTCACTAATTCTTTCGTCTGCTTGATTAATTTTGCTCTTGACTCTGATGCATTCTTCAGTATGTCACTTGCATTTTTCAACTCCAGAATTTCTGCTTGATTCATTTTAATTATTTCAATCTCTTTATTAAATTTGTCTGATAGAATTCTGAATTCCTTCTCTGTGTTATCTTGAATTTCTTTTGAGTTTCCTCAACACAGCAATTTTGAATTCTCTGAAAGGTCACATGTCTCTTCCTTCAGGATTGGTGTTTGGTGCTTTATTTAGTTTGGTGAAGTCATGTTTTCCTGGATAATCTTGATGCTTGTAGATGTTCTTCAGTTTCTGGGCACTGAAGAGTCAGGTTTTTATTGTAATTGTCACATTCTGGGCTTATGACTGTGCTTCTTGAGAAGGCTTCCAGGTATCCAAAGGGACATGGGCCCCAATCCCAATGTCACTGTGGTTTTTGTGGACTCGTAGAGGTACCGACTTGGTGGTCTTGGATAAGATCCAGAAGAATTCACTGGATTACCAGGCAGAGGCTCTTGTTCTTTTCCCTTATGTTTTCCCAAACGAAGTCTCTCTCTCTGTGCTGAGCCACCTGGAATAGGGGGTGTGGTGATGTAAGCACTCCTGGGGCCACCACCACTGGGGCTGTGCTGCGTCAGAACTGAAGCCAGCACAGCACTGGATCTTGCTCAGGACCTGCTGTACCTACTATTTGCCTTCCACCTATGTTCACTCAAGGCCTTAGTGCTCTAATCAGGAGGTGGCAAAACCAGTCAGGTTTGTATCCTCCCCTTTAGGTCAGTGAGTTCCCCTAGGTCCTGGGTAGGTCCAGAGATGCTGTCTGGGAGCCAGGGATTGGAATAAAAAACTTTAGAAATTTGCCTAATGTTTTATTCTGCAGCTAAGCTGGCACTCAAACCACAATATAAAGTCCTTCCTGTTCTTCCTTTCTCCTTCTCTTTCCACAGGCAAGGGAGCCTCTCGCTATGGGCATCACCACCAACAACCCATGGAGGGGTTCTGCCAGGCCACTAGCAATGTTCACTTAAAGCCCAACCTCTTCAGTCAGCTTGTGGTAAATACTGCCAGGCCTGGGACTCAGCTTTCACAGCAGTGGGCTTTCCTGTGGCCCAGTGCAGGTCCATAAATGCTGTCCAAGAGCCTAGGCCTATACCCAGGGGTCCCAAGAGCCTGATTGTTGCTCTACCCCATTGTGGCCAAGCTGGTATCTAAGGTGCAAGAAAAGTCCCGTTTAGTTTTCCCTCTGCTTTTCTCAGACAGAATGAGTCTTTCACTATAGCTACCACAGCTGGGAATGTTCTGGGTCACACCTGTAGTCAGCATGTCTCAGAGCCCAAGGCCCGCAGTGTACTCCCTGGGTACTGCTGCTGGTTATTCCAGGTCCAAGGGCTCTTTAGTCAACAGGTAATGAATTCTGCCAAGACTGGGTCCTTCTCTTCAAGGCAGCAAGTTCCCTTTTGGCCCAGGGTGTGTTTAGAACGGCCTGGGATGGAGACCTCGTGACTCTCACTGGTGCCCTATCCTGCTGTGGCTGAGCTGGTATCCAAGATGCAAGACAAAATCCTCTTTACTCTTTGTTTCCCTCCTCGTAAGCAGAAGGAAGGAGTCACTTTCACTGCTGCAAGGTGCACTGCCTGGGGTTGGAGGAGGGTTGGCACAAGCACTCCTTCAGCCCTCAATCTGGTGTCTCCCTAGGTCATGTGCCACCGTAGTCCTGTGGCTCTGAGCCTGACCCAGCACTAGGAGTGGCCTAGATTGCAATCTCTGTGTCCTAGACTGCCTTTCCGTTTACCTAGGACCCCAGAGCACTTTGGCCTGCGGTTGCCAGGCTTGCTGAGAAACTCGAGTTCCCACTGATGGGATGGGTGATTCACCTCTAGCTAGGACTGGTCCAGATGTTCCCTCCCACTGGCTGAGTCCAGCACAGATTTACTCTCCACTATGATAGGGCAGCACTGAGTCCAATATAAAGTCCCCCAGTTGCTGTGCTCTTTCTCCTCCAGGTTCATAGACTGGCGACTGCCAGGGGATAAGGAAGCGGTGGCATTGGAATTCAAGACTGTCTCTCCGACCTTCCTGAATGACTCTTTCAGCAATATGAAGTTAAAATCCGGTACTACGGTTGCTCATCTGATTTTTGTTTCTTGTGATGGTGCTTTTCTGTGTGCAGATGTTGTTAAAATTTGGTGTTCCAGTTGGGGTTAAAAATGTGTAGGCGGCCGGGCGCGGTGGCTCACGCTTGTAATCCCAGCACTTTGGGAGGCCGAAGCGGGCGGATCACGAGGTCAGGAGATCGAGACCATGGTGAAACCCCGTCTCTACTAAAAAATACAAAAAATTAGCCGGGCGTGGTGGCGGGCGCCTGTAGTCCCAGCTACTCGGAGAGGCTGAGGCAGGAGAATGGCGCAAACCCGGGAGGTGGAGCTTGCAGTGAGCCGAGATTGCGCCACTGCACTCCAGCCTGGGCGACAGAGCAAGACTCTGTCTCAAAAAAAAAAAAAAAAAAAAAAAAAAAATGTGTAGGCTTCTATTCTGCCACCTCGCTCCATCCAAGTTTGAATATTTAGTACTCAGATTTATATCTTAATGAAGACAAAATACCCACTCATTTAGGAGGATATGAATGATGAGTCAGCTGGAGCTGCATAGGTCCTTCATGTCCTAGAGTGCATGGTTCATGATCCATCAGCACTGCTACTAAAATGGTCATGTCATGTTTGGGCATGCCAGATTGTCCTGACTTGGCAGTATCATAGTGCTGTTGTAGACATTAATTTTGGGGCACTGCAGAAGCAGATCTGGCTGTTGCTTTGAATCTGGTAAAAAAAGTTTTTGCTTGACAGTGCCTAACAATGCCATGGTAAGAGATTTCACTTCTTCTTTCATAAAAGACATGTTACTATATGAAGTAATGTTCACTTGTACTTACAGAGCAAGAGCTATATAAAATTACATATGGGACAAGCTTCTAGCTACAGCAATTATAGAACTTGTTAGTCAATGATTATTAGGGAATACTGCGTAGAATGGTATATAATATTTGGAAAGTGTTACTTATATAACTTCTGGAAAATGAACTCATTTGGAGGCATACCCTCCCATTCCCTCCTTTGTCCTTTTATATCTCTATGTTGTATCTGTTTATTAGATTATTGCTTTATAATAAAAATCTGTAATATGAAATATATTTTTATGTGAGGAAATAGGAAAATGAGACTAAGAAAACTAAGATGAAACCAGAAATTAGGGAGGTATACAAAGTAAGTGCAACGAGTCCCCTTTCTTTGCTACAGAAGGGCCTCAGAGTTAACTTTGAACATCATAACAACCAAAGCAAAAAATGTTTTCATAACTTCATATTTATTATTTGACTATATATTAGATTTGTAAGTCCCCATTGTGTTCTCCTTAAAAGCAGGTGACTCAAGCAGCCAACTAGAACTTCCTAGTCTGCTTTCTGCTTAGGTGATTTGCTGCATATCTGGCCTCACCATCCTGTCTTCTCCGGATGATACCCTAGTTTATCTCTTAGCATTTTCTCCAAAATTTATTTCAGATTCCAGGTGAATAAAATCGTTGGCCTTTCCACTCTGTCACATCTGCCATATCTTTTCTTTCATTTTCTTTTCCTATATATATATTTTTTTTTTGACGGTGTCTCTCTCTGTTGCCCAGGCTGCAGTGCAGGGGTGCGATCATAGCTTACTGCAGCCTTGACTTCCCAGGCTTAAGTGATTCTCCTGTCTCAGTCTTCCAAGTAGCTAAGACTACAGGCATGCACTAATTTTTATTTTTTAATTTTTTTATAGAGATGGATTCTTGCTTTGTTGCCCAGGCTGGTCTTGAACTCCCCAGGCTCAAGCAATCCTCCTGCGTCAGCCTCCCAAAGTGCTGGGATTATGGACATGAACTACATGTCTGCCTTCTCTCAAGCTGTGTCTCCTGCCAATGGTGTTTTTGTCACCATCCTCCAAGAGTTAGCCCAAATGCACTTCCTTCATAAAACCTTCCAGAATCCCCACAGCCAGAAATGATTTTTTCCAACTTCTCACTCCCATTACTCCTTTGTTTTCTTCTTAGGGCATTTAGCTCCTTATACTTTCTATCGTTCACACATGGATAGGTCTTATTTCCTCTCCTTGATTATAAAATACTGCATGGGCAGTGCTCTGCACCAACTAATTCAATACTTTACATATAGCTAGTGCTCAATACATGCTTGTTTGAATGGATGAATTTTAACAGGTAAGATTTGAGATTCTCTATAAACTGCATAGGTTTGGCTTTCTTCCCAACTTGAAATGAGCTATATGTTTAGAGTTGCATTTGATTTTAAAAACAGAATTAGGGGACTATAAAAATAGACTGCAATGAGTTATTCCAGCAGTCTCACTGTTTTTTAAGAGTGGTAACGTTCCTTTTATGATGTTTTTCATTTACAGCATGGCCTTAGAGCCAGCTCTTTTTCAAAACACAATCCCATTATTACGGCTGCCTTTTGCCTCAAACAACTTCCCATAACATTAGAGGTATAATAATGCAAGAATAGCTTCTGACAGAGAGGTTTCTAGTTTGTAGTCGGGGGAATACAGGATGTCAAATTGCTCATCATTTCTGGATCTGAAGGGAAGTAGTTTAAAGATTTTATTTTACCTATGTGGTTCCAGCCAACCATGTCATGGAAAACATATTTCCCTGTATAGGACAAGGAAATGGCTCAAATAATTCTCACACGTTGCTGAAATCTGAACATGAAATAGGATCGATTTCATTTCCTTTTATTTTTAGGATGATTCTAACAGAAAAAGAGCATGTAGGAAGAAATAAAAGGTTCATATTCATACTGAGAGTTTGTTGTTGTTGAACTTTTAAAAAGAAATATGGGTATGAGCCCTTGAAGATTTCTAGGTCTGGATGCTGTGGGGCTTAGGGATGGATACAGGAGAAGCTGGAGAGACGAGTAGGTGGAAATATCAAATGCAGTAAGGACTGGATCCCAAACCTGGAAGAAAAGGCAAAGACTGTGTTTAGGGCCCTCCTACCTCCATCTGCTGAGGAACCTCTGCCTTGTAGCCCCCCTTGGCATCATCGTTTCCATTTAGACTGATTTATTCTCTACCTAGTTCTCTTGGGGTCAGCTTTTCTTTGTCTTCCGGAACAGGACTACCCCTTATCTGATAAATGAAATTGGGATAATTGGATGTTGTGAGAAAGCTGAATAAAACCCCCAGAACTCTTCTTTGCTTCCTAGGCAAATGTGTGTGCGTGCGTGTGTGTGTGTGTGTGTGTGTGCGCGCGCACATGCGCACATGTGTTTTATGCTGCTGTTGAAGTAGCAGCAGGATTAGATGGAAACAGCAGAGCTTGAGATTTAATCATACATTGATTTATGCTCTTATTCTGCCCTCACTTTATGTATGGCTCTGGGCATATTAATGATCTTCTCAGACCCCTGTTGCCATTTGCCCCATCTGTAAGACTGGAAAGGTGCTTTGAGGATTCAATGAGATGCAGGAAAGGACCAAGGACCATACCTGCCCTGTTCTGGGGCTCACTAAACACTGCTTCCTCCACTT
Organism: Symphalangus syndactylus; assembly: GCF_028878055.3. NCBI lineage: Eukaryota > Metazoa > Chordata > Mammalia > Primates > Hylobatidae > Symphalangus > Symphalangus syndactylus. The sequence continues at coordinate 68,760,028 of NC_072424.2, forward strand.
GCCTCTGATTTTTTATACAGAAGCCTGCTGTCTCCTTCCCACTTTCTCTTGTTGAGTGGTCCAGCCTCTGGGAAGAAATGGCACCTCCTTTCTTAGATGTCAGTAGGGGTACTGTTAACCTCTGAAGTCACACTATACAAATAGCTAACTCTTCTCCACTTGTATATGGCTCTCTAAAGATAAGATTTCTGCACTTGGAAGGTAAAAAAAAAATCACCAGATACTTGGACTTATTGTTGGAAAACAATGTTTATGACGATGAAGCTGTATAAAAGTAAGTATATTTTGTATGTACAAAATATAAATTAAATGGACACTTCTTTATCATTAGCTTTCAATCTGCTATGTATATCCTTATAATGATAATATTAGGAATGATGCAGACATCTGAGAAGAAAACAGAGGTATGTAAAATGAATGACTAAATGATAAAAGAGCCTTATCTATCATTTGTAAAAGATGGACAGCAATTTGGCAATTGTAGTGATTGTAGCAGCACTTAGCTTCTGTCCTATAATGTTTACTCAGAGAAAAGTCATGAAATCTTATCTCCTGTGCATATAAAGAGACTTAAAATAATAAGCTCTAGGTTCTGGGATAGCCTCAGTCACTTCCTTCTTATGGGAGGTGGACAAAGCACTTCATCCTTGTGTGTCTGTACTTCTTCATTTTCTGAATTTTTTCAGCTTCTGGGTTCAGACAGTGAGAATTTAGTTCAAATGTGAAGAGCTACTGTAATAAAACAAATATGAACTGTTGTATAAGACTCAGGCTAGTTTCCCCAATTTAATTATAACCAGTTTTATGTCCGCCAGCCCATGCAACTACTACCTATTGTGGGCACCTCGAGTCACCCTTGTGGCTCCCTCTGCCTATATTCCTTATCTACCCTGCACCAGTGTTCTGTGAGGCCACTCCTGGCCCAGGTCTGCTGGGCCTTTCAAAGGAATGTGAATCTAGTTATAACTCTTCTCCAAAGGGATGGGACCTCGGACATGCCTGATGTCCTACAAGAGTGAGAACCCAGATCTTAGACACACCAAGGACATGTTTACCCCGAGTAGGAGAAAAGACTTTCCATGTTTTATAGTAAGTCCCCCTCCCAGGGGTGATCTAAGGACTCCTGGTTCTTTCATGTGTTAATACAGCAACAAACAAAACAGAAAATTATTCAGAAACTTAACTAATTTAGATAGTTAAGGCTTCTGTTCAGTTATCAAATGTAAGGTACTAATTCATGTCTTATAGCACACAATTCCAATCAGCTTTTTCATTTGGTTTTTAAAATTTGCATTTTTGAAGTTTGGGTAGTTTTCTCTAATGGAGTAGTTGAGTAGAAGGACACATTCTTCCCCCCTCTAACATACATAAATGCTTTTAAAGTATACTGAAATGATAATTTTGATTTTGAAATTTATCTTGAAACATATAGTGGGATACCCATGGACGGGGCAATGTGAAGTTAGAGTAGTGGGCGGGAGCTGAAGCTCAAGCAGCTCACACCATATTGGATCTCTATAAAGATTATAACTAGGGAGTGCAATACTAGAGCAAATGCAAAACACCATGATAGCTCAAGGACGAGACTGCCAAAGAAAGGAAAAACTTTCTTTCTGCTCTCTGGACAAGGGACTTCTCATTTTCATTGTGTATCCTGCCTGCAAATTACATAGTCTGCATTGTGCTAGTGTTTGGGAATATTAGAATTTGTGGATCTAGCAACAAATTGACCTTTCTATGGGACTGTATTTTATAATTTCCATTCATATTTTAAGATGAAGTTTTGGTAGCCATTTGAAATCACCTTATGGGGCCAAGTGCCTTTGCAATAATTTAGTTCATGTGAACATATCAAAGCCTGATGAAATTTGGACATATTTTATAAAACCCTGCTATTTCAGAGATGTGTGTAGCTCAGACGTAGGGATCAAAGTGACTTGTTCAAAGCTAGCAATAAGGGGCTATTCTTGTTCCTACTCTTAGTTCAAGCAGGACTCATGCACTATTTTATGTTTCAAGACAAAAATAAAATCAGTACTAGGAAACTTAACAACCCCACTGAGCACATTTATCATGTGTTTCTCATACTCCTCGCCCTCCTCCTCACCATGCCCCTGATGAGGTGTTCAAGGATTAATGAACTAGTGTTGGGAAATTATTTATACTTTCTTGTGTAAAAGTACCATAAAGAACAATGCATATAGTTTCCACTTAGAGTCAGCAAACTAAGCTTTTAGGAACATAAAGCATATCTAATACATAGTTATCTACTTCTTAAGGGAGAGTTCAGAGAAGAACTAATTTATTGAGCTAAATATCTTTGGTCGTGTTTTCCATACTTGTTTTATATCCCAAAGCACCATATCAAAATATAGCTTCCTTCACCTTAGACCTCTGTGGGGAGAGATGTATGTGAATTATAGCACATTTCACAGCCAGAAATGGGGAACAGTGCATGTGGCCTCATTCTTGACCTCATCTCAGAGCCCATTATAGACATTTCTTGAGATTGTTCATTCTAGAAATAAAAAGGGTGAGACTGAACTTTGATTCCAGAGAATGAGTGTATTCCTGAAGTTTTTCTTTCTTTTTTTTTTATTTTTGGTTGTTGCTTTTTCAGATTCATACTAAAAGGAACATTTTTTGTTTATTAGATCCCTTTTACTTACTAATACTCAACTTTGGTGTGTTAGTAGCATTGTTGATTTAGTAGTAAGCAGTTATATTCTGGGGTACTGTGATATTTAAAAGGATTTTAAACATTGCTTGTTTAAAATAATCCCCTCCCTTTAGGGAGGTTGGCACAATAAACTGTCTGTCCATTATAATTCAGGGTAAGTGGTCTACTACATTTTTTTCAAAGAATATGTTTAATGGAGAGGTGGGAGTGTTTCCTGGAAGAATACTAGATTTGACTATACTAAAGGGAGAGAAAATAACAAAGGGGGAATAGAAACAAGTAAGACAAATAAAAATCCAGGTCACAGCTCTTTAAGGCAAAAGTTGCCCATTCCACAGCATTGCCTAAACTTTCAAGATTATTGGAAATTGATATGGTTAGGATCTGTGTCCCCACCCAAATCTCATCTTGAATTGTAATCCCCATAATCCCCATGTGTCAAGGTAGATAAGGTGGATGTGATTGGATCATGGGGGGAATTGTAATCCCCATAATCTCCATATGTCAAGAGAAGAGGTAGAGGTGATTAGATCATGGGGGTGGTTTCCCCCATGCTGTTCTTGTGATAGTGAGTTCTCATGAGATCTGATGGTTTTATAAGAGGCTCTTCTTTCTTCACTCTGCCGCCCTTCACCTTCCTGCTGCCTTCTGAAGAAGGTGCCTTGCTATCCCTTCACCTTCTGCCATGATTGTAAATTTTCTGAGGCCTCCCTGGCCATGCTGAACTGTCAGTCAATTAAAATGCTTTTCTTTATAAATTACCCACTCTCAGGCCGTTCTTTATAGCAGTATTAAAATGAACTAGTAATGTAAATTGATACCACAGAGAGTGGGGTGCTGCTATAAAGATACCCCAAGATGTGGAAATGACTTTGGAACTAGGTAAGAGACAGAGGTTGGAACAGTTTGGAAGGAAAGCTCAGAAGAAAACAGGAGATGTGGCAAGGTTTGGAGTTTCCTAGAGACTTGTTGAATGGCTTTGGCCAAATGCCGATAATGATATGGACAATGAAGTCCAGGCAGAAGTGGTCTCAGATGGAGATGAGGAACTTCTTGGGAACTAGAGCAAAGGTTGCTCTTGCTATGCCTTAGCAAAGAGACTAGGAGCATTTTGTCCTGCCCTGGAGACCTGTGGAACTTTGAACTTGAGAGAGATGATCTGAAATTGGAACTTATATCTAAAAGGGAAGGAGAGCATAAAAGCCTGGCAAATTTGCAGCCTGAGCATGCAATAGAAAAGAAGAGCCCATTTTCTGAGGATAAATTCAAGCTGGCTACAGAAATTAGCATAAGTAACAAGGAGCCAAATGGTAATCACCAAGACAATGGGGAAAATGTCTCCAAGGCATGTCAGTGGCCATTATGGCAGCCCCTCCCATCAAAAGCTGGGAGGCCTAGGAGGAAAAAATAGTTGATTGGGCTGGGCCTTACTGCTTTGTGCAGCTTCAGGACTTGGTGCCCGTGTCCCACCTGTGGCTAGAAGGGGCCAATGTACAGCTCAGGCCGTTGCTTCAGAGGGTGCAAGCCCCAAGTCTTGGCAGCTTACACGTGGTGTAGGGCCTGTGGGTGCACAGAAGTCAAGAACTGAGGTTTGGGAACCTTTGCCTCTATTTCAGAGGTGGTATGGGAATGCCTGGATGTCCAGGCAGAAGTTTGCTGCAGGTGTGCAGCCCTTGTGGAGAACCTCTGTTAGAGCAGTGCAGAAGGGAAATGTGGGTTTGAAGCCCCCGACAGAATCCCCACTGGGGCACCACCTAGTGGAGCTGTCAGAAGAGGGTCATTGTCCTCCATACCCCAGAATGGTAGATCCACTGACAGCTTGTACTGTGTGCCTGGAAAAGCTGCAGACACTCAATACCAGCCCATGAAAGCAGCCTGGAGGAGGGCTGTACCCTGCAAAGCCACAGGGGTGGAGCTTCCCAAGGCCATGGGAACTCATCTCTTGTGTCAGTGTGACCTGGATGTGAGACATGGAGTCAAAGGAGATTATTTTGGAACTTTAAGGTTTAATGACTGCCCTATTAACTTTGGACTTGCATGGGCCTGTAGCCCTTCATTTTGGCCAATTTATCCCATTTTGAATGAGTATTTACCCAATGCCTGTACCCCCATTGTATCTAGGAAGTAACTAACTTGCTTTTGATTTTATAAGCTCATAAGCAAAAGGGACTTGCCTTATCTCAGATGAGGCTTTGGACTTGGACTTTTGGGTTAATGCTGGAATTAAGACTTTGGGGACCTGTTGGAAAGGCATGATTGTGTTTTGAAATGTGAAAGGTACATGAGATTTGGGAGGGGTCAGGGTGGAATGATATCGTTAGGTTTTGTGTCCTCTCCTAAATTTCGTCTTGAAATGTAATCCCCATAATCCCGATAATCCCCACGTGTCAAGGGAGACCAGGTGGAGGTGATTGGATCATGGAGGTGGCCTCCCCCATGCTGTACTCATTATAATGAGTGAGTTCTCATGAGATATGATGGTTTTATAAGGGGCTCTTCCCCCTTCACTCTGCCACTCTTCTCCTTCCTGCTGCCTTGTAAAGAAGGTGCCTTGCTTCCCTTTCACCTTCCAACATGATTGTAAGTCTCCTGAGGCCTCCCAGTCATGCTGAACTGTGAGTCAATTAAACCTCTTCCCTCTATAAATTACCCAGTCTCAGGCAGTTCTTTGTAGCAGTGTGAAAACAGACTAATACCCTCCTATCTGTTTTTAAAAGCTTGTTTCAAAGTGATTTTCAGGGAGAGATTTAAGGCAGAAATGGTTGACTCATGGGCATCTGTCTACAGAGTGCAAAGAGCCACTTAGTAAGTTAACAGCAGAAATGGTAAAAGCAGAGTCTCTCCCAATATTACCATGAAGAAGTGGTTGACTCATGGGCATCTGTCTACAGAGTGCAAACAGCCACTTAGTAAGTTAACAGCAGAAATGGTAAAAGCAGATTCTCTCCCTATATTACCATGAATAACCACCATTGTATGTTTCTCCTATCATATTGTAGATATTCATTGCTGTATGTAACTTCTGTAATTCATCAAGCAACTTCAACCTCTAACAGAAACATGGGAACTAAGGTGCCACAAGCCCACCAGCATAAGCATTTTCCTGTCATCTGAAAGAATGATGCCTTACTAATGGTGCTGAGAGTCCATGTGGGAAAGAGACTCAGGAGGCTCATTACAAAGTTTTCCCCACTTAAAAAGAATATTGTTTTGCTGTAATGCCATAACATGATTTATTTGAGAATGTTTTTCTTTAAACTGTGAGCCTTTATCAGCTTGAGAGAAATGTGTTAGGCACAACCTCCCTGGAAGTACTAAAAACATCTGTGATCCAAGTCTATAGTAGTTGGGGGATTAAACTTGTGATCAGATTTCTTAGATGATGGTTTCTTTTCTTGCTCTTACAATTTCCGTTGACTTTGGCTTTCTCGTGTACTAGGAAAAGTAAATTGGAATGGAGCAGACAATTAAGAACTGGATGTCTAAATCCTTGTTCACATACTTGTAAATTTCTCACAAATGACAATATGCTTCCTTATAAATATTTTTCTCATAAAGATTTCTTTAGAAATCTAACCACAAACTTTCCTTTATTAATAATTTACCTCAGGTTTGCCATCTAGAAGATTGGGCTAAATGACACCCAAAGGTCCTTTCAGGCTTAATCTTTCTGACTCAAGTATTCTACAATCACACAGGACTTCCTGGATTGTTAACTTGCAACTCTGTTTAAATGTTGACAGAAAATCTGTTAGAAAATGGTTCCAATTTTAGAGAAGAAAACTTCATTTCATGGGGGGAAAAAGACTAGAAACATCCAGACTTATTTCTGCATGCTTACTTTGTTTTCTTTTGCCCAGCAGAAAGGTAAATTGAAATTAGATTGTGCTTTTCTATAAAACTAATTCATAACAGGCTTAAAAGTTTCAAAAATATAATCATTTTTCCAAAGTTTCTGTGTTAGATTTGATAACTCTGGTTGACTAAGTTGCAATTTACCTCCCTAATATCTACCCTGGAATTCTTGGCCACAGATATCTTGGGGAAGGGATAATGAAAAAATTATATAGGCCTTCCGTGGGCCAGTATTTTCAAACTTCTTGGCCAATAAATTCCATGAACTCTGTCTTCCTTGTTGAGTATAACAACGGCTGTAGACTATAGAAATGAAATAAAGGCCAAAATAAATTTTTCGGTAAATAGCCTAAGAAATATACCAGAAACCACATGTATTCATATAGTATTCTCTAGGCAGAAACATAAAGCAAGCACAATATATTTGTGAGGGAAAGAACAACAGGGACTTAAGATGGAGACCGTGAATCATAAGAACATTGTATAAGAAATCAGTGGCATAAAACTTATAGAAGTAAGATGTCAAAACATTTTTACAGGAAGACCCTCAGACAATACAAATAAAATACTCCCAAAACATAAATCAGAATTAGTATTTGGAATAAAGAAATGCCTCAAAATGTATTTTTTTCCAATTTAATTGGCAACATAGAAACAATTCACTAATTATTATGTAATGGGCACGTTGCATAGCTGTGTATCTTATACTCAAAGCAGTCTTACTTTCTGGTGGTTCAGAGTGGTGGTCACAGCTTTCCTACCATGACTTATGACATAGTAAAATGGGGAAGTTACTGGACTGTTTCATGAATGGCTATGAATTTGAGAGATTAAATTTAGCTCTTCCCAATTAACAGGGAAAGATAAAATGTATTTTGAAAGTGGTAGTATATTATATATAATATACCACTTTAAAGCATAGCAGCTTCTCTGTATTCATATTTCAGAAACCTTGAATGATAAACAGGGAGGGTATTATTTTTCTAATCTAACTTCTGGGAAAATATAAGCCGATGCTTTCTGAAAGTGCTAAAAGTCAGAAAACTAATTAGAAGAATATCAATACTGAAATTTATTTTCAGATCTAAGTATGCTCCTTGTCCCATTATCAAATTCTAAAAGGAAAAAACATCCTAGCAGTTTCTCTTTTTTATCGCATGGACAGAAAGGTTTAAGGGTAGTTGGCTAAAATCTAACTGTGTCTGTATGCGAGGAAAACAAAGTAAGCAAAAAAAATTAGAAAATAAATGATAAGCAAAAGCATTGTAAGGGACTACCATTAAAAAAGGATTGAAATCAATATGAGCTTGCATTGAATTTAGAGCAAAAACATTAAATAACATGAAAAAGGTATTTTATAAAGTTAGTTCACAGTGAAGATTTATGTACTAAGTAACATAGCATGAAAATTTATAAAACACAAATGACAAGAAATTCAAAGAGTAATGTACAGAAAAATTCATAGTAGGAAATATTAACTCACTGCTCTTGCTTCATAACTGATGAAGTAGACAAAAAGTCTGGGCAAAAATACCTAAGTATCATAATGAATAGGATAGGATAGGTCTAGTTAATAGATACTAAACACTAAATTTGCAAGAGGAAAAAAAAATTCTTTTTTTAAATGCTCATGGAATATCAACAGAAATGTAAAGTTTTAGGTGACAATACATTTTAAAAACTAGTAATAACAAATAACTGCTTCTGGCAGTATGGCAGACAAGACATTCTATAAAGACTTGCATTAACATAAAACACTCAGATATTGACTAAATGACAACAAATATAATTTAAGATGTATTGCTAAGCTTACAAGAGAGTTAACATCTGTGAACACTGGAAATATTGAAGAAAAGCTAAAACTATACAGATTAACACTGATGCAGAAGATGTTGCTGTCTTACGGGGCAAAAGCCAATACTAAGAAACCAGCATTTCAAAAATTAATAGTCACCTAGAATGAGAAGAGACTAAGTCTTGGGCCCAGACAAATGGGTAGGGGTTGTTGAGACCACTTGAGACACATATAGAAGGCTAGGACACATGAAGGACCTATAGGTCTATGAAAGGGTGGGCAATACAGTGTTTGCAAATCTGTGAAGGGACTTGATCAAGAAACATTCGAAGAATGCAAGTTGGGGCTTTGAATTTATGCTACCTTAAAGACAAGAGAATCTATACTTGGGGAAATTTAATAGCATGGCTGCAGTGTGGTAGTATCCCAACCTACCAAGAAGAAGCAAATGTGAATCTTCCTCGACGAAAAATATTCCTAGTTCAGGCCTTTTAGGAATCACCTACATTAAATTTAGCCAAATGTAAACTTACAATTAAAAACAGTCAAATATATAAGAATATAATCTGCTAAGAACAGATTCAATAGCAAAATATAAATTTTGTTTCAAAAAGACTAATATTTGAAAAGATACATATAATAAAAATTATTTATGAAATATTTTTAAAATATAAAGGATGATTTTTCAATAAAAGACCCAGAAATGAGTTGCCAAAAAAGGAAATAGAATAGAAACAAGTAAATATTTGAAGAGATAATGTCTAATAGGTATAAATCCATCAATGTAAGAAGTGGGATAAACAAAAAGAAATACACACCCAGAGACCATAGTGTAAATGTAGAATAGCAAAGGCAAAGAGGCGACATTAAACACAAATGGAGAGAAAAGAGACATTCCCTATAAAGCAATAGTAAATTAAAGCAAACATTTAATAGCAAAAGGGGATCTATAATAACATAAAATGTATAAAATGCTGAGAGATAACTATGAATAACCTAGAAAACAGAGTTTGCTAAAACAGCAATAATAAATAATAAAAATCAAATAATACCACTAACAAGGGGCGTATAAAGAATTAGACAAAGTAGCATGTAATCTAGGTGTGGGGTTTCACACAAGTTAGAACACTCTAAAATCCTAGTAATTTTTGGAAGAAAGGTAGAGATATATATTAACTATAGATTTTGTTATTCTAAATATCATGGTAAAATGAAAGAATAGAAATGGTAAGTATAAATTTCAAATTAGCAAAGAGAAAAAACAGAATAAGAAAAAGTTTAAAAGCAGACAATCCCAAAGAAGAAAGAAGCAGTACAAAAGCATGATAAACGAAGAAAAAACACTATATGATAGAAATCCAGATATATAAATGTATTGGGTTAAGCTCACCAATAAATGAGACTGTCAAGCAGTATATATTAAAAAATCAAACTATATACTCTTTATGAAAGATGCTACTAAAATCTAAGGTTACAGAAAAGCTGAAGATAAAAGAAACAATATAAACCAAGTACATATTAACAAAATAAGGACTGAGTTATCTAAACTACAATTAGAAAAGTTAGACATAAAGACCAAAACCATATACAGCAATAAACAGGACCACACAACAATAAATGGTTCAGTTTACCAGAGGGATATGAAAACTTTAAATTTACATGCACGTAATAAAAGAACCTCTAAATACATAAAGCAAATTTTGTCAAATCAGCTCTTTCCAAAAGATCTCCCAAGACTAAACCAGGAAGTTGAATCTCTGAATAGCGATAGCAGAAGGCAAGAAATAACTAAGACCAGAGCAGAACTGAAGGAAATAGAGGCACAAAAAACCCTTCAAAAAGTTAATGAATCCAGGGGCTGGTTTTTTGAAAAGATCAACAAAATTGATAGACTGCTAGCAAGACTAATAAGAAAAGAGAGAAGAATCAAATAGACGCAATAAAAAATGATAAAGGGGATATCATCACCGATCCCACAGAAATACAAACTACCATCAGAGAATACTATAAACACCTCTATGCAAATAAACTAGAAAATCTAGAAGAAATGGATAAATTCCTCGACACATACATCTTCCAAAGACTAAACCAGCAAGAAGATGAATCTCTGAATAGACCAATAACAGGCTCTGAAATTGAGGCAATAATCAATAGCTTACCAACCAAAAAAAGTCCAGGACCAGATGGATTCATAGCCGAATTCTACCAGAGGTACAAGGAGGAGCTGGTACCATTCCTTCCAAAACCATTCCAATCAATAGAAAAAGAGATAATCCCCCCTAACTCATTTTATGAGGCCAGCATCATCCTGATACCAAAGCCTGGCAGAGACACAACCAAAAAAGAGAATTTCAGACCAATATCCTTGATGAACATTGATACAAAAATCCTCAATAAAATACTGACAAACCGAATCCAGCAGCACATCAAAAAGCTTATACACCATGATCAAGTGGGCTTCATCCCTGGGATGCAAGGCTGGTTCAACATATGCAAATCAATAAATGTAATCCAGCATATAAACAGAACCAAAGACAAAAACCACATGATTATCTCGATAGATGCAGAAAAGGCCTTTGACAAAATTCAACAACCCTTCATGCTAAAAACTCTCAATAAATTAGGTATTGATGGGAGGTATCTCAAAATAATAAGAGCTATCTATGACAAACCCACAGCCGATATCATACTGAATGGGCAAAAACTGGAAGCATTCCCTTTGAAAACTGGCACAAGGCAGGGATGCCCTCTCTCACCACTCCTATTCAACATAGTGTTGGAAGTTCTGGCCAGGGCAATTAGGAAGGAGAAGGAAATAAAGGGTATTCAATTAGGAAAAGAGGAAGTCAAATTGTCCCTGTTTGCAGATGACATGATTGTATATCTAGAAAACCCCATTGTCTCAGCCCAAAATCTCCTTAGCTGATAAGCAACTTCGGCAAAGTCTCAGGATACAAAATCAATGTACAAAAATCACAAGCATTCTTATACACCAATAACAGAAAAACAGAGCCAAATCATGAGTGAACTCCCATTCACAATTGCTTCAAAGAGAATAAAATACCTAGGAATCCAACTTACAAGGGATGTGAAGGACCTCTTCAAGGAGAACTACAAACCACTGCTCAGTGAAATAAAAGAGGATACAAACAAATGGAAGAACAATCCATGCTTATGGGTTGGAAGAATCAATATCGTGAAAATGGCCACACTGCCCAAGGTAATTTATAGATTCAATGCCATCCCCATCAAGTTACCAATGACTTTCTTCATAGAATTGGAAAAAACTACTTTAAAGTTCATATGGAACCAAAAAAGAGCCCGCATCGCCAAGTCAATCCTAAGCCAAAAGAACAAAGCTGGAGGCATCACGCTACCTGACTTCAAACTATACTACAAGGCTACAGTAACCAAAACAGCATGGTACTGGTACCACAACAGAGATATAGATCAATGGAACAGAACAGAACTCTCAGAAATAACGCCGCATATCAACAACTATCTGATCTTTGACAAACCTGACAAAAACAAGCAATGGGGAAAGGATTCCCTATTTAATAAATGGTGCTGGGAAAACTGGCTAGCCATATGTAGAAAGCTGAAACTGAATCCCTTCCTTACACCTTATACAAAAATTAATTCAAGATGGATTAAAGACTTACATGTTAGACCTAAAACCATAAAAACCCTAGAAGAAAACCTAGGCATTACCATTCAGGACATAGGCATGGGCAAGGACTTCATGTCTAAAACACCACAAGCAATGGCAACAAAAGCCAAAATTGACAAATGGGATCTAATTAAACTAAAGAGCTTCTGCACAGCAAAAGAAACTACCATCAGAGTGAACAGGCAACCTACAAAATGGGAGAAAATTTTTGCAACCTACTCATCTGACAAAGGGCTAATATCCAGAATCTATAATGAACTCAAACAAATTTACAAGAAAAAAACTCCATCAAAAAGTGGGTGAAGGACATGAACAGACACTTCTCAAAAGAAGACATTTATGCAGCCAAAAAACACATGCAAAAATGCTCATCATCACTGGCCATCAGAGAAATGCAAATCCAAAAGATCTCTCTATAACCAATTGGTAAAAAAGTTTTAATGAGGATATAAGACATTGAACAACTCAATAAGATTGATTTAATGAGCCTGCAATTATATGTGTTTTTCTCAAGCAAACACAGATGTTTTATAAAAGATATACAGTACGCAATAAAGTGAATGTCAACACATTTCAAATTACTGGTATCACGTATATTACATTATCTGATCAAAATGCAATCAAGTTAAAAATCGGTAACAAAGAGATACTCCCAAACAGCTCTATACTTACAAAAAATAGTAAACTACTCATCTAAAAAAGTTATAATCCAAACAAAACATGAACATTAACAATACTTTTAGCTGAATGTTAATTGAAAACACTTCATCACTTGCTAGATACAGATACAACTGTGTTTCAAGGGATATTTATAATTTTAAATGCTTATGTTAAAAAAACAGTTAATGAACTAAGTTGCTAATATTAGAAGTTATAAAGTTAATTCCCAAATAAACATAAAGTAGAATGAAAAAATTGATAAAAATAGGGAAACAAATGGGAAACAAAGATACAATAAAGTGAAACAATAATGTCAAAATTTGTTCTTGGAAAGATTAATAAAGTATACAAATTTCTGGAAAGATTGATCAACATTTACAAAAAGAGAAGACACAATTTTTTATAGAATGAAACAGGAAACCAGCTACCACAGAGATAAGAAAATATTATAATACTACACACATGATTTTATTATTTTCAATAAATTTTAAAACACTATAGAGGAAAATTCTGGGAAAATATGAATTATGTATTAAAAACCGATAAGACAGAAAAGCTTTATATAGTCCTATTATCATTGAAATTCAAATTAGCATTTTAACCAATTTCTCCCAAGAAAACAATAGGCCTAGATTATTTTGTAGATGAATTCTATGAGAGGCCCTAGTGAATGCTTCCTGCTTTAAGTCTCTGTAAGCTATACTCTAAGAGTAAAGACAAACTCGGGAAGCCTGAAATCTAGTCTTGAAATCGCTCTTTCCTGTCTTGGATTAAGGTGATCTCCTCCAACCCTAACTGCCAACTGGAAGAAATGTGAACTTTCCCTAGAAGATGAAAATATCATTCAGAGTTTCTCCAGTTTTGCATTTATAATGTCTAACATTCAATAAATGCTGATCAGGCGTATCAGGACACAAAACCAAATGAGGGAAAGCCAGGACAAAACTCAGAGAATAGAATCATACCTAGATGTGGTCTGGATATTAGGGTTATCAGAAACAAAGTTTAAAATATGTTTTAAAGAGTAGGTAGCAAGGCAATTTTATTATGTTACTAGTGACAGTTTGTTTCCTCCTTTCTAATTTTGATATCTTTTTATTTCTTTTTCTTACATTGCTGGCTAAGATCCATAAGACAATGTTGAATAGAAATGATGAAAGTGGCAATTCTTGTCTTTCTCATGTAAAGAAAATGTTCTTAATATTTGATAATTGAGTATGATTTTGCTATAGGCTTTTGACAGATAATCTTTATCAGATTGTCCTTCTAATCCTGGCTTAGTAAGATTTTCTAATATGAAGAAGTATTGAATTGGATTTTACTTATTTGTGTTTTTGTCTCAATTGAGATGCTAATGTGGTTTTTCATCTTTACATTAAGGAATTTTTTTAATGTTAAGTAATTTTCAATGGTTAGTGATGTTGAACATCTTTTCATGTGTTTATTCATTAGCCATATATTCTCTTTGGTGAAGCATCTATGTAAGTCTTATGACCATTTAAAAAAAGATTTTTAAATTATCTTTGTTTTTTACTATTGAGTTTGAGAGTTCTTTATTGAGTTTGAGAATTCTTTATATGTTATGGATGTAAGTCATTTATCAGATATGTGATTTGCAAATATTTTCTCTTAATTTCTAACTTGCATTTTTGTTCCCTTAGCAGTGTCTTTGGTAGGGCAAAAGTTCAATACATTAAATTTTTCTTTTATGGATTGTGCTTTTGGTATTACATACAAGACCTCCTTGCCTAGCTCCAAGTCATGAAAATTTTCTCCTATGTTTTCTTCTAAACATTTTGCAATCTAACATTTTGCATTTAGGTCTATAATCCATTTGGAACTAATTTTTGTGTAAAATGTAAGGTTTGGGTCAAAGTTGTGGTTTTTTGCATATGAATGTTCAAACGTTCCAACAACATTATTTGTTGAAAAGATGAGAGTACCCTTGATCACATCACAATATATTTTAATTATCTTTTTCCATGCATACTCCATACATTGGAGTATGTATTTTTCCTGCTCTGAGTCTACAAATCATCTTTGTATGTGGGAATCTATCTTAGAAACTTGAACAGTTAGTACTCAATAAATATTGGTTGGATTAATAATAATGAAACAATGAATTCAGATTTTCCAGTGTGTGGTAGAAATGTTCAGAAATATATGTAATGAAGATGTCTTTTTTGTGTGTGCTTTCTTCCATTCCCTTCTTAAAGAATGTGTAGGCGTATGTGTCCTGTGACTTTGTCCATAAATGATTGGACTAGAGGTAGAAACATAAACCAAAGTGGGCCAACTAGTTTTTTCATCCCCGAAGTTTGAATTGTGATGTGGACAAAGCAATTCATATTTTTCTGGGTTCTGGCTCTGCAATATTATGTAGACTCAGTGGCTGAAGCCACAATATTGAGGTGGCAGTGATGTCCCATATAGAAGTGAAGGAGAGAATGGAATGATCCTTTGAGAAGCAAAAGTGGAGACAGGAACAAAAGGTAGACGTTTGACTTTATTATAGTTTTTCCCAATCTGGGCTGGGATTTTTGAGAATTCTTATTTTCAAAGCTAGCTTTCCTGGGGATTTAATTCATTGCAATGAAACTGTCTAGCTAAAGCAAGCAGTAAGAATAATGCAACAAATGACATTTAATTTAAACAATAATCTAAAAGGTAAGCTGACTCTATGGAAATTACAATACAACATTTGTATGTAACATATGAATGTAACTTTTTATTAAGAATAGTATAAAAATATAGGTAACACATATAGCCATCCTGCCTAATTTAAATAACTAAAGTGTCATTGGGACTAAAAGAATAGTACTCTGAAATAGTCTCTGCTCTTCTAAAGATTAGTTTATTCAATGACTCAGTGTCAAGACTGGATGCTGATATTAAAAACATAGATGACATAGTCCTCCCTTATTAAGCTCAGAGCTTAGTAGGGGAAATGGAAATTAACAAATAATTATAATGTGAGACTCTTATATGAGTAAACAAGAAACAAAAGCAAACCACATCAATCTACAATAAAGTCTGGAAGTGCTATGTACATTCATAACATCAGAAGCTCCTCATATTTAGTGACGTCAGGAAAGACTTCAAGGGGATTTGAGACGCGAGGACAGAGGTATTTGTGTGTGTAGAGAAGAAAATGGAGACATGGAAGGTGGAAAAGCTTCCTTTACGTGTAACAATGTTGATAGAAATGTAAATATTGCTCAGCTTTTTTTGAAGGGCTTGGGCATGCATTCAAAGTCACACACACCATTCCCATGCATTATTTGCTTGCAATGGGAATAGACAACGTGAGTAGACGGTGCTAAGTTTTGTCTAGAAGGTGCTCTCAGAGTTCAGCTTTCATTTTTAGGAAACATAAGAGCAAAGGAAAAATGTTACTGCCAGAGCTTGAGGAAGGAGCTGTTTCATGGTATGTTGACAGTAATTTAATCATGAAAGGTTATCTTCTAGACTAGCACTCAAATTTCCTTAGTCTTTCCTGATGATCAAGGGCATTCTTTGTTAAGTCTAATGTGCTGGCCCTCAAAGTTGCCTAGTATGCAAGGAAGCTGTCAATCATATACTTTAAAAAATGAACAGCAGAAGGGTTCTAAAGGGAAATCAAATCATGGTCCATTTGGAAATGTCACAATCAAGTGGTACTAGCGAAAATGAAGAGGATCATTGACCATTCAAATTGGTATATAAAGAATTACGTGTTTTTGCTGCTAATCAAAGATAAAGCTGCCTATGTGGAGCCTGAGGCCACTCAGGCTTTAGCTAATGTTAGTGTTTACATGACATGTTGGAAACAAACTGGGCAATTACAAAGGCCCAGTCTAACTAGATCCTAACAGGCAAAATGCCCTCTGATCCAAATGTTAATAGCTTTGACCTTCATTGGTTTTTAATCTCATTCTGTCTAGCAGAGTAAATGAACCCTAGATTACACTGTACAGAAGAGTCTTTTCTGTTTTTCATTCAGTTTATTTTTATTTTTATTTTTTTTTCTGTTATTGCGGGGAAATTGAAAGTCTGTCTTTTTTCAGTTGGGTATATCACTGAGTGTATGCACAGAGAGCCTGCTGATTGACGGTGCTTCAACAAAGGCAGATTCAGTTTGCAGCTGATAAGCAGCAAAGTCATCCATGCCGTGTTTACAAAGTAGGCAAGGAGAGTAAAAAATTAGTGATAAAAGAGCTAATCTCATTGTTTTGCTGGATGAGAGAATGGCACTTTTGTGCTTGCTTTAAGAGGTGCTGGTGTGTTGCCCCTCCTTCCCCCCATATGCTTTGGCAGCAAAACAATTTCCAGATTCCCCAAAGTGTTATAGATTATAAAGGACACAGCAATGCTGGAAGGGTTTCCTGCTGTTGAGTAGGGTGCAAGCTGCACTGGAGATTGGCTGTTTATTCTATGTACTCGTGACTCATACTGCATAAACTACTGATTTTCTCCCTTTGGTGTTTCTAAAGCAAAAGATAAATATTTGGGATGTCAGATTAATTCAGCAGTGCTTAATTTTCCAACATATTTAAATACTTAGTTGTGCTAAGAATAAAGTTTGACACTCCTTTATGACAGGTCACAACTGGGTATAGGTTCTGGCTGTGGCAACTGAGCCTCTTTGAGTAACAGGCCAAGCAGCTGAAGGAATAGATCAGAGGAGAGGGCTGCACTTTTGTTCTTAGGGCATCAGTGTTTAGTTAGTTCATGACTACTTTGTTATAAGCCCTATAAGCATGGAAGAAATAGTAATGTGTAGTATCTCTTGGCACAAACACAGTTTAAAAATTATTGTGTCTGCATCTAAAGTGTTCTGGTTATATAACTTCATCATCTCCTCAGTTTTTCTAAAGGAAAGGTAAGAGATGATGTGTCAGCCAGAGGGATATCCCAGGTTTTACCATTTCTCATACTGCTGATATCTGCATTTAGTGGTGACCAACAAAAACGTATAATGGTGGCAGCCACGTGTTTATTCCAGGTGATCTGAATCATTGACTCTGTCATTCATTTATTCAACACCACGTTCATGTAAACCTTCGATGGGCCAGGTGCTGGAGCTACTGATGGGAACAAAACATGGATCACAACCTAAGGGAGTTTCTAATCTTGTAGGGAAGATAGCAAAGTAGATAAATCATTACTGTACAGTATACTACATTTTATGCTAGAGATGCTTACAGGGCACGGGAGAAGTGCTCCTCAGGAAGGCAAGGAAGGCTCCCAATAGATGATAGTTAGTGGTATCTTGAAGATTGTGTAGGAATGAGTCAGGAGATATACAGCTCAGAATAACTAGAGCACTGCTTCTCAAGCTGTCAGACAAACTTGTGTTGCAGGAGTATGTAAGGCCACAGAACAGATGTGACTTTATTTACCCCCCAAAAATTTACTTTTTATTGGTTTGACAAATATTTATTGACCACCTAATCTGTGCTAGGCACTCTAACAGACATCAGGGATAGTTAATAAATTAGACAATCTTAAAACTCATGGATTTTCAATTCTTGGGAAATATATCTCAAAAAATTAGAATATATTATTGAAAAGAATGTAAAAATTTATGCAACCAAGCATGAATATTTCATATAAATTTTGTTCTTGCAAGAGCAGTTTTGGCAATGCCCTTAGACCCCAAGATAATGTGTTCATTTTATTCTAGAGTTGGGGTACTGTGTTGAAAGACTGAGGAGTGCTTGTAAGGTATATGTGAGGAACAGAGTGTGGGA
This sequence comes from Symphalangus syndactylus, assembly GCF_028878055.3. NCBI lineage: Eukaryota > Metazoa > Chordata > Mammalia > Primates > Hylobatidae > Symphalangus > Symphalangus syndactylus. The sequence continues at coordinate 68,778,420 of NC_072424.2, forward strand.
CGTGGGATTGGGGAAGTAGGTAAGCACTAAACCAATAAGTTTGCATTTCCTATTAAGATAAATGATGCACTATAAGAGGATTTGAAGCAGGAAAGGCACGATCAGTTTAGGGTTTTAGAAGGATCACTCTGGTGGCAAGTACTCATAGGTTTGTCTGAGATAATGCTTTAAAAATATAGTCCCTATCACTGTTTTGCATTTTTCTCTGCCTGTATTGAATCATTTGAATGGTTTTCCTTAATGTCCAAATAGCTAAAGCTAAGGACCTGAACTTAACTACCTGCAAACACACAGTGCACAGACAAGGGGATTTACCTTTGTGGAATTTCTCTTAAAGTTGAAGTTGCCAAAAGCATAAATTGAATCTGAAAGTTGGGATCACCTTTATTCATACTCGGAATTGATTTAGCTTTCTATTTAAAATACCTCAAATATTTTACATATACTAGGTAATCTGTTTTTCAGAGAGAGAGTGGTTTCAAGTAGCCAAAACCCATTCAAACCAGCTCAAGCTGCAAGGAAAAATATATTGAATTATTAGAAGGGCAAACAATGTAACCAGAACTTAGGAGACCTATAGCCAGAATATAGAAGGAGAATAAGTCTAAGATCAAGGGAGTTACTGTTTTTCTGGGTCTCTCTGATACATATTGGATACTAGCTTAATTCTTTGTTATTTCTGCAGCAAGTTTTTTTTCTTATTCATCTGATTTTTTAAAATGAGCACATGTATAAAATGTCCACACCAAGCGGTGTCCTTTTAGTTTAAGAATCACCAGAGACTACATAATTTTAGTTTTTACAGAGAGAGAACTGGACTGGCTAGTTTGAGTATGGTGACCACTCCTGGTAAAGTCAGCTGTGACTGGGAAGAGGTCCTGCAGCTCAACGGCCATTCACTGGGGCTGTGTAAACAGACTCTGAATTCTCAGGGGTGTAGAGAAGTTCTATTAGGAGAGGGGTTGGGGCAGACTACAGTGATTAGATGAGGTAATGACCAATCTCTAGCAACTTCCACAAAGAAAGCTTGGCAAGTCCCCAATATCAATGGGTATGTTTTTCGTAGGAGAATGACCATTCATTCCTTTTCTAGATTTCTTTGTTCATTTTGATATTTCATAAATAGGTTGCTGTATTAGTCCTAATTCTTCAGATTGCAGTGCTAGAGATTGGACTCATATTGCTAAAATATAATGTATTGCCTGATATACATGAAATGTTTAGATAATATGTGAGTTCGCCTAATGTTTGGATAATATGTGGGTTGCACAGCTAGGTCTAGCTACCCTGATCATCTAAGCAGGAATCCATTTCTGTCCTTCTGAGGTGCTGCTTTCTTTCCTGAAGGCTTCATTCTCAGATAGCATCTCTACTAATCTGGTAGTACAGATGACTACCACAAGCTCCTGACTTGCATCCTGCTTTGAATGTTGATGGATATCAGAAATATGGTTGCTTTTGCTACCAAAACAATTTAGGTTCCAAAATTAAAATAGTAAATTAGAATAAAAATCAATGTTCTAGTCCCATTTTTTAGCTACTGAGTTGAGTTTGGGTGGGGGAAGTATTTTTGACTTGAACTTTCTACAAATTCACTGTATTGTATGTGAACATTAATAGGATAGCAGTGTACTAAATATGAATATTGGGATTGAAGATTGCTGAATGCAAGACACTGTGGCATCTTACAATAGTTATAAAGGCCTTAGCACAAGGCAGATTTATTTGTTTATTTATGTCCCGTATAAACCACAGCTAAACTGTTTTTTATTGATTTTTTTAAAAAATATTTGCCTTGACCTCTTTTTTCTAAATTCCAAAATATTAAGATTCTTATTCAGCAGATTTGAGAAGTTTCTAAATATAATAAAGTGGTTTTGACTGTAGTGAGGAAAACCAGCCCAAGAGCATATAGCTGCCGTGAGGATTTACTACCTGGGAAGGTAAAAGAAAACAAAAGGATCCATATTCATGGGGGTCCTTTATTTTACATATGCATATCTGTGTTCATGGACCAGAATTTGTATTCTCCACTTGTATTTTAGAAAGACTGCCTAATGTTATGAGATAGATTGAAGGTTATTGATATTATAACTGAGGGGCAGTTTAAAGGTTGAGTTAGAATTGATAGTTTTTGCATATAGAAGTTTGTCACTTCTAAGCCAGACCTAGCTATCGGAGTAGAAGATGAGTATAGATATCATGGAGACATATTTTTGTGAAAACAAATTTTCCTTTCAAGTTTTGGCCAATGCTTTTGCTGCATTATTGTTGCTTTTCATATTTTTATTGTTAGCAACATGATAAAACTATGTCAGTAAGTGGGTTAGCTAATATAGGTAGAGTATCCTTTATCTGAAATGCTTGGGATCAGAAGCATTTCAGATTTCTGATGTTTTTTCAGATTTTGGAATATTTACATTATACTTACTGGTTCAGCTTTCTTAATCCAGAAATCCAAAATCGGAAGCTTTGAGCGTCATGTCAGCACTCAAAAAGTTTCAGATTGGGAAACATCTTGGATTTTGGCTATGAGGATTAGGGATTCTCAACCTGTAATTTCTTACAAGTGGTTTTAAGAAACATTTGAATAGGAGGATTCAGATTAGTATAATTTTGTTGAAGGAAATAAGAGGATTAGAAGTAGTGAGAATGGGAATTATTTATGTCTGATAGAAAGCAGGGCAGTGGAGCAGAATTTAAGTAGAGATGCCCAGGGCAACTGATGCCAGGGGTATGTAAACTAACATGAAGCTAGGGTTTTGAAAGGAAAGAGGAGACTCAGTTTTGATGCTGATTTACTGCTCATGCCATGTTAAGGTTCTCTCTCATGGCTGTGGCGTTAGGAATATGGACCCTTTTGTTTTCTTTTACTTTTCCAGGTGGTGAATCATCACAGCAGCTACATGCTGTTGGGCTGGTTTTCTTTAGTACAATCAAAACCTCTTTATTACAAATGTAAGGAAAACCTAATGCAAACTACATAAAGAACAGGTATATTCAGTTTTAGGATACAAAACCTAGTCCTGTTTCATGTTGTAGACTGTTCTCACAGATATGTCTGGAACTGTCTGTCTGTTTCTTAGTTTACTGCATAATTTTATTTACCCTGGCATCGGGTTACTTTTCTATTTATCTGTCCTGCTTCTCTGAGCCAAAGAGCTTAAATCTGTTCTAATTTTACAATTTCAAAGTTTTAAGTCTCCTAGGAAATGAAGATATTTTACTCATTCTATAAATGTATGTTAGATGAATGAGGTCACAATTAGCCAAGTTATATATTATCTATATATTTTAATATATAGATAAATATGAAATATATATTATATATTATGTAATATATTATATATTATATATAAGGTGCAATACACAAACCATCACAGTAGCGCACATTCAGACTTACGATAAAGTAGCATGTGAAGAGAGATGTGTGGATGGAAATTGCTAAACAGTGTTTGTGTTGCTCTACTACCTCTCTTTTCTTTGTTTCCCTTTTCTTTAGTGTACTTTCTCTTTCTCTTTTTGGTGTTCTAATAAAGGAGAAAGGAAGAGGTATAAAATGTTGGGAAAATATCAGAAGTTGGAGTAGGAATGAAGCACCACAAGGAAGCTAACCTAAGTAAATTGTCCCTTTGTCATTCAATGTTCATAAAAAAAACTATAAATTATTTTTAGATTTATAAGTTCCTTGTTTTGGAACACAAGTTAGTACCCACAGTTTAAAGATACCGATAACTCATACCGTCTTGGAGGCAATTGCTTTAATTTGATTTACTTTTATCAATGGAAGAGGCATTAAGTTGGTTTACCTTTGTCCCAGATGGGAGAAGTAGGATCTATAATGGAACAAAAACATTTTCTAAGATGAAAACTTGTGGGATGATGAGTTTCCCATTTCTTTTGTTGCCTACCTGGAATTCAGGTGAGAACTCAGGGTTTTGTAATTCAAGCATTGATTAGGAAGTGTTGTAAACTAGGGTTCATTTGTTAAAAGCAAAATTAAATATCTTAGGCAACTTATGCAAGAAGGGAATGTATTGAAAGGATTTGTGAAAGCTTGGAGTTGCTAATAGAGTGTAGTAGACCTGTGGTGGAAAAAAGAAAAATCCAGCAACTCCAAAAGGTCAGTTGGCAAAACCACTCCACAATACAGGCCAGACAGCATCAATGGAAAGAACAAATTCTTACTTTATTTAATAAATGTTTACTGGGTACTCATAAGATCTGGGCAAGGGGATACTACAGGGAATGAACAAGATCTCTGGTCTTGTGCAGCTTATATTTTAGTGAGGAAATAGACACGAAACTAATAAATAAGTATGTAATACTCCAAGAAGTGATAAGTGCTAAGAAGAGTTCTGAAAGGAAATATAGTAACAGAACAGAATACTGAGGAAAGTACTAGAAACCCTGTGGGGAGAGTTTGGCAGAAACAAGGAAAAGCAACTGCAAAATGTGTGTAAGGAGCAATAAGGAGAGGGTGTGGCCAGACAGAGAGTATGAAGGGCAAAGTGATGGGAAAATAAGAGTGTCAATTGCTCCTCTGACCTTGGTCTCTGCGCTTAAGGGTTAAAAATCTCTGGAGAAAGAATCTGTTAGCTGACCTTAAAACTTGTGCTCACTCCTTAGTGTTATAAGGAAGAGAAGAGGCATAAAACAATTGAAGAATTTTATAGAGACCTTTTTGGCATCATGGGAGGGGGATCAGGGCAGTTGGATTCACCATCCTTCTTAAAGGAGGAGAGGAAAGTTTTCAAAGGAGAAAATTTAGGTATAGTTAGGAAGGAGGATTAATGTTGAATGTTGAATTACAAATGTCCCCATGACCAGTTAACATAAGTGACCTTTATGCTCCTTTTCAACACTGTGGTGGATTGAGTGGTGCAGGTGAAAGATGGAAGCAAGAGGGGAAAGAATAAAAAGCTGACAAAGTGAGATGTCCCCCACCATCGGTCAGCACCCCCACCCCTGCTCTGGCTTCTACCTTGTGCTCCCCATTACCATGTGGGTAATGCACAGGTTGGTCACAAGGAACAGAGGCAAGACCTGTGGGGGGTGATTTATTACAAGGGATAGATATAATGGGAAATAAAGAGGCACAGGCAACTGGCTGCTCACAGCTGAACAGCTAGGAGATCTGACATGCTCTGGGACAGCAGTCGCCACTCTAGGTGGCAGCACCTTGGAGTGGGTTTGTCCATCACTTCCTCATTCTCAAGTCACCTTCTTTCAGCCTCTTCTACTGAATCTGCTTCTATACTATTCCTAACTCCTCCTCTTGTTTTGGCTCTTTGAGGGCTTCTGCATGCCACTTTGTCTCCACAAACCCTTTCACACCAGCTCTGCTCCACATCTGATCTGTGGGTGACTTACATTCAAACTCCCTGAGAGGAGAGCAGATAGGATTGATCGGTTGTCCTTATTTATTACAGTCTTGTTATTGTGTGAATTTCTTTTCACACAAGGTGATGCCACAGGCTGATGGCCAATGCATGTCAGACTGCTTTAGATTCAGATACTAACCCTTGATCTAGGCATCTAGGAAAAACAGTGGGGTCTCAGAAACCAAGGATCATGCCTAAGGAAGTGTTTATGGATGCTTTATTCAGAAGGAGTTGGTGAGTGTGGCAGGTGCTCAGGGTTTCTTAAGACTTTTTTTCTAGTGCTAAAACAATGCCAGCATCAATATATAGAATGCCTGCTGTGTGACAGGCATTTAAAACACATTATTTCTGGCTCTGAGAACAACCTTACCATGTAGGTATTATTATTCCTTTTTTTACTTCAAAAATCACACAGCCGATAAATGAATGAGCTAGAATTTAAATTAAAAGTGTCCATTTTCTTTGATGACATTATTGAAAGTTCTTTAAGTATATAGACCTCTGAGTATGAGAAGGCCTTTTTGTAAAGAAACAGCAACAGCACAGAAGGTTCATATACTATAAAAAGCTAAAAAAAATTTTGATGGACCATAAGGCATGCATGCATTCATTTATCAATTAATTAATCCATAAATGACTTTAAATGGGTACTGTGAACAAGGGACTAAAAAAATAAAATGAGTAAAAATAATCTTACCAGATACAAATCCAAATGGTTTCATACGAAATAGTACTAACTGTACTGTTTTGCAATCAGAATGCCTGAATACTAACTATGAAAATCTGGCTAATACTTTTTTGCAAGACAGACAATTGCTTAATAATGAAGAAAGAACAGAGAGAGAAATCTTATGGGAAAAAATGTTAATATAAAATATTCATGTAAATTTTGAGATTGACAATTTTATATAACTTTTTCCTGGAGCTCATGAAAAACTATTGTCCCAAAACATTTCCTCAACTGTGACAGGATCCTATTCTGTAAAGCCCAGCAAATATAAGGCAAAGAAATCAAGCTTTCTTTCAAAATAATGCCATTTGCCGTGTGAAAGAACTGTCAAAGAGAACAAATATTTTTAATATGCCAAAAATGTAGATGCTTTTTTTTTTTCTCATTTTTTTTGGTCAAAAGCTAGAAAAGAAGATATTAAGAAGAGAGAGCATATTGTATATGAATCATAATTAAATAGGTATAAACTCACAGGGATCCAACCAAAATGTGTCGGTTTAGATGATAGGTGAACACCAATTGTACTCTCCTTGGTTAGTGAAGAGAAACTATGGAAATAGAAGCCTGGGGCTTGTGCCCCTGAATGAGCCCCGGTGTTGTAATAAGTTTTCAAAATAATTCTTAAAAATCCTTAGCAGACTTCACTTTTTAAAATGGTCAAGGAAATTACCGCACCTACATGTAGCATAAATGACCACGGATCTAATTGAATCCATAAATGGCCATGGATATAAATGACAATGGATATAAATTGCAGCAGTTCGGAGAAAGGGATTGTTCACAGATCTGTTGCTGCTTCTGTGAGAGAGCTTATCATTACATTCCGACACAGCTTTAAAACACCTCAAAGTGCCCCCACCATGGCCTGCCTGCCCCATGTCCCTTGACTCTTTTCTCTACAACTGAAAACCACTTTTTCTCTTAGCCTGTGGCTGGCTGGAAGGCTATGGAATATGAGTTTAATCACAGATTACCATTTTCTACTTTTTCTGTTTTAAGCCAGTTATATTGCTGCTGTCTTAACAGAAATAGTCAAGACTATAAATATATCTACCAGATATCAATTTAAACACATAATGAAAGTGAATCAACAGTAAATTCACATCTGAACATCTTGGGTTTCACCTTTCCCTGATGGGATGAGGTAACATTTACTGAAAACAAAAATAATAATCACAATTGAAAAAAAATTCTATTAGGAATAGAAGCTCTAAGAGGAAAAAGATTATATCGTGAGGAACATGGTATGTTTCTTTTAGCTCATGAATTTAACATGAAAAATGTCTATTGGTTTTGTTTTTCAGGCCGTAGACTTTTTAAATCTTTAGGAATGCTGCTGCCCACTTGTAGGGGCTGCTGTTCAGTTAACGAGAGGATACTGTGAATATGAGAGGAAGAAGAAAGATTCTGTAAATCATAAGGAAAACAATCCATGGCACTTTAGTTTGTGCTATCTCGAGGCCATGATAGATAAAGAAATGAGAGACCTGGCTGGTTTTCATTCAGGAAGTTGCTGGAAGGTGATTGAAACCTTGATTAGCCTGAGCCATGGACAGAGAAGAGAGCTTTGTTCTTTTCCTATCTCCAGCTTAAGTAGAAAATACTCACTTTGTGTTGGAAGATTATGAAGAAAGTCTGAACTATCGTAACCTTTCAAATAGTGACATGAAGTTAGGATTAAGATGCTGGAGGCTTCTTTTTAAGACATGAGTGGAAGTTCAGCAGGAGGGCACATGAGAAATGCAGCTGGTGCCTAATCGCCACATGTTTGAGGCCTTCAGCTAACGCTTCACTAGAGGAACTAGGATTTTCTGATTAACTTTGTAGAAGAAGTGCTTTTCAACATGTAGGTTATGACATTAACCACAGCATAAAAAACCCCTCTTTGTCTTCTGGGTCAGAAATCAGAGGGGCTTAGCATTCTCCAAATCCCCAGTGATGACGACTAAGGTGGATTCAAAATTAAGACAGATAATTTCCTAAAACAAGGTGCTCTCATTCTGTTTCCCCAAAGTTCCAAAAATTGACAATGTGTGTGCTATGACTGGTTTTTGAAACCAAATAAGTACGTGCAATAGAGAAAAAACACTTCAGCTGCGAATGTAATTTGCTGTCTTCTACTTTAAGTTGATGAGGAAATACTTGAAAAAAAAACCCCACCCACTTCACCTTGTCTTTATCTCTATTTTTATTGTTTCTGGAGATAAATTCTGAGGGTTATTTTGATAAACATCCTGGAGGCCTTGGCCGTTCTAATTGTGTCATCGAACTATAGGGATTGCCTTGGCCTGAGAACCACCCAACCCAAGTTGCGAAGTTCTGAATACCTCTACAAGGCCAAAAGCTCTACAGCAGAGATGCAGCATAATTAGCTCTTCTGTTACCCTCTTGAACAAAATGTCAGTTCAGAAACCTGAAGTGTGTGCTAATGACAAGGGCCCAACTGTCCCATAAAACTAGGAAAGTGGTGTTTGTTGTCTGTTTCAAGAACTGGAAATGAAAATCTTAATGACACAGGAAATGCTCTTCAAAGGCCAAGAAGTCTTAGTGAAAGATAAGAGGATCAATCAGTCTTAAATGCGAGTTTACTAAGAGTGAGAGACGGGATGCTGCCAGCGTGGATATGTATTTCAAAAGGAATGAATAAAACTCAGCAATAGCGTTAATTTTACTTTGAAGTATATAATGAAACCCCTCAAGTACGGAGACTTCAATACCCCTTTCCTGAAATGACCAAAATTTCCATTTTCGAGCGTTTATCTTTCTGCCTTTTTCCGTTCCCTAAGTCTTAACAGAATTTTAAAAGAGCAGCTAATAAATGAAGTATACTTCAGTTTCATGTAATGGATTGGATCAGAAGGGAACGGATAAGATGATATTGGAAAAGCAGGTGGGGGTCGAAAAGCTGCCAAAGTGCTAAGCTGTATGGGTTCAATTGATTTCTGGCGTGCAGAACCCAGTCCCCAGATCATTCCAGCGAATGGGAGGAAAGCACTCCCTGTTCTGTTACAATTGCCAGCTCTTCTCTAGGGACCGGTTACCAGCAGGGCCAGAGGTGATGAGGGGGAGATAAGGCCAATTAAGAATTCAGACTGGGGAAGCAGGAAACAGAGGCCACAGGGCGAATTCCAAAGGGGAAGATGGGAAATGAGACTATGGGTCACCGTAAGCATTCAAGGTAGAATACAAATAATAATTTTTAAACCCGCTCTAGAGAAACTCATTTTAGTGGGAGTCAGGATCAAAGGAGGCTGAAGCTTTGCAATGTGGTTTCCAAAGGCAAGGCACCGGGGCAGAATAACTGAGTAGAAACTTATCATTAAAACCTAGCACAGTGCTTATCATCCTTTCTGTGTTCTTGGCACACTTTGGGATATTAGAAATTTTAGTGGTGTACTTGAAGGAATTGAAAAGCTCAAAACAAAACTAAGCAATTCAGCAATAATTTCAACACACTCACCACTACCGTGTGACTATAATGGCACTGTGTCCATAATAGCACCCCAGGGATTGGGAGCTAGACGGGCCTGCCCTGAAAGGTGGACAGATGGAGGTCTGGGTACTGGCTTAGTGACACTAGGCCCCTTACTTAATGACTCTCATCATCAGATTCTGCATCTATAAAATGAGGAAGAAGAGTGGACCCCTTCAGAGGGGTGAGATGGAGAGGTCACTGCCCCTGGCCCTTGTGAGTGCTCATCCTGATGCTGGCCTCTTGGACCCCCACTCCCACCTGTCACCGTCCCCTCTTCACTGCCCTGAGAGCACCCCTGCAGTGCTCCAGAGGCCAAGTTCTTGCCTGGCCAGTCAATATGAAATCGTTCTTGGGCAAAGGTGCACTGTCTTTTACCTTACTCACAGCAAGCTATAGTTTTGCTCTTACTAAATCACATGGCCCACTCAGCAAAAAATTCTTTCTGACATCCGTGGTAATAAAAGTATATGCACTTGAGTAGCAAGGACCAATTTCATACACTGAACAAAATTTGGGGGCATAACTGAAAGGATTCACAGCATACCAGGGGTCCCTGAGCTGGCTGTTCAAGAATGATATTGCAGGAAAAACACGAAAGCTTAGTTTTCTCCCTAAATGAAGGCTTCCCTTCCACCCTAAATAGTGGGCTGATAAATGACTTAATTGTTCTGTCTTCAAGCTGGCTGCTGCCAGTCATTGTAGAGTCTATCTCATTTTTCCCTTCTTGAAAGCAACCCTTTGAGGCAGGTGATGTTACTGTTTTTGAAAGTCATTTTATAAGTAAGAAAACTAAGGATTAGAACCAGTAAGTGACTTCAAATCCAAGTCTTTATGACATCAAAGCTTCTGCTCTGAGTGGTTCTCAATCGTTAGTGAACATCAGAATCACCTGGAGGAACTTGTTAAAACCAACTGTTAGGCTCCATCTCCAAAGTTTCCCTTTCAGTAGGTCTGACTTGGGGTCTGAGAATTTGCGTTTCTAAGTTTCCCTGGATGCTAAAGTTTCTGGTACTGGGACCACAGTTGAGAAACATTACTATGTATGCCCTGAAACCCTTGTTGATTCCCTCCAAAAACCGAAAGAAAATGCACATGTATATTCCTAAAATGAAAACATAACACTTTTATGGGAAATCAGAAAAGAAATCTTCATCAGAAAAACTTTGATAACCCTAGTCCTAAATTAGATAGTCACAATACACCCTATATAAAATGATTTCTCCAGCTTCAGAAGGTTTTTTGTGGTGAGCTTTGTATTTCCCATGATGCCTAAGGCATATAACTTTGGTACTGCTTTGCCTAACTTTATGATTTATTGTTGTCATTTGGAATAAAATACTTCTATGCTTAGTAAAACAAAGCAAGAAATGCCTGCCTAGAAATGGTTGTGGTTTGTCAGTGGTAACACCATTGGTATGATGTTTATTTGTTTGTTTCTGAGGTTTTGAAAATTGCTTTAGAAAGCCTGGGGGTAGAAAGCTTCACTTAATTAAAATATTTTAAATCAAACCACAGGAACTTCAGTTCATAGAGCCTCAGGGTACAGCCAGCAATTGTAAGAAACTCAAATGGAATAGGGTGGATAAATATAATAATATGGGGTATAACTTTCTGTTCTTATTTCTGTTAACTGTGTTGAAGTAATTAGGCAACAGAAATAGTAACTGAAAATCTTTAGTTAACTATTGGAATTCTGAGGCTATTTATAAATTGCTACACAACTGGTTTAGTGTTTCCCAGAGTGACCTTGTAGTATTGGGAATAATGTTCCCAGGATGCTTAGTGAAGACAGGATTCCCTTTGAAAATAACTTTGGGAAATATCATACCACTCTCTCAGAAATAGACATTGCCCACTTGCTTAGGAAAGGCTCTTAGAAGTCCTGCATAAAGCAACCCACTTAACTGTGTCTAAACCATCATTTCTGTTTTTCAAGATGTTTTGATCACACAGCTTCTGATTCCCCTCTCACCCCAAGTAAAACCATTTTATAACCTATGGGACGGAAAAAGAAATTCCAGAAAACACATGTGTTTATTTTTCAACCAGTTATATGTATATATTGTGAAGCCTTCCTCCCCTCACCCCTGCCACTGATTTCCTACTCGTTCCCAAGTGTTGACTATCTCTGTTTGCTGAAATAAGAACTTGAACATATACTACTTGCACACCATTTGATGGCTGAAACAAGGGGCCAGGGATACTTGGGTTGCTTTCTGAGTTTATCAGTACGTAGGATTCAGTAAAACCATAGCAGTTTGTTCTAAATGAAGAAAACATCAGTCAGAATTGTAGAGTTCAAAAATTAATTTAATTTCCTTACCTCCAATGGATAACTTTATTTCTAGAATGCTGCCTAGGAAAGAACCTTGGGCAAGCCTATTCTGATTATTAGAAAGGGATCATTTATAATTACAATAGCATTTGTTTGTCTGCTGAACCTACCTAAATTGCCTGAAAACTACTTACTTGCTCAATCAGTTAAACATTTTTCTCTTTGGAAATATTAATTTGCTTAGCAAATTCACTTTTCCTAGGTACAGGGAGGTAATCTTCAGCCACTTTTCCCCTAGCTAGAGGAAAGGTAAACTTTAACCTAACCATTTTTCTAATTATCACACGTTTTGAATTAATGGGGTCCAAATTAATTAAGGTTTTATTATAGTTTCATCCTTAGGAGACAAGGTTTCATTTCCCTCTTTTGAGGTATTTTCCATCTGAATCAAAAGAAGATTAACCTCACTACTCTCATTGCTTGAAGCCAATGGGTTTCAACTTCTTTTTTCCCTCCTCAACGTACCTGAGGGTTATGGAACACTCCCTCTGTAAGGAAAAGATGAGGTGTGTGGGGGGCTATAATTAGGAAAATCTCCCCAGGTGATTCTGATAAGCTCCCTGCCCCTTCTTAAGAATCCTGGCATTAAGGCTTTGATTAAAAACTTGTAACCCTCAGGCAAGAGTGGAATTGGGGCGGGAAGGGCAGTGGAGGCCCTGACAGGACTCCAGCTAAGCAAGTTGGCAGGGGGTTTTGTCACAACTGCAGCTAAGGCATGAAGAAGCACAAAGATAACAGGTCAGCCAGCAAGCATAAGGCAGAAGATTGCCATAAGCATTTTTAGCATGGTTAGCTGTCTCCATCACATGTACTGAACACTAGCTGTTGATAACCCAGGAGCAGCTAGGATGAAGGAGGCTGAAGACCTCAGAACAAAACCTGCCTTTGGGGCACGCAGGGACAGAGATTGACATTTAATCTGCTTGATGCTGGATCTGTGAATGAGATGGAAAAGTAAACTGCATCCAAGTACTTTCCCCAATCTAGTCCACAGTAACCTGAGGTCTGTTAGATATGGGTTCATAAATGATATAGGTGTGTACAAACCTTAGAAGAGGCTAAAATGTGATGTTTAGAGGAATTTATCTGTATAATGGAATATTAAGAGAGTCATCAATTAATATTAGAATCACCATAGTCATTGTTCTCAGTTCCTATTATAATGTATCTCTTGAGGGTATAGACAGAACAGCTGGTAATAATAAACAAATACTCAAAACATTTCTTTTGACTTCCAAGCAAAATATTAAGTATGAGTAAGGTATATATTTCCTTTGATATTGATGTACTGAATCTTACAGGCTATTAACTAAAGCCCTTTGGGAAATACTTTACCTAATGCTGTTATTGTTTTAGTCTGTTCTTATTGTTTTATTCTGTTTAAATAAACTTGGATGTTTATTTAATTATATATATATTAATTATATCTATATTAAGTTCCTCCCAACTAGTTGTCCACATATGATACCATTGTAGCTATCTTCTAATGCACTAACTTGAGAGTAAATCTGTTTAAAGGTGAAGACTGCTATAAAAGAGAATCTTCTCTGTTGTCTTGAGAATATCTGAATGCTTAATAGCTGTTATGTTCCCTTGTCACACTGAATTGAGTTTGGGCAACTAGGATTGGGCTAGTTGCAGCTCTATGAACACGAGCAAATCATTTTAGCTCTTTGGGTTTCAGTTTCCTTATCTGTTGAATATGGTTTCTTCCTGAGTCTGCTGTACATGATTTTATAGGTCAGTGATACTGAATTAAGTTTCAGGTTTTGGACACTAGATGGTGATGTTGTGTTGCAATTCGAAGAGGTCTTCCTCATCTTAGCCAAGGTCGACACTCAGGCTTCATATTTGCTCAGCTTTTAATAAATACGGTGCATGATTAATGAAACTCTATCCATGAAACGTACATAATTGATCATGGAAATATCACAAATGGAAGAAGAAACGAAAAATCACTCTAGCTCCTTTTTTCATCCTACTTATATGTTAGGCAATTAATAAATCTATTGAGGCTTTAATGGCAGGCCTAGGCTCCTGATGCCCACTTCCTGTTTCTCACTTCTCTCATTCATCCTTTTGGATTCCTAAAACTACTCACCTCAGAAGCGCTTATGAGACTTTAGGCTGCCTGTTGAGATGTCAGAAATATTCAAATGAATGTAATTTTTGTTCAGAAAAAACTCCCTATAAGTACATTTCCTCATCCTAAGTCAAACAGCCTGAGAACAGTTCTCTCAGAAGCCTCTTCATGGATGATTTCCTGCTTGTTTACAAATCAGCAGTAGAAGGAGAATGGGTTTACTAAAGTGGTGGCTGCCTTTCTCACTCTTCCTGGGAGCGAATTCTTTTGAGCTCAAAGCACAGAAGGACATAAGAGTTCCTAGAACTCCATTTTTTTGGGTCCTCTGTTTCCTGACTCTGAGTCTGCAGATTTTCCTGATGGTTTTAGGCTGGGTGATGGCAATCACATAGCCACTCTACTATGGTTCTCTCATAGCTACTCACAGAGCCACTCTGCTGCAGGATAACTTGCTCATGAAAGGAAACGCCGGATTAAACTCCTTGCCACCCTGGGCCTGGGTCCTCCAAACATGGAATAGATATGTGGGGGAAGGAATGAGTTCATTTTGAACAATTTAACACGTATTTTAATATAATTATACCCCATTAAAAAAAACTAGCTTTTCCCCACAGTGGCATACTCCTTTACTGGCATGAATGAGTAATTGGAAATGGCGAAGGCCTTTCACTGGCGATCCTGTGTGCTGTCTCAGCAAGATAGCTGTACCAGACGGGGCTGGGGCAGCGGTATCACTCTGGTAGGTACCACTCCCTCAGGCACGGTTGTCCTGATTTATGAAACTGGCAGTTGTCCTGGTTCTTATGATAGGTTGGGTCATCGTATTACATGACCTAATCCTGAATCTCAACCAGAGTGAATAAATCTCTGCTATCTTTTGGCTAGATGACACAATCAATTGTGACTTTACTTTTCTTTGACTTACATACTTGAACACATAGAACTATAATTCACTTGAGGCTTACAAAAAGAAAAATGGTTTTAAATTTGAAATGTTTCACTCCCAGCAGATAAGGCTGAAGGAAAATTAACTTGACTCTCATAGTCCAGTAATTTAAGGCTAAGAGAAAAAAGGTCCCTTTATACAGTCCAGAAACATCTACCTTATGGAACATTTTAATTCTTTGGTCTACGGAACATAAGGCAGAGATAGGCTCCCGGAGGACCTGAGACTCAGAATTTACAAATTAAATTCTTACATTTTTTTTCCCATTCATTCAGCAATAGAAGAAATACAACTAAAGAATGCAAAGAAACAAAAAACTTTGAGACAAATGCAAAGGGAACTTGGAGTTAATTTTATATAGCCAGAAGAATGGATTCATAGGGGTAGCACAAAGACCATTTTTTAATGAATTGAGCCTGTACTTGAGTGATAGCAAGGAGATAAATATAATGTGGAACTTGGCATGAATGAATAGAAATCCTCACAGCTACTAAAACCACGTCTCTTTTAGCTTCATTGTGTAGTTACAACAGAGCAGTTTAAAAGACCAGAATAAATGTGACCTGAACATTTGTCTGTCTTAGGTTTTATGAGTACAATTTGAACTAAACTGTGCCAAATCAGTAAAGAAAACTATGAAAATAAATACATAATAGTCTAGCATCGTACTTAAAATGTAATATAGCTCACTAACCAAATAGACCCCAGATTTAAAATACATTTCAAATATTATTTAGGGTATTTTGGGATCATTTTTTTCCCAGGTACAGCAGATAATGGCAAATTCAGTAGGACTTGGTTAGAGAATTTCATCAGAAGCAATAAACAGGTAGAGGGAAAACTGATTATATTCTGATTTATGTAGTTCATTCATGTTCTGGGCTGTTTGTTCTGGCAAATGTACATTCCCTGATTCAAAAATTTTTATAAAGGTGATTTGGTTCAAAAAAAGGTTTTATGTCTAGGGACCATACAGATTTTAATCATCTTCTTTGTGCTCTGTTTGTGTCTTCTTTTGAGGCTTTTCTACCCTTCAGCACTATTGTTTCTCAAGGATGATTTTTATCAAGAAAAATATGCAGAGAGTAGAAGAAGATTTAAATCTTAGTAGAGGTTTATTTTCGTGTATTATTATTTTTTAATTTAAAGCTGGCTGGGTGAATTTAAAAAAAAAACCAACAACTCTTCCCAATGCAGATGTAGTATTTGAGATGTATGAATAAAATAGGAATGGGTCCCTAACACATGAGCAATTATTATGGTGAGGAATGAGATTCTGTTTACTCACTGCAAGAAGGGGATGGTTTCATAATGTATCTATATGGTAGAAGAGAGGGCTGGAGTGAAAGCTGGGATCAGGTGTCATGGGGACATCAGTCACTCCTTCAACAAGTAGGATTCTGAGTTGTCGCTGCTTAATCTAGGGCTCAATACAGCAGTGAATAAGTGAACCACTTAGAGAAAGCCAAACACTGAATGACTGATTATGTGAAGAATGAGTGTTGTGGTGGTATGTAGCATACTTTATTTTATTTTTAACTTTTTCAGTTTTTGTAGAGATGGGGTCTCACTTTGTTGCCCAGGCTGGCCTCAAACTCCTGGGCTCAATCTTCCCACCTCGGCCTCCCAAAGTGCTGGGATTAGAGGTGTGAACCACTGTGCCTGACTGGTGTAGTATACTTTAGAATACACACAATAGGAGAAAGAATAGGACAGAGTTAGCCCAGTGAGGAGCCAGATGGGCAGGAGGTAAGTATTTTTGGCTAAGGAAACAAAGCCTGTGGAGACAGAAACCAAGAAGGAGAGTGGCATGTGATTGGGCTGGTGAGGCCAGTCCAGTACTTACAGTCCATATTGAAAATGTCAGTCTCTAGTCTAAGAATAATGGGAAACCTTAGAAGTGTTTCACAAGACCATTGCTGTAACCACTGACCTATGGAGTCACTTAAAAGTATTCTAAATAGAGGGGTGTCATCAGTTTTGCCTCTATAATAATATTCTGATTATACTGTTTTATAGTCAAACATGAAATTTTTCTGCTATTTCTAAATTCCAGGAGGAAAGTCTCATTATAATTCTTATATAATGGCACAAATTCATTCAAGTTGGGAAGTGACTTTATTGCCTAATCTGGAGAAGACCATTAGTCTTTTATATGGAGATAGAAATTTGTATTATATTAACTAACATTGTAAAAAGATAGTCAATTTATAAAGAACTGCTTGTTAAAAGAAGCTTTTTTCTTCAAATTCTATAAAAGAAGCTTTTAAAAAGTAACCTTTCTAGTGTTTTAATATTTATTCTGGAAAGTTTAAATGTATTTTTGATAGGATAATAATGTACTCATTTGACCAACTCTTCTAATTTCCAACACTGTAATTTTTCTCATAGGCTTTGTTTAATCTTAAAAATCCAATAAGCAATATAAAAACAGATATAAAGACTCATTACACTATATGGACCCACCGGAAAGTCAATAAGCAATCGACTTACTGAGCCCTCTGAGATATGATATTTTTAAATGCAGTAATGTGAATGGTGAAAATTTACTGGAGGTTAGATCAGTTTAATTCTGGTTTGTATGGATATTGTACAGAATAGATACTGCCATTGTTGTCATCTCTTCACTTCAGTCCCTAAAGTAAGAATTCCATCGTCTGCCAGAATTACCAAATTTCTCCTTATGTATAAATGTGTGTGCATGTGTACATATATGAGCATATGTATACTAACACACACAGTTGTGCAAGAAATGTCATATTATCTTTCTGTATTATTTTGTATTTTTCTGTATTATTTTTCTGTCATCCTGAGTGCCCACCACACGAGGGTGGCAGGGAATTTAGTCTCCTTCATTACTATGTCTCCCTTCCTGGGAAGATTGATACAAAAGCCCAGAATTTTATTATGTTGATGCAAAAGTAACTGCAGTTTTTGCCATTAAAGCAATGGCAAAAACAGCAATTACTTTTGCACCAACCTAATACATGCAGTAGTATGTTCACAGACCGCCCTCTTGTTTTCAGGCCACAGTGGTCACACTGATGTCATTATGGTTCTCAAAAAATGGTGGTTCTGCTTGTTCCAGGCCAAGTTGGTTCCAGAAATATTTGCTGAGCCTGAGAACTCCAAACCAGCTTCACTTGGGGCACCACAAAGCAATTGCTTTCTGTCGTCCTGAGATGTTCCTGGGACACACTGGGGAGAAAGACACAGGCCCTGCTATTCTTCACTTTCTACCTGACCTTGAAAAGTCTTTGAGAAAGTCCTTTATGAATTTAAGGATTTGTAAACAAAGCCAGGGAGTGGTCCAGGGATGTTTTTAGTCAACTTTTGCTTTCAGCCCTAAAACACAGGACACAAAAGGGCATTCTCTGACTGGGAAAAGGACAAACGCAGTAAGAATTAACTTAAAAATGTCAAAGATTACCCAACCTACACGTGCTCATTTTTGCAAGAGAGATGCATATAATAATAATTAAAGGAATGATGAAAATGATAGCAGGCAGGAAAACCCAGCACCTGCATGCTTTCCATAGGCCAGCCCGCAATGACACTGAGAGATTTACAGGTGCTATCTCATTTTCTCCTCACTGCCCCAAAAGGCAGGCACTATTGTCCTTACCTTAAGGTTAAGGAAATTGTAGATTTGAAAGGTTAAGTAGCTTGTTCAAGGTCCTACAGGTCCTATGTAGGGGGCTGGAATTGGTCAGTGTTTGGGGCTCCGCTCTCAACCCTATGCTCAGCTTTTGCGTCTCATAGGAATCGCTCTTAAAGCTTTTCACTAAGATAGATGTCCATCTGTCTGCTCCAAAGCAATAGGAGAAAACTTGAGGAGCATGCTCTTTCTTTTACAACCAAAGTTCTTTTGGTGCAAATTTCCAGTAGATTGCACATCTCATGAGGGTGTGTTAAAGGTGGTCAGAATCCAACACTGAATTCAGAATAAAATTGATTTAAAGATTTGTTTACATAGCTGATATTGAAACATGGGCTCTAAGGTGCATATATTTTCCGACATGAAACCAAATGTACTATTCTTGCTTTTATCTTCATGTCTACATGCTTTCCCAGTCTAGGTCAGGTTTTTAGCTTTGTGAGGACTTATGTAAGACATTTAACGTCAGTTTTAACATTAGATGACTTAGTTATAAATTTGTAGATAAAAACACTATGCATAATTTTGTAATTGTTCTCTTTAGGCTAATGAATGAAAAAACAAGCTGTAGCCTAAATCTACCAATGTCAACAAAACTAATTTACTATCCTTCTGCTTTGCCACCTCAAGTACTTTTCAAAGCTTTCAAATTATACTGAATTTAATATATATACATATAAATGCATATGCATGTATATATACATATATATGCACATATAGATATAAATGGGTATATATGTTTGTTTTCCTTGGTATGTTTCAATATATACATGACATTATAATATCATTATTAATTTCAATGATACATTATATAATAGCTATGACTATTTATGACCCACACTATTCTAATGGGTGTTAAGCACATTTTGATGAAATATGCTGTACACCCTGAAAGTGGTCTTGTGTCCTGTTGTGGGATAGGCATCTATGACAGGCTGGAATCCGCTTGGGATTTTTGTTAGGCCACTCTACCTGTAGGCCAGCAAAAATCCTGACCAACTACCAGAAGGGGCTTTCATTCACTCTCTCATCCTGGTGTTGATGGCAGCTGCTGGCCGTCTGGAGTGGTCACTGCCATCATGCTGGCTGCAGCAGGGAAGGCGTGGGCAGTGGCAGCAGGGGTGGCTGCAGAAGCAGCAACGGCTGTGGTTGGTCCCCTGTGCCCCACATCCCCGACGCAGCTGACTGAGCCGCCCCTACCCTCGCACGGTGGGGTGGGATTTGCTCCCAGGCCTGGACCCTCCGCTGCTCTGGACCCTGGCCCAATGTTGCTGCTCTCCCCCGCTGCTGCTGCGGGGAGGGTGCAGGGAGGAGGCAGAGCTGGGCCCAGGGTGGTGCTGTGCCCCATGGAGCCAGAGGGAGCTGGGGAGAAGCGAGAGCCATCCCCCAGGAGCCCACTGCCCTGGAAGCTGCCGCAATGAGGCAAGGCGGAACCGCCTACAGTGCGGGAGTGGAGAGGTCAGGCATGGAGGGGTGGGCAGAAAGGGGCCAAGAGAGAACCTGGAGCTCCTGCCCCAGGCTAGAGAAGGTGTAGACAGGGCTGCCTGCATGCTCCACTGAGTGGATGGGAGTTCTGCCTTCCCAGGCACAGGCCCCAGGGTCTCTGCAGTCTGCACCCATGAGTGCCTGGGAAGGGCCCCGAGTCCCTTGGAGGCTCGGGATTGTCTTCTCCCGCCGCCTGGCCTCTCCCTAATCCTGGTGCCCTGTCCAATCTCAGAGTGGGGTTGGGGCTGAGCCTACTCACTGCCACAGCCAGGCTGGGTGTGCACAGACTTGGTGCTGTGCTGACACACTAACACCATGCTGCCTTGGTCCCTCCAGGTTTTGGGCATGGACGAGTGTGGGAGGAACCCAAGGGCGGTGTAAGGGTGGCTGCCTGCTGGCCTGCAGGTTCCCCTTGGTGTGAGCAGCCTGGGCACTATGGAAAGTGGCAGGAGGCAGACAGGCTTCTGGGCAAAGGGGGTGAGTCCCCGGTGAGGTCCCACCTTCACAGACCAGAATGGGAACTTGTGGTGCCTTTTCCTGGCCAGTCCATGGCTACCTGCGGACAAATCTGTGCACTTCCATCCCTCTGAGGCCCATAAAACCCTGGACTCAGCCAGACTCAGAGGAAGGAGAGCTGAGGAGACTACGGGACAACCAGCTGTAGAGAGCAACTACCCTCTCTGCTGAGAGCTGGACACTTGTCAGGGTGACCTGCCTAGCAGAGAGGAGCTACCCTCTCTGCTGGGAGCTGAACACTTGTTGGGATGCCCTGGCTACAGAGAGGAGCTGCTTACTGTGGGTCTCCTCTGAGCTGTTCTACTGTTCAGTAAAGCTCTTCTTCAACTTGCTCACCCTCTACTTGTCTGCATACCTCATTCTTCCTAGTAGCAGGACAAGAACTTGGCACCTGCTGAATGGCAAGACTAAAAGAGCTGTAATACAAACAGGGCTGAAACACGCCCCTTGCTCTCCATGTTACAGGCAAAGAGGAGAGAAGAGCTGTGGCTCTTTGGGAGCTCTCAGAGCCAGGGCTGTGATGCCCTCTTTGAGGCCCTGTAGTTCCTGGCATCTCCAAGCTCCTAAGCACCACTGTATTCCCTGCTGCCAGCCAGGTATGCTGGTTGCAGTGTGCCTGGTTCAGCCACAGCCTTGCAGAGAGCTGGCACCTGTGATGGTACTTGGAGCTGCCCAACCCGAGGCAGTAGCTGGTGCATCTGACTATGCGCAGTGGCTGGAACTCACACTGGCTCGTATACCCCTCGCCACTCCACCCCTGGCTCACCCTTGGCAGGTGTGAGATCCAGGTCAGTAGCATGAGCCCAGCACAGCCTGCCAGGCTGAGTGGGTGGAATGAGCCCAGCAGGCCTGAGCAAAAGTTGGGCAAAGGTGCCATTGGCCACAGGTTTCTGGCCAGAAAAGCAACACCCCAGGGATCCTGTAACAGTGTGAGGGAGTCACCAGGGGAACACTTACTTCCCTCAACTGTGTTGTTGAAATGAGAGGGCAATAGGATGGGGAAGATTCTAACCATTGGACAGCAACCTAAACATTCTTCTATTACAGAGTCAGCTCTGATTGTCTTAGATTTTTGAGGAAATACCTTTTGCCTCATTAAACTGAGGATGGTTTGTATACAAGTTATTCCATATAGACTAAATCCTAAGTCTATACAGAGAAATCAGCTATGTTTGCGAAGCAGCTCTGTGGGCAATGGGGTAGCTCATTACTTCTATAAGAATGTGGTTGCACAGGATAAACTCCTACAGAAACGTGAATGTGATGTTCTTGATGATGTTTAGCTCCTTGCTGTTGATCCAATGATCCCTTTTAATAAGCAATGATGGTATTAGGTTGGTGCAAAAGTAATTGTGTCTTTTGCCATTGAAAGTAACAGCAAAGGCTGGGCACGGTAGCTCACGCCTGTAATTGCAGAACTATGGGAGGCCAAGACAGGTGGATCACCAGGTCAGATCGAGACCATCCTGGCTAACATGGTGAAACCCTGTCTCTACTAAAAATACAAAAAAATTAGCCAGGCGTGGTGGCAGGCACCTGTAGTCCCAGCTACTCGGGAGGCTGAGGCAGGAGAATGGCGTGAACCCGGGAGGCGGAGCTTGCAGTGAGCCGAGACTGTGCCACTGCACTCCAGCCTGGGCGACAGAGCAAGACTCCGTCTCAAACAAACAAACAAAAAAAAAAAAAAAAAAAAAAGTAACGGCAAAAACTGCAATTACTTTTGCACCAACCTAATACCTAAAATGGTGTGATGTTTGTCTAGGATAATTTTGACAATGACCCTTTTTCGTGCTATTGAATTATAGCCCGCAAATGTCCTTGATATTTACATGCATTCCTATGGCTCTTAAACAGACTTTGTGTTTAGAAAATGTAAAGTATTTCTGCTGCTTCTGATAAAACTTTTCACAAGTCTTCTAAGCAGAAAGTCCTTCCACTTTGGTGATCCACAGGAGGAATTTGCTTGAATTATTTCCTCCCCGTTTCTTTTCCTAATAATTTGTAATACAAGTTCTAACATGAAATTAAAATTCTTTTATAATTTCATTATCTAGAAAGTGATTTTGCAGTCTGCTGAGGATCCGATGTTGAAGTACAGCACAGTGTACAAAATCTTGTTTTAATACACTGCTATGGCTCTCAAAGGAGCCTCCGCTTGGCTCAGTTCATCATTAGTTTCTATATTACTCAGGTTTCCAGGTCTTTAATACAAAATGAAAATTAAACAATATTCATTTTGCCAGGGCAGTTCATAGAGAAATTGGTTTTAAAAACCTTATATTTTCCAATTAGAAAAGCTCTTGTAACCATGTCTAGTTTTCCTAGTTGTTTAGAACCTAAACACTAGAAGCCAGAAAACCTTCAGAGAATGGACTCGGAGCCCCTGAGCCCCCATTGCAATACACACCATTACTACAGATGGGCACTAGTTAAAACCTTATGAAACCACTAAGCGTATTGCAGGAAACCAAATTCAAACAATATACACCCCCAGTGAGTTCTTCAGGAGATCCAAAGAAACATTTTTAGCTTGTACATAAATTAAAAAATGAGCATTTTTAACTAGTAGTAATTATGGTATTTTGGCTTATTTAGATTAGGCCATTTTCGTATTCAAATATCATGAAGCCACATGGCATGGTAAAAGGCATGAACTTTGCAGCTTCAAAAATGTTGGACTGAATTCTGTTCTGTACTTTAGAAGAACAAATTGAATTAGCCACTTTAGGCCTCAGTTTACTCATTTGTAAATAAGAGATAATTGTACTACCTCATAGGGTTGTTATGAGTATGAGATAAAACATAAATGAACACCTAGCATGTAACTTGGCATAGAGCAGGCTCCTATTAAATTTTCCTTTCTTTTCCTTTTACCTATCAATTATTTAAAAATGGAACTGGGTAGAAAAGCATGAAAGTAGAGCCTCCTGAATTTTGCTGCTGAAAGTCAGGCTCAGATACGTGGATCAGGCTTTATAAAATCTCACCAAGCCCCCAGCATTGATATTTCTATAGCATTAACAAAAGAGAAAAATGAGATTTTTTTTCTTTCTCTGGCCTATTATTTTTTGATTCTTTTTTTGTTCACTCACTTACAGTGTATTTAAGTGGAAATCACTTCAAGCCCTTGGACCACCCTCCGAAAGCTTTGCTAAATCTCACATTTTTTGGTTTCACTCCAGATACAGTACTGTGTCCCCTACCTTTGAAGTCTTTGAAGTGTCCACATTGTAGGCTGAACCTGTAGTGAAGCCTAAACTGGTGGTTTTGACTGCACAAACCCATGTAAAGCTGGGACAGGTGGATTTGAAGCCTGATATGAGAAGGGGTGGTGTTCGCTTCCCTTTCTTGACCCCCACCTCTCTCCACTCTTAGTCTCTTCAAACACTCCTGCTATAGTCACAGACATATCAAAGACCACTGTACTATGGCTGCAGTGACACTGAGGCTGGAAGTGACTGCTTTACCCGACCATATCTGTTCACTGCCTTAGGGAGTGAACTGAAGCGAGAAGTACATCATCAGGTGTTTTATCGCAGCTGATGACCTCATGTTTCTTTACCTGGGAGAGATTTGAATCAGAAGTGAAGGATGTCATAAGACATTTGGAATGTGGTCTATATATTGCAAATTATTATAAAATGTTATTATTATAAATTACATAATATAAATGTGATTTATATTTTTATAGTTCTGCAATGTATATGCATATCTTTTAATTTTATATCATTTTTCAGTTTTTAAAATAAATATGAATGGTATCATACTATACAATTTTGTTTTTAGTTCAGAAGTAGTAGGTTAGTGAAGTTAAGAGCTAGACTGCATTGGAATACTTCTTTGCCACTAACTAGCTGTATGACCAGGTAAATCATTTGCTCTTTCTGTGCCTCAGTTCCCTTCTCTATTAATGAGATTATAATAATACTAATCTCTCAGGCTTGCTACTATTGTGACTTGTGCTTAATATTAAATATTAATATGAATACAGGTAAATATTATATAAATTAATATATAAGTCACTTAGAACAACACAAGGCTTTGTGTTACAAATACATTGTAAGCACTATGTATTTGCTCTTATTGTTAAAATTATGTTTAACTGCTATATCGTATATTATTATCTAAATATGCCATAATATATTTATCTATTCTCCTATTGATGAGTATTTACTTCTTTCAATGAGAAGTATAAAAAGAAAATGAACACTTTTGCGTGCAGTGCCTGAATATGATATGCAAAAATATCTGAAGATGAACACTCAGAAGAGGAATTCCTGGCTTACGGGGTATGAACACCAACAGATTTACTTGTTACTGCCAAATGGCTCTCCAAACAGTCAGGCTAATTCACGCTCCTAATGTCAGTGCATGAGAATTTCCATTGCTGTACATCCTTGCCAACTGTAACATTTTTACCAATCTGGTGGGTGTGAAATGGGAATGAATGGCATCTCATTGTTTACATTTTATTATCAATTGGGCTGAGAGCCTTTTTCAAGTGTTTATTGGCCATTTGTGATTCCTCCTCAGTTTCCATCCATCCCTTGCCCATTTTTTATTGAGTTTTCTTTTCCTTATTGATTTGAAGGAGTTCTTTAAATATTTTTAGATACTAATTATCTATTCGTTTTATTGATGTAACAGACTGTTCCAAGTCTGTGACTTGTCTTTTAACTTTGATTATACTATCTTTTTGTGAAAAAATTTAAATCTTATAATTAGTTCAATGCATCAGTTGTTTCCTTTATAGGTTGAGCTTTTTTGCAACTTGTCTAGAAAATTCTGCCCTCACCCAAGTTGGTAAAGGCATATGCCTACATTTTTAAATGAAAATTATGAGTTTTAGTTTTTATGCATAGATCTTTAGTTCAGCTGGAATTTGTTATTTATGGTGTGAAGTATGTTTCTATTTTTTCCATATTGATAACCAATTATCTCAACAAAAGTTTTGAGTGCTCTATTTTAATTTTTTCATAGATTTATAACGCCCATTCTGTCATGTAAAATGTAGCCATATATGCAAAATGTTCTTTCTGGGCTTCCTATTCTGTTTGATTAATCAACGTGTTTATCTTGCATCAATAGCATATTTCAAAATAGCTTTAAAATACATCTCAATATCTGTTACTTTTTTTTCACTTTCTTTTAAAAATAAACTACTTTTGACATTTTGCTCTTTTGTGTCAAGTTCCATGAAAAACTCTGTTGGCATTGTAAGCTGAATACACTGGTGATATAGATGAATTTGGAGAAACTGATATCTTTATATATGCCTTCTAATCCACTAGCATGACATAGTGCTCCATTTAGGTCACATTTTATGTCCTTCACTTATATTTTCCTCATATTTTATATTTTATCCATAAAAATGTTGAGTCTTATTTCTTGGGTGTATTTTGAAGAAGCTAAAGATTTTGCTTGCTATTTTAAATGGAAGGTTGTATTTTATTCATTTATAATTTTTAATTTGTATATACGGGTATATAGAAGTACTCTATTCTTTTAAAGCCCTAATCATAAGTTTGTAAGTCGCCTTCAATTTTCTGCATAGGCAAGCAGTTTTATTTCTTCATTCAGCCTTTATGTTTTCTATTTTTCTTGTGTTATTGCATCATCTATAATATATACTGCAATGTTGAATGGAAACTAATAGAAGGCTTTTGTGTCTTTTATCTGATGTCAGTATTATGCAGTCACAGGCTGCTGATTGCTGCAGGTTTATTTTATACTTTTAAGCTCGGTAATTTTTATTCTGGTAAAAAACACATAAGACGTCTTTCTTAACCATCTTTAAGTATACTGGAGCTGCGGGTTTTGATTGATGCCTTTGGTGAGGTCAAGAAAATTTCCTAGAACAGCACTATACCTTCTAACAATTTTACTTTAAATCACAAGTCTTGAATTTTGTTGAAATTGTTTTTGCATATGCTGAGCTAATCGTTTAGTTTTTTCTATTTTAATTTGTCAGCATAATATTTTCCATTAATAGCTCATTTTTTATACAAACTATCTTTGCACTCCTGGGATAAATGAAACATGGGCATGGCTGAAGAGGTAGGGGATGGGATATGTAAATGTCTCAGAGAAGAGCAGTCCAAGAAGAGAGGTCAGCAAGTATGAAGCTATTGAGTTAGCAGGATGTTTGGTCTACTTGGAAGATGGCTGAGTAGCATGGTCTGAAGAGAATACTATTCCATCTAGGACATCCCTGGTGACAAATTATCCAGGCTAGGAATTCAGTGCTTATCAGGGCAGTGTGCTCCTTGAACATCTCCCTTTATCTTCTACCCTAATTCTTCTATTGATTCAGACCACATATGTTACCCTCTTTTGCTCTTTGGCAGCAGAGCTAAACTTTGTGCTCTCTCTAATTCATAAAGCTACGTCTGTGTAGGCTGACTTTCTCCTATGACAAAAGTCTAGGCCGGGCGCGGTGACTCACGCTTGTAATCCCAGCACTTTGGGAGGCCGAGGCGGGCGGATCATGAGGTCAGGAGATCGAGACCATGGTGAAACCCCGTCTCTACTAAAAATACAAAAAATTAGCCGGGAGTGGTGGCGGGAGCCTGTAGTCCCAGCTACTCGGAGAGGCTGAGGCAGGAGAATGGCGTGAACCCGGGAGGCAGAGCTTGCAGTGAGCCGAAATTGCGCCACTGCACTCCAGCCTGGGCGACAGAGCGAGACTCCGTCTCAAAAAAAAAAAAAAAAAGAAGTCGATAAGTCACTTCTGGACCTTTTTGGCCAGCATTTGAATCTGACCTATATAGATAGTGGTGAGTGAACAGAAAGTATGCCTGAGCCACACTGGACTATTTCCTGGATCTGTGCTGCTAAATACTATCTTTTATAAGTGATTGGAAGAACATTGGAAACATCTCCAAAATGTGCTAAGTAGATCCTGATTATTGTGAGACACAGGAGGAGAAGATATCATTCTATTTCAAGTGAGTCAAATTAATAGAGATAGTATATTTTTCTGGACTTTGTTCAAAAGTAAGATGTCCTGGAAGTCTAAGCATAGTAAACACACTCTTTGTATACTTTGGATCTAAGATTTAGTGCTAAAACTGGAAGGCAAAGAATTGGAAATACTGAGTGGGACACATGTAATACATTTTAAAAAGGCTAGAGGGGGAAAACACTAGAACTCTGTCTCACCTATGTGTGGGGCCAAAGGCAGAACAATCTCTATATGCCTTTTGGGGCAGATAAACCCATCCATCAAGCTGCATCTGGTGCACAGACTGAGGCCTTGACACCTATGTGCTGAAGGATTTATTGGCCTTGTTCAGGGACTCGTAAACCTACTTCTTGGTTTTTCTCTGGCTCCTTGTCCATGCTGTACTTTGAGTCACTAAGCCTATTGGTTATGCTGGTCGGTGTTTCAGTCCTCTCCTTTGTGAAGAAAGAGTACTACACTTTTTATGCCTTTGAGTATCTCAGAGGCTTAGGCGACTCCTTAGCAAAGAAATCTTAACACTTGCCAACAGATGACACAATGACAAAGCAAGGGGATTATATTTTTCTCTCTTGTGTTATCTCTCCGTTTTTACACTTTGCACTAGCACATAGCTTGACCTGCTAGTTTGATGGCATTTTTTTTTTTTTCTTTTCTTTTAGGTTCTTCTTTGGAATTGGTGGCTGGCTGCTTGCTTCCGAGTGTAGACATGTGACCCAAACACTCCTCCATCACCGCTCTGTGGCCTCAGGTAGCTAACAGCTCAGACACATCCACCTTTGTCATTTGACACCCTAGTTTTGCTCTGCCCTGAGACTACCAAGCATATGTTTACGTGGGCAGGTGAGGTAAAGTATTTTTGTTTCAAAAGAACTATTCGCCTGAAAAAGCACTTATCTTGAGATTTCTTTAAATGTTAAACTCTCCAAACGTATCTCTAATTAATTCTATTTGTGAAAATTCTATCTAGATATTTGATAGATGTGGTATGGTATGAATTAGCACATGTGCCTATTGCAAGTTACAATACTAGATGTAAAACATAATTGAAATGAATTGTTATCATTTTGAAACTGTTCAAATTGATGTAGTATTTTAAAATGATAAGCTCTCCTGTGCTGCATTGAAAATCCCTTGAAAGGTGTGTGAGGAATGTGCTATTGGAGGCAGAAAAATGTCTGGTTTTAAAACAATAGTAACAATAGATACATATTTGAACTTTAATGATTCCAAGTATTTTTCTTATAATGTTTCTTATAATTCTCATATTAACCCTTTGAGGTATGTGGTATTTTTACCCCGCAGAGAATCAGGATAGTCTAGTGAATAAAAGCTTGTGTCTTGGATCCAGACTGGGTTTTAAATCTGGGCTCTGTTACTTAACTAAATGTGTGAACTTGGGCAAGTATTTAACCTCTCTGTGTCTTGTATTTCTTATCGGTGAAACGGGTACTCATCTTTATCAATGATTAAATACATTAAAATATCTAAAACTCTCAGAACAGTTCCTGACACACAATAAATACTCAATAAATGTTAGTGCTGATTATCTCTTACAGAGAGGTAAACATTTTTACAGATGCGTAAACTGAGGAACTGAGGCACAGAGTGGTTAAGATGACTTATCTGAGATTAACATGTTAAGTATAAGAGCTAGAATTTAACCCTGGAAGAGTGACCCAACACAGATGTCTTTTCACCAGTGCTCATACAAGGAACTATTCCTTGTTGCAGGAGGAGCCAGCCAATATATTTTATTAAATATATTAATTCTGTAAATGTGCAGGTGGTATTACCCATTATTATTCTCTGATTGTACTAGAAATTGCAAAAATAAATTCTGGCTAAAGCTTATCTTCAGGCAGAGTTAGCTTTATTTGTAAATGCCAAATAATGTCTTGTAACTTGTTTCTGTTCTTTTCTGGAGGAGAGGGCATCACTGCTTTGACAAGATCAATTAAACTAAACAACGTATATGGACTTAAGGGTAACAAGGACTCCAAATACCAAATGTGTAACTTGGAGTCCCTGCTCTCTACCAGCATTTTAAAGCCCCTGTCTTCCTTTTCTTCACTGCCTGGACTCTCTTGTATCAATATCTCTAAGGCTCTCTGTCCTTAATTTTTTCCTGTCCCAGTATTTAATAACCTAAACCTATATCAGGCTACAAATACTAAGGAAGACAAAGAGTGCTTGTTTATAAAAGTGATTATAAATCACCAAATAGTGAATATGTTGGACTAAGGAAATTAAATTAAAATAATACTGATGGACTAAGGAAAAAAGAAAGAAATTTAATAGGAGATAAATATCTTAAGTTAGTTTCATGGAGTATTTGGCTAGATTTTGCTTGATGATAGTTCATATAAAAATACCTTATCATTTTGGGTAATACAAGTTCAAAGTGAATCAACAGGCACCCTTTTGCTCTAAGAATTTGTATACTTTTGGACTATGTGAACAGATGTAGGTTTCCCAAGTCAAGCAATGTCAGACATCAGTTGTGCCAGCCACGCTCAATGCATCTTGTGTTGCATTTTAGAAGGGGCTTTGAGAACCTGGAGATTTCAGGCACTGATCATTAGGAGGTCATAAAAGTCATGATTTAAGAGACTGAAGGATGGTTATTTTGGGAAAAAACAAATGTAGCATGTACTTCTGTTGGTGTGTTTCCATAATGTCCCAGTTCACATGATTAGAAGGAGGCCCCTGACAGGATCGGCAAGCAATGAACTTATCTCCTAGGAGAGGCAGCAGCTTTCTGCTGTTGTATGCAGTTTATTTAGTGTGATGGCTGTGGGCCCACAGAATCAGTCAAAATCAGGAGAAAAATGAAATAATCACAGGAGAACCTTGGTTTCAAATGAAGCAGAAGAAATGTTGGGATTACCAAGAAATATTTTTGTTGAGTGAAAGGATGTTCTGAATTTCTAAACACAATAATTATTTTAATTAATTTAATTATAAGTACATTTTTATATCACATCACTTGGAATGATTTTCAAATTGCCTTATAATTAAGTAAAGTGGGGGTGGAGCCAAGATGGCCGAATAGGAACAGCTCCGGTCTCCAGCTCCCAGCCCCAGCAACAGAGAAGACGGGTGATTTCTGCATTTCTGCTTGAGGTACCGGTTTCATCTCACTAGGGAGTGCCTAACAGTGGGTTCAGGACAGTCGGTGAAGCGCACTGTGCGCGAGCCGAAGCAGGGCGAGGCATTGCCTCACTCGGGAAGCGCAAGGGGTCAGGGAGTTCCCTTTCCTAGTCAAAGAAAGGGGAAACAGACGGCACCTGGAATATCGGGTCAGTCCCGTCCTAATACTGCGCTTTTCCAACGGGCCTGGAAAACGGCACACTAGGAGATTGTGTCCCGCACCTGGCTCGGAGGGTCCTATGCCCACAGAGTCTTGCTGATTGCTAGCACAGCAGTCTGAGATCACCCTGCAAGGCGGCAATGAGGCTGGGGGAGGGGCGCCCGCCATTGCCCAGGCTTGCTTAGGTAAACAAAGCAGCCAGGAAGCTCGAACTGGGTGGAGCCCACCACAGCTCAAGGAGGCCTGCCTGCCTCTGTAGGCTCCACCTCTGGGGGCAGGGCACAGACAACCAAAAACTCAGCGAGAACCTCCACAGCCTTAAATGTCCCTGTCTGACTGACAGCTTTGAAGAGAGTAGTGGTTCTCCCAGCACGCAGCTGGAGATCTGAGAACGGACAGACTGCCTCCTAAAGTGGGTCCCTCACCCCTGAGCAGCCTAACTGGGAGGCACCCCCCCAGTAGGGACAGACTGACACCTCATTCAACTGGGTACTCCTCTGAGACAAAACTTTCAGAGGAACTATCAGACAGCTGAATTTGTGGTCTCACGAAAATCCGCTGTTCTGCAGCCACCGGTGCTGACACCCAGCCAAACAGGGTCTGGAGTGGACCTCTAGTAAACTCCAACAGACCTGCAGCTAAGGGTCTTGTCTGGTAGAAGGAAAATTAACAAACAGAAAGGACATCCACACCAAAAACCCATCTGTACATCATCATCATCGAAGACAAAAAGTAGACAAAACCACAAAGATGGGGAAAAAACAGACCAAAAAAGCTGGAAACTCTAAAAAACAGAGCACCTCTCCTCCTCCAAAGGAACGCAGTTCCTCACCAGCAACGGAACAAAGCTGGATGGAGGATGACTTTGATGAGTTGAGAGAAGAAGGCTTCAGACGATCAAACTACTCTGAGCTACGAGAGGAAATTCAAAACAATAGCAAAGAGGTTAAAAACTTTGAAAAACAATTAGAAGAATGGATAACTAGAATAACCAATGGAGAGAAGGGCTTAAAGGAGATGATGGAGCTGAAAGCCAAGTTTCGAGAACTACGCGAAGAATGCAGAAGCCTCAGTAGCAGATGCGATCAACTGGAAGAAAGGGTATCGCTGATAGAA
The DNA here is from genome assembly GCF_028878055.3 of Symphalangus syndactylus. Classification (NCBI taxonomy): domain Eukaryota; kingdom Metazoa; phylum Chordata; class Mammalia; order Primates; family Hylobatidae; genus Symphalangus; species Symphalangus syndactylus. The sequence continues at coordinate 68,810,422 of NC_072424.2, forward strand.
GATGAAATGAATGAAATGAAGAGAGAAGGGAAGTTTAGAGAAAAAAGAATAAAAAGAAATGAACAAAGCCTCCAAGAAATTTGGGACTATGTGAAAAGACCAAACCTACGTCTGATTGGTGTACCTGAAAATGATGGGGAGAATGGAACCAAGTTGGAAAACACTCTGCAAGATATTATCCAGGAGAACTTCCCCAATCTAGCAAGGCAGGCCAGCATTCAGATTCAGGAAATACAGAGAACGCCACAAAGATACTCCTCGAGAAGGGCAACTCCAAGACACATAATTGTCAGATTCACCAAAGTTGAAATGAAGGAAAAAATGTTAAGGGCAGCCAGAGAGAAAGGTCGGGTTACCCACAAAGGGAAGCCCATCAGACTAACAGCTGATCTCTCAGCAGAAACTCTACAAGCCAGAAGAGAGTGGGGGCCGATATTCAACATTCTTAAAGAAAAGAATTTTCAACCCAGAATTTCCTATCCCGCCAAACTAAGCTTCATAAGTGAAGGAGAAATAAAATACTTTACAGACAAGCAAACGCTGAGTGATTTTGTCACCACCAGGCCTGCCCTAAAAGAGCTCCTGAAGGAAGCACTAAACATGGAAAGGAACAACCGGTACCAGCCCCTGCAAAAACATGCCAAATTGTAAAGACCATCGAGGCTAGGAAGAAACTATAGCAACTAACGAGCAAAATAACCAACTAACATCATAATGACAGGATCAGATTCACACATAACAATATTCACGTTAAATGTAAATGGGCTAAATGCTCCAATCAAAAGACACAGACTGGCAAACTGGATAAGGAGTCAGGACCCATCAGTGTGCTGTATTCAGGAAACCCATCTCACGTGCAGAGACACACATAGACTCAAAATAAAGGGATGGAGGAAGATCTATCAAGCAACTGGAAAACAAAAAAAGGCAGGGGTTGCAATCCTAGTCTCTGATAAAATAGACTTTAAACCAACAGAGATCAAAAGAGACAAAGAAGGCCATTACATAATGGTAAAGGGATCAATTCAACAAGAAGAGCTAACTATCCTAAATATATATGCACCCAACACAGGAGCACCCAGATTCATAAAGCAAGTCCTCAGTGACCTACAAAGGGACTTAAACTCCCACACAATAATAATGGGAGATTTTAACACCCCACTGTCAGCATTACACAGATCAACGAGACAGAAAGTTAACAAGGATATCCAGGAATTGAACTCAGCTCTACATAAAGTGGACCTAATAGACATCTACAGAACTCTCCACCCCAAATCAACAGAATATACATTTTTTTTCAGCACCACACCACACCTATTCCAAAATTGACCACATAGTTGGAAGTAAAGCTCTTCTCAGCAAATGTAAAAGAACAGAGATTATAACAAACTGTCTCTCAGACCACAGTGCAATCAAACTAGAACTCAGGATTAAGAAACTCACTCAAAACCGCTCAACTACATGGAAACTGAACAACCTGCTCCTGAATGACTATTGGGTACATAATGAAATGAAGGCAGAAATAAAGATGTTCTTTGAAACCAACGAGAACAAAGACACAACATACCAGAATCTCTGGGACACGTTCAAAGCAGTGTGTAGAGGGAAATTTATAGCACTAAATGCCCACAAGAGAAAGCAGGAAAGATCCAAAATTGACACCCTAACATCACAATTAAAAGAACTAGAAAAGCAAGAGCAAACACATTCAAAAGCTAGCAGAAGGCTAGAAATAACTAAAATCAGAGCAGAACTGAAGGAAATAGAGACACAAAAAACCCTTCAAAAAATTAATGAATCCAGGAGCTGGTTTTTTGAAAAGATCAACAAAATTGATGGACCGCTAGCAAGACTAATAAAGAAGAAAAGAGAGAAGAATCAAATAGATGCAATAAAAAACGAAAAAGGGGATATCACCACCGATCCCACAGAAATACAATCTACCATCAGAGAATACTACAAACACCTCTATGCAAATAAACTAGAAAATCTAGAAGAAATGGATAAATTCCTCGACAAATACACCCTCCCAAGACTAAACCAGGAAGAAGTTGAATCTCTGAATAGACCAATAACAGGTTCTGAAATTGTGGCAATAATCAATAGCTTACCAACCAAAAAGAGTCCAGGACCTGATGGATTCACAGCTGAATTCTACCAGAGGTACAAGGAGGAACTGGTACCATTCCTTCTGAAACTATTCCAATCGATAGAAAAAGAGGGAATCCTCCCTAACACATTTTACGAAGCCAGCATCGTCCTGATACCAAAACCTGGCAGAGACATAACCAAAAAAGAGAATTTCAGACCAATATCCTTGATGAACATTGATGCAAAAATCCTCAAAAAAATACTGGCAAACCGAATCCAGCAGCACATCAAAAAGCTTATCCACCATGATCAAGTGGGCTTCATCCCTGGGATACAAGGCTGGTTCAACATACGCAAATCAATAAATGTAATCCAGCATATAAACAGAACCAAAGACAAAAACCACATGATTATCTCAATAGATGCAGAAAAGGCCTTTGACAAAATTCAACAACCCTTCATGCTAAAAACTCTCAATAAATTAGGTATTGATGGGACGTATCTCAAAATAATAAGAGCTATCTACAACAAACCCACAGCCAATATCATACTGAATGGGCAAAAACTGGAAGCATTCCCTCTGAAAACTGGCACAAGACAGGGATGCCCTCTCTCACCGCTACTATTCAACATAGTGCTGGAAGTTCTGGCCAGAGCAATCAGTCAGGAGAAGGAAATAAAGGGTATTCAATTAGGAAAAGAGGAAGTCAAATTGTCCCTGTTTGCAGATGACATGATTGTATATCTAGAAAACCCCATTGTCTCAGCCCAAAATCTCCTTAAGCTGATTAGCAACTTCAGCAAAGTCTCAGGATACAAAATTAATGTACAAAAATCACAAGCATTCTTGTACACCAATAACAGACAAACAGAGAGCCAAATCATGAGTGAACTCCCATTCACAATTGCTTCAAAGAGAATAAAATACCTAGGAATCCAACTTACAAGGGATGTGAAGGACCTCTTCAAGGAGAACTACAAACCACTGCTCAATGAAATAAAAGAGGATACAAACAAATGGAAGAACATTCCATGCTCATGGGTTGGAAGAATCAATATCGTGAAAATGGCCATACTGCCCAAGCTAATTTATAGATTCAATGCCATCCCCATCAAGCTACCAATGACTTTCTTCACAGAATTGGAAAAAACTACTTTAAAGTTCATATGGAACCAAAAAAGAGCCCGCATCGCCAAGTCAATCCTAAGCCAAAAGAACAAAGCTGGAGGCATCACGCTACCTGACTTTAAACTATACTACAAGGCTACAGTAACCAAAACAGCATGGTACTGGTACCACAACAGAGACATAGATCAATGGAACAGAACAGAGCCCTCAGAAATGATGCCGCATAGCTACAACTATCTGATCTTTGACAAACCTGACAAAAACAAGAAATGGGGAAAGGATTCCCTATTTAATAAATGGTGCTGGGAAAACTGGCTAGCCATATGTAGAAAGCTGCAACTGGATCCCTTCCTTACACCTTATACAAAAATTAATTCAAGATGGATTAAAGACTTATATGTTAGACCTAAAACCATTAAAATCCTACAAGAAAACCTAGGCAATACCATTCAGGACATAGGCGTGGGCAAGGACTTCATGTCTAAAACACCAAAAGCAATGGCAACAAAAGCCAAAATCGACAAATGGGATCTCATTAAACTAAAGAGCTTCTGCACAGCAAAAGAAACTATCATCAGAGTGAACAGGCAACCTACACAATGGGAGAAAATTTTTGCAACCTACTCATCTGACAAAGGACTAATATCCAGAATCTACAATGAACTCAAACAAATTTACAAGAAAAAAACAAACAACCCCATCAAAAAGTGGGCAGAGGACATGAACAGACACTTCTCAAAAGAAGACATTTATGCAGCCAAAAAACACATGAAGAAATGCTCATCATCACTGGCCATCAGAGAAATGCAAATCAAAACCACAGTGAGATACCATCTCACACCAGTTAGAATGGCCATCATTAAAAAATCAGGAAACAACAGGTGCTGGAGAGGATGTGGAGAAATAGGAACACTTTTACACTGTTGGTGGGACTGTAAACTAGTTCAACCATTGTGGAAGTCAGTGTGGCGATTCCTCAGGGATCTCGAACTAGAAATACCATTTGACCCAGCCATCCCATTACTGGGTATATACCCAAAGGACTATAAATCATGCTGCTATAAAGACACATGCACACGTATGTTTATTGCGGCACTATTCACAATAGCAAAGAGTTGGAACCAACCCAAATGTCCAACAACGATAGACTGGATTAAGAAAATGTGGCACATATACACCATGGAATACTATGCAGCCATAGAAAATGATGAGTTCGTGTCCTTTGTAGGGGCATGGATGAAACTGGAAAACATCATTCTCAGTAAACTATCGCAAGGACAAAAAACCAAACACCGCATGTTCTCACTCATAGGTGGGAATTGAACAATGAGAACTCATGGACACAGGAAGGGGAACATCACGCTCCGGGGACTGTTGTGGGGTGGGGGGAGGGGGGAGGGATAGCATTAGGAGATACACCTAATGCTAAATGACGAATTAATGGGTGCAGGAAATCAACATGGCACATGGATACATATGTAACAAACCTGCACATTGTGCACATGTACCCTAAAACCCTAAAGTATAATAAAAAAAAAAATAATAATAATAATAATTAAGTAAAGTGACTCAGTTCTTTCAAAGATAAGTTACTTTGGGAACTGCTGAAAATATGGTCATTGACTAGACACAATATAAGTGAGCAAGAAACAATTCTAGAAGCAATTCAGGGTGAGTATGTATGTGCATGTGTTTATAAATCATAGAGTTGGTTAGTGCTATCTTTTTTTTTAACAAATAAAAATTGATAGCATCACTTTAATGGATGTGTTAATTTTCTATTTTACAAATGCACTGAGATTTTAAAAAACAAATCTCTAAATTGAGGCATTTAGGTTTGTCAACCTTTTCCTATTATAAATAATATATTTTTTCAGCATACGTCTGCACAGATTCTTATACACATGTGTAATTATTTCCCTAGTACAGGTTCTCAGAAGTAGAATTGCTGGCTTAATGGAATATATCATTTAAGGTATGTTTCCAGATTAGTTTACCTCAGCCCATATTTCTACTAGCATTTAGCAAGAGTACCGTTTCCCCCAGAGTATCAACAGACTTTTAAAATTTTTCCAGTGGATAAGTGTGACATGTTATTTCCTTATTGTTCTAATTATATTTACTTGTGAGAGTCAATATATTTTGTTAGGTTAATTGATTATTTCTATTTATTTTGGCGAATTACTTTTTCTTTTCATAAGAATGTTCTTTTAGTTTAGTTTAAAGAACACTGTAGCAGAAAACATTGGTACTTCACCCACATGCCTCCAGATTTCTTTCCCATTTTTTCACACACTGGCTTTGATTATGTTCTTTCTCCCAACAAGAAGTATATTTATCTGTCTGTAGATGCACTGCATAAAGGCTTCCAGAAGTAGATTTGCTGTGTGCTTAGGGGGTGGGCAGTGGTGTCCTCAACCAAGGGCTGACTGGCAAGCTCATAGCTATAAACACCAAAGCTCCCTCAGCCCATGAGGGAGGAGACATATCTGAAGTGTGACTTGCACTGTGTCAGAAGTCTCCTGCATGAATGGCCCTAGGTTACCCTCTGCACGTATTTGCTTGATATTTTACCCTTGCCTGGCTTCCTTTCCTTTCTTGTCCTTCTGCCTCAATCCTTGACAATTTTCCTAATCACTTTTACACAAATCCTCATCTCAGGATCTGATTCTGTGAAATGAAACTTAGGACCAGGTGTGGTGGCTCACGCCTGTAATCCCAGCACTTTGAGAGGCCGAGGCAGGTGGATAACCCTGAGGTCAGGAGTTTGAGACCAGTCTGGCCAACGTGGTGAAACCTCATCTCTACTAAAAATACAAAAAAATTAGCTGAGTGTGGTGGTGCGTTCCTGTAATCCCAGCTACTCTGGAGGCTGAGGTGGGAGATTCACTTGAACCCGGGATGGGGAGGTTGCAGTGAGCCGAGATCATGCCACTGCATTCCAGCCTGGGCAACAAGAGTGAAACTTCATCTCAAAAACAAACAAACAAACAAACAAAAAACCTAAAATCTTAGGACAAACATTTTCTTCATTAAGAATATTTTCTCTGTGTTGTAATGACTAGAAATATTTGCCACACTTATTTTTTTAAACTTTAAGTTCACGGTACGAGTGCAAGTTTGTTACATAGGTAAACTTGTGTCATGGGGGTTTGTTGTACGGATTACTTCATCACCCAGGTATTAAGCCTAGTACCCATTATTTATTTTCCTGATCCTCTCCCTCCTCCCACCCTCCACCCTTCGAAAGGTCGCAGTGTGTATTGTTCCCCTCTATGTGTCCAGATGTTCTCATCATTTGGCTCCCACTTGTAAGTGAGAACATGCAGTATTTGGTTTTCTGGGTTAGCTTGCTAAGGATAGGATATGGAGGGAGATGGAGGCCATTATCCTTAATCTCATTTTTCTTTTGGAAGTGTTTTACCACATATGCTGTATTGTTTTGTCATATACTTAGGCAAATTAGGTTTTTTTTCTTTCATGCACTCTACTTTTGCATATTTCTTAACAATTTATTTCTTTATATAGAATTATTATATATAATAATATTTTTTCTCTTTTTATATAAATAGTTCACCTTTATTTAGTTTTCTATTTAAATTCTCAGATTTACTCTGCTTATGGTTTGCTGAGGTTCTTAGATTAAAGAATTTAGAGTTTTCATCAAATTTGAGAAATGTTCAATATTATTGTTTTAAAAACTAGTTTTCTGCCTCCCTCTGTGACTTCAAGTATATACTTTAGACTGCTTTGTATTGTCCCATAGAACCCTGATACTGAGTTCAGTTTTTAAGTCTTTTTTTCCCAATTCATAGCTTCATTTTGAAGAGTTTCCATTGCTGTGCTTTCAAATTCATTGATGTTTTTATTATACTATCTAATCTGCTAATTATATCCAGTGTATTTTTTATGTCAGATACTATATTTTCCCTCTTTAGAAGTTCCATTTGTGTTTTGTAATATCTTCTATTTATCTCCTCATGATATTCATGCTTTCCTCTATCTTCTCTAACATTTAAAGTGTACATATGGTAGTTTCGACATCCTTGTCTACTAGTGTTATCTTCACTGTTATTTCTGTGTCTGTGTCCATTGATTGACTTTTTTTTCTGCTTTGGATCATATTTTCCTGCTTCTTGGCATGTCGGGTAACATGCAGAGTGTTATCATTCTTTGAATGCCAGACATCATGAGTTTTGATTGGATAACATACATTGTGAGTCATATACAATTGGTTGTTGGATTTTATTACATGTTTTTAAATAATGATGTGCTCGTTTTGGTGTGCAGGTAAGTTTTATAGACTCAATTAGATCTTTTTGAGACTCTCTTTTAAGCACTGACAGCGCAAGTCCAGAGCAGCTTTAGTGTACTGCTAATTTAGCCCATTACTAAGGTAATACTCCCAGAATATTCTACCCAATGACGCATGTCTTATCCCTCTAGTAGTTGGCAGCAAAACGATTCCCAATCCTGTGAAAGCTCTATGTATTAACTACTCCTTTCTGGTGGTTTCTTCCCAGTCCTCAGGTAACTTTTCTCCTACACGTGCAGAGCAGAGCTCAGCCAGTCTTAGAGTAACCCTCATGCATATTGGCAGCATTCAGTCTGTGGACAGCCTCCTCCTCTCTGCTACTTTGCCCTACACGTTTTAGCTGCCTTGGTCTTTCTAAACTGTAATCTCTGTCTCCTCGACTAAGTGGGGCAACTGAAATCTGTTGGAGTTCCTCCTCTCTGCTCTGTGGCCTGAAAATTCTTTAGGCAGGAAGCCTGTGCAATGACAGGGCTCACCTTATTTGTTTCCCTTCTCTCAGGTACCATGGTCATGTGTTCCCTCTAGATTAGTGTATGAAACCATTGTTTCATAGGTGTTGTCCAGTTTTCTAGTTGTTTAATGTGGCAAGATGAGTGTGGTCCCTAATTCTTCTTTGTTGCTGGAATCAGAAATCTTTGGTTGATGTCATTTGATATCCTTTTCTTCCTTAGTTGTTCATCACCATTTTGACTGCAAACTGGACAGATAAATGAAAGGTCAGTAGTTAGTGAGGAGTCAGTCCGAGACAGCAAAGAAGAGAGGTGGAAAGAAAAGATAGTTTTAAACAAGGGTGGCAGAGGGACTTCCCTAAGCATAACTGTTCTTGGAATTATCTTTGTGCCTCTTTACATTTCTGTGTCCCATTAGCCTACCAGCTGTGCTTATTAAAGATCTCCAGGTAATAGCCATCAACCTTGAGAGAAACAGGAACTTCCATATCCCTCAGGACTTCTTTAAGTGATATTTGAATCTCACAAATAGTCACTTGTGCCATTCTCTCAGCATTCAGCTAACGAGAATTTTTTGTTCTACTCCAAACACTTCATTTGCTGCCTCTCTTCACAGGTAAGAGAAGTTACACATTGAAGAACTGGCTAATGATTCAGTTCCACATCACTGAACTACCTCAGAGGAAACTTAAAATGCTGCAAAATCATGATTACTTATCCAAAGAGTATATGGGGTTTTACACTTACATTTTTAGTGCCTGGATGAATCTGTTGATATAATCATTACTTTAATCTCTTTCCTTGACTCAGTAAGAAACTGACTGGCATGTTATATATTACATATATAGCTACCTTGTATGGAAATTTTAAAGAACAATAGTGTGGCTTTTAGGATTGACTTACTAGAGAAAATAAATAAACATAAGATAATATTTTCATCTAAATTAAAAAAATATTTTCATGTGAAGTAAATCATATACACAGAAAAATATATAAACCATAAATACACAGTTTAATAAATAATAGAGAACTTGTAAGTTTCCATGACCTAGGTCAAGAAATATAATGCTGCCAAGACCTGAAATGTCTCCTATGCATTCCTTCATTATTATAACTCTCTCCCTCCTCTAAAGGAAATGGCTACTTTGAATTGTGTGATAATCATTTCTGTGTTTTTCTTTGTATTTTACCATCTATGTATGCATGCCTGTACAATACAGTCTATTTTTATGTAGTTTTGAACTTTATTAAATCATAGTCTGAATTCTACGGTGTCTTCCTCTTTTACTCAATATCACATTTGTAAGATCCATTGATATTGTATATAGCCATGGTTTATTCACAAGGGTAGTTCCTAATACTGCATTCCAGAAAGCCATAGTCATTAATCCACTCTACTGCTAGTATATATTTAGGTATTTTCAATTTGGGTTTCCTAAGAACAATGATAAAATGAGTGTTTGGGGGCATATGTCCAAAATGTTTTCTCTAGGGAGATACCTAGGAATCAGTGGGCATATAGTATTATCTCATTGTAGTTGTTTGAATATTTGAATGTGTAATTCCCAGGCTACCAGTGAGGTCAAGCTCCTTTTATATGTTTATTGGCCATTTGTTGCTTTTGTTTTTTGGACATGCCTTTTTGATTATTTTGCTCAATTTTAAATTGTATATGTGTGTGTGTATGTATATAAATTGTATATTTAAAATATACATATTTGTGTGTATTGTAAATGTTTTCTTCCACTCTGTGATTTGCCTTTTTGCCCTCTTTGTGGTGTTTTTGATGAGCAGAAGTTCTTAGTTTACTAGAGTTAAATTTACCAATCTTGCACATTATTATCAGGGCTTTTGTGATTTACTTAGGGAATTTTCCCTACTCTGAAGTTGTATAGATATTCTTCTCTATTATCGTACCAAAGCTTAGTACCCTTGCCTTTAATTCTTAGATGTTTATTCCACCTGGAACTGATTTGTGTGTATGGTTTGAAATCATGATTTAATTTAATTTTTGCTCATATGGACATCAAATTGTCCCAATAATATCTGTTTATTTTTATTTTGAGACACAGTCTCACTCTGTTGCCCAGATCTTGGCTCACTGCAACCTCTGCCTCCCAGGTTCAAGCAAATCTCATGCCTCGGCCCCCCCAAGTAGGTGGGATTACAGGTGTGCACCACCACGCCTGGTTAATGAATTCTGAATTCTGCCTGAATTTTGTATTTTTAGTAGAGATGGGATTTTGCCATGTTGTCCAGGCTGGTTTCGAACTTCTGGCCTCAAGTAATGTGCCCACCTCAGCCTCCCAAATTGCTGGGATTATAGACAGGAGCCACTGAGCCCTGCCAATATCTGTTTAAAACAAGTCTGACCTATTCTCGCTGATTGGCATTAACACTTCTATTCTTAAGGAAATATCCATATATATGTAGTCTGTTTCTGGGCTTTCTTTCATTCAATTTAAAAAAATTTTATTTTTAAATTTTTGTGGTTACATAGTAGGTGCATATATTTATGAGGTATATGAGATACTGTCATACAGGCATGCAATAAATAATAATCACATCATGGAAAATGAGATACCTATCCCCTCAAGCATTTATCCTTTGTGTTACAAACAATCCAATAGTAGCCAATTAAATTCAACACTATAGAAAATAGATAATATATCATGACCAAGTTGGGTTTACTCAGGAAATTCATGGTTGATGTAACATTCTAAAATCATTTAACATTTAAAATATATATTGGGTACTATATATATATATAGTATATATAGAACCATATATATGTATGTGTGTGTATATATATATATATAGAGAGATATAAAACCCATTAACCATCCCCACTCTCCCAACTCCTACTACCCTTCCCAATCTCTGGTAACCATTCTTCTTTCTATCTCCATGAGTTCAATTGTTTTCATTTTTAGCACCCACAAATAAGTGAGAACATGGGAAGTTTGTCTTTCTGTGCCTGACTTCTTTCACTTAACATAATGACCTCCAGTTCCATACATGTTTTTTCAAATGACAGGATAACATTCTTTTTTTATGGCTGCATAATTCCCCCATGTATATACCTACCACATTTTCTTTATCCAATGATCTATCGATGGACATTTAGGTTGCTTCCAAATCTTGGCTTTTGTGAACAGTGATGCAACAAACATGGAGGTACTGGGCTTTCTATCTTGTTTCATTTGCTTGTATTTCCATCTTAGCACCATTATTACACTGCCTTAATTATCAAAGTTCTATAATTAATCTTTATATATGATTTGGATAAGTTTCCAAATTTGTGTTTCTTATTTAACGTTGTCTTGATTCTTGGCTGTTTTCAGCATATAAAGTTTCAGAGCCATTTTTCCTTTTTTGTAAGGTAAAATTTCTAGAATTTTGATTGGGTTACACTGAATTTAAAGATAAATTTTGAGAAAGTTGACATTTTTATAATATTGATTTTTTTCAACCCCCATAGGTAATCTATTTCGCAATACAGTTAGGTATCCTTTAATATTTCTTAATAAAGTTGTATCTTTTTCCGCTCAGAGATTTTTATATTTGTGTAACATTGCTGCCTAGTCACTTAATATTTTATCTAATTATAAATCATTAAAGCATTTTTATTTCTTCAAATTATTTTCTTCATCTATTGTGATGATTTTTATGTGATTTTTTTTTTCTTTTACTCTGTTAGTGTGGTAAATTGCTTTGATTTTAAAGTGTCAGAGCAACTATGAATTTCCTGAGTAAACCCAACTTGGTCATGATATATTATGTGTTTTCTATAGTGCTGAATTTAATTGGCTACTGTATCATGTTTATCAATTTTGAATCAAAGTTCATGAGTGAGATTGACTTGTACTTTCTTTTTTGTATTGTTCATGTTTGTTTTATCAGGGTAATGTTGGCCTCATTCAATGACTTGTAAGGTTGTTCTATTTTTCCCCCTATTTTCTGGATGATATCTGGTAAGATTGGAACAATTGATTTTTGAGTATTTGGTAAAAGTTGTCAGAGAAGCCATCTTGGCTTGGAGTTTTATTTGTGGAAATATTTTTGAGGACTGATTCAGTAGCTTTCATATATATATATGTTTATTTTTTTTCCTTAAGTCTGCTTCAGTGTATTGGTCAGCTCAGGCTACCATAATAAAATACCACAAACCAGGTAGCTGAAATAAAGAAGTGTATTTCTCACAGCTCTAGAGGCTGGAAAGTCCAAGATCAGGGTGCTGACAAGGTAGGTTTCACTCTTCTCTTGGCTTGTAGGTGGCTGCCATCTTTCCATGTGCTCACATGCCCTCTTTGTGCACATTCTGAGAGAGGTACACATATATTAAAAATTGTTATATCTTCATGGTAATAATTTTTTACTGTATGAATGGCTTTAACTCTAATAAAACTTTTTGTCTTGGTGTGTATTTTTTCTAGTATTAGTATAGATATGACAGCTTTTACAGTGGTGTTTGCATTCTATAACGGTTTCCATCTTTTTACTTTCCAAGTTTCTAAGGTTTTGTGTTTTGCTCTTTTTGAAATATTTCTTGTAAAGAGCATATAGTTGTATTGTGGGATTCTTTTTGCATTCTGAAACCGTGGTTTTCACTTGGGTATTTATCATATTTATCTGTTGGAGTTTAAATCCAACTTTTTATTTTATGCTCTCCGTTTGTCTCACTGTTGATTGGGGTTTTTTTTTTTTGCATTTTTGAACTGATTTTTAAAATTTTTACATTTTTTCCTATAATAGTTTGAAATTTATGCCCTGTTTTCTCTTCTTCCATGTGATTACTTTAGAAATTAAAAGATGACAGCTAACCCACTCTGTTATTATGGCTTTCATTGTTGCTACAGAATAAGTCAGCAGTCAAATAATTACATGTTGGAAGGTGATTTTTTTTCTCTGGTTGCTTTCAAGACTTTTTATTTGTCTTCAGCCTTTTATAGTTTCACTGTGAGGTGTATATGTATAAATACTTTTAAAATTTGTCTTGCTTGGAATTTCTTGGTTTTCCTGAATTTATAGTCTCATCTTTTTTTGTTAGTTAGAAATATTCTAAGACAGTATTTTTTCAAATATTAGCTCTGTTACATTCTCTTTTGGCTTTCAGGGACTTCTGAGATACTATGTCAAGGAGGGAATAACATCCTGATTGTAAGATAAGTAGCACCATCATTGCTAACTACTAGTAAGGCTAATATTTATTGAGATTTGATTGTGTCATATAGTCCTCAAAAGTATTTTACATGCAGGTATTTGTTATCTATTCTCTGTAACAAACTACCCAAAAATAGCAGTGTGAAATAACAAGTGTGTATATCATTTCACACAATTTCTGAGAGTTAAAAGTTCAGGAGTGGCTTGGCTTGATGGTTGTGGCTCAGAGTCTCTGCAGGGTTGCAGCCAAGCTGTTGGCCAGGAATACTGTCATCTGAAGGCTTGACAGGGGCTGGAGCTCTTTCCATGCTCACTCACTTGGTTGCTGGAAGGAGTCCTCAGTTTCTTGTTAGCTATTGTGGCATGAGACTTACCCCATATACAGTCTGTGCTTGTCACCTGTTCAAGATTTTGCAGATGAGAAGAGGATACTTCATTTAGCATTAATTGCCCTGGGATTAGGGCCAAAGTTAGCAAAAATTATAAAATGGACAAAGGTTATATATCACTTCTTTAAGTCTAGTTTGTGGTTGTTGAGTTTCTAATATTCGTCTTTATTAATTTTATCAGCAATGCACACATGAAACATTATGGATCAGAGACAGATTTCTTATGAATTATCTCACAGTAAATAATAAGTGCATTGGTCTCTTTGCCTCAGGCCTTATCCCTGGGACACAGTGATGAAAACCAAGTCAAATACCCTATGTGAGTAGCCAGACACTCTATAGGTAAGAAATGAGGCAAAAGGATTTTTCTGTGCTTATAAAAGGTAGAGAGGCAGCTGCCCCTCCCCTCCTAAATGGGTTTCCTTGGAAGTGTAAAGGTCTTGAGTCCTAACTGAAACTCTTTGGTGTGGAAATAAAATGTGTCCAGGAGCCAGATAGGTCCAGGTGTCTCCAACCTAGAGATGTCTCTAAGTTCTGGTCTTCGTCTCCTTTGATGTGTAAATATGTAGAAAGGTCATGTTCCCTGTTTTCGGTGCTAACTTAGGTGCCTGTCCTGGGATTAACTGTTTGGATTTTCCAGAGGTAAGAAAAATTTTATTATCCTTTGAATCAGTACAATTAGGGAAACACATGGCTACAGAGCTAATTTTTATATATGTGAAAATGTTTCTATGATAATTAAAAGAAAACAGTTTCCATCTTTAGAGCTTATATGTTTTAATGGCTCAGTAAGATATTGAGCAAGAAATCCAGAGAAGTCTTATTTCCTCCTCACTGGCCCAAGGAATGCCTTTTATGCCACCTTGGGCAAAAACATGGACTTTTCAATTGGCGTTCCTACCTCTTTTCCATGGGTTCTTGGACTTATTCCTGGAGGGGAACTACTCTCCTCTAATAATAAAAGACAATAAGACATCATTTTCCTAAAACGATTGAAAACAATGAAATGCTTCTAGTCACATCAATGGAAAACATACCCGCTTTTTTTTTTTCTGGTCAAATAAACTTTTGATTTTCTTGACTCTAAGCTGGTCATTTTGCTTACAGATTCCTTCCTAGAAGGCCAGCTGATAATTACTTATACTCATAGAATGTTCAAATTTCTTTGCATCAGTCAACTATTGCTGAAGTAATGCTGCATGACAAACAAGCCCCCTAAACTTAGTGGCTTATAAAAGGAGGTGGTTGTTTTCTTTTCTTTTTTCTTTTCTTTTTTTTTTTTTTTGGCTTCATATTCGGCTGGGTTTGGCTGAAATCAGCTGTGCTTTGTTCCAGACTGAGGTTGGGTTCAGGTTTTCTCCACATAACTACTTGCTCTGGGAAGAGTGGCTACTTGTGGTATGTTCTTCTCACAGTGGGTGGCAGAGAAACAAGAGGCTGGCAGACAAATATAATGTTTCTTAAAGCTTAACTGTAGAACAGGCACACTGTCACTTTCACCCACATTCACTGGCCAAAGCCAGTTATCAATTCCAGTATCAATGAGGTGGTAAAGTGTTTTCTCTGCCCATAGTGGAAGACAAGTACTCATGGCCAAGGGCATGGAAGTCTGATTCTCTTAATGGAGGGAAGAAAAGTTTGGGAAAAATAATCCAATCTGTCCTACAAGGTTTTGATGTTTAGGACGACTTAGAAGTCTTCTAGTTCAACTCACTGGTAGATGTTTGAAAGTGGAATTTGTTATCTAGGAGGGATGTGGCAGAAAAACAAATATGACGGAGATGGATAGCTATCCACGAAAAATGTATGTTCTCCCTTCCCCAGAGTGATTATTTTGCTGGAAAGCAGATATCAGATGGTGAATAAATTTTCTAGACCCTTTTGCATTCAGGTATGGACACATGACTAGTTTTCACCAATGCAATGTGGGCATAAATGTCACTTCCATTTTGAAGTGCAAGAATGTCTTTTCCATCCTATTATGTTAGCCAGAAACAGAGGACACTGAGATCCTAGAAGATGAATCCAAGATATCCATAGCAGCCTTGGCTCCTCAGTTACCCTCTAGAGAAAAGCCACTTGCCACGCAGAAACATCCACACTGAACTGATAATGAATGATGAATGTGTTGAGCCCATGAAATTTTGGTATTTATTAATTACAAAAGCCCATGTTACCTTCACTATTCTAAATAACTTAACAAGAAAAGTATTTAAAATCATGTGGCAGCTACATGAGGTAACAGGAAAACAGTAACTATTTAGATTTGAAATAAGTTTATAGCTTCCAATTCCTGTTCTGCCAATAAGGAACTGCTTGACACTAAGAACATTTTTAAAAACAAAAGGGTTTGGAGTTAGTTAATCTTTAAGGTCACTTTAAGGTCACTTTCAGCTTTGAGATTTTAGATTTTCTTTTATTTATTTATTTATTTATTTATTTATTTATTTATTTATTTTGAGACAGAGTCTCACTCTGTCACCCAGGCTGGAGTGCAGTGGTGCGATCTCGGCCCATTGCAACTGCCACCTCCGCCTCCTGGCTTCAAGCGATTCTCCTACCTTAGCCTCCCAAGTAGCTGGAATTACAGGCACGTGCCAAAATGCCCAGCTAACTTTTGTTTTTTTTTAGTAGAGACAGGGTTTTGCCATGTTGGCCAGGTTTTCAGGAGCGCTTTCCACAGTCTTCAGAGTATATGGAGCAGAAACAACGTTCTCCTGTATCTTATGGGACTCTAACAGACAGAAAATAGGCAGGCACTTTTCTGGGAGAGCATGAACAAGAGAGACTTGTTTTTCATTCCCAAACAAGGCCCTACAGTAATTTGAACCTCAGCATCAGAGATGGATTAGAATCATCTTTAAGTGGCCTTGGGTAAGTCATTTAAACTCTTTGAGCCTTGGTTCCTATCCATATAATAGAGATATGATAGTGACTGCAGCATGGCTGTGAGGACTAAATGAGCTATTACACATAAATTCCATGGTGCAGTGATTGGCACATAATATTCATACAGTAAATGTTCATTACTTTTATTGCAGTTATTCTTGTCTAGATTAGGTTAGAAGTACAGGATCTCCCTGGATACAGGCTACTCATGGGACTAGAGAACTGAATGATTAAAGCCCAGGAAAGATTGGAGAAAGTGTCTTTGTGGAGGGCCTAGAGTCATGATAATAAAACCCAAAGAACATAGATCTCTCACTGCAAATCCACTGGGCTTAGAAATGACAGGAGAAGGTACTTACACTGTCAGCATCTTAATACATGAGAGAACTTTAAACAGATTTTCTAGGCTATGTTGTCCAAGCATACACAATGCTAAGTAACTGCACAGGGAGGCCATGCATTTGAGTGTTCATCAGAGAGTTGTCTGCCTTGTTTTGCTTTTGACAGCCACTAAAGAAAGCAAGGAAACCAACCAATGGAACTTTATAATTTAAATAATAATAAAGGGATAGATATTTGGTATAAGGGTAAGAGTAGCAATTCAGTTCCGCTGTTTCTAATGACCATAGTATTTTGAAAGAAGAAAGCAGGGCCTGCCTGTTCTTCAAGACAGCCTCATTGTGTGACTTTGGGACACATAGTGTGAGTCACTTACTGAGGGCACATGGGAGCCACAGGCCACTTTGTGCCAGGGAGGCTCTTAAACATGAGAAGGACTGAATTTTGCTTGGAGATCAATTAGACAAAGTTAAAAATTCTCTTGAGGGAACATATGGCATCTCTGAACCATATCCAAATAGCCAAACCTCCCTAGCAGTAAAGATACTCGGTTCCATCTTTGCCATCTTCTTTGTCTCACTTTGATCTTTTCTCTCCCTAATAGTGTCAGTTGTTACCTTAGGTTATCATTTCTGATACAATCTTGAAATTTGTTTTGCATGCATAAACCACTTCTTTGTGTAGACTGCAAAATTTGCGTGTGTGTGTTGGGGGGCGGTGATTATTTCATTTCTTGTAATTTTAGGGATCTTCAAATGTGACCATCAAAAAGCTAAATACCAGGAATTTATTTAAAAAAAAAAAACACTAATTAAAACAAGTTTCCAACCACCTGGGTAGAGCACATTCTGCATTTTTCATTTGGTAAAACTGGGTTATTTTTGAGCTTTTAAAGCAATGCTGAAGGTCTCTTAAGGATGCAAATTCAGAATTTACATTTCTATTTTGTCCTAAGGTGGCGGCACAAGATTCCCTGAGTTGCCCACCAGGTATAATATGGTGGAATTGTGGGAGTTGAGAAAAAGACAAGTTAACTTGGAATGTTCTTCACTCTCTGAGTTCAACTCTGAATAGCAAGTACTAGAGTGAACATTTTTCAAATTGCCAGTGATAAGTATTTTTAAAAGCCTATTTTTTTAAATTATGTCAGTTTAAAAGATGCAATTGGAACATAAGGCACATGCTTTAGTGAAGTCTGGTAGATAACTTGGTATGTGAAATATTTTTGTAAAAGCAGAAGAAAATGGTAGGAACCGTTGTGTTCAAAAGGCTCTAATTCTACTGTCTTGGTGATTTATTTTCTCTAATGTACACTTCCTTTGAAAAGGAGGCTTGGTTTAGAAGGAAGAGGAAGATTCATTCTCATAATGTGAGAGTTCTCTGAAAACCTCTTTTCCTATTGACCCAGGATCCTTATTTTACTTTGCCTTTCAGTGCTAAATTATCTTTAACTACTATGACATTAAAAGAGACATATTAAGAGTCACCTTGATTAAAGAGGAATGATTGGGTCAAATTTTGCCTCTAGGTTCCTGAGCGTATTTTTAGGAACTGATTTGCTACCAGATTTGTATCTTCTGTTGACTCCTTAGGTGACACAATTTATAATGCCCATAAATGGAAGACTAGGGGCACTTTGACTAGTTAACAGGCTCACAGTCATTTCATTGCAAAGACAGTCCTTGATAGAACAATGAGGAAAGTAATTATGATCTACAAAGATGACAGATAATTACTAGACTGATGAGCACCAAGGCACAGGACCCTTCCAGGGTCGCAGAGAGCACAGATGGAGTGCTGGGAGCTTTAAGATTTGCCTCCTAAGAGTAAAACGTACCCTTGGTTGAGTAACACCTATTAACCCTGTGTGTTTTATGATTCTATCTGAAGTTTGAAGATAGAGATACTAACAGTGGATGAGAAATTGGATTCGATGTTGGAAAGAGTCATTTGAAGGGAGCATCAGGGACACTAAGAAACAACTTTGTGTTGGCAAAATAAACACATGAATAGAGGGCTGGCTTTGTGCTTCCAAAAGTTTCTAGCTATTGATCAGTGCGATAGCTGTAAATTTCTTGGCTGATTACAATTGGCAAGGTTTTTCCCAAAGGACAATAATGGCCTCAATTGAAAAGTCTATAAGCAAGTTAGTTTGGACATTTAGACATGGCTCTTAGCTATACAAATAATGAATTTATGTTTTGCAAAAACTGAGCTGAGTGAAGCACTGTCCTTCCTTTCACTACTTTTCTCTGTGCCCAATCCCAACCACAATCATTTAGCTTGAAGTTTGGTTATCTAATTCCTTTTACTATCTTACAAAACAAATTAATTTTATAGTTTCTTTCATTGCACTTCAGTCAAGCTTGTCTTAAAGTAAGGACAGTGTTATGTAAGATTTCCCATGTCATGTGAGACTAATTGGTCTAATTCATTATGTAAAAACTATATGGGCTATGAGACAAATGAGGTAATGTATTTTGAACACTAGTGTAATTGTTAATGAGATCTAATGTGAGTAAACTGCCTGTAACTTCAGTGTTTCAGGATGATGGATATGTTACACTTTTCTAGGGGAAGAGCTGAAATAAGTTATAGCATCAGTTAGCAATGCACTTACAGATAAAAATAGAGAGCAAGGGATAATATAATTTTAATTAAGTATTTCACTTTACGGTTAATTTTTTTGATGTGTTGTGTTTTTCCAACATGTTGGATTTCAATAAAATGTTAGCTCATGACTAACTGCTGCTTTTAATGGCTTTTGGACCAATGTTGTTGCACATTTATTTTGAGTAGGGTGTTTCCAAAGGGACAGCTGTTACCACAGAGCCAAGGTCCACAGAAACTTATGGTGTTCATCAGGCATAATTGGAAAGATTTACATTCCATTGTGCAGTGACAAACCTTGGATGGCAATTTACAAATAGTGTGTAGGTCTATGTACTTGAAGAGATAAAGAAGTAGATGCAGGAGTTTCTGGGGCTATGGTTTTGCCTTCAATTTTCTATTTGATGACACAGATGTGTATGGATTAACAACAGACACTTGGGTGAGGATAAGGATGTTTTTCCCAAATGTGAAAGAGGATGTCCAGCCAAGTGGTAGAGGCATAAAGTCCATGAGAGTTTAGCAATCTCTAGTGATGGTCAGGAAAATAGCATTTACAAGTCCTATAATGGTATCACCAGGTTTCATCTGGTGACTTGAATATAACAGTAGGACTCAGAGATATGATGTTCAGAGACCAGGTGGGCCAACCATTGGTGGGTATCCAGTCCCAAACTTTGGAATATTTGGAGTTAATGAAATGTTTCTGGGTTTTAACTCAGGAAACTGGCAAGAGCTGGGAGGAATTCAAGCCATAGAAAAAGACTGGAAAATAGATTTATCAGAGCAGAATCTTAGAACAAAGATAAAAGCTAAGAAATTATCCTATGAACTATGGGACTTGGCTTTGAAACTCAAACATATAGGTGCTGTTATTCAAATGAATTCTTATGATGAAGGAGAAAGCATATCAACCAACGTTTGGGAATCAGTGTGGGAAGCCAAAGATTAACATCCAGATTAGAGCTATAGTATGGATAATTTAAAGAGCAAAACCACTAAAATGTAGATTCTATGGGAAGAAGATATCTTGTCTGCCTCTTCATTGTTGCCTCTCCAGTGCCTAGAAAATAGCCTGGTACATAGTGAATGCTCATTGTATATTTTCAAAGGAGTAAGTAGAGGGTATAGAGTTCTCCATGCATCTAAAAGTGGTTTTGATAGAGCAACTTAGTTATAGCTTACCTTAGTCAAGGCTGACTCAGGGTAACAGAGAATCCTGCGTTTCCAATAGGGAACCAAAAGGTGCAGTGGGAGGTTAGAGAAGGAAAGTGCAGGGTGGAAAAGACTGAGAGAGAGAGAGAGACTGGCTGACCCAGCCAGTGATAGAGCTTCTTTATGCGGCATCTCAACTACTCAACCACTAGGGTCATTGTCATTACTTGAGAACTAATATTGAGGTCATTTCAATTCTTTAGGATTTTGACACTAAATTAGATTAGATTCCAATCTGTCCTATATAAGTGCACTTTCCAATCCCAGCAAGAATTAGGTGTAATCTGAAACAATTGGTTATAAACCGGCCCCTATGCACTTACTTCATTTGTCTTGCCTCTTTATGGGACCAGCCATTAAGGCACTGAGGTGGGAGAGGGAGCTGTTGCTTGTGTATCTTTTTCAACCTCTTCTATTAATCATATGACTTAAGGGAGGGGAAGATGTATTTTTCAAGGAATGTGACACAGGTTCATAAAACGTGTAACGATATAAAATATAAACTAGTTGCCTTGTAAATTCTTGGTGGCAATTATAAAGAGAAACAAGTGATGTGTCATCCTTAGATAATTTATAAGTCCTGTGCCTAGATACAGGAGTATCAAGATAATTGAACATTTTCTCAACAACTTGGAATAATGAATGAACAAGAAATAGGTAGTTTTACTTGGAGTAATGAAAACCAACTGGAGAAAGTTACCAGAAATATAGTAAAATGGAATACAATAAAAATTATGCCAATAAAAAAACTTTCATGGTGAAACATGGAAGCAGTAGGACATGTGATATTATGTCCAATAATTTAATTATAGGTATTTCTTGCTGCCTGATGTCTCCCTGTGTAAAACTCAGGACAGATTTTTGGCTTAACACTTCTCTCTATCTGAAACCAATATCCAAACTATAGCAATTTATGCTCAAGAACCAAATAGATTTGCATAGAAAGGGATATGTGTATATAATAAACAATTTTAACTGATATAAGTAATATTACCCAGGACATTTTCCTCAGTCTAGAGGACACAACAATTAATAAAAATAAAAGCTACAGTTATTCCCTGGCTTAGCACCCATATGCTGGATGCTTGAAAACACAGCCCTTCTAATTTCTATGCTTGGTCTTGGAGATTTCTTTCAATCTGATATAGGCCTCTGCTCCTGCTTCCCTGTGGGTTACTGACCATCTGGGATTGTCTCAGTGACCACTGTAGCCACATACTGTGGTCAGTACTTAGTATTGTTCCTATTCTTGTCATCCTTATCTCTTGTGGGGACAGACATTATTCAGTAGCTGGGATGATGCTTTGGGGACAGCCCATCCTCATCTCTACCCCTAGTCATAACTATAACCTCTTTTACAAATTTTTGTTTCCTTATTTGTGTCAGAAACTGCTAATTGCCCTCCAGTATCCATTTGACCTTGGCAGGAGGCCCTCTAGCAAGAAACCACATATCCTAGCCTTTTGCATTTCAGTGTGGCTATGTGACACATGAAATGGGAATTTGGACAATGAAATTGTGTGATTACCTAGGTGACAAAATTATCTGTACACTAAACTCCCACGGCATGCAATTTGCTGTGGAATAAACCTGCACATGTACCCCTTGAACCTACAATGAAAGTTGGAAAGAAAAAAAAAAATTCAAGTGAGAGAAATTTGTTCTATTTCTGTATTATGCCCTTAAGCAAAGGAACTGTTTTTCCTCCATTTCATTTTTTTCTTCCTTTTGCCTGAGAAGTGGTGACAACTGGAGCTGCCATCTCACATCCAAAGATGGAAGGCATGTGTTAAGGATGGTAGAGTTCCCCCATTTACCGTGAAATGTTCATCTCTGGCTTATTACATGAGAGTCTAATTTAATCTGCTGTATTTAAGGACTCTGTCATAGCAGTTTAGCCTGACTTATGCAAGCAGCTCTTTCCAGGAGTTAGGTGTCTGCACCACATGCTAGACCTGATCAGCTCTTCCTGGACTTGTGGCCTTGAGTCATGTTAATATTTTTAGAACTTTTGATTTCTTTTATCCTGGGCAAGCCCGTGAGCCAGTACACTTCTTTCTCTTGGAGTTCATGGTGCCAACCCTGCTCCTCTATGAAGCTAGTTTCCATTTTACCTCTGACCTTAGAACCTGATGGCAGGCTTGCCAACATGCCTTTAGCTTCTCGGTGGGAATTTGCTGTTGAGAGCTCATCAGCGACTCCTCCACTGTAGGATTCTGCACTTGTGCTTTCTGTCTGGAATGCTTTATCTCCAGATCTTTGCATCATTTACTTCTTAGCTTGAATATTATAAGCCTCACACCTCACCCCACACTGCACTCTTTCCTTCATTGCCCTCTTATATTTCCTTTATAGCATTTCCTACCATCTAAATGATTGATTAGTTTACATGCTGAATGATTGAATCTCCTAAAAGACATTAAGATTATAAGTTATGGCATCCTCAAGCAGATAGAAGTCAAGCTAAATATATAAAATGATAGTCTAGCCTGATAGAAGTTTTAGTAAAATTTGAAACTGAATCTGGAAAGTTTCCTCTCCAAAATTTTTCTTTATGTATTGTGGCTCATACCTACTAATGTGTAGAGCTCTAAGACATGACACAGAGTGACTTAGGTCTGGAAAGTTTTAGAAATTAAAAAAACTAACAATTCCTGGAAAAATAGTATGTGGGTATCCGTTTAATAATAAAACATTCAATTATAATTTCAACATCAATTAATTTATTTATCAGCATAAATAAATTGACCAAATTATGTTAGACAAATACTTAAAAAAATCCTATTTGCCCAAATATGTGCACCCATTCTATTTAAACTGATTATGATATCTTTCCCTCCAGCCTGTTATATTCCTGTGTGATTTCATCAGGATTTAAGCCATCTAGGTCCCAGTGGTCTAATCAATGTATACCTCTTGTACTTCTGCTACTTTTTCTACTGGCACTTCTACTTGTAGAAGGGGTTGATGTGGAAGTTCTGGTGTTTGTATGTTTTGGTGCTGATAATTTGCTGACTTTCAGTTATTAACCATGATAATGTCTTCTTGGTCCTTTAAGTTTCTTCCCTCAGCTTTGCCTTTTCTTTCTGGTAAACATCTATAGTGAGTTGAAAAGTTGAAAATGTCCCCTAATATGCATGTTTGCCTGGAACATCAGAAGTAGGATATTTGCATATGTAACTAACAAGGATTGAGATGAGATCCTACAAAAAAATAAGGCCATGTGGAGATGGAGCAGAGATTGGTGTGCAGTGCCTGCAAAGCAAAGAACAGCAAGAATTGCTGCCAGCCACCAGGAGCTGGGGATGAGACAGGAATCCTCCCCACAGCCTCCAGAAGGAAGCAACTCGGCCAACACCTTGATTTCGGATTTCTGGCCTCCAGAACTGTGAGAAGAAATTTCTGTTGTTTTAAACCACCCGGTTTGTGGTAATTTGTTATGACAGCCCTAGGAAACGAACACTGAATGTCTCTGGCTTATGAGGCTGTAGTCTGAGTGACCCCTCTGAGCTGTGCCTTGGGTAGAGGAGGCCAGTGTTTTGACTCAGACACAGTCAGTTCTCATTTCCTGTTCCCAAGGCTGTCTCAGATACAGACTATAAACTAGTTACCTTTTAAAAGTGCCATATTCCTTAAAGCTATAATCGACAGTAGGATCAATTATAGTCCAAATTCAGGCTTCTGCTATCTAATCCTTGATTCATAGTTTTGTGAAAATACACCAGACATACTTAAGCTTTCATTATTTCTAGTAATAATGAATATAAAAGAGTTAAAAACAGAAATCAAAACCTGATTTTGAACATATGACTTTTTAAAGGCATTTTTTAAAAAATGCAAGGCCAGCTGTGTCCATGGTAGCTCCAGGAACCCTAATGTACTACTAGAAAGAATGTGGGTTCCATAACCTGTCATTTTCTCTATTTAATTTCTGTTGAAGAATTTCACTGTGTCCTTTGGGTATCTCCATTTCATTCATTAATGAGTCCTGGGGATATGAAATGAATGATGGGACTAAACTGTCAGACAGGAGAGAAATACTGTGAATTTTTTTCCCTGTGCGATATTGCTACTTTCATCTTAATTCTCCTGCTTCAGGCCCCTGTCATATTAGCCCTATATTTTCAACAAAGGACTAAATAAAAGCCTAATGTTAATTTATTTTGGTTTCCTACTTAGGGTTAAGTCATTCCCATTTTCATTTTTAGGTTTTAGGCTCTTATTCTAAGTTTGTTGGCAGGTTAAAATGAATTGCTTTAAATTATGATGATTTGGGTTTTTAGGCCTTTTGGGTGAATTATTAATATGAAAGATAGAGGAAAAGAAAGCCTATCATTTAGTTTTATTTTTGTTAACTCTCTATGAAGTATTTCTTGAGTAAATGTTAGGATGCAATAGAAAAGGCAAAGACATTTGCATTTAATAGTCCATGTTTGAGCTTTTGGAAATATCTGCATAACATCATTTTTTTGTTGCTTTTCTTTTGTAGGCACGGATTGCTGTTCCACTGTTAGGCTAGCCTCATAATTCACTTAAATGAATGGTTTTGTATTCTATTTTACTTGGAGAAGAAAGAGAAGCCAATTTTAGACACTGGTTCATTGACTATGCATTTTCACATCCGTATGATATACTTGTTCATTCATGTAACACATGCTTACTGGTCACCTTGTGGTGTTAGAGGCCCAAATGTAAACACCTCAAACTAAACTTAAACCTCTTTCACCTGTTTCCCCAACCCATCCATCAGTTTTATATCCCTAATCAAGACTGATGGTATTGTTACCCACCAGGCGCATATATATATATATACACACACACACACACACACACACACACATATATATACACCTTCAACTAACCCTCAAATCCCTTTAGCCCCACCTTTCCATAGCCAGTGAGTCATCAGATCCTGTCAACTCCATCTTTTAAATATTTAAATATCACTCAGATTTTGCCTCTTTCCTCAACTCTATTAATTGGGGCCCCATTATTTCTTGCATGCTTTATTTTATTAACAACCCGTGTCTAATGCTGTCACCACCTTCCTAGCCTAGACACTTCCTAGTATCATATAATTAGAAGGGCATTTATGTGCTATTAACTCACTGGACTTTTGAGATGAAAGGGTTTTCTAGATTCAAAAATATCCCTCTATAGGTTTGGCTTTTACACACTATGTTTGTCCAGACAAACCGTAGCATATAGAATTTTATATGTCTGTAGGCGCAGATGACTATTTTACTGATAGTTGAGCCCCATACTTCACTTAAATGAATGGTTATGCATTCTGTTTTCACTGAGAAAACTTCCAACATGGACGAATTGACTGAATTTTCCTGTTACAGTGCTGGGAGAGCAACTTGGAGGGGAAAAGAGAGGGGGAGGTGCTGGGATGTGTATGTCTAGGCTCATACTTAATTGTTACAACTCTTGAAATGAAGAAATTATAGAACAACTCAGACAGGGTTGAGGAATCAAGGAAAGCTGGAACTAGAGCCCTCACTTCCTGCATATTCCTGGGGCGACTGCAAGTCTCTTGGAGGAGAGTTCCGTCAGGCTCTAGGCAGGATGATGGAGAAATGTATCAAGACACATGGAGCAGAATAGTAGCCTCCCAGTTACCTATGACCAGAATGTTCTCTGCCTATTGTGGGAGACAATTGGGAAACAGCTCATGGACTCATGACAAAAGGCATGGGTGTGTGATTCTTCTATGGGCATGATTTGGTATGATTCAGTCAAAAGTATGATAACCCAAAAGACCAGGAGGGAGCACCCACACTTGAGTGCACATCCACACAGCTCTCAATGAAGTTGGCAAGGACTAAGAGGGAAGGGAACTGACTAGATACCTGTTTTCTTCCTCCTTGATAATGCATGAACTCTACTGTCCTGCTACCAAACATAAACTCAGAATAGAAAATACAGAAA
This sequence comes from Symphalangus syndactylus, assembly GCF_028878055.3. Taxonomy (NCBI): domain Eukaryota; kingdom Metazoa; phylum Chordata; class Mammalia; order Primates; family Hylobatidae; genus Symphalangus; species Symphalangus syndactylus. The sequence goes on from NC_072424.2 coordinate 68,836,945, forward strand.
AGAGACCCTGAAAAGGAGGAATTAGCCCTAACAGAGTTTACTTTGCATTGATTTAAATGTGTAGCACTGTTTTTAAGCCAGAAGAAACCAATGATCTTTTCTAAAAAATTCAGACCTCCTTTAATTTCTTTCAACGATGTTTTGCAGTTTTCAGTGAATAAGTCTTGTACGTCTTTGGTTAAATTTATTAAATATTTTATTTTTTGATGATATTGATGGTATTTTTTTCCTTAATTCTATTTTTGGGTTATCCATTGCTAGTCTACAGGAATCCTACTGATTTTTGTATATTGACATTGCATCCTGCAACTTTGCTCAACTTGTTTATTAGCTGTAATAAGATTTTTTGTAGATTATTTAGGGTTTTCTACATATAAGATCATATCATCTGCAAATTGAGAGTTTCGCTTCTTCCTTTACAATCTGCATGTCTTCTATTTCTTTTTCTTGCTTAATTATCCCGGCTAGAACCTATAGTACAATGTACCATAGAGGTACCCAGAATGGATATCTTGCTTTCTACCTGATCTCATGGGGAGAGGGCCCAGTCTTTCACCATGGAGTAGAAAGTTACTTGTGAATGTTTTGCAAACACTGTTTATCAGGTTGGGGATGCTGCCTTCTATTCCTAGTTGTTAAGTATTTTTATCATGAAAAGGCTTTGGATTTTTTGTTCATTTTTAAATCTTTTTCTCTATTGTTCATGTTGAATAATTTTATTGCTTTATTTTATTTATTTATTTATTTATTTTAGAGATACTGTCTCACTCTGTCACCCAGGCTGGAGTTCAGTGGTGCATCATAGTTCACTGCAGCCTTGAGCTCCTGGGCTCAAGTGATCCTCCTGCTTCAGCCTCCAGAGTAGGTAGGACTATAGACATGTGCCACCATGCCAGGCTAATTTTTTTATTTTTTGTGAAGATGTGGTCTTCCCGTGTTGCCCAGGCTGGTCTTGAATCCCTGGCTTCAAGCGTCCTCCCACCTCAGCCTCCCAAAGTCTTGGGATTACAGGCATAAGCCACCACACCTGGCCCATTGCTGTATCTCCAAGTTCACTCATATGTTCCTGTGTCATTTCCATTCTGCTATTGAGCCCATACAGTGAGTTTTTAAATTTTTGATTACTGTAGTTTAAAGTTCTGAGTTTTTCATGTGGTTCTTTATAGGTTGTTTCTTTGCTGACACCTTCTATCTTTCCTTTCATCTCAATAGTGTTCACCCCTTCTTTTTGGATTATTTTTCTAATACTTGCTTTAAAGCTTTCATGAGCTAATTTCAACATCGAGGTCATCTTGGCATTGGTAGCTGTTGATTGTCCTTTCCACTAGTTGAAGTTTTCCCTGCTTTTCATGGGCCATGTCATTTTGGATCATATACTGGACATTTAGAATTTTACGCTATGAGATTCTGGGTCTTGTTTAAATCCTATGGGGAATGTTGATATTTGTTTCTGTAGGAAATTGATCCAGTTGATACTAGTTCACGGGTTTCTACCAGCTTTCTCTGAGTTTTGGTTTTGATGTCAGTTCCATTTTTGAAGTCTTTGCAGCAGCATTGAGATTTGCCCTGTGTGTACCACCCAGTGGCCAGTCTGGGGCCTGAGATGGGCCTGTCCCTTGGTGGCATTCTCAATGTCTTTGGTATGCTGGTTAGGATCATGTCATGCACATTCAACCTGATGAGCCCGGGAGTTCAGAAACACTTTATTGGGTTGGTTTCCCCAGTTCTTCTCCCACTCTCTTTATGACGTCTGTAGTACTTTCCAGTTCTTAGGACATCACCTATTCCATCTTCTGGCCAAAAGCCTGGGCATGAGGCAATCTGTTTGCTGCACATTTCCTGGGACTACACCTGAGTCTAGAGCCAAGGGATAGGAAGACAGGAAAAGGAAACGCCAGAGTTTGTTCCAACCTCTTGGGACTTCAGCTCCTTCCCAAGAAAGGCTCCCTTCCTTGGTGTCTGAGGCACCTGTGGGCTCCCCTGTCGCTGCTGGCAGTGCCATCGTCTGAGCAAATGCCGGATAAGACCAGCAGACCCCAACACTGGCTGGAGTGCAGGTTCCATTGGTGCAGCCTCCTGCCTGGTCTCTTTGCTGCTCAGCTGGGACACCCGCCCATGAGAGCAGTTCTCTCTCCTGCCTGGAAGCTCTTCCTGACCCACAGTCTCCACCTTGGCCACTGCAGCTGCCTCCTTCTTCTGAGACAGGCCCAAGCCCAGCTCCACAGTGGGGCCGTCACTGGCTGACTCTTTTCCAAGACAGATTTTCCCTGCACACCCCTGTTTCCCTCCTTTTCATCCTTCCCCATCTTACCTCCCTCCTTCTTATCTCTCTTCTTTCCCTTTTCCCTACCCCCTCTCCAGCATCCCGTGAGCACTCCCTCCCTCCCTCCCCTCGTCCCTCCCCCATGTCCTCTTTCTACCCTTGCTCCATGTCCAAAGGGCGCTCACTCAGGCCCTGACCACATCACACAGACATAGTTTTCCTTTGTGCCCAGTTTTCCTTTGTGTCTATCTGCAGTCTTTAAGAAAAGAACCTTTGGAAAACCTAGGCTCAGAGAGGACAAGTAAGCTACCCAATGCTGTATGGCCTGTTCCTGGCAGAGCTGGATCTATAAGCCATGTCTCTCAGACTCTGGGTCCCTTTCTTTTTCCACCACAGATTTCCAGACGTTCCAGCTGCCTTTCTTTTTGTGCCTCTTGCTGTCTTTCTCCCCCACAGCCAATCCTTAGGTGAGGGTGAACCTGAGGCCTCCTACAGCCAATCCCGCCATCCTCACTGGGCCTGCATGTTTCCCAAGTTCCTGCTTTTCCAGATCACCTTGCAGTCCTCATATTCCACCCTGCCTGAGAGTCCAGTGTTTTTCAGATGTCTGCATCCTACAGGACAGCCCCTACCAGGCCCCAATCCCTCCACTGCCCCTCTCAAGCTTAGCATCTGTGTCAGTGTCCCATGGCTGCTGTAACAAAGTGCCACAGACTCAGGGCTTAAACAACAGACATTGATTCTTTCCCAGTCCTGGAGGCCAGGAGTCTGCAATCAAGGGGTCAGCAGGGTCACAGCCCCTCTGAAATCTCTCTGGGAGGCTCTTTCCTGCCCCTTCCTGCTTCTGGTGGCTCCAGGCATTCCCTGTCCTGTGACCATGTCCCTCTGATCCCTGCCTCCCTCTTCACACAGCCTCCTCCAAACAGTGATCTTTAACTGGCACAATTTTATTCTTTACTTTTGTCATCAGCTAGTATGGAGATTTATAGGAAATAAAGGGATTTATAGGAAATAAAGAAAGCTACATTTCCCCTCCCCTCAGATCTGAGTGGTTCTGAATAAATATAGAGCCAACTACAATCGATGCACTTGTTGTGTGCACATCCCTAAAAGATCCCTCCTGACTAGAGTATAAAACTCACAGTCTTTTGCTGCTGGCCTGGCCACAAACAAGCTCTCTATTCTCTTATCTCACCACTGCCCTTCTAATTCCTGCATTCCAAGTGCTCTAAATTTCTCTCTAAATCTGGAAACCAAAAGTTGATTCACTCCTCTGTGACACTGTGTGCCATCTCTGGATCTGGAGTGTCCTTTTCCTGGGCTGTACATGGCAACCAGCTACTCATTCGCTGACATAAAGAAAACAGCATTTTCTTCCCAACTCTGTCACTGCACTTATATTTTATTCTGGCTCCGGTTTTACATATCTGTCTGCTATCACATGAGCTTGGCCTGCTTCTGAGTGTAAAGTGAGGAGACAAAGCATCACTAGCAATGTTCATTGAATGAATTAACTGATGGCACTCATAAAATCTTATGACAGAATTGTCCTGTGTTTATAGTATCTTTCCTTTTAAATACCCCCTTCACCTTATGTTTGTCAGATAATTGCTTTAAGTTCACTTTGTTAGTCACAAGAACTACATAGCTATGGTTAGTGGAATTTTAGTTCAAATAAAAGCATTTAAATGTATGATGCTAATGGCCATTAATATTCTCTTTTAAACATGCTTCTCAGTTTAAAACAAGGATTTTCAAATAAATCATTATCATTCAATAAAATTTCTATTTCTTAGAACTTTCTGCTTTGACCCTGAATAAAGACAAAAGACTCAAACCTTGTTTTGGGACGGGTTTATGCATGGCATCTTAGAATATAACTTTTATGCTTAAATGAAATAAACCAAGAATAGTTTAAGGAGGAAAAAAAAGCAAGGTGAATAGTTTAGCAAAATTTGGCCTTTCAATATGTTCCACAGTATTGCCCTAAAGTATAAAGGGAAAATTATTCCCAGGAAACTTGGCATTAAGTACTTAACTTTAAAAATTGCTAGCTTTATATGAACCAGAACATAACAGTGTTTATAATATCTTTAGAGACTACTTTCAATCGGCATAGATTAGCTCGAATGAGGTAGTGCCATACATTTTGTGTAAATATATGATTTTTTTCCCCAGATGAGCTCAAAATGTTAAAAGGAAATTTAATCTGTAGTATTCCAAAGGACACTATATTTACAGACAGAAAACCTGAGTTTTAAACCCACGTTTACCATTTGCTACCTGTATGACCTTCAGCATCTTAACTTCTCCAGGAATGAAGAAGTGTGATAGAGGCTCTCCAAGGTCATGTGTTGAGTTGTGATTTGGTGGTGTCTAAATCAAAACCTACAAGTAACAGATTAAAGGAGGGGAGTCATAGCAAACTGAAGAAATGGAAAATGGAATAAATACAATTAAAAGGCATAGATTTCAAAAGCCAGGCAATCAGCAAACCATTGAAGTTTGTGCGAAAATACTACACCTTTAGGCATATTTTCAATAAAACTAATACCATCTTAGCTTTTTCTCTTGAAATTTTATAACATATTTTCAGACTAGGGCAATATTTTTAGATTTTTAAAATCTAGGTCAATTCTAAAAAATATATATGTGTGTTTGTATCCACACATGTGCGCACACACACAGACACACACACACAGTCCAGTTCACATTCCAATTATCATGAGTTCTATGTTGAAAATTCCAAGGTCACAGTGTCATACCATTTCTTTTATTATCCTTCTTTATTTTGTTTCTTTTTTTTGCTTTACAGTCTAATGCAAGGGAACCCAAAGTGGAATATGTGTCACTCTGTGGAGGCAAGATAGTGCATTGTAGTGAAAGAAGAAAACATTTGAACTTCCGGTAGTATTTATTTTTATATCATTGTTTTCTAATTTATATTAAAAGTTTTATAAGGGTCATAATGATATAGACTAGTACACCTATAACGATTTCAATAAATGATATACAGAAATCATAAACAAATGACTGAAGGTTTTATACTGATAGGGCTTTGTGGAGAAGCTAAAGGGAGAAGTGCCCGTCATCCAAGATTTCTTTCCTCTGAGATGTGTCTATCAATTTATCTATCTAGATACATATCCAGTTCATATACTTATGTTTTATTATAAAAGTTAAATATTTTCAATAAAGAAAATTTGGAGAGTACAAAAGTATGTAGGGGGAGAGGTAAATGACATAATCCGTATGTTTCACCCCCAAGGCACAGTCACTGTTCTCTCAAGATCTTAATTGGTAAAAGGCTATTATAATTGTACTTGCCCAGTATAAGTACCAAAAAGATGAAAAACTTCTAAAAGTATTATTTTTTTCTTTGGAGAATTGAATTAATTCTCGTAACATACTTTTTAAGTCTTTATTAGAATGTACTATCAGAAAGTGAGGGTTGTCGTTATTTAAGCCTTTTGTTTAACTAAATTGGCATCTTAGTTTAGAATACATCTTAAGGATGTTATTTAAGATATGTACATAAATTTGTAGCTAGAAGAAGTGACTTTCTTTTTTAATCCTTCAAAAATCAGCAGAACCAGGTTGACCAATCATCAAAGCAATTATTCTTATATAGTTAAAGTCACTGCTACAGCATTAATAGAACTTTCCATAGTTCTTTCTCTATACAATCTCTGAGCCTGGTTCCCAGAGGAGCAGGGCTTTTGGTCATTTTTGTTGTGATTTTGGATGTCATGGACATTAGGCATCATGCTCTCCAAATATAATAAAGATATTTGGTGGGAGAGAGCAGTTTCTCAGAATGACTTTTACTTGTATTTTTCCCACCTGGAAAAGGGGACTTGGTTCTCATTCTCCTTTATTCATGCATATATTTAATGCAATAAATATTTAAGTGATTCAAATATACAAAACACTCTGCCAGATATAATCTGGATATCCTGGACAACCTTTTCTGTCTGCATTTTACTTTCAAAATGTCTTGACTCACTATTTTCCATGGACTTTGCTATGTATCTTATTAGCATCCTATCAGCATGAAATTTATCTATGTGCACTCTCTTGGGAATAGATGTATTTTAAAGTTTTAGTTGCTATAATATTTTGAAACTTTTTAGTTTGATTTGTAAGATACATATTGTAGAAGTTATTTGTTTTTCCTGAGTTACTTTGGCTTCAAAGAGAATGAGGTGAGCATGAGAACCAAAGTGCAATCCTAAACCAGAACTTGACAAGGCCAAGATTGAAATTGAGATTCTATGCAATGACTTTCATGGTTAATGTCTTGTAAAATATAAAAGTCAAAGATTACTTCCCAAATGTGCAGAACTTTCAAAAGAAAACAAATGATTAAATCCCGTAAGCACCTAAGTCTTTTTGATAACTTTTTCTCTAAACATTATCAATTATTGCTTAAATCAGTAATTCTTATGTACTATTATTCCACAAAACAAACCATAAATGTTCTTCTAGTTAATCAAATACGTGATCTTCCTAACTTTTCTGAAAGCATTATTTTAATGGATATCATTTTCTAAATGTATATTTCTCTTCTTTGTTTCCTAATGTTTCCTCATCTTTAAAATGTGGATAACACTAAGAGCTGTTTCCTATTATTGTTGAAAGGATTAAATGAGTCAAGATATGCAAAGTGCAAAGTGCTGTGAATAGTGCCTGATGTGTGTGCTCCAAATACTACATTTTTTCTTTAACTACTGATAACTAATTACTTTCACTTACCTTATTGTCCTGGGAGACAATAAAATTTGCAAATCAGTATCAATTGAATACAAATGAAATTAGGAAACAACCATGCATCTTTGTTCAGCATTTTGTTTCTTCACTTGGACAACCATGCCTGTGATATTAATTCTATATTACCCAAATTATAAATTGAGGAATAAAATTTCCCCCAATTGCATATAATTACATTAAATGAACAGACGATTTTCTGCCATAAGCAAGTACTCTAAACCTGAACGTATTTCAGAAACACCATTTAAATTTTTCCTTGAATTTTCTTCTGTTGGAAGCCTCTTTATATTTGAATGTACACATCCCAGGATCATTAGAAAATCCTAGCTAAGGCCGGGCGTGGTGGCTCACGCTTGTAATCCCAGCACTTTGGGAGGCCAAGGCGGGCGATCACAAGGTCAGGAGATTGAGACCACGGTGAAACCCCGTCTCTACTAAAAATACAAAAAATTAGCCGGGCGTAGTGGCGGGCGCCTGTAGTCCCAGCTACTTGGAGAGGCTGAGGCAGGAGAATGGCGTGAACCCAGGAGGCGGAACTTGCAGTGAGCCGAAATTGCGCCACTGCACTCCAGCCTGGGTGACAGAGCGAGACTCCGTCTCAAAAAAAAAAAAAAAAAAAAAAAAGAAAATCCTAGCTAAGATTGGGGGCCAAAAGTTTTTCCAGAAGCTTGTCCTCTACCTTGAAGTTGCCTACCTTTTCTTCTCACCACATACCAGAGTGCAGGGGGTGGCTTCCAGTCATATCTTTCTCCTCTGCCTCAGTTTCCCTGTCTTTGGATCCATTAATAGAGGAAAAGAAAGGCAGATCTCATTGATGGAGTGGAATGATACTTTCCCAGCAGTGAGAACTTTGTCTGCCCTGTCCTTGGTCGGAAAAGTTACTTTCATCTTCCGCTTTTACTTTCACATTGAGAAGCCTTCACTTCAGATTCTTCTCTTTCTTTGTTAAACAGCCCCAGCACCTTGATTTGGTCCTTACAAACTCCAGGCCATATGCTGCTAAAGGAAACAAATCATTTTCCACAAGAATAATATTTAAAAACTTTAAAATAACTTAAATAACTTAATTTGACTGGTTTCAAGTTCAGTGTTTTTTTGTTTTTGTTTTTGTTTTGAGGGGAGTTTAATTCCACTGCTGACAATTATATTGGGATCATGTGGTTTGACAAGCACTGTGTCTCTCTCTCTTTTCAGGCTGTCCCATTTTCTGGATTCTCACATTCAGAAATATTTGGCTATTACCAAACACTCAGATTTTCTAGCCTCTCAGCTTAGATTTCAATAAAAATTGCAGGAACTTTTTTTTAAAGAGTGAGAAAGAATAGCTAAAGAGAGTCTGAATAGTTTAAAATTAAGCCCTGGTCATATTGGTCACTGTTTATTTTCATGGTTATGAGATGCTTGTCTTATTCAATGTGGTAAAAATCCAATACCTTTAGGCAGTTGGCCCAAGTTTGATTTTTAGGCATTTTGATTGATAAATTGAATTCTATGTAACCTTTACAGGATTCCCAACTCCATTATCATGTTATTACTTTCGTAATGTGTTTTGAGCACTGCCAATGTGTTCAGAATTGAAAAGCATATTAAAGTGGGCCTATTCCCACAATGGTCTAAACATTTTAGCTGAACTTTTTATTTTTCCACCTCTGTACATTTTGAAAATGCTGCCGTGTATTATTATTCCCAAAACAGATAGAAGTTCCTTTCAAAGTAAGTGTTATTTGAGCGTTTTCATTTGCTAACGTTGCTAGACTCTGAATGACACTCTTTGGTGGTCCTTGGGTAGCCTAAGGTGACAGCCATCATCCCATTGTCATGCCTTTCAAAATGTTTGGGCATATTATAAGAAATGATCTTTGAAGTGTCCTTATTTTTCTCTAATATCTATTTAAGAAAAACAGCCATTTTTTTGTTTCAAACTCCTAAATTTTCTTGTTGATTGAAGTCCATTTTTAGTAAAGGATGTGTCCATCTGAATGCATTATGACTTTCTCAAGATTAAGAGGCCAGAAACCAGAATAAATGCCTTTGTCTTTCAAGTGTTTCCTTCATTTAACTTTGCTAATCATTGAAGATGGCGCTCCAGTTGTTCATTTCCCAGGGAAACATCCAAGAGTCACTTTAAAGTGATTATCTTTTTATCTTCGGGCTCATTGAATCATTCAATCCTTATGCTGCTTCCAGGCCTGAAAGACTATTATCCCTGAGATTTTGACTATATAATAATAGATTCAAGATATCCAAAGTTTAGTTATAATTTGCATGTCATTCACTTATCTAAGAGGCACCGAATTTTACACTGACTTTCAGTTTCCATTTTGTCATACTAGGCTTGTCAAATTTGGGAAAACTATTACTTAAGTTTCACATAGAACCATTTAGGCTGATTTGAAAAACTGGTCTACTCAAACTGATTACGGCACGTATTTATTCCTTAATTTTCACTCTCATGGCTCAAACCTATCGCCGGTTATGAATACATTTGGAAACAGTTTGTTAGTCTACTAAATTGCAGAAGTGAGAAAAATTTTATGTCACCATTTGGTAACTTAAAAACTTGACTGGTGACATTTATTTGACCTGTTCAAAGATCAAAGTAAAGGAATAGCTCTATCATTGTTTTTACATTGACAACAACCAACCACTGACACATGCTTGACCTTTATTAAATGATTAGTTGAAATAAGCAAAAAGCACTTTCCAGTTATGAATTGGTGCCTTTGGGATAAATGAAAGAGTAATGCTTATGATTAATGAAGATGATCCTGAAAATTATGGCTCACTATTTGTTCACATTCCAATGGTAAAACCAAATTTATAATCTTAATGCTGTCTTTACATAAAGAACTGTAACTATTTTTCATCACCGTCGCATATTTTTAAATGAAGGAAGCTTTATGGTAGCTGCTGAAATTTGAAGGGAAATAGAAGCATGGTTTAGTAAAAGAATTAATCATTTGCTGACAAATAAATTTTAGTCAGTATGTAATATTGCTAAAAATTGATAAAATAGGGGTTTGGGAGGGAAATTAGCTTAGTATTCAAAAGTGTTATTTAATTCATGATTAGAACCACTCATTTGTGACCAATTTGCTTTTGATCATTTCATTTAGTGGCAGAAGCAAAATTTTAACTTTCCTAAAAATCTTGCCAAATAATTTGAAGAAGCATAAATGACAAAAATTAATGTAAAAATTTAAAGCCAGAATAATTAATAGAAATTCAAAAAGTTCATAAAGACTGCAAAGCTATCCCAAGATTTTCCTGAAATTATTGAGTCTCTTCAGACCTGTTCCACCAATGGTATGTTTTAATAAATAGACAACAATGCTTAAAGGTATATACGAATTTGCCTTTCATCATTGCCATGATGCATAAACATTATTATTTTCTCTACTCTTCCTGAAACACACCCATAAATTATATCTACCTATGAGCATGGAATTCTAACCTCAAAGTATGTACATCTCAGGAATTTCTAAGAATTCTGCTTTATCAGACTTTGGAGTTGGGTGGAAACAGATCAGGATGACAGTGTTTTGTTAACAAGAGGCTCAAACCAACTGAATATTCCCATGTATCGAATAATGACTGGGAAGGGAGTGACCCAGCAGTCCTATAGAATAGGGAAGCAGAGTCTTGTAGGGAGGTAGAAGGTACAACTTGGCTGAAGTGTGAAGTTTTAGTCCCTTTTTGTATTAGTTTCTTAGGGTTGGTGTAACAAAGTACCATAAACTGGGTGGCTAAAGAACAAAAATTTATCCTGTCACAGCTCTGGAGGCTAGAAGCCCAAGATCAAAGTGTTGGCAGGTTGGTTCCTTCTGAGGTCCATGAAAGAATCTGTTCGTTGTCTCTCCCCCAGCTTCTGGTGGCTTCTGGAAATTGTTGGCATTTTTGGCTTGTAGAAGCAGTACCTTGCCCTCTGCTTTCACCTTCAGGCGACATTCTCTCTGTATGCGAGTCTGTCTCTATGCTAGTCATGTTAGATTAAAGCCCACTCTAAGGATCTCATTTTAACTTGGTTGCCTCTTTAAAGATTATATCTCCAAATAATGTCACAGTCCAAAGTATTGAGGGTTCACCATTCAACCCATTACAGAGTTGAAGTTACCTGGGCAAGGAGACTATGCTGGTGGTGCTTAAGCAATCCTAGGCAGGAACCAGATTTGAAACAGGCTAGAGAGAAAACATAATTCCTTACTCTTAGGTTCATTCATCCAATATATGTCCCGTCCAATGGGATGTCCCATCTAATATATGTTGCATGTTTCCCAAGCACTATGCAAGTGCTAGGATACAGTGGTGAACAAACTAGACTTTCTCGACTATGCTCAGTTTACCTTTATAGCCCAATGGCCAGGTCTCTGATGTTCAGAGACAGTTGAATTATAGTCATGGTCAGAAGTCATAAACATACTCGCCTTCAGGTGCCAGGCATGGAATATAGTAACTGAAGCTCATCAGATGTAACAAAAGGTACATCAAAAACTCAGTGGTAACTGGCAACTGAAACTCAGCTTTAGTGTGAGGGAGCATAGCAAATGGAGCAGGCTGTGGCCACTGTGGTATGCCCATCCTGCTTAAGGGGGACATCCCTCCTGATTGCGGATGCATGGGCTGTGGTAGACTTCTGCATATGCTTCCCTTTTTCAAAAGAAATTGAAAATCTGTATTTTATATAAAGTCTCCTGATTTTTAAATGTGGGCATCTTACATATCAAGTAGCCATCTAAGACATATCTGCTGATGCATGTGGCCTTGCTCTGTTGCTTTATACCTTCAGCTTAGAGAAAGGAACACATCATCTGGAGTCTGATGGCACAACAGCTGTAATCGCGAATCATATCAGGAGGGGAACTTGAGGGTCTTCCTTTTAACACTTTGCCAAAAGTGAATGGCATGGAGTGTGTTCCAGGTAGTTTGGAGAAGACCATAGGACAAGGGTTGTTCTGCCACCCACATCAAAGGAAGATGAAAAATGGAAGATAAATCAGGCTGTCAAAGAGAAAGTAGATTGTATTTCACAGGAGGGCAGAATCACTGCAGTCAGGGGCCAGCATTCCTACAGATAGACCCTGGTCTATAACCAGCATCCAATCATGTTAAATAACTGAGCTGTTTGCCCATGTTTATGTATTAGACTTGCCCTAACTAGGTCAATAAACTCCTCACATACCATCTGAAGACTAAACTTGTGTTTTTTCTTTTAATCTCTCCTCTTCATAAAAGTATGTACATTTACAAACTTTGCTTGATTTTTCTTTTTCAATCTGAAAACAATTAGATTTTTTTCTGAAGTGTTAATAAATAATGGAAAATATCTAGTTGTTATCTTTACTTTTGCTAAAAGCTTATTTAACAGGGATTCAGAATGCCTCCATTATATAAATATGTTTGTTATAAAAGGATTCTAACTTGAGATGAGATCATTTTACTTGGGGAGGCAAGGATCCAGCCATTTGAGCTTCCTTCTTGTGCACATTTTTGGAAGGAACATAAACCTTTGGATGTAGGGTGGTGAAAAATTCTGAGAAAACGGCTGGCAATTGCAATGGCCCATATTCTACCCTATGGTGGCAGAGTCTGGAGAACAACAGATATATAGGTTGATGAGATAGGCAACTTTGTTGAAAAGTAGCCTTTTCCCAGGATAATTCTGGGAAGGAGGCCATATGGCATGAATCAGTGTAACTAAGTCTTCTCAGTATCGCTTTATCCTTTTTTATATTACCTGTGCCACTGAACTAATGTCTCATTAGGCCTGTGTAAAAAATACCACTACCTTTCTCAAGTTCAACTTCTGATTTAGATGAAAGTACATATCTGAGCAGTTGAATCAAGGAGTAAACAACTAAATCCCATTTCAGTATAATCTGTATTTCATGGTGTTTTAACAGGTCAACAGCTTCCTGTGAAGATTGCTTTATTTAGGTGTTTTCCCCAGATTTTGGGCATGATTTTGTCTGAACCAAATGGCAATGAGAATTTTGCTGAAAACTGCACTTAATTTACATCTTTATATCAGTTATTTTCCTTCACAAATATAAATATGAATGATATACATTTCTGAGCAATAAAATAGTGAAGAAAATAACATTATATGGTGATTATACAGCAGTAACAGATTAGCTACTGTAGAAGATTAAAACACACATGCACATGCAACAAAAACTAGGAGCTACCTCTGACTTTGAAGATTTCAAGATATGTTTACATCCAGATATAACTTCAAGAACTTCTAGAAACAAGCAAAAGATAATATACAATCAATTCAAGGTGTATTGAAGGCTTGAATTGCTTTCTGGATTTCCAGGCTCTGATAAAAATCATGGTCTGTGTTAATCATAGAAGTGTCATAGAAGAGATGGAACTTTAGCTGTGCCTTAAGTTCGTGCAAAATTTAGATTGCAGGATAGCGATTACGGAAGGTTGGGGCTCTTAATGCTAAAGTTGGGAGAGTTTGCAGGGTAGTAGGGAGGGGACCTCAAGTAGAAGGTTCTTCATTCTGAGTCACAATGAGTCATAGTAATAGATGATATGAAACAGTAATGTCAGGCCATTTGCTGTCCTAGGACCTATTCAGGAAACCATGTTTTATTGAGTCATCATGTTTCCTGAGTCTCTTTCAAATTTGTAGCAGCTTCTCAGTCTTTCCCTGTTTTTCATGACCTTGACATTTTAAAGAGTCATAACCAGTTTTAATTTCTCCTTGAATAGTCTTATAACAAATATTTTCATTTATAATGTACCAGGAAAAAATCATAATCATTTTGTAAGCATTGTTCATTAAAAATTGCTGCCAAATTTCACTATTTGAGCAGAGAGAAGTAGTATTTTCTAGTGTATGGCTTAATGCCTTCAACAATGTAATGTGAAAATTTTTACCTTTATGCCATCTCAGTATCCCTCCATTTCTGGAGGAATATGTGCTGTCTCAGTCAGGTTGGGCGGCTATAAGAAAATATCATAGACTGGGTGGCTTAAACAACAGAAATCTATTTTATCATAGTTTTAGAGGCTGGAAGTACAAGATCAAGGTGCCAGCATTATTAGTATCTGGTGAAGGTCCTTTCTCTGGCTTGCATACCGCCACTTTCTTGCTGTGGCTTCACATGGCAGGGGGAGAAAAAGAAAGAGAGGGAGCTTGGAAATTACATAGCTAGAGATGATGTCCCACTTATTAATACAATTCTGGATGGCCCAATGGATACTCTATTTGCCATAGCAATTTACTTGGGCATCACAACTACTGCAGTGGGCATGGGATGCTAGCAGCCTTTCGGACCTCTGCCAGTGATGCCTCTGAAATCCGCATGTTGTTTCCAAGACTCTACCATCTGCACATGAATTGATTCTCAACACCCTTTTCTTCACTCTCCTCCGAATTGCAGTCTCGCACAGGTGCAGTTCATTATCAGGGCCTAGGTCATATGCCTGAACCTAGCTGAAAAGGATGCTGAGAAAGCAAGTTTCTGACATGATGCAATGGGACTCAAATAGTGAGAGATGCCTGCAAACAGAGGAAGGGTATTCCAAATGCACCAAATGATCAGAGAGCTTGTAGAAATGGCAATTTTACATCCCAACATATGCAATAACCACACCTTACTGATTTATCCCTCTTAATAATGGCCACCTCCGCTGACTCCAACTCCCTGTTCCAATAAATAACTTAGCAATGGACAATCTCTTTCTATGGGATATATCCGGGCTATAAGTACTTACCATATATAATACCTTATTTTATTCCTATTCCAATAAATAACTTGACGATGGACATTCTCTTTCTCTGGGATACATCTGGGGTATAGTACTTAACATATATAATACCTCATTTTATTAAACACTGTCATGCTTCTCTTGAGCATGTCTGTACCAGCAGTGAGTGTGAATATCAGTTTTTCCAAATGTTTGCCAAATATTTGTATTATGTGAGATGTTTTCTGATTGATGTTTCAATTATATATGTCTGATTATTGGTGAGGTTGGGCGTCTTTTCATATACATTTTAGATATTTGGGTTTCTACTTCTTTTATGTTTTATTTATATCTGCTTTTTTTTTTTTTTTTTTTTTGAGAAGGAGTCTTGCTCTGTCACCAGGCTGGAGTACAGTGGCATGATCTCGGCTCACTGCAACCTCCACCTCCCAGATTCCAGCAATTCTCCTGCCTCAGCCTCCCAAGTAGAGACTACAGGCACGTGCCACCACACCTAGCTAGTTTTTGTATTTTTAGTAGAGACGGGGTTTCACCATGTTGGCCAGGGTGGTCCCAATCTCTTTTTTTTTTTTTTTTTTAAAAGACGGAGTCTCGCTCTGTCGCCCAGGCTGGAGTGCAGTGGCGCGATCTCGGCTCACTGCAAGCTCCACCTCCCGGGTTCACGCCATTCTCCTGCCTCAGCCTCCTGAGTAGCTGGGACTACAGGAACCCGCCACCACGCCCTGCTAATTTTTTTGTATTTTTAGTAGAGATGGGGTTTCACCGTGGTCTCGATCTCCTGACCTCGTGATCCACCTGCCTTGGCCTCCCAAAGTGCTGGGATTACAGGCGTGAGCCACCGCGCCCAGCCGGTCTCAATCTCTTGACCTCGTGATCTGTCCACCTCGGCCTCCCAAAGTGCTGGGATTACTGGTGTGAGCCACCGTGCCCAGCCTGCTTTTTTATCTATTGGATTTTCTGTCTTTCTTTTGTTAATTTATAAGTCCTTTTGTAGTAGTTTAGATATTAATCCTTTGTGTTTCAAAGACTTTGCAAGCATTTTCTCCTAGCATATCACATTTTGTAACTTTGAGATATTTTGTTAAGAAAATTTTAATTTTGATATTTGATTTTTTTTTTTAACCTAATGCTTTGTCATCTTGGGGTCTTGTTTAAGGTTACAAAGCAAGTCTCCTCCTTTTTTTGCCTTTAAAATTTCTATCTTTAGAGTTTTACCTTTCGCATTTGTTCATTTAATCCATCAGCCCTTCCACTATACATGGAGTGAGATAGGAGTCTTGCTTTATTTTTCTCTATATTGAGTCAGTTTTCTCAATGCCATCTACTAAGCTATATCCCTCTGATTTGTGGTGCTTTTATTTTCGGTATTTAAATGAGTCTTTTTTTTTTTTTTTTTTTTTGCTTTCTAGTCTGTTCATTTTCTTCTGGTGTATAAACTTTAGTATAATATTATTATTTTAAAAATTATTTCTAGGGCTCTGCAGAATTTCTTGATCTTTTGTTAGGTACGTTCTTTGTCTTTTTTGTTGTTTTCCAGAATGGACTTCCCTACTGATGGATTTTTCATTTTTTATATAAATTTAAATAATTTGTTAGTTTTCTTAGAAATTTCCTATACAATTTAATTGTAATTATATTTATAGATTTATTCAGGTAGCATTGTCATCCTTTCACAAACATAATGTTTCCTCCATTTTTTTCTGAGTCTTTGAGTTTTAAAAGTTTCTTTTTAAAGGTCATGGGCATTTTTAAATAAATAATGGCTAGATGTTTGATAGTTTTATTTATATAGTGAATAAAATCTCATTTTCTATTTGATTTTTAGATGGGTGGATAGTAATCCACACAGATAATTTAAAGAGCTAAAAAGAGCTCAACTAAAAAATTCTTGACACCCAGACCGTTCACCCAAACCCTCTCATGCTCTTATAAATCAAAATTTTCTGTCTTCCTAGCATTTTGTTGCTATTTTAAAATATTGTATTCTCAGAACTATCCACATCTCCTTTGATTCTGTACATCTCTGAGTCTGGGTTCAGGGAAAGGCCCCAGTTGCCTGTGTTTGTTTACTGTCTTATCAAGAACGCTTCATTTTATTTTCCTCATTTATTTTTGGAGGAAAGGTGATGAGGGTCAGTGGTTACTGACTATTCTATTTGGACCTGCTTGCCCATCCCTCAGTTTTTCTTCTCAGGTTATGTTTTGACAGTACAATTACTGGAAGATCATTTATAACACTTTTCCTTATTAAATATTCATATTCCTGTGTTGTTCAGTATGTATATCCCAAAGTACCCCAAAGAAATTCTTTTCTGAGATTTTAGATTGATTTTGTATTTCATGACAATGATTTCAGGGTTCATAGCCTGAATCATAATTTCAGCTGTTTCAAACTCACAAATCAGTATTACTAAGGTGGATCTAAAGAACTGAAACACTTTTATTGCAAATGTAAGTGATAATATGGGCCTCAGGATTGCCCTGGAATATGTATGAGAACCAACCACTTAGGAACAAATATTCTGCTGATAACAGCCAGCCAGCCAGCCAAACGCAGCCCCTGATAAAGATAAATAACCTGTACTCAGGGAAATTTTTTGCATCATTAAACATGGTGAGCATATTAGCTAGCAGGGGGTGGAGTCGAGTCCCCAAAGAGATAAATCTAAATTATGTGCGCTGCAGTGATCATAACAGTAATGCACCATCTTGGCTAACTAGCTGACATCAATGGGGAAGGGAATTTCAGATTTAAATGAACCAAACTAAAAAGCATTTCAGTGCACATACAGATTAATTGGAGCATATTCATGAACTTTTCAGCCCTATTATGCCTCTTTTTTTTTTTTTTTTTTTTTTGACTGGTGCCAAATACAAAGAGCTTAGAATTTTCCTGTCAAATCTTGCATCTTTGTTTCTTCTTTTCATTTTCTTATGTGGCTTGATTAATTACTCCCCAATTTGCTCTCCATTAATCTCCCTCCTACACGGTTGTATCAGTACTTGCCAAAATCTCTTTTCTTTGTATGTGACTAAGATGGATAATATAAGTTTAGTGACACTTCTGTTAAATGAGTCAATGAAGTAGTCATTTGTTAATACTATGCTTTTGAAATGCAGAAAATTCCAAATTCAAAGTTAAGAAGTACTGTTAATTGTGTCAGAAAAAGCATCTTGTTGATAATATGACCAATTTGGAAAGTCTGAGAAAGACTTATGATGACCAAACTAGATTTTGTTATTCTCTGTTATTTGTGTTAGACAATCTTTTGAGATAAGGGACCTAGCTATATTCAAAGGGTCACAATATCTGATTTTGTTTCATTCAGTTTTCTTTGTTTTGCAAAAATTTGTAGTACTATATTGACAAACAGAGAAAGAAGACACTATTGGTTTGTGGAGACACATTAGTCAATATTTGAAAATATGTTTTTCCACATTTTGAATAGATAATAAAGTCAGCTCCTGCTAGGCTGTAAGATATACATGACCGTGTCTGTTTTGTCTGTTTTATTTATAGTCAATGTTCCAATATACAGCACAATCATGGAATAGTTAGGTATGCAATAAATATTTGTTGAATAGATGGACAATTTTCAAAAATGATTTTTTTTTGTCTAGAAGGAATAATTTATGTAAATTGGAGATAGTGAGTGGCATAGCAGTAAAAATTGACTTATAATTTTAACCAGAGAGAAAACTACTTGCAGCAGACACCACCAAACCATTTCTCACTGATTGCCTTTTCACATATTTAGGACTACGCCACCCACTCAGGTTCATGTTTAAGGTTTATTTATTAAAAGCAAATTGCCCAAATAGCCAATGACAGAAAGATCTCTAGAAATAATCAAGGTTTAAATTGCATTTTAACCACTTACTGTAGAATGATTTCAGTGGATCCTTTAACCTCTTTCTGTCTCATTTGACTGTTCTTCAAATGGGTGGCAGGATACTTACCAGCTGGCAGTGTTGTGAGAGTTATGTGAAGCACCTAGCACACTACACAGAAGGTATGTGCTACTCTTCATTTCCCCTTCCTCGCTCTCCCAACCACAAGACATTTTCTCTTTCTTTCTTTCTTGCTTTCTTCTTTTTTTTTTTTTTGATGGAGTCCTCCTCTGTGGCCCAGGTTGGAGTGCAGTAGCATAATCTCTGCTCACTGCAACCTCCACTCCACCTCCTGGGTTCAAGCTATTCTCCTGTCTCAGCCTCCCGAGTATCTGGGATTACAGGCACACACCACCATACCTGGCTAATTTTTTTGTACTTGTGGTAGAGACAGGGTTTCACCATGTGGGTGAGGCTGGTCTCAAACTCCTGATCTCAGGTGATCCACCCGCCTCAGCCTCCCAAAGTGCTGGGATTACAGGCATGAGCCACCGTGTCCAGCCTGCAAGACATTTTCTAAATAATAAATTTTTATTTAAAACACTAAGGATCCCATAGATAAATAATACTTTTTATATTTAGTTGTTCTTCTTTTTAAAGATGCCAGAAACATGACCATGTATAAGAATGCTAAAGCATAAACCAGGAGCCTGTGACGTTGAAAATAAATAAGATTTAAAGCATACCTTTTCTATCCCATCTTTGTTTTGTTAAAAAAACAAAGATTATTAAAAAACTTAACCTAATCTTTTCTCCTCATTACTGAGTAGGTCGCTTCTTTCCAACTCATCTGAAATCTGTTACAAATCAATTCATGATCCTAGTGCCTCAGCCTCCGGTAGTTTCTTTTATACATTTCTGATCTGGTATAATTTTTGCATGCCTCAACAACAGAAATGCATTAATGAAAGGTGTTTATGCTCTTCTGCTCCCTTGTGTATGTCTACAAAATGGGGAATACTAACAGCACTCATGCCTTTTCCTCTTGACTTTCTTCTAATAAAATATTTCCTACTCACTGCTCCTGTGCTCTCACTTTCCCTGAGTGCAAGCACACACTCACGTGAGCAGGAAAATAACCAAGTTGCCTGTTTTCATAGCAACACTCTCCCCTTTCTGACAGAATATTTTTCTACCAAATTCTCCCTTAGGGTAATCAAATCAAATATTTTAAAACACATCTATACCTATCTAGGCTGTTAAATAGAAAGTTAAATAAGTTTATCATTAAAAGCAGAAGGGTCCAGTTAGAGAAAAGGGAATAAAAAGTCAGCAAATGAAATTATTGTGGCAGTTACCTTGCTCTGTTTACATGTACTCTGAATAAAATGTCTAGTTTGGCTCTTTTTCCAAATAAAATTAGTAAAGAAGTTAGATTCATTTGGATAGTTTTTATTTTTCTTTAACTTTGGTTTCAAGAGACTTAGCCCAGTATAATATAACTAGAGATTCAGCACTGGGAATGATTATTGGGCATGCAAAATTCATGCGGTGTGGGAATCAGATCTATCTCAGTTTAATATAAGCTATTTAGGGCTACATATTTAATACCCAGTATAAGAATCACAGGAGAGGGGTACCCATCTCTTGAGTTCTCAGTTTAGAACCAAGTTCTAATTATTCCCACTTTCCAACCTCCTCATTGCCCACAGCTGTTCTTTTCCTAGTCGTACCTTGTTGAAAAAGTAGACCTCAGTGTCCATTGATGGTGATCCTGATTCTTCTCTGCCTTTTCACTCATCCCTTAGGGCCCCTGACAGTAAATACTTTTCCAGGGCTCAATTTGGAACTTATCTCTGTTCAGGCACAAGAACAATACAGTGGTGATAGAAGGAGAAAGAGATGTGTTCTTCGTCTCTCTGTAGCAAAGCTGTAAGAAAGGCACGTAAAAAGCTTTTCCTTTTGTCTATGGAGAGACATTTTGTGTCTTACACGGTTTGGCTCTGTGTCCCCACCCAAATCTCATCTCAAATTGTAATCCCCACGTGTGGAGGGAGGAACCTGGTGGGAGGTGATTGGATCATGGAGGCGGCTCCCCCATGCTGTTATTGTGATAATGAGTGAGTTCTCATACAGTCTGATAGTTTAAAAGTTTGTGGAAGTTCCTCCTCCTGGCTCTCTCTCTCCTGCTGCCTTGTGAAGAAGGTACTAGCTTCTTCTTTGCCTTCCACTATGATGGTAAGTTTCCTGAGGCCTCCCCAGCCCAGCAGAACTATGAGTTAATTAAACCTTTTTCCTTTATAAATTTCCCAGTCTCAGGCAGTTCTTTATAGCGAGTGTGAAAAAAGCCTAATACAGTCTCTTTATGCATACCATTTTATATCTCAGTTTAAAATAATAACATGAAAAACAGATTTCTTACATCTTTGCTATAAGAACCTCTGATAGAACTATCAAGTGCATTACATTCTTATGAGATAACTCTTTGTAAATAGAAATGAATCAACTATGTCTATCATTAGTTTGATTGCTTTTTGATAATTTATTCATCATAAATTTTTCTTTTTCTTTACCCTGTCCATAATTTAGACCTTTGTTGTCATTATGCTCATTTTCCTTTATTCCAGTAGGAGCTCTGAAAAATATTTTTATATCAAATTACTTTTTTTTTCTTTAAGACAAGAAAGAGTACAGAACATTAGAAACTTTCAGATATTTGTGTGGTTTATACATTGCATAACTCTGGGGCAAAGTTTGTGTAGTCAGCCAAGTATGGGTTTAAATCTTGCCACAGAGAGAGACAAAATAATATAATTATAACTGGTTTGCTTGAATCAAGTTTCAGACATTGTCCAAACATTGCATTTGGTTTTGGTTGTCTCATAAAATTCTTTTAATGTCTAATCTTTATCAGGCAGTTCCATCTGCCTTTCTCTTTTTAAAAAGTTATCAACTAAGATAATGTATGTACTATGGTTTAATATATAGTGCAAGTAAAGCACTCAATATGGTAGCTACTATTGTTATTGTTCTTATTATAACATCTCAGAATATCAACTACACTTGTTTGAAATATGCTGTAGTTCATGGATTTGAGGATTGGTATCTTTCGACAATTTTGGGAAAATTTCAGTCATTATCTCTTCAAATATTCCTTGCTTCCATTCTTTCTATGGATTCCCTCTGAAATTGTGATGAATGAATATTGGACGTGCTCATTTATCCTTCATTTTATTCTTAAACCGTATTTCATGTTTTCTAACTCAGTGCTTCATTGAGTAACTTTTATCTGTTTTAGCTTCCAGTTCACGAATTGTTCATTTCCGTCTAATTTACTGTCATATCCTATTCTAATAAATTTCTAATTTCAAAGATATTTTAAATTTCTAGATGTTTTATTTAATTATTCTTTTTTCTGTTAATTTTTGATAATTGCTATTTTAATATTTGTTTTCAATTCTTTTACTTCTTTAAATACATTAAAAATACTTATTTTGTAGTCTATATTTGATAATTCTTATATTTATATGTCTTTTTGTGCCTGGTTTTGTGGATTGCTGTTTCTACTGACCTTGCTCATGGTACCTTGTTTAATCAAGTATTTAGCTTTTTTTTATTGAGAGTTTCTGTTTATTGGAACTTTATCTGTGAGAATTATCTGAAGACTGCATTTCTACTGAGGATAGAAATGCAGGATATTTCTGAGAGTATTTCTACTTGTCAGTTGCCACTTCCAAAACATGTCTGCTTTAAAATATTGACTTGCGTTTTATTTATTTAAATCTTATAGATAGAATCAATATGGGCATTAAAATCCATATGAGAACTGGTTCATGATCTTAATTTCTCATGGGAGGGTTTTTTCCTTCTATTCATAGCCAAAGCAAAGACAGATCATTTTCCTTGTTCTCTTTCTTCACCGGTTAGTTTTCACATTTATTCCTCCTTTCCTTGGTGTTCAGCTTTATTTGTGGGGGAGGTCTTCTTACTCTTGTGCCCCAAAGATCCTTTAGTACTGATATGCTAGAGCAGTGGTTTTCAGTCCTGGGGTGGGAAAGGGAGGCCCCCAGGGAACACTTGGCAAAGACTGGAGACATTTTTGTTTATTACAACTGGGGGAAAGTAGAAGGTGCTACTGGTATCTAGTAGGTAGAGGCCAGAGGTGCTAAATATCCTACAAAGTAGGGGACAGTCCCAACAAAGAATTTTCTAGTGCCCAGGCTGAGAAACCTCATTCTAGGTCAACAGGCTTGGTAAGTGCCCTCAGGGAAGCCAGTCGCTTTAGCTTAAGTCCCTTGAACTCTTACTTCTGCTTAGTCTTGGGGATTTCCTTACTTTCTAGAAAGTTTACTCATGTACTTAAGTGAACCTCAAAATTATTTTAATCACTTTAAAAAATATGTAGTGTTTAGATGATCTTGCCTGTTGTTTTGCTTGAGCTAGTTCTCTCCTCATGCTTTATGGAGAGTGTTCCCTTGTATGGCTGCATGATACTTTGATTAGTCTCTAGTTATGGACTTTAAGGTAGTTTTTAATCATTTGTCACTACAAACAATGCTCCAATGAATGGCACTTTGCATATATGAGAGTGTATCTGTAGAATAAGCACCTAGAAATGTAAATGCTTGGCATATGCATTTAAAATTTTTATAAATGTTGCCATATTTTCCATATAGGATTTATCGGTTTAACCTTCCACTAGCTTCATGAGAGTAACTTTTTCTTACATAGGTTTAAATTCAGACTGATTGGTTTGAAACATGAATCCCAAGATACACAAACAGAAAGAATGAACCTTCAGATACATAGCCATCTGTCAAATTCAACAGTTATCAGGATTTTGCCATATTTGTTTCAGTGATCCCCCTCATCTTATTTTTTTTCTTTTTCTCTCTTTTCATTGCTGAAGTATTTTGAAGATCCAGACATTATTTCATTTCACCCCATATTTCAGCATGAATCTCTGAAACATGTGGACATTTATTGTATAACCACATTATGATACTTGTATAGCTCTATATCATCTAAAAAAAGTCGTAAGGAAATTTCCTCAGATGTGAGGAAAAAATTGTTCTGTTAAAACTGGTTTGTTTGAAATAGGATCATTATAAGATTCACCCATTATGTTTGGTTTTTATGTCTCTTAACTCTCTTTCAAATTAGAACAGTATTCTTTCCTTTTGACCCCCTGCCATTGTCTAGTAGCAACTGGATTAATTGTCGTATGCAGAATGTCCACATTTGGTTTGTCTCTTTGCTTCCTTGTGGTATAATTTAACTTGTTCATCTATCCTTTGTGGAGAAAAATTGACACTTGATATTTGATTAGATTCAGCCTCAACATTTGGCAAGGACAAGTGATGTAATAGACATTACAATATGCATCGAAGCAAGAGACACATAACATCTGCTTTTGTCACTTTGTGTGTCAACTAGCCTGTTGATCGGTGGATTCACGCAGTCACAGGGTGATCTCTCTTGTAATCCCATTTACCTTTTATAAAATGGCTTTACCCATGTGATCACTGGTTGAGTTCATTATTTTATGAGGATTTGTAGAATGGTGATTTAAAAAAACTTCTACCTTTTCTTCCACACTTCTTTTTTTTTTTTTTTTTTTTTTTTTGAGATGGAATCTCACCCTGTCACCCAGGCTGGAGTGCAGTGGTGTGATCTCGGCTCACTGAAAGCTCTGCCTCCCAGGTTCGCACCATTCTCCTGCCTCAGTCTCCCGAGTAACTGGGACTACAGGCGCCTGCCACCATGCCCGGTAATTTTTTGTATTTTTAGTGGAGACGGGGTTTCACCATGTTAGCCAGGATGGTCTCCATCTCCTGACCTCGTGATCCTCCCACCTCAGCCTCCCAAAGTGCTGGGATTACAGGCGTGAGCCACTGCGCCCGGCCTCCACATTTCTTCATTAGAATTCTTCATCAAGGATTGCCTTCCCCCACCAATTAGGGCTAACTAATTTTCTTGAAGTATACCTCATCCAGGAAAGGCAGAATAAATTATTTCCTTGTAACTGCCTGTTTTCAGAATAAGGATTTAGAGCCCTAGTTATTTCCAGTGGTGTCCAATTAGTTTTGTTTAAATTTTAGTTTCTCCCTCTTCTCTTTTTGAGGGGACTATCAATATGAACCCTTGTTTGTTTCGTGTTCTTCCATCATTTGCATTCATTACTCCTTTTCTTTCTTTCTTTTTTTTTTGGTGGAGTCTCTCTCTGTCGCCCAGGCTGGAGTGCAGTAGCACAATCTCGGCTCACGGCAAGCTCTGCCTTCCGGGTTCACGCCATTCTCCTGCCTCAGCCTCCCGAGTAGCCGGGACTACAGGCGCCCACCACCATGCCCGGTTAATTTTTTGTATTTTTAGTAGAGACGGGGTTTCACCGCCTTAGCCAGGATGGTCTCGATCTCCTGACCTCGTGATCCGCCCGCTTCGGCCTCCCAAAGTGCTGGGATTACAGGCATGAGCCACAGCGCCCGGCCCATTACTCTTTTTTAAGCTCAAATTGTCACATATTGGCCAATCCCATCCCCTTCATATTTCCTCCTGTGTCCCTCTGACATGGCCCATCTAGTCCTCGATAGTTTCATTGCTTACTGGCACAACCAGATTTCTCAGGTACATCTTGTATATTTCTGCCCCCACACCTTGAATCAGCTATTACTCATTGGAATTATTATTTTTATTTCTCTTCTTGAGAAAGCTATCGTCTTTTCATAGATTCGAAAGATATTTGTATTTTCTTTTCTCTAAAGTGAGTGTTTTTCATTTTTCCCTGAAGGGTTATTTTTTTCTAGTTAGTTTATATGATTTCTTTGTTATGGTAAAAAATAGCCTATGTCTCTGATATAAACTCGAAATATTAGCCACATTTGCTATTTGCCACTTGACCATTTAAGGCATTTTTATGCCATATATTTTTTAATGTAGTAAAGTTTATTAATTTTTTTCTTTTATGATGCTTAGTTTTAATTCATATTTAATAAATCTTTTCCCAATCTTAGATTATAAGAAATACTTTTTCCAAACATTTTGGGGCTTCATTTTTTAATCTTTTAATAATCTTTGATCATCTGGAATTTATCTTTGTGTAAGATGTGAGATATGGATCCAATTTATTTGTTCCCATATGGCTGAAAAGTTATCTCCATACCATTTATTGAATAATCCATCTTTTTCTCACTATTTGAAGTATCAAGTTTATCACTGAAATTTGCTATGGAATTTTTATTGGAATCCACTGTTCTGTCTTTCCATTCATATAGCAGTACCATATTACTTTACAATATATTTTATTATCTAACAGGTAATATCGTTTTACAAATTTTTCATGGATAATTCTATACAATATTTTTTTCATTTCAGTTTATTGTTTCCAAAGGAAATATATTGGCATTTTAGTTGAGATCATGTTAAATTTGTAGATTAACCAGAGAAGAATATGTCTGTGATGCTGACATCTTATTTAAGACATGATGTGACTTTCAACTCTCCAATTATTTAAGCTTTTTCTGTCACTTCATAGTATTTAAACATTTTTTCCATATACATCATATAGAACTTTTCCCTTTTTTTGGTGTTATTTATGGTATGGGCTCAGCTGCTATTGTAAACAAACAAACAAACAACATACACAAAGCAAAACAAACAAGGTAATTTTATTTTTATGATTCTAGATTTTTCAGAGACTCAGGTTGCTTTTCTCTTCTTGCTTTACTGTTCTATAGGGTGTACTTACTCTTTTGGTAAAAGTCAGTTTAATATCATCACATCTATCTTGGATCTTGTTGGAAAGGGAAAAAGAGTGGTCTAGAATCTTCAAGGAGATGATTAAGACATTTCCCAGATTACCTTTGCTTACCTTTATTGGCTCCCAAAATAAGCATATAGCACACCTAGCTGAAAGAAAGGCTTGCACATGGAGTGTCCGGGTGTTCAGGTGAGCAAACATGTTTATGGTTTAACTCAGAGAGTTCTATTATTTAAAGTAGAAGCAAAGAATAAGTACTGGGGTTGGGGGAAAAATAATAATTTTGTAAATTTTATCTTTTTAGTTGCTAATGAAAACAGATTTTTTTTCCATTATAGCTTTTGAGAGATTGTTGTTTGTAACATGAAGGTTATATTCTACCAATTATTATTATTTTTTGTCAAGTCATCCCCTCATCAAATTATTTTGTTTCACGATAGAGTTCATTTTCTTCAAATATCCAGATTAAAAAGATCATCTGTAAAGAATTATAATTTTATATACTTTATAATTCATATCCCTCTCATGTAATTATATTAACTAACTGCTTTGGCTAGTAACTCCAGAATGATACTAAATAATAGTGGCAATAAAAGATACCTTAATTGTGTTTCTGACTTTAATGGAACAGCTTTCAATATTTCCCTATAAATATGATGTTTGCTTTTAGGTCAAATGTGATATGCATATTATCATATTAAGATATGCATGATATCAGAAAAAAGATAGCTTTTCTATTTTATTGTTTTTATTTTATCAAGATTGAATGTTGAATTTTACTTGATAAGTTTAGGCTTCCATAAAGATAATAGTATAAATTTTCACTTTAAATCTATTAGTATGAAAATTAATATTAACACTGAACTTCCTTCGTATACTTAAAATAATGATACGCTGTCATGGAAAATTATTTTTTATCTGTTATTATATTATTTGTTAACATTTTATTTAGTATTTTTGCAGCCATACTCAGAGTGAGATTGATTTTAAATATCTTTGACTCTTTTGTTCTAAAAATATTTTTGAAGTTTTTATTATGTTAATATGTCTTACATCTTTTAAAATAGTATTAGAGTTATCTGTTCCTCTGATCTTTCCTGTTTAGGCTCAGTATACTGAGGATGTTTTGAGCTTTAGTAATGTTTCCAATTTGTAATGAACTATCACAATTTCTCTCTCTTCTGTGATATTTTGCAAATTTATAATCTGCAGAAAATGATCCATTTTAATCTAGTTTTAAAAATTATTTACAAAAAGCAAGCACATTGGTATTTTAAGATTCTTTTGATTTCTTGTATCTGGGGTTATTTTTGTATAATTATTTTCTATTTTGCATATTCGTGCTTTTTCAGTTTTTGTTTTGAGTGATATTTAGTATCAATTTACTCTCTGTGTGTGCATATGTGTGTGTGTTTATAGCCAATTCTTGGGTTTATTTATTAGTTCTATCATTTTTCTGACTCACTATGTTCTGAGTATTTCTCTTGAATATAGCATGTAATTGAGATTTGCTTTGTAGTCTGATCTGAAAATCTATTTTAATAGGTAAGTTTATCTCATTTGTATTTTTATATGAATATATATATGTTTTGCTGTAGGTATGTTGTCATATTTTATGCTATACCTAATAAATAATGACAGAACTCATTCTATTCATTTCATTTCTTTTCAGTTTTCATGCTTATAACTTCAAATAAACTTAAGCTCTATTATTTGATTTATCAACTAAAATGTCTTGACCTCCTCCAGCTCTAAAAGTTCTGCTTTCCCCTTGTCCTTTCCAGGATATATGACATTCTTATTCTCTTACTTAAACATCATCCTCACATTTGCTTTGATCTTAGTTCTTACTCTGAAATGGACTCTGTGTCACTGCCAGACATTTTCCAAAAGTTTTTCCATTCATTACTTTGTTGGCTGAATTTTTTAATTTAATTTATTTTAGACGAATGTGTGTAAATGCTTATGTCTTTTCATTTACTTGAAAAATGATTTGCCTAGAAATATAATTATGAATCACTTTTTTTCTTTGAACACTTTGCAGGAATTACCCATTCTCTTTCAGTATTTTTAGAGAGAAATCTAGTATGAGTCAGATTTTCTTTTTTACATTTTATAGGTAACATTATTATTATTATTATTCTGTCTGACATCTTTTTTTGTCTCACAGAAATCAGTCACTTTATTAAGAAATGACTTTGGATTGATTTTTCTGTATGAGTTTTTGTTTTCCTGGGACATAGCGTGTTTATATTTCATAGATAAAAATCCTTTCTGTTTCTGAAAATTTTCTTGAATCATATCCTTAAATATTTATATTGCTCTGTTACTTTGGTTTTCTTTTATATGTATAATTTCAATTTTTATTTTAGATTTAGAGAGTACATGTGCAGGTTTGTTACATGTTTATATTTTGTGATGCTGAGATTTGCATACAATTGAGCTCCTCAAAGTATAATACCGAATAGGTAGTTTTTCAGCCATTGCACACTTTCTCACTCCCTGCTCTAGTAGTCCCCAGTGACTACTGTTGCCATCTTTATGTCCACAATAACACAATGTTTAGCTCGCATTTGTAAGTGAGAAGATGTGGTATTTGGTTTTCTGTTCCTGCGTTAACTTTACTTAGGATAATGACCTCCAGCTGTAGCCATATTGCCTTAAAGGACATGATTTTATTTTTTTTATGGCTGTGTAGTATTACATGGTGTATATGTACCATATTTTCTTTATCCATTCCTCTATTGATGGGCACCTGGGTTGGTCCCATGTCTTTGCTATTGTGAATGGTGCTGCAATGAACGTATGAATGCATGAGTCTTTTTTGTAGAAAGATTTATTTTCATTTGGATATGTATCTAGTAATGGGATTGCTGGGTCTAATGATAGCTCAACTTTTAGTTTTTTAAGAAATCTCCAAACCGCTTTCCACAGTGGTTGAACTAATATACATTCCCACCAACAGTATATAAGTGTTCCCTTTTCTCTGCAGCCTTACCAGCATCTATTGTTTTTTGACTTTTTAGTAATAGCCATTTTGACTGGAGTGAGATGGTATCTTATTGTGGATTTGATTTGCATTTCCCTGGTGATTAGTGATGTTGAGCATTTTTCTTACGTTTGTTGACTATTTGTACATCTCCTTTTGAGAATTATCTTGTTTATGTCCTTGATCAGTTTATAATGAAGTTATGTGTTTTTACTTGTTGAACTGTTTAGGTTTCTTATAGATTCTGGATATTAGACCTTTGTTAGATGCATAGTTTACAAATATTTTCTCCCATTCTGTAGATTGTCTGTTTATTCTGTTCATATTTTTTTGATAAGTAGAACCTCTTTAGTTTAATTAGATCCCGCTTGTCAATTTTTGGTTTTGTTGCAATTGCTTTTGAGGACTTAGTTATAAATTATTTTACAAGGCTGATGTCCAGAGCAGTGTTTCCTAGTTTTTTTTCTAGGATTCTTATAATTCAAAGTCTTACATTTAAGTATTTAATCCATCTTGGGTTAATTTTTGTATATGGTGAGAGGTAGGGGTTCAGTTTCGTTCTTCTGCATTTGGTTAGCCGGTTATCACAGCATCATTTATTGAATAGAGTATCTTTTCCCATTTTTAGTTTTTGTTAACTTTGTTGAAGATCAGTTGGTTGTAGATGTGTAGCTTCATTTCTGGGTTCTCTGTTCTGTTTCATTGATCCATGTGTCTGTTTTTATTTCCAGTTTGGCTACTGTGGACTTACAGTATAGTTTGAAGTTGGGTAATGTGATACCTCTTGCTTTGTTCTTTTTGCTTAGGATTGCTTTGGCTATTCAGTCTCTTCTTTTGGTTCCATATGTATTTTAAAATAATTTTTTCTAACTCTGTGAAAAATGACGTTGGTAGTTTGATACGAATAGCGTTGACTCTGTAAATTGCTTTGGACAGTATGGCCATTTTAATGATATTGATTTATCCAATCCATGAGGATGGGATGCTTTTCCATTTGTTTGTGTCATCTATGATTTCTTTGAGCAGTGTTTTTTAGTTCTCCTTGTAGAGGTCTTTCACTTCTTTAGTTAGATGTATTCCTGGGTATTTTATTTTATTTATTTTATTTTATTTTATTTTATTTTATTTTATTTTATTTTATTTTTTTTTTGTGTGTGTGTGTCTATTGTAAATAGGATTGCCTTCTTGATTTCAGCTTGAACTTTATTGATGTATAGATATGCTACTGATTATTATACTAAAACTTTACTAAAGTTGTTTATCAATTCCAGGAGCCTTTTGGCAGAGTCTTCAGGGTTTTCTAGGTATAGAATTATATTATCAGTGAAGAGAGATAGTTTAACTTATTTTCCTGTTTGGATGCCTTTTACTCCTTTCTCTTGCCCGATTGCTCTGGCTAGGACTTCCTGGTTCTCTTATTTACAAACACTTATTTTGTATTTTGGTGCTGTCTTTGCCAATCTTTAATATAATAATTTTCATTCCAGATTCCCTTTAATTCTTTGTTTATTTTCACTTCACTTATTATATTTGCTATCTCAAAGTTGTCTTTTTATTATTCTTACTATGTTTTCACCAATTCTGAGTCCCCTTGTATTGCTTCCACTCAGACATTCATTATTATGATTGTCCACATCATTGCTCCACACCCACCCATACAGACATACTCACTACCTGTTCTCTTGAGTACAGGTTTTCTTCTGTGTACCCTTTTATTAAGCATATTATTTCATTGGATTTTGAAAATTCAAGGTCAATTTTTTTTTATTTGCTTATTACTGAGTGTTGTGTGTGTGTGAGCATTTTGCATCTGCCATTTCTATTTTCAGCATTCCATAATTTTGTCCTTGTGGTATTGTGTAGCTTCTTTGCTCATTCCTTTTATATTATCTCTCATTCTTGACTACAGTTTTTCCTTAACCATCTACTGCAGGAAATTCATGGTAGGGAATGGCCAGGGCTAGCTGGAATTCTTCCTATGGGGTGTGTGTGTGTGTGTGTGTGTGTGTGTGTTTGTGTGTGTATGAGAGAGAGCGAGAGAAAGAGAGAGATTTTATATGCACTCCAAGGCTGTTCATATTGCCAAATCTTTCCTCTCTTACCACCACCAACCCCTGTCCCTCAGACACACCCCTAGAGGCTGAACCACCCTCTTGTTCTACTTTCTCAAGACTTTGTGCCAAGTGGGATCAAGTGAAGTACTGCCTCTAGTCTCCACTGTCTATTCCCACTGTTGCAAATATGTTATTTTTGTTTGTTTTCTTTGTATTGTTTTAAACTTCAGTATCTGCCACTCTCAGATTTGTCCTTGGCGAGTTATCTCTGATTTCTATAGCTTCTCTTCCCACATGATTTTTTGAACTTCAGTGCTTTGGTAAGGTTTTCTTCTATTTTGTGATTCAGAGTTTCAGGCATGTCAGATTCACTGGGGATGGTGTTTGCATTGCTCTCTCTTCTTCCTCGTGCTGCTTTAAAATGAGTTCCCACAGAAAAATGGAAAAAAATTTAACTTCATGGGCTTATTTTTAAGTTATAAGTCCTACTTCAAAATTTTCCTTATTTTCTCATTAATATTTTTCAGGTATGTTGATATGTTCTTTTGTTCTCCCTTAGGTAGACATAGGGAATCCTTGATACTATTGTTCCCTTTACTTTTTCTTCTTCCTGCTAGATAATTATACTTCTCTTGGCCTTTTCTCATAGTGACAAATTAAAAATTCTGTTGGTTTTGATTTTACTGTGGAAGCACTTGTAACAGTCTATGGCACATATTTAGTGTTCAATAAATGTTAGCTTAATCTGAATCTCATTACAGTTTCTTGTTCTTATTCCTAAAGAAGAAAATAACCTACAACCTAAATTAAAATTTAAAATTACTTTATAATTATAAACTATGTTTTCTGAGATTATGCACTGAGTTCTAATGATAGAAATGTGATGGGTATTTCTTTGTATCTGAAATATTATGCATCCAGTGAGAGAGAATGTGAACTACTAAAATGTACTTGAAGTGAAAAATAAATCTAGAGTTCCATATAATGAATTATGAATAATTTTAATTTTGGAGTCACTTGTTTGTTTTTAAAAATATATTGCAGTATTATTAGGTACTTGCTAAAACCTGAATAAGAATTATGTGGCCCTATTATTTTTCCCTAAAGACCAAACACAGTTTAGATAGGATACTTTTTCTGCTTTATGCTTTCGTCTGAAGCAGTGGGAAATAAAACACATGGTAGCAATGAGGCTGCATCATATAGATTATATTGGACACGTATGATTGTAATTGTCGTATCTTATTAGAGTATTCTAATTCAACTAAATTTTTAAAACTGGTCTTTTCTGCTAGTTACTGCATTTATGTTTTCCTCATATGGCTTATTTTTTCTAAGTTTGTTCTTGAATAACTTTTTTTTTTTTTCTTCGAGTTACATCTTAGATGTTAAAATTCCAGTTGGCAGGAGCCATATCTATGTTTTATCTAGCCTGATGCTGTGATTAATAAATGTTTTTGTGATTAGGATAATCTGTTACCTTCTGCCCTTTATCTCTGTTCCTTTTTCTTCCCCCACTCTCTTTTTATACCTGTATGTAGTCTTTGCTGGACTTCTGTGCTGTTCATTTTTGCTGTTCTATCCAGGTCTGCTGGTGGCTATGGGATCTTTTTAAACTGATAATTCTATTTTCAGTAGAAAAAAATCAGTTAACAATTCATTTGATGCAATTTCAAACAGCTCTCTTTGGCTGCCTGGAGTAATCTGGAGAAGTATGAAAGTTCTAGTATCATTCAAATCTCTTAATTTGGACAGTTACCATGATCATATTATTCTGAGGGCAAATCGAACTGCTTTCCTCCTGGTGTCCTTTGTAAAGACAGGAGCCTTGGAGCTATCTAGGGCAGAGAGCTACCTCATTTATAATTTAAGTCCTGGAACGTACTATCCACATTCATGGTACTATACAAATAAAAAATAAAGAATGCCACTAGACAGCACAAATAATCAACTGTTACCAACTGTGAAACTCTAAAGGGGTGAGGAGGAGGATGGGAAGCAAAATCTAATAAAAGTTATGTATAAACTGTTGCATGAAAGTCATTTTTTATTACAAAAGCAATAACACCTTTCCATCAACTTTGTACAACAATTTTAATAACTTTTAGTGAATGTTAGTAAATCATATTGACCCTTAAGGTCCCTGGATGGCTAGAAATAAACATGCACAGATTAACCATGTTGTTGCTCTTCAGCTCTGTTGTGCAAACAATTATAAACAAGGTCAGACCAGGGCACCATTGGTATTGTTTGCCAACCAATTTATTCCTAAGACCCTTGACCTCATTTTAATGTGTGCATTCAAAAGAATACTCCATGCAGTATTGCAAGCTGCGGCCACACAAAATTGGGAAGTTGGCATGTTTTTCTGCCAACAGGGGGTTGGAAATTCTGTTAGAAACTCATTTAATGCAGTTGAATGTTCATGCATCATTTAAAAACTCTGATTCACCCAAAATGCTTTTATTTGTCATGTAAATGTAATATGTCAGGTCTGCTATGAAACTACGTGGAAGAGCTAAAATTGGACCTGGTAAGTGAAGTTTTCTTTCTTTGTAAATTTATAGCAACCTCAACTAATTTTCCAATTGCTTTATACCTTGGTCTTTTAAATTCCTTTTTTTTTTTTAATAATGTGCCTTTTGTCAGATATCAAATACCGTTGACAGCTTTTTTTCTAAATATTAATTAATTTGAAGGTTTAACCTTTTAATTTAAGAGCACATAGTTTTAAATGAAAACAAAATATTTTGGAACTAGTTGGACTGAATAAAAATAAGCAAATTCACATGGTAGTTCATTTGAGTTATGGGTATGTTTTTCAGGAAGCAAGAAATGACCTGAAAGGTGAATACAAAGAAGAGAGAATGAATCATAGGAAAAAATTTAATGTTCTTTAAAGCCAATTATATTTTTAATACCATCTATCCTCATTGGGCCCTCAGGAGGCATACACATATTGCTAGAGCTGTCATTAGGATTTCTGGAATGACTTTAAATCTTTCTGTGGCAAATATTTCCAATCATTTGTAAATTTAATTATCAAGTTAGCAAGCACCCAGATTTGATTAACATGTTTGCAAACATGATTATGCACCAGAAACAGCATCTATACTTCTTCCCTCTGATACCCCTTTAATCTCTTCACAGTGCAAGGCTTGTCTGTGCTCAAATTAAGAATCTGTATTAGAAGCCACAGATGCAATATCTGTATATTACAGTAAGAGAAAAGACAAGGTTTGTTCTCAATTCCCCTTGCTGTTATTTTCTTCCTTTGTAAATTACTGAAGGCAACACATTCTCTCAACTTATATTTTATGTAAGTCTTAAATGGTATCATAGATAGTGTATGCACAGACATATATTCCTGTGTTAGACAAAAAAATGATGCTGCTACTAAAGTTTGGTTTAATGAATTTCTAAAGCTCCCTGTTAATTCTATTTCATGGTAGCTTTGCATTTTATGGAATTTGAAAGCACAAGCTGTAATTGGTAATATCCAAATTAATATAAGTAAACTAGAGAGTTCGGTGCTGCTCTTTGCCTTATGGTTGATTCACATGAAGTCAGTATCATCTATAATTTCTGTGCTTCCCTAGTATACCCTTATTGACACTTTCATATTAATCAATTTAAAATACTAGATTTCTACTCTAGTTATTTATTGTTACACAATTGCTATTAATAATATGGTCCTCAATCCATTTTATTATTTCCATGGTGTTCTAAACATGAAAATACCCCTGAGCATTGTGCCACATATCTTAACCAACCTTATTGCATTTAATAATTCTTAGTCCCAAACAGGGGAGACTAGATTTATTTTTCCCTCCAGGTAGCTCCCTGAGACCCTGTCTGAACCCAGCTTGCTACCTGGCATGGTTGAACCTGGCATGGTTGACGTGCCTCCATGGACTCTCTTGGAGGTGGCAAATGCAGATACTTATCATTGGCATGCTCTCTATTAAGAGGACAGCTTAGATCAAAAAGAGGTTTCAGGGGAACTATTAACAGTGCTGTTTCCTTCTGTCTCTGGTCCCTAAGCATTTTGAAAGGAACTTAAAAAAAAGGTAAGATACTTCAATTTTTTCCCCCAAAAGCCTTGAGATCACTGATGTTAAGAGTAGGGAGGAATAGGTGATAAGAGTAAATCTCCAAGTATATGTGCCTTTAGGGAAGGTATTTTGAGGTGATTGCTGACAGTGCTCTGAAGGATTACCCAGGGTAAGGTATGATGTAGTGTGTTGCTGAGGATACTAGAAACTCATGTGTATGCCTGTTTTTCTAAGAGACCTGAATAGAGCGATCCAGGTCTTCTCCTTCACCCTGAAAATAAAGCAGATAGTCTGCTCCTCCACTGAATAATTTTAGTCTTCAATTTAGTTAGGCTCATTTTAATTTGGCAAATATTTATTAGCAGATGAAGTTTAGGAAGATCCCATCAAAGTAAAAAAATAATAACAAAGCAAAGCTTATGATTTTATGAAACAAAAGTCTTTAAGAAAGTCACAGTGAAAAACAGAACCTCAAAAATTGTGTAGAGAATTTCTAACATGAAGTTGCCTCTGTGTTTTACTTCCCCAAGAGATAATCTCATATCTTATTGGGGGATAGCTGGCCCTCTCCCCACTCAGCAAGACAAAACAAACCCAAAACAGCTGAGTCTGAGGAAAGACAAAGGCCAGAGGTTAGAATTTCCAGCAGGATTTTACTTAGGGGACATGAAAGTGATTTTGCTATGACATTTTTGTTATTAATTAAAAACTTTGCCCTTTATTTTGAATTTGTCCTTGGATACTGCCTCCTGGATCATCCTCCTTGGCTTCATTTATCACAGCTAGCAAGTAAGTCTTTTCTTATCTTGGCTTATTGCCACAGCCTAGCTTGAATTTAGAAGCCTAGGTACTTTGCTTGGAGAGGCATTGGATATCATTCTTTGAAACTCTATTTTTCATTATCAGGTAGTCCAAATGGTCAGGCAGATGCCTTCTATAAGAATTCAAAATACCAAAAGGTACAAGGTACCACTTCTGAGAATCTCCTAAAAAGTTTTGACTACCCAGAGGCAGCTAGCCCAAGGTAGATGTTAAGCTCAAGAGAACAACAGTTTCCTCATCTCTAAAAGAGGAATAATAACTCAACGTATCTCATAGTGCTATTGTAGTGTAGAATGAGGCATGGAATGCTGAGGCAATTGCCACTCTTACATGGGTGAGAAAACCTTTCAGATCCTTAGGTTACATGCCCTCAGCCCACCACCCACAGACTGATACCCAAACAGAGCACATCAACCAAGTAGATAGGGACATTGTTGGTAGCATGATTTGTCCCTTTATCTTGCTATAGGATTATTTGTATATAAAATACACTACAACTTTGCAGCTAGGATATCATATTTCACAGTTTCTACTTCTCATGTGTTCTTCTGGCTTATTGATACTTCAATATCATCGCTACCCAGGAAGTTTTGGGCCACCCAGATTGACTCTGAGGCCACTGTCTTAGTCCATTTTGTGCTCCTGTAACAGAATACCAGTGACTGGGTAATTTAAAACAATTTATTTCTCACAGTTCTGGAGGAGGCTGGAAAGTCCAAGGTCAAGGGGCTATTACCTAGTGAGGGCCTCCTGGGTGGATCATCCATAATGGAAGGCAGAGGGTGAGAGCAGACAAGATAGAGAGAGAGAGAAGAACCTGCTTTTATAACAAATCTACTATCCTGAGAATGTTATTATTATCTCCATGATAATGGCATTCTCAGGAGAGAATCATGGAGATAATAATGACATTAATCCATCTCTTAAAGAGCACACCTTTCAACATTGTCATATTAGGGTTATGTTTCCAACACTTAAACTTTGGATGGCACATTTAAACCACAGCAGCCACTTTCTGGATCATCAAGAGTTATATAGGAATTGTGCTCACTTGCATAAATCCTAGAAAAAGGCACATAAATAGAAAGGATTTTTGGCTCTCCTCTTATGACTCTGTGCCTAAGGAAACCTAAGGATTATATCCTGGAATTCATTGAGGGCATAAATGTGTGGATCCTGTGGCTTTCTGATTCTAGCGGCCCCCTTTAAGCTTTTTCGTCGATGCTTCCACTGCACTAAACTCCATAAAGTTCATTTCATTTCCATTTAGGCAAGATTACTCTGGACAGGAAATAGAAATATTTATTTATTTTTATTTTTATTTTTATTTTTTGAGACAGAGTCTCTCTCTGTCGCCCAAGTTGGAGTGCAGTGGTGCGATCTCGGCCCACTGCAACCTCCACCTCCCAGGTTTGAACAATTCTTCTGTTTCAGCCTCCCGAATAGCTGGGACTACAGGTGCAAGCCACCATGCTTGGCTAAATTTTCTATTTTTAGTAGAGATGGGGTTTCACCATGTTGGTCAGGCTGGTCTTGAACTCCTGACCTCAGGTGATCTGCCCACCTCGGCCTCCCAAAGTGCTGGGATTATAGGCGTGAGGCACCGTGCCCAGCCCCCTACAAATATTTATTTAGAGAAGTTCTGGCTCCTACCAGCACTGGAGCCAACATCAGTAATAAGTCCCCCAAAAGCATCCAAAATGAGTTAGGATTATCCATTAACCACACAAAGAAATCAAGGACTATTAGGCCCCAAGAATGGACCTGAGCAAATTAATGATGCTCTATGTCTAAGTATGTTTCTCATCTTTTTAGATGTATTATTTGGAGGAATGGTGAACAAATCAGACTGTTCTAATTTATGTTGCAGTAAAAAATAACCCCAAATTTCAGTGATTTACATCTGTAAATTGCTCATGCTATGTGTCCATTGTAGGATGGCTGCAACTATCTGGAACTCTGTTGGTCTCATGGCAGAGATGACAGATGAACTATGGTAGACTACACCCATGATCTTAAAGCTTCTATCTGAAAATGACACATGTCACTTTTGCTCATATTTTATTTGCCAGAGATACAGTCCCAAGGCCACCTCA
The DNA here is from genome assembly GCF_028878055.3 of Symphalangus syndactylus. NCBI lineage: Eukaryota > Metazoa > Chordata > Mammalia > Primates > Hylobatidae > Symphalangus > Symphalangus syndactylus. Next base: position 68,875,303 of record NC_072424.2, read on the forward strand.
GACACCAAAGCATAATCCTTCTCCAGGGATGGGCAGCTAATATTTTGAAAATTAATATAACTGACTGATAATTAGGTAGTTATTTGCTTTAGGGTTTTTGCTTAGAAGCTGACTTTGATCGTACACTCCATTTTCATGTACTATGCCCCTAAAGACAAGTTTGAATGCATTGCAACCCTCATTCTGGAACAAATACCCTGTATTAGTCTGCGTGGGCTGCTGTAACAAAATGCCATAGACTGGGTGACTTAAACAACAAAACTTTATTTCATCTTCACTTAGCCAACCGTTCCAGAGGCTTGAAGGCTAAGATCGGGGTGCCAGCATGGTTGGTTTCTGGTAAGGGCTCTCCCCTTAGGTGGAAGATGACCACTTTCTCACTGTGTGCTCACATGACCTCTGCTTTGTGTGAACACAGAGAAAGAGCAGACTCTCTGTTGTCTCTTCCTATAAGGGCACTGATCCCATTATGAAAGCCTCATTTCAGGACCTCATCTAACCTTAGTTACCCCACAAAGGTCCCATCTCCAAATACTATCACACTGGGGTTAGAATTTCAGCATTTTAATTTTGGGAAGACACAATTTAGTTCATAGCATACCCACTCCCACCTCTTGCAATCAACTTGGCCTCTGACGCAGCAACATAAATGTTTTATTTCTTTTCTCGGTGGGTATGAGCCATTGGGATTTACTACTCAGGCTCCCATTGTTTCCAGGGCATTCCTGACCATAAGGACATCTATCCATTCCCAGCTTGATGTTGGCTGTTTCTTCTTTGGGGTGAACAGTAGTTTACTCCTTCCCCAGAGCTCAGCCCCTCACACCAATATACCTCAGTGATATAGTTGGATAAAAATATTTTCTAATTCACCCTAGAAAATTTCCTGTTCCTCAGCCTCCTTTCATGTGCCCTGCAGTTATCACTCATTGCTTTCTCTGCTTTTTCCTGTTGTCTCTATGTCACAGAACCCTTGTTAATTCCACCAGGTGGGAATTAACTCAATTATTTTCATGGATGGCTGCCATATTTCTCGTTTCCTGCTGACTGTTATCTTTATTCATTCCTTTTCTTTTATGTCTAGACAAGAAACTCACTTACAGTTATTTATGGTCTTCAATTTTCCTGCTGGTCTTCTGTTATTCTTTTCCTATTACACATTCAGATGATTTTACTCCTCTGTTCAAAGCTCATAAGAGGCAGCATCACAAAACCCTTGGGATAAAATCAAAACTCCTCACCAGTCCCACAACATCCTGCATGACCTGGCTCCTGCCTTCCTCTCTGACTGCACTTCATATTATTCCCTCCCTTTGCTCACTCTGCTTGAGCTGCACGGGCCTTCTCTCTGTGCCTTGAACAAATCAAGCTCTCTGTGCTTCTGGCTCTTTTCCTTATTGTTCTGTCTTCTCCTGGCTTTTTCCATGGCTGGCTGATTCCATCCTCTGCTCCTCATTGAGACTTCCCTGGCCTCCTAAGAAAGTCCTCTTTCAGTTATAGGCTCTCACAGCACCCTGATCACATTCTTTATAACAATAATAACTACTTATAATTTCTTTGTTTGTTTTTACGTGTATTGATTTCCATCATCAGAATATACTGTAAGGACAAGAGTTTTGCCTTTAGCATTGCTGTGTGCCAGAACTTTGTATACTTCCTGACACTATGGTGTGTTTCCTAAAAGAATGATTAAACCATCATAGCACTGGTATGTTAAATAAAATAAAAATTTATTTTTTTCTAACTTCTGTCCAGAAGGCCTAGTTTGATCCTCTGGGATCTTATAGAATATATCTAATCTGCCTTCCATATAACACATGACACTTTATTAAATATTACAAGATTTTTGGGTCCTGTGTGCATTCTTTTCTATAGGCTTAACATCTTCAGTCCCCTCAGCTATTTTTCAGGTAAAATGTGTTTATGACCTTTCAACACCCTGTTGACTCTGTTTTTGATTTATGTTAATACTTATTAAATTTTTCCTTTTGACATTTGGGACATCACGATAGCTAGACCACCCATTTCAGCATCCTCGGGAGGACATAAGAACAATGTAGATATTGAGAAATAGCTTCAGTAAAGTGGGACCAGGTCTCCCCAGCCATAATCATGGGCTCTTTCCTGGAAATGATTAGGCCTATTACTGCTTAACCATTGGCTTGTTTGTCACGTTCAATGGGCTAAGGGAGAAAAATGTGAAGGCACATAGGAAGAAGAATGCCCCTCTCCCTGCTCTAGGGCCAAACAACTGAGATCACCCTTTTTAAGCCTTCTCTCAATGGAGGTGGGGGAAATTTTCAATCTGTTTGTTCAGCACTAAGACATTATTTAGTCTGCAATTACTAGCAGGTACAGTCACTGTACTTTAAAAACCACAAACTTGGGTTTTTCCCTTGCTCTCTTGAACTTTTTCTTCCTTCTATGTAGTTTATTTCTCTGCATCTCTGAGACCTGGGTTACTTTTCTCTCTTTCTCCATGTGGCTGCATTAGTTGACTCAGATATAGTCTTGGGGCCCAGTGAGCTTTCACTTTCTCTTAAGTGAAAGCATAGATAGTCCCATGTGGATCCCAGTTCTCGTTAACCTTCATCTGACATCTGCATTTGGCTTGAGGACACTTACATGGCCATCAGTATGTTCCTTAAATAAAGATAGCCCATTAGTTCAATCTGCTAAAATCTTTTTTCTTGTGAATTCTGATGATTTTATCCAACATATTAAATGATATTCCAGTTATACATAATTTTCAGATGTCACCAGCGGAATATGAATGTCTTTAATAAAACTTGTTCAACATATAGAATTGAGTGCAGAACCTTCCATTATGCCATTAGACTCACTCAGTGTACCAACATTCCTAACACCGATCTCTATGTTTAATGCCTTGTTAATTCAGATCTGCCGTGTGAAGAGCATTCCTCATGTATATTTATCTTTAGCCTAAGACAAGAGTCTCCATGTTGAATGAACCTTTCACTGTGAACCTACTCATCTCAGTATTGATTCATCTTCTTACAAATCCATAATGTATAGATTGCATCAAATACATTATGCAACAATCCCTTAGTCATTTGGAATCAATCAGAGAGACTTTGAGTATATCTTTAAAGTGCTTTCTGATAATGAAATCTATATAATCTTTTCTTGACTTTTAGGTTAGAAAACTCTGAAGCAAATTTGAAGTTTAGGCCCAATGCCTGTGCACTATTTTGTGGGTAGTTTATTTGAGTCCTCCTATTATTCTTGGTTCTATATTTTATTCTTGATGGAATTGATACAGAAAGGGGGCAAGGAAGTGCTGGGAAGGGAAGGGCATGGTCCCTGGCTAGGGCTCTACCCCTGGGCCTGTGCCCATGGACCTGTTTGAGGACAGGCACTCCTGCCTTTGCGCCCGAATGTTGTATTTCCGAAGAGCACCCTGCCCTGCCACGCCACTATCCTGTGCCTATAAAAACCCCGAGACTCTAGCAGGCAGACACAAGCAGCTGGACATGGAGAGGAACACCTAGGCGGACAAGGACACAATTGGCTAGACATCAAGAAGATGTCGAGGGTAGCACGCTGGCAGAAGAGCACACAACAGACGCCAGCAGGCCATCTACCAGTGGAAAGAGGCAGAGTTTGGCTGGGGCAGTCAGAGGAAAGCCCAGGCCGTCAACCTGCCGGACTCCAGGGGAAAACAATCTTCCTTCTGGCTTCCCCATCTTCTGAGAGCTACTCCAGTCAATAAAACCTTGTACTCAATCTCCAAGCCCATGTGTGATCTGGTTCTTCTCGTACACCAAGACAAGAACCCCGGGACACAGGAAGCCCTCTGTCTTTGTCGTACAGCAGGGGTTTAATTGAGCTAACACAAGCAGCCTATGGACAGCTAAGCTAAAAGAGCGCCTTGTAACACACACCCGCTGGGGTTTCAGCTATAAACATTCACCCCTAGACACCACTGTGGGGTCGGAGCCCCACAGCCTGCACATCTGTATACTCCCCTAGAGGTTTGAGCAGTGGGGCACTGAAGAAGCAAGCCACTCCCTTTGTCACACGCCCTGCGAGGGGACAAGGGAACCTTTCCCGTTTCAGAATGATGTTGTTCAATGGCCTCCAATCTGTTTTGGATAGAAGAAGGAATAGATTAAAAATGTGTTTGTGGGTGTGTACTTAAAAATATTATTAGCCTCTGTGTTACTAATTCTGGAAATTGTAAACTGAAGTATGGTTCTCAGTTCTTCATCTAAAGTTAATCCAAAAGCACTCTCTGGGAATATTTGACTATACCAAATAAGAAAGCACCCTCTGAAATTGCTTTATCATCTCATTCTTTTAAAGAAATAAAATTTTCATGAATAAATTTAGAAGAAAATAGAGATAGGTATATACTTTGAACTGTGGTACCAATACACTGACTATCAAATCATCAGCATCCGTATTCTTTATCTGTATGAACAGATTGTTAGTGATTTATCATTTCCTAGTCTCATTCTTAACAGTGGTGATTTTTTTTGGGGAATATGAAGGAAACGGTTGAATGGGAGTATCTTGAATTCTCTTCTCAGTTTACTGAGCCTTAAGGCATGCGTCCGTAAGGAATGAATCCTTATATAGTTCTTAATATGATCTTCTTTCTTATGTGCTGAACAACCAGCAAATATTTATGAATATGTATTATGTGCTACATATGATTTTAGGCACTGGAGACAGGCAGGTAAGACAGAATTGTGGATAAACCATATTTAGCTTTGATTGTCCCTTATGTAGAGAAATGGATAAACCTCAGCTGATGGCAGCTGATACTTCCTTGCCATTTGAATTCCCAATACCGTATCATTTAGAAGTTAAATAACTCCAAATGTTTCTAGAAATTTCCCTAGGGAGTGTATATTTTCATGATTACTACTACTGCCTGTATTCATGAATACTTTTAATGCTTCCCTTTCACCTAGATATAAAATTCAGTATCTTCCACAGTTTCAACCTTTCCACTGTCTTCCTCATGTTGAACACATACATACACACATATGTGTGCACACACATAACACATCCATGCTGAGAGGAGATATTTCTGAATGTGTATTTATTTATTTGTGGGGAACCAGAGGAGAATTACATTGTAATGATATAAACAACCTCAAATTGAGCATTTCTTCCTGTTGACCACCTCAGAACTTAGTAGCTTAAAACAGTGATTTGTGGTTCTTTCTCATAGTTCTGTGGGTTGACTGTGATCATCTGAGAGGTGATCACACTTGAGGTCTTTCAATGTGGTTGAAATTACATGTCAGCTAAGGTAATTCAAATGACTAAGGTGCAGTCATTTGAAGTCTGCACTGAGATGGACAGCAAACTTAGCTCACTCACATGGCAAGCAATTGATGCTGGCTGTTGGCTAAGAGTTTAGCTGGGGTTTTCAACTGAAGCACCTGCAAATGATTCTCAAGTAGCCTGGTATTCTGTTATGGCAGTCCAAGCAGACTAATATAAGGGGTAAATTCCTTCACCTGCTAAACCATTGGCTCAAGTTAACTTCTTCAAAATTCATATAAATTGTACTCCATCTCATCTATAAAAATAAGATACATTTTTTAAATCTCAGATGGGCTGGCCAGTTATTTTATTAGACCTTGTTTAGAAATATATGCTACCTTTTCCCTCAGTAGCCTAAAGTGCAGGGCTGGGGTTTCTCAAATTAATCCTTTGTGTGAAAAATGACTTAAGTTTAGACAGTTAGGTATGTTAATCACTGATGTTCCTGGTTTCATCTTATTGATGAAAGTGTCAGAATAGCTTCAGGATGTTTTCAGCAGTATCAAATCATCATTAACTACTAATACAACAAGTAGAAGTCATCTATGTAGGCAGATTTAGACACTCAATATTTTAATGTTATATTTCTATTTTACACACACACACACACACATGCACACACACATATGCACACACACACATAGCCATCCGTATCTATAGGTTCCCCATTTGTAGATTCAACCAAATATGGATTGAAAATATTAACAAAAAATTGTGTCTGTACTAAAAATGTATAGGTTTCTTTTCTTATCATCATTCCCTAAACAATACGGCATAACAACTATTTACATAGCATTTATATCACATTAGGTATTATAAGTATTCTGAAGATGATTTAAAGTATATCGGAGGATGTGCGTAGGTTATATGCAAATACTGTGCCATTTTATATCAGACACTTGAGCATCTGTGGAGTTTGGTATCCTTGGGAGATCCTGAATCCATGGATACCCAGAGATGACTCTCTCTCTCTCTTCGAAGTAGAAATATGAATGTAAATTAGAAATATATATATTAGAAATATATATGTATATTTCTAAGTATGTCTCTAAATACTGCTGCTAAAATCATAACAAGAGGAAAGAATCTCATGAGCTGTGATTCCAAATCATATCAAATAGGCATCTTAATGCTGTTCTTTTAAAATCTTTATTAAAACAACTTGATAAACAACTCGGAGACCTGGTTCTGTTTACTGTAAGCTATATAACCGTCACTTTGAAGCACAAAACAGATATAATTCATGTAATGTTTCAGAGTCAAGCTGGAACTGTGGTTTTAGAATTTCCACCATATTTTGATGGTATATGAATAAAAGGAAATTGGAGCTGTAAAGGATATTGAACTGCATAGTTATCCCAAAGAGATTCCTTAAGATTGGCATTCTCCCTTAGGCAGAGGGCATACTTTATTTTTAATGTTAGCTTGTGTTAGTCAACAGATAACTTACTTAGGCATTTAGGGATGTATTTTGCAGGTAAAATATTTTCGTTGACTCAGTGGCTTGTTTCATACTCAGACTATGAGGTTATAAGCAAAGACCCACTGATACTTCTTCACTTTATTGAAGGGAGGAGACAGTTGGATTAAAACCTTTTCAGGCTCAGGTTCTATCGTTCTACACTGTGTGATGTAGAAAGGTAAGGTCACAATGAATCAACAGTAAAGAAATATGAGAAAATTAAATATATATATATATGTATATATTCTGCATAAAAGCACATGCCCTTTGGCCTGATGTGGATGATGGTCATGTTGTATTTGTAATTAGGGAGAAAAGCAGATTATAAAACACTGTGCATATTATGACCTTATTTCAGTTAAAACATAGTAGTACATACAACTATGTAAAAATATATTGAATTATTAACTCAAGGGAGAACTATAATTTCACTTTGCCTATACCTGACTAAAGATTGCATGCGTGTGTGTGTGTGTATGTGTGTGTGTGTGTGTGTGTGTGTGTGTGTGTGTGTGTGTGTGTGGTGGATTTATATGGAAATCTGTATACCAAAATAAATTTGCTTGGAGTGGCAGGATTTTAGGTGATTCATGTGTATACATTGTTTTATTTCTCAAACTTTGAATAGTGAGCAAGTATTGCTTTTCTAATATGATAAAATTATTTTTTAAAAAGTAAGCCATCTGTGTTTTAAATTTGTCTCTTAAACTTCCACTATAGTTAATTTGTCTCTATTTTCACTTTTATCAAGGATTATCTTTCTCTATATAGTTAGATTACCAAAAGCAGAATGGCTAGACTCCATTTTATCAGCCTTTTGCAAAAATGCCTTCACTGAGTTAAGATAAAATGGTGTGCCCTCTGTTGATGTGAGAATTGTCCTCTTGCCCATTGTATTTATGCCTTTGATAAAAAAAGTAATTTTTTGATATTATCCATTGCATAAATGTGTATTTATACAAGGGTTGTTACCATAAATTCCTACATGAGAACAGTTGCAAAAGCAGATTTCTACAGATGAAAGTTTTATTCTTTTTGTTATTAGGGTAATAAAAACAATGTAATACAACAGGTTTCTCTTTTACCTTATCTACTAATAAACTTAGTGTTGAATCAATTGTCCAAGAATTGTAATATTCTCCAATTTAATTACTGAAAGTTCTGCTACTTTTGGGTATATTCAATTTATTTGAAATACAAATGTTAGGTTGCATTGTGTTTAAATATGTGAGTTATTTTACACACTTTCAGACATAGTTGTGAAAAGCTTATAAAATTGCTAATTAAGGAAAATGATGTGCAGAACCACTACCTATATACTTCATTCATTCTTTTATTTATTCATGTGCCAGAATATCATTATATAGAAATGCATCAATAAGCAAAACAGAAAAAGATTTTTACCCTCATGGAGACAAAAAGGGAGCTCAGATAATAAGCATGTTGAATAAATAAATTACATATTATGTTAGAATATGAAATATGTTATGAAAAAGAAAAGTATGGTCTGAGGTATTAACATTATTAAAAATGCTTTATGCCACAGTAGTAATAGGTAAAATACCCTTAGTTTCAAGAATCTCAGTTAACATTTCATATGCCTTTATTGTAATATTGTTTAAAATGTGTTAATTTGTCATTTTGGAACACGGTATTATTGAGCAGCTATCTGCCAAGCAATGTATTAGCTGTTGGAGAAATTTTGGTAGTCTGACGGATATGGTCTCTGCTCTCATGGAATTCTAATGTGCAGTGAAGGCAGATGTAGCTGTAGGATATTATGAGAAGGAAGATGGGATGGGGAAGTGCAAGTTATATGCACCTGTGGAGGTAGGGCCCTTGACCTTGTTTGTGGGAACAGGAAAGGCTTCCCTTGATGAAACAATTATAAGATGAAAGTTGGAGTGTTTGCTGGTCAGGAAAATAGTGGAGATCTCATCCCTGGAAGATGGAATCTGTATCTAAACCCATAGAAGTGAAAGAGAGTAGGACAGACATTCAGAGAAATAAGAGGCTGTCACTGTGGCTGGAGCAGGGAGTCTGGGGGCGGAGGGAGCGGGGGCAGAAGGACGACTTCCCAGGAGAGATCTAGGCAGCTGCCAGGCTAGGAAGGAGCTTTGATTTACACTGAAGGGTTTGAGTTTATGCTAAAGGCAATGGAAAATGAATGAAGGATTTAGAGCATAAAGGCTTTTGGAACAACTGAAGGACACTCACTTGAAACAATTCCATCTTTCTCAGCACTGTCCCTTTCCAATCAGGTCTATGGACTAGTTCTCTCTGTCGTTAGAGGCAATCTCAGCCAGTTTCCATAGATGCTCCACTCACTCTTAAATACTAAAAAGGTGGGGTCTTCTAGTAATATTGAGCTTCTTTTTCGATTCTATACTTCCCTCTGATTAGCACTCTTCATGCTATGTTCCTGGTCAAACCTCTTATCAGAAATGATTATGGCTCTTTTTCAATTCTTCAGCTCCTTCTTAGAATTCTACCTGATGAAATCTGACATCTGCAGCCACTTTCACTCTGAAACTTCCCCTTCTATGGTCATCCATGACATGACTCTTTAAACTTGGCTCGCTGGTATTCAGTATTTATGCGACTGATCAGTAAGTTGTGATGTTTTCACCAACGCCTCCTTATTGAAATAATCTCTTCACTTGGCTTCCGTGACACCACATTTTCCTAGTTTCTTTTTTTCCATTGCATTTTAGGCCATTTCTTGTGAGTTTTATTTGCAAATTAGTATTCCCTTCTATTAAACATCAGTTAAATTATTGGTGTTACTCAGGGCTATTTCCTGGGCCCATGTCATTCTCACTCCTCACATTCTCCCTGAGCAAATGCATCCACTTCCCTAGCTTCACTTACCAACTACATGCCAATAACCCCAACATCTGTATCTCAGACAAGCATTGTCTCTTCAGTTCCAGAATGTTTGAAATAGCTGTAACGGAGAATTGGAAAGAGTGCCAACCAGAGAAATATAGCATTATATCTGGACAGTGTTGATATTGGTGACTGTTACGTAATCTTGGCAACAATCTGGCTAGTCTAATAGACACTGAATTTTCTGTATTTTTCCAGGTGGGTGGACAGAAAGACAATAGGAAAAGGAAATTGATGACATGGTCAACAACATTTGGGGGGTGGTGGGACTAACCTGCATAGGAAAATAAAACCTATAGGAAATTGATTAAAAAATAGAGAGTAAAGATTGGCATGTGGTTTGGAGATCCTAAAGAACAGTTTATTTGTGGTAATGTGTAAGAATGCTGGAAGGTTACAATGTTGTGGTGGCAGAGTGAGATGTCTGAATTTATTTCAGAAGTGTAGGAGTCAGAGACTCTAATACTGGCATAAAGTGGATGGCTGCATATGAGTGCAAGAGAATGTCTCTGGAGGTGGAGATGACAAGGAACCAAGAAGCCACATTATTGAATGAGCCATCATGTGCATATTGCATCATATTTGTAGGATAATACTGGATCCTGGGCTGGAGACAGACTTGAGAGGATGAAGAATGACCCAGAGGTCTGGAGATGACATGGATGAATTTGTTGCATTACTGATACATAGCAGCAAATGTGTTGTGTTAGGCAATATACAGCCAAGAGATTTTTCAATTTACACATATTCCATCTTTTTTCTCTATTTTGTTGTGGTTGGTAAGCGGATAAAGTCAGAGGAGTGTGATATTTTTCTGACCATCTTAAAATTGTTGTCATATAATTAAGTACTGCAATTTCAAGGGTCTTTGCACAATGCACAAGAAAGTGTAAATAGCTTACTAGAACCTCTTTAGAATCAGTATTTTAAAAATATTGACAGTATAATATCATTCACCTGTGTTTATGCCTTCCCAGACTTGTGAAGTGATGATGAAATGTTTTCTGTTTCATACCTAAACCACGAGGGTTAAAAAGCTACGATGTTGAGGAAGAGAAAACCTTTTAGGATGTGCTGTAATAAGCCATTGAGATTTGTTTTTTTCAGAAATTTATTTAACAATGCTGCCTCAAAATATATGGGTAACTTTTGACTATTTTTTTTGTTCTGGACAGAAAGTGAGGTAAGAACCTCTATTCTGAGCACTGGCAAAGGAGAAATCCAAGGTCCGTGTGCTTTTCCTATTGATCATGTGTTCCTGGGCACATTGGCAAAGAGCCAAGCTCATCTTGCATTCTGGCCATTTGAGTCTTCTGTTCGTGAGGGAGGGGGCAGTGTGCCCAGGAAGCAGGGCAGTGTTTCCAGCTGGTGGTAATAGTGGGGATCACGTTACAATTTTAGGAAAATCTCATACACTGAGGGAACCACATTCCTGACAGCAAGTACTGTACTTTCAATAGAGTACAGTGAGGTGTTAGGATGTCTCATTTTCCCGGTAAAGGTTTTACGTAAACTGAAATGTCTTTCTGTGTATCTATTCACCTAACACTGCCAAGAGAGAGAAGAGGATTGAAACATAAATCTCATTACCACACCTAAATTGTTCCCTCTGATTCTGTCTTGATGCCTGACTCTTGCCTTGTTCCCCTGGCATAATAAATTTCTTAACCTAGATTCTCGATAAAATCCTCCATAATTTACTTTTATCTTAGAAGTTGTCATAAAAATTCACTGACAACGCACAGCCCAAGGTGGTGTGGAATGAGCTACCTTGATCTGTTTGTATAGATAGAGATACACAACTGCTCTCAGATGGAAACACAGTGACTTTCCTCTTTGTTCCCATAAAAGAATATCTACCAATTCCAGTGAGGTTTCAAGAGTGGGAAAATATGTGAAAGTCTTTTTACATATAGGAGTTGGGAAACTGAGCTGGATGAAAATTTACTTATCTGTTAGTATGGTTGTTTATTTCATTTTGTGCACGTCTGATATTAATATTTAAACAACTAAGGAAATCATGTAGAAATGAGATCTTCACATATAAATCTGCTAAGATGGCACAGTTAGAATACTATTTTTAGAATAATAAGCCTAGTGGTTAAAGTGTCATGCAGTGAAGATTAAGTACAGGAGGAAATTAATCGGGAGACAAGCACAGGGTTATGCGGAAGAAATCTCAGCCTCTCATTAGTGGAGTCAATCAAGAATTTTCAAGGCACAGTTTTTATCCCTGGCATAATCTTGGGGTCCCTATCTTAAACTTCAGGGAATTCTTCCACATTTGTTATATTTATATCCTTTCTTAATGAAAGTTCTCAAGTCTTGAAGGATACAAAATTAGAAAGCATCTTTGAGGTACTCAGCACCTATGGGATGTTTCTATATTTCAGCTGAGCCTTTGTGCTTTCATTTTCAGGCACCCCTCGACTGAGAATATGTCAACTGAGATGTATCAGTAACTGTTGTTGACTTGACTAAGTACCTTGAAATGAGAAAAAAAAAAAAAAAGCAGCAGAAGAAAGAAAACAAAACAAACAAACAAACAAACATAAAAACAGCAACCAGACTAACAATTGTTTTTTCCTAGGGTATGTTAAGGCAGAAAAGTTTGAGGAAGAACTAAAGCAAGGGGAGCTGATGGATTCGAGTAGAGAAAAAGACTTTCTATTTACTTTATTGCAGAGTCTGAGGTAACATTTTTCTCCCTGACTCCCTTGCTTTCAAAATGAAGTACCCAGCAAATACGTGGGGGGTTTCGTTTGGAGTTCAAAGCCGATTAAACATTTTGGCCCTGAGAAAGAAGTGGATAATTGTGAAGAAACTGCTGAATAAAGCTGCTTAAGCCCCAGTGCTCTGTTTACATGGATGGATCTTTTACGAACAAGTGCTTTCTTTTAGAAGTCACTGATGGAGCCCACAGTGTGAAAACTGAAAAATGAGGCAAAGAAATACATGTATCTTCCTTCAAGTCAGGCAGCAGGACAGAATAACAGTGAGGGTGGAGAGGTGGCTGCCACGGATAGCAGGGGCCATTATAGGGTTGGCCAGAGATCTCAGGGATGCCTGCTGTCTCCTGCCTTCAGCTCCCAGGGGAGTTGGTCACGGCTGTCCTCCAGCTAACCCATCCCATGAAGCAGAAAACCATTTATTTTTCTGTTGCCAAAGAAGAAAACAGAGTGAGCAGAAAGAGCTAATTAGGGGAACATCTGCAGGAAACATAACATCTTCCCCCAACTTAGTAAAGCCTTGGATCAGACTTTCCTGATCTCCATTATCACCTCCTTATCTTATACCACATTAAGTTTCCTAACTGGTCTCCCTGCTTCTGGTCCCTCCACTTTAAAGTATATTCTTCATCCCGCCACCAGAAACCCAGTTAAACCATTTTACTTCCTAAGGTAAAAATCTTACAATAGTCCTTTTTGCCTGCAGGAAGGAGGAATCTTCTCAGAGAAGCTCCCAACTTGTCCCCTGTTGATGGCTCCTCAACCTTGTTTATCACTACACTTTCCCAACTTCCTCCTCTGTCACACAAACACTGCAAAAGCCTGTGCATCTGTTCTCCATAGAATTCCCTTCCCTTCTCACTAATAACTGCTCTGTTTCCTTCAAACCACAAGAGCTAGCTGCTTCCTCCAGGAAGTCTTTCTTAATCCCTTTACCACCTCTCCCAATAGGAGCCCAATGCCCGTCACCTGTGCTTCCCCAGGAGCGTGTCTGCTACAAACAGATTACTATGGAAAAACTGGTTTCCCCACTGTGTGGTGAAACCTGGAGGGGAGGCAGGGACTTTGTCTTTTTTTTTGTCTGAATACTTGCTTTATCTGGCATAGCGCAGGAACCCTGTGAGACAGCCAATGAAAATAGATTCATAGAGGCATACTTTTGGTTTATGGCTGTAGCTGTTATTTTCCAAGCCTAGCATTATTTGCAATTCTTCCTTTTAGGCAGACACTCTTGATTCCCTCACTGAAAATTAATAGCTACTATTCCTAATGCCTTCAGGCGAAGTTTTCTCTGTACTATAATTTCTCAACATTTCATAACCAATTCCCCATTATTTGAAAATTCATAGCAATATGTCTTTAGGTTTTCTTCTGTCTATAGTAAGACAGCTGTAATATACTGTCAGAAAAATTATCTGGAATGTAGAAATAAGCAAAAGAGAATCCTGGGTGTTCTTTCAGAACAGAATTGAACTTGATTTTTAAAAAAATTATTGGGTTATTTTAAAATCATATATTGGCAGAGGTTAACTTGTAGATTTTTGTCAGGTAGAACCGATAACCCTAGAAGTTTTGGTTTATGGCTCTGTTAGACACTAACCAATTTCGTATGTAGCTCAGAAATCTATTAAGTTGTCTATGTGTACCTAGCTTCTTCAATGATCTTTGGACCAGTTTTATCATCTTGCTGGCTACTTCATTAATTAATGAGTTATATTCAACTCTTGACATGCATTCATTTTGTTTGCCTGAAAGCTGTGATTATACCCTTTTGACAATTATTCCTTAACAATAAATAGTAGAAAAATACTAGTCTTTTGGGGAATCAAAAATTTAATTCTGAATCTACTCTTACTAGTAAGTTTTATTTTTTTGTCAGCCACACGAAAGAGCCTGAGTTCTTTATCTGCAAAATGAGGATGCTTGGCATTGGACAAGAATTAAATATCACATAAAATAAATTTGTAAACTCTAAAATGAAACAAAAATAGTACATTGTTATTTTCTATGGAGTTGCTATTTATGTATCTTGTTGTAGGCTTTTTGTGTATTTTTGACCCAGTGAGACTTACAGCGACAGTCTCAGGAAATCAAACACAACTAGAAGAGTAATTGAACACATTAATTTTAAATCAGCTGCTCAATTTTCTTAATTTTAACTTGTACAGATACAAGGGGACCAATGTCTATTTTTATGGGTATAGAAATATAGGAGTTATTTAAATAAACTAATCAGTGCAAATAAACTTTTCCTGGTTATTTGTTTTAAGCATAAAATGTCTGTGAGATGGGGCTTGTTGTTTATTTAGCAGAAGACTCTCTAAGAGCCTCATTTCTTAGTAAGAATCAACTTAGTCCTTAGGACAACAGATTCCACCTCTACATAAGCCCTAGCAGCAACCTGGGAAGTGGAGTTGTGGTTTTGTGTGTGTGTTTTTAAATGGATATGGTAAGATTTTGTCCAAAGAAAAGATTCTTAGTCTATATTAAACATTTGAAAAATAGTGACCCGGAAGATTTACATTTGGGTAAAGGAAGATTGACGGTAAATCCATTTATGACCATTGTAAAAGATGAGGCAGGATGACATAAATGCGATTTGGCTCATAGACATTTTGTTTCTGTCTTTTAAAAAAATCTTAAATATGGATTATAAAATGAATAAGGAAATAGACTTAAAGCATGTGATATGAGATGAAACTCAGCAAGAAGTATAGTTTTAAAGATTTTAAAACAGCAAAAATATATTTAAAATGTGATTGTGTTAGTTTAAAAAAATACATTACTAAGAATCTCAAATAAAAATGTCTAATTTGTACAATACATTCTTTTTTCAGTCTATTTTCTTTCACATTAAATATTTACCTTACAATGTTAAGTGGCTTAAATGAGTGTCCCTCTCTCTCTTTGTCTCTCCCTCCCCTCTCTTTCCTTCCCTCTCTCTCCTACTTAGCACATAGTAGGAGGTCAATAAATTAGTCACTCATATTGTTCTGACTCCTCCATGAATGTGAAAAACCGTGAGTCCTCTAGAACTAAGAGAGAGGAAAATATGATATTGTAGTCTACCAGCATACTGAATTTGAGGCAATTTAGGTCTATCACAAATAAGTGCTTGGCTGAAGTTGTTATATCAGCTAACTAACTCTCTTAGGATTTTCCTTGAAAGACAAAATAGCTAAATAATAAACATTTATAAAGCACCGCTGGTATGCCAGGAATTCTGCTAGATGTCAATTCAGCTAAGAAGAACATATTATATAAGCTTTGAAGGGTCTTTTAGGAAGAGAGACACAAAAACTCAAACCTCCACACTATACCGTGGTAAGTACTGTGTGTAACAGAGGAATGTAGCTGCCTCCTGGGAGCACAGAGGAACAATTTATTCCACCTGGGGGTGGGATGGATGACAATTTTAGTGTCACAGATAGGCGGATGGAGAATAGCCTCTGAATTCTGCTTTCATTCATTTCTTGGAAAATTGTTTGTTGCACCCATGACTGTGTGCAGAACACTATGACTTTCTGCTCCACTGATTGTTTATTGAATGTTTAAGAGGGCCCTCAGAGGGGAGAACTTGGTGAAATGTGTAGACTCTTGAAGTCACACAGGACAAGGTTTTGATCTATTATTTGGGAATATGGAATACATTTTGGGGGAAAATTTTGCCCTTGAAGACTAGAGAACATGGTGACACACAGGCTAAGGCCAAAAATCCCCCAGAGCCCTGTGAAGGGGGTTTTAAGGTGCTGCTAATTACCTCTGATTGAAAGAGCATTTGCTACTCCTGTTATACTCCCCTAAAGCCTGAAAAATGGAAGCTCTTCTTTCTGTGAGAAAAGGGCTAATAGATTTGATTTTTCTCCTCTACGTTAGTACTCTAAAGTCATAGGCATCAGACCATCTATTTGGAATCCAATTAGTGAATATTTAGGGCTCTGATCTTCCCCTAGTAATCCTAAAAACATGACTGTTCTATATAGCAAGGATTTAACATGGATTTTGTAGCTGGTGACAGTGCCAGAAACATCAGATTATCTGTGAAAACAGAAGCTTTCCTCTTTCTCATCTGGGATCTGCCACAACTGAAACTACCTGCTGTCCGTATCTGACTTTCTAGAAGCTCTATATTAGGGCCTGTAGTGGGTTGATTCCAAACCAATGAGCTAATACCCTGGTGGTGTTTCTTGAGGCTTTCTGGTTGATTTATATCAAAGGTGTGACTGGAAGCCTCCCACCTAAGACAGTTTTTTACTTTGCCTGCTAAGTGTTTTCAGTCTTGCAGGAGTGCCTGAAATATACCTGATAATGCTTTATGTCACTGGGTAAAAAATGAATAAATAACCAAGGAAGTCACATCACTAAAACATTGCTTTAATTTTATAAGTAATTTTCAAGTTTCTATAGAGTATTTACTCTCCAAATGTGAAAAGGAAATACAGATAATTTAGAAAACCCTTTAAACCCAAATTAGAGAGGATATTTTTAGCAGTTAAAAGGAAGTCATCCTGTGATTCAAGTAATCAGGATGACTGGCAGGATAAACAGGAATGCCTTCTATCGATAACAGAGGTTGTATTTTCTTTACCCAAGTTATGTGCTTTAAAAATTGTCAGTTAAATTTTCTGAGGTCTTACAACATTCTGATTTTAAAATATTGTGGTACGTTTCATGTATACTCCCACTGATGGATAGAGATGAATGTATAAATAAAAGGACTGTGAAAGCAAGAAGACTGTCAACTGAAACATGTAGGAGCCAGCTTCATTACTTTAGAGATTCATAACACAGAACAGTGTCCAAGAGCCTCTGTGAAAAAGGAGACAAATGTATTTTATGTTTCTAACACCTGTCCATTGAAATGACACACCAACAAAATTCACCTGGCTATTTTCATTCTTAGAAATAGAATTCCCAAATGGATTTGACGATATGTGTCCTTAAAGACAAGGTCGAAACCATTCCCTTTTATTTCTAGTTATGAATTAGTATACCAGTATTTTCAATCAATTAATACTAGAATGATTTGATTCTGACATGCAAGCTGAGTGAAAAATTGAATAAGGCAAAAGTCTCCGTAGAGTTATATTTTTGCTATCTTACAAAGTCTAAGGGGACAGAAAACTTATAACTCTGCTTTTAAGATAGGAAACAATGCTGATAACAAGAGAAGACTGAAAATAAACGAGAACTTGCTAATGCAGTAGAAGGGGGGAAGACACTAAGACACTCCTCTAACAAAGCAATGGAAAAATATTCCAAAGGAGATAAATTAAGAACGTGAATAGGAAAAGATTTGTGCCTGTCTCGTGAGTGGGTCTCTTTTGTTTGCAAATCATATTGCTTAAGAAAGACTGGGAATGAAAGCTCCACCTTACTTTTGAGGCTAACAAGACTTTTTAATATGATGAACACATATTATGTAGAGCTTAGAAGGGTGGTAAAGGAAGAAAAAAAGCTGATTTCAATAAAAGGAAATGCTGAAAGAAGACATTTTTGTATAAATTATGTACATTGTATAAATTACAGAAAAAGGGCATAAATTAGAGAAAATTTTCTGTCCACAATCTCTGTGGTGTCCACCCTGAAGCCTGAGTAAACCCATCCTTGGGAGAAGGTGGGATGAAGTGGCACAGGGGATCAAGTAGTGGTTGAGGCACCCAGCACCCCTATGTGTGGATTCTGGTGTCCAACAGATCAGACCTCCCGTCTCCACACTGAGGCTGGACAGCTGTGGGACTTCCGCTGGGCTGCTTCATGTCTGAAGCCACACTGCCTACACCTGATAAATGAACTCACAGTTCTTACCCTGCAAGGCTTTTTGAAGATGAATTAATATAATGCTTGTAATGGCCTTACCACAGTGCCTAGTAAGCTCTCAATAACTGGTGGATGTTATTACCACTGTATTTACTACTGCCCCAATCACAGAAAGGAAAGGGCCTACTCAATGAAATCTGATTCTTGTTATTGCCTTAGTTGCAAGTTTGACGTCAAGTTTCTGTAAATATTTGCTCCCCAGAAGATCTCTGGGATCCCGCGGTTTGATTTGGTATCTGTGGTGGCTGTGGATACATGAGATGGCAGGCAAGAAGAGCTTGTGGGGGACTGAAAAGTTCTTTGCTAACCTGAGGTTGTTATAAAGCCTTTGGTTATGGCCAGCTTGTTTGACAAGAAGGCTTTTCACTTCTTCCTGACAAAGTGTATCTCTTCCCCACCTTTCCTCAGCTTTCTACGCTGATTTAGCTGTTTCATTGGAAAGACAGAGGCCTGTCTTGATAAAGACCAAGACCTGCCTGAGTCAGGATCTGACACTTCCTAGATGGGTTATCTTTAGCCAGTTACCACTTCTTTTGGAGCATCAGTTTCCCACATGTAACATGGGAATATTAACTTCTATTTGCCCAGGTTGTTTCAAGATAAAATACTATAATGTATGTAACGCGTGTGGCACAGAGTGAATGCTCAACAAATGCCAGCTCCCTCTCTGTCCTTCTCCATGAAGAAACAAATTCCCCACAAACACAGGCCCCAGAAAATTCTCAGAGATTAGTGTCATTGTACAGGCTGTCCACACAGTGGCTTAGGAGGGAAAACCTTTCAGCTGTAGGTCATTGTTATTTTTCTTCAAAAATTCATGATAGTTATTGGGCTTACCGGTAAATACCTTTTCTGATAAGACAACTCTGGTCGTAAGGATAAAGGGTGCTTAAAACGCTGAAGAAATAATAGCAAATTGGGTTTGGGAATCTCTGTTTTATTGTGATTGAATTGGAGAAAGACCCAGATTATTTTATTAAATGATACCTTTAGAAGGATGGAAAAATATAAATCCTAAAAGCAATTTATAGTTTTCATGGTGTTAACCAATTTTTTGGTTTCTTCTTTTATTTATTTATTTATTTATTTATTTATTTATTTATTAGTTCACTTCATAGTGACAGTGAGAAAATTTTGCAGGATCAACACTGTTACTCGATTTGCAGTTGACAGTTTGGATGTTTTTAACCGTATCTACTGCTTTGAAGGAATTCTTGACCTACTTCAGAATGAGCTTTTCCAGTAAATTCAATCTTTAGTGATCATCTAAGCCACAAATCTTTCTTAGATGACTCCTCAAAGATAAAATGTATCTTGATCAGGCTTACTCTACTTTAGTTGGCAGTCTATTTTTTTCTTTTTGAAATTATTTCAGTTTAAAAAATATGATTTTAAAAATTAGGTGGGCTGTTTTGTTCATGTTTTATTTTGTGTTTGTAATTTTAAGGAAATATGTTTTGGTATATTTCTCCATCATTTTGTTGTTATTTCTTCAAATTAGATTTTTCTACCTTAGTAGCAAAGTATGACAACCTGCAATTCATATTAAAATAAATACTTTATTTTACGCACATGAATATATCTAAGAACAAAAAGATGTCCATGATTAACAGAGTCAGGTTCCAAAAGTTAACATTCTTTTTAAAGGCTTTGCTCATTATTGGCTTTCTCTTTTGGGCTTTAACTTTAGTATATTCGCATATAACAATCTACCAAAGGGAGCTTTGGGCTGAAAATCTGCATCTGCTCTTATATGCCATGAGCACCAATCAATCCCATCCAAGGATAACTTTCAGAAGCACAAATCTTTTGGAGGTAATCTTAGAGAGAACTGCAGTAATTGGCCAAAGTTTATAGAGGATTTCAGAATTTAATTGAAAAAGGAAAATAAATGTCAATTACTAAGGGTTTCTTATGTGTTGGGCAGTCTATTCTGCATTTTTGTATCCCTTAACTCCATTAAATTATCCTGTACATTTAGATTTTTGGACCCAGTTTTACATCTTTGGGGTCAGCAAAATGAGATAAATCTCTGAGGTTTACAAAGTTAGTAAGTAGGGAATCTGGGACAGCAATCCAGACCTGTGTGATATTCTTTCCATATTGTCTGTGGAATATGAAAAGTCTGCTTTTATGTTGTTCTTTATGCTGTTGCAATCCATGAAGGAGTTTTGGTATACTTGTACTACTGCAACATATTTTAGATGTTCTTGCACTTATGTATGCATGCATGTATTCACTAATTCATCCTCTCAACAAATAATTATTGAGTGCCTACTATATTTTAGGAACTGTTTCACAATCTGGGATTAACCGAGATTGTGAACAACACAGACAAAAATACTGATCACAGCACTTATGTTTTACATGAGTGTGTATACCAATGTTATGGGAAATAGTTTCTTACTCCAATATGTGACTTTCCTTCTTAAAATCCCCAACTCGTAGGTGACACATAGCTGCTTAGAATAAAAGCTACAAGTTCCAGCATGCCTTGCCGTTGAGTGTGGTCAAGAGATTAAATGGGAGTCTAATCTAGTGTGACTACTTTCAGGAAGTTTCTTTCAAAGAATGCTGTTGAGTCCCATTGCCACCTTTCTTCCCTCCTCCTGCCTGTTGCTTGGAATATGTATATATTGGCTAGGACTCCATCCTGGAAAAGGAAGACAAGGGCCATATGGATGGCAGAGTAGAAAGTTGGAAACAGCCTGGCTTGCAGTTGACAGAGGAGCTTCTAAGCCAGTTCTGGAGTGCCTACATCTAGATTGTTTGGAAAAAGAGAAATCAAATTCTATCTTACGTGGGTTGCTGTTACTATCAGCTAAACCTAATCCATAGTAAAAAAGTATGTTTGAATTTGTAATGGATTTTATTGTTTTTCCTTGCTCAGAATGCCTGTATATCTTCTGCCTTTTCCCAGCACTACCGCACCTCAATCCCAACCCTTATTCTCACGCTTAAAGTTTTCTCAGGAAAACATTATTTGAGTTCCTGAATCCAGCTGTGCCTGGATCTACCCTCATGACTAACATATTTCCTTTTTTTTGCTTAAGCTAATTTCAATTTCCTAAGGAAAGAGTTTTGACTGAACAGTATGCATATGTTGATTTAATGCATGTATTTATTACTTGTTTATGTTGCAAACATGTTATATATTGACAAATATGTTATAAACATAGACCAATGAGTAACATGTAGACATGCTGTATAGAGATCTATCCCTAGTCCTCCCATTTTTCAGTTGAAAAATCTGAGCTGCAAAGGAGCTAAATTATTTACCTTAAGTCTCAATAAAAACTCATGACTACTTAAGTTCCAGTCAATTGCAAATTGCATCTATTTTGTTGATGTCATCTTGTCCATTACACATCTAAATTTGCAATGGTATAATACAAGTTATATTTTTCACTTTTATTAGTTGTACTAGTATAGTTATGCTTGAGAGGAAAAAAATAAAACCCAGTATCTGTGAAGATAAAAAGAATTCCGAAGAATCTCCCCTCCCCCATTCTTTAAAGTTTTATTGAACAGTAGAGAAGTAGAAGGATGAAACATGTCATGGAGCTCAGTTTCTTCCCAGTGCAGAACTGATTCCTTGAAAATCCCTCCTAATATGCTATCCAGTCAGGGTTTAAAAGTCCCAAATGCTGAAGCTTTTATCAATTCCCTTGGAAGATTCTATCTCACATAGTAGTCTGGAGCATACCAAACAGTTCCTGAAACCCAAAGTAAGCTCCTTTATGGCTGTCACTTGTGAGATTTTACTGCCCAAACATAGTTCACTTTTTTCTTCATGAATGCCCTTACTGACGTTTGGTTCTTGTTCTTGTCTTTGAACATTCTATTAGTCGCATATCTGTACAGACTGACTCCATTTTCTCTTGGTAAATCCATTTGACTTATAACCGAATTCTGAACCCTTTCCAAAAAATTGTGACATATTTTATATACTTTTGTCACCTCTTGGAGGTAGAAAAACAGGGACTTCTGTATGTAAGTACAAATTTGACATAGAGGATGGAGTATAACCCAATAAATTGTAGCCACTTATCTAATGTAGATATTGACAAATATATTTTTAATGTGATTTTTAAAAGTTGTGTTCAAACTTTGATAGACCTGAAATAACTTTTGCTTCTAATGTTCTGATTAAATAAAACAATTTTTATATTCTCCTTGGAAAGGTCAAAAATTAACTTTCAAAAATTAATGAAGTTTCCAGTAGCTGCCCATTTTACTTAAAATAAAATCAAAATTCTTTGCTATGAACTATGTGGTCTAATTTAACTCCACCCTGCCTGACTTCTTCTTGCTTTCTAACCCAGTGGTCCAGCTACCCTAAGCTTAAATACACGACTAGTTTTTTCTGCCTTTTGTCTCAGCCTCTCAGCTACCTCCTGCCCCACTTTATTCTCTGTTTTCATCCCCTTTACTTCTTACTTATCTCCGTTTGCCATTACTGATATTATTTTCTGATTGCTCTGCTAGATTCTAAGCTACTTTGCATGGGGGCAGGGGTCACGTGTTTCCATGATCATTTTTTTAAAAAATTAACACTATGCTATTACCTGTATATTATACATTGTTTACCTAGTAGTATGTGTTCTAATATTTGGGAAACAAATGTTAGACATATATATATATATATATATGTATGTATGTATATATGTGTATATATGACTATATATATGTCAATACATGAGTTTGGAGTAAAAAACATAAATATTTTGAAAAAATGCATGTCATATATAATCAAATTCTATTATGATTGTTAGTTACTATATGGATTCGGAGACTTAAAAAATTTATTGTTGAAAAGAAACTAAGATGACATTTAGTTTAACATCTTATTTTCTAGATGAGGAAGCTGAGACCCAAAGAGAATAAATAGCTTGTCATATAGGTCATAAATGACAGATCTAAGACTAAAGGTCTTGTCTCCTGGGTGCTCTTGATGCCTCTGTATGTCACCTTCAGTTTGTTTTTGAATCCCTCAATATTCGTTATTGCATTTTAATTGTATCAAAATAACTATTCCAGAATTAACAGGTAGCATTGGTCTTCTCCTCTACCCCCGCCCCGAGATTTTCGTTCTTATGCTTTACATTCAGAAGAAAAGATGACAATACAGATGCCCTTACCTTTATTTTTATTAAGTACTATTTGTTGATAATACATATTTTTTTCTCACAGTAGGAACCTGGTTGTATTTTTTTTTTTTTTTTTTTTGAAATTGACTTTGATGCTGAAAGAGCTCTGGTTTGTTAAATGCTGCCCCTAGACCTCTCTCCGTGCCTTCTACTCCTACGTTCCGTAACTTTACTATAGCGCCATTCATCAAACCAAAGAAGGAGATAAAACAAAAAAAAAGGGCCAGCGAAGCTTTGTGAAGCTCTGAGTAAAATGAGCATTTTATGTTAAGCAAGTAAAAGAGGTGGGAACAGTGTGGGCTGTATAATGTCTGCAAACTGCTTGTAAGGGATATGTAGCTTTTAGTGTTGTAGACAACATGTGACCGGTTAGTGTTTAAAAACTGCTTTGAGCCCAGGAGAGTAACTTGTAAAAATAGTGATTAGATTTATTCTGTGAGGTGAAGAAATGAGCATGCTAAGGGTGAATTGGAGTGTTGAGGGCTGTATCCTTAAGGACACGGTACCCTAACCCATTTGTTGATATAAAAGTTATATAAAAATGTGTAAAATATTAAAATGTCTAGAGATGTTTAATGGTTTTTAAGTTAACTTTTAATAAGGTACATTCTAGTTCTATTTAATCACCAGTTAGGGAAACCACTCTGGCTGAACCATTAGAACGCAGGCTAATAAAATACAACACAAAGCTTCTTGGTGGATGTAGCAATATTGTAAGGCTTGATGAAAATGAAAAGAGTCTAAATGAAGCAATAACAATTGGGAAGCAGGACATTTCCTGGGGATTAATGACAGGCTGGGTGGAGTTGATGGACCATGACTATTCTGTGGGCCATTAACCTCAGTTGATCATTAATTCCCAAGAAATACCTGATGCTGAGGTCATTACTATAATTACCACCTTAAAGCGGGAAGGAGGATGGTAGACTTGAGAGTGGTGAAGTTAAAAGAATGGTGATTATTTCATATAAAGCGAGTACTTTATAGACCAAAGGGCTATAAGGTTTATCGAGTCATTTCTCAGTTTGTAAATGGAACGAAGCATAAAGTGTCCCCCTTTTTAGAGAAGATTGAGTAAAGGAGTGGGACAAAGAAGCATGTTAGTAGCACAAATGGTAAAGGATGAGATTTTTTATTCAAACTAGCTTCTTGAAAAATGACTGATGGAACATTGAGAGCATTTCTGGTGATGCAAGTTATCCAACAATGGCAGAGTTAAGTAGTGTTTTGGGTTTGATGTACATACTGCCTTATTTGCATTGGTCTTTTTTTACTTTAAATTTGATGGATTGAGGAAAAGGTCTAGGAGTGAGGTTAAAGGCTTGGCTTTGCAGGGAATATGATTTTGGGCACTTGCATTCTCTGAGTTTCAATTTCTTCATCTGTAAAGATGAAGGGATAGATCTAGGTATCTCTAAAGACCAGTCCAGCTCTGAAGCTTATCTGATGTGTATTTAAGGAGTCAAAGATCCTCCTAAGACCTACAGAGCTTCGAAATAGTGAGGTAAAACACTGACTGGTAGAGGAAACCAAAAGCTTCTCCTAGAGGATAAGCAGCTTTAAGTAGTTGGGATTGAAGCTTCCTAATTCAAATTATTGATGGTATTTATTTCTGAGACTGACTCAATTCTAGGTTGCAGGCTTCTAGCAAAACAAAAATTAATTAAATGGCAATTCCCTACTCTTTTAATTGAAAATTTAATTTTAAAAAGAATTCTACAGGCAGCTGATTCCCTATTCTCCCATTGTGAGATCCAGTGGTGCCAGAGGGTGTGGTTTTACTGCTGGTTAATATTTCAAAGCCAAGACTTCTATATATTCATGGAATTTGAATTAGAAGATTAAAGCTGAGGCACAGGGGATGAAATAAGGCTACGTACTTTGCCATGCTGACTCACCTTCTCAACCTTAACAGTCTGCTCATTTCGTTCTCTCATCCACTAGAACTTTATGACGTGTTCATTAATTCAATCATCTGTTCTTTCAACAGTTGTTAAGCACTTCCTGTGGGCCAGGAACTGTGTTATTGTGTTATGAAACTAAAGGTGAATAAGACATAGCTCTTGACCTCTAAGGAATCACAATTTCATACACAGCAATATATTAAAAGAAAGGAAGAAAGAATATTAGTGGCTTTCGTAAAAGAACTAGGTGCACAAAATAGGAAGTAGTCTACCCTTCCCAGAGATGTCATGGAGCTCAGGCAAGGTATCACAGAAAGCCTTTGATCTTAAAGGATGAGTGGGGATTATTATTCTGTGACTCAGGTGGGGAATGTCTTGCTCCACAAAAATACAAGAGTTGAGCACATGAAGGAGTGGCAAGTAATTAAATATGACTGGAACAGAGAGAAAGTGGAGATGAGACTAAAGGGGTCATAAGGTCAGGTCATGAAAGGCTTTTTGCATATTATCATAATGAGTTTAGACTTTATCCTTTGGGTAAGGGTGGAGTAATTACAATAATCTCATGTTCCCATTTGGGAATAACTTCCCGCTCTTCTTTTTTGTTGCTGTCATCTCAGTGTCTAGTTCAAACCAGATCCTGATATGGCATTTACTTTAATTAGGAAATTGGTTAGAAACTGGAAACAATAGGCAGTAAAATAGCACTATGTAAAATAGGCTTATATTTTCAATTGTAAATATAAAAAAAAAGTATCAGAGCTGGAATATGCTAGGAATAAGTATAGTCTAATACTGGTGTTGTCTCGAATTTAAAACATACTTAATTTAACTACCTTGGAAAATTGTAGGTGATATAGCTATGGCTAATATATTTTAAAACTCACTGTTAGAGCAGAGTTTCCCTAATCAAAATTATTTCATAAAATAACAGACTTGTTTTGGTATTTTCAGGTATAACATGCAATATAAATACCTTTAAATGTTGATCAGAAAGTTTGAAAAAGAGGTTTGGTGAATGGCTAAAATACTGACTGGGAGCCAGAAAGATCTTATTCTATTTCCTATTACTTTTGGAAAAATCTTCAGACTTTTCTGTGTCTGTTTCTTCATCAATAAAATGAGAGTGTTGAAATTTATAACCCTTAAAATCTCTTCTGGTTCTAAGATACTGTGATTCAATTGCAGCCTAATGTCCACAACAAAGCATAGGAATCAATAAATGTATTTATTCTCCCAGTGATTATATACTGTTAACCTTCATTGAAGAGAGTTGTTCTTACATGCTTCACAACACAGGTTCTACCAGATCCTAAATAAGTATTTTTTTTCAGTGAGTGGATGGATATGTCAGTACTGAGGCACCATTTCAAATACACTTTAAGAAGCAGCTGCAATTCTGTCTCCTTCTTGACCTTTGGCTGCACCCACTTGGCTAACTTCCAACTCCTGGTCAAACCAAACATTTGTTTTCTCTGCTTTTGCTTCTAGAATAAAAAAAAAAAAATACCATTTCTTTGTTTATTGGCTTTATAATAATTTTCGTTGTAAACTTGGTTGAGCCTTCAATATAACACCCCCAAACTTTTACTTATCTCTAGGTGTTCCCACAGAAACAATTCTACATTTCTAGGCCTCTTCTAAAGTTCCTAGCACAATTCAGCAAATTGTCTTGACTTGCTTTTTCACTGTGAAGATAGAAACTCTCATTATATGGACACCCCCCTTCACAAATTCTTCTTTTCCTCCGACACATTTACCCTATATTTCTATCCATCTTTCTTTTTAAAATGTTTTCGGCTGGGCCCAGTGGCTCACGCCTGTAATCCCAGCACTTTGGGAGGCTGAGGCGGGCGGATCACGAGGTCAGGAGATCGAGACCATCCTGGCTAACATGGTGAAACCCCGTCTCTACTAAAAATACAAAAATTACCCGGGCGTGGTGGTGGGTGCCTGTAGTCCCAGCTACTTGGGAGGCTGAGACAGGAGAATGGCGTGAACCCAGGAGGCGGAGCTTGCAGTGAGCCGAGTTGGCACTGCTGCAGTCCAGCCTGGGCTATCTCAAATAAATAAATAAATAAATAAATAAATAATGTTTTCGTTTATTTCTGAGTGGAAGGGAAGTGTTTCCTCTTTTTTGTGGTGTCCTGATCCACTTTTACTCTTAGATCCATATCCACCTATCTACTTAGAACTTCGTTTCATCTCTTAGTTTTTTTCTTTTGCCTTCTTGTGTGCCTCTCTGCTGCTCCTTCCCCTCTGCCCTCAAACATGCTCAGGTAGTCACATCTCAGAAAATCCCTCCTGTGGCTGTACATCGCCCTCAAAGTCCTGGATTCTGTATTCCCTAATTCCATTTCTTTTAACCCCTTATCAAGGTGTTTTTAACCATATCTGCTTCTATAATTCCAATTATTTCTCAAGCTAATTTTAACTTGCTTTCATATCCCTCTTATCAGATGGTGTCCCTGAAAATCACTGGTGCCTGAAAAATGCCAAATTACTTGCCTTTCTCCATCATATTTGGGATGACATTTCTGAGCCCTTTAATACTTTGAAAATCACTTACTTCTTGAATATCTCTTTTCTTTTAGTGTCCTGGGAAAGGCCAAAAACTGACTTCTGCTTGCCTAACCTTGGGATTCATTTTTGATCTACATTTCACCTTTAATTTTGAATGAGCCAAGGCTTTTCTCTCTTTTTAACAGCTTTACTGAAGCATAATAGATATGCCAAAAACGGTCCATGTTAAAAGGTAAGATTTGATAAGTTTGAAGATGAATTAACTTGTGAAACGATCACCACAATTAGATAATAAACATAAGCATATCCAGCACCCCCCAAAGTTTCCTCAGCTCCCTCCTCCTCTGCTTCCTTGCCCCATCTCCATCACTAGGCAACCACTAATTGCTTTGTGTCAGTATAGATTTCTTTGCATGTTCTGGAATTTTACATAAATTCATACCTGTAAAGAATGTACCCTTTTTTGTCTGGCTTCTTTGACTCAGCTTAATTATTTTGAGATTGATCCGTATTGTTGTGTGTATCATTAGTTCATTCCTTTTTATTGCTGAGTAGTATTCCATTGTATGGAATCCATCATTTACCTAATCATGATTTGTTTATACCTAGAAGTGAATATGTAGAAGTAACATGGCTGGGTCCTGTGGTAAGTGACTGCAGTTTTACATTCCCACCAGCAGTACATGAGAGTTGCAGTTGTTCTACATTCTTGCCAACACTTGATACCATCAATCATTTTAATTTTAGGTGTTCTAAGGAGTGTGGAGTGGCATCTTACTGAGGCCTTGTTTTGCATTTCTCTAGTGAACAATAATGTTAAGCATCTTTTTGTGTACTTGTCTATCATCCATATATCTTCTTTGGTAGTGTTATTTTTTTCCTTCAAATCTTTTGCTAGTTTGTTTTTTAATTGAGCTGTTTGTTACTGAGTTTTGAGAGTTCTCAACATATTCTGGATACAAGTATTTTGTCAGATATATGATTTGCAAATATTTTCTACCAGTCTGTAGCTTCTCTTTACATTCCCTTAACAATAATTTTGGAGAAGCAAAAGGTTTTTTTATTTTAATAAAGTTTATTGCTTTAAAAAGTGAATTTTTTGATATGATATTTTATCTAAGAAATATTTGCCTAACTCCACGTCACAGGACTTTTCTTCTGTGCTTTCTTCTAGAAATTTTAAAGCTTTATTTATTTATTTATTTATTTTTATGAAATTTTAAAGCTTTATATACTAAATTTAGGTCTATGATGTGATGTATAGATCAAATTTCATATTTTGCATATGGATATCTGGTTGTTCTAGCACCAATTTTTGATCTCCACTGAATTGTCTTTGCTCTTTCATTGAAAATCAGTTGACCATGTGTATGGATCTATTTCTGTACTCTCTATTGTGTTCCGTTTATCTATTTGTCAGTCTCGACACCAATACTGCACTATCTTGATTACTATAGCTTTGTAATGTCTTAAAGTCAGGTAGTGCAGTTCACCAGCTATGTTCTTTTTTCCCGAAGTTGGTTTGGCTATTCTAGGTTCTTTGAGTTTCTGTATGAATTGTAGACTTCTTTGTCAGTCATGGATATGGTGTAACTCTCTAAGTCACTTTTAATTTCTCTCAGCAACATTTTGTAGTTTCATTGTATATTGTACATTGCATATACCTTGTTAGGTTTACCTCTCAGTGTTTAAATATTATGTATGCTACTTATTTATAAATGGCATTGTTTTCTTAATATCGTTTCCCATTTTTTATGGGTAGTATATCAAAAGACAATTGACTTTTATATGTTGGTCTCATATCTTGCAACTTGTTAAATTCACTTCTTAGCTTATAACTGTTTAATATATTCCATAGAATTTTCCAGATAGATGTCCTGTCATCTGTGAATAAAAGTTATTTTGTTCTTTCTTTCTGATCTGGATTATTTTCATTTGTTTTTCTTGCCTATTATATTGGGTAGAACCTCCAGAACAATGTTGAATAGAAGTGTTATAGACTATATCACTGTCTTGTTCCTCATCTTAGGGGGAAAGTATTTAGTCTTTCATAATTATGGATGCTGTTAGCTATAGATTTTTCAAAGATCTACTTCATCAGGCTGAGGATGTTTCTTTCTATTCCCAATTTGATGAGATATTTTTGTTTAAAATCAGGAATAGATATTTCACTTTGGATCTTATAAAAAGGTGTTTTTTAATTTAAATAGATGATCATATTGTTTTCCCTTGTTAGTTTGCCAACATCAAATAATATTTATCAGTTTTTCAAATGAGAAACCTACCTGGCATTACTAGGATAAACTCCATTAACCAACTTTTCCTCATTCCCCCCATCACTGTCCCTTCCCAGCCTCTGGTAAACACCATTCTACTCTTTACTTCCATGAGATCCACTTTTTTAGTTCCCACATATAAGTGATAACATGTAATATTTGTCTTTCTGTGACTGGCTTATTTCATATAAAATAATGACTTCCAGTTCAATCCATGTTGCTGCAAATAATGAGATTTCATTATTTTTTATGGCCAAATAATTTTCCATTGTGTATAAATACCATGTTTTCTTCATTCATTCATCGATGGACTCTTAGATTAATTCCAATCTTAGCTATTGTGAGTAATGCTTTAATTAACATGGGAATGCAGATATTTTTTCTATATACTAATTTCCTCTTTTTTTGATTATATACTCAGCAATGGGATTCCTGAATCATATAGTAGCTCTATTTTTAGTTTTTTGAGGAACTTCCATACTGCTTCTCATAGTGGCTGTATTACTTTACTTCCCAACCAATAGCATATGAGTGTTCGTCTTTCTCTGCATCCTCAACAGCAATTGTTATTTTTTTGTCTTTTTGATAATAGCCGTTCTAACAGGTGTAAGATGATGTCTCATTGTGGTGTTGAATTTCATTTTCCTGATGATTAGTGATGTTGAGCATTTTTTCCGTATACTTGTTGGCCATTTGTATGTTTTCTTTTGAAAACTGTTTATTCAGGTCTTTTGCCCATTTTAAAATTGGATTATTTATTTACTTTTGTTGCTGTTGAGTTACTTGAGTGTCTTATATATTCTGGTTATTAATACCTTGGATGAATAATTTGCAGATATTTTTCTCCCACTGTATAGGTTGTCTCTTCACTTGGTTAATTGTTTCCTTTGCTGTGCAGATGTTTTTAGCTTTATATAATCCATTTTGTCTATTTTTGTTTTTGTTTCCTGTGCTTTTAAGATCTTACCCAAAAACTCCTTCTCTAGACTGATGTCCTGTAGTGTTTCCCAATGTTTTCTTCTAGTAGTTTCATAGTTTCAGATCTTACAATTAATTGTTTAATACATTTTGTATTGATTTTTTATAAGGTAAAAGATGGGCATCTAGCTTCATTCTGCATATGAATATCCAGTTTTCCTACCAGTATTTATTAAAGAGACTATACTTTCCTCAATGTATATTTTTAGCACCTTTATCAAAAATGAGTTGGCTGTAAGTATGTGAATTTACTTCTGCGTTCTCTATTTTATTGCATTGGCTTATGTGTCTATTTTTATGCCAGTACCATGCCGTTTTGGTTATGATAGCTTTGTAGTATAATCTGAAATGAGGTAGTGTGATCCCTGTAGCTTTTTTTCTACCTCAAGATTGCTTTAGCTAATTCGTGTCTCTTGTGATTCCATATAAATGTTGGGATTGAGGTTCCTATTTCTGTGAAGAATATCATTCTTATTTTGATAAGATTGCATTGAAACTGTAGATTACTTTGGGTAGTATGCACATTTTAATAATATTTCTTCTTCCAACCCTTGAGCATGGGATTATTCCATTATTTTGTGTCCTATTCAATTTCTCTCATCAGATCTTTCACTTCTTTGTTTAAATTTATTACTAGGTATTTTTTGGTTTGTAGTTATTGTAAGTGGGTTACATTTTGATTTCTTTTTCAGATTGATCACTATTAGCTTATAGGAATGCTACAGATATTTGTAGGTTGATTTTATATAGTCCAACTTGACTAAATTCATTTACCCATTCTAATAATTTTTCGAGGGAGTCTTTAGGTTTTTTCAAATATAAAATAATGTTGTTTGCAAACAAGGATAATTTGACTTCTTCCTTTCCAACTTGGATACTCTTTCTTTTTTAATCTTGCCTAATTTCTCTGGCCAGGACTTCCAGTACTATGTTGAGTAAAAGTGGTGGAAGTAGGCATCCTTGCTCTCTTCCTAAATTTTTTGAAAAGACTTTAAATTTTTCCCCATTTGTTTGATATTAGCTGTGGGCTTGTTATATATGGCTTTTATCTTGTTGAGGTATGCTCCTTCTGTATCCAAATTGTTTAGGTTTTTTTTTTTAATCATAAAGAGATATTGAATTTTTTCAAGTACTTTTTCAGCAGCTATTGAACAGATCATGATTTTTGTCCTTCACTCTGTTGATGTGATATATCATGTATATTGATTATATATGTTGAACCATCCTTGCATCACTGGGATGAATCCCACTTGATCATGGTGAGTGATCTTTTTAATGTGTTGTTGAATTTCTCGTTATTAATTATTCTGCTGTTCAGGTTTTCTATTTCTTCATGGTTCAATCTTGTTAAGTTGTATATGTCCATAAATATATCCGTTTCTTCTAGGTTTTCCAATTTGTTGGCATATCGTTGTTCATAAGAGTCTAATGATCTTTTGTATTTCTGTGCTATCAGTTTTAATGTTTCCTTTTTCATCTGTGATTTTATTTGGATCATCTCTTTTTTTCTTAGTCTAGCTAAAGTTTTGCTTATTTTGTTTATCTTTTCAAAAAACCAACTTCAAGTTTTGTTGATCTTTTGTATACATTGCTCTCAATTTCAATTATTTCTGCTCAGATCTTTATTATTTTTTTCTACTAATTTGGGGTTTAGTTTGTTCTTGCTTTTCTAATTCCTTTAGGTACATCATTAGGTTGTTTATTTGAAGTCTTTCTATTTTTTCTGCTATAGGTGTTTATTGCTAGAAACATTCTTATTAGTACTGCTTTTGCTGTATCCCATGGGTTCTGGTATGTTGTGTCTCCATTTTCAGTTGTTTCAAAAACTTTTTAGAATTTCTTTTTTAATTTCTTCATTGACTCATTGTACATTGAGGAACATGTTTAATTTCCATGAATTTATACAATTTTCAAAGTTTCTCTGGTTATTGATTTCTAGTTTTATTCCATTGTGTTCAGAAAATATACTTGATACAATTTTGACTTTTTGAACTTGTTGAGACTTGTTTTATGGCCTAAGATATGGTTTATCCTGCAGAATGTTCTATGTGCTGATGAGGAAAATGTGTTTTTTGCCACACTTAGATAAAATCTCCCCTTCCCTCCTGTCCCCTCCTCTCCCGTCCCCTGCCCTTCCCTTCCCTTCTTTTTTCTTTTTCTTTCTTTCATCTCCTCCTTTCTTCCTGCTTCCCTTCCTTTGTGGTTAGGAGATTTTCTCTGCTAATATGTTTTAAGTCATTGCCTTTCATTTTTAGTATATCCATTATAAATTTTTGCTTTCTGGTTATCATGAAGGCTACAAAAAATATCCTATAGTTATAATGATATTTAAAACAGCCACCAATATAACTTTGATCACAAAAAGAAAAAGACACAAAACAAAATATAAAACTCAGTACTTATTAACTTTATTTTTTTTCCACTTTGATTTTTTGATGTCACAAGTTACATTTTTTATATTGCTTAACTTTAACAAATTGTTTTAGTTACTATTATTTAATTAGTTTTCTTTTTTAGCCTTCTTACTGAAGATATAAATGGTTTAAATACCACAATTACAATATTACTATAATAATCATATTAGCATTCATTTATTTCAGTTTGAAGGACTCCTTTCAACATTTCTTGTAGGACAAATCTGGTGGCAATAAATTCCCTTAGCTTCTGTTTGTCAGGAAAAGTCTATCTCCCCTCATTTCTGAAGGATAACTTTGCTGGGTACAGCATTGTACAGTATTATTGGTTGGCTTTTTTTTCCTTTTGCATTCTGAATATATTGTTTCACTCCCTCCTGGTCTGTAGGGTTTCTGCTGAGAAATTTGCTGCAAGTCATATTGGATATCCTTTATATGTTACTTCCTTCTTTTCTCTGGCTGCTTTCTGTATTATGTCTTTATTTTTGACCTTTGTGAGTTTGATTATAATATGCCTTGGAATATTCTTATTTGGGTGAATCTGATTGGTGACCTTTGACTTTCCTATACAGGGATATTTATATCTTATCTCCAGGTTTGTAAAGTTTTCTGTTATTTCACTGAATAACCTTTCTGCTCGTTGTCTTTCTCAGTTCCCTCGAACTTAGATAATCTGAATATTTACTCTTTTAAAGTTGTCCCATAGTTCCTGTAAGCCTGTCATTTTTTTCTTCTTTTACCTCCTTTGATTGTGTTTCCAAATAGTTTGTCTTTGAGCACTGATTCTTTCTTCTGTTTGATCAACTCTGCTGTTGATGTGCTCTATTGCATTTTTCATTTCATTCATTGTACTTTTTTTAGCTCCATGATTTCTGTTTGATTTTTAAAACTTACTTTAATCTCTGTATTAAATTTTTTTCTGATAAATTTCTGAACTGGTTCTCTCTCTTTTAAAAATATTTATTAAACTTCCTTAAAACAGCTATTTTGAATTCTTTGTCTGAGAGACTGCACATCCCATAACTTTGGGGCTAGTCTCTGGGACCTTATTTTGTATGTTTGGTAAGGTCATATTTTTCTGAATGTTCTTGATGTCTGTGAATGCACAATGATCTTTGCACATTTGGGGATTAGGGGTTTGTTTTATAATTTGCAGGCTGTCTTTGTTTTCACCTGTCCTACAGAGGTCTTCCCAAGGATTCTAAGCTGACGGACTGTTGTGTTTCAGAGCTTGTGATCTGTGCAGGTACCTGCACTAGAGGACACTCTAAACCCAGGCTTGCCATGAGTCTCACAAGGGCAAGGTTGACATGGCTTTCTGGTCCAGAAGGATCTGGGGAAGACTTAAGGAGAGTACTGGGGCTGTGGGAGTGCAAGCCAGGGATTTAAGTTTAGAAGACTACCCCAGTGGCTAAGACAAGCATGACTCCCTGATCTCTGCACAGCTGGTATGGGTTACCAGATGCAGTGAGAGGGGCTAGAGTTGAGATTGGACCAACTTCAGGATCTGCAGTGGAAAGGATGCTGGTGGGCCTGTCTCATTAGTTTAGAAGGTGTGCACCACCCAGTAGGTACCTGCACAGATGGGATAGTTCCCCAACTGTAGCAGGAGGGGCTTGAGCTAAGACTGGGGCCCCTTGGGATCTCCTAGGGCACAGAGACAGGAAAGCCTGATTGGCTCAAAGGGTCACCTGTCTCCTAGAAGGACACTGCACAGCCAGGATAGTTTTCCAACTGCAGTCTGTAGCTGAGACTGAGCCCCTGGGATTTGCTATGGGATAGAAGCTGGAGAGTCCATCTTGTTGGCTCAGGGAGGCACGTGTCTCCTATCAGGTCTCAGCACAGACAGGGTACTTTCCCAACTGAAGGCTAGATATAAGACTGGATTCCTGTGAGGCCAAGGCTGGAGCACCTGCTCCTTGGCTCAGAGAGATGTGTATTTCCCCAGGAAGTCCTTGCACAGGTGAGATGGTTTCCTGATTACTGCAGGGGGGGCCAGAGCTGGGAATGGGCCCCCTTAAGATCTGTTGTGTGACGGAGGCTGGAGAGCCCAGTCTCATTGGCCCAAACAGGTACAAATCTCCTAGCAGAGCTTAGCACAGATGGATTGCTTCCCCAACTGCAGTGAGGGGCTGAAATTGTTATTGGGCCTCCTCAGTATCTGTGGAATGAAGGTTAGCTAGCTCATAAGGGAAGCTCAGACTCTCTGGCTGTGATATACGGGCAAGTCTCCTTCTGGGTCTTTGTATGAACAGCTCTGAGCTATGACCTCAGCTGAAGAAGGCTAGAACAGTGCTTCAGGGCAACTTTCAGGTTAACTGCAGAGACTAATGTCAGCCAACAGAGAAGCCTTTTCTCCAAGACAGTAGTGTAGGCAGTTCATTCTGGACCTTTTGGCAGATGATCTTTGCTGCAGTTTCAAGGTCAAACAGTGCTGTAGCCAAGCCCCAGCAGGGACTGGACCATTTCTGGGATTGAAAGCAGAAGCAAGTTTGGTCAGGCAGACCAGCCACCTGGGTTGTGGTCTGCATTCTCTAAACCACCACAGATAGGTGCTGGTCCATCCATGGCCTAAGAACCAGGCTGCACAGCAGGAGGTGAGTGTTAGGCAGACAAGTGAGGCTTCATCTGTATTTATAGCATGTCCCCATGGCTCGCATTATCACCTGAGATCCGCCTCCTGTTAGATGGGCAGTGGCGTTAGAGTCTCATAGAAGCGTGAACCCTATTGTGAACTGCACATGCCAGGGATCTGGGTTGCGCTCTGCTTATGGTAATCTAATTCCTGATGATCTGTAACTGTTTTCCATTATCCCCAGAAGGGACTGTCTGGTTGCAGGAAAACAATCTCAGGGATCCCACTGATTCTACATTATGGTGAGTTATATACTTATTTAATTATGTATTACAATGTAATAATAATAGAAATAAAGTGCACAATAAATATTATTCACCTGAAACCAGGCTGGAGTGCAGTGACACAATCTCAGCTCACTCCAGCCTCTTTGACCTACCAGGTTCAAGTGATCCTCTTGCCTCAGCCCCGCAAAGCTGGGACTACAGACGTGCCACCACGCCTGGCTAATTTTTGTATTTTTTGTAGAGACAGGCTTTCACCATGTTGCCCAGGTTGGTCTTAAACTCTTGAGCTCGAGTGATCCACCTGCCTTTGCCTCCCAAAGTGTTAGGATTATAGGTGTGAGCCAGTGTGCCCAGCCTGATTCTTTCTTAACACAGCTATATTGTCTTTTATATCCTGAATCTTTTTTTTTTTTTTTTGCTTTCTTGTTTTTGGATTTCAGCCTTCTTTTGGATCTAATTGAGTTTCTTTGCAATTTGTATTTTAAATTCTTCAACTATCATTTCAGATGTATCAATCTGATTAGGATCCATTGCTAGGGAGCTAATGAGATCCTTTGGAGGTGACAAAACAATCTGGCTTTTTGTACTGCCAGAGTTCTAGTGCTGATTCTTTCTAATCTGAGGGAGCTGTCTTCTGCTTCTTTTTATTTTTATTTTTTATTTTCTATAATTTGGATGGGGCTTTAATTTTTTTGTTCTTTTCTCCCTTGAGGGTATGACTGTGGTGTATGTTGCGTATGTGTGTATGATTGATTGGCCTTTTTTTTTTTTTTGGTTGCTTTCATGGGGCCAAGGCTCTGTATGGGTTCCTTGGTTGTGAATACTTTCTGTTCAATATCTTTCTCAGATGCTGCTTGTTATGAGGATGTATTTTCATTTGGTGATGCAGTTTAGGCTGCGTTCCCGTAGATGGCACTTAAGATTAAGAGCTGGCAGATAGTCTGGTGCCCATTGGATGTACCTGCCCTGATTAGGGTGGCAGGAAGAGATCGTGATGGGGTGCCTTGAAAGTGTCAGAGGAAGGGGCCGATGTGGGGGTGCACCAGCTCCTCATCCTAGACTGGCAGTAATGCAGTTTGCTTCACTGTCACACTCCTGTCATGGGGCTCGCAACCATCTGTTTATAAAGGCTTTGTCCTTTGGTTCCTGACCACAGTGTGGCTCTGTGCTATATATCTGCCTGTCTGACAGTTATCACTAGAATGGGAGTCAGAGCAGAGCTTTGACCAACAGTCTAGGGCAGGTAACTTCATAGTTTATCCTCTATTGCTGGGGTACTGCCACACTGTTTAGAGAGGGGGAATTGAAACCCACCCCTCCTGAAAGGCTGAGCAGGCACACCCTTGATTTCAGTCGGGTTGGAGCCACCAGAAAGGCATGAAAAGTGCTTTTGTTTAGTATCTGCTCACTTCGAGTGGGGTCGGAGCTGCCGGAAAAGTGAGAAAAGTGCTTTCTTTTAGCGCAAGCTCACTAGGCAGGGTGAGAAGATCCACTACTGTGTCTGCAACAGCGTACAGCAGACATTTAAGGATGACTCTTTCTCCACATCTGTTCCCAGATGTCAGTAGTGCCCCCTTCACTGTTTGGTGCTGTGTCTGTGTTTCCTTTATTTCAAGGGAGCCTTTGGTGGCCTGTGCTTCCCCCTCGCTTAGGGGTGGCCTTTGCTGAAGATTAAATCTCCAGGGATCTAGAACTCCCAGAGACCCACTGGTCTTCTGTGCTTGCCAAAGTCAGAGCAGGTGGTAGGGTATGTTTGTGAGTGGTTTGGTGATGCTGTGGCTCAAGGATGGAGGATCTCTAGGCAGGACAATGACAGCAAGGTTAAATTATTAAGATTTGTTGTGTGGAACAGAATGTAGTTTATCTTGACAAATGTTATACATTCACTTAAAAACAATATGTTGTGCTGTTTTCTGGGTGGCACATTCTATAACTTTCAATTATATCAAATTAGATGATAGTATTGTTCAATAATTTTATAACTTTAAGATTTTGTTTCTATTTGTTCTTCCTGTTATTTCACTGGGGTGCAGAAATCTCTGCCTATATTTGTGAATATATCTTTGCATTTCAGATTTTTGTCATGTATTTTGAGCTCCAGTATTAGGTGATTAATGTTAAGGATAGTTATTTTTTGAAGAATTTCTTTATCATTGTAACATGACCTTCTTTGTCATATTCTTTGTAATATTCTTTTTTCTATGTTGTCTGATAACAATATAACCACTCTTATTTTCTTTTGATTTTTTTCAAATTTTTCTCATTTATTTTACCTCAAAACTATTTATGTCTTTATAGTTAACATGGGTTTCTTACAGGCAGCATGTAAATTATCTTACTCTGTTATTCAGTTTTATAATCTCTGCTTTTAAAATGGAGTATTTAGACCATTGTAGTGAAATTATTGACAAAGTTTTGTTTAAATGTACCATCGTGTTCCTTGTTTTCTACTTATCTCTACTTATTTTTAATTCACTTTTCTTCATTTTTTGGCTTTTTTGGATTATTTTTTATAATTTCATTTTGTGTCCTTTTTTGGTAATCATAACTCTTTGTTTTGACATTTAAGTGATTCTTTTAGGGTGTAGTATACATTTTGTGCTATTAATGTCATACATTTTACTTTATATATGTGATAAATCCCACAATACATTGTTACTGTTTTGCTTTAAGCAATTATTGTCTTTTAAACAGATTTAAGTTATAAGAATAAACTCTTTATATTTACCCATGTACTTATCATTTCCATTGTTCTTTATTCCTTTGTGTAGGTCTAGGTTTCTATGTGGAATCATTTTTCTTCTACTTGAAAGACTTCCTTTAGTATTTGTTGTAATTTAGTTTTACTGTTAATGAATTATTTCGTCTTTTGTAGGTGTGAACAAATCCTTGTTCCACCTTTGTTTTTGGAAGCTTTTTTTAGGTTAGAGACTCTAAGTTGTTTTTTAGTACTTCAGAAATGTTGCTCTGTTGTGTTCCTGCTTTCATCATTTACAAGGAATCTTTTACTATCCATATTTTAGTCCTTCTGTGTGTAATTTCTCTTTTTCTCCAAGTGCTTCTAAGATTTGTATTTTATCACTGGCTTCATGTAATTGGTTTATTATGTACCATGGCATAGTCATATATATGTTTGTACTTGGGCTTTGTTAAGTAAATGTGAGTATACGGATTTTATCTGTGTATATGTGAGTACACGGATTTTTATCAAATTTGGAAAGTTTTAGCCATTATTTTTGCAAATTTTTTTTTGTCTTCCCTTTAAGGGACTCCAATTGCTCATACATTTGGTCACTTAAAATTATCTCACATTTCACTAATGCTCTACTCTTTTTTTGCAAGTCTTTTTTTCTCTGTGTGTTTCCTTTTTATAGTTTCTATTACTATGTCTTTAAGTTCACTAATCTTTTTTTCTGAAATGTCATCTGCCATTATTCTCAGCCTGTGTATTTTACAAAGCAAACATTGTAATTTCTACTTCTGAACATTTAAACGGGGTCTTTTTTATATCTTTTATTTAAAATGTTCAACTTTTTCTCTACCTTTTGAATATATTGAATTCAGTTGTAATAACTGTTTTAATGCCATCTGTGTTATACTTGTGTTAATTTTTATTGGTTGACTTTTTTCTCTTTATTATAGGTTGTATTTTCCTTCTTCTTTGCATACTTTATAATTTTATGGGTGCCAGGCATTGTAAATTTTGTCCTGTTGATTGCTGGATATTGTTGAATTTTAAAAATATTCTAGAGCTTTGTATTTGAATGTGGTTAAGGTACTTGGAACTAGTTTAATGTTTTAGGGTCTTGCTTTTAAGCTTTGTTAGGTAGAACAAAGCTGTTATTTGTTCCCATTCTTGAGGTAATACACCTCTTAATTCTTTAACTGATGCCCGTAAATTATGAGGATTTACATTTTGATTATTGGGGATAGGCATGATTCCTGGCCATGTGTTATTCCTGGGTGCTGTTATTTCTTATTCTTCTGAGTGGCCCTTTCCTGGCCTTGGGTAGTTTTCTTACACACAGGCACTCTTTGGTGCTTAACCACATACTCAGTGGGGAACACCTGCAGTTCTGTGGAGTTCTCTTTCTGTGTATCTCTCTCCTCTTCAGTGTTCTGCCCTGCAAACACCAGGAATCTTGTCTTCCCTGGACTCCCAACTCTGTCTCCTCAACTCAGGGAGTTCATTGGGCTCTGCCTGGATTCCTGTTTTTGCATCACAACCTGGAAACTACCTCTAGGAAGTAAGCTGGGGCAATCATAGGTATGATTCAATTCATCTGTTTCAAATCCAACCCCTCATTTCCAATGTGTTCAAAACCATAATTTTACATATTTTCTTTGGTACTTTGGTTGTTTGTAATAGGAGTGTAAATTTGGTCCCTGTTATTACATCTTGGCTGAAAGCCTTGTTTTTCTCCTTATTGTTTTTTTAATGCCAAAAACTTATTTTTGTGTGTGTTGAGCACTTCTTATGTAATTAGAGTTACTGATGTTTAGTTAAGTCTGCAAGT
Source organism: Symphalangus syndactylus (assembly GCF_028878055.3). Taxonomy (NCBI): domain Eukaryota; kingdom Metazoa; phylum Chordata; class Mammalia; order Primates; family Hylobatidae; genus Symphalangus; species Symphalangus syndactylus. Next base: position 68,916,128 of record NC_072424.2, read on the forward strand.
CTGCCTTCCCTCCTCAATCATTACCTCTAAGGACACAAAACCTTTATTGTTTGTCTTCATATTTTCAATGTTAATATAGTAGTGCTTAACACATAGAAATTTAATGCTTCTTGAACTAATAAAATTAAAATAGGGGTAAGCTTATGCTTCTGTGATGTGGTATATTAGTATATATGCTAATATTTACATTTTGCATATATACTAATTGTACATACAAAATATATATATAATTACACGTATAATATATAAATTATATACTATATATAATATATAAAACATAGTATATAATTACATATATAATATATAAATATAATTACATTAGTATATAGACTAATATTTACATTACATTTATATATAATGTAAAATACATTTTATATTATATATACATGAGTGTGTATATATATGAATATATGCATGTATGTGTATTTCTCTTACATTGCATTTATAGTTCTGTAAGTTTTTGGGTGTATAGCCAAGAAATGCTTAGTGAAATCTTTTTAATTTTTTTGGCAGCAAATAAAGGTTGATTAGGTTTTACTTTAGCAAAACGAACAAGATTGATGCTTAAAATGTAAAGGTGTTACGTGTTCAGGCTTTACTCACTCCGAATATTAATAAGTATGTAAGTATGATTGTTGAATATTTAAAAAGAAATACTAATTCCAATACCCAGAAAGGAAAAATCCATAATAAATGTTAAAGTTAAATGTCTCAGGTTTAATTTCTTATAATTTTATTTAAAAAATAAAATTGTATTTTTCAATTGCATTGCAAAACAAATGTGTAGAAATATATATCTGTGCCTGTCACTCTCACATTGGAAAGAAGTATTTTAGAACAGTTTTTCCTGCTCCTCCCAGCCTCATTCAGAGTTTGAAGGGAGTAAGGCCTGAGAGAGAGCAGATATTTCTCTAGTGAGCATGAAATTCGGTAACCTTAGGCCTGACCTTTAATCTGCTAAAGCAGAGAGACAGAGGCATTTCTCTGGGACACTGGAGAGGATATAACCATTAAAGTTAACAGTGAATGAACTCATTCCATTACTTTTAATAACATTATATCTGTGTTTGTGTGCTCAATGTAATGATAACTTAGTGAAGGAGAATTAATTCCACATATTATCTACATAAAGGATAATGAGGGAAATCAGTTTCCTCTAAGGAAGTTTCATTAAATTTGGGTATAAGCCAATCTACTTTAGATTGGTCCCTGGCTCTTGGATGACTTTCAAGCCTTGAGGCTCCTAGAGAATGAACAAGGCCATATTTGAATGTCAGGGAAACAGACACAGAAGGTTTCAGAGGACGCTTGTCACTGAATTTCCCTTTCCTTCTGGAAAAGCAAACTGCCAGTTTGTTGACCATCAGGTACAAAATACAATTTTTTTCTATAAACCAACATTATATCTGCTGAGATAGTTTTAATTCATATGATTTGTGACTAAACTATTTGATTTGTGGGTCTGATGGCTCCTTGAGGTATTTCAAGTAATAAAAACAACAAACAAGCTAATAGTGAATTAGTAAATATTCAGTATCATTTTGTGTTTTTTATGTTGTATTTTTTTAACACAGGAAATATTTTCTGTTTTTTTTTTAACACAGGAAGGTTAAAGCAATGTCTTCCAAGTTAAATGCGTGTTTTGAAAATCTGTCCTTGTTAAATTAGTGTCACTAAGTATTGACATATATAATGCTAGTGATTCTTGCAGTGAAATTTAGAACATACAATTTTCTTGTGGGTTTAGAATGTAATTAATTTTGCAAGTTATTAACTGAGCAAACAGTTCAATGTCTCAAAGATAACAAGGCAAATTCACTAAAATATGCTTATTTTAAATTGAAAACAAAATTTTATCAGAGGTAAACTGCACTTAAATTGCTTTATTTGAAAAATGTTAGTGATCCTTAAAATATTTCTATGTACATGTAGCAGTCTTATGTACTAATACATTAGTGACTCAAACTAGATGGGGAGGATCAATTCTAAAATAATAAGCATGTTAAATTACAGAATTTAACTGTTGCAAAGGACTGAATTTTGTGTCCCCCAGGAATTCATATGTTGAAATCCTAACCCCCAAGGTTATGTATTAGGAGGTGGAACTTATGGGCATAGGATTAGAGCTATTATGAAAGAGGGCCCAAAGGGCTGCTTTGCCCCTTCCATGATGTGAGGACACAGCTAATAAGACACTGTCTATAAACCGGAAAGTTGGCCTTCACCAGACACTGAATCTGCTGGCGCCTTGATAGTGGATTTTCCAGCCACCAGAACTCTGAGAAATAAATAACTGTTGTTTACCCGTCACCCACTTTACGATATTTTGTTAAGACAATGGTAATGCAGTTTATTGCTTATAAACTAGTAATAATAATAATTATAAATCAATGTCAGTTACAGAGCTAGTGCCTAGAGGAATTACCTATAAATTAAAATAATAAAATCAAAGAGTTGTGGAAACCACTAAAACAAATCAGTGTTGAAAGGATCTTGTTATTAGGTTGGATACTTTACTAAATGATACCAAAATAATTGAATGAACATTTAAATACTTCTTACCTTAAATTTTAAAAAAAGAAAAAAATTGTTGCTAATATATCCAAGGGTTTTGTAAAATTTTTAATCTCAAATGCTTGTCATTTATATTTGGTTACCAAATTAATCTATATACCCTATTAAGACGAACATCCTTATCAAAGATAACCTTCAGATTTCACCTTGTCTGAATTTCTTCAAATTCCAGATTTGTAAAGCCCATATGAGTAAAGTCTTGCTCTATTTCCAATTCCAGAATAAATAACACAGCAATGGAATGCAAGTTTTTGGTGGGACTTGAATTATTCACAAAACAAGTATTTGAATTAATCCTATATGTAGATTTTAAATTTATAATTATTTCTATGCTTAATCACTTATAGATTTTGGGGATAATAGAGAATTTATTAATAGAACTTTAGGAAAATGAACAAATGTGGGGAATGACACGCTATGACTAGAGCAGGATTTTGGCCCAGTAAAAAAGAATTATTGATTGATGGCAAAAAGAGTGTATTACCTTTCACATTGCAATTGTATGGCAGAAGGCAGTCAAATGGGAGCTAGAACAAATATATCAACTATTTTTATATATACTTTATCTTTTAAGAATAATATAAAAATAAGGCCAGGCACGGTGGCTCATGCCTGTAATCCCAGCACTTTGGGAGGCTGAGGCATGTGGATCACCTGAGGCCAGAGGTTCAAGACCAGCCTGGCCAACATGACGAAAGCCTGTCTGTACTAAAAATACAAAAATTAGCTGGGCGTGGTGGCGTGTGCCTGTAATCCCAGCTGCTTGGGAGGCTGATCCAGGAGAATCACTTGAACCCAGGAGGCAGAGGTTGCAGTGACCTGAGATGGCACCACTGCACTCCAGCCTGGGCGACAGAGCAAGACTCCATCTCAAAAAAAAAAGACGAATATAAAAATAGATATAAATATTTTAGGGCCAAAAATTTTAATTTCATCGTATTAGACAAAAGTTACTATTAGAGATTACCTAAAGGATGCAAAAACCATCTTTTCCATGTGCTATTCAGTGTACAGTACTGTCCTTGATTTTTCTTAAAAATCATCTTAAGCACTATCATTATCAATAACTTCTAAGTGAGTAGAAGTAGGTCTTTTATTGCTGGAGAATTTACTGTGGGCTAAGTCTGTCTAAATTATGGTGTTATAAATCTATGAGTGCGTAGGAGGAAGCAGAAATTTATGTTTATCACCATGAACTCACAACATGTTTACCATCAGCACTGAGATATTATGTACTTCTCCTGGGGAAGGCCCTGGGATGAGGCTTTGAGAACAATGGTAATGACGATGATGACAATGAAAGTTATGGGCAGTTGCTACTCATTCAATAAACATATATTGAATGTTTACTGAATGTAACCTACTGTGTACCAGGCATACTATTTGAGTTCTGGCTATAAAGGTGGGAATTCCCATACTGTGCACATGCTAATGAGGAGGTACAGAAACCATGGGTGAGTAAGTATATCTATTGTATATCAGATAACGATAAAAGCTGTAGAGAAACAGGAAGGTGAATGGGAAATGCCGAGGGGTGATTTTTTACACAGGACAATTAGAAAGGCCTCCCTTATCATGTGATGTATGAGATCTGCTTTGTTTACAAAGTGAGGAAGAAAGCCATGAGCAAATCTGGGAGAAGACATTTTCACACAGAAAACAGAGCCAGCACAAAGCTGCTGAGAATAGAATGCTTGACTTGTCAGAAGAACAGCAAGAGGGCCAGTGCAATTGGGAGGGTGAATGAAGGGAGATGAGGTCAGAAAATCCAGGAGAAGAGGTGGGAGGGTCAGATTATAAGGCCTCATGGGTCACTGAGAAAACTTTGGCTTTTTGAGCAGATTTATGACAAGGTCAGAATTAGCTTTTAGCAGCCTCACCTTGCCTCCTGTGTAGAGAACTGATCCTATTGAGGCTAACTGGAAGGCTTTCAATAACCTAGGATAGAGTTGATGAGAGGGTAATAGCGATCAAGAAGAAGAGAAGCAGAATTCTGAAGTAAAAGCCAGTAGGATTTGCTGATAGATTGGATATGTGGTGTGAGAGAAAGCAAAATGTCAAAGATAAATCCAAGGTCTTTTGGCCTGTGCAGCTGAGGGAATAGAGTTGCCGTGTACTGATATAATGATAGGAAAGATGATAAGGAGTTTGGTTAATAGGCATGCTAAGTTTAAAATACTTATTAAACATCTGCCAAAAGATGTCAAGGCAGATGAAAGAAATGCGGGAGGATCATCAGTATATTATGTTCATTTAAAGATATCAGATGATATTACCTACGGAGTGAGTGAAGACAGAGAATTATGTGGATTGAGCCCTGGCCACTCTAACATATTAGAGTTTCCGGGGAGATAAGGGAGAGTCAGCCATGGAGAGGGAATAGGAGTGGCCAGTGAGGGAGGACAGTCTTGAATGACGGTGACCTTGAAGCCAAGTGAATAAAACATCTCAAGAAAGGGCAAGTGACCAATAAAGTCCTGGCTTGTTGGAGCTCTGGCCACATCCTATATGAAGGGTTTCTATGTAGCTAAAGCAGTGTTCTGTGTCCTCTTAGCAGCATCATGCAGTCAGGAGTCCCTTAAAGAAATGGCTAGAGAAAGAATCAGTTAGGAATCCAGCCTTAAATACAGTCTCCAAGGAATGTAAGGTACAGACCTTGAAGAACTCTTATCCTCTCTTCATGCAATGGTATGCAGGACTCTATTTTGATCAGTCCTCATATCTTGAGTGCCTCTAATTTTGTTAATGAGAGCCAACTTCTACATCTATCATACAAATTAACAGAATCTTGTTATCAAGAGGGAAAATGGTTTCTGACATCTAGTATGCAAATTAGCAAAACGTCTGTTGCAGATGAAGATATCAGCAGGTGGAGAAAATGCAGTAGTCACTCCTGGAGTGTGGCCCTTATGGTTAGAATGGGAACTGACTATCCTCGGACTGTTCATTCTTAACAGCATTTTACTTGCTCATGCCTAGAATTAAAACTTAAAATATTTGACATTGAACCTATTATAATGCTGATAACCTGATGTACTTTAATGAAAATTATAGACATTATTCTATTAACCTGTCTCAATAGAGGAACAAGAAAGTTTCCATGGCTGTGAAGAGGAAACACTGGGATTTAAACCTAGATATGGCTAAATTAAAGCCCATGGTTTCCATATGAGGCTTTATGGTTCCATCCCTAATATACAGTTCCTGAATTTCAGAACCTATGCTCAAAATAGGCAGGCAAGTTGTGGATATGACCAATTGATACGGTTTGGTTTGTGCCCTCACCCAAATCTTACCTTGAATTGTAATGATCTCCACATGTCAAGGGCAGGGTCAGGTGGAGATAATTGAATCATGGGGGTGGTTTCCACCATGCTGCTGTTCTCAGTGAGTGAGTTCTCCCAAGATCTGATGGTTTTATAAGGGGCCTTTCCCCCTTTGCTTGGCACTTTTCCCTCCTGCTTCCATGTGAAGAAGGATGTGTTTGCTTCCCTTTTTGCCATGATTGTAAGTTTCCTGAGGCCTCACAGCCTGATGGAACTGTGAGCCAATTAAACCTCTTTCCTTTTTAAATTACCCAGTCTTGAGTATTTCTTCATACCAGCATGAGAATGGACGAATACAGTAAATTGGTACTGGGAGTGGGGCGCTGCTGTAATGATACCCAAAAATGTGGAAGCACCTTTGGAACTGGGTAACAGGCAGAGGTTGGAACAGTTTTGAAGGCTCAGAGGAAGACAGAAAAATGTGGGAAAGTTTGCAACTTCCTGGAGACTTGTTGAATGTCTTTGACCAAAATGCTATCGTGATATGGACACTTAAGTCCAGGCTGAGGTAGTCTCAGATGGAGATGAGGAACATGTTGGGAATTGGAGTAAATGTCACTCTTGCTATGCAAAAGACTGGTGGCATTTTGGCCCTGCCCTAGAGATCTGTGGAAGTTTGAACTTGAGAGAAATGATTTAGGGTACCTGGTGGAATAAATTTCTAAGCAATGAAGCACTCAAGAGGAAGCGGAGCATAAAAGTTTGGAAAATTTGCAACCCAACTATGCAATACAAAAGAAAATCCCATTTTCTGGGGAGAAATTCAAGCCTGCTGCAGAAATTTGCATAAGTAACAAGGAGCTGAATGTTAATCACCAAGACAATGGGGAAAATGTCTCCAGGGCATGTCAGAGACCTTTGTGGAAGCCCCTCACATCACAGGCCCGAGACCTAGAAGGGAAAAATGGTTTCCCGGGCCAGTTCCAGGGGACCCCTACTCTGTACAGCCTATAGACCACATCCCAGCTGCTCCAGCCATGACTAAAAGTGGTTAAGGTACAGCTCAGGATGTTGCTTTGGAGGGTGCAAGCTCCCACCCTTGGCAGCTTCCACAAGGTGTTCGTCCTGCAGGTGCACAGAAGACAAGAATTGAGGTTTGAGAACCTCCACGTAGATTTCAGAGGACGTATGAAAACTCCTGGATGTCCAGGCAGTAGTCTACTGCAGGGATGGAGCCCTCATGGAGAACCTCTGCTAGGGCAGTGCCAAAGGGAAATGTGGGATTGGAACCCTCACACTGAGTCCCCACTGGGGCACTGCCTAGTGGAGCTGTGAGAAGAGGGCTATTGTTCTCCAGACTCCAAAATGGCAGATCCACCAATAGCTTGCACTATGCACCTGGAAAAGCCACAGACAGTCAATGCCAACTGTGAAAGTAGCTGGGGCAGGGGGCTGTACCCTGCAAAGCCACAGGGATAGAGTTGCCCAACAGTGAGGCCATCTCTTGCATCAATGGGAGCCCACCTCTTGCAACGCAACCTGCATGTATGACCATGGAGTCAAAGGAGATCATTTTGATACTTTAAGGTTTAACGAATGCCCTATTAGATTTCACACTTTCGTGGGTCCTGCAGCGCCTTTGTTTTGGCCAATTTCTCCCATTTGGAATGAGTGCATTTACCCAATGCCTGTACCTTCACTGTGTCTAGGAAGACACTAACTTGCTTTTGATTTTACAGGCTCATAGGTAGAAGGGACCTGCCTTGTCTCAGATGAGACCTTGAACTTGGACTTTTGAGTTAAGGCTGGAATGAGTTAAGAATTTTGGGGACTGTTGGGAAGGCATGATTGTGTTTTGAAATGTGAGGACATGAGATTTAGGTGGAGCCAGGGGCAAAATGGTGTGGTTTGGCTCTGTGTCCCCACCCAAGTCTCACCTTGAATTGTAATAATCTCCATGTGTCAAGGGCGGGACCAGGTGGAGACAACTGAATCATGGGGGTAGTTTCTGTCATGTTGCTGTTCTCAGGATAGTGAGTGAGTTCTCCTGAGATCTGATGGTGTTATAAGGGGCTTTTCTCCTTGCTTGCCACTTTTCTTTTGCTGCCACATGAAGAAGGACGTGCTTGCTTCCCCTTCTGCCATGATTGTAAGTTTCCTCAGGCCTCTCCAGCCCTGTGGAATTGTCGAGTCAATTAAACCTCTTTCCTTTATAAATTACCTGGTCTTGGGTATTTCTTCATACCAGCATGGAACAGACTAATACACTAACCATCATACAAGGCATTATATGAAAACTCCTGTGTAGTCAATATTTCTGCTGTTCAACTTTCTGGCTGGAATGTGCAATGGAGGCTTCAAGGAGGAGAAGGAAATTACATCAATTCTGAGAGATAAATAGAACTACAAAGTGTAGAAAGACGAATTGCATTTCGAGATCAGGGAAGAGAATTCTGCACAGTGTTATTACTGTAGGAAATGACATAGCATGAAGGCTAAAATTCTTCATTTACAATTCACTTCTCTACATTTTTGGTAAAATTTTGAATTATTTCTCATGGCATCAGGAAGAGACTTGATCTATCTGCTTCTTAACTGTCTTAGTCAAGGTTCTCCAGAGAAATAAAACCAATAGGATACATCTAGAAAGAAGTTTATCATAAGGCATTGGCTCATGCAATTATGGTGGCTGAGAAGTCCCGTGAGAAGTCTGCTGTCTGTAAGCTGGAGATCCAGTAAAGCTGATAGTGTAGTTCAAAGGCCTGAGATCCAGAGAGCTGATGGTATAGATTCTAGTCTACACTATCTGGAGTCTGAAGGCCTGAAAACCAGGAGAGCTGAGGGCAGGAGATGTCTCAAATCAAGCAGTCTGATAGACAGTAAATTTAAACTTCCTTGGCCTTTTGGTTCTATTGAGGGCCGCAGTGGATTGGGTGATGCCCACCCCCACTGGGGAGGGCAAATCCACTTTACTCAGTTTACTGATTCAAGTCATAAACTCTTTTGGAAACACCATCACAGACACATTGAAAAATAATGTTTAAGCAGATATCTGGGCATCCCATGATCCAGTCAATTTGACAGATAAAATTAAATATCACATGGATTACTGACTTCCCTCTATCAAGGAAACACAGTGTCTCTTTCACTGTTACCCATGAGAAGTTGGACAGAGCTCTGGGAATTGAGTTGCTTCATTTATAACACAGGGATGTTCATACATTTCTCACAGGGATGCTTTGAGTATTAAATAAAATGGTGTATGTGACAGTGCTTTGTAAAGTGTGAATGCCATATAGATATATCATATATGTCATTATCCAATGTCATCAAGTACAACAATGCTAGAGGAAAAGACAGAAACAACAGTAAGTATTTCTTGCTTGTGGTCCCATGACCTAGTTTGGCTGAAGGATCTTTTGTATGTTAATATAATAGCTTTGAAAAGATTTGAGCCCTATCGTTCATGTCAGACATTTCTATCCATTTACAAAAGCATTGTTCTGTACCCAGCTCAGCTGCCAGCAGGCAGGGCAGAATGTAAAACAGTGATAGGACCCCAGAGCTCTTCTTGATTGACCCAATGTCTTCAAAAGTAAAATAATCCAGCTCTGTTAGTGTTCATTTCCTGCAAAACATGAAAGCTGATACGTTCTGGGCTCTCTTGCTCTTACAAGGAAACAGTCAAATTGAATAGTCTCTTTAGCCAACAACAGAACAATCCAGTAATTTCTATTCCAGAAACCTGCCACTTAGAGGTAAAAGTCTCCCTTCTCAGCAAAGGGTAGTCTCTTTTTGGTGGCTTTCCAGCATGGCACCAGGTGCTTGATCTCCAGCATTCTGCACAGGGAACTCCTCCTTGGTTTTTAGGGAGGTAGATAGCAGCATGCTCTTTATTCAGCTTATTGATCTTTTAAAGGTCTCTAGGGAAGTTCCTTTGGTAGCTCAAAAACTTAATGTTCAGTTTAATCAGTTAAGAGGGTCTCAAAGCCATGATTAATCTCTAAAGGATATTCACATGGTAACTGGTCTCACATTCTCTAAAAGCCACAAACTTCAGTGCACCAGAAGGTCAAAGTCCAAATAATATTTTATTTCTTCTTTTTCATTTGTCTTTGCTTTACGTATGTGGTATTAGCCTTTTGTATGTAATAACTAACTCATTTAGTTGGGATATTCTGTAAGAGACTAGTGGAATTTATTAGTGATGGATTGAATAATGGTAGACTAAAGTTATAATTATAGGTAGAGTGTAGCCAAGGAGCTGGTAGACTTCAGGGTATACAAGTTCTGCTCTGTACCATACCCAACAATCTACTCTGTGTCAGTTTAAGGATTTTTCTCCATCAACCATGGACATTCTTCTCCCAGATTTTCTGCAAGTGCATTTTTTCTGTTTCTGCCTTTCTCTAAGGCATGACAACCTTGTGTGTTTACTAGATCACAAATAATTCATGTCCTAGTTGAGCCATGTCAATCTCAGCCTAAGTCCACTAGTCAATACCAAATGGCCATGGAAGGGATGTTAGAGGAAAGGGATATAAAGGAACTGGGTCACTTGGTAACCACATCCCATCTCCTCCTGTTGGTTACTGACAGCCTGTGGCTGCAACTTGCACTGAGATGCAATAGAGGAGTGCTTTTCAGCCTTTAATGTGCATGGAAACATCCAGGAATCTTGTTAATCTTCAAATTCTGCTTCAGTAGGTCTAGGGTGGGGCCTGAGATTTTGCATTTCTAACAAGATCTCTGGGGGTGCTGATGCTGCTGGGCCACAGGCCACGCTTTGATTAGTGAGCAGTTAGAGGACTTATTGGTGTGGGAGGCTCTTAAACATTCCAATGAGACTCAGGCTGCAGTAATAGTATGGGGCCTAATATGTATAACAAAGAAATATTGTCTTTTAACAGCATACCCCTGGCCTATCCCCTGGGATCTAGCATAAAATGATTTCATTATATTTATTAAATACTCTCTGCAAAACATATTGCTATAAAAATCAGTTAAGCGTTTGTGACCAAGTAGAAGAAATAAAGAGCTATAATTGTCTAAAGAGTGATGTATGAGAAATTCACCAGAGCTATCTGGGTGCACAGGATCTTATAGCCTCTTTCATCCATCAAAGGTTTTTCTCCACAGATGTCAGCCAGGAGGTTATCTGTATCGTAAACACTATGCAAAGCTTTCTGGATCCTTTCTGTGGGACAGGTTGCCTCCATTGACTATGTTATCAATCAGGGCATAAACCACAGCCTTAATGTTATCTGAGACTCAGAAGTTCACCCTGGCACACTAACTGCTGGGGAATTATGAGTCGTGGGATTGCTCTAACACAGAGAGTATTGTGCTGTGAAGATTATGGAATCCTATTAGAAAAGGCTCTGCCCCAGATTCGTAGCAGTTAAAATCAGAGTATTTCTTTTGATACCACAGGGAAGATGAAAAATGTTGGAACCTGTTTATATTGACTCATATGTACTCCCAGGATGCAGAGCCAGCAGCAGGAGCTGCAGCAACCCTTACTTATTAGTACGAATTTCCCCTTTGAAGGGTTATTTAAAAATATCTGTACATATTTCAAATCCCTCAATCTGGTTTGTGGCAAATGGTTGCTTAAATAACTTCTTAATTATTTTGTTCTAGTTTTTGTAGAAGGTCTGTTGCAGATATTTAGCACAAAGCTTAGATTGTTGAGGCCTTTACCTACCTCCTCAATAGATTTCAGGAAAATAAAATCAAGGGCTGTAAATTGTCACTCTCTTTATGTAGTATGCACAAATAAAATGGATTATGGACCTCAGTACAGGAAAGACATACTTGCATAACTGCGTGGTAATAATTTTTATGTTTGTTAAAATTATGTTCTTGCTATTTTGTCATAATAATCCAGAGTGAAGCTTTAGAAGAATGACACGCTTATAATAGTTGTAAACAGAGTTGCTTTGCAGATCTCAGGTAGCAAATTATCTCATGAACTTGTAGATAAAATATAAGCAAAATTATTTGAAATTAATGGTAGATAAATAGAAACAAATTAAAGCGAATGTTATTTTGCAGTAAAATCAGGTAGAATCACTCGTTGCAGGAGACACATGAGTTGCCAAACTTGGATTTAAGCAAATTTTGATGAGCAAATGTATGCCAAGCCTTGGTCCCTGCACCTATGTTTGAGTAGCTGGAAAGACACACATCAAGTATGGAGGGATGCTGGCTTGTGGAATTTATGGACTAAGGGTGTATGAAATCCTGGATGATCCTGAACTATCATGTGGTCAATTTGTTCCTTGTAGCTATACTGAAGATGAGATGGTGTCATACCCTAATTGATCCTATGGTGGCTGGTTTGAAGCAGCTGGGCTAGGTATGTAGAGACAACCTCAGTCCTGTGTCCCTACTTTTCTAATTATTTATGTAACCTGATGCATTTTATTCTATGTATTTACACATAAATGTGTATGTGTGTAAAATATATATGTATCTGTTTCATAAGCATAGGAAATACAGTAATTGCTGAGCTCTCCTCCTGCACCAGATTATACAAGAAACAACTAGTTGGGAAACATCATAATGCTGATCTTCACTCAGTCTCTCAGCCTTATTTCACCTAACATTGTGTATATTGGGTAAATATGACTCATCACAAAGAAACCTGAGTATTAGAATTTAGGAAAAAATCCAGTTTGAGTGATTGCAATGTCAGAATTTGGATTCTTCTGATTATGATTATGTTGAGTGGTCCTTTCAACAGATTAAGGGTGCTTTCTGGTAAATTAAGTTTTCAGAGCAAAATAAGGTGAGGTGACCTATGTATATGCATATATGTATGTATATGTATGTGTGTGTGTGTGTATAAATGTATGTGTGTGTGTGTGTGTGTGTATATATATACATCTCCATCACACCACATGAACCCTTTGGAAACTATCCTGCTGAGGGTGAGAGCCTATGTGATGTAACTTCCTCAGTTTAGGAAGAAGAGAAATGTCAAGGAAAGTAAAGAAAGATGAGACACCACTCCAAGATAACATTGTTTTACAATAAAACCCATAATCTCCACCCCATGAAGATCATGTTGTGGACACTGTTTTGGCAATGAAAATAATAGTTACATGGCAAAACACTTCAAGTGGCCATGATCCATAGACATCAGCTTTATACAAAACATCACACGATCATTGAATGAACAGTGTTCACCTAAACTTCATTTTAAGGAAATGAAACGAAATCCCATAACGCCAGACCCATGGACAGAGAGTTCAGCCAGGCCCAGTGAAAGATACGATTTAGTCGAAGCAGACCATGGCCTCAGGCAGCCTACCACCTGCATAAGCTTAATAAAACAAAAAGCAAAAATAACAGAGCTTGGAGGTTAAACAACACAAATAGATCATTTCTAGAAAAAAGCAATTTGAGAAAGAGTGAGTTCATGCAAATTCCCCAAAGTCACACAACTGGTAACTGGCAGAGCAAAGACGAGAATCCAGGCAGCCTGGCTTGAGTTTATGTCCTTGACCCTATGCAGTATCTTCTGTCTACAGAAGCTGTGACCTCAGAGAGGTTGCTTTGACATTTGTTTTTAAACTCTGTGGCTTCTTCTTTCCTTCATTTTACAAATAATAATTGGCTGCCTCCACACTTCTTTCTGCTAGTTGAGTGGGAGGAGAGAGGCATGAATCAACCAATGATCCCATAAATTATTTAATTTCCATTATGAAAAGTACTAGGAGGCAAAAGAGGCTATGGAAATATATGCTGGAAGTGAGTGATGGGGTCCAACCTAGGTCTAGGGTAAGGAAAGGAGTCCTTGAGGAAGTGACATTTGAGCTGGGCATTAATTCCAGGCAGAGAGAACACCTGCATGAAGGCCTTGAGGCAGGAAGTAGCATGGCACCTGAGAGGGTCTGAAAAAGGAACAGAGCAGCAGGCATGGAGATTGATATGACATGAGCTTGGGAGAAATGTGGGGAGGTAGGAAATGTGGGGTCAGGTAGGGCCTTCAACGCAACTTTAGAGTTTGATGTTTATTCCTAAGTGCAATGGGCTGTTAATATTCATTGAAGTGTGTTTATCTCCATCCACATAATAAATACTATAAATATAAATAATATATAATATTTATATTATAAAATAATATGTAATTTATAGTACTTATATAAATTTATATATTATTTCTAGAAATAACATATACAAATATGTTACATATATATTTGTATATAAATATTATTTCTAGAAATAATATAGAAATAATAATACATAGTGTTTATTATGTGGGTAATAATAGAGGAAAAAAACTGAGGTTTCAGCATCTCTTTTTCCCCTAGAATTTAGATTAGAGTTTTCCAGATGATCTATGGTAGGAGTCAGCATCCTTTCAAAGCAGAATGCTAAGCTGCCGCTGCCTCCTATCCTGATTTACAGGGTAAAGCCCAACTCTTATAATGAGCAAGATGGGAGCCATTCGTTGTCCAAGATGTCAGAGATCAACTTCTGCACCTTTTGGCAGGGCACTCCCTGCTACCTATTGCCTGGGGACTGTAGTTTCCCTCTCCTCCCCCATTTCATCTTAAGTTTTATGGAACAAAGTTTACTTTCAGACTGACTTTGCTCTTTTATTTTTGATGGGTTTGGAGGATCAGTCAGTCAAAGCCTAAATAAAAGAAGTCCCCAATGCATAAAGTTTCATTTCTAAAGCTTTTGTATCAGAAGGTAGAGTGACCCTTGGATTTATCCCTTCGATCATCAAATAGGCTTGCTTTCCCTGGTGCCTGAATCTGTGCTCCAAGCATCATCATTTCTCCTAGAAGTGAGATGATAAGTGGTGGTTCTGTTCCTGGGCAAGCCTACAATTGTATTAAATGGCCTCTGAGCCTGGAGAAAAGGGGACCATGCAGCTCAGAAGGGAGGAAACGAGGAGTAGAATCTCCTTCCCTCTCTCCTGGGTGTAATTTTGAAATTAGAGTGATGAAAGAAAATCCTGTTTGAGTGGGAGCTGGGAGAGCTGCAAGGATAAGCATAAACTCTATTAATGAAAGGGGGTCCCCAGCATAGGGCTTTCATGTGAGCTGGTGGCCTCCTGAGCTGGGCATGGAAAGGCTGTGAGGGGCACTGTCTTTAGATACCATAGGGAAGATGAAAAATGTTGGAACCTGTTTATATGGACTCATATGTACTCCCAGGAAGCACTACAGTTAGGCTGGCACTGCAGCTGCTCTTTGATACTGTTCAGAGTCCCCTTGTGAAACATGGAGGACTGGGTGACAGCTCTTTGTCTCTTGGCTTCCCAGAACCGATAGCATGCAGGTGACTGGGGCCTCTTTCTCTCTCCCATCTCCTCTCTCTCTTTCACCTGTTTTTGCAAAGTTGTGTAGTAGAAGCAGCCTTTACCATTTTAGGAGCAAGCAGCCTGTGCAGTGGAAAATACAGCAAAAATCACCACGTGCAGCTCCAGCAGCAGCCCCAGCCCTGCTCAGTGAAACAGCCAGGGCAGAGGTGGCAGCTGTGGGTGTGCTGGGAAGTCATGGGAAAATCCAGAGCAGAGCCAATGCAGGGCCCCTGAGTGCTGCTGCAGGGGGCAGGAGAACCCCACTAATGATCCTCAGTCGTTAGAGTCAGGGAATAAAGCCAGGCAGCTGAGCAGATACGAGCAATCCCAGAGGTAAGAATCTAAGATCCTTGGGAGCAGAGGCTGTGTCTTGTGTCTCCTTGAATTCCCAGAGTCTATGTTGGCCACACAACAGAATGCATCCTTCATTGCTGAAAGGAAGAATCAGACACAGGAGACGGGAGGGAGCCACCAGAAATGTGGAGAGGGTGGAGGGCAGAACACTCAGACTTAGAGGCATGTGCTGAGGAGGAGAGAGACTAAGAGACTGTTCTGTCCTATCTATGAAGGCCTGAAAGAGATCTCATTTACCTGGGCTGATGGAGCTAGCCACTGAGAAACAACTACGTGGAATTATATTGGAAAATTACAATTAATATTTCACTTTTCTCAAAAATATTTTAATTTGAAAGACCTGAGTATCTTAAATGCTGGTTACTGGAGTTACCATGTTGATGTGAAATGGCCTGTTTTGGCACATCATTTTAAGGTGTGCACTGGGAGGGCAGGGTTGGTGATAAGCACACCATCCACCCTAGGCCAGGGTTTCCCATCGCATATCCTGCTGAACACCAGTCTTACTGGGTGCTCTACCAAAAAAAGAAAGAGAGGATCCTTGGCCAAATAATTTAGGGAATGGAGTGGACCAGATGTTTCTTTTGGAGAGCCTTCATTTAAACCGCATATGAAGGTCTGGACTTCAGTGAGCAGACTTTATTTCATTCAATGCAACGACTCCTGAGCTTCAATGAACATAGAACCCCATTGACATACAGCAAATATTTCCTACATGTTGGGCAATGTTGCTGCTGTGGCTAGTTAAAGCAGATTTCAGTTCTGTCTGTTTAGGGCCATTACAGAATCACAGGAAGTTGAAATTTTCCTTAGACATTCTGAATGACCCCTGGAACACAGTCCTGGGGCAATGGCTTCATTTCATCATGGATCTGGATCCAGAGTCAGATAAAGCCGGTAAAAGAAAAACCTGTCAGCTGTTTACTGTCACTAAATAAACAAAGGCAAATTGCTTTACTTTCTTGAGCACCGTTTTTCCCACCTGCCCTCTTGTACTTCTTTTCTCAGAAGGGTGTGTAGAGAATGAAAGGTATGTCTTATCCAATGAAGCCTAACTGGGATTTGTTGTAGTTAAGCAGAGTTAACATTTCTTATTTGCAAGCATAATCTTCTTTGCTGTTCCTACCAGCAGGACTCAGAGAAGTCAGACTGTATTGTCTGCATTTACAGAGGTAGAAAGCAGTGCATAGAGAGATTGGGGGGGTAACAGAGTTCCTAGCTGGGTGTGTCCTTCCTTGTGATACTCTAAAATGGGCTGTTGCACATGCAGCTCACAAAATAGGGTCTTGACCAAGAGGAATACAGCTGAGCTCACTTCTAACAAAGTCTCTGCTTGTAGCTGGGGTTGCTAGCTTTGTAGTGATTTATCAGGAGTAGGTTCTGTTTTCATTACTGTGCTCTTTGCACAAACAGAAGGCGATTTGAAATAAATGGGGACATTTATCCACTAGGTGGAGCTACATCCTTTGTTCTCTGATGGATGCTTTTCCCAACGCTAAAATGTATTTGGTTTGGGTGGGAACTCAGCAAAGAGAGTATACATCGTTTTTTTCTCTCACCTTGTTGTGGGAGCTACAGTACTTTGATTGAAGAATGAATGCAGAATGGGCATGTTTTCATGCTGGGAATAAGAGATATGATATGTTAGAATGTCCTGTGAAATGTAGAAGATAGCTGAGCGAAATCAGACTGCCTCACTTTGAATTAGGTCCCACGACTTGCTAAATGCGTGGAAAATGGAAAGTTATTTAACCCACCCGTTATTTCGCTTCTTATCTATTTTTTTATTTGTTAAATAGTTGCATTATAAGGTTTCTTGATGGAGTAAATGAAATCTGTGTAGAGTACTTAACCAATAATCTGGAACATTGTAATTCCTCAGTGCGTTAGTAATTGGTATTATCTGTAGTTTAAGTTTTCATGTGATTCAATACCTAGTAAAAGACAACTTGATATTTCATATGAAAATGTGAAATTCAACAGGATTTGTATTTCTGGGCTGCCTTGATTCTTTTGTTACCATTTGGGTTCCCGCATGCCCTCAACCTTCTTAATCCCTGCACGGCCTTCCTCTTCCCTAAAACGGTGTTCTTCAAACTAATGTGTGCATCCAATCACTAGGAGGACTTGTGAAAACTCAGATTGCTGGGCTCCACCTCCAGGGCTTGTGATTCTGTGGGGCTGTGGTGGGACTTGAGAATGCACATTTCTAAAGAATGCCCCGGCGATGCTGATGCTGCTTGCACATCTGCTCTGCCTGCCTGTGGGCGGGCCTCACGTGGACACAGTGGGCTGTGACTGGGAGGCAGGGCTGTGTAGGCTTCTTTGTAGTTAGCTGCTCCAGCCCAGGCTGGCTCCCTTTCCTGGCCGGCCTTGGTGTCTAAAATGCCTTCCTCTAGAGATGTGTTTATTTGAAAAAACAGATAAAGTCATTGTGAGGCTTGCAACTCCTCTTTATCATTTCTTCTTACCAACCCTGTCCCTCCCCTTACAGTTTTGATCTGACTCACACTGAAAACACACTGGGCTTCCCAGTCAATAGCTTAGAGGCCAATGGCTATGCAAGAAATAGTAGGCAATTCGTCCACATTTAAAAAAATGACCTTCAGCACAGTATATGACACGTGGTAAATGTTCACATATATTTACTGAATGAATAAATGTGCTGTGGAAGCTACTTATGGGCTAATGATAGGAGACCTCACCAGCTAGAAAGCTTTCCATTTACCAGCTGTGTGACCGTGGCAAAATTATTTTATGAACAAAACACAGCTTACAATGATTAGGTATTACTGTGATTTACAGCTACATATTGATTAATACTGCTTCAATTCTTTTAGGTTGAACCATGTAAAATCGCCTCTATTTGACCATTTTTGATTTACAAAAATGACAGCTTTATATGGTTCAGCCTGATAAAACTTCTGTACTTTAAATTAGGCACATGCTTAACTAAACTCTTTTTCCAATATGCTTTCAATTCCAGGGAGGTGGATTCCTTCTTCTCTTTCTCTCGCTGCACATCTAAATGTTGTGGGAATATTTTTAAAAATAGCCTGATGTTGGCTCTGTAAAAATTCAGTTTTATTCCCAGTCCAAGATGATCCTTCACTATTTTCTTATTGGAAGAATGATTCCCCTTCATTTGGAAGCAACTGGCAGATGTTCCCTGCTGAGCTGGCTCTCTCGGTTTTGGTGGAATGCTGCGGTGTTGAAATGCCACATGTGCAATTGACTTTTCTTACTCTTCCCACTCCCCGTTCTGGAAATTGCTTCCACTTCCCCCCCACCCCGCCACCCCATTCATAGGGTACATTAATCTGTGTTTTAATCTTCTGCACAACCACCCATGCCCTCTTCCCATGTCTCTCTCTTTCTCCCCCACCCTCTCTCATTTAATTACAACTAACTTGAGCATCAGCAAGTGAGAGTAGCTTGCCACACGACTCTTAAGTCATTGCTTTAGTTATGCAAGAATCAATGTAAAGGTTTTAAACCCATCTGCTGTTGAGTCTTAGAACTTTTGGTGCCATAAAGTCAGTAAGATACAGAACTCTTCCAGTCCATAATCATTCAATAGATACTTTTTGTGCACGGATTATATTAAGAAGCTCTGGCCACTTGCCCTTCATTGGAATATTTGTGAAATCATTTTAACAACTGACAGCGTTTTTTTTTTTTTTTTTTTTTTTTTTTATGGAAGGTAGAAAAAAACATGAGAATCCTGGTCACCAAAGGCTGTGGGAGGAGCACTGTCAGGAGGCACGGGGCTCAGAAGAAGGCCACAGACAGGTACAAAGTGGCCAAATTTCACCTATTGCACAACTTTGCCTCATTTGGTTATATATAACTACAATTGCTGAAGGAAGAATTAGGTATATAAACTTGGTATTTTAAACCAAATGCACGCTATGCAAATCTCTCTACAGAGTGAGCATTCATTCTGGAGTCCTGCGGTTCACTGCTCAATCAGTGTGGCTTTGGGTAAGTTACTTTGTTTCTTGGTGCCTCAGTTTCCTCATCTGTAAAATGGAGATAACAGTAATAACTTCATAGAGTTGTTGTGAGGATAAAATGAGTTAAAGTGTCTAAAGTGCTTAGAACAGTGTCTGGCAAATAGAACTATGTAAATATGAGCTATTTTTAGTTTCAGAGAATCAGAAAATGCTAAATAATAAAAACATGTAAATAATCAATAACTGCATTCTCCTGTAGGAGCTTTTGTAACCTTGATCTTTTAAAGGTCTTCTGCATTTTTTTTTTCCAGAAACTTGCAGTTTTAAATGGTTTTAAGATCATTATTTATTTTAAAAATCATTCAGTGCACTAATCCGGTGGGTTTATTATCAATGTATCCTTTTTTTTTTTCTCCCTTGATATTTAAGCTAAAACTTCTCTCTTCTTAATTCCAGTCTATTTTTCCTCATTATCATACTTTCACTATGCTGGTGACTTTTTTTCTTTCTTCATGTTGACCTCGTCCTGATATTTACAGAAGCACAAGAGAGAATTTCTGAACTTGGACAAACTCTTCTGGAGAGAACTCTCCAGGGATCTTTTACAGACATCATAGTTCTCTTGGTTACACTGTCTGCAGGCAGCATGAACACAGTGCCATGGGTGCCTTTGGAAATTTATCATGAATAAAAGCAGAGAAAACCCAAAAGCCACCCATTCCTGAATTAGGAAGAACAGAATTCTAGGCTTACTTCTGAATTTCCTCAAGGACTTTAAATTCTGAGGTCTAGTGATGAAACAATTCACACAGTCTTCAGCATTTGTGTTGTCATGTTTGGAATTGTGGGGGGTTGACTACAGTCATAGTTCACCAGGATTTCATAGCAAGATCGTGGGGTCTCAGGGACCCTACCCTCATGTAGATTATTTGTGCATGTTGGAAATATATTTAGTGCTTTGATATTTTATGATTATTTTATTTACTTACTGTAACTGTCATGTTTGGGAAAAAACATATTATACTTAAAAGGTTTATTTGTGTTTTTCTTGTATTTTATGCCATGCTTCAACTCTGAAGTCTTTTAAACCTCAAAAGTATATGCAGACTTCAACACTGAGTTTTATGAGACAAATTATTTTTATGTCTGCTGATTTTTCATAGTTTTTCCATGTATGATATTTACTTATTGGAAGATTTATTTCAAGGTGTCATATTCAGAGTCTAGTTAGGGTAATTTTAAGCATCCGGTAAGAAGTTATGTGTTGATTACTTTTCTTAAAAACAAAAATTACCTATCTCATTTTAGATACCTTCCATAGAGGAGAAAAAAGTAGCACCGATTTTATTCTGTTACAAAATTTCTCACTTTAGTAATATGGATACCAGAGAAATGCAGAATCTGAGACACTATGCAAGAGTTGTACAACTAGATGCAAAAGCTACATGCTGAGGTATTCAAGCGAAAGGTCAGAATAAGCAAAGAAATGGAATTCTTTGGTGGTTCAGTTTTTATTCCAGGTTTTGTCTTTAATATGCATCTGAAGTGGTGAAGATATGACACCAAGATACTACAGTTTGAAAGTATAAGTCCTCATTTTCTGCCCTATCTTATTTTTAAGTCGTGTGTGAGCATAGGGGTAGGTGAATAAAAAATTAGTGCAAAGAGGGCACAACTAAATATCATCTTGGTCCAGCCAAAATCCCTAAGTCAAAAGTTACCAGACTCTCTGCTCTTGACCTTGAAGCCTTGTAATCTACTAGACTATTTAAAGAGAGAGTAAGAAGGTCACTGTGGGCCGGGCGCGGTGGTTCACGCCTGTAATCCCAGCACTTTGGGAGGCCGAGGTGGGTGGATCACGAGATCAAGAGATCGAGATCATCCTGGCTAACACGGTGAAACTACGTCTCTACTAAAAATACAAAAAAATTAGCTGGTTGTGGTGTGGCAGACACCTGTAGTCCCAGCTACTCGGGAAGCTGAGGCAGGAGAATGGTATGAATCCAGGAGGTGGAGCTTGCAGTGAGCAGAGATTGTGCCACTGCACTCCAGCCTGGGTGACAGAGTGAGACTCCATCTGAAAAAAAAAAAAAAAAAAAAAAAAAAAAGAAGGGCACTGTGATGAAACAAGGGGCTGATGGTGATAGTGGTGATGGTGGTGGGGTAACGGGCCCAGGGCCTAGGGATATGATGCCACCTGGGATTGCTGATGAGGTGGTAGCCTATGCCAGTATCCTCTGTGTGAGTGTAGTGACCAGCAGACTCTAGATGTGCTCCCTCAGTTACCCACAGCTGGCATGGGCATTTGGAAAGGAGACGGGTAGGTCACCTTCCTATTATCCTGTCCTTTATTTAAATGCTCCTGGTCAGAGCCTGAGTTCAAAGATGGTTCAATGAAGTGCTAGGTCAGCAGACATAGCTTAGCTAGTATGATGCTTGGGGTGTTCTGAGAGACCTGAAAATAAGGAAGAAGATGTTTGTTCTTGCCTAAGTACCTGCCAAATCTTCTGGCCTAAAAAATAGAATGAGGGCATGAGGCTCAGGTAGGCAGATGAGTAAAGGGGTATTGTAGCCTTGACCTATCGATATGATTTGTTGCCTTTTGTTAAAAAATTGAACAACTTGTAATCAAGATCTTAACACTACTATAACAAAAGTAGCTGCATTGTTATTCCTGTGCAAGGAAAAACTGAAGCCCAGAGAGCTTCAGCAGGTTGCTCAATGTCACTAACAGCAGAGTGAACAAGATCAAAGTTGGAAAGTCCTTTTACGTTGCTTTCTAATTTGTTTTTCCGGGCTGCATGCACCTTCTTTAGTCTGTGGGAGGGACCATTGTGTGAATTTTCTATGAGACTGAAATAGACCTGATTGACTAAAATACTTTTTTTTTCCTAGGGGGAGATTTGCAACATTAGGACAAATGCTGAGCATATCTGAATTCTAATTGTGAAGCACTAATGTTGTGCGTTAGTGCTTAGCCTTGGGAAATTCTTACTTTGGGTGCCAAATTAAACTAATCTACACTTACTAACTAACTAAACATTTTCTTAGCATGGCACAATGCTCAGATTTCTACCATAATATTGTACTTTACACTTTCCCTACTATTTTACAAAATTGTGTAAGCAGTGAAATATTTCAAGGTTTGAACCATGATTCTTCATGGCCTCCTGGAGGATTGTGATGCAAAACCTCTAAAGATACTGATGTTAACTGTCAGGTGATATTATAAACTGTCCCAATGGATGGTATAACCTGCAGAGTAGAATGTCATTATTATGAGACACAGCCTGAAACACGATGATACAGTAACAATTTTTCCTGAGCATTCTTATATTACTATTACAGTAATCCCTCAATCCAGCTAGATGCTTTGTGCAGTGTTCTTTAAACAAAAATGTCACAGAAAAATTAAGCAAGCTATATATAATATGAGAAGCCCTATATAAGCTAGTTTGGGAAGGCCACCCAAAGTCTATATTTATTTATCCATATTCTTGCCTACGTTCACTATTCCAATCTATTATCTTATCTATTCTCAGAATGAAGTATAGCTAGACTGCCTCTCTTTGAATCTGAAGTCTCTGAGTTTCACCTATAAGCTTTAGGAGGTCACCCAGGTGAACTGGTAGATACTGACTTTCAGTCTGAGCTGGTGCCTGGCCATTTCCGTGGAAAAGCCTGTTTTGATTATGAGTCGGGAAAGAGCAGAGCACATTTTAAGATGATGATTTACCTGGCTGAGCGTTGGCCACTCCATGCTGGATTTGTTACACAGGATGTTTCATTAGCTGCGGGAAGTATAGCATGTTTTCTGACAAATATCCCCTAGAAATCAGATACCAAAGTCCCCTTTGTCCTTGGGTGGTTTAACACTCCACACATTCTCTGCCTCGCTTTGTTAGAGCCTGGACCCCTGCCATTCCTATGATAAAGGCAGTGGGGAATGTCTCACCTATCTTGGTAATTTGAGCTTTTGTCCCATTTTCCAGGCAAGATTTCAAACTTTTAATTACCCACTTAGTAAAACCCAGATGTCTCATTTCAAAGACCTATTCCCATTAGGGAATTTTCATTTCCAAGCAATAGTTGGATGAAATCCTGGAGTTTTACTGCTTCCCATTTCCAGTACTTTAGCTTTGCTTTTTATTTTTTTATTTTTTTCTGAGTAAATAAGACCATAAACTTTTAATTCGGTAAACCTATTTTAGATAGAATTGGGAGTATACCACAATCCACTACATTGAAGCTTTCCATCTAAACCTTAACTGGTTCTTTTCAAAATATTTCTTAGCATGCATTTGGTTCATAAACCTTCTTGGAGTGCTAAGAGGATAAGTGACTTTCAATTTGAAAATACATTACAAAGTGTTCCATCTCTTATAGTTTAAGGAATACTCTGGCCAAGGTCTTACAACATTTACCTGACAGTGATTTTGATAAACGGATTCATCACTGGGTTGGAAAAGGGCCAGAATGAGATGGCTCTTGGACCAATTTACTGTGGCCATGTGTATTGGCAGAAGAGTATGGGTCTGGTGTGACCTTGTTTACACAGGATATTTCCACAGCTGTGCTAGCTGAAAGTCTCAACTTCAATTGCTTATCTCCATTGACCAAACTGGCTGGTCTAATCACCTGTTGATGGTGTTCCACATCAAATAGTCATTTTCCAATTTCAAGAGAAGATACTTAGGAATTTAAACCGGTTATATTGATGTGTAGGTAAAATAACAAAGTAGGGATTTAGCTCTGATAATCACATTACAGTTTAAGTCAAAGAGCAAATGATTAAAACTGCTATTTCAAGATGGCCTTTATATGACCTGTGGATCAGGTACTATGCATGATAAGGGCAATTTCAGGAGAGGATGTAAATTGTGATTATTTCTGAGTAAAATATGATGTTTTCTTTACCTTTTATACTCTCCAAGGTGCTTCCACAAGCATACAGGATCACAATGACTTTATTTGCCACAATTAGAAAATGACCAAATATAATGGCTGGTAGAACCACAGGCTTCTAAGGTCTATGTGGACGGCATCCCAGGAAGCACAAATATGCAGAGGGCTGGAGTGATGATGCAGAGGCTTATATGGCTCTAGAAGATTTGCTCCTCACTTTCACTCCCTCATTCCTGACTTCTTCACCTACTTGTCTCCCCTCATTCAGCTCCAGCCACTTGGGCCTTCTTGCTGGTAACTGAACAGCAATGCACTTAGGCCTCAGGGACCTTGTGCTTTGTACTCGCTATTTCCCTGGCCATCCTATTTGACATGGCAACTCTTCCCACCTCTCTTGTTCTGTTCTCTTACCTTGTTTTTCATCATTTTTTGGTGCATCACATACCGTGCCTGTCATCTGTCTTGTGTGTTGTCTGGCACTTCCTCTACCCACCAGAGAATATGAGTGCAGTGATTTTAGTCTGTTCTTTTTCCCAGTGCTATAGCCCTACCATCTAGACTTGTGCCTGGTACGTAATAGTTGCTTCATAAATATTTTGCGAATAAATGAATGAAATGAAAGCTTCCAATAGATGATTAAAGATGGCTCAGAGTTATTAGCACATTAAAGATGTCTTGACCTTCCGTACACACTCTGTTTAAAAGAGCCAAAACAAAAACAAAAACAAAAAAAACAACAGCAACTGATGACTTTACTTATTTCAGTGGTGAGGCATGTAATATGTTCCATGTGTGGCTAGGTAGGGCTCTGATTTGGAATGGAAGGTTCTATCTCTGTAGTTTGAAGCTAAGGGAAACTTAGAGACACCTGTAAGTCCTTTTGTTATTTCTCAAATGACAAGAATTGCGATGGAGAGGCTTGAAACAAAAGTAACCTCAGTTGATGTGGCAGCTTAAGAGTCAACAGCCTAATGTCATGGCTTTTATGAAAAACAGGATGTAACATTAGAGAGGCAATAGCCGATTTCTCATTTATGTCACAGATCTAACCATCGTGATTCCTCTGATCCCAGGCTTTGCCTGCCTCACTGCTACCGCACATGGATTTGTACAAACTCGCTTTACTGAATCCGTTTGCTCTCTCCTGGAATATTGCTTTTGTGAAAACAATGTCAGTCTTGCCATTCAGTCCAGTTGATAATTTGGCATTGCTTGGCCAGATCTTGAGGGGATTCATGATTTGTCAAACAAATGTAGTTATTCAGAAAACATGTTTGCTTTCATGGTGTTTTATTTGCTGTATGTTTTCTGTTAAATATATTTCAAATAATTGATAACATGTTTGGGAAATGATACATAACATTGTATAAATCTCTGTGTCTTAGTTTTGAATGTCCAAATATTTATTCTATAGGAGTAACTTTTACTGATAACTTAGTATCATATGCTTTGAAATTGTTAAGTGCATATATATACAGAAAAATGCAAATAATGTTAACACCTTAATGTTAAAATGTATCATTTTTGTAGGATACACTGGCTTCTGAAGCTCATGTCTCTCACTGTTTCTTTTATTCTGCTGTAGAAATTTAGCACTACTTGTATGATTAAGTGTTGTGATGATGGAAGCTAATAAAGGGCATTTTGTTTGATTCTTACTGGCAGATTCTCCTGCACATTGGTGGAGAGGATGGGGCATCTTTAGGCAGCATATGCTCTGGTCTTAACGCATTTGAGTTAGTAGTATTTCTTTAATTGTCCAATTTGTTTTATGTTACCAGGTGGTTTTGATTAATGATCCAAAAGAGGTGAATTTGTGTACAGAAGAGAGAAAGAATTATAACTGAGATGGTTGCATTTAGGTCAGTAGAAATACATAATCTTGTTACTGATGCAACATTTATTCTTTCCATATTGAGGGGGATGAAGTAGCTAATTAAAATTCCAACACTTCCTTTCTCCTTTTCGATCTTTCTAAATACTTGTAAAAGTCTACAGAACCATGAAGGAAATGATTTTATTTCCAGACACTATGGAGATTCATCAAAAACAGCTTCAATGCTAGCAAGTACTGAGTCCAGCTGTTTTTCTCCAGCCTTTTCAGGAGTGGAAAGCAATTGGCTCTTTCCTGCCCTGCATCAGAAGTGAAGGAGCCTAAAATATGTGTCCCCACCATTTCTGTTGTTTTAAAAAATATTTTTGTTTAAACAGTTTTTCTTTCTTTTACTTAACACAAATATATCGCTTACTGTCTGTCAAGAAGCATTCTAAGTGCTTTACGCATATGTACTCCTTTCCTTCTCCTTTCTCTTTTATGTCTTTTTGTCCCTTTTTCTTTGTTTCAAATGCCTTTACTTATTACTGATTTATGAACAAAAATCTTTCTTTCAGTATTGGATAAATTCAAACAGTGCATAGATCTCTTGTAGGATGTATTTGTGCTTAAAACAATGAAGGGGACATCTGTGTAAAGAGAGTGGGAAGGTCTGTGGAGTTCCTGGATGGCAAACATAGTCGCTGATCCCTGCACCCACTTTATATTTTGGTCAGATTTGGCTTTTTCTTTTCCTAATGTCATCCCTCCATGTAGTTTTACTTGTGAATTGAAAGGCTTCACAGTGAAATAAAGTTGAAGAAATACTGCCTCTAGTAATCATCTTTCCAGGAAATTACAATGCATGCATGTGGATTAAGATTCCACAATAAAGAAATCAGTTTTTAGTAGGTGGTTCATCAAAAAACTAAAAATAGAATCACCGTAGGATCCATCAAGTCCATTTCTGGGTATATATCCAAAAGAATTGGAGGCCGGGACTCACACAGGTATGTGTACACCCATGTTCACAGCAACATTATTCACAATAGCTGAAAGGTAGAAGCAACCCAAGTGTCCTTTGATGAATGAATGAATAAGCAAAGTGTGGCATATACATACTGCCTTAAAAAGGAAGGAAATCCTGACACATGCTACAATACGGATGATCCTTGAAAACATTATGCTAAGTGAAATAAGCCAGCCATTATATTGTATAATTCCACCTGCACGAGGTGCCTAGAGTAGTAAAATTCACAGGGATGGAAAGTAAAATGATGTTTCACAGGAGCCAGGGGAAGGAAGTGATGGGGAGTTATTGTTAAAGGGGTATAGAGTTTTGCTTTCGGGAGATGAAAATATTCTGGAGCTGGTTAGAGGGATGTTTGCACAACAATGTGAAAGTGCTTAATGCCATTGAACTGGACACTTAAAATTGCTAAAATGGTGCATTTTATGATGTGTATTCAACCACAATTTAAAAAAAGAAAAAGGAGAAACCCTTTTGTAACCTAGCATTTTCTACTTTGTTTGACCATGAAACATGTTTTTAAGAAACAATTATTAACATTTGGAGGAATAATTGGAATGCAGTTATGAAAAACCTCGTGTGTAGACCTAGCATTGCATTTAATTAATGTGAGTGGTAAAAATTTTACTTTCTTGCCTAAAACCTATGACTCACATGACAGTTAAAACTCCTTGCTTGTATACAAGCCTACCTGATATTTGAGCATAACTGTATGATTAAGTCCTCAACTTAAACAGTGGCCCCAAATTAAGAAAAATATGGCAGTAAAAATCTATACAACTTGATGATGGGTGAAATGAGGAAAGAAAATAGTTAAAGATAATCCAGAAGTTTTAATTGGAGTACCTGGTAGATGCAGCTGCCATCAAACCAAAGGAGTTAGGAAGAGCAAGGGGTAATGAGACTTGCTTTGGTCATGTTGATGAGCTTTTTTGGGTGCTGTTAGAGCTACAGGACAACAAATAATTATGATCAGGGCCACAGAAGACAAGGAACTTTGGGATCAAGGGCAAAAACTAAAGGGTTAACCTCGGAAAAAGATGGATGGATTCTCTCATACTTAAATAAGAATATCAAAATTCCTTTTCCTAAGGTGATTCTACAGCTAATGAAATGAAATGGAAGTAGCAGAGAAAAATAATACATTGGTAGGAATTCCTGGACTGCATCCTCTTACTTTGAACAATTTTCTTTGATTTTGGGCCTTTTTATTTTTCCATTTTGAGAAACTCTGTTTAAAGAATACACTTTAAGGACTTTAATTGCACCTATTATTATAAAGGCAGTCAGAGAAATTAGGACAGTGATTTTAAAATAATTCCTTCTGATTTTCCATACCCTCATAATGAAAGCTATACCTAAAAAATTCATCTTCACATGTTGGTCGTAAAGAATGCAACAGTTTATATTCAGACAAGAGAACAAAAGGCATCTTTGATCTCTGGAGAAAATTATTCAAAATGCCATAGCCTTGCAGCAAATGAGTTAAAATTGCCTAGTTTTGTTCACAATTTGAGATATAATACTTGTTACAGGAAGACATTATCAAGTTTAGAGTAAAGGAAAAAATGATATTCATGCTGAGTCTGTTACTACATGGCAGACAACAATCGTGGAATTTGAATGTGTAAATGAGGATGGACGACGGGGCCTATGTCCCTTAGGTATAATGCTTAGCACGATGCTGAGTACACAGTAGGTGCTCAAAAAATATTTGTTGAACAAATGGATCAATGATCGAATTGGTTTCTGAAGGTTAAGAACTGTTATCATCAAAGAGCTGAGCTGCAATGAAATGTGTATCCTGAGTGCACTTTAATATTTTCACTGATATCTAAGAGTCAGGGGAGGGATCCTGGGGTGGAAAGAGTGTTAGCACTCAGGAGAGAAAGGGATGGTTTACTGTACTTCCACAAAGGTCAGTAATGGGGAGTATTAATTGTGAGGGCGACTAAAAAACTTTTGGACTGAATGTCAGGGGAAGTTTTTGAAGAGTGAAGTGTGTTAAACTACACAACACAGCCAGAGGTAAAGACCGAAGGGAATGGATGGAAGTCTCAATGGCTGAACAATTTACAAGGAGACTGAACCCAGTCCTAGAGAAGTGGGTGGGGACTTAGACACTTTGGTGGGTATGTACTAGAAGAGCTTTCAGGTTGTTACTGGACTTTTCTAAAATGCAAAAAAAAAAAAAAAAAAAAGCAGTGTGTGGTTTGGTAGAAGGGTCTTTGCAATTTGGAGAATATTGCAGTGTATAACAATGCTAAAAGGAGCTTGTGTATTTCGAAAATGATGCTATCATCAGGTAAGATTCTAGAAGGACAAGCAAGAAGCAGATGATTCATTCTGTAGTGCTTTGAAATGGTGTATTTATCAACTATTCATATAATTAAATATAAATGTCTACAACAAAGGAATAGAGTCCAATTCTAATTAGAAAAAGTGAATTAGTGAATTCCTTTCAGGTCTGTGATTCTCAGAAAATTAAATTTGAGGACAGTGAAGCCACATAGCTGAAAAGTACTCAAAATCTCTAATGTCCCCTGAAGCTAAAAATCCTCTAAAATCAGCCTACATAATGAAGCCTTTGTTATAGCTCAAATTTGCTTATATTATATATAGAGAGTGCTTTGTGCTGCATATTTTGTAAGTTAATTTTAAAAGTTGAGCTATTCTCATCTAGGAAGTGAAATTGCAGGTCACTTCATAGAACCCAATAAGGAATTTTGTTACAGAATGAAAATACTTTTAGCTAAAGAAAGTTCAGCTCAACTCCACTACACATCTACTGCCTTCAACTTCCTGGTGCTATTATCTAAATTCACTTGTTATTTTAAGAAGGCCCACCACGAAAGAAATAATATCTTTTCCAAATTATTACTTAAATAATTTAATGAAGGCATGTGGTTGATTTCATCGGACAATAGTATTTGTGGGAATATATTTGTATGTCATCGGTTTTACAGATAGTTAAATATATAGATATAGATACACATTTAAGAGAGAAGAACAGGGAGACAGAGAGAGAGAAGAGGGAAGAAAGAACTGAGATAGCCATTTTGGATTCACTAGAACCTTTCTGGTGACTCATGACCCAGCAGTGGGTTTTTTTCTTTGGTTAATGAATATATTATATGGGGGATCTTTTTAAAATTTGACTTTGCTAAATAAATAAAATTAACATTTTTAATATTTTAAGTACATCATATAAAACTACCAGAAAGATTATCATCAATTATAGGTAATGTTTAGGTGGTCTGACTTGAAATAATTTTGGTCATCCTTGAGATGATCAAAATCAATGTTATGGAATTTTTACATTTCCAGGGTGAGTCATGATTGAGGAGTCAGAGAGAGGGACTCAGAAGAAGAAATTGTAGTGGTAAGAAGAGTCAGGAGGGCTAAGCCCTCTTGCAGTTCTGAAGGCCCACTGGACATTTCCCCATAGAGGTCTCCATGGCAACTTAAAAATCAATCTTATCTTCTCTATCAAAGGCACTGCTCCTCTTCTAGTCCCTGTTGTAGTTAATGCTAACCAAATCGACTAGGTGCCCAATTGAAAACTTTAAAGTGAAAGCAGATGGAGCTTGAGGGTCATGTGCCCTCACCACTGGCAGGGATCTTCCATGCCTCTCTGGGGGCCAGAGAGACAACTCTGGTTTCCAAAATGCCAGTGCGCAATCACTTCAGTTTGTAAGTGTTGATCTGAATGCAAACTACTTTGAATGAAAATGTAACTGGTGTTTACAAGAAGTATCTACAGGATGATAATAACCACTTTTTTTTCCCTTAAACCAAACTATACCTCATCTTGGGTAATTTATGAATTGTGATTATGAAAAGGTGATAATAAATAATTGGATTTTTACCAAATTTTTACTCAACTTTCTCACCTTTGCTTTATCATCTTCAGTTAGCAATAAAATTTTATGAGTTGAGAAATGACAGTATCTTTGACAATCCCTTATTTTTTTACCGACTTTGACCTTGGGTACCAAACAACTTTCTTGAGGATAAGAGTAACAGTAGATTCTCTGTTAAGTTTCCCCACAGCCCTGTCTATAGTAGAGCTGTGGCTCCTGCAATTTGATCATGCTCACTCCCAATTCCATCAACAGTGCCATCAATTATTCTTTATGTCACGATACTAAGACAATCAGTGATTTCCAAGACTTTTCAAGCTTACCCATTTCAAAGATTAGGTGTCCTGGTTTTCTTTTCTGGGCAATGACTCTATATTTTAGATACTTTAGTTTGAGTGTTCAGAGATTGCCAGGTTCTCTTTTGACCTTATTTTGTTTATGATGAGATGAGGACCCTTTGGCGTAAAGAACTCTGAGAAGGCTGACTGAATTAGGAACATAAATTAGAATAGTCCCATAATAGTATTATTATATTATATTACATATAATAATATTGAGTCCCATAATACTTCCATCATACATAATAATAATGATATTACTTTATATATGTTTTCTTGTACCATGAATGTAGAAAGAAAAGCGTGTCCCATGGGAGAGTTCTCTTTTTGGCTTTTTCCACAGAAAAAACAAAGAACATTCTAAGAGCTTCAATATCTTCAATATCTAGTGAAATGCATTATCTTTTGTGAACAAAGAGGAAATTTGCCTTTAACTTAAATAATATTTTGGCACTAAAAAAGAAGACTGTAAGAGTGGCTTTCAGAAACCCTATCTTACCTAAGGTTATGAAACGATAATGGCATCTGCCCAACCTGTTTGATAACCTACTTTCTTACAACAGAACCAGTAGGGCATGTCCCTAGGTAAGCCACCAGTTTCCAATTGTACCCACCATCCTTGACCAAAATTAATTTCATTGCTTAGAACAAGAGCAATGGCAGCAATACAAGAATGAAAACACAACAAAAATGTGAAATAACAGTGACTTTTTAATTCCAAGTTATTGGGTTGGGTAATACATTTGGTAAGTTTGTGCATAACCTGATTCTTATCTAAAAATGGATTTCTTATATCTGCAGAACAAGTTTAAGGCCACTGTTCCCCAGTTCTACCCCCAGACATGCTAGCTCTGCCATTGTACTAGGGGCTGCCTGTGCTTCCTGGGGAACAGCCATTTGGTGTTCCTTTAAAGCCAACATGAACCATTAGAGAAAAATCAAGCTGAATTCACCAGCTCAGAGACATCTGACAGTCACAAAAGCTCTCTTCTTGCTTTCATGTTCCTGGGAAGCCCTGGCTTTCAGTACTCTATGGTATCCCAACTTACAGAGCTCACAAAAGCGTGGTTTGGTGTGGGAATGATGCTGACAGGACCGCCCGCACGTTGGCTGTCACTCCAGGCCCGTCTGCACTCAAAGGCCATCTATTCTCCACTGCCCATCTGCAATTAGTGCTCGTCGGCTCTGTGGAATTTATCTCTCCAGATTTTCTAGCTGTAATTATAGTTTCTCATTTACAATGGAACATTACACTCTTTTTGGAGCTACTTCATATACTTGGCAGCTGACTAAGGTGGTCATATATCCTGTTTCTCTTTCTTTCTGTCTTTCTTTTAAAACCGGGACAGGTCTTTGTTTTTGCTGAAGTTTGCTGTTTCTCCTTGTTACTGATGTGCAGCCTCCTTTGTGCTGACAGCCAAGAAAATTCTGGACTGCTGCCCTGTTTGCCTCCAGAGACTGATGCAAAGTCTTCAAAGTAAAGTCAGTGGGTTTTTTTCAAAATAGAGTTTACTAGAAACAAGACATCTTCATGCTTATGAGGACCTTGCTCTCCACTGCAAAACTTTCAAAGACTGACAGGCTGGACTTGGCCTCTCTGAGGTTTGCAAACGTACTTGAAACCACTTGAAAAAGAAAATGGTTTCAGCAAGGGCAACAATGAAGTTAAGACTCAGTTTTATTTTAGTTTAGTTTTTCATTTGCCATGATAAAAAATGTTAAAAAATATTTTCAATTGAATGTTCTTCAGGCAGACCCTGAAGACGACTTTTTGTCAGTTCTCAGTAAAAGGGTGATCATGAAATAATTGTTTAAGCAAAATTCCCATAAGCCTATGTATTTTGCTGCTGTCATGGAACAGAGTATCTAGTTGTATGTGATAGGCTTTGGCTGCATGAATTATTATGGCTCCTTCTCTTATACTCAGTGCTCAGAAGGTGTGTTGTTGTCATTTCCTGAAGCCTGCACACATGATTGCTGCCTTATTTACCTAAGAACTGATCTACCTAATCACTGAGACAGAAACAAACATATCATCCACTCCTCTCCTCCAGACCATTTGAATACATTATCCATTTATTTGGTGTTTGGCTCAGGTCTAAATGAGTCATTTAATAACCCCTGTTCACAGCAAGTTAAGTTGCAACCAGCTGGCATCCACAACTCACAGGATTGTTAACCGTTCCAACCAGGATCAGAAACCGCACTCCAGCCTTCCTGAAGGGCATTATGCAGCTTTGCTCCAGCTATCATGGCAGGAGTTTCAAGCAAATCTGTGCTTTAGGTAATAAAATGGCCATGAGAACTATAAGGGTTTCAGAAAATAGATGTCAGTGTCTATTCTAAGGTCTAGAAAGGCCATTGATAAAGCTGTTTGAAGCTGATTATCATCATAGACTGAGAGGCTCCATTCCCCTCCTGAGGCCTTTGGGCACTCCACAAGAAGCACGATTGCCTTAATCCACATAAAGGTCATTTTATATGAAAGGTCAGTGGCACTCAAGAATGCAGGAGAGATGACAGAGTGGTCAGAAGAAAGACTAAATGCTTCCACATAAACTGCATTCTTTGTATTTTTAAGGACATCAGCAGTCTACTCTTTTTTCCAATGGCACCACTTTCTAATATATCTAATTCATTATTTATTATGCTTATTGTTTATGGTCTGTCGGCCACTTCACCCCACCTCCCATTCCCCACCTGGAATTCCCAACTCCAGTTCTCTGCCCTCATTAGCCTATCTCACATATGGGAGGCACTCAGAAAAATGATTGAATGACTATATGGAGAGTATTCTTACTTTTAAAAACTGAAAAAAATGAAGAAATGTATAAAAATATAAATAAATATATAATAAAAAATATTAATTTCTCCTAACTTACCAATTTCATTAACATTTTGAAAAGGCACATACACTACGAATCTATGCATAAATGTGTGTATATCAAAACTACTGTTTATCAAAGCCCCTCCCTCATTTATTTGGAGAATCCCCAAAGGGATGCATGCTTCCATCTCTCAGTTTTAGTCAGTCTGCATCAGTGGTTCTTAGCTGGGGTTGTTTGGCCCACCCTGCAATCCTCACCCACCCACCACCATCAGGACACTTGGCAATTTCTGGAGACATTTTTGGCTGCCACTACTGGGGTAGGCTTGCTGCTGGCATCTAGTAGGTAGAGGCCAGAGATGTTGTTAAATTTCCAACATCGCACAGGACAGTCTCCATTGCTTCTACCATCAAAGAGTTATCCAACTCAAAATGTCCATGCTGCTGAAGCCAAGAGGCCAATCTGCATTCTTCCTTTCTTGTTCTGGCTCCCTCTGGTCCTGTTCCCAAGTCTGTGTGGCCTTGCCATGATGTCTCCTTCCGATGCCTTTCTAGTCATTACAGCAAGACCAGTGCCCTTGCTGAGGGCGCCATCTCCACATCCTCTCAGCATTTGCAGTCCACAGATGGCTGGTGCCAAGTGGGCATCCATGCAAAGACAGTAAGAAGTGCCTCCTCACCACCTCTGTGCTCTGCACATGGCCTCCATGACCCATGGGCAGCTGTGCTTGTGCCCGGAGACTCAAAGAGGTTGACTTCTGACCCATCATTCATCATTCAGGGCTTCACTAAGTTTGTCATGAAAAACAGTTTTGGTTCTCATTTCTCTAAATGTAAGAGTTCAAAGTGGGTTCAAGGAGCCAGCTCAGAGACCATTAACTTGAGCGACATTTTTCTCCTAATAAGGCCCTCCCTAACTTGAAACTACAGGTCCCTCTCCAGCTCCCCTTTGTAAGAATGCGAATTGGAAGATTCTGGGAGAGAAGAGCAAAGGTAGGTAGAGAGCTTTCTGCAAATCAGTGTTTCTCCCTGGCCTTTCAAAAATGCCCTATGTGTTTACTTTTGCTTAGGAGAATAATTCATTTTTCTCATTAATGTTTTCTATTTTTTTAGATATAAAGGAAAGCTGTTAATTTTTATTTACTCAAATCCTCTTTCATATCTTGCAATAGCCTCATAAAATTTAATTTACTTAACTTTCTCCTTTTCTTAAATAAACGTATTCCTGAGAGTTTTGTGCCTCGGGTTGCTATTGTGAATGATGTTTTAAAAATTATATATTTAAATATTTTGCAATTGTAATATCTGTGTCTCTCTCTATAAATCTAAATAGCTATATATCGTGCATGCAATCACTTTAAAAATTATTTTATTAATGAGAAAACTTCTTCAATTAATTATCTTAGATTTTCTAGGTGAACGCTTATATTACCTGAGAATAGTGATAATTTGTTTTTTCATTTTCAGTACTGTGTTAGCCTGTGAAACACCTTTGTACAAAAATAGGATTTAAAAGTGCTTTATCTAGGCGGATATCTCAATATGAGTGGGTGGCTTGAAGCCTTTATAAAAATTTGAACAAAGTGCTCCTTCTTCAGGGTTGATGCAGCCCCACCCCACACAGTACACAGTGTTTTGAGCAGAGCAGTGGCTGTATTTTAGCTCTCACTTGCCTCTTGCCTGGAGCCGGAGACCAGGAACAACCCACTCAGATATAGGAGGTGATCCCACCCCGACCACATAATTTGCTTCTTTTCTATTTTATGATTTATTGCTTTGGTCAAAATTTATAGAAAAAGGTAAATTAGTAATGGTGATAACAGTTAACTAGTTTTTTCTTAAATATTATTGGGAATGCATTTAGGATTTCACTATTAACTATGCTGACTTGAGATAGATACTTGCGGATTTGAGATATTCAGTAGTAATATGAGTTGGTTTCACCTGCATAAACAAATTAATGGTTTTTCTATTTTGCAATAGTGACCAATTAGAAAATGGAACATAGATCCCATTAATGATGGCAAAAAATATATTAACTGGAAGTAAACTTAGGAAGAAATGTGCATTATATATATGAAGATCACAAAACTTTATTGTCAAACAGTAAAACAAGCTTTAATTAGTGGAACAACATACTAATTTCTAGTTGAAAGGACTCAAACTTGCAAAGATAATCAATTCTCCATAAATTAATATATAAGTTCAATGCATTACAAATACAAATCCCAGGAGGACTTTTATGTAAACTGATAAGCTGATTTTGAAGTTCATCTGGCAGAGTAAGTGCTTGAGTCTAATTCATAGCTAATACACTTCAAAAGGGGGTACTTGCCCTATGAAGATTCAACATATATAAACTATAGTAATTTTGAAAGTGTAGCACTGGTACAGGAAAAATGCATCAGTCTTATTGAAGAGAGTCTAGAAATATATATGTGTGGGTGTTTGTAAAAATTCATATATATATATGTATGTTAGCTTTCCAAATCGATGGGAAAATATAGACTACTGAATAAATGAACAGTATTAAAATAATTTTCTATCAATCTAAAATAAAATTGGCATTTCCATCTCATATCACACACATAAAATACCAAATGGATTTAAGACCTAAGTGTAACAAACTAAGTTATGAAAGAATTGGAATAAAACATGAGAGATTTATGTATACATATTATTTAGGATATGCTAAGGTTTTCTCAAGAAGGATATGAAATCTAGAAGCAAGGTATGAAAAATAGAGCTTTAACTATTAAAAAATGTTAAAACCGGTAGTAGGAAGATAACCTAAAACATTAAGACAGTGCAGATTAAAGACAGAAATGAAAACACAGAGCTTGCATAGAAGGCAAATAGTTGACATTATATATATATATACGCATATATATATATACGCATATATATATATATGAAGCTCTCCCACAAAGTAATTAAATTTAAAGTACATTGAAAACGGCATTTTATGAGTAATCTCCTAATCATCAAAACAAAGAATCGATGCCCAGAGAAGTCAATTAACTTGCTCAAGGTCACATAGCTTCCAAGTAGTGGAGGCTGGATTTGAATGCAGGGAGTCTCTCTATAGCTGAAACAAACATCATGATTTCCTGCCTCCTCAAACTGAAACTAACCAATATTGGGGAATTTGGGGAGCACTTTGGGAGGCCGAGGCAGGTAGATCACCTGAGGTCAGGAGTTTGAGACCAGGCTAGCCAACATGATGAAACCCCATCTCTACTAAAAATACAAAAATTAGCCAGGCATGGTGGTGGGCACCTGTAATCCTACCTACTTGGGAGGCTGAGGCACGAGAATCTCTTGAACCCACGAGGCAGAAGTTGCAGTGAGCCGAGATTGCGCCACTGCACTCCAGCCTGGGCGACAAAGTAAGACTTAGTCTCAAAAAAAAAAAAAAAAAAAAAAAAAAAAATTTCTCGTATATTGCATGAGTCGAAATTGACGCAAACTTCTTCTTGAAAGAAAGTTTGGTAATCACTTTAAACATTTATTGCCTAAATTATGTTTAACCTTTAAATTAACAATTCCCTTGTATTCACCAGTTTGTTAAACATGGAGTTATTTAATTATGCACCAAAAACATTACAAATAAGGCCATGGCATAGAAACATACAAGGATGTTTGTTAAATTTAATTTAACAAAGACTAATTATACAAATTGACTTTACTGGTAATGCCCCTCAAACTTTTAAGTAACAGCTAATTTCATCACCACACGGATTTTTTCAGAGCATAGAAAAATAATGAAAATCTACCAAGTGCATTTTATAAAACCAGCATAACTCCTCAGCAACCAAATCTAACAAAAATGTTACAGAAATATTATAGGACCATTTTGTATATGAAAATAGAGTTAAATATGGAGTTATTTAGTTATACACCAAATGTGTTACAAATCGTACCATGGCATACAAACATAAATACATCCTTCTGTGTTTCCACTCCATGGCACGGTTTGTAATGTATTTGGTGTGTAATTTGATAATATTGCTTCTCTCTCTGAAACTGCATGTATATAAAGTATATAAATATATATAAAGGTTTATTTACACAATGAATCATATTTTATACTACACATTAGCACATTTATTTGTTTCGTTTAGAGTTTTGGAAGGATTCACACCAGTTACTAGTGCTCATCTTTTGGAAAATAACAAATGGGGGAGGGGGGTATGGGGACTTCCATTTAAATTATTTATTTATTTATTTATTTATTTATTTATTTATTTATTTGAGTCAGAATCTTGCTCTGTCACCCAGGCTGGAGTACAGTGGCATGATCATGGCTCACTGTAGCCTCAACCTCCTGTGCTCAAGTGATCCTCCCACATCAGCCTCCTTAGTAGCTGGGAAGTAGCTGAGACTACAGGAGTGTGGTACCATGCCTGGCTAATTTTTTGTGTTTTTTTTCTAGAGACGGGGGTTCTCACTATGTTGTCCAGGCTGGTCTCGAACTCCTGGGCTCAGGCGATCAGCTGGTCTTGGCCTCCCAGAGTGCTGGGATTATAGGAGTGAGCCACCACTCTACTTTTTAATATATAGATATCTGCATTGTTAAATTGTTATGGTGACCCTGTGGTAAATCCAAAATAATCAAGAGATACTTTTCTAGCCGGAGTTTTTAAAGAGGCTTCTTTTTATTGGTTATGAATGAATTTTGCATGTTATCCTTTGTTTTTTCCTCATGTATTGAGATTACAGAATTTTTCTTATTTGGCTGATTGATTGAAAATGTCATACTAATAGTTGATTAATATGAATAGAGATTAAATGCTCCTCACTTAAAGTCTTAAGAAGACTTAAAATCTTTTTTTTTGTCTTTTCCAGAGCTCAATGTTTCATCAATATATGATTAAATGTTATTGTTTGTGTTTATTTAAAAATTTCAGATTTATTTTCATATACAGGATGGGTCTATATCTTTTTTGTAATATTTTTGTTAGCTTTTGGTTGCTGAGGAATTATGCGGGTTTTATAAAATGCACTTGGTAGATTTTCATTCTTTTTATATGCTCTGCAAAAATTCATGTGGTGATGAAATTAGCTATTATTTAAAAGTTTGAAGGACATTACCAGTAAAGTCAATTTGTATAATTAGTCTTGGTTAAACTAAGTTTTTTGTCTCTTCAGAGTTTCTCCTACTTTTTGAATTATTGGTCACATCTATTTTTCTAGAAATTTAAATTTAATCCAACTTTTGAACTTCTATTGCACATAGTATACTCTTATGATTTATAATTCTCTCTATAGAGTGTAGACCTTCAGTAATTTCATTTTTGTTTATTTGTATTTTTCTTTTATTGATTAGATTGTCTAGAGATTTGCTTATTTTCTTTTTTCTCCCTAAGAACCAGCTCTAAAGTTTTTGAGAATTTAAATTTGAATATTTGCTTTAATTTACATTTTTGGGACATTTACTTG
Organism: Symphalangus syndactylus; assembly: GCF_028878055.3. Classification (NCBI taxonomy): domain Eukaryota; kingdom Metazoa; phylum Chordata; class Mammalia; order Primates; family Hylobatidae; genus Symphalangus; species Symphalangus syndactylus. The sequence continues at coordinate 68,955,818 of NC_072424.2, forward strand.
TGACATTACTCATTAGTTTGTTTTCTTAAAGAAACCTTTAAAGGAACTATCATTGTGCTTTATTTTTCTTCCTTAGATTTGCTATATAGATGCAATGTTAATGATTTCATTTTGTTTATGCAAAACTGGTTATCCACAAAGTTAAAATTATGCCATTAGCTACTGTCCCCATTTCATGGAGAGTGGCAATTTTAATGAATATGTAAATCTGGTGATTACTTTTAGAATAAAATACATATATGTTTACAAATAAATAGCTTGCTTTTTTGTTGCTGCTGTTACAGAATCATAGAGGCATTAAATGGAACTGATTATGGAGTTGGTATATAAAATAAAATAGTTTACTTAGGAAAGAAAAGCATCTCAGTATCTTAATAAACATGGCCAGACTGAAAGAAGGAATTCTATATCTCTAACTAATACCTATACCTTGAGGAAGACAAAAGATTTGTATTTACACAAAGATAAAAAGAAAGTGGCAACCATCTACCACTAATACTTAACAATAAGGTTTAGTCTGTGATATGCAGGGGTTAACAGTTAATCTATTTAGCAAGCACAGGTAGACCATGGTGCTTGAAGTATGAAATCTTAGAGCAGAAATAGACAGCATGGTAAATCCTACAGAGATAAAAAGAAATTGCATACTTCCTAATTTCGAAGACAGTCCATCCACTTTGTTTCTTACTTGGTGAGAAAATGGCTGAAGGTCTCTATGACAGTAATTCAGCTAGCCCAGTATTTTTAATTCATCTATTTGTACAGTTAGATGGAGAGATTTGGAGCATGGAGATCGGAAAATGCTGCCCTTTCGGAAATAGCTTGAATTCCTGATAAGTGAAATGCCATGTGATGCCACAGGAAGGCAATGAATTAGCACAGGGCTGTGGAAAGGTTCTCAGTTCGGGAGTCAGTTGGAGCTCTGCTTAACCCCCTCCCTGACCCTAGGAATGTATCCTTGGGCAAGACAGTAAACCTGTCTTCATTTCACTATCTTCATTTGATAACGCAAATGATACTACGTACCTTTCAGAGTATTTGTGATGATTAAATATAAACTATGTGTAAAATATTTTTAGAAATCTCGATAAAACGCCTTTAAAATGCTTTTGAATAAGTAGTAAATCTATTTTTAATATGATGATGTAACTATTATTAAAAATAAAATCCATTGTCTTTTGTGGTTTCCAACTGAAGGCATCCCTGACATTCCTCAGTCATATCCTTGGCACGTTTCTGTCATTCAGCACTGTAATTACTTTCATGACACAGGCAATTCAGTTCCACAAACATTTACCAGGTACCTGTTCTGCCTAAGACTAGAGAGAAGGTGATGGAGATACAAGAGCCAGAGGAATGAGGCTCCTCCCTTAACAAATGTAGATTCTATCCATCAGATTCACAACCCGATTACTTGACCCAAACAGTTCTGATTAGCAAACACCATATGTCCAGCACTGTCCTCTAAGTTTAATTTGCCTGAGGCATCATTCCTCTGAGTACCATAGATTTTTACTGCTCTCTTACATTTAACTTATCTTACTTTTATGTGAAATCAGATGTGAGAACAGGAAGAACTGGGAAGAACTCTTGGCCCTTCAGTGGTCCAAAGTGGAAACAGTTATATTTTATTAAAAATGAAGGGGTTTAGCAAAGCATTTTAAAATAGAAATGGTGTGGGAGCTTAGCAGGTCATGAAAATGCCTTCAGAAGAATTTGCTGAAGGACTCTCTTCAGGGGTAAAGATCAAAGATCAGCCATTCACAGCATAAAGGCAGCAGTGTTTTTCATTTTAGCTTGTTCAGTATCATAAATAAACAGAGATACTGTGTGTGTAGATTGGTTGTGGCTCTCCAGATTTGAGAGGGAAGGAAACACGTAATTTCAACATGTGAAAGAAATGTGATGGGAATAATAAGAAACTTTCAAATCTAGGAGTGTAGGGAGTGGGTTTCCATCTACTATATATGTGAAATCTTCCAGGACTCCGTGAATTTAGTCTTTTTCTATTGTGACATGTTTGATTTAAAAGGAATTCAAGTTCATCTATTTGAAACAAAATTTGCCGTTAGTATCTATTTTTTTTTCCTCTATCAGAAAATATTAAGAGAATCAGCTTTTAAAATGGGTTTATAACATCACAATTTTCATACATTCTTTTGAATGCCCACACAATACAACATACAATGATAATCTAAAATAAATATGTAAAGGCAATTTAGGTCAGAAGAAATTGATTTTCTTTTGTGAATCAGTAAGGAATAAAATACTAAATAAGGTGTATAAAAGCTTGGTACAGATTCTGAGCTGTGCTATATAAAATGTGATAAGTAAGGAAGTCTGGATTCAACTATTTTTAGAGCTCCATGGACACATATCGGCTTGGGTAGTATGATAATAAATAAATAGTGTTGATAAATAGGTGGAAAGTTCGGAAGATCTCCTCACACTGTCTATTTTGTGCAAATATTGAGTTCACTAGTGCTGTGCAGGATTTTCTATGAAAACACTATTTTGGAGATATTAATTGGTATTAAATGCTTCTAAAGGTTCTCATTGTTAAATGAGTTTTAATTGAGTTAAACAGGTTTGCTCAATGCATTTAATATACAGTAAACCTGTGAATTTTCAGTAAGTAAATGTAATACCCATTATTTCCTAAATTTGTTAATAAAATTGCGGGTATATTATTTTTAGATTGTTTTTTCCAGGACTATGCTATTTTGAGATAGAATATTATTCACACAATTCTCAAATTATAGACTTATTGCATTTTCTTGCTTTTTTCTAAGTGTTTGCCCTTTTGAGCTTTTCCTAGATAAAATCACAGAGCAGAGTCATGGAGCATCTGCTAGCATTACTTCATGTGACTGATTAAGTAAAATGTTAATGCGGTCTCACCCAGCAGGATTCAAAGCATAGCATTAACTCAGAGGGAATGCATGGAAATACTCTGTGCTAGTTATATCTGTTATCCCTGTCCTGGGGAATGGACTTTAAGAGACTATGTCAAATAGGAGTAAGTTCATGAAAAGTAACATGATGCTGAAGGGGCATTCCAAGCTTTCTAATTTGGGAACTGTGGAAGGAATTAGAGATGTTTAACCTGGATATGAGATAATTAATTAAAAACTACTATGGCCTTTAAATATTTGAGAGAATGGCATTTAGAAGAGTAATTACATGTGCCAAAATGGGTACAACTTGATCTAACATAGACGTAACTAGGTTACAGAGTTTTGGGCTCAGCATAAGGAGATACATTCCTGCAGTCAGAATTGTCCAAGAATAACTGTGCCCTTAGGAAGTGGTTGTGTTCAGCCTTAAACTCAGCAGAAATACTGTAAAGAGAAATGGAGGCAGTCTTAAAAAAATTACAGGATGAAATGACAAATCGGATCCTTTGAACCTAGAGACTTTGTGAATTCTACTACAAAATTTCATTTAAATGAGCATGTATGCAAAACATAAATTTTCCATGCCTTGATTCAAGATTGTTATTTCCAACTGTATAGGAAAAACATGATATTATTTTAACAGGTGTATTTGAACTCCTTTAGGACCGTTCTGTAAGTATTTTTGTAAACAACATGGAGTATAGAATCTCTAAGGAGTGAATGATTCACTTCTTTGAAAAATAGAAATGAACTAACAAATGACTTCTGGTTTGATAAGTGGCTTATTAGTGACAGGGTAGTAAAAGCCAGAACAGAATCCATACTATATAACCAGAGCAGTGGCACTCATAGACATTAGAATTCTATTGTTTTTCTATACAAAATTCAGGTTCTGTCCCAATGATATGAGTTAATTCATCTTGAAATAATAATAAATGCCTCATGGTGACCCTGTGGGGTAAGAACTATTACAAATGACAAAGCTGGGGCTATAAGAAATGAAGTAACTTGCCCAGTCACTGTAGAGAACATTTCTGGTTCGGAAAATACCAGTTTCTTCTGATTTGGGGCAAAATGAAAATTTATATTTCCTGGCTTCATTTGCAGTTAGATACGGACATGTGGCATGAAGCTCTATTCTAGTCTCTGGAAGTTTGAGTACTTATGTGGGACAGCATGGGAAATGCTGGCCAATAATATCACTCTTTTTTCCTTTTACGTAGACTTTTAATCATGCGATTCTGCTATCATAGTCCTAGCTAATTGAACAAGGGCTGACCTGACCCAGGGGAAGCCATCTACAGATTGCCCAGTGGTCCATGAGGGATCTGTGTATAGATTTCTGCCCAATTATAGTGCCATAAGATGGGATGGTGTCTCATCAACCCTATGGGATGCTCTTTCTCAGTGAGTATAGACATGAGACATATAGAGAAGTAATCAGCAAACACTAAAGCAACAGATGCTGAGGGACTCAGAGAAGCAAAACAGTCAGCAAAGCCCTGAAGTGGAAAAAGTAGAATTGACAGTGCTGTTGTGTGATTGTTAAAGAATAGTAGTTCTCCTTCCTTGTGTCCCCATGTAATTTATATTGAAACATCCTGCCCATTAACCACGTCCATTAGTTTTCTATAGTTATGTACCAAATTGTCACAAAGTTAGTGGTTTAAAACAATAAAAAATTATTACCTGCCACTTCTGGGGGTCAGAATGCTGAGATGGGTCTGCTTTGGCTAAATCAAGGTATCAGCAGGTGGTGTTCCTATCTGGAGCTCTGGGGGATTTCATTTTCTTGCCATTTTTAGCTTCTAGAAGCTATCTTTATTCCATGGCTCATGGCTAGCCTTCCATCTTCAAAGCTAGCAATGGTCAGTCAAGTCTTTCTCACAATGCCATTTCTCTGGTTCTGCCTCTTCTACCTCTTCTATTTAAAGACCTTTGTAATTACGCTGGATCCATTCAGATTTTCCAGGATAATCTTATTTTAAAGTCAGCTGACTAGTAACCTGAAATGCAACTAAAACTTGAATTATCTTTTGTCATATCAGATAATATATTTCCAAGTTCTGGGGATTAAGGTTTGGACAGATTTGAGGGTCATTGTTCATGTTTTTTTCACCAACTGTAATATAGGTGGATTTTTTTTTGCAAATATTAAACTGCACATATTAAACTCAGGTTATTTCCTAGCAACCATCTACCACTACTACTAAAGTTTAATCTATGATATGCAGGGGTTAATAATTTATTTAGCAAGCACAAGTAGACCAAGCACAAGTAAGAAATCTTAGAGCAAAAATAGACAACATGGTAAATCCTACAATATATGGCCACAATATGGCTCAAATTTCAGCATATTAGATGATAATTTGTTCAGTACTCAGAACCATAGAGCATTATAATAATCTGAGCATTATTCAGATCCCAGTGACAAATAAGGTATCAGGGGCAGAGTTTTAGTAAATTCTTTATATACTGTTTATGTTTATGTTTATATTTATGTTTTAAAACATAAATATGAGTATTACATTGTACACTCAGGATTACACAATTTTTAAAGAGAGTATCATATTGAGGGTTCAGATTTACTGAGAAGTTCTCTAACTGCAATTTCTCAAGTGAGACAATAATTCCCTTACATCACTTTCCTGAAAAGCATTCTCTTTCTCTGATAGCATCTATCAAGTAACGGGAATCTCACTACTCTCATGAGTCAATGGATTATTTTGATAGTTGTCTGGGGTGATTTATGCATAAACATGGTAAGTGAACATATGCATTTATCTCTGTCTCATTTCTCAAGGGACAAGGACTAAAACAAACACACAGACAAACAAACAAAGATATCAGACCACAAGGGCGAACAAATGGAGAAGAAACAGTAGACAAGAGAGAAAACACAATTTTGGAAGATGAAAAATAAATGGAGAAGTGACAACTGCCTTAGCAGAAGCTGAAACATAATTGCCTACAGAGTGGTGAGAATAAGAAGCAAGGTAAAGAACTCTGCAGATCTTCAAAAAAGCTGAGGACTTGCAGACCCCAAGTCATCTGAAAAGTGCATGGGGCTACTTCAGGGCAGATGGATTGGCTGTAAGCTGTTCACAAAGCAGTTAGACTCTCTGATCCTCATCCCCTCATATTGATTTTCTGGATTCAGTGACACCAGGTATAATGGAGTAACCCACCAATGACCCCAACCCAAATTCTAAAGTCAACATGCTCTACCACAGAACTTCCAGTCAGATTTTTAGTGTGTTGTTTGTGATTATGAACAGATAGCCAAGAACCACATTTGAGGAAGTCCTCCAACATAAAACTTAGAGATCAAAATGAATAGACAAGAATCGAGCACAGAAAAAAAACCCAGATAAAATAGAGAGTATAAAAAAACTTTAATCTGTTAATCTGTTAATCTCAAAGATACTGTTAATGTCAAAGAAAAAACAATTCATCCACAAAACAAGAAGGACAATTAGAGAACAATAAAAGATTCATGGAAACTATGAAAGAAAGAAAATGTGAATATACTCTGGAGGAAAACGACATGTAGTCTGGATTGAAAGAGCCTACCAAATGCCCACCACAATGAATAAGAAATAAACAAATCAAAACCCACATCTAGAAATATCAGAACTTTAGAATATCAGGGCCAAAAAGAAGACCCTAAGAGCTTCTCAAGTAGGGTAGGGTGGGCATGAAATAGTGCATATACATAAAAATGAAAAAATAAAATGCCAGAAGAAACTGAAGTCCTCAGTCCTAAAACTGTAAGGGACTGAATACTTCCAATAACCTGTGTGAGCTCAGAAGTCAATTCTTCCCCAGTTGAGCCTCAGAGAAGACTGAAACCTTAGAAGACATTTTGATTACTGCTTTGACTGCAGACTCAAGACCCACAGAAACTATATTGTTTTAAGCTGATAGCTGTATGGTAATATTGTTACAAAGCAATAGATAACAAATATACCTGGCAATATTACTCAATTGTAAGGGTAGAACGAAAATATTTTCTGACATGTTAGACCTAAAGAATCTTGGCTGAAATTCAACTTTCCAGAGCTCTATGTCTGCCAAAAATAGATGGCATTCAAGAGAATCTAAGGCATGAAAGAGTAATGAATGACAAAAACAGACAAAAAATTGGGCTTGCATGTAGTAATTATGGTGGGAGTATTTTTTTGTGAGCAGTATTGGACATCTGAAGAAGAAGAACCATACAATCTAGTTTTTGGTAACATCATACAATCCAGAGCACTGTGCTTTGCAAATAGTACCCAAATAAATAGGTGGGTGAGAAAATTAGTGAAATAGAAGTATAGGAAACTCAAAGTACCCTGGTGCAAATAGCATTTGTGGTCAGATTTGTTCATATAACTAACACTATCATAAGCAATGGTATCTTCAGCTGCCAAGAAGGGCATGTGGGTATTTATATAAATTTCACTTGCCCCACGGCTACCCCAATTCCCAAAGGGACTAGGAATGCTTTTTTTGTACAATATGAATTAGGTGATATATTCTCCTTCCCTTATATAGAGGTTTTAACACTCACTCCACTCTAATTACAGTTCTTTCCCTCATTAGGGCCTTCTCACTTACTGTGCCCTTGGTTTTTGAGCAGATATTTGCATGGTTTATGCCCTCACATCACTCAGCTTTGCTTAAGTATCACACCTGGGAAAGCTTTTCCCTGTTGTGGTACCTCAAGTACTAGTCTCTTGCCCTGATTTATTTTTCTTTAAAGTGCTTATCATTATTTACTAATTTTACACACCTCCCCCAAACAGATTGTAAGCTCTTTGAGAGACAGATGTTTTTATTCAATTTTCTATCCCAGGACCCATATAGGTGGCGAACAATTAATATTTAAGTGAATGAATTAAATTTCAAAGCCAAACTTTCACATTTCTTCAACTGAAGAATGAGATATAATAAGACAATAATCTAAACTGGGTTTCATTCTGTACTATTTAAAGATCTTCTAAATGTGCACATTTTCTACAAAGAATTAAATGCAAGAAAGTTATAGACAGATCCATTTCTAAGGAAATTCAAGGTAATTAGAAGAGACTACATACTTTGTATTCTCTCCACAATTACAAATTTATATCATTGTAACAGTAAATACACTGGCCCAACTGTGTCTTCTTAATAGTCATGAAACATGAAGATAAAGGCGGGGGTAAAGATTGGTATTATGTTATTTGGTTTTTGAGATTCTGGGCATTATTGACTCTAAAAGCGATGTTTTCCTTAATGTATTGGAACTTTAGGCAGAATGGAAGAGAGCATTTACCCCTTTCTGACCATCACACTTAGTCGAAACAAAAGCATTGCACAGTTGAGAAAAAATCCCAAGGCCCCCAGCTGACAGAATGGACCATCATCCTGGCCAAGAGGACCACAGAGAAACCATGGAAACTGAGTTACTGGCCATGATGGGATGCAAGATCAAGCATGCCTTGCTATATCCCCTTCTTTGCTAAGTGCCATTAGGCTTTCTTCTCTAACAGAAACCAGCCCTTTTGAAAGACTCTTTCCACTCCTGATATCAACCAACCACTTGAGGCTGCCCCTTCCTTTTTGCAGTTTCCGCACAAGTGACCAGCATTCCTTTCGGATAAGAGACTACTGAGCATGCAGCGGTTCTTCTGGCCAGTAGATGGAGGATGTGCACTGAGTGCCTTCATGTCCTCAGTCATGATGTCAGAGGGCTGAAAACTTCACCTTCAGTTCCATGGGGAAGATGAAGCACAATTGCATATAGGCATGTTTGTCCTTTCACAAATATTCATGACTCCTCCTATATATTAATATGCATACTCACCCACCCCATTCAGCAACAATTCCTGTTCCCTTTGCGACCCGCTCAAAGTGTCTGTTTTCAGTTTTTGCCTGGAGTTAAGCTTCCCAACCTGTCAGAAAGGCTACCTGCAGGCTGCAACCTTTTATGAGAAATAAAACTCTCCTTTCCAAATTTATGAACCTTCTCATTCTTCATTTGACACTGTGCACTAGGGGAAGTAGATAGAATCTCTGAGGTAATTCCATCCCCCTGCTAGTTAATTCTTTTTCAGTTAGATCTCTACCTCATTGCCTGGCATTAATAAATGTTTAATAATGTAAAGAAGAGATGAGAATTGAAGAACTAGCTTCTAAATGTGTTGAAAAGCCAGCAGGCCGTAGGGAGATGAGGTGAGTTTGCAAGCTCTTCCCAGTATTATACCTCACAAGATGCAGCCAAGCAAAGGAAGGCTGACTTTTTAGAAGCCATTGTTACTGCAGTGCAGGTTCATGGTAGGCTTGAAGATAAGGCAGATGGTGTTGCTGCCTCTACTGGTAATACTAGGCTCCTAACTCAATTCTTTCAACTCACCTGTGTAGTTCTAGATTTTATAAAATGTAATTATACCCAAATCCCTTCTGACTTTTAATAGAGAAAATGTTGAAGAAAACCATAATGATGACTATTGTGATTGTATTATATAATATTATACTCATGTCTCAGTGAATTCCTGTGGATATTTTACAAACTTAAAGTTTAGATTTTGACAAGGGTGACAAACCATCCCAGTTTTCCCAAGACTTTCTGCTTCTATCACTGAAATTCTGCATCGCAAGAAGCCTCCCAGCCCCAGGCAAGCCAGAACACTTGTGTCAGAGGCATTTGAACCAGAGCGACTCCATCTTGAATAGGGGCTGGGTAAAATAAGGCTAAAACCTACTAGGTTGCATTCCCAGGAGGTTAAGGCACTCTTAGTCACAGGATGAGATTGAACGTCAGCACACAATAAAGACCTTGCCAATAAAACAGATTGCAGTAAAGAAGCTGGCCAAAACCTACCAAAACCAAGGTAACAACAAAAGTGGCCTCTGGTCATCCTCTCTGCTCATTATATGCTAATTATAGTGCACTAGCATGCTGAAAGACATTCTCACTAGTGTCGTGACAGTTTACAAATGCCACGGCCATGTCCAGAAGTTACTCTATGTCGTCTAAAAAGGAGAAGAACCCTCGGTTCCAGGAATTGCCCATCCGTTTCCCAGAAAACTCATGAATAATCCACCCCTTGTTTAGCATATAATCAAGAAATAACCATAAAAATGGCCAACTAGAAGCTCAGGCTGCTGCTCTGCCTGTGGAGTAGCCATTCTTTTATTCCTTTACTTTCCTAATACTTTCCTTTGCTTTCTCTTTACTCTATGGACTCTCCTTGAATTCTTTCTTGTGCAAAATCCAAGAACACTCTCTTGGGGTCAGGATCGGGACTCCTTTCCAGTAACAGTTGACTACTCTAAGGCATTCTCTTGGGCTGCAGTCCTGGCAGGACCATAATTAAGGCCATGATAGGTTGTTTGAAATTTAAAAAGCCATTGTTTAACCTTCCAGAAGATCCTCGTTTCCATTGCAATCACCGATACTTAACTATTGCTGTACCACGACCATGAAGAGCAGATCATACACTGCTTTAACCCAAGGATAAACATTCAACACTTAGTGAACCTCTCATTCAGTAATTCTCCTCTTAGGATTTAGAAGTAAAACAAAGATGTATATATAAAGACATCCATTACAACATTATTTATAATAGCAAAAATTGGGAATCAACTTAAATGTCCAAAATGGGGACTAATTTAGTGAAATACATTCATGTAATAGAAGAGTACGTAGCCATTTTAAGCTATCTAATGATGTGGTAAAAGCCACCAAAAAGAGTTTTAACATGATGAGAGCTATAAAATTGTGTATACTTAATAGAAAAAAACTGGAAGGAAATATACACAAAATGTTGATAGGTTATATTTGGATGATATCAAGATACTTTTTCATTTATTTTTGTGCCGTTGCAAATGCTATTATTTTCTCTATAATCATTATAAGAAAATAATTGTTGAGAAAACCATTAATGCCTTGTTTAGAGGATTTTCAATTTTGATTGCCTAAAAGTTGTCTGGGAACTTTGCTAACCTAGATTTTTTGACTCTACTTTCAAATATTCTAAATCAAGGTCTCAGTTGAAGCTCTTGCACCTGCAATTAAAAAAAAAAATACCCTGAAAGATTCTAATGCATGTGCCATGAATCATTTGGAAAAACAATAACGGGGAGTGTGTCTGTCTATCTTCAATCTATTGTCTATTCTTTTGTCTAACACATTAGTCTAACATGCAGATAGAAGAGGTGGTCCTATAATCAGTCTGATGTCAAGGCACCATCAATTGCCCAACCAAAGCTACCTCAACCACTGATGAATGATTGAAAGTTTATCATTAGATCTCCTTTCCTTTAGCCTGTGATTTACCACTGAGGGATTACATCTGAATCACTTTTGGAGCTCTGTGACTGCACACATGCATGCAAGCATACACAACATACAAACATGCATGCGTGTACACACACACACACACAGAGAGAGAGAGAGGGAGAGAGAGAGAGAGAGAGATTCCACGTCGAACCTCTGAAATCAGCATCTTGAAGTAGGAGGCTGAACGTATGCATTGAAATGGCTCATTAGGGCTTTCTGATATTTACTCTCTTTAACAACTACTGTATCTCTGTAGCCTAAGATTCAAAATCTTGTTAAAACATGAATGCCCTTGAAGGATAAGACTTTGAAGCTGTTACCAATTATAAGCATCTTAGTAAAATTGAATTTGTCAGGTTTTTTGTTGAAAGTCGATTTTCATGAAGATAGAAGGAACACGAAGATCTGGGTGCATGAAGAGGAATGGAGAGTAATTTAAAAACAAACAAACCACAAAAGCAAAAACAAAAAACTCCCGAAAGCCAGCCATACGAAGCAGCTACTGGAACTCCCAGAGACTAAGTGCCAACCTCATCATGTTGCATAGACAAGCCCCTGGCACTGCAAGGGTGGTTTTACCAACTCCAAAAATAATTAGGTGCTATTGGTGAGTAAACTTTGAAAGTTAAATTGCTCATATCTTAACAATAGCTGAATAGTCAATGCAGCAGAAAGTAGCCATTTCATTAGCGCTTTTTGCAAGAGCAGTAAGTGGTTCATTATCAGTTATGCAGCACTTATGCAGATTTGCTTTAGACTTACACCTCCAAGGCCATGCTTCCCACATTTCTTAATTTTCTCCTGTATTTAAATGGCTGGGCTTCAAATCTGTGCCTGGGATGTGTTCTCATTCCATCAAGGTGGGTCAGTTCAAAAGAAAAAGTGGTAATTTCTGCCACAAAAAATATTTTTTTAATAGAATGCATTTTAACTTTTTACCTGCTAGGTTCCAAAGCTAGCTCATTCTTTTGAAGAATAAAGTGAGAAATAGATAAGTTTTCTAACGCTGAGTTGGAGGTCACAGGAGCTTTTCATCAGAGAATAATGGTTGCCTCAGAACTGGCCTGGCATCCCCTTGAAGACTCAAGATATGCTGCAGAAGCTCTGTGTGTATGTCAGGGAAAAGAAAATAGTTTGAGCAGCTGTAATTTGTGCTGGGACCGCCCTGTGTTCAGAAACTTAATCCATTTTCTCATCTTCAGTATACCAAAGGATGAGAAGGAACATTTTTCTTAAAGAGTATTTATAAAGGAGTCGCTTAAATATATAAAGACAAAGAAGAATGCTAATTGTTCCATAGAGCATGTTCCTTCTTAAAAGGAATTGTAATAATGAGAATAGGAAAAGGTCAGTTGGAAAGATAGCGCATGATTAAGTAAAGAATTAATCAGGTCTATTCAAACTCTTCCCCTTCCACCTTCCTGATGTAGGCTGCAAAGTGACTTGTGTTAATGGAGCTAGTTAACAAAGGCAAGAACAGCTGGGAAAGTCAGAGAATCATTAAATAGGGTTGGTTATTTGAAGAAGATATAACCGTCGCTTGAATAGATTTCGGTAACGTATGTGTGTGCTTGACCCTGATGCCTAGGCATGTTGTCCAAAACATCACACTTGAGCTGCTCAAGTTGCAGGAGTACCCTGTTCTATCTTCTCTGAATTACTGGAGTATTCATGCTGATGCATTTCACTCTTGGACTCTTGTTTCTAGGCTGGATCTACATCTAGACCACAAACATGGCGTAACCTGAACATAAGCTGTAAACAGGCTTAGGAATGAATGAGCAGTTCTATTGAGCCTCTTTGGACAATCACTTCAGCGAGAGCTTCACACAAAGAAAACATTCTGGGGAGCCTACTATTTTGCTGATGGTCTGACAGTGGTATAGAATGTTAGAGCTGGAAAGCAACTTCTATGTAGCTGGGACCCTTTTACAGTTGAGAAACCTGAGGCTTGAGAGGCTATGATAATAATGCTGACATAAGAACAATGTACAATCTGAAATAGAATATACACTAGATAGTTGCCTATGTTACCATTTACTCACAACTTCCTGAGTTGGGTAGGATAATTACTGCCATTTTAATAAATTAATTAACTCTGGCTCAGAGAGGTTAAGTAACTTTTTGAAAGCAACAAGGAAATGCCCATGCCGGAAATTGAACACTGGTTAATTGAATCCAAAGAGTATGCTCTTCTTTATATGTAGGTGTTTCTCAAAGCTGGCTGATGTTCAGAAGCACCAGAGAGTATAAAGCTGGCTTTGAAAACACTGTCCTCTACTGCACTGCCCTGCAGGATCCTGCCTGAGGTCTGGAGGCACTGAGGGAGTCAGACTGGGTTTGCATAAAGACGTGCCAGCTACTGGCCTACTCGATTCCACCCACCCTTTTGTTTTATGCTGTGCATCCTAATTTATCTGACTTTCGAGCCAGAGCCAGTAGTCTACCTTCCATGTCTAGTGCTATCTGCAGTTAGTCTCACTCTGAACCCTAACCCCAGGCAAGCATTGATCTGCTTTCTGTCTATAGATGCCTTTTTTTGAAATTTCATATAAATGGAATCATAGAATATTCTCTGGCCTCATTCACTTAGCATAATTTTTTGAGCTTAATTCATATTGTAGCATGTTTCAGTGGTTTGTCCCATTTTGTTGCTGACTAGTAATCCATGGTGTATGTCCACTGCAGAAAAGAAAGTTTAAACTTTTCAGTTTAACATATAAACCTTTTATAACTTGGCTGCTACCTAGATACCTACCTCCTTCTATTGATGCCCGCCCCCTGACATTCCCCACCCTGACATTTCACTCTAGCAATATTAAGCCATTTACGGTTCCAAGCATACTATGCTCTCTTTTCCTATATGTCTTTTCTAATATAATAATATAAGGGATATAATAAAGCTAAATCTGCTTTGAACACCCTTATGCTGCCTCTGTCCAACTCGAATCATATTCTGCTCCAGGTATCTTTGTTTGACTCATTTCTTTTTTTTTTTTTTAAATGCAGCTCAGAAGTCACCTGCTTACTCAGAAGTCACCTGCTTTAAAAAGGCTTTTGTGACACATAGCCATCCTACCCTCCACCTTGGGCTGGCAAATAACTGGCAGATGCCCCAGTGATCCATAATTTCCCCTTCATATCGCATGTATCATAAGCATTTGTTCATTGGTTTGCTACTCTAGACTTAGCATATTGTAAGGTAACTGAAGGAGTGAATCATGTCTTTCTGTTGTTAGCAATATAGCACATGGTGAGAATTTAATATGCTTGAAAATACAAAATTTCCATCCACTGCTTGTATATCTTATGGCTAAACATTTTAAGTGCTCCTGAATTCAATGGAAGAAGAATCTCAGTACTATTGACAAGTAAAAAAGGTTAACTGCAGAAAATTATTTCCAAACATAGTTGCTCTGTGGAATAATGATAGTCTAGAGTTACCACCACCCATACCACAGATTACTTGTAGACCCTTCAGGAATCACTTTTTTATGGTTCTTATTTTATTTTTAGTGAGTATTAAACTAAAAAGAACTTTAAGTATTATCTAATTCAATCATCGTATTTCAGTGATGTGTATTACTGATGTCCAAAAAGTGAAATGACCTACTGAAATTCGCACATCTCATGGCTGAACTTGTACAGAAAACTGGCTTCTGTAGACTCTGATTTTTACTGCAACATGCTGTATCCCGTTTCCAAAAGATGGTAACAATGGACATAGCTCCAAAGGTAAGAGAAGGTACTCTAAAGTCAGACTGACTGTGTTCAAATTTTAGCTTCCCAGTCTTACATTCTATGGGACCTTGTGCAAGACACTTTACCCCCTGTGACCTCGGTTTCCTCATCTGTCAAACATGGATATTTAATTGCACCAATTGCACCTACTGTCCCTGTGATTTAACTATCGTCTTTTGGCCTCAAACCTTCCCTTCTACACCCTGCTTTGGGATGTTTGGACTGGGACATGTCTCTTTGCTGTCTGCCTTCCTGCTAGGATCTATCAGTAGGGGAAACTAGAGAGAGAGACTGAGAAACTGGAAGTAAAATGTGTGTGTGTGTATATATATATATTTAAGTTTTTCCAAATTAGGCAGCTTCATGGAAGCTCATCGGGAATACTATCACTTTAGCCAAACATTGTTCTATCCTTATAAGGATTAATTTTAACTCCACAAGGTCCCTCCTATAAGCCTTTAATTTTAATTATTGCAAACACTTTCATCTGTTTCCCTAGACTTAGGAGGGGTAGCTTCTTTCTGTTGTTACCACCTCCTGTTCCGTCTTTTCAGTTCTTCAATACCTAGTTAGCAAATTTTCTTGCTAAATTCTTTCTGTTAAAATAAGCAATGTGATTTCTGTCTCCTGAGTAGACCAACCAATATGTCTTGCTTACAGAGTTGTTGTAAAGATTCAAATTATTGTCCATGTAAAGGGTTTAACAGTGTCTGGCATGTAGATAGGGTTCAATAAATGTTGAGTGTTGGTATTGCTAAATGCTGTTCCATTGTAAAAGAAGAATTGTGTATCTGTCATGAATTTCCTTTTATTTCTTTTCTTCCTCACGAGCAATAAAGGAAAGGGTAATCACACAGGACTCATGTTTTGTTTTGGATTTCTCTAGAATTCATGCATTCTTTTGAAATTCTTTAAATTTCTGTACGAGGCACAAAAATCTTGGGCACTGGATCAACTTTATAGGGTTGCTTAGTTCCCCCAATAGCAACTCTCATTCCACTATTTGACTACTGAAAACAGCAAAAACAACAAAGCAAGCAAACAAAATCACCTTCTAGAGGAAGTGTTTTGCCTGTGAGTTATCCACATTAATTTCCAAAACAGAGAACTGAACAAATAGGAAGAATTGACTCATTCTCTTTGAAGTTTGTTTCTCAAGAATTCAGTTTTAACTAGTACTATGGTTTTTATAGGTATGTACCCTTCTTTTTAGGTTCTTTGGAGTTTGTAAATTGTCTCTTTTTAAAATTTCTATTTCCCACATTTTCTGCTAAGCATCCCCACGTATTCTTTGCTTGTACATAGGTGCTTCACATTATTTCATATGCTTCTCGGGGTAAACGGGAACTCTAGATTTTATTTCTCCATTCAGTGACCCAAATGGACTGTTTCCCAAACCCTTTGCAGTAAAGCTGGTCAATTTTCTACTTATTCTTGAACCATCTTGAAGGGAGAAATATGGACAAATTTGTGATTACTGGTTTCCTGAGAAGTATTATAAATCATCCTTCATAATATGGAACCATAGGAAAATACACATTGGGCTTTTGCTTCCATTTCTAGGCACACTTATTATTTCTGAGAGTGATTGGTCTGCTAAAATATCTTAGTTGGTTCTACCTTTACTGATTAGTCAATATATTAGCATTTTGGCTGGAGTTCAGGAGGTAAAGCTGCGTGTGTGTGTGTGTGTGTGTGTGTTTGTGTGTGTGTGTGTGAGAGAGAGAGAGAGAGACGGAGACATAGAGAGATGGGGAGAGAGAGTGAGGGGGAGAAAGCAAGAGAATGAGTGAGTGTGTGTGTGTGTGTGTGTGCCGTACGCACGCGCGCATGCATTTGGGAATTAAGTTAGGGCTGAGAAGGAGTTAATGGCTGACAACAGCAATAATTACCCTGTGTTTAATTCAGGTAGCCTGTTTTGATTATACTTTTTAATTTATTGTTTTAATTTTTTTGAGACAGGTCTTGGTCTGTAACCCAGGCTAGAGTGCAGTGACATGATCACAGCTCAAGCAATCCTCTTGACTCAGCTTCCTGAATAGCTGGGACCACAGGCTTGCGCCACCATGTCTGGCTAATTTTTTAATTTTTTTTTTATAGGGATGGGGGCTCCCTGTGTTCCCCAGGCTTGTCTCAAACTCCTGGGCTTAAGCAATCTTCCTGCCTCACCCTCCCAAAGTGCAGGGATTATAGGCATGAGACACCGTGCCCAGGCTGGTCATACTTTAGTAGCCAAAAGACTATAACAGGTGGCTGCTTCAGCAACGTTAGTGAATATGCGGGTATCGTCCTTTGAAATGTTACACTTAAACAGTCTCATTAAACTTTGTCCAGTCTTAAGAGGTCCATCACAGTTAGGAATTTAATCACTTTCATTATCAAGGAAAATGGTTTTTTTTTTCTGCTTCTGTTTCAAATTTAGCTCCTGCAATTGAGCTAAATCTGAACTAAAAGAACGTTAATAAAGTATAACACCTTGAACTAAATCAAATCAACCAAAAGGAAACATTCTCTTTACCATCAAGGTTTATATTCCATAAGGAATAGGAATATATTAATATAGATAGATAGAAAATTCTAGTGAAATGTTCTTCTTTCTCCTTTGCTATGGAACAAAATTTAGCAACAATGGCCGTCATTATACTATTTATATAAAGGAAATATTTCATTGCCAGGAAAATTAGAGACAGTCAAAAGACAATTCTTAGTATCTGACATGTCGTCTTCTCTCAATCTCCTTTGGGTGAAGTCCTTTCCATGAGATTTTTCCCATTTATTTCCTGCCTGTGAAAGGACCTTGTTTAATTGCCTAGCCATGTGCTGTTCTGATTCTTTTTATAAGCTTGCCAATTTATTCCTCCTTTCTGTTGATATTTAATTATTCAACTACCTCAATTAAAACTCATTCCAGCTGCTGAGGAACTGCTGTTTGGCACTTACCTAGCTCTTTCCTTATGTGTATATTATGAATGATTAACCTCTGGGGCTTTCTGGATATATATTTTGTAATTTTCTAGTTTCCCAATACTAATTGGCAAGAGTGGGGAAAAAAATCTGTAGCTAAATCATTAATAAATATTGTTTCAGTGGTTGAAAAGAATCTGGAAAGAAGAAAGAGATCCAAAAAACTAAAACTCGAATGCTCTGGTAGCCAGTCAGGAAGAACAGACTTAATTGTTACACTAGAAGAACTTTAGGTGCCTCATTATTACATAACAGAAGAATGAGCTATGAGGTTGGGATCATTAAAAATATCAGGAACTTTAAGTTATCTTGCTTTTTGTATTGACAATATGTGCATGTGCAATTAAAGTCTGGTGACACTCTGCCCTTGTCCTGGTTTACATCCTCAATCTCTAAGAAGTGTCATGGTGATGGCTGTCATCCATCCAAAAGCTTGATATTTTCTCTGGAGCCCATCTGTGAACCATTGTATCAGATGGGAGGTCACAACTGAGCAACATGTTAAATTAGATTTGCATAAAACATTCCATCTTCTCCAGGTTGAGCTTGCAGCCTTTGCATGTTTTCATCTTATTTGTCTTGGCTTCAGCATTATTTCTTTAGAATATCTTTTGGTCCCATTTGAGCAGGTGGGACATCTTCAGATCTTCTGCTGCTGCTCCACTCTGAGAGTTGAATGTTCATCACACGGACTGTACTAGTTCTTCAAAGCATTTCTGAGGTAGAGAGTTCTCTGCCTTTCACATCCTCCCCTGGGGATGACAGTGGGGAATCTGGTTTTCCAAATATCTGATATTGAAGAAGTCTGACCCTGGTTGACATTTAGCAGGAAACTAAAGACATAAAGTACCATCAGACCATGTTCTTCCCGAGGGGCTGGTTAAGAAGTCTGTCTTCTGTTCTCAAGTCCTCAAAATTTTTTCTCTAAATTTAGACTATTTTTTCTTAGACTAATTCTTGTTTCAAGAAACAAATTTTTTTCTTCAAGATGAAGACAAACTGTTAAGTATTGTAAATTGTGAGGCAGAAATAAAAGCTCCATTCTCCTAATTTAGTGGTTAAAAAATAAAAAACAGTGAGACTTAAATATTTCTCTAAATGGTATACAGATGAAAATCTACTTTAATGTATTTCTAAGACAGTAATTTGTTCTGTTGTAGTGACATTTTCTAATGATGATCACATTTTCAGTATGCAAAACTTGGGATAAATGTGCCTTTCTTTGGTCATTTACTGCGTGAAAACAATTTTTACTTTGTAGGAGATAAAATGAAGTGTCATGCACAGACGCTGGCATGCCTTTTTTCTCATGGAAACTGAGTACGGTGAGTGAATAGAAAGTCAATTGTGGTTAGAAGTTGGAGAAGGCATTCTACAAGTGAGGAAGAATGAAGGATAGCTAAGCACAATGCCATCAAGTTGTTAAAAATTGAATTTTAAAGATTCCCGAGCCAGCTTACATCATTCCTTTTGGACTACAATACAAATATTACATAATTAGATACTCTTCAGTATTGCCATTTACAATGGTGGAATCTGCAAAGGCTTTTGTTGCATTTCTAAAGGATGTGTTGAAAACTTATTCCCAAATAAAAATTACTAAGGACCTTTTCCTTACACGTGGAAATATTTTTTTTCCTACAATATATATATATTTTTATGTTAAAATAACATAAAATCAACATTTGTTTCAATGTTGGTGACAGGGACTTGGAATACCAGAATTTCACACTGATACGCCTTTTTCAGTAAACGTGGGGTAGGTAATAAGGAAGTAAGTGTATCCTTTGCACTTTGAAGGACCAGAGGGCTAAGACACCAACAAACTTGTAATGAATATATTTTCTTGTCTATTCTTGTAATCTATAAATTCTAAGTCACTTTTAAAATGTCAATTTTCTTCCTTTTCTCATCAAGATATCATTTATATTTATTTTTCTTTTTCATATAAACAGGAAGCCAACACTGATATCTATTAATTTGGATCATTCTGTTTTACAGTACAAGTGGTAAGAATTTTTTTTAAATCAAACTAGTTACCATATTTTCACTGTGTTTTAAAATAAGAATATGTATCTACCAGGTTTTCTGTCTTGTCTTTAACCAAGTTAACACTACTTGATAGCAGTTCTGCAGATGGTTCAGAAACATCTTTCCCCAGGATGCTTATTTCAAATTCATCACTTCGGTAATCATTCTTCATATTTTATGCTATGGCTTTTGTGAATTAGTCATTCTTCTACTGAATATCTCTTCTTAATTTGGAAGTCATTGAATAGTATTTTATGTATCCCAAGGCCACTGGATCTTTTATTTCTCCAAGATCGTCTATGCATAATGTAGTATCTTATTCAGATGTCAGAAGTGTTTTGTTCATTAACACCAGCCATGCTTTAACAAGTGATTTACACAGTGGAGGGGCACTGATCCCTGGGAAATGGTATGAAGAGAATGTGCTTGTGTGTGAGTGAGTGACTTGGGTTTTGTATTTTGAAAGAGCATAGTCAATATACCTACTCTATTTTCTTCATAATATAAACTATAAAAAATAATGCTGAATAAAATCTTAGCAGGTAGGATTATGCAAAAGATAGGGTAGAAAACACTCGAAGGGGTTTGGCCAAAAAAGAATAAGCAACTGCTTTAAGGGCAAGGAGTGGATCACTAACTGAAATGGAGGTAATAGCTTATACTAGCTGCATGTTGTTATTTTGTGACATTAAGTTGTTAGTTTCAAAACTGTCATAAGTAGGATGCATTTATAAATATTGGTTTATAAGCATGTCATTGGGGAAACGGAAAGATGGTACAAATGAGTTAGGTTGTCATAGCTCCTCTGTGACTATGGGAACAATTAATTCTCAATATGCAGGTTTTTGGTTTCTCTTGACTGACATCATCTTCCTGGGTCATTTCAAACCGGCTACTGTGTATTCAGAGAATATACATCTGGGTTACTAAGGAGAACACAGTGTAAGATAAATCTTTATGAAGTCTGAAAAAAATCAGTTGATCACTCAAAAGTAAAAAAGGAGACATTGTTTAAATGTATGTTCTCAGATCACTTTTCCAAAATATTAGAGAGAAGAATCTGCAATCAAATTTTACTGGCTCTCTCTTTAATCCAAGAATGAACTGTTAATATTACAGTGCACTGCAACTTTTTTCCAAGAGTCCTCATTTTGGATTTTTTCTGCATCTTAGTCAACACTGATCAGGGATCACAGAGAGGTGTGATGAGAGTTGAAAATTAAATGGCTATTAGTAAGAAGTTATATTTAAAAAAAAAGAAAAAAATATTTTTATGACGGAAAATTTGAATGGATTTAAACAGTTACAATTTGTGAATTATCTTTGATATTTGCTTACCATCCTATATATTACTGTAATACATGTCAGAAATTCACCATTGAGTTTCCTAAGAAGAAAAAGCATGTTCTTTTCACTGAATAGTTTAAGACAGAATCTCAGACAAACCATCGTATTTATTATAGTTACTATTTCTGAATATATAATCAACCCTCCATACTCAGAGTTCTGCATCCATGAATAAAACCCATCTTAGACCAAAAGTATTCAAAAAGAAAAAAATATTGCATCTGTATTGAACATGTACAGATTTTTCTTTCTTGCCATGATTCCCCAAACACTACAGTATAATAACTATTTACAAAACATTTACATTGTACTAGGTATTGTAAGTAATTAGAAATTATTTAAAGTATAGAGGGGGATGCATATAGGTTATATGCAAACATTACACCATTTTGTTTCAGGGATTTGCAAATCCTCCATTTTGATATTCCTGGAAAGTCCTGGAATCAATCTCCCACGGATACTGAGGATGATGGTATGTGATTTAAATCTAAATCTAAATGAAAGTCTACTTTACATATATTGTTATGCAGAAATACACAGTAATATAGAAAAATATATAATACAAACATACTGAACATTTGTATATTTAAATAAATTTTATACATATATACATATATTTTTGGTATCTTGATCCAATTTGGCATTTTTCCAGAAATATGTGTATTTCTAAATTGTTTGACTTTATGTTCACTTGATTCTCCCAATGGAAATTTACCCTGATGTAATTTTAAAATACATTTCTTTAAAATCATAGTAAAAATAGTTTAGCATAAACACATCTTTTGCATTCAGATAAATTATTTGCTATCTTATTCTTTAGGGAGCTGTCCTTTTAAAAAATGTAATAACTAACAAACAACAAGGATCATTTGGTCATATCAGCTTTATTAGTTATTCAAGTGAAAAACAATAGAAGGAATATCTTTTCTAAATAAAATGATTATACATACAGACTTCCATAATCTACACATTCTGCTTTCCCACGATAGATTAACCAATTGCATGATGTCAAATATGACCACAAAAGGAAATATTTTTATTGTAGAGAGTGATAAAGGAGAAGAAAGAAACTGACACCTTGGCTTTCAGATGTAGAAAAATATCTCTTCTATGACTTTTCAAGGTCATTTTCTTTTGCTCTAAATATCTTTGAGAAATAAAAATAAAAACAGTAATTACTTATTCATGAAATAAATCAGCTCCTTCCTTGAGAAGCGAATAAATGAAATGACAGTTCGTATCTCCCCTGGTGGGGCTGCGTGTTAGGTGCCCCTAGTGTTCTCTGCTGTGTGAGGGCATTTAGCCTAGAAGAGCAGCTCCTACGGCAGTTTTATTTGAGAAACAGCTGATAATTCACTTGGGCTCTATGGCTTCCAGCTTCCTCTCAGAGCTGAGGCTGTCTCACAACTACAATTGTGAACTCCTGTTCTGAACCTGTAGGCTCATAGGAGCTCTCAGTTTTCAGACTTTGTACAAAGTGAAGGAGCTATAGGGTAAAGATGGAGCAGGAACTTCAGAATCTGTCTCTTCTTGGGATCACTTCTCGGTGAACATCATTCTTTTCAAATTAAATGAAGACCAATCAGTTAGACTTTTATACTGGAGACTCAAGGCTAACAGGTTCCTTTTTAAAACAAGAATTGAGTTATCATGGAAGGCTCTGCCTGCCTCAATTCCTTCTGCATAAGGGCACTTCACTTCCAGCTCCTGCTGAAAGAGAATTATTCCAACAGTCATGTTTCCTATCACATGGCTTCATCCTCTCAGCCACAGCTGATGGAAAATGTGCTGTCATTCCACCCAAGCTGAGCCAATTCTTAGGGTGATGAGCCACCTCTGATGCTACCTGACAGACCCACATGCACAAACACACACACACACACAATAAATTAGTTCTAAGACAGTCTCTTTTCAATTTAAGCCAGGGAATACCAAGACAAGGAACCCATTAGCAAGGGGGGCTGAGCCTAAACTGTCTTGTATAGAGATAGGCAGGTGGAGCTATGCTGAACATTTTAGTTTCCCATTGTAGCTGCAACAAATTACAACAGTCTTAGTGGCTGACAACAACACACATTTATTCTTACACAGTTAAGAGGTCAGAAATCCAAAATGGGTTTCACTGGGCCAAAACCAAGGTGTCTGAACTCCCTCTAGAGGATAGAGGAAAGAATCTATGTCTGTACCTTTTTCAGATTCTGAAACTGCATTCCTGGCATTCCTTGGTTCCTTCCTTCATCCTCAGATCTACTTCCAACCTTAGGGCATCTTTGTCTGTCTGATCTTCTGTTGCCCTCTTATGGGGATTCCATGATTATATCGGACCTATCTGGATAATCCAGATAAACTCCCCGTCTCAAGATCTTTAATCTAATCACATCAGCAAAATCTCTTTTGCCATGTAAGGTGACATTTATGGTTCCGGGGATTAGAACATGGGTATGTTGAGGAGCCATTATTTGGCCTACCATCCCAGGTAATGTGCACACCCAAGTTATAAGGGAGTCAAAATTATGAGTTAGCAAAATGTATGAGACACAAGAGACACGTGATGTAGTAAGGAAGGAGAGAGCAGCTGTGTCAAGGGAAAGGCAGGGCTGGCCAGAGTAAATGTTCACGGGCTTCTGTGGCTTTAGTCTCTACAACCATAAAAACAGTCTTCAGTTCTTGCTGGTCCTGAGACCTGAGGTCGGCTGTATCCACCTGTGAATATCCTGAAAACAAACCCCTGCTGCTGGAGGTAACTTGAGGTTGTCTCTGATATTTGTAATCAAAAGGACCTGATGAGGGCCAGGCGTGGCGGCTCACGCTGGTAATCCCAGCACTTTGGGAGGCTGAGGCGGGCGGATCATGAGGTCAGGAGATCGAGACCAGCCTGGCTAACACAGTGAAACCCTGTCCCGTCTCTACTAAAAATACAAAAAATCAGCCCGGCATGGTGGCACATGCCTGTAGTCCCAGCTACTCAGGAGGCTGAGGCAGGAGAATCTCTTGAGCCTGGCAGGCGGAGGTTACAGTGAACCAAGATTGCGCCACTGCACTCCAGCCTGGGCAACAGAGTAAGACTCCGTCTCAAAAAAAAGAAAAAAAAACCTGATGGGAAGAAAAGGAGTATTTGTGATACTTTTCCTTAAAAGCAGGTGGTAGGGAGGGAAATTGATATAGTTTGGATGTGTGTCCCTGTCCAAATCTCATATCAAAATGTAATCCCCAATGCTGGAGGTGGGGCTTGGCGGGAGGTGATTGAATCATGGGGTAGATTTCTAATGAATGGTTTAGCACCATCCTGTTGGTACTGTCCCTGTGATAGTAAGTGACTTCTCTCATGACATCTGTTAATTTAAAACTGTGTGGCAGCCTCTCACTCTCTATTGCTTCTGCTTTCGCCACATGACATGCCTGCTCCCTTTCACCTTCTGCCATGATTGTAAGCTTCTGGAGGCATCTCCCCAGAAGGAGATGCCACTATGCTTCCTGTATAGCCTGCCGAATGGTGAGCAAATTAAATCTCTTTTCTTTGGAAATTACCCAGTTTCAGGTATTTCTTTATAGCAATAGGAGAACGGCCTAATACAGAATGTTTGCTAATTGTCTAGACACATTGTTGAATAATTGCTTTACTTGTTTTCTCAGAAAATGAATTTTTTTCCTTTTGAATTTTAAATGGCAACAGTTTTAATTTGATGAGAAGAGCCTTGGCTCTTCAAAATAAAACTTGCTATCACCTAGGCTTTGGCTCTTAGTAGCTGCTAGATTTGGGGAGAGTTAACTGGCCTGAATGTATTTCTAGTTTTCCTTGAAGATATAATGGGGATTGTGGAAGAATTACATGTGGATGCACATGAAAGTCCTGGGAGACCTTAAAGGGTTACTGCTCTTTGTCATGACTGACATAGAAGTGTGGCCCATGGATTTCTTGAAATTTTAGAGTATGGCAAGATCCTCCAGAAGGTTATACATATTTTTCATAAAGAACAAGAAAGATGCCCTATTGGGGTACTGCAATTCTCCAAAAGAAATAAGGTTTGTAGACAGATGAACTTGGAAATCAGAGTAGAAAAGAAAGTGAGAAAAAGCTATAAATGGCAAAGGCTGGATATGATTTATAGTATGCAGTAATTTCTCAGAACACTGTATATGGGATAGGTATACAAGGCCTTTGTTCAGGTTACAGGCTTACGATTATTTGATTAGTAACTCAGATGATGGATATTGGCAGTTGTCTCCTGTGAGAGAGTTAGAGGTTACTTAAGCTATGATTTTTCCTATCAAATAAAACCTAAACTTCTGATGGCTCTCATTTGCCTATATTTCAAACTTGAAAAGAGAATGAGAAATATTAAGGAAATGATGTAAATGTGCTTTGTCCAAACTGGGCAGGAGAGAAGCACTTGGAAACGAATAGGACAATCCTGTTCTCTTGTGAAAGATGTGGAAAGCATTTTGTCTTTCTCTGTTTGAGAAAATAGGTGTCCAGTATTTTCTCTGTGAGCATGAAGACACAGAACTTAGGCATCAGCCAAAATGAGGCTTAGCACATAAAATCTGTGATGAAAATTCCAGAGTTTACATAAAAACTCCTGACATAATCTTGGCACTAAGTAGAACGTCCAGCTGAGTGACGGCAGCAGGCTTGGCAGCTCTCAGGAAAGGTCTGATGAAATCAGAGCCCGCAGTGTTTTGATGCCTAGAGCAGTCATATGAGCCCAAGGTTACTTTGTTGGAGAAAAATCTTCAGTGTGGATGCTAAGGAGCTTTCAGGGTGCAAACTGATTTAGAAAGTGGAGAGTGGTGAAACTCTCTGAGGTACTAATTTTGGAGCACTCATTGAAAAATCACTTCAATATTCTGTTCCTTTTAAGAGAAATTGTTGTTTTTACAAGAAGGCAGAAGATATGAAGTACCTTAGAGGTATTGTCCCTCCATTTTCACAGTGACTGTTATGGACTAAATATTTGTGCTCTCTCCTCAAATTCATATATTGAAGCCCGAATCCTCTCCCTTCCCCAGTGTGACTGCATTTGAAGATGAGATCTCTAAGGAAGTAATTAAGGTTAATATGGTTTGACTGTGTCCCCACCCAAATCTCATCTTGAATAGTAGTTCCTATAATCCCCATATGTCATAGGAGGGACCCAGTGGAAGGTAATTGAATCATGGGGGCAGTTACCCCCATGTTGCTGTTCTCGTGATAGTGACTGAGTTCTCATGAGATCCGATGGTTTTAGAAGGGGCTTCTCCCTTCACCTGGCACTCATTCTCTCTCCTGCCACCTGGTGAAGAGGTGCCTTCTGCCATGATGGTAAGTTTTCTTAGGCCTCCCCAACCATGCAGAACTGTGAGTCAATTAAACCTCTTTTCTTTATAAATTACCCAGTCTTGGGTGTTTCTTCATAGTAGTGTAAGAACAGACTGATACAAAGGTTAAATGAGGTCATAAGGATGGGGTCCTAATTCATTAGGATGTAGCCTTATACGAGGTGGCACCAGGAAGCTCTCTCTCTCTCTCTTTCTGCCATGTAAGGATACAGCAAGAAGGCAGCCATCTGCAACCTAAGGGGAGAGCCCTCACCAGATACCAATCCTGATGGCCCCTTGATCTTGTATTTGCAGCCTGCAGAACTGTGAAAAATTAAATTTCTCTTGTCTAAGCCATCCAGTCTGTGGTATTTTGTTATAGCAGTGTGAGCAGATTAAGACAGTGAGTGACTCAATATACTGTCTAGATGGCGAGACATAAAAGTATAAAGTAAACCCGTAGTTAACTTTAAGTTGGAAGTCTTAATCTACTCCACTTTTCTTGTGTGTATGATTTGTGCCTATTAATAGTTGAATCTAAACAGGTTTTGTTGACTTAAAACGGATGAAAGTATCATGGTAAACATCAGAGGTATGGCAAAATATAATAGATGTGGACTAGAATGTTTTTGTTTGCTTACGACTTATTTATGCACAAAAATTTACATAGTCATTTTCTGATCCATTTTTCTCTTCAAGGAAATAGGAATGAAAACATATTAATACCTGTGAAACCTGCCACATCTCCTTCAGCAAATTCATAGGAAATGTCTAAAAAATGGGTACATGAAAACTGAAAAATTTGATTTTATTTGACATCTTTCAAGGAACAGAGACATCACAAAATGACCTCAAGTTACCCAGGCAATGTTTGTGTATTGTATGTACAGAAGTAAGGAAGTACTCAGAGCCTTATAACAAATAGACTCCTAGAGAACTGGAACATTACTGAGAATCTTTCAGCAAGACAGTCTGCTATTCTTGTGCCTGGTGTCTTCCTCTGCCTCTCTGTTCTTTCTCTCTTGGTAAGCTCATGCATACCACCTTCTTTCTAAAAGTTCTTATGCTCTCATCTTCTTATTCTCTGTGCATCTGTGTCAATTTGCCTTTTATTCAAACTTCTCAAGAGAGGATCCAATTGAGTAGGCTTGTCCAGTATTTACATCCCTTGCTGGGTAATGCTTGTGCTGAGCCAGGTGATAGGCCACTGGTCTCTCTCATGTCAAACTTTGGGACACACTTTGATTCATGGTGGCCAGACTTGCGTGGTTATGTGACATAATCCTGGGCATCTAATTGATGTGTACACACGTTTAAGATTTGTTGTTAAATGGACATGTATGTGCAGATAAGGAGTGAAACATGGAGCTGTACAAACCAAGATCTGTCTTTCACATGTCAACACAAATCATGCTTATATCACCTTCTGTTTGAGGCTCTATGACCTTCAATATTTACTTTTGTTCATGCTATTATGAAGAAATGTTTATCTCTTTCCAGGTTTTCCATTTTGTGCACTGCCCTTCCATGTGATATCACTGATAGGCATGGCCTGTTTCACTCCACTGGAACAAGCAGATTGGAAAGAGCCTGGGGCAGGAGCCTGTGTTGAGTCAGAGACAAGCACGGAGAGGATGTGGTTACAAGTGGGAGGTGGGAACAAGCCAATTCCTAGCACGTAGAGCAAAGTCTTCATTGGTACTGCAATAGAAAGCAGTCAGTTATCCAATATCTAAATAGGGCTGCGTCTCTCATTGGCTTTGTAACCTTGGGCAGTGTACCTAACCACATCAGTTAGGGTAAGTAGTTTGGATTGTATGCTAAGCATATTGAAAAGTCAAGGGAGGTTTTAAACAGAAGGGTAACATGACCTGGATTATGATTAGAAAGTTCACCCAGGCTTCCAGATGGGGAGCAGATTGAAGGAAGAGAAGGGCAAAGGCAGGGAGAACAATTAGAAGGCTAGTGCAGTGGTCCAGTAGAGAGATCATGTGGCTGGGGCCTCCGTGGGTGGATGGGTGTCGGTGTTGAAATCATCTAGAGGGTGACAAGAGTACAGATTCAGGATTTTATTTTGGAGGTAGTCTCTTTGTCTAAAGAGACTTTCTCATTGATTAGAGCAAGAACAGACACAAACAATTAACAACAAACTAACAACTTCTTGAAATCACAGGATAAGCCTGGGTAATCCATGCTGTTGGAGAACTGTCTTTCCGTTCACTTTCTCTTTCTCTACCTCCTTTGCCATCAGTGTCCGCATGCAGTTCTTAGTGGCTGAGGAGCTCTCCAGGAGGACATTGCGATCAGTTTATTTCTTAAGTCACTTCCTATAATCACTTCTTATATCTTACAGTCTCCTTTGGCCCCACAGAGTGACTAAAGTTTATTTTTTTTTAATTTTTATTTATTTATTTTTATTTTGAGACGGAGTCTCGCTCTGTCTCCCAGGCTGGAGTGCAGTGGCGCAATCTTGGCTCACTGCAAGCTCCGCCTCCTGGGTTCATGCCATTCTCCTGCCTCAGCCTCTCCGAGTAGCTGGGACTACAGGCGCCCGCCACCACGCCTGGCTAAATTTTTTGTATTTTTAGTGGAGACGGGGTTTCACCATGGTCTCGATCTCCTGACCTCGTGATCCACCCGCCTCGGCCTCCCAAAGTGCTGGGATTACAAGCGTGAGCCACCGCGCCCAGCCCTAAAGTTTATTTTTTAAAGGTGTTTTCAAATAAATGTAAATTACTTCATAGACAATGTCCATAAAAAATAAAACATTTGCATTTTAACATGGAATAATTCTTGTTGAAAAGGGCCAAGATAGTGGCCAAGTCAATAGGATCATTATTTAAATCACAGAGGATCCTTTAGTGTTCCCTAAATGACACCACTTAATTTAAACCTTCAACTTTTAGTCGAAGTAGGACTGTTCCATACTGTCATTGGATAGTTCTCCTCATGAATTCTGTACATCAGACTTTATGGTGGAGCTTTTAAAATTACATTCACCTGAAAACACACACACACACACACCCCTGAAAACACATATAAAGGCACACATATGCCTGCATCCCACTCCTGGATCGTAGTCTCAGGGGTGAGTCCAGGCAGTGGTATTTTCTCAAGTTCTATAGCTCAGGAGTTGGCCTGTAAAGGATCACATAGTAAATGTCTTAGACTTTGTGGGCCATGGAGTCTGTCTCTAGGGACTTGACTCTATGGGGGCAGCTCAAAATAGGTAAACATGTGAGTGTGGCTGTCTTCATAAAATGTTATTTACAAACCAGTCAGTGGGGGAGATGTGGCCATAATTTGCTGAGAACTGCCCTAGGTGAGGGCTTCACATAGTTCCCCAGCTCCAGGATGTCCCTGCTGGTTTGATTCTGGTTTTGGGGATTTGTGATTTGTATCAATCCTTGATTATCTGTTGCATCAACAATTTATCTTGAATATTTACTACGTATCAGCACTTACAATATAAATACTGGCTCCTATCTTCAAGTAGTCACAGTTGCTGGAGAAGAAAAACAAAAATAAAGACAATTAACAATGCCAGGATAAGGATAAGCATCAATTTCTATGGGGGCAGGAGTGGAATTGAAGTGAACGCTGGCGGTAAAAGGAGGCTCCTCGGAGGAGTTTACTTGAATTCTCACTGGTAAGCTTAGCACTAGCCCAAGGTCCCAGAGTCAACTCCATCCTGAAGTAACAGTTTCCCTGGCAGTCTTGGCCTCTGGCTTCCATGCCTTAGTCCCAAGCTGTAGCCCTATTGCCTGCAGGCTCCTCCCTCCTCTTGGCATCAGTGGTTTTGGGTAATCCCAGGTTCCTCATCACTCTGATGTTCCTGACAATGCAACCTGCTGGAGCTGCCTCTCTATGGCTCCAGGGATTATTCTGGTACTTGGTCTCTAAAGACTGGCACCAGCCTTGCTTATGTCAGGTTGCCTGGCTCTAAAGTGTTGCTTTCTCTCAAAAGACCTCCTCCCATATGCAGGCTCTTTGAAGATCACTCAGTCAACATACTGTGTCTCCTTCTAGCCTGTCTCTTGCCCTGTCTCTTATTACCATTTTGCATGTCACACTCTTAATTTCTCTATTATTCCTTTCTTTCTATCCAGCTTGTCTATTTGTAAGAACTATTCTATATGCCCACTGCAAGCATGGTTTTGAAGCCATTGCTTCTCTCCAGAACTGCTCAGCAGGAAGCAGTATACCTTCTAGAAGTTGTGGTGCTTGTGTGGATCTAAATCTTAGTTTATAATCTTGAGAAATATAATCCTTAGGAGATTATTTCTGTACTTTCTAAAGTTGGCTATGAATTTTTTATGCTTTTACAACTGTAGTAGGCAGTTGTTCTGTCCCCTGTGATATCCCTTGGTATCTTTATGAAATTTAGCAACACCGCTCACAGTAAGGCTTCATTAGCACTGGGTTGAAGCGCATCCAGGAAACAGGCCCCTTACTCACCCTTTTGGCCCGAAAGCCGTCATGGTGCACAGGCATGGTGAGCCTGGGGATGTTTCCTCTAATGATATTCAGAAGTTGTCCGAGCTGAGTGAAACATGGCTTTGGTGCTGGCTAAAGCACCCTTTCTGACTAAAGTGTCAGTTAATTTCCAGAAAGATTAAACTATCCCCACATACACAAATGTTCAAAATTCACAGGCCATCTGGGGTTCCTGTATCTTCACATGAGAGACCCCAGATGGATTATAAATTCATCCCTGTGGGTAATAGAGTGCAGTTGCTCCTCAGTCTTCCTACTTTTCCCAGTGGCATCTGATACTATGGCCATGATGAGGTTAATTTATGTGGCTTGATACACTTTATCATCTGTCACTTGTACAGCTCTTGCTGTGCCATCTGGTGTCTCAGAGGCGGTTTCAGGAAGCAGCATGCATAACAAGGTATCTGCATTTGTGAATTCTTTCAAGCATTTATAGGTAATAGCTAAAAGATATTTTGAGAAGCCAGAGCCCACCTCTGCCGTGGATCACCACTAACATGGATAATCTGACATGAGGTTCAAACAAAGCCTGCTATACTTTGCAGGAAAACACATCTGAATGAGTCTGCAATCACCAATATTGATGGAACCTATTTATTTCAAGACCCTGAATATCTCTATCAGGCTGAGAATATCTTACTGGGCTCTTGTGCAAATCAGGAAAAGGCAGAGACAATGGCTTACTATCAAACATGATGGATGATGAGACAGAACAGCACATACTAGCATGAAAAATTGTTTAAATCAAAAATTCTGCAGCAAAATGCCTAAGTGCCCCTATTATAATGATTTCATATCCATGTCTCATTTTCAGCAATGTGTTAGGACCTCAAGAGAGCACAACAAAACATTAAATAGGTAAATCCATGAGAAACAGATAGAAAATATACTCAGAGGAAGTGGGGATGTTGAATCGACACAGCATGGACCATCATGTCTGTCAGTCAGGCTGTGATTTGCATTCCACTATGCCAGGAGCCAGGGACAGGGCTGAGGTGGGGGTGGGAGAAATTATGAATGTTAGGGCTCTTGCCCTCCAGACACCACAATTTATTTGGGGGTGTAAGATACAAAGATATATTTTTTAGTAAATACTCAGGTAGAAAGAGAACCAAATCAGTGAGTGTTTTAAAAGAGACAGTATAGCAAAGTATGGCAAATTTCTTGAAAGAAATTAGTGTTAAGCTATGTTCTGAAGAAGTGAAGAATGACCTTTATAAAGGAAGCTGGAAAGTGTGCAGGATGATGCAAAGGTCAAGAGGCAAAGCCCGACTATTTTATGAAGGGTTTGGCCGTCCAGGAACTTAAGCAAAACATAGGGGTCCCTGGTGAGAGATGGAGTCAGTGGAACAAGAAGAGTTACTTAGTGCAGGTTGTAATATAATAGGCTGAGGCTTTGAAATTTAATTTACTGGGCATCACAGAGCCATTGTACGTTTTCAAGAAGATGTTGAATGAAAGTAGAGTTTGAGGGGAAAATTACTGCAGCAGCAGTATGCATTGGAATGTCAAATATGAGTGCAAGAACAGTGATGACATATTCAAGAACCTTCCTAATGTTTACAGCTGAACCGCTGTTAAATATAATAAACTGCAGTTAAAATATAATTATAAGATAGCTCTAGTGCATGGAATATTAAAGGTAACCCATTGTTTAAAAAACAATTTTCATGTCAATAATGAGTTTACAAATATCATCCCATGTCTTCCCACCTCTCAGCATTTCTCTCTGTATTGGAGGACTAAGTAAACATGAGCCAACAGATGCTGTCCACACAGCCAAAGATGGTCTGGAGATCTGTACTCTGAGAACTGGAATAAAAATCACTGAGTTTAACTGAAAAGTCATTTGATTAAAAAGAACCCTTTGAAAACCATCTATTCTGTGTAGGATAATCTCTTGGCACTTTCTGATTATACATTTCTAGAAAGGAAAATCTAGGTTTTATGTTTGAGAGACAGCTCTCATCGGGAAAGCCTAGCTGAGCCAGTACTATGTTTCTGACAGTGGTAAGAACAAAGAATTTCATCCGATCAATGGCTCTTGCCATTGATGCCTAGAGATTGGAGAAGTGGCCTGGCCAGGCTCATGCACTATTTTAATCCACTCTGCAGTTCTCCCCCAGCACCGCATACTCAGAAATCTGTCACAGTCATTTTGATCCCCTGTGTCTATTCAGCCAAGGGCTGGCAGACAGTAGGGGCTCAATAAATGTTCATGAAATGAAATAAGCTATGTGTTTGTATTGTCTCACTTTCTGGGAAAACAGCCTTTTCTTTTCCCTGCTGAAATGTCTTTATTCAAATTTCTGGACTGTGGCCTGGCAATCTTGGAGTCATTGTTGAGGAGATCATCTTTGCCATCTGACAGTTCCCGTCTGCTAGTGTATATTCTGCTGGTTGGACAGGGAATTTTTTTTTCTTTTGTTTTGTGGCTCTTGGTGGAGTAACACATGACTTTCGTGGGCAGTCTCAGCCATTCATCCCTCTTTTATCTAGTCTAGGGGTCAGCAACTTTTTCTGCAAAAGGTCAGATGCAAACATTTTAGACTTTTTGGGCTGTATGGTGCTTCACAACTAACTGTTGTTACAGTGTGAAAGCAGCATAGACAAAGCATAAACAAATGGGTTTGGCTGTGTTCCAATCAAACTTCATGTACAGAATAGGTAGTAGTCATATTTGGCCTCCAGGCTATAGTTTACTCACTCAATTTAGTCTATAAATTATAAGGTCCTTAATATATTGTTTTGAATATTCTAGTGTTTCTACTTGCTGGCATTTAGTCAGTATCTCCTCCCTTCTTTCTTTTTGGTACCAGCCATCACTTTTGCATTTATTTTTGTGCCACTCATTACTTTTGCGCCCATGATTAAACAGGGGGACTAGGCCTTGCCAAACTTTGTTGTTTATGCACTGTGGGCACTCAATTCCTTTAGCACACAACCCACTCTGTCCTGTGAAGTAAGTTTTTCTACAGTAGCAGGTGATTCTGGCAATAATACATGAAAATTCAATAAAGTTGGCAAATTCTTTCTTTGGAGCTGTCATTAACCTTGTGAGTTATTTCAGCAGAATATTATTTGTGTTTCTACTGCTGTTAGTAATTAAGTTTTTCTTGGATCTCTTGATACTGTGGAGTCTTTAAATATTTATTCACTCATATTTTTGACCTTCTTTGAAGAGCTAAGGGTCATAATGAGAAATTTACCTTCTCTCAGTTGCCTTTTCTTGACCTGGGCTCTACGCTTTATGCTTTCTGAAAGAAGGGAAAATTATACAGACATAGCGGTTATTAAACTGTCTTCTGTGAGGTACCAGGTTTCTTTGAATCATCTATGGGGATCTTTTAAATGCTGATGCACTTACTTGCAGAAAATACGTTCCTTACATCACCATCAAGATATCTGAGGGTGGCGGGCATAGATATATATTTGCTGTGCTTTGGGTGCCCCTTCCAAAACTCATGTTGAAAATTAATCGCCATTGTGGTGGTAATAAAAGATAGGGCCCGTAAGAGGTAATTAGGCCATGGGGGGTCTAATTAACGCCAATATTGCAAGAGGGGTTGTTATAGAAGTGAGTTTGGCTCTTCCTTGCTCTTGTGCTCTCTAGCCCGTCCACCTTCTGCCGTAGGATGATGCAGCATGAAGGCCTTTGCCAGTGCCAAGTTCTTGGACTTCCCAGCTTCCAGAAGCATGAGCCAAAAGTCTTCTATTGTGTATAAATTACCCAGTCTTAGATATTCTGTTACAGCAACACAAAACAAACCAAGACAGTACTGTGCAATGAAAGCCTCACAGCTTAGAAGAAAAGAGATAAAGGAATTTCTCCAGATTGTATCAGTCTTTAGGCATACAGTAATGACAAATGTCATCTTAGGACTCTTGTGTTTGCAAGGTTTTGTTTGGTTCTTTTATACTACTCACATTTGTAAATGTTGAGTTGTTGCAGAAACCCATGTGCATTTTGTCACAGTCTCCTTTATGAATATTATTCCTGAACTACTTCTTTCTGCTTTTTCCAAGCTATCATGGTTGATCCCCCTCCATCAGAATTAGAATATCTATTTATAACATTGCCCAATTAATACATTGAAATAAATCTTATTAAAATACACAATACTAT
Source organism: Symphalangus syndactylus (assembly GCF_028878055.3). NCBI lineage: Eukaryota > Metazoa > Chordata > Mammalia > Primates > Hylobatidae > Symphalangus > Symphalangus syndactylus. Next base: position 68,991,027 of record NC_072424.2, read on the forward strand.
TGTCAAAGAAATAGTAGTTTTATTACCTGAGATATATGAAACAGGTTGATTCAAGAATAAAGAAGTAAAATATGAGAAGAAATTGTCATCCCTCCTTTACAACAGGGCAAAAATAAACTTGCTTTTAATTGCTGAGATTCTCAGTGAATGGTTTTCTTGTGCAAAACAAATGAACAACAACAACAACAACAACAACAAAATCCTCGGTGAATACAGAGCTATAAATCTATCAGAGCTCCCTGGTCAGAGCTACACTCTGGGCAAGGGATTCAGGTCTGTGCATTCTGATCCCGAGTTAGTTACATGCATTTCCTGGTTTTATCTTTTAGAAACCCTTCACCATTACCATTTAAAACTTATTTATAAGCAATGAGCCCTGCATACATTTGCTATTGAATAAATCAATAATTCTAAGTCCTAAGTCTTTCCAAATTTGGCAAGGTTGTCTTGCAGAACTGGCAAATTCTGCCAATCCTGAGAAACTAGTATGAAATACTAGATTTGGAGATGGCTAAGGGCATTTCCCATTTCATTAACATTTAGAACACATTAAGGACTAGTAATAAATATAGCATAGCCATTGGACTTCTGCTCCAAGCTCAGGGGGGAGGGAGAATTTAGCGGGAGCTTCCTGCTACTGAAGTGTGATAAGGTAGGAGAGGGGTCATAGAAACTCCAGATCTCAAAATAGGAACATTATACCAGGAAGGAAGTAGGAAAAAAATCTTTTTTTTTTTTTTTTGAAGTCTTACAGACTTACAGCTGATGGAGGTGTTATCATGAAAAATGTAGAGCTGACTTGTGGGGTGGGAGCACGGGGAGAAATGTAGTAATCACCCTGCTGTTTCTCTTGGCCCTTGAGAGAATGTCAAAATAAACACACCGAGGTCTGTATGCAGAGGCTGTCAGCAGTCTGGGCACTGTGCAGACCACATGTAAAGGGACTTGGTAGTACACAGCAAACCAGTCTTTGTTTCCATAATTCTTTCAAAGATAGAAGAGAGAAAAAATTCTTTCTTGCATCAGAGAACAAATGTAGACAGTGATAATTACAGAAGCAGACTATGTGGAGACCATGATGAGGGTTTGCATTTAGCCTAATCTCCTTTTCTTAGCTATACTTGCCATATTTTAAATGTTGTGGGGAAAAATGGGTAGGGCGCATAAATTTAGTTGGTAGAAGAGAAAATGCCCTTGCACTTTGTATAAATGTAACATCCATGGCATCAGACCTACAAGTGTCATGTAATCTGTCTTTAAGGCAGAGTTCAGGCTGTGTGAGCGAGGCCACCCTGTTAGATGGCTCAGTGTTCTGAGAGTTATATGCTGCCCAGGGAGGAAGAGGGCTCTTCTCGAGGCTTCTACTATAAAACATGATTGAAAATGACAAGCAATAAAAATTCAGATGACCTGAATTACATGGTTTGATTTGATTTGACTAAGCCCATATTCCATATACTCAGCTAGGATATACACATTTCAGAGAAGGAAATTCTTAGCTAATTAATGACAACTCACTCAACATGTATTTCCAATTTAAATACCTGTATTGAACCCTTAATTCATTACTATATTTCTTCCTGTTCTTCTTTGATTGACAACAGTTACCAGAAATTGGGCTAACCACTTTAGATTTATTTAACGAAATCCTTCAATGAGTTCAATTACATTATTTTCATCTTATAGACTTGGTTAGGTTATGTATCCAAGAGCGTACATAGCTCATAAATGCAGGAGGTGGCATCAGAACCCAGGTCAGTTTGACATCAAAACCCCTTCTTCTAATTATTCTGCAGTAGTTCCTCTTCTAAAACGACACACTCTTTTCTTCAGCATATTTAGTTATGTTGAAGTTTCCATGTTGTAAGTGGTTTAGTCATTGAACAAAGGACGGGCTCTGTACATATTCCTCGAAAGTACCCCTCCATCCTCAGTGTGCCTCTAATAAAGAGGGGCCTCTACCAGCTGAGTTGAAGTGTGAGGTCTGCTATTTAATTCCCCTCCTTCCGCCAATATATTTTTTCTACTTCTGCAAGTTGAAGAAGTGAGTTTGACTAAATAGTGATTGAGGTTTTGGTGGAGTGAGTTTTGGAGAATTGATGAGAACGTAGTAAAAAAGAGTGAAACATGGTTACTTAAGTGTCTTAGGCAATGCCATTACTGTAGCCAGTGAAGCTGCCATTGCAGTTTCCTCCAAGGAGCTGAGGTTTTTGACTCCCAGTACTCAAGAGTTTTGTGTCATAAACAAAATGACCTACTGATATATGAGAAGAGTCATATTTCTTTCCCTTGCCTGCTTCTCCTTCCTCCTTCTCTTCCTGGAAGTATGTGTGCAGAGGCTTGTGGTGCACTGAGGGAGAAGATGATGCAGAGCTCTTTGCTGCAGATAGAGAGGCCTTGGCTTATAGCCTCTCATTATGGACTGTGCTGAGTGTGCCCTTCTGGGACCTGGGCCTGCTACAGTGTGAAGGCTGTCTGAATTAGTTTCACTGGTGTTCCCAACCACATGCTAGACCAAATGTGGAATGGCTCAGACTTGGAAAAGAATAGTGGAATTTAACAAACTATGAGTGGTTGTATAGAGTTGAAAACTTTAAGAAAGATTACCTGGGAAAAGAAAATGAAGGAATTGAAAATGATCTTTATTCTGATAGGTAGGCAGTGAATGGGTCACTTGTTCAGGCACTGCAGTAATTCTGGACAGAACTTACTCAATGTGTGATTTATCATTGTCAGAAATAAAAAATGCCTTTGCATTTTTCATTCTACCTCCAAATTCTATTATATCTGCTAAACTCACAATCTCTCTTTTGCTCTTCTCACTACTATGCCTTATAAAAACTATAGTGGGCAAGCATTTTCCTCTATGCTGACCCCAATAAGTTGAAAATGCACGTGGAGGTTGGGATAGAAAAACACACAATTCCATAATGCTAGCGACATCTGTTCATCTCAACATCTTTGTGGTGACGTTGCACTCCCCAAGGACCTGCCTTTATTCACTCAGCTGTTGATTCTTTGCCAGGAGGACATTCCACCATGTTAATCCCGCTGATGGCCTGGCTGTGTAGATAGATTTTTAAACCACTAATTTAAAAAACTACTTAATACCTCTGTTGATAATTATTATATAATTCTATATTTCTTAGCTCTTAGCAACATAGTTCACATTCTTTAAAACTGCTACAATTCAAAAACTATTTCTAATAGTTGTTCAGTATATTTTCCAATATATCAAATTTTCCAATAATAATTTTATATATTAAAAAAGTACATGTGTACATCTATACACATTAAATTATAAATGTAAATGATATTTAATAAACTGTTCATGATTCGTGTTTAGACTCATGAAAAGCTCAGGTTAACTGCTATGGTTTATCAGTATACAGTAAGTGTTGGACATTGTGAAGCATTCACTCCTAACTATGTGTGTTTGATGGATGTTGCTTATGTCTTAAGTATGGCTATATATTACCAGATGGAAGAAACCTATGTACCGAAAGCTGAAATCTATCTACTTGACTCTAGCTTCTCTGAGTAGAAAAACTTTGGGGAATAAAGAGAAGTAATAGAAAATGCATTCTGAGTCTATGCTGTAGCTGTGAACAACAAAGAAAGTATTTTGAATGCAAACATATTTTCTTTCAACTGTGGTAAGGAATGTCACAGTTGGACTGAAGTCTTGTTTGCTATTGTGTCAAACTGGAATAATGTTTCTATCAGAACATGTCTCATTTTAAAAATTATGCATGGGGGCAGACCCATATTTCAAATTGGGCAATGAACTAGTTTTAAAACAAAAAGTTTAAAGACTGTTTAGATGCAGAATTTTATTAGCTCTAATTTCTATATCCGGTTAAAAAGAAGGTTTCTGTGTGTTCTTTCAATGGCTTAGGTTGCCTACATAATTAATATTTCTAGTTTTCAACTAATCAGGAAAAAAATCACTTTGACACATATCTGGCTCAAAATGGTGGTGGACAGGCTAATAGGTGAGAAGTGAAGTCTGTGAGAAATGGTGGGAAATAAGGATTATTTATTTTGCCACCAGCTCTGTGTGTGGTGATTAAAAAAATAATAAGTTATCAAAGTTTAATCTTTGATTTAAAGAGCAAAAATTTGAGCCATGGATTGACTTGTACTTCAAATTTGCGAAAGAGGTGGATGAAAGGAAAAAAAAACCTAGATTTATTAAGTATATACTAAGTACCAGGAGAAATTCTATAAGTCATGAGTATGTTTTGTTTCTTAATAAATTTAAATAAATTACCATGTGGTTGACTTACACAGTATCAAGTGCAGGCATTCATATTGAGTATAATGAGTAATGCTTGGTAGTAAACCTAATACAAGCACATATCTCAATGAATGTGTTCTATATTCCTCTTATTAAAGCTTCTGTTATGTTATCTTTGTGTGAAATTTATTATTTATTCATTTTAAGTTTAGCTTCCCTTCCACTTATGGGACAGATTTGTTTTTTCAAATTGTAACTAACAACATGCCAATATGCCAATGTGAGTCTTTATGAAGGCAATGTCTTTATGGCCAAAGAACAAAAAATACTCAAAATACTTTTGAACCTAACATCATTTTTAAAATTCTGTATTCAGTGTTGCATGAACTAGTTAGTGGTCAGGAATTCCTGGAGGACATAGGTATAGTTTTCTTCCACTACTCCTAAGTTATCAGCAGAAAACAGCTGGGGAGTAATTTTCCTGAACCCCATTTCTGATCTGAAAAAAAAGTTTATAGAGTGTTTAACTGGAACACGATCAGTTGATCCTGAATAGAGTAGCTGTAGTGGCTTTTATTGCTTCTTCAAAATTTCTTTGCTTGACTCTGTTAATGACAAAACTGAGAATGTAGCCCCTTCCCCATTGTAGCAATGAGCAATTGATGATTGCACATTTTGTGTTACCATGGCAATTGCTCAGTTAATGCTGCTTTCGCCTCCCTCCCTCCCTAATTTCCTTCCTTCCTTCCTCCCTTCCTTCCTTCCCTCCTTCCTGCCTCCCTCCCTCCCTCCCTTCCTTCTTTCCTTCCTTCCTTCCTTCCTTCCTTCCTTCCTTCCTTCCTTCCTTTCTTCCTTCCTTCCTCCCTCCCTCCCTCCCTCTCTTCCTTCCTTCCTTCCTTCCTACCTCCCTCCCTCCCTCTCTTCCTTCCTTCCTTCCTTCCTTCCTTCCCTCCTTCCTCCCTCTCTCCCTCCCTTCCTTCTTTCCTTCCTTCCTTCCTTCCTTCCTTCCTTCCTTCCTTCCTTCCTTCCCTCCTTCCTCCCTCTCTCCCTCCCTTCCTTCTTTCCTTCCTTCCTTCCTTCCTTCCTTCCTTCCTTCCTTCCTTCCTTCCTTCCCTCCTTCCTCCCTCTCTCCCTCCCTTCCTTCTTTCCTTCCTTCCTTCCTTCCTTCCATCCATCCTTCCTTCCCTCCTTCCTTCCCTCCTTCCTCCCTCTCTCCCTCCCTCCCTCCCTCCCTCCCTCTCTTCCTTCTTTCCTTCCTTCCTTCCTTCCTTCCTTCCTTCCTTCCTTCCTTCCTTCTTTCCTTCTTCCGTGCTTCCTTCCCTCCTTCCCTCTCTTTCTTTCTTTCTGAAAGCAGTGAATGGTGAGGAATATAGATTTGGTTACTAAAAGATTCAATTTCAATAGAAAGTCCCAAGACTTATTATAATTGCTCTTAAAATTATATGGTGATGGTTTGAGCTGTTAACTCTGTCTTCTGTACCTATACAAAATATATGGATGTTTTATTTAGAAACATAAAATGTGAATTGATATTAAGAAATTTCCCCCCTTTTCTTCTCAACCAAAGGTATTCTATAGATTACTTTGAAATGAAAATGTTACCTGGGTGTGTGAACTGAGAGTGTGGACTTTTAATCTGACAATGAATGACACTGTATTTGACCTTGAAGAGGGTACTGGACCTTACCATTGCCTATATGTAGAAGTAGGAATGATTCAGATACCTAATGATTATTAAAAATGCTTGGATGCCTCAAATGAAATAACTACATGCTTTAGAATTAAATATTTAAAATGGATATAATTTCATGATTCTTCATTATTGCATTGTGAAGAAAATGTGTTTCAGGAATTACGAAACTGTCTTAGAGTCAAATATAATAAAGCATAGCATTGTTAATAGGCTTACATAGAAAATTAATAAAAATCCAAACCTAAATTCAGGTTCACTGGGTTTTAATTTTTTAAATCAATTTCTTTTCATGGCTTTTGATATTCTTTCTCTTGTGATTCATCAAAGAGAATAATAAGAAGTATTATTGTTGTTGTTTATGAAGGTAAAACATATTGTGTCACTAGATCAATGTCCTCTCATCAAATTTGGTTATGTCCTGGTTCAGAAGTGCTTATGTAACTTAAGAAAATGTAAAATATATTTGATTCTTAGTTTCCTCATCTGTAGAGCTTTTGTGATTTATTAATAAAATAGGGCTTTTATGTTATATAATATCTACATCAGAAGACATTTTGTAAGAATTAGATTAAATAAGATAAGTATAAAATGCTTCTCAAACTCTAATGAGTTATACAATATATGGCCTTATTTTTGAAGGCAGCATGTGGCCCAAGTAGAGAGGGCATTAAATATTAGGCTTACAAGTGTTGACTTAATTTGTTGTGTAATGGGAAAGACCTGAAAGATTTTAGAAAAGGCAGTACAAATGCCAAAGTAGAACTTGGGGAAGATTTAACCTTGCAGCAGGTTGTGTGACAGACCAAGAAACAAATAGAATGATGGTTGTGGTATGGGATAGTTAGAAGACTAGTACAATATTCAGGTGAGAGATAAAGAAGAGTCTAAACCAGGTAATTAACTGGGTTTCTTTCTGTCATTCAGGCTGGAAGGCAGTGGTGCAATCATTGCTCTCTGCAACATCAAACTCCTGGGCTCAAGCAATCCTTTCACTGTAGCCTCTCAAGTAGCTGGGACTACAGGGACTTGCCACCAAGCCCTGCTAAAAATTTTTTGTATGTTTTTGTAGAGATGGGGTCTTGTTATGTTGTTAGGCTGGTCTTGAATTCCTGGGCTGAAGTGATCCTCCTGTCTCAGCCTCCCAAAATACTTGGATTACAGATGTGAGCCACTGTACCCAGCCAAGTATAATTTTTTTAAAAAAATCAGATAGATGCAAAAGATATAGCAATAGAATCTTTGGAATTTTAAGTTTAAGAATCTTTGAAATTTATAGTTTAAGAATGAAGATGATGCATTAAGTAAAGAAAGAATGAAATATGGCTTAGAAGTTTAAATCTCAGGCATATATGACAAAATTAGAAAATTTAGGAGAGGGAATTGGTGCTTATAAAAGATGACAAATTAGCCTTAGCATATGTTGACTTTGAGGAGTTGGGAGAGCACCCCACTGGTTGAGAGGGCACCCCATTTAATGACAAGAAACATTAAATGAAATCAGAGAGTAGCCTCCTGAGTAGCTGGGACAATAGGGACTTGCCACCAAGCCCTGCTAAAATTTTTTTGTATGTTTTTATAGAGATGGGGTCTTGTTATGTTGTTAGGCTGGTCCTGAATTCCTGGGCTGAAGTGATCCTCCTGCCTCAGCCTCCCAAAGTGCTTGGATTACAGATGTGAGCCACTGTACCCAGCCAAGTATAATTAAAAAAAAATCAGACAGGTGCAAAAGATATAGCAATAGAATCTTTGGAATTTTAAGTTTAAGAATCTTTGAAATTTGCAGTTTAAGAATGAAGATGATGCATTAAGTAAAGAAAGAATGAAATATGGCTTAGAAGTTTAAATCTCAGGCATATATGACAAAATAGAAAATTTAGGAGAGGAAATTGGTGCTTATAACAGATGATAAATTAGCCTTAGCATATGTTGACTTTGAGGAGTTGGGAGGACACCCCACTGGTTGAGAGGGCACCCCATTTAATGACAAGAAACATTAAATGAAATCTGAGAAGTAGTCAGAAGATCAAGTGATTAGAGGATGAAGAATCATTTGCAAGGGAGTAATAGTAGTAGTCCTGAGAATGAGGGTCTTAGATGAGAAAGATACTATAGAGACAGAGGGATAGGTATTATCGTATTAAGAGGTTGTGAGAAAGTGGGGCTCTAGAAAGGGACTAGAAGGAAGGGTCAGATAAATTAAAGAATAAAAAAGTTAGTGTTATGGATGCCAAAGAATGAGAGATTTGATATTTTCATGTAGATAGGCTGTTCAATTTTTTAAAATATTTTATTGGAGGCCAAGAAGGAAGGGAGGGTGACTAATTATTAGAAATGCTAATTTTGAGGAGATTATCAGGGAGGAGTGGGAGGTTGGAGATTATATCTGTTTTCTTCACTATGTCACCATCGCCTACTAGGGGCCTCACATACATGAACTATTTAGTAAATATTTTTGTGAATGAATTCATGGTGAAAACCAGATTGCTAAAGTTCAATAAATGAGTTGGTGACAGGTAATTAAAATTAGAGAATGTAGACTACTTTTCTAAGATATTTGCAGTGGTACAAAAATTATATCATGGACATATGTTACTACTAATAATAGCTAAGAGTTATTTGTAGCTTATTATTATTTCATTAGATCTCAGCAATCCTATCGGAGAGGTACTATTATTATCTCTATTTTAAAATTGACAAAACTCAAGTATAGAGGGATTAATAAATTTGCTGAAAGTCATATAGCTGGTCATGGAAGAAGCTAGGATATATCTGCTCATATCATCCATCTACTTAAAATTCTTCATTAGATTCCACATTGAATCCTAGTGTCTACCACAATGTCTGTCACACTGAGGTGTTTGTTACCTTCCTGCTGATGAAGAGACTGAGACATAGAAATCAAGCCACATGCTCAAGACCCGACAGAGTTAATTTTAGTGGTGGAGATAGAGGTTGACTCAGGCATGTTGAGTCCAGAGCCCCTGTTTGTAACCACTATACCACATTGCCTCCAATTACTTTATGCCTGACATATATAGCTATGTATGAGATTGAGTTTTGATAGAGTATTAAAAAACAGAATTAGAAATAGTAAATTAGGAGAAAAGTAAGTGATTAAAGCAGCGAACAATGTGACGACAAATATTAAGTCTGGTAGGAGTGGCAGAGTGGGAGAAGTGTAGATAATTCAAATTCTTGGAGAAACGGGTTCTGAGTGATGTCGAAATCTGAAACGTGTGCACTAGTGGATGAGTGATGATGAGTAGAACTGCAGGTTATGAATGTTGAACATTTTAACACTTATGACATAAAAGTGTTAAAAAGACTGAATGAGATGAGCTTTTGGAAACAAACTTAGACAAAGAAGAATTCGTTTTTCCAGGCACAGTGTCTCAGAATTATTGATAGGATCACATGTTACATACAAATGCTATTCACATGATGGGGATGATCGTCTGGGAGTTATCTGTGGCAGGTGCTAAATCCCATGTTGGTGTCTTCCAGTTCTACAGTTGTGAGTCCAGAGAAGTTCTTCTAGATGTAAATTCATAGGATTTGCTTTAAAAAAAAAATCTTCTACAGAACCTAGTCCCACGCCTTATAGGTAGGAATCATTCAGTAAATATGTGCATAATGGAGATTGTGCTTGGTAAGAGGGCTCCTCTTTCTTCTGAGAAAATGTTACAGCAGGTACCCTCCATTCATTAATACTTTCTTAAAAGATGTTGATAAATAACTTTCCCAAAGGAAGTCATTTGAGGTACATGTATTCAGTTCATATCTAAGGGATTTTGTTTGGAATTTTAATGATCAAGGTTGAGATCTCATGGGTAACAGAAGACACTATATATTCTGGTCTTCTATTTAAATAGGACTCCCCTTGAACTTTTTGCCACACTGCACCACTACCTCAAAGCCTGAACTACAGAAACTTGAAATTCTTCCCACTGCTCTGGTGTCTTTCAATGCTTCCTTGATGAAACAACCAGTTAACGTATAAGTACAGCTACTGGACTGTGGACTTTAGAAAGAAATGTTCCAAGGATTAGTAGTAGCTATAACCGAAAAGACATAGCCTCACTCTAAGGAGAGAACTGCATTTGAGATTCATTAATCTTACAGGCTGGATTTTTTTCCCCTTCACCCACATGGACACACACACATATGCACACAGGTACACATATACCCTTTCCTCAGTGAATCTTTTCTCTAAAATCTTGACATGTTTTCTAAGGCAGACTGCAAGTCAGGATACATGTAGGACCTCGTGTAATATAAAACATAATTATTCTTCAACAGGAGACATTTCTTTAGACTCTGATTCATTACTGGTTCAGGAAGTTGGGAAAGAGGCAATGAAGGGCAAAAATGAGCCACATTTTCACATAACAGATAGTCAACCTCCATAGACTTTTGTGTCCTCCTTCAGAGATTTTTTTTCCCCTCTTTGAAACTTTTGCAGATAAAGTTTTTAACTATGCTGTATTAGCCTCAGTGATAACCCAGTGAGGGTCAGTCTATAACTGCCTCTTGGATTGCAAGAGAACAGAAGTTAGAGTCGAACTAATAGCATGCAGGGAGTTCAGTGCTTTTGCTGCTTTGAAGCCTGTCTGTCAATTTTTCTTAAAATACACACGTACATATACTGCCTTCGGTCCTTTCACTGACTGATTAATGTGGCTCTGTTCCTCCAGGCTAACACACACTGCACTCTCCTTGTTTCTAGCAGCCAAGCCCCTCTGGTGTTGCCCGAATTATACCTGGTTCTCTTCTACGAATTATTGTGATGATTAAGAAAGTTTGATGATATACCATTTTTCGGATTCCAGACCTCCTGTCAGATAATAGAGTCAGAAGAGTGGGGCTGCTACAGTTATTCCATATCAATACTCTGAGTTCAAATAAAGTGTCAGGATGACTAAGTACAAGGGATTTGTGGAATGCTTTAATGTTGCCTCATTTCAAATCACTTCATAAGCAGCCTGGAAATGAGCTCAATAAATTCTGCTGGAGAAAAAAAAAAAAAAAAAAAAAAGAGCCCCGTATTCACTACAGAAAAAGTAGGTTGCTATTTTATAATTAGGCCTCTGGGCTGGTGGGAAGGAGTCTTATTTCCTGTTTGAAATCCACTTTGTAAGCTCTGTGATGTGGAGATGGCTAAATGAGTATGAAATATTATAATTAAGGACATCACAAGCTGTTTATCTTATCAACAGTGTTTTTCCTTAAAGGCTGCCTCATTGACCACTTGTGTATTATAACCACTGTTTTTTCATGATTTCCCAGTTGTAACTAATAGAGGTTTATCTGGCTCTAAGGGGGCAAAGAAGTGATATGGATAGCAGCCCAGCAACAGAAGTTACTGAGAGACCTACATTGCTTTTATTTTGCTTGGATCAGGCATTCTTTTCATTAACTGCAATAAGCTGTTTTGTTTATGGAAAGAAGTGAGTTTGCAAAAATTTGACTGAACCTGGCGAGGGCGTGTTACCATGCTGCCCGGGGCCAGGCTGTGAATGCTGTCTTGGACATTCTGCCCAGAGTTGTGTTTTTGTTTCAAGGCTAACACAGAAAACCCATCTCACTTTGGGAAATGGGAACTGGTTTATTGATTGGATGGAAAGCAAATGGCCAGATCTGTAGTCTCCACTGTAATTTAAAAGGCTCTATATTATGATAATTTTTTGACCTGCCAACTTTCTTGTTTTCATTGAACAGTGGGAGAGTGGGTCCTGCTCTTCTGTACTACTCCGAATTGACAATTCTCACCAGGTTCTACTGAAAAGACCTAGATCATAGCCATTTGCCTCATAAGCCATTTGGCTGAACTGAAAGATCAAATCATATATTCACACTTTGCCTTAGTGTTGATTGCTACAAGATCCTAGTTCTTAAAAAACACAGCAAAATCTAATGTGTTCTTTAGATGCAGTTGGTGTAGCTGGACATTCAGTATTGGTTGGTACTTGGCAAAATGATGGAGAGTGACAGGTTTTTATTCTAAATTCTATCCACAAACCTGCTTTGCGCTAGAATATGAAAGCCCCTTCTATATTCATGATTTCTCTGCCATTTCTCCACCAAAATCCTTTTATGTATGTAACAAACAGCTTTATGAAATAATGATAAATTTCATCACATTAGAAGTGTTAAGGCCGGGTGCAGTGGCTCACACCTGTAATCCCAGCACTTTGGGAGGCTGAGGCGGGCGGATCATCTGAGGTCAGGAGTTCAAGACCATCCTGACCAACATGGTAAAACCCTGTCTCTACTAAAAATACAAAACTTAGCCAGGCGTGGTGATGGGTGCCTGTAATCCCAACTACTCAAGAGGCTGAGACAGGAGAATTGCATGAACCTGGGAGGCAGAGGTTGCAGTGAGCAGAGATTGTGCCATTGCACTCCAGCCTGGGTGACAGAGCGAGACTCTGTCTCAAAGGAAAAAAAAAAAAGAAACATTATTATCTTCTGATAAGGTTTTATGGATACCCAGGGCCACTACTTGTGGTTTTGACCTTTGTGTACTGCCTAAAACCATCAGGCCAAGAAGTGAGTGGAGAATAAAATCTAGTTTACACTCACTTCACGTAGCTCTGCACCTTGGGACAGGTTTGGATTCGCATGGGGGCATGGGTTACTTTTTCTAAATTCACTGCCCATAGAACATGCCTGTGCCTGATTTGCACAAAAGCACCACATAAGCTAGAGCTGGGCTCCATGTTACTTCCACTGAAGTAAAAAGAAATAGATCTATAATAATAGCCTTTCCCTTATCACAGGGGTTTTCCTGAATACCAGGGCTCCTGAAATAACCTTATATAGACAGAAGCTGACTTTGCTTATATGCATAATTATTAAACAAACACATTGTTTGTAGAAAATGCCAACATGTAAACTACTGAATGATGCCATATTCCAGAACAGAGGTTGGCAACGTTTTCGGTAAGGAGCCAGACATTAAATATTTTAGGATTGCAGGCCATCCGGTGTCTGTCACAATTGCACCTCTGCTATTGTAGCACAGAAGAAGCCATAGAAAATCCAAAAATAAATGGGCATGGCTTCGTTCCAATAGAGCTTTATGTATGGATGCTGAAATTTAAATTTCTTGCACTTTCCACATGTTACCATTTAAAAATGTAAAACCCATTCTTAGCTTGAGAGTCACACAAAAATAGGCTGCAGGCTAGATTTGGCCTCTGTGGCCAGTAGTTTGTTTGCTGATCCCTATTCTATATAACTTCCAAGTAAGGCTTTTTCTTTTTCTAGAGGCTGGGATGGGGTAGAAGAAGAGTTCTCTGAACTCTTCTGCTCTTCGGAATGAGCATCTTAACCTCACTGACATACTTTGAGACCCTGTCAGATTATCAAAGGAGGGAATGACAAAGAGGTGACATTTTAAAAAGCTTAATTTATTTTAACTTTTATATCTATTTAGTTGTTTTTAGGAAGTAAAGCATAATATATTTCAATATTATTAAAATGCAAGAGAGGATCACCATGAATTGAGATGTACCTGTTCAGAAATCATGCTTCCTGCCATCCAACTGCTAAGTCCTATTTGATGTCAGCATAACCCTTTTACTCATTCATTCACTTACTCGTTTATCAAATACTTCTTGAGCTCCTGCTTTGTGGAGGACCCATGACTTGCTTAAAATGAGGGGAAGCACAAATCATGGGATAAAGTGTGAACCCCTAGGAAGTCCCAGAAGCAAGAGGTGAAGTGCAACAGCTACAGAAGGCTGGGAAATAGCCACCAACACACAGCCTGGCTTGTGAGTTTGTCCTGTGAACAAATATGGTGCACACCCTGGGAGGAGAATAGATGGAGCCCCAAGTGACAGCAGAATGTAAACAGCAACTCAAAGCTACCCCCAAAAGAATATCATTCAATTGTTCACTTGGAGCTTTTACCTACAGAAACTGAGACCTTAGCAGCTTAATATTCTACAATGAAGGACAGTTATACTTTATATGCATATCTGTCAGGAACATAAGCCTGAATTGTTTTCTCTTTTCTCCCGAGAATTCTATATTTTTAAAAAGTACCTCTTTCCCTCTATAGTTGTTTCCCCAATTTTCTGCCATGCTCGATGCGTTCTTTCATTATTTCCAGGACAGCTCCTCCAGAGTAACGCCCTATCACCACACCACCTCATCATTACCTTGCACATGGGTAGAATTCACTGACAGAGAAATGTGTAATTGCACCTTGGTTTTTCAATGGAAACATTAATTGAATTGAAAAAGGGAAGAGTTAATATGACTTATTATAGTTACCCCAAACCCTGGCAGCTTTCACAGAAATGAAATACATGGGGAAGAAAAAATCGTTCTGACTCCAAAGTGCCGAAACATCAAGATGAAGCATAAAACATGAAAAATGCAGTCCACTGTCCAGATATTTTGTCTTTTAAATGGCATGCATGTTGTATTTGCTAATTTAGTTGCCTTAAAACACATTAAAATCTACCTAGAATAAGACAGTGACATAAATGTATTAATTTTACGTAACATTTGTGGAGGTCTTCATATTTTCTGGTATTTTTTCACATGCCATATTTGACTAGTAACCAGTGAGGTATGAACATCAATTCCATTTTACATAAGTGGAAATTGAGGGCCAAGATATGAAGGGACTTGCCTCAACTCAGTTGGCAGGAAGTCCAGGCAGGGGATGGGATTTCAGTCCAAGTAAGTCACAGGTTCCTTCAGTTGTTATACCATATTATCTTTTTATTTGACAAAATTGCACTAAGACTGCCATTAGCTCCCTATGTGAGTGTGATCAAAGAAACTAAGCTATATAAGCTACAGCCTTTGATTTTTAATTGTTGTTATTTGTAGAGTCTTTTGTTGAGGTCTCAACTCATCCCATAAGCTCTCTGCTACCTCTGCCCCCAAAATGTTGAAACCTGGGCTAAGATTATTTTAGTTGTTACCTGATGCTTCCCTTGCCCAGGAACTTAAATAATATGGCATATTTAAAGTATTTGAACATCAAAATGTTCAGCAAAGCCAAGTGTCTCATATAGTATTAGGCAGATCTACCTTGTGCATTGGGTGTAATAATTTATCATTATGGGCAGATGCATAATTAGTATCATTTCTAATGATACAGAGATACAAATTTCATGTTTGATGTGATCCTGCCAAATAATTTAACATGGCACAGTTAAAAAATGACATGGATTATATATTTGGTTAGTGGTCTGTGAGGGAAACGAAAGTACATCTGATTTCAGCCCCGTCAAGATGGGGCATCCCCTGCATCCAGCAGCCTCATGTGAGAATGTTTATTTAAAAGAGTGGGGAGTGGGGTGTATGTGTTTGTGAGAATGTGGTATGCTTAATTGCTTTCCAAATCTAGAATAAATATTTACCTAGAGAATAATCTTCAAGACATTAAGGAAGACAACAGTTCTCTCTCTTAAGACAGAGAAACACATAAAATCACAGGCATTTGTGGGCTGTCAGAGCCCCATGTGAGAAACACTGGCACTTTCATGCACATTTTTGCATCTCTGCTGGTACCCTCTGCCCTAATATCCTGCAGGGCCTCTTCCCTCCTTTTTACAAACTTGGACAAACAATGTGACCATCTTAACTTTAAAAAAGGGGGCAAACCAGGTCCAGGGAAGATGCAGTGTCGGGTTTTCTTTTTTTCTCAATCTTTTCTTCTGTTCCCTAATCCTGGACCTCACTTTCTCCAGTGAGAAGCCCAAGAGGTCATGGTTAGTAAAGATACGAAATTAAATGAATGACAATCCTGTGTAACTGGAGATATTTTCCAAGGAAATTTGCTCTTTTGCTTGTTGAGTCACTGATTAATTCAACAAACATTTGTCAAATTATTATCTATCAGCGGCTATGCTAAGCACTGGTGTGCCAACTTCCACTGACCACTCCTAAACGGAATAAACAAATCATAGCCTAGTGGGACAATAGACACATAAGTGACACAATGAAGATACAGTATGATGAGGGATGTGCTGTGCATCATTAAACCAAAAGGGATGAAAATTAACACAGACAAAAGAGAGTAAGCTTAGGTTTCTTGGAGGAGAGAAACACATAGACTCATAATGTGGGACTTCTACCTGCCAGGGCTTCTGCTTGAAGCTCATCTTCCATCATCCTGGGGCTTCCCAGTGGGGGACTTGCATTTGTCATTTCTCTTTTCTTGTTTTACCCTCAGCCGTGGTGCTGCATCCTCTCTGGCTTCTGCTCACTGAGGGGCAAAGCCCATGAGCTGTCACTGCTAAAGTCTGCAGGGGAAGCTGTGGTTGTAATTCATATGCTAGTGCTGTTGGACTGACTGAAGCCACCATCTCTGGGCTAGACCTAGCACAGTCCTCGGCACTGAATAAAGGCTGCTGAAATGAATTGGCTTGCTGCTCATCCCTTTTATCCTGTGCTTGAGCCTGCTGCAACATTAATTTTGAATGATTGCTTTCCCCACTGTTCCTGCTGCCATCTACGGCATATGCCACCAATCAGAGAAGATGTATGCTGTCACTTTCTCGAAGGGGAAATAACTCTGAAAGTTTTTTGGTTAGGTGTTCCCTCTCTTCAGAATGCAGGGGCATCTGGGCAGTGGATTCTTCTCCTGCTCTAGTCAGGAGAAAAATAAAGAAAAGCCTCACTTCTGACCCCGAAGCATTGGCTTTGGACATAATTTTTGTGCCTCGATGCTCCCTTTCCAAGAATAAAATCTTTTTCAAGACTATATCTAGTCTGTCATGCAAATAGAATTCAAACGGCTTAGCAAAGCCAGCCCTCCAGATCCCCGCAGACACATGGAATTCTCCAGAGAATACACTTTAAAATCAAAGAAGTGTAAAAAGTAAAAGTAGGGGAAAAAGTACAGAATGGCAGGGCACAAAAAATGACTGCATGGAGAGCAGAGGACTTATTATCCCTACCTAATGTAATTCTCCTGCACCTCAACATTACAGATTCTCCGATTCAACTTCTAAAAGAATCTTTTTTGTCCAAAGGGAGTAGGTACGGGCTGGAATTTCTGAAGGAAACTCATTGGTTTTGGGTCTTTTCCCCACTTGGGTCACCATGAAAACTAACTGATGTGACGCTGCCTTTAAGTAGATGAACAAAAATGAGTTTGGGATTTGTCCCCTGCAGAGTGATAAGAAAGAATAAGAATGGTTAGCTAAGGTGATTGTCCTACAGGAGGTTTAATATATTCCTTTTTTAACTATGGAAAATCTGGTCCCAGATGAAACTCCAGAATACTACAACATTTAGAATATCCTAATATACAGCAATGATTTTTAAATTTGGTGCTAGAAGATGACTTGTAATTAAACATCAGTGATTGCTTTTACATAAAATATTTGCATACTTTTTTCCTGATGATTTCTATTTGCAAATATCTAGAACCCTTGGCTTGAATGATGACTTTCATGTAGAATTGATCTCTTTGGGGTTTCTCTGAATATAACTGGGCACATTTTAGATGTACAACACTTATTTGTTAAATTACATTGGATAACATTTGAAGTTATCTCACTTATTTGGCTTAAACCCTTGGACTTTCAAGGAACAGATTACTGTAACTCAGCAATGTTTTAGCTACAAAATAAGAAGTATGCAGCCTGAACACACTTGCTGTCTTTTTATTATTTCTCATTTTGATACATTTCTTATGCTGTTGGCTATTTTATTAGTACCCCCTGTTGCAAAATATTTTTCTTAGCATTGTATCTTAATAACCATCAAGGTGGCTTACCCAGAGTTTCCTAATGCTCAGCATGCCCAGGAATTGTAATATGGTAAATATCATGTGGGCAAAGTGATTGCATTTAAAAAAAATCTGTCAGTGACTGCATTCTTTCCCTGTTATTTAGGCATATTGATAATATATAGACAGCCTCCTTCAGGAAATATGGCAAGATTTTTTACATATATTTCATATATATATTTTATATATATATTTTCTTATTGAATATATATATATATATATATATTGCACTGAATACGAAATCATAGTGGCAGACCTCTTGGCTTACAAATGGCTAATTATATTCATTTCCTGATTATACTTGGGGGAGTCATTGCTGATTATTTTCTGCAAACCTTGCTTTGTGAGTTCTATTGACATTCAAACAGAATGGGCTATAAAGTCATTTGTGGTTATTACTCAATACCTTTTGTCTAATTTCCCTTCCCCATGTAGCCTATCACCCAGCAGGAGATCTTTCATGTCAAACTACTTAATTACCTCACCCAAATCAGTGAAGGTTAAAAACAATACAAAACAACCAAACAAAACAACTACAAAAAACAAATATGGCATATTTATAGAGCCTTTTTCACCCTGATTCATAATTTGCTTTTACATGTTTGACTGAAGGCGAATTGCAGAGCTCAGTGGAAGTCAAAGAAGCTGTCTTGAAGGCACGGCAAATCTAAAATATTACCACCTGTCCTGTTCTTGGAGCCCTGCCCTGTTGGGAGGTCATGAGACCATGAATTGGGAAAGAAAGATGCTGTGTCTGGCACATGTTTTATAAAACAGTGGTGTGTGTGAAGGCACTCATGTTTATGTATAAACATAGCATATGTTAAAGAGAGCAAACATCTTATTTGTGTATGTATGGATATGTTCATTGTACGTAAGTTTGTATGCATATGTGAAAATAAAATACAAATAAAAAATTCAATTAAATGCAATCTATGTCCTCTGTGTGCAAATAATGAAGACTTACACCTTCTTATATTTTTACTCACTATATAATGCTGTGTCTTTGTAGATCTAGAGCAGATAAAGCCCACTGGATAGGTGTAAATCTTTATTCCCCAACACCAGAACATTTTTCCTCAAATGAATTCTATTTTTTTTCCTTGCAGCTGTGAAGCATTTCTGGATAAGGGTCAAGGATATCCTCATGACTAAATGGTAAGGTTTTTATTTAGAAACGAAGATTTACTCCCCTAGTCCTGCTCTTCACCAAACCACATCGTTTTGTGTTTCTCTTCTTTGCAATATTGCACATAGTGAATTTCCTATAAATATTCCTGTGAAAGGGGAATCTCTCCCCTTCCTCCTCAAGGCTTTTACTTGTAGAATACATTGTTGGTTTGGATGCTGTTACTGCTCCTGACCTCCTCCCCTTGTTTTTAGAAGCACCATATGACCCTAGAAAGGCAATGCTTTGAGTGTGTTTCTACTTCACCTGTGAGAAAATCTAATGTATTTCATCATTAGACTCCTGTGGAAATATACAATGAAAGTAGGGGATCTGGTTAGCGCCGGAGGCAAAGTACTACTAACTCATCCCAAAAGATTGCTTTTTGATTAAGGGGCTCTTGCTGCAAGGTGCTCAGCCTTTCTTGCAGCTGATATGAACTGCTATTCTTGGCTGTATAACCTAAGTTGAACATCTGATTTTTTGTTTTAAAGAAACAGCAATTATATTAAGGAGTCCTCATTTGAGGTATAATTCTTGAAAATTTCAAGTAGAATTCAATAAGCTGACTGACATTATGCCAAAGAGTTAGGCAGAAATTCGTAAGGGAGTGAGGGTGATGGGGAAAGGTAGAGGGAAATTCTACCCCAAATGTTTCACAGGTAAATGGGACCGTGTCAAAGACAATTCAGACTAGAAATCTGCTCTGCTTTAAGAAAATGAACGGTGGTCCAATGAAAAGCTGAGCTTATAAAACATAACTTTTTTCTTCTTTCTCACATGCCCTGAAGAGTTAAAATAGCTTGTTCTTAGTTTTGTGAAGAGAGAGAGAAGGAAGGGAAAGGGAGTAGGGGTAAACCTAGGGCAACTATATAATTTATTGTCCAAACTAGGACGCTTTTGGAGTTAAAGGTACTCTAATAATAATTACACCAGATAAAAGGCATAAATCGGGACTCTCACAGGCAAACTGGGATGTTTGGTGACCCCTGGGAAGTACAATTAATGGGGCTTTATGTCCCTGGTCTTTTAGCCTTGCTGTGACCATGAGCTCACAGTGGAAGCATCATTTCTATTGATGGCTTTTTTTTCTTCAAGGTTTCTGATCATAAACTGTCTGTGGTATAGGCAATCTCAATTACACTTTGTGGTGGGATAGGTTTTCTGCTCTTGGCATTCTGTTATTAGATTAACAAGCATTTTATTGTTTCTTTTGTATGTGGGCTTTTCATATTTGGTACAATTGGAATGTGAAAAAAGAAAAAGTATTTAATAGGACAGCTGAAAAAGAACATCAAAGCCCACTATTTGAGTTATCTTTGACTGTTAGCTATCTTTTGTTCTTCAGAGCCCATCAATCTATGAATTCCGTCTCTTTTCTTTATATAATGATACTGTTTTCTCATTTTCGCTGGGAAAGGAAGAAGGCAGAAAGAAACTTGTTGTGATTGTTTCATAAAAATCCCAGTGATTTTTCTTTCACAGTAGGGCTTTTTCAAAAATGAAATGTATAATAATTTTAGTACATAATTTTGGCCTGACATGATAACCTTTGACATTTCTTAAACAAAGTTTGAAACTGAAGAGATCAATTTGAAGCAAGGGTGATTGTGTACTAACATTAGGAAAATGTACTTTTTTTGGTTCTATTCATCAGCTTTAGGCTTTTAGATGGTGGCTTTCAGTCACATTTTTTATGAAAAAACGACTCATGTAAATAACTGCAAGGCTTTTGTATCAGTTTGAACCCAGAGAGCGCGCCAACAAACAACACAAGGTGGTGCGGAGCAACACGCTGTTTTAATGAGCGCCTGGGTGCAGACGGGCTGAGGCCTAAAATGGCATCAGCACCAGACGAGGATGGGGCAGGGGTTTTATAGTCTCCTGTAAACAGGAAGTGTCTCAGTCTGATGTAACTGCTATGCAGGATCCTGACGGCCTCTCTGTGGGTCTTCAGGGGGTACCTGTCTTTGGGCCAGCTCTCTTCCTGCTTCTGCGGTCTTGCTGACACACGCTGGTGGCGCAAGTGGTCTTGCGCCTTGGGACTGGACCTGAGAAGGGAGGAATTACTCCTTCTCTTAAGTTTTCGGGCCCTGGGGAGAATCCTTCAATAACAAGAAAGTTCACTTGAGGAAAGAAAACTGAAAATGAAGCTAAGTAATTGATTTAAAACATCATATAGTCAGATTTCTTGCAGGCATTTTGGATATATTATGCTTGATGAGAGAGCAAACAAACCAACCAACAAACCCAAACAGTGATGTCACAACTTATTAAGACCTTATCAAATGCCAGACCCTGTGCTAAGGGTTTTATTTACACTGCCTCACTTAATTCTTACAGAAATCCTATTACAGATACAATTTCTTTATAAGAGATCTTAAGAAAGTATCAAAACTCCCAGAAGGTAAGCCACTAGACCTAGTTCACAGAGAAATGAGAAAATGAAATTCAGAATGAGAGTATATTAAACCGGTACAGCTATCTACTATTTATATGTGTGAAGATTTAGGTAAAATTTTAAAAAGGTCAACGTATTTTTGAGAATAATTTTCTGTTTGAATTAATAAATACGGAATATATATTTTAAACACTAGATTTTCAGTAATTCAAAAAAATTGTTAAAAAATGAAAGGCAAGAGAAGTGTGTCATTAAAAATGTAACTTTTAGCATTTCCCTTGGCACGAACCTCTTCCCCATCTCCCTTGCACAGAACATCTACCTGGGAGAAGAAGAACAATATCCCAAGACTAGGTATAGCAGCTCTTAACACCTCTCAGTTTATTCTCTCCTCTAGAATGACAATTCACTAGTCATCTTTCCAGTCATCTGTCTTTTTCTCTAAAGATCCTGAGATCGCTTCCTCTTTTTTTTTTTTTTCTTTTTTTGCAGAGTCTTGCTCTGTCGCCAGGCTGGAGTGCAGTGGCGTGATCTTGGCTCACTGCAAACTCTGCCTCCAGGGTTCAAGTGATTACTCCTGCCTCAGCCTCCCCAGTAGCTGGGATTACAGGTGTGTGCCACCACGCCCAGCTAAATTTTGTATCTTTAGTAGAGACGGGGTTTCACCATTTTGGCCAGGATGGTCTGGATCTCTTGACCTCGTGATCTGCCCGCCTTGGCCTCCCAAAGTGCTGGGATCACAGGCGTGAGCCACTGCAGCCGGCCAACTCTTCCTCTTTCTAAGACCCATCAACTTGGTAACTCCCACCAATAAATGAGTGTTGAATTAAACTGGCTGAACTGAATCACATCTCTCCAAACACTGGTCTAGCAGCAACTGACTTCCCCATCTCCTGTATCTTATTTGTTCTGCTTGAGAGAAAAGAAAACTGTAAATCAAAAAGAAAATAAAATGTTTGACAAATTCCTAAATCCTGTTATAGAAAATAATCAAAATGTATTGATGACATTTGGGGCCATGGCTTATAAAAATGATGACTTAGAGTGGACTGCAAAAAAGTACCCACTCTGGGCAGGCTAAGTAAAAAACACAGCTTCTCGTGGCAAGATGAAACCCAGGGGTGTTTTGTCCTCTTCCTCTACCCTTCAGAGTGGGCAGTACAGTCCTCCTTTGGTATCCCTAGGGACTGATTTCAGTACCCTCTAGGATACCAAAATCTGCAACGTTGAAGACAGTGTGGTATTTGCATGTAACTTATGCACATCCTTCGGTATAGGTTAAATCATCTCTAGATTACCTATAATATCTAATACAGTGTAAATGCTATGCAAACAGTTGTTATACTGCATTTTAATATTTGTATTATTTTTATTGTTGTATTTTAATTTTTTTCAGAATATTTTTGATCCATAACTGGTTGAATGCGTGGATACAGAACCCACAGATATGGAGGGCCACTGTACTGAGTCTTACATGCTTTAGTGGGTACTCTCAGGTCTCTGGTAATGGTGAGAACGTTTTTAGCTCTTGTATATTAAGTAAGGATGATGCGGAAGAAAATACTTCTATAGGAGACCAAAGAATGTTCATTTGTAAAGCCACCTTTCAATTTATTTATGTTTTGGAAAATCAGTAATGAATGGAATTAGCTATAAAATTGTTAAGCATTAGCAATCACATTTGGCACCAGTCAGGTCTGTGTTCAAATATTGAACTTATCACTATTAGCTGTGTGACTTTGGATGTGTTACTTAACTTCTGTAGCCTCATTTACTCATCTGAAAATGGTACAATAAATTTCTACCCCCAGGGTTGTAGGGAAAGTAAAATCATGAAAGTAAGTTTCTGGCACAGAGAATACCTTCAGTTTTTGCTCATTAGTATAGAAGGCAGATATGCTTAGCTTCTGAATTTTAACAATGCACTCATATTTAGCATATCAATAAGCACGATTAAGGAATAAATGAAAATTATAGTGTTATATTTAAAAAGTGGCCAAAAAAAGTGTAAAATTCTGGTTTAAGAGTAGTAGCTTGTGCAATTATATGTGTCATTTTTTGTTTTATAGAAATGTATAATGCTAGTACTAATATTTCTTAGTGATGGTTCATTGCCCCTCATCATTTAGGTGCTAACTGTGTTTCACGTATCAGAGTGTAATCTAGCATGTCAGTTACACTTGCTCTATAAAAGGAACCCTTTCAATAAATAACCATAATGTAAACTGTGCTTTAAAATGTAAAGTTATTAGAACATTTGCTGGACAATCTATTTTTTATTAATATAAGTTAAATTTTATCTATTTGTGATGAGTGCTTTATTTGGTCACATTTTTCTTACAGGAAAGTCTTATAATGACTTGTGGAGTTAATGACAAGGCCAAATTACACACAGAGTTAAGAGATAGGTAATAGTTCTAGAAAGACTGCCTTTATGAACCTATAATAAATTGATTCCTGTTTTTCACTAATGACCTGAAAAACAACCCAAACCTGTGCCATTTCAAACAAAACTAAGTTAATTACAGTAATTCTTCTATTTTATGCAGAGGAGATTTCCTTTTAGTTATCACATATCCATGATTACAATATGTGCAGATCCATTTTGATGTGTATAAAATATCATTAGAAAGATTTGCTGGGTATTCATTTAAAACTAAGAAATGCACTAAAATAGTAAAATTTTTAAGGCAGATTATGAAGGATGTATTATATAAATGGGAAAATTCTCAGCCCTACTCCTTACTTAAATTAGCAATGCAATTCTTTTTATGAAAATAATGGGGTAAGTTTTACAGTATTGTCCTGTACGCTTCTTCATATTATTTACTACTTGCATAGTGACCACAGTATTATTTTATAAATATTATTGTTCCGCATTTGATGCTAGAGAATATGTGAGTTGAGCTTTAATAACAAAAACATTTCTCACCTTCCACACGTGCATTTCCTCACATTCACGGTTCCAATGTAACTGAAGAATAAATGTAAGAATAAAAGACAATGTCGGGTTTGCAAGATATAGAAGACTTGCCTGGGCAACTCGGTTGGGGATGCAGCTGAGGGTCTTTGTAACATGGCTTGCCACTCAGGGAGCCTCCATCATTGGGATTATAGAGCTTTTTCAAGCTGTCCGATGAGAGACCTTTAACTTGCAATGTCTAGGTATTGCAATACCTTCTTCTCGTCACGGTTGCTAAAAACACACAGCCTTTTGTCAGGCTACAGAATGTTTTAATTCTCAATGCAAATCTGGGTGACATGTTTGTTACGCTAGCGGATATACCTGACAGATCCTATTCTGAGTTTTCTGGGAAAAAACACAGGGCAGCACTTTTGCGGGCTATCAATCCTTTTATGTGAGCATGCCTTTTAGTAATTGGGGAAACCGTTTCAAACCAGAATTGATTTGATATAAAAATAATTTGCAAGTTGTGTTTGTATAATTCCTAGGGTAAGATCATCTTAACAGATCTAGTTGTTAGTTATAAGGATGGTTTTATGGTTTGCATGAAGCAATAAATAATGGTAAAGGCAAATAAAAATAAAGCTTTCATCACACCTTTGTTAACCTTTAGAAATACATTCACTGAATTTTTAAGTTACTTACACATATATATACAAAATGTGTAAAGAATTATAGTACATGCATTCACCTAACTTATAAAACAGAACAATTACATACACGTTTCTGAAGCCATAAATCATAGGTGTTCATAAAAGTATGCTGAAGTGTATTTAGTATTCAGTGCAAAAATAGATATTAAGAAAGCTTTCCTTGAGATTTAAACTCCATCCTTTATTTATAATGAGATACATTGCCTTTAGCCACCAGAACACAGGTTCAAATTCAGGTCGCTTCTATGTGAGGAAATCTACCTGAAATGAATTGTTGGTCACAGTATTTAATAATGTTATGGGCTTGACCGTGTATGCAGTCTCTAGGAAATAAGGTTTCTTGAGCCTAAAAGCAGATTTTAGATCATAGTACACTGTGTTCCAAATTCTCCATTTTTAGATTAAAAGAAAGAAGGACGTCAGTTAAGCCAGCTTTGAAAAATTTTATTAATTTTACATAGTACGACTACAAAGATTTTAAAACGTTTCTTGACTACAAAGTGTTAATATTTGCAAGGTTTCAGCAGGATTCTTAATTCCTTTTCTATCTCATCCTTTACATCTTTCACTTGCTTTGTTTCATTCTTATATGTCTTCATTTTGAGTTTATCTTCCCCAATTTCATATTTATTATCTGAGACTGTTCTGTATATGTAAATGTAAGCAGAGCTAGTAGTACAAAACTAGAGAGAAATAGGTTAGAATTGAGCATGTATCCTTTTAATCTTTTCATTGAACATGCAAGAAGATATTTAGAGCACTTTAATCTTATTTGAATTAATTGTTGTGTTGGTTCAATTAATATGTTTGAATTTCCTTACTCAGGGGCAAAATTGTGATAAAGTATTTAAATTTCTATTTGCAGCCCTTACTGTGTAGCATGCAAAAAGCAGCTTATCTTGTTTCAATTTGCAGGCCAGAGAATCTATTTTCCTTGTAATATAGGTACAAGAAAGACTAAGTACCTTGCCTTACTGCTATAAGAGAGAACATTCTGAGACCACAAACATATTGAAAGAAGATGTTGAATTAACTAGGGATGTTCTGCTTTATTTTAAGTATTTTTATTGCTTGGTAAGATATTAAGATATATCATATTACTCTTAGAATTATTTGCTATTGTGAAGATTCAGCAAGTCAATGAAGAAATGCCTTTTGAATTTTTTTCTTTATTATTATAAAGTACCTGCTGGAAGGCTCAGGGATATCTAGGTTAATGTGTTTCTATTTCAGTACCGAGAAAACAAACGTGAGCTCTTGGAAGGGTGGTGTTCACATCCTGGCTGACAATAATTTCATAGGAGCGAGCACCTGCTGAAAAGGTGTGGGTTCTGTGGTAGAGCAAGGGGAGTGGGGGGAGAGAGGCTTTAAACAAAAACTTTAACTGTAAAAGAAACAAGTTTTTCCTCTGGGAAATTACTCAGAGTGCGATACAAGCATATTTTTCTAATTAAATAGATTAGTTTATGCCTTTGGCACTTAAAAGAAAGTCCTTAGATTCACAGCCTCCTGAGTTACAAGTATTTCCCAGGTTAATTCTCTCGAAATTAAATCTGGCCCTGCTTCTTGCCATTCTGTTCCTTTTTTTTTTTTTTTTTCTATTCCCTTTTCTCTTTTCACCTATGGCTCATTTCCTTCTTTCTCTCTATGATCTGTCCACCTTTCTCTTTCCTATCCTCAACTCTTCTGCCTGTTGAAATGAGACCAGCTCCGACATTCCTCTCCATCTTCGTCCCTGGAGTCAGAATGAATCACTGCATAGCCCGTATCTCCATAGGACTCATTTTAGCCTGTCTGCCTTGAATTGGTTGCCCACTTGTCCATCCCTCTGACTGCACTGTGGGCAACTTGGAGGCAAAGGTGCCATTTGCCCCCTCCAGCCTCCAATGTCAGACATAAGGTTTTGCATAGAGGAGGCGCTCAGAGGAGGTTGAACTTAACGCTTGTGGTTAATGCTTATCAATGAATAAGTCCTTAAAATCCGTAAAGATCATTTTCCTTTTTCAATTCACAGCCTTCCTCTTTTACTTTTGCCTTTTTACATCTGTCTCCTCATCGCCTGTTCACTCACTGAGACACCCGTAAGCGTCACTACAGAGAGAAGGAGAGAGCTGTGTGTGTGGAGGGTGTCTCCACACTGCCTGTGCACAGTGTGTGCTGCAGCTGCACAGGATTTGCTGATCCCTGGAAGAGGACTGAAGAGAGACCAGAGCTGAGTGAGAAATCGTATTGTACTTACAAGCAGTCATTGGGAAATCATTTCAAGACTTTGACAATAATTTCCCAGCAGTTGGTTGTCTAGAAAAGGGAAGGAAAAAAGGAGAGAAAGAAATAGTATTTTATACTGAATACCAAATAATTCCGTATGACAATGCAAATCAATTTTGAATGCTAGAAGCTTAGAAATTAAAGCCCACTCAGCCATTAGGTTGTCTGTCTTGATCAAGAAGGCGTGGAGAGTCGTTGCCTCGGAAGGAAATGTAGAAAAGGAATTTGAAGGAGGGAGGCTTAAAAGAAGAGCGTTTTTCAGTTTGTTCCAAATGAAAGCCACTGCAAGTCAGTTACACAGAGCTAATGTATCACTAAAATGGGATAAAGTAAACAAAATGTTAGATGATGCCCTGGCATTTAATACTGGGGAAATCATCTTATGAAACGATTAAAAGAAGGAGGCATTAAAATCCCAAATAGCGTGGTTTTATGAAATGGATCACTTAGAAATGTGGTTTGTGGTTTCATTTTGTATGACACATTGGCATACGTACAGAAAACAAATTGCTTTGCGTATTGTAACATGCATTTCCAAGATCTCCTGCTTTTGGTGAGTGCTTTACATAAGCGGTTTCTATGTTTGCACCTTTACTGATGGGAATTCATTTATAACCTACTGCAGTGGACTTTTTGACTGTCCTTTTTGATGAACTGCTTTTCAGTTCATATAGTTTTTTTGAGGCTTCTGTGTCATAAAAGACTTCTTCAGATGCTGCATATTATAACAGAAAATTGCACTGAGGAAGAAGGCTGGAGTCAAGGTTAGATAAAGAACAACAAAACATTTATATTTCTTTCTCCTATATTTTTTAAACCAACTGAAAATGGCCACTGGTTTATTTTGTAATATTGTGAAGTTTGAGTTCATAGGAAAATTTACTGAGAAAAGTGAATGGAAGTTTTCCACTTCTAAAAAAAAAATACAGTTTACTAAAAGATATACATTGGCTAGCAGTTGAGAAGTTGGCAAGATGTCAAGGCCAAAGTCAGATTCCTATTTCTAGCATTATCTGTCAGTCACTTTTCAGGAGTAATGTAGCCAAAAAGGAGTCATATCCCTGCATCTCAGTCTCACCACCAGGGGCATGAGAGCTGCTTGGAAAGAAATTAGAACCCTTCCCTACTTCCCAGAGGGCATCAGTGGCAAGGATCCCAGCTTTTGCATAGGACCTCAACGTTCTTTTCTCCCACTGCCGATTTCCTTTATACTTCTGCTTCGGCTCATTTCTGGGTGAGTTTGGTGGCCCTGCGCCAACCTTTCAGTAAATCTAAGGGACTCAGCTAAAGACAGAGAAACTATATCATTATGATAGACACTTTATTTATTTTTAATAGACCAACAAGGCAATATAGTATCTTTACGGAGATAAACAGTTATTTACTTTATGCAAGCTCCATAAACAACCCATTTGCCACCAGGACTGCCCCAGGTATCTGTGCACATCAAGTGAAGGGGCCAAATTCAAGTGTCACTTCTTCCCTGAAGCCTCTCTGGATACTCTGCTTGATGAGATTTCTCCCTGTACTGAAAACCTATTGTAATGTATTAGTTTTCTGTAGCACATAGTTAATTGTAAATAACATGTCCTTCATCCAGAGATGTGAGGAAAATCTCACAGCACTTAGTTGAGTTGCTTGATTCTAGAAAAAAGGTTCATGGTTGTGTAAAAATCAAGACAGGACTTATTACGTGTGCAGTTTATTGAACACCTACTATATACCACACCATGAGTTAAGTGCTGAGCATCCAAAAGTGGATAAGACCTTTAAAGGGCTTACGTTTTAGCAGAGAGAACAAATTTATAAACATAACAATTACCTTCTATACAATATGATACGTTGAGTCATAACTATATACACAGTTCTGGGGTTGTCCAGAATTGCATCTGATGATTTCTGTCTTGGATTTAGACAATGGTACCTACAGGGAGACTTCTCTGGAGATTCTTATTTCTCCCAGGCTTAAAGACTGACAATGATATTTGTTGTTGTTTTTTACGTAGAAAAGTTAAAGAAAAGACATTCAATGCATAGCCATTGAAGTATGAAACGGCATATTGTGTTTAGGAGCTATATGGACTTAGAAAATGACACTAATAGTAGAAAAAAACCCCCACAGAACTAGAAGCTAAACAAGCAACCCAGAGATGCAGTCATGAAAGGCCTTGCCTATCCAGGGGACAGCAGATAAGAATGAGCAAAGGCTGGGTGCAGTGGCTCACACCTGTAATCCCAATACTTTGGGAGGCAGAGGTGGGTGGATCACCTGAGGTCAGGAGTTTGAGACCAGTCTGACCAACATGGTGAAAACTCATCTAGTAAAAATACAAAAATTAGCCATGCATGGTGGCGCTGCCTGTAGTCCCAGCTACTCGGGAAGCTGAGGCAGGAGGATCGCTTGAACCTGGGAAGTGGAGGTTGCAGCGAGCTGAGATCATGCACTGCACTCCAGCCTGGCTGACAGAGAAAGACTCCATCTCAAAAAAAAAAGAAAAAAAGAAAGAAAGAAAATTAGCAAAGTCACCATGATAGCAGCAAGAGATGGCATCGGAACAGGAGGAAGAATGCAAAACCCTACACAGTGTGGGTAGAAAAGTGTCACTTCTAATGTCTGAGGCCAGTGAGTGTCCAGGAAGGTGGTTTCTCAGGACTCAACAACTCCTGGAGGAACCGTGCTGCCACCCCACAGTACGGTGATTGAAATGCAGAGTGATGATCCTGAGTCATCAAGGAAAGGGAAAATTCTGTACAATAAGCTATGTTTATAAAGTCAGGGAAGTGTGTAATAGAGTTTAAAATGCCATCAAACAATGAATATCAGAAAAATGTTTTTGGATGCTTACAGATATGTTAATTCATAAATGTATGAATCCTCTTATTTTCTGACATGGCCAGCTATTTTAGGCATTACTATAGTCTATGCCCTCTTTTCATACCCATGTTAAAGTGGGTTTACCTCTTAGAGTTTAAGCTCCTTATTGACAGATACCTCACCTCATACTCCTCACATCACTAAAGCCAATGCTGGAGATACTTTAGGTCATCAATCAATCTTTTATGATTGTTTCTAGACCAGGGTCCTGTTTACCAGTTATTGAATCTGTATTGCCTCCTGGTTCTTGCTGACTTGTTTATGGGATATCTCAGGATAGTCATTTGAAACCTTCCACGATTATCTTACAAGGAATGAATTCGGTAAATGTCCTTTATTTTGAAGATTAATTGGTTCCTAGGAAACTAACAGTGGAAAGATGACATTGTATAGGGGAAAGAGAAACAGTGTCAATTTAGGACCTAGAGAGCCTTTGATGCCAGCCACCCCTCGCTGGGGGAACAGTTCTGGTGGGGAACCTTATCCAATATGCAATCTTTGTGAGCCTCACTTTCTCTTCATGTAAAAAGACAATAGATACAAAGAATCTTCAGAGAACTTATAAATAAGAGATATTATTTTTTTAAAGCACAAAGCATACAGTCTAGTACAAAGTAGGCATTCAATAAAGAGTAGCTATTAATATTTTAAAACTACGCTTAAGAACATTATGTTTTTAATAACACACTTGAAAGGCATATGACATGCTTTTGAGAAAAGGTGAATGACAGTGAAAGTAGTTCGCTAGATATGAACCCATGGTAACCTATTTTATTTTTCTATTTGCCCCTGAAGTGGATACCAGTGGCATTTCAAATCACCTGAGGTCAACATTTCCCTGTGATATCCTCAAATAAGATAATATAAAATACACTTTAACTTTGTTTTGGGGAATTTTTAGATCTTTAAATATGACAAGCCTGATGTAAAGTGGAGAAAGAAAGAGAGAGAACTAGCAGACCCGCAATTTAAAATATAACAATGGAAACCAATGGAGAAGTAGATCTTTTAGAACACAGAAGAGCTGACAGAGACTGAAAGTTCTGTGAGGGATGATTCTGAGCTATTGACTGTGAATCAATTCTCAGAATATACATTCTGTAACAGGAAACTTATTTTAAACATATTTCTCATTTTTAATTCTTACTACAAATTCAAAATTTTGTGATTATACTCACTCTTTTGTTTTAATCCCCCATTTTCCTGTAGGAACACAGAGCACTGTTTGTGAGCAAGATTTAGCACCTTATTTTCTTGCTGATCTATTCAATATAAATGCATTTTTCTGTCTGCATTTCCAGAAGTGGTTTTCTTTCTTTCTTTTTTTTTTTTTTTTTTTGACATTGATGATTAAGAAATGGCAAAATGACACCCGGGCTTCTTTTTCCTGGTCAGAAAGAGCAAAGTGCATATTAGTAGTGACTGCCTATTTTAAAATCCCCTTTTTCTTTGTCTGTCGAGCTGTCTGTAATCATCAGAGTGGAAAATAACTTTGAAAGCTCAAGCTCAGGGAAAAAAGGAGCTTTAGTGCCTCAATATGGCAAAAGAAGTGGCAGTCAGGAGAGCTGCTTTTTTGAAACATAAGTTTTTACCCAGTGTTGTAAAGTTCTACAAAATGTATGACCACATAGTGTAAATTCCAGATTGGCCTGCTTGATCTACAGCTTTTCAGGTAAATTTTGCCACGTGGATAGCTAGGGATAGAGCAGGAGGTTAGTCAGAGAAAGAGAGAGAGAGAGACAGCAGAGGAGGGGGAGAGTGGGGAGAGGAAGGGAGGAGAAGAGGGAATAGAAGAGGAGGAGAGGAAAGGAGAGAGGAGGGAATAGGAGGAGAGAGGAGGGCCAGGAAAGGGAGAGAAAAAGAAAAGAAGGGAGGGGAGAGGGAAGGGCGGGGGGTGGGGTGGGGAGGGGGGCGTGGGAAGGTGAAATGTACTTCAATCCAAAAAATCTGAAAGGCAAACTTGAGTCTGGCTCAATTCAATTTTGTTAATGACCACAGTCTGTTTGCCTCAGCAAATTCACCCTGTATATTTTGTGCATGAGAAATGGTGCTTCCTGTTTTCTTTTGTTTGCTTTTCTTCCATTTCCCTCCATGGTGTTCATTCTGTCATCTGTGCCAGACACTGTGAAAATACCTTAACATTCCTTGCAGACCTTAAAGACTTTTTTTTTTTTTTTGTATGTTGAACTTAATCTTTTCCAGCTTCTTTTCTATTAAGGTTGTATGGAGGTTTCAGTTATTTTTCTTTGTATTTCTTTTCTCCTGCTGTTGCATTTGTAGACACACTGTCTCGTTGCTCTCTAAGATGTGATGTATTATGCATGTCTTTTCTAGTGGATTGGGGTAGAAAAGCAAAAAAGAACTGGTGAGCTAGAAGAGGTCATACCCTCTGAGGAATGTCCACCAATGATAGTGCTGACTGGCTGCATGGATGGTCTGGAGGGGACTGGCTTGGGTGGGAGTCAGAAAAGAACATTTGTTTTCTTTCATCCAGGAGCCTGAATGAAGAGCAATTTTTCTGTTTGTTACAGTGATGGGTAATTTGGAGCACTTCCCTTTGCATGAAGAAATTTGCTATTCTAATCAAAATCTCGTCCCTTTCTACAAACCATTATAAGATACTTATGAAAATAGGCAGATTCAGATTTCCTGTTTGAATTTTTGTCAGCTCTCACTTTTATGCTCATTTGCAGAATCACATAACTATGAAAGGCCAATTAGCTCTAAGTCCCCAGAAAGTGACAGAATAAATTGCTTTCTTCCTAGCAAATCAAGAATAATATTGTGGGTGCAGTGCAAAAGTGTCCACCCAGAGATTTCAGTTCATTTTATCAATCTAATAGAGTGCTTTTGGCCTGTCTTTTGTGACTCAGACTTCCAGTATCCACTTTCCTGTCAGGGCTCTTATATAACACTTCTCTACTTTTGTGTTAAGACAGGATAAATCTGTAAATTTAAGCGGTGCATTGGTCAAGATGCTTACTGTGGAATAGATCTCTTGCCCCACTCAAAATTTATTGAAGTCAAATCAAGGAATTTAGAGAATTCTCTTCAGCGAGGTTGACTACCACAAGTTAATATCCCTAAATGCAGCCTAGTGGGCATTTGAGATTTTTCCACAGAGGGTGGCTGGGATGATATAGTTGTTATCTACAATAGCTATGCAAATATGACTGGAGACCATAACATAATTGAGGTTTTCGAAATCCAGCCACCTCAAAAGATTTTCAGCAGATTACAGCTTCTCTGAGGTACTGCTCCTGGACATGCATGTAGGTAAGTTGCTTTCTTTCTCCATATTTCTCTTTGTGAATCTTCTCTACTTCTTAAAGACTTTACCCCCAAGTTGTCTTGAGTTACTCCACCATGCTCAGAAATCTCAGGGCAGCCCAAAGAAAGAAAGGCAATTATTTCAGCTGTGGGCAACAACTGGGCAGGGCTTATAGCAGCTCTGGGGGAGGCCATTCCCAGTTACTCGCAGGACTAGGATTCAAGGTAAGTTTTATCACTGAAGGAACAATGCATCTTTCTTGTTTTACGCTCTCAGAGTCTCCTCTGAAAGAACCCCTTGCCGTGTATTGTATTGCCAGAAGTATTATTCTGGTGCTTTAGAAGGGAGGACAGAATAACCAGGGGCTTGACTTGGAATTAGTGTTGAATTATTTTGTTTTCTTAAGTCCACTGAAAGATGATGAATTGCTAATCATGTCTTGTTCATATGTTGCACCTACATTGGTATAAATGAATTGAATTCAATCAGTGCTATTAAAATGAATGAAATATTTATTCACCATAATCAGGTACTTAGGCTGCAACTCAATTTTTGTTGTTATGGAGAATGGATACAGGATATTTGAAGAGTTTTGTTCTGGATTCCCATGGGGTTACATACAACATTTATATTAATACCCAATGAGCTCGACTTGATTAGTGTCATTACAATGAATTCCAAAGGGATTAATGAGGATTTACTATTTGTAGGGAGCTGTTGCTATGCAGAGACTGCCACTGCACAATTCTAAGGTGGCCTCATTTTGTCAGAACTTTTGGATTAGAGATACTCAATAAAAACATCTGTACACTGTTACAAGATTTACATTCTTCCCCTTGTTAGAGATGACATTGCTAACTCTACTGCACTACTGGGGCTCATTTAATCTAGCAGTCATTTCAGCAAGCACTTCATAAAAACCAATTATTGAATTAATTGTGTGGTTTCCAGTTCAGTGTTCATTTATGATATCCTTTCCACCTGTAAACTCCTCTCCCAGTTGCCTTGTAGAGGTAAAACTGGATAATTTCACAAGCTATAAAATATGTGTTCTTTTTGTTATAATAAAATCTATGACAAGAACTCTACTGGTAGAGAACATACAGTTCTGGTATCATTTTGTCCTGCTTCGGGGAAATAAAACCTTGAAAACTTACCAGATATAAGTTCATTCAAACTCTGCCTACCTTTCAGCTGTCCTTCCATGAAAGAACTCCTTCACAAACCCTCCCACAGAAATTCAAAAATTCACTGAATGTTTTCTTCCTTGATTTATTTTTAACTACATCAGAAAAGAAAAGCGAGTACTCTGAAGCCTGAACCTATTTATATAAAGGAGGAAAGCATTTGATCTTCTCAAATTCTCACACTTTTTTTTGGAGGGGGGAGGGGCTGGAGCTTCTAAGTTGTACTTTTGTTTGAATTGTTTGTATTTCCCAAAATTTCACAAGGTTGAGCTGGGCACCTTTGTTTCTAAAGTTTATATTTAACCAATTTCCTAAAATGTGCACTATATGTGATGAGAGAAAAGAGCTGCAAAGATAAACCAGACTGGCAAAGAGCAGTCTTGGAACTGAAACGTGTGAGACTAGAGCACAATAAATTTAGGAATGCACAAATGAGGCCCTTTGTTTTATTTCTAAGTGATTTGAAACCTTCAACAGCTAAGGCACAGCATTGAGAAGCTCACTATTTCCATGTTTGACTTTTTCTCTTGTACCTGCAGACCCATAGAGCAATCACACATCTATTTCATATCTTTAATACAGATAACATTTACCCTACTTACCTGGCAACTTAAGGTGTAGATTAAACATCCTCTCATTCTAAAAGAATGTGTTACTTATTTTAATTGCATGGGTTGATTCCAAATCAATTATTCCTGTGCAGAGGCTGTATCGGAGGGTAAAATGTACATAGTTAGGAAAGTGTGATGGGGAAGCTACATAGAAGCAGACCTAGGGAGCTAGAGGAATCACACGGGAAGTTCCACCTAAACAAAACTGCATTAGTATTTCAAAAAAATCAATGGGGATTGATGCAAAAAAATTTTAATTCATGTAAACCTTTAAATAACTCATGACCTAGTGGATAGCAAGCTTTAGGAAGTGGCCTCACTACATTAAAGGAACAGTGATCACATGCATCCGGGAAACACCTGTCAATTCTAGCTGGAATCCACAACCACCATTATTCTGTGTTACAGAGGGATACAAGGGGACAACAATGTGGACCCCTCACATGATTCCTAATGACGCTTAGTTTAAAATACAGTCAGAACACTAGGGAGACTTCGGGGGATGATGGAGCTGTTTTGTATCCTCATTATGGTAGTTATACCAATCTCTACATGTGCTAAAACACATAAAACTGGTACATACTACAAGGAATCAATTTTACTATAGGTAAATTGAAAAATAATAATACAAACAGTTATAGTTAAGCTACAGTTTAGGGTAGTTCTGTTGCATGTCACAGAAGAAAAAGAGAGACTTGATTGATAGATTAACCCATTAGTGAAAAAGCTAAGAGAAAAAGTTTATGTAATAAGACATAGTAGAAATAGCAATTACGTTTTCAAAAAAGACACTAAAATCACGAAAAAGTGAATGTGCAAAGTTATTTGTTGGGATGCCCGATCAACTTCTGAACAAAAAAAGCTGACTCCCTAGCCAGGCGTTCAGGCCTCTTATGATATGCTCCTAACTCATCTTTCATGTTGCATCTCCCTCTGCAGGCCCCCAAATAATTTATCCACAGTTCAGAAATCTCAAAAGTTCTGAACACTGAATGTTCTTTCATAACTCATTTAGTGGCCAAACCTGATATCAGCTGATATGAGACTATTTGTTTTTATGTCTGTCACTTAGTGTGAATAACTTTCATGTTGCTATAGAAATACCACCTATTTGATTACTGGGTGCTGCCTAGATCCCACAAGGTGTGTTTTAATATATAGCATATGAACTGAATTCCCTTTCTAAAATCTGAAAAATTCCGAACTCCAAAACATATCTGATCTCAAAGGTTTCTGGTAAAGGATTAAGGACTGTGTTCTCAAAAGACTGTTTCTGAACAAAACAGATAGTACCACCTACTTCTAATGGCATGTTTCATATGTTTATGCTTTAGCACCTTTGCTAATATCACTACCTGTGTCCTGATATACAGTTCTTCTAACTGAGCCATGTGAAAGAAAGTTTTAATGCCATTGCCTCCAAGAAGCCTTCTTTATATACCCCAAACTGACTTGTCAACTCTTTCTTTACCGATTCTAATGCTTATATCTCCTTTTACATTGTAATTGTTATGACAATAGAGACTTCTTTGATTAGCCCTGACAGTCTGGGGATGGTTATCGCTGCAGCAGAGTTTGCACAAAAGATGTGGATTCACAACTAGTATTGAAATCAGAATATCTCTGCAGCAAAGATTATTATCATAGCCACCAGGGCAAGGATGGAGACCATTGCTCCTGTGTCAAGGCTAGAAATAAAGAATTGGTTGAAGCTGAGAACTTACTCCAGTTCTTGGCAGGAACAGGTTGTCATAAACATGGAAAACATGGTAAAAACACCTATAACAGGAAGACTAGCCACTGTCTATTGGCTGATTACCCAATTGATTACCAGAGTCTGTGCAAATATATTAGAGTCATAATTTCATCCAGGTCTCAATTTTTAGAGTAGTTATTATCATCTCCATTTTAGAAATGAGAGACTAAAGCTTAGAGAGGGTAAGCCCTTGAGCAGTGTCACATAACTAGTAAGAAGCAATGCCAAGATTTAAACTCAATCTCTCTAACACACTGGTCCTTGTTCATAATCACTAAAGAATATTCCTTCAGTTTGGGCAAGCAGATAACAATGATATGTTCTGTTGAGATAGACACTTGAGTTGCGGACTTAGGACAGCATTCAGCGTGGTTTTTAATGCATGGTATTTTACCAGTGGTGTAGTGTGGCTAACTATGATCTTTCATTTAGCAGCACCGGGGTTTTTCTTCATGAACTCTAAAGCTGCATGCTTCTTTAAACCTTACAATTCTCCTGTCTCTTAGAATGGGTTCTCTACTCCCAACTTGGGTAGCAGATACACCTAAGACTGCTTTTTATGTGACACCTTAGCAAGAGCAAGGAGGAGAGAGATTAGACCACATCTAGGAGATAAAGTGGAGACGGAATACTCCCAACTCTTGGAATTTTCTCTGTGTTTTCTTCAGGATATTACCACTTTTGGAGTGCTTGAGCCTGACAGAAAGCATAGTATATTCATTCTTGTCCCCAGTAGTAAATAATACAGTATCTTGAATATAATAGGAAATAAATAATTGTTTATGAAATAAATTCTCGCTAGCAAAGATTAGTAGACATGGGCAGCTTGACAGGAACGTATTGTTGACACCTATTTCTATTTCATAGTATGAGGCAGTTTATATTTTAAGCTTTGCAGATTTCAGAATAAAGTTTAGCTATGTATAAATGTTCGAGAAAGAGCTAATAAATTTTAGCTTTCTTCAGCAGGGAAAATGTTGGAAACCACCTAAATTTTCTCACAATATTATTTTATGGTTTCTGTAGACTGAAGGATTTTTGACGTGTGGGATCCAATGGGAGAGCATCCCAATAGTGTTATCAAAAAGCTGACATTCTATATTCTGCTCCATTCAGCCTTTCATTCTGAATCCTATCTGTGTAATCTGCAACTTTCACTCCGGGAAAGGAGACTGTAGATGAATTAATGAGAATAGAGTTAGCGTTGGTCCCTCTCAACAAGGTAAAGCAAGTAAATTAAAATCACCTGTTGGTCCAGCAAATTAGCATTGCTGGCTCTTTGCTCACACCCTTCAGGATTAGTTTAAGCTCATAGGGATAAACAGACATAAATAAAATGTATTTATTCATCTTTCATTTCACAAAGAAAATTGTAGAAATAGTTGAGAATTTTTCTTTTCTATTATATCTAGCTTTTCCTCTTCTTGAGAAGCAGGAAAAAAGTAAAATATAAGAGGACATGAAACTCTTCTTTTGTTCTGTAATGTATAAGACATATTCAAACATGGGCTATTCCTTTATTAATCAATAAAAATTGATAATGGAAATATTATCTCAGGTGGCCATATCTACTTTTTTACTGAATGCTTAGGAAGTTGACTTTGGATCTTGTTCGACTCTTACTTTAGGGACCAGCCAGACAAAAATCCTGGGTTTTTCCACATCGTTATACCAATATCTGTAGTGAAGATACTTTTGTGATCTCTGAGAATGGACTGAGGCAGCTGATTCTCCCAGGACGTCTTTGAAACATTATGGGTTATACCAACTACTGTCAGTGCTGCCTACGGTGATCTGACTTTACTCAGAGACACGGAGCCTCAGGGAAAAAAGATTCTTGAATTGCACCTGGGCCCAGCGGTTCACAAACAGATCCACTGATTCAGAAATTCTTGAGAATCTTTTAAAAGTACAAATTTTAGAGCTCAGCCCCTACCTACATGTCTAGAATCTCCACAGTCCAGGCCAATATATCTATTTTTAAGAAGTTTTCTAGGTGATTCTAATAAGCAGCCAAGTTTAGAAGTCAATTGTCTAATCCGGACCATAATTTGTTTATTCTGCAAATGCTTATTAAGTCTCCATAGCTAATGGTCAATCAATGTATGGTCGGTCGACTAGTCCAGAAGATCACCTGCCTAAGCCTGTAGTTTGCTCAAGGAATCTGAATATTTAATATTTAATCAGAACACACTCAAGCACACATCTTGCTTATATTGCGAAACCCAGACTCTACCACAGTATCATTGAGGATTGTGGAGGGATTTACATTTTGCCTAGTCGTCTAAGTTCCAATTCTCTGCTTTTACTCTACCTTAATTTATACCCTGTATTTCATTTTTCCTTTCCTACATAATCCTTTTCTACATCACATCACCCTACAGAGGCCACTGTCCTAATCTGTCGTTCTCCAACACTGACAAAAGTCTTTGAGTGGATTCCCTCACCCCTTCTTATTCTTCAATATCCCACCTTCCCCAAATAAATTAGTTTTACTTTGCTACGTAGAGCAATTTAATTCTCTTCATCTAACTCCTCAGAGTGCTGCCAGTTACAAGTGTACTGGTTGTGTACTGCACAATTCTATCAGATGCCATTCATATTAGGGTCTATGTGAGTGACAGCCCCTGGTGTTGGGCAATTCTCAACCTCTCTGGACATGCATGCATGGGGGCTCTACCTTCCCACTAGCCTGCCAGTGTTCCCAGGCTTATTTTCTCTCTCTTGCCATAATTTCTAAATCTTAACCATGCATTCTGGTTCGTCTATGTCCCAAGCAAGACTATAGCTATTCAGTTTACAGGAGAGCTGTTGGAATTCTACCCTTACAGTGCTTTGAAACCACCCCCCTACCATCACGTACTTTTGTTATAGTCCTCCTTTGTACTGTTGTTACAGTCTTCCCTTGTGCTCTCTGACTACATGGTTATTGTATCTTTTCTTGCCATAAGACAGCGTCCATTTATAGATCAGGATGTGATGCTTATCTTTAAGAAAATATCCCTGAGGTGGGCTCTTACACAGGATAGAGATATGTAGGGAGTGCATCTGAACAATTATCCGGTAGTGCAAGGATTTGTAGAGAGTCAGGGAAGGTCGTGAGTGGATCAGCAGTGGGACTATGGCTCAGCTCTGTTACCTTCTACTCTGGCAAGCCCTGCAGTCCTGGGAAGACTGAGGTACAAGGTGATATCTGAGCAAAAGAAACTTGATTGAATTTGAGACAGGACAAAATCCAATCTACCAAGAAGACTGACTCTGCCAACACACTCAAGACATTTAACCTGGGATTCCAAATTTCTCTTGTCTGAGGACAGGCTTGATTCTGGAGCTGAATGTTTAGATGAATGTCAAGTAACAACATCTGTGCTCTTCAATGTCATAGCCACTAGCACATTAAGAACTTGAAGCATGGCCAGATGCGGTGGTTCATGCCTGTAACCTCAGCACATTGGGAGGCTGAGGTGGGTGGATCAACTGAGGTCAGGAGTTTGAGACCAGCCTGGCCAACATGGTGAAACCCCCGTCTCTACTAAAAAAAAAAAAAAAATATATATATATATATATAAATAGCCAGTCACTGTGGTACGTGCCTGTAGTCTCAGCTACTCAGGAGGCTGAGGCACAAGAATTGCTTGAACCCAGGAGGCGGAGGTTGCAGTGAGCCAAGATCGCACCACTGCACTCCAGCCTGGATGACAGAGTGAGACTCTGTTCCCCCAAAAATAAGAAAAAAAAAAAAAAAGAACTTGAAGTATAGCTTCTCTAAATTGATGTGTATTCTATGTGTAAAATACACACCAGATTTTGATTTTTTTTTGGAAAAAAACATAAGCTATCTTGCAAATAATATTTTATATTGCTTATATTAAAATAAATATTTTTGGTTAGGCCTTATCCTCGCTCTTAATCTATACTGGGTTAAATAAGCTATATAATTAAATTAATTTTATCTGTTTATATTTTTGTTAATGTGACCACTAGAAAATTTAAAATTAGATGTGTGTCTTGCATTATATTTCTACTGAAGGGCACTGTTTTATATTTTGAAGGAGTGAAGCTACAGGAACTCTGATAGGGCCTTTAAGTTTTTTTTAATTACTGTTTAAATGCTTTCTCCTCTATCCCCAATATATGCATATTTACCATTTGTTGAGCATTACCTATTTTCCAGCTGGTTTATAACGCTATTTCTAATCCTCATAACATGCTTTACAATAGATGTTATTATATCCACTTTTCAGAGAAAAAAACTGCTGCTTGGAAAAAAATAACAATATATTATAAGATTATTACTTATGGAAGACTTGTGAGCCAGGAATTATATTTATTATCTATAACACACACACATATGTGTGGGTGTGTGTGTGTAAATATACATCCAATTCCAATTTTACACATTTTTAGAAAAATAAAGTTCAAAAAAGTCAGGCTATTTGTCCAAGGTCATGCAGCCAGGCACAACTGAGCCAGGTTCCAACTCGGGCTGACTCTGGAGTTTCTGATCTTTCCATCATGTATATTGATGAGCAAGTCATATTGTTTGCTAAACATTATTATTTTTAAGAAGCTATAATACAAGCAGTTAAAGAGACTGGCTTTTATTTTATCAACTATATGATTATTACTAGGTTGCCACTGTTTGAGGTGGAATTAGTGGTGCCCCACTCTCACTACTTATTGCATAGGATGTGTCATTGCAGACCCCAAAGAGCTTTTTTGCCTTAGCACTCCCCTTGGCTGAATTAAGTTCTGATGACAGGCTCGTTCTGGCCTCACCCTCACTCTTCACCCCAGGGCAGCTGTTGCAGGTGTTTAGCCATTCTGGAACATGGTGTTGCTATGTGCTGGCAATAGCAGCAGCCATGGGGGAAAATGCATCTATTGCTAATCTAGCAGCAGTAACTTGTATCCTTTGGATGATGAGGAATTCAGGGCCAAGTACTTAGATGAGTAATCTAACCTAGGGGCCTCTGGCTGGTTGTGGTGGTGGTATGTGTACTTGCTTTTATGTCTCCCTAGGGTAAAGGCATCAGGAAAGCCCTGGCCTTCCTTTTGATCTGGATTGTCTAGTCAAGGAGTCCTAAAGTTAAGCAGTAAAAGAAATGCTCCTATATTGTCAACCTGAGTTGAAGTAGCAGGACCTATTCTTCCATAATAATATATAGGATATTAAGAGAAAGAGTAATAGCAGATGCTACATGAATATCTGCCACAAGCTGGCTTTTGTGTCAGCTACTTTACAGATATTACCTCTAATGCTCACTACAACCTTGAAACCTAAGTACTACCATCACTAGGTGAAGAAAGTAGGATTCTCATCCTAAAGACACCCAGAGAGACTCCGAATGGTGTTTCCAGCTTATTGGCTTTGTGAAACTGTTCTTGTTTTTATTGTGCAATTGATTTTTGCCAAAAAAAGGAAACTTTGAAGGAGGAGCAATTGTAATGGATGTTTATTGTTTTTGCCTTTGCTTCTGGAAGTATAGTACCATTGTTATAATTGTCTGAAAGTCAGAGTGCAAGCTACCTGGGTTGCTCTGGGGATATTAAACAAACAAGCTGCAAAGGAAATCTGGTTTCTTTTTCCCCTCATATTAAATTATGGTATCTATATTTTATGCATCTATATAAATGTATAACAAGCAAAAAAATTATAACAAGCAAAAAAATTATTTTTCAGTCCCCTATTCCCACTTACTTTAGTTATTGTGTGCAAAAATATATTGTACTAAAAGGGTTTTGACTTTCACTAAGTTTCAATTTTTTTTTCTAAATAGAAGGATAAATAGAAGAAAAACTTGGAAGACACTGTTTAGAGTAAAATGCATGTATGGAGTTAAATATTAACATTATTAAAACAGCACTGATAAGTAGCCAGATGATAAAATTGAAGACAGATTGATATGTTTTGAAATGGAAAGCTATTCCACAGATAGCATCAAACTAACCAACTTTAAAGTATATGAAACTCATAAATGCTGAAATACTATAGTAAAATTACATTTGGGAATTCAAAATAAATGCTTTGGCAGATATCTAAACGCCAAAAGTTACAATTATAACAAATGTGAGCTTTACTATGTTCTTAATACAAAATAAATGAAATTATTTCTAATATGAGTTGTATAATGCTATAAAATTTACTTTTCCTATGGGCTGGAAAATGTAGTTAGCATTGTACACACGTAAATATTATTTGCTACAAAAGAGAAGATTTTAGAGCAGAGTTGCTGAGATTTTTTGTGGAGTTACATTACATCAGCTAAAATCAAATCTCCTTTTATCTGCTGCTGCAAAGACCCACGTAGCAGAAACTACATTCAAATAAATATTTGGGGCCTCCTTTCCCTTCAAAAAAAGGGCTTCAGCATCTGACCTGATTTCGAAACCTTGCATTTTCCATCTGCATCATCAGTGATAAAAAACTCAATCAGTCCAAATCTCAACTGTTTAAAATGAAAAATGGGTATACTATGCCTATTATATTGTCATGAATATTAAGTTCAATAACTTTAATACAATTCCAAACAGTTGAAATGTGACAATATTAGTTTCTCTCTTTTTTTTGATTACTTCACTTATGAAAGTAAATGGAAATGGAAGTTAACTAATCTAAAGTTATCTTCTTATGGTTCTGGTTATGAAAAAATTCTAGAATAATTTAAAATATACAGCAAGATTGGGACCATCTGCTATTTTAAAGCTTTTCTAGAATGTTTCCTTTAAAACATAACATTTGGAGACACTTAATGTCCTTGCCAATTAATTGTATAGAGGATTCGTATCTGTATAAAAATGCCTTGTATTTTTAACTCTTTCTTTAATCAATCATGTATTTGTGGCTTGTTCCCTAACTAGATAACAAACTACTTGAGGTCAGGGATTACTCCTGGTATTCTTCTATAACATCACATTTAGCGCCTAGTTTGTGAGCAAATTCATTAATCATTTCTTCTAGGAAAATAGAAATAAAAATGTGTGAGTTGGACACATGTTTTAAAATTCTATTTTCTAAAGAAAATCTTTGAATATTTACTTGTAGTCAGTAAATCTCACTGCCCATAAAATTAACTACAAATTGTTTGTCAAGGCGCATATCCAGAAGGGTACTTCAC
This sequence comes from Symphalangus syndactylus, assembly GCF_028878055.3. Classification (NCBI taxonomy): domain Eukaryota; kingdom Metazoa; phylum Chordata; class Mammalia; order Primates; family Hylobatidae; genus Symphalangus; species Symphalangus syndactylus. The sequence goes on from NC_072424.2 coordinate 69,034,997, forward strand.
AGGATTTTTTTTATGGTTTTAGGTCTTACATTTAAGTCTTTAATCCATCTTGCATTAATTTTAGTATATGATGATGTTATAGTGGGTAGCTAGTCAGGTACGAGCAGGACAGGAGAGGGCTCCCCGTACACACACACCAGGAGAGTTGGGCAACCATCAGGTGATGGTCAGGTGGTTGTTAACTGTTTCTCTAAAGTAATCATTGGTCACAGCTGGCGCCAGGGCACGACCATCTCCTACTAGATAGAAAACACCTGAAACTGATCAGCAGCTTCCCAATAAGATCTCAGGAGTGGGAAGAGGTTAATGCAAGGTCCCGGATGTATTCCAACATCTAAAACTCCAAGTCAGGAGGTCAAGCTCAGCACTTAGTTTCTCAAGTCACCGGCCTGGGCCTCTTCCAAGTTGTTCTTTCCTTCTTTTCTTTTCTTTCCTTCCTTTCTTTACTGTTCTAAAGCTTTTTAATAAACTTTCATTCCTGATCTGAAACTTCCCTCAGCCTCTGTTTCTGCTTTATGCCCCTCAGTCGAATTCTCTCTTCAGAGGAGGTGAAGAGCTGCAGTTGTGTGGACCTGTACAGATACGGTGCTCGTAACTCGTGGGAACTTGGATCTCTGCCACCCTAACAATGATAGGTAGGTGTCCAGTTTCATTTTCTGCATATGATTAGCCAGTTATCCCAGCAGCATTTATTGAATAGGAAGTCCTTTCTTGATTGCTTATTTTTGTCAACCTTGATGAAGATTGGTTGGTTGTAGGTGTGCGGCTTTTGTCTGGCTTCTCTATTATGTTATCTTGATCTATGTGTCTGTGTTTGAACCAGTACCATGCTGTTTTGGTTACTGTCATGCTCCATTCTTCAGTGCCATTGAATAATTATGCAGAGTGTTCCTTTACAGGAAATATTCTATCTCATTGCTACCTGTCAAAATCCTACCTCATTCTTCCAAGCACATCCCAAATTTGGATATTGGCTTTTCTGTTTTTCTCTCTCCTCCAAAAACTCATTGCATTTTGACTTTATTAAAGAGCTTTTAGATCACACAGACCTATACTGGACCTTAGAGATAACTATTATACAACTATCATAGTCGAATTAACATACAGAAAGCAACATTCTATTTTGCCACTCATCTGACCAATTATGGATAATTCTATCAGAATGAGATTTTTGCAAGGTTGTACCTGAATCCTTTTTCACCTCTTGACGACTGGATATGTGCGTCTGCAGAAACCTCTGTCATAATACATTAAACCTCCTTGCTGGTTTCCCAGTGCTTTCACTAGTTCAGAATCCCCTGATGTCTTTTATTGCTGTACACACATAGCTTTGCACAGGGCCTGAAAAATTGAAGACATTCAATAAATGACTGTGGAATGGATGAATGCATCATCCGATTGTTGAGTCACTCTCAAAGTCAATTTTTCATGAATCTTAGTATCATAAATAGAATTAAAATAAGAAATATCTCATGCTAGATTTGAGTGTACTTCCTAAAACTACAAAATTTTCTTGTTTTGTTGCTATGCTTCATTTCATTTCAGAATGAGATGCCATCTTACACCAGTCAGAATGGCTATTATTAAAAAGTAAAAAAAAAAATATCATGCTAGCAAGGTTGTGGAGAAAAGGGAACGCTGTGCACTGTAGTGGGAATGTAAATTAGTTCAGCCATTGTGGAAAGAAGTTTGGTGATTTCTCAAAGAACTTAAAAACAGAATTACCTTTTGACCTAGTAATCCCATTACTGGGCATAAACCCAAAGGAATATAAATTGTTCTACCATAAAGACTTATCCCCACATATGTTTGCTGCAGCACTATTCATAATAGCAAAGATATGGAATCAACTAAATGCCCATCAGTGGTACAAAGAATAAAGAAAATGTGATACATATACACCATGGAATATTATGCAGGCATAAAAATGAATGAGATTACGTCCTTTGCAGCAATGTGGATGAAGCTGGAGGTCACTATCCTAAGCCAACTAGTGCAGGAACAGAAAACCAAATACTGCATGTTCTCACTTACAAGTGGAAACTAAACATTGAGTACATATGGACTCAAAGAAGGGAACAACAGACACTGGGGCATAATTGGTGGAGTGTTGGGGGAGGGAGAATATCAAAAAAACTACCTATGGGATACTGTGCTTATTACCTGGGCGATGAAATAAGTTGTACATTAAACCTTTGCAACACACAGTCTACCTATGTAGCGAACCTGTACATGTAACTCTGAACCTAAAATAAAAGTTAAAAAAAGTAAATACAAAGGAAATGTAACTGATTACCCCAAAAGCTATATGTCCTCTGTTAGTAATTTTTTTCTTTATTCAAAACAAACAAACAAACAAACATAAAAACGGGATACATGTGCAGAACGTGCAGGCTTATTACATAGGTATACATGTGCTGTGGTGGTTTGCTGCACCTATTGACCTGTCCTCTAAGATCCCACCATAACCCCCACCCTGCAACAAGCCCTGGTGTGAGATGTTCCCCACCCTGTGTCCACGTGTTCTCATTGTTCAACTCCCACTTATGAGTAAGAACATGCGGTGTTTGATTTTCTGTTCTTGTGTTAGTTTGCTGAGAATTATGGTTCTCAGCTTCACCCATGTCCCTGCAAAGGACATGAACTCATCCTTTTTTATGGCTGCATAGTATTCCGTGGTGCATATGTGCCACATTTTCTTTACCTAGTCTATCATTGATGGACATTTGGGTTGGTTCCAAGTCTTTGCTATTGTGAATAGTGCCACAATAAACACATATGTGCATGTGTCTTTATAGTGGAATGATTTATAATCCTTTGGGTATATACGCACTAATGGAATTGCTGGGTCAAATGGTATTTCTAGTTCTAGATCCTTGAGGAATCACCACACTGTCTTCCACAATGGTTGAACTAATTTATACTCCCACCAAAAGTGTAAAAGTGTTCCTGTTTCTCCACATCCTCTCCAGCATCTGTTGTTTCCTGATTTTTAGTGATCACCATTCTAACTGGTGCGAGATGGTATCTCACAAGGTTTTTTTTTTTTTTTTTTTTTTTTTTTTTTTCTGAGATGGAGTCTTGCTCTGTCGCCCAGGCTGGAGTGCAGTGGCGCAATCTCGGCTCACTGCAAGCTCCGTCTCCCGGGTTCACGCCATTCTCCTGCCTCAGCCTCTCCAAGTAGCTAGGATTACAGGCGCCCGCCACCACGCCCGGCTAATTTTTTTGTATTTTTAGTAGAGACGAGGTTTCACCATGGTCTCGATCTCCTGACCTCGTGATCCACCCGCCTCGGCCTCCCAAAGTGCTGGGATTACAAGCGTGAGCCACCGCGCCCGGCCTCTCACAAGGTTTTGATTTGCATTTCTCTAATGACCAGTGATGATGAGCATTTTTTCATATGTTTGTTGGCTGCATACACGTTTTCTTTTGAGAAGTGTCTGTTCATATCCTTCACCCACTTTTTGATGGGGTTGTTTTTTTTTTTCTAAATTTGTTTAAGTTCTTTGTAGATTCTGGATATTAGCCATTTGTCAGATGGATAGATTGCAAAAGTTTTCTCCATTCTGTAGGTTGCCTGTTTACTCTGAAGACAGTTTATTTTGCTGTGCAGAAGCTCTTTAGTTTAATTAGATCCCATTTGTGTATTTTGGCTTTTGTTGCAATTCATTCTGGTGTTTTAGTCATGAAGTCTTTGCCCATGCCTATGTCCTGAATGGTATTGCCTAGGTTTTCTTCTAGGGTTTTTATGGTTTTAGGTCTTATATTTAAGTCTTTAATCCAACTTGAGTTAATTTTTGTATAAGGTATAAGGAAGGGATCCAGTTTCAGCTTTCTGCATATGGCTGGCCAGTTTTCCCCACACCATTTATTAAATAGGAACTCCTTTCCCCATTGCTTGTTTTTGTCAGATTTGTCAAAGGTCAGGTGGTTGTAGATGTGTGTGTTATTTCTGAGGCCTCTGTTCTGTTCCATTGGTCTATATATCTGTTTTGGTATGAGTACCATGCTGTTTTTGTTACTGTAGCCCTTGTAGTATAGTTTGAAGTCAGGTAGCATGACTCCTCCAGCTTTGTTCTTTTTGATTAGGATTCTCTTGGCTATGTGGGCTCTTTTGTGGTTCCATATGAAATTTAAAGTAGTTTTTTCCAATTCTTTGAAGAAAGTTAATGGTAGCTTGATGGGGATATCATTGAATCTATAAATTACTTTGGGTAGTATGGCCATTTTGACGATATTAATTCTTCCTATCCATGAGCATGGAATTTTTTTCCATTTGTTTGTGTCCTCTCTTATTTCCTTGAGCAGTGGTTTATAGTTCTCCACGAAGAGGTCCTTCATATCCCTTGTAACTTGTATTCCTAAGTATTTAATTCTCTTTGTAGCAATTGTGAAAGGGAGTTCACTCATGATTTGGCTCTAAGTTTGTCTGTTATTGGTGTATAGGAATGCTTGTAATTTTTGCACTTTGATTTTGTATCCTGAGATTTTGGTGAAGTTGTTTATCAGCTTAAGGAGACTTGGCTGAGATGATGGGGTTTTCTAAATATACAATCATGTCATCTGCAAACAGGGACAATTTGACTTCCTTTTTTCCTAATTGAATACCCTTTATTTCTTTCTCTTGCCTGATTGCCCTGGCCAGAACTTCCAATACTATGTTGAATAAGAGTGGTGAGAGAGGGCATCCTTGTCTTGTGCTTGTTTTCAAAGGGAATCCTTTCAGTTTTTGCCCATTCAGTATGATATTGGCTATGGGTTTGTCATAAATAGCTCTTATTATTTTAAGATACGTTCCATCAATACCTAGATTATTGAGAATTTTTAGCATGAAGGAATGTTGAATTTTGTCGAAGGCCTTTTCTGCATCTATTGAGATAATCATGTGGTTTTTGTCATTGGTTCTGTTTATGTGATGGATTATGTTTATTGATTTGCATATGTTGAACCAGCCTTGCATCTCAGGGATGAAGCCGACTTGATTGTGGTAGATAAGCTTTTTGATGCGCTGCTGGATTTGGTTTGCCAGTATTTTATTGAGGACTTTTGCATCAATGTTCATCAGGGATACTGGCCTGAAATTTTCTTTTTGTGTGTCTCTGCCAGGTTTTGGTGTCAGGATGATGCTAATCTCATGAAAAGAGTTAGGGAAGATTCCCTCTTTTTCTATTGTTTGGAATAGTTTCAAAAGGAATGGTACCAGCTCCTCTTTGTACCTCTGGTAGAGTTCAGCTGTGAATCCATCTGGTCCTGGACTTTTTTTGGTTGGTCGGTTATTAATTACTACCTCAATTTCCAAACTTGTTATTGGTCTATTCAGGGATTCAACTTCTTCCTGGTTTAGTCTTGGGAGGGTGTATGTATCCAGGAATTTATCCATTTCTTCTAGATTTCCTAGTTTATTTGTGTAGAGGTGTTTATAATATTCTCTGTTGGTAGTTTGTACTTTTGTGGGTTTGGTGGTGATGTCCCTTTTATCATTTTTTGTTTCATCTATTTGATTCTTCTTTCTTTTCTTCTTTATTAATCTGGCTAGTGGTCTATTTATTTTGTTGATCTTTTCAAAAAACCAGCTCCTGGTATCATTGATTTTTTTTGAAGGGTTTTTCATGTCTCTGTCTCCTTCAGTTTTGCTCTGATCTTAGTTATTTCTTGTCTTCTGCTAGCTTTTGAATTTGTTCGCTCTTTCTTCTCTAGTTCTTTTAATTGTGATGTTAGGGTGTGGATTTTAGATCTTTCCTGCTTTCTCTTGTGGGCATTTAATGCTACAAATTTCCCTCTACACAGTGCTTGAAATGTGTCCCAAAGATTCTGGTATGTTGTGTCTTTGTTCTCATTGGTTTCAAAGAACATCCTTATTTCTGCCTTACTTTCATTATTTACCCAGTAATCATTCAAGAGCAAGTTGTTCAGGTTCCATGTAGTTGTGCGGTTTTGAGTGCATTTCTTATTCCTGCGTTCTAATTTGATTGCACTGCAGTATGAGAGACAGTTTTTTTATGATTTCTGTTCTTTTGCATTTGCTGAATAGTGTTTTACTTCCAATTATGTGGTCAATTTTATGATGAGTGAGATGTGGTGCTGAGAAGAATGTATATTCTTTTGATTTGGGGTGGAGAGTTCTGCAGATGTCTATTAGGTCTGCTTGGTCCAGAGCTGAGTTCAAGTCCTGGATATCCTTGTGAATTTTCTGTCTTGTTGATCTGTCTAATATTGATAGTGGGTTGTTAAAATCTCCCACTATTATTGTGTGGGAGTCTAAGTCTCTTTGTAGGCCTCTGAAAACTTGCTTTATAAATCTGGGTGCTCCTGTATTGGGTGCATATATATTTAGGATAGTTAGCTCTTCTTGTTGCATTGATCCCTTTACCATTATGTAATGCCCTTCTTTGTCTTTTTTGATCTTTGTTAGCTTAAAGTCTGTTTTATCAGAGACTAGGATTGCAAACCCTGCTTTTTTTTTTTTTTTTTGGCTTTCATTTCCTTGGTAAATCTCCCTCCATCCCTATATTTTGAGCCTATATGTGTCTTTGCGTATGAGATGGGTCTCCTGAATGCAGCACACTGATGGGTCTTGACTCTTCATCCAATTTGTCAGTCTGTGTCTTTTAATTGGGGCATTTAGCCCACTTACATTTAAAGTTAACATTGTTATGTGGAAATTAGATCCTGTTATTATGATTCCAGCTGGTTATTTTGCCCTTTAGTTGATGCAGTTTCTTCATAGCATCAATGGTCTTTATAATTTGGTATGTTTTTGCAGTGGCTGGTACTAGTTTTTCTTTCCATGTTTAGTGTGTCCTTCAGGAACTCTTGTAAGGCAGGCCTGGTGGTGACAAAAATCTCTCAGCATTTGGTTGTCTGTAAAGGATTTTATTTCTCCTTCGCTTATGAAGCTTAGTTTGGCTGGATATGAAATTCTGGGTTGAAAATTCTTTCCTTTAAGAATGTCGAATATTGACCCCCACTCTCTTCTGGCTTGTAGAGTTCCTGCCGAAAGATCCCCTGTTAGTCTGATGTTCTTTCCTTTGTGGTTAACCCGACCTTTCTCTCTGGCTGCCATTAACATTTTTTCCTTCATTTCAACCTTGGTGAATCTGACGATTATGTGTCTTGGGATTGCTCTTCTCAAGGAATATCTTTGTGGTGTTCTCTGTATTTCCTGAATTTGAATGTTGTCCTGCCTTGCTAGGTTGCAGAAGTTTTCCTGGATAATATCCTGAAGAGTGTTTTCCAACTTGGTTCCATTCTCCCTGTCACTTTCAGGTACACCAATCAAACGTAGATTTGGTCTTTTCACATAGTCCCATATTTCTTACAGGCTTTGTTCATTTCTTTTCACTCTTTTTTCTCTAAGCTTGTCTTCTTGCTTTATTTCATTGACTTGATCTTCAATCTCTGATATCCTTTCTTCTGCTAGATCGATTTGGCTATTGATACTTGTGTATGCTTCACAAAGTTCTCTTTCAGTGTTTTTCAGCTCCATTAGGTCATTTATCTTCTTCTCTAAAATGGTTATTCTAGTCAGCAACTCATCGAACCTTTTTTCAAGGTTCTTAGCTTCCTTGCATTGGGTTAGAACGTCCTCCTTTAACTCAGAGGAGTTTGTTATTACTCACCTTCTGCAGCCTACTTCTGTCAATTCATCAAACTCATTTTCTGTCTAGTTTTGTTCCCTTCTCCTCTGGAGGAGAAGAGGCATTCTGGTTTTTGGAATTTTCAGACTTTAAGTTAGGCTTTGCACTACATACAGTTTTTGATTGCTTAGAAAGCACTTCACTTTACATTTCTGTGTAATATTTTATTAATGTGAATAATATTCTTTCAGTGACAATCATTATAGCAAGTTTAATGTTATGTAATAGGTGTGTTTCTGTATTAAAAATACTTTTACAAATAAAATCATTTTATCGCAAGTGAGTTCTCTTTGATTATGGGAAGTAAAATATATATTATATTGCAATATTAATAATTAAAACTATCTATAGAGAAAATTTTTGGGTTTCATTGATATGATTTGTTCTAGAAGGAGATCTTGATTGTTATAAAATTACATTCTATGTTAAGATTTTAATTTGCTTGCAGTTGATTATAAGAAGTTGTCATTTATGTATAAGGAATATTTCTTTATACAGTAAACTCAATTTTAAAGGCTGAATTTTTTATATTATATCTTATTACTGATAGGTTAATTCTGTCTGCTAGTAAATTCTCTGTTTACTACTTGTTACTATTGCAACTTCTTGCTTCCTCCTCCCAGTACCCACACCTTCCAGAAGTGTGGTCTAAAATGAAAAGGTATAAATTGTGAATTCCATCGTAGAGATTCCATCAAAAGTTTGTCAAAGAATATAGCTATTGTCATTGTGTCACATAGTTGTCATGGAAACTAGAAGTTAAAGAAAAAGACATGGTCCCTGCTTTTGGGGGTAATATATAAAAATATATGGTATCTCAGATGGTAAAAAATAAGTGCTACAGTGAAATAGAAAGCAAGATGAAAGGTGTAAAGAATGCTGGTATGGTTGATAATTGATATTTGTATAGGGAGGTTAAAAAAGCCTCACTGAAAGGTGACATTTGAGTAGAAACATTAAAGAAATTAAGGCACAAGCCATGTAGGTATCTGGGGAAAAGAATTCCACACTAAGGAATCAGTAAGTGCAAATGCCTTGATGCAGGAGCCTGCTTGGAATGTTCCTGTTCGAGGATTCAGAATAAGGCTATATAGCCTGAGTCAAGCATGTGTGAGAGAGGGAGATGAGGTCAGAGAAGGGTATAGGTGCACCATGTATGTAGAGCATGAGGCTCTTGTTAGCTTATATAATGGCTAACTCTTCATATCAGTGAGATTTGAAGGCAGTGTGGAACTTTGAAGCAGAGAAATTCCATGATCTGACTTACATTTTAATTGGATTACTCTGGCTGCTCCTTTCAGAACAGATTGCTGGGGAGAAAAGTTAGAAATAGGGAGAGCAATTAGGAAGGTCTTTTAGTAATACAGGTGAGTGGGAGATAATGACAGCTTAGATTGGGGTGGTGAAGTAGTAGTGATGAGAAAAAGCTCTGCATGTATTTTGAAGGTAGAACCAATAAGATTTTTCAAACATAGGACAAGAATAAGAAAAATCAGACTCCTCTTTGGCCCAAGCAATTGGAAGAATGGGCTTCTCATTCACTGAGATGAAGATTGTGAAACAAGGAATGCTTGTTTTTCTGTTTGGGGGATGATGAGAACTAGGAATTCATTTTTAGACATGTGTTAAGTTTGAGATTCAATTAGATTTCCAGTTCAAAATGCCAAGCAGGCAGTTAAATATATAAGCTTGAAGTTCAGAGGGGAGTTCTGAGCTAGGAACATAAATTTGAAAAATACCAGTATGTGGATGAATTTAAAGTCATGAGACCAGGACATACTATTTAGATAGGGGAGAAATAAGGGAATAAGAATTTAAATACGGCTCTCCGACACTTAGAGGGCAGATGAGGAGTAACTAAGGAGGTTGAGAGCAAGCAGGTGTCATTCTAGAAATCAAGTGAAAAAAAAAATTCATATCAAAAAGGAAATGCTAATGAAGGTTGTCAAATACTACTGAGTAAGACAAGGACTGAGATTTGACTATTGCTAATAGGAATACAAGTTCATTTTTTTGCTTTGATGAGTGCTATTTCTGTACAGTGGTAAGAATTATCAGAGTAAATTTAAAAGTGGGTGGATAAAATGGATTAGGAGTGTGCAAAATAAGTAACTCTTCTGAGCACTCCCATAAAGGAAAGTGGAAAGATGAGGAATTAAATGGATCTTTTAGTGGGAATTATTTTATGTTTGATTGATGATGGGTATGATTCCACAGAGAGGAAAAATTTGATGAGTCTATAGTGAGAAGAGACAATTATTGGAATCATGTAATTGAGTGGGCAGGAAGTGATGGGTTGTAGCTACATGAAGGAAGAACCAGAAGGTTTGTCTTAGAATTTTGGGGAGATCATCCAGAATAACAGATTGAAGCCTGAGTGTGTGGGCAGGGAGCCTGATCAGTTGGCAGATAGGGCAGTGGAAATTATGGTGGTAGGAAACAAAATCATCAGCGCAAAATAAGACCTGGGGGAGAAATGGTGGAGTTTGAGGAGGGAGGGAAAGCTCTGTCACCTAACAGCAAGTGAGATGGAATAGACTAGCGAAATGAATTTGGATTTCTAGGAACGACCAAATGCCTGCTTGTTTGTGTCAGAAACAGCTATCTGTTCACCGAAATCCATGTTCTCCTCTTCTTCCAGGACACACAAACAGCACATCCAAAGCTCCCTTGCAATTGAGGGTGGCCTGATAACTGGAATGTAAGTGGAAGTGATGTGCTACACTTCCAGGTCTAGCCTCAGCACACCTTCCACGAGCACTCTTTCATTCTATTTTTCTCTCCAGCTAACCCCAGACCTATCTTAGAAGTCCACAGACTGAGGAGAGCAGAGCCTTTATGAATCTGGTACCCTAAATGAGTGCATGGAGAAAGGATTGCTATGTTGACCTTTCCACCTACATGGTACAGTTACTGACCAAGAAATCAACTTCTGTACTTGCATTGCTGTACTTTTTCAGTGGGAGGAAGGTGGAGTTCATATCCTAGAGCTGTTAGAGTTACTCCAACTAATTGGTCTTTATTGTGTTTCATTCTTGCCTTGTGTTTCCATGTTTTATTCACTTTTTTCTTAGTTTCTTATTTTCTTTAGAGTTTTTAATTGACACAATAATTTCTTTTTTAATTATACTTTAAGTTCTGGGATACATGTGCAGAACATGCAGGTTCGTTACATAGCTATACACATGCCATGGTGGCTTGCTGCACCCATCAACCCACCATCTACATTAGATATTTCTCCTAATGCTATCCCTCCTCTAGTCCCTACCACCAAAAGGTCTTGGTGTGTGATGTTTCCCTCCCTGTGTCCATGTGTTCTCATTGTTCAACTCTCACTTATGAGTGGGAACATGTGCTGTTTGGTTTTCTGTCCTTGTGTTAGTTGCTGAGAATGATGCTTTCAAGCTTCATCCATGTCCCTGCAAAGGACATGAACTCATCCTGTTTTATGGCTGCATAGTATTCCATGGTATATATGTGCCACATTTTCTTTATCCAGTCTATCATTGATGACACTTAATTTCTAAAACTCACAAGTTTATTAGAAGAAAAATAATAGAAAATATGTGCCATATGAATAAAAATAATGTAAAGAACACATTACACTATATTTTATATTATATATATTTATATTTTACATATTATGTATTATATTTATGTTTATGTATTAGTACATAGGGCTTCTATAACAAAGTACCAAAAACTGGGTGGTTTAAACCACAATGTATTGTTTCACAATTCTGGAGCTAGAAGTCTGAGATCAAGGTGTTAATAGTTTTGGTTCCTTCTGAGGGCTGCTGGGGAGAATCTGTGGAGTTCATTGGCTCATAGACAAATCATTCCAACCTCTGCCTTTATCTTCACATGGCGTTCTCCCTGTGGACCTGTCTTTTCCTTATATCATAAAGACACTAACCATGCTGGATTACAGCCCTAGCTAATGACCTAATCTTAATTAGATGACCTCTTTAAAGGGATGATGTTTAAATAAGCTCACCAAATGCGATACTAAATGTTAGTACTCTGACATATCTTCTTTTGGGAGACAAAATTCTACACTTAACAATACTCTACTGGGAGGTCCAATAGCAAAAGAGAGGGAGCACAGGCTCTTGAATATTAGAGAATTAGGTTGGAATCCCAGCCCTGCCACTTACTGTTCTGTGACTGAGTCCCAGTTATTTCAACTTTCTGAGCCACAGTTTCTTCTTCTGTAAAATGGAGATGGAGACACCCACCTCATCAGGTTTTTGTGAGAGTTAAATGAATTATTAGGCATTCAATAAATGGTAGTTATTAGTCAGTTATGATGTTAACATGTCAAATAAATAATTGCTTTGATTCAAATGTACCTTAACATACTCTATAGTTGCTATCGAAATAGTATAGTGCTAAGGAATAATCCTAAATCTGTCATTAAAAAAAATCCAAGTAGCCTAATCCATCCTAATTTAATAATTGATGTCATCATTTAAAATATAATCTTGACTGTGAGGCTCACAATCTCAATTCGTCCTTCATTAATCGACATCTGTACTTGGATGCTGGTCCTTAGCTCAGTTTTACTTGATACGAAATGATAGATATATCATGGGATTAACTACTTCAAAGTCATGTTCTTTCGTGATTTGTGTTGAAATGAGTCAGTTGTTTGCAGTTGAAAAGCTACTCACAGGACTGAAAAGCCCCCCCCAAAATTCAGAATTCTGAAAGTGGCTCTGCATCTGAGGAGCACACAACCAGTTCCCTTTTAGGTGTCACTTTGTCCTTGAAATTGAGAGCCAGTGGTTTTAACTATATAAATGGATGATTCTTTGATACTCAACCATTCTTTATTCAATCTCTTCACAGAATAGTAGCTCTAAAAGCACATTCCTTCTTCTCTTTTTTTTCCCTTTCTATTTTTTTTAACTTGTAAGGTTTATTAGTTTTCCCACCAGGATGAATGGAGCAAGAGACAGCTGCTGAACTAATAGCAGGAACATCTGGTTGTGTTATTAGTTCAGTTACTGCATATACCTGTGTCTGTTCACCTCTAAACCAACAAGTTTGATCCTTAGATACAGATGCTAAAACAGAAACAGAATCAATGGAAAAGCAAAAGAAATGACAGAAAAGAAATGAAGTCTCTTAACTTGGAAATGATTGTGGGTAAAGTAAGAGAAAATGGTGAATGAAGTTTATAAAGCAATTGTTTTAATATATCAAATGAATCAGGGTATGATTATCAAGAGAAGTGAACAGAGAAGTGCCCAAGCATTTAAAGGGAAACGGGTATATCTCCAGACACGTTACACTGCCTTTTATCCATGTGGATTAACACACCGGCATACTATATAGCCCCTGGCAGCATTTTTCCACTTATATTTTTCACCTGTCACTATACAATTTGTTTCCGACTTAGCTTTTGGAATTAACTTAAAATGGATTCTGGGGCTTCCAGTAAGGGACAAAAGAGAAAAACAGCTGACATGAAAGTCACCACAAATCATTCACAGCTATAATGACACTGCCCATGTCCCATTTTCTATTTACCAAGCTGAGTGCTAAATACATCCACGTCCACTCTACACATTTTCTTTAGAAGGGCTATAAAATGCTTGTTGAGCTATTAGCACTCACTATAACCAGGTTTTCATTACGGAGAATAGATACAGTACCTGGAGATGTCAGTCATAAAACTCCATTCAGAGCACAAACAGTGCTTAAAAGAGGCAGAAGGACGGCAAAAAAGAGAAGATGCTGTATGGCCATTAGGCTGGGGTGGGAGGGGGAGAAGCAGAAAGGAACTGAAGCAGAAAATTAAATGGTCTGATACTGACTTTGAATAATAGCTCTGGGTGACCCTGAATCTTACTACTGGAAGTGTGGGCATATTAAAATTCTCCAGTTGTGATCAATTTCCCGTGTGCTAGATATTTCCCCCTTCTACATGCGCTGTTAGGTGAGTAGGAAGAAGTCAGTTGTTTAGAAAACTCTTGCAGGCTCTGCTTCCATTTTATATCCTTTGTAAAATCTGGCGATTTCCTCTCCTTTCATTAACTCCTCCAGTAACATTGGTCTTCGTGTGGGTCCTTCACTCACCAGAATCTAATTATTGCCATCTACTTTTGTTCAGCTGCCCAGGCCTAGCAGTCAGAGATCACCACAAGGGAAATCAGGGCTGTGGAGGTATTTGTTAGCAATGCCAGATACATCTCCACCGGGAGGTTATTTTCCCCCATTTTGATCAACTCTTCTTTTGTTTTAAAACCGTCACCCTTTTTCGTCTTCAATTATTTTCCCCTATAATTCACCACAAAATGAGCCTCTTCCAGAATGGTTGAAGCTTGGCGTTTAGGCTTTGATGCCTTATACTTAATTCTAATGTTGGTATTAAGATAAGAACAGTCTATGGCATCTCTGTCTCTTCCAAGCTTGTACATGTAGTCAAGGCTCAGCCATTCTTTTTCTACTTAGAGTATGATTTTTCCTAAAAAATGCATTTCTTTAAGATAATATATAAAGAAATAATTCAAGATATCCCTAAGGAGAAAAGATGTACCCTTTATATAAAAGTAGAGGGAGAAAGACCCTGAGTTGGATTTTTGCTTTTTAGTTTCTTGGGCGATAGAGCCCAGCACTGTACTGTTAACATCTTTCCCGAGTTATATCTGATAAACTAAAGCATGAAAACTGGAAGTCTAACATTTCTGAATGTCTGAAATGTAGGTGGAACACTGAAGCTGGAACAATCAGCTTTAAACAATATTTTAGTAATGTTTTAATATTCATCCTTCTTGGATTATGCAGAATGAAAACAATATATTGTCCATATTGAGAATAATATATAAATCAAAAAGGCTAGACAAGTTACTACATTATAATAGCCAAAAAATACAGTGACTTTTTTTTCTTTTTAACTCTCAAGGAGACTAACAGATGTTCTTACATTTCTGCTTTCTTCTCTCCACTGGGTCTGGAACCACTTCTTTTCCTCAAAGATGAAGTTTAGGCCATGGGAATAGTGATCAAGTTCCCAGAGCCCCTCTGTGGAGGGTGGCTGGTTCTTTTGTCACTGAATGGGCTAAATTAGTACCCACTATGTTAGCTTCCTATTGCTGCTGTAACAAACTGTTGCAAACCCTTATTGACTTAACACAACTTTATTATTTTTCAGTTCTGGAGATTAACAGACCAGCTTGGCTCTCACTGAGCTAGAATCAAAGTGTCATCAGGGCTACATTCTTTCCTGGAAGTTCTAGGGGAGAATCTGTTTCCTTGCCCTTTCCAGCTTCTAGAAGCTTCCCACATTTCGTGGCTCCTGAATCCCTTTAATCTTCAAAGCCAGCAATGGCCAATCAAGTCTTGCCCTGCTTCTGACACTGCTGCCTCCCTCCTTCCCTTTTAAAATGATTGTAATTTCATCTTGCACTCCCAAATGATCTGATATAATCTCTGATTAGCAACCTAATTCCAGCTGTAACCTTAATTCTCTTGTGCCATGTAACATATTTATGGGTTGCAGAGATTAGGATGTAAACATGTCATGGCATTGTTTGGCCACTACACATCCCCTCATAGAGGCTAGAATTAAAATAGAAATGAGATCAACTTTTGAGTCATTCTGGAAATTTTCGGTTACATGAAACTGAGAACTATATTATTTGAAGTTAACTGTTATTCAAAAATTATATTAAGTGTAATTTAAATGTATAAGTAACTTCACCTTTGGTTTATGTAATGCTGTGTCATGATTTTGGAGTTGAGACTCAGTAGGATGTAAGGAGAGGAATATGACTTTGAGATCCAGAAGGCCAGTATTCACATTCCAACTTCACAATTCACTGAGCTTTCGCTTCCTAATTGTTACAATGGAAACAAAGATGTCTACTTTGAGGGATGTGGAGAGGACGAAATTATGCACACAAATAAAATGTCACATAGTTTGTATTAATAGTGATAGCCTATGTACCTCTTATGAGAAGTGTAAGACACATGGTGGGTGTTTGGTAAATGTCGTCACTCCCTTTGATGTTCAGTGTGTAAAAAGTGGCACTTAAGCATCACCACATTCTAGAGACCAAATCTAATCTGAGACTCTAGACACCACAAAACACAAGACTCAATCCTGGCACCATTTCCAGCCTTTGGTGTCAGTTGGTCCTGATGAGATTATCATGGAGCTCAGGTTTTGCATGTGTGGCAAAGTTGAAATTTGTCCCAAATTGTGTGACATCTGGTTCACTCCCCATCAGTGATTTCAGTCAGGTAGCAAAACTGATTTTCAGCCAGACCTTCAAAACTGATAACTTAGTACTTCTAAATTCTCTTTCCCTTATCTTTTTTTATAACCCCACTGTTAAATACAGCATGAGGAGTTATTATCTTGATTGGGCTATGTAGGAGAAATGTACTTATAATGTTGCATAATTCAAATAAATAAAGATAGATATATAATAATGCATGGAATGCATAATCTGATATGTTATACGTTATTTAACCCAATATCTTAGATATATAAATAGTACATTAGACCTGAGATGATAATAAGCTATCATATTCTGCTATAAATAATTTCATACTATGACTGGTATGACTGGTATGACATATGTCCACATTCTAATACTTGGAACCTGTAAATGGCAAAAGGGGGTTAGAATTGCAGATACAATTAAGGTTGCTAATCTTCTGACCTTGAGATACCTTGAGATAGGGAAATTATTGTGTATTACTTGGGTGAGTCCAATCTAATCACATGGCTATTTAAAAGTGGTAAAAGAAGAGATAGAAGAGAACCAAAGGGATGGTAATGTGAGAGGGACTGGACCCACGGTTGCTGACTTTGAAAATAAAAATTATATGATCTCAGGAATGCAGGTAGCCCCTAGAAACTGGGGAAGGACAAGAAAACAGATTCCCCCCAAGAATCTCCAGAAAGGAACACAGCCTGGCCATCACCTTGATCTTAGTCCAGTGAGATCCTTGTTGGACTTGTAGGCACGAAGCTGTAAAATTGGTGTTGCTTTAAGCCACTAAATTTGTGATCATTTGTTATAGCAGTTCTAAAAGGCTAATGTACAAACTTTATATCTTAATTACATGGTAATTTATAGATTAAGTAGCTTAATCAAATTATTACATGATAGTAACTTTAAAAATATATTTTGGTAGTGTCACATTAAATACTATTCCATTATTATTTTAATTAATACATTTCTTCCAAAATTATATGCTTTATAGATAAGGTTTTCATAAAATCATATATATCTCTAGACTTTTATAATAGGTTGAGGTAAGATAGAAAACTTTAAAGGAGATTTTGAATAAAATGTATTAAAGTGTCGGGCATTGACATTACACAATTGTATGCAAAGAACATTATTTCAGATCCCTGTGACAAATTAAAAATGACAATCACATTTGACCAGGACAAATGAAATTCATGTTTTTCAGATGGGAGGAAAAAAAATCAATTTACCTTTAAAAGCCATTTACTGCCTCTATCACACCTACCTTCTAGATTATTAAAATTTAAAAGTTCTAAAACTAAGATTTCATGAAAACCCAAGATACTGTCTCAAATATGCTCACTCAAATATGTATCAATATGAGGTAGGAAGATAGTGTTTTCTGGTGATATCATCTAATTAATCATACTGTAATCTCTGCCAAGTACATGCCAAGTATTTTAGAAAATTAAACATATCCCTTTTCCCCATCCAAAAGGGAAACTGAGGCAGGTTCAAGACCGTGTATATTATTCCAGATCATTGAAGAGGGCTGGGTAGAATGGGGAGTGGGCCTGTGTCTGTGACCTCTAGGGCTCGGATTTTCTGCTTTGTGTAACTGCAGTGTCTTTTCTGTGAAATGCCTTCTTTCTCCAAGCTCTCATATAATAGTCACACTTTTGTCCATTCCCTTTTACTTTCCACTTCAAAAAAGACAAATAAGGACATGGAGGGAAGGTAAATGAGAAATACTTCAAAGTCAGTTTTCTGCTTGACATGGCCTAAACTTACCTCTCTGCTCCTGAGAGAAACTTGCTGGAAGACTGAGGTTTGACTTGAACACTTAAGAATGTTCCCAAAGTGTGCTTTGTAGCAATGCCCCTGAAGAAAATGAACTCTTACTCCATGAGCTGCTGTGAAGCAAAGCAATGCACACAGAGAGGCATCATTCATCTTCTTCTGGCTCCGGGGGCTTCTCCCACCAGCCTGTTTGACATATAAAATTTCTACCTCACTTGGTGGTAAAGCTGCCTGCTGCTTCCTCTGTAAGGGAAAAGTGGCTAGAATTCTATAAAGTTAAAGAAGTTGTTACTTCCATAAAAGAAAAGTACAGAAAATTGAGTGGGCAAAGTAGGAAGAGGAGGGACAAACTAAACTTGGAATGAATGAAAGATGAAAAAGTAACTGAAATCTTACCATGAACAGAATTATTCAAAGACTTCTTTAAAAATGTTTAAAGATTGAGTTACCCCATAACAACCAAGTT
This sequence comes from Symphalangus syndactylus, assembly GCF_028878055.3. Taxonomy (NCBI): domain Eukaryota; kingdom Metazoa; phylum Chordata; class Mammalia; order Primates; family Hylobatidae; genus Symphalangus; species Symphalangus syndactylus. Next base: position 69,053,110 of record NC_072424.2, read on the forward strand.
TCTACAAAAAAGCTTGGATGACACTTTCTACCTGTACGTAGGCAGAGATTATAGATTATTATCCTGACTGCTTGGGGTGCTCTTTCTGCAGGTCTAAACATGTATGCTGGGTACAGTTATTTTTATCATTATGGTCACTGAGTACAGGTACAAGTGAAAGGCATTTACTGCTTTTAAACAGTGAATGCATCATTAAAAATCCCTCCTCCACAGCCTCTTTAAATCTGCAAAGTCCTTTTACTTCTCTGACCACGACCTGTGAAGTGGAACTGTTTACATGATTGTGGAGGAATGCTAATTTACATCATTATTGCTTGTGTCCATTTCCTGGACCTGTCCGCTAAAAGCTGTTCTTTCCTCTTTACTTCTCTGAATATGGGTTTTCTTATGAGTAAAAATGTTGGTTATAATTGGCTGGGTTCCTGATGAGGATTAAATGAGATGGTATATAGAAAAATGCCTAGCATACTCCCAAAACTTAGATGCTCTTTAAATATTAGTTTCATTCGCTTTTTACCTTTCTGCCTTGCTGACACTTTCCTTCTCTTTTATAATTATCTTGTCCTTCTTTGTCAGTTCTTCTTAGTTTCTTTCTTCCCCGTTTGTAACTAGTAACTTGATTTCTGAAGGTCCTGACAAGCTTAAACTGATAGGATTACTGTGTGACACCCTAAAGAACTGTCCTATTTATGGATGGCTCACTTGTGAATACTGACATAACAGGCTTCATCGTAGTTCTAAATGTAGGTTACCACAGATATCACCATAGCGTTTGATTGTCTCTCTTGATTTGTGTGCAATTGCCTGAAATAGAGAAGCAACAATATAGAACCAGAAAGTTCTATTGCTACGTCTCTGAAAGCTCTTGATGGTAGTGAATGGCTGGGCATGTAGTAGTGTCAACATGTTTTAAGTCCTAGTGATGACAAATGCTCTCTCAGAAGTGTCATATGAGGACCCACTCAGTTTTCAAATTCAATGACAAATATTTATTGCATGTGTAATGTGTGTTAAAAATCGGCGACAGGATGGTGAGTAAAAGAGACACGCTCTTCATCTTAAAATTTAGATAAACTGTAAGAGTTTGTATAAAAGATGTTTTTATATATATATATATACACGTGTGTTTTGTGCTTTTTATTTTTTTATATTATAAAAAACACATGCATTTGCCCTTTAACCATTTTAAAGTACACATTAATTGCCATTAAGTGCATTCCATTATTGTGCTACCATCACCATGATCCAACCACATAACTTTTATCATCTTGCATAACTGAAACTCTGCATTCATGAAACAATAACTCTCCATTATTCCTCCCCCTTCACAAATGGTAGCCACCATAACACTTTCCATGAATGTGACCACTCTAGGTAGATTATATAAGTAAAATCATACAGCATTTGTCGTTTTGTGACTGGCTTACTTCACTTAGCATGATATTCTCAAGATTCATTAGTATCATAGCATATTTTGGAATTTCTTTCCTTTTTAAGGCTAAATAATATTCCCTTGTATGCATATACTCCATTTTGTTTATCTGTCCATCTGTTGATAAATTGAGTTACTCCCACTTTCAGTTATTGTGAATAATGCTGTATGAACATGGGTATACAAACATCTGTTTGAGATTCTGCTTTCAAATTTTGAATATATACCCCAAAGTGAAATTGTTGGGTCATATCATAATTCTATTTTTAATTTTTTGAGGAACTGCCATACTCTTTTCCATAATGGCCACACCATTTTACATTTCCACCTGTAGTGCACAAGTGTTCCAATTTCTTCATATCCTCGCCAATATTTGTTATTTTCTGTATTTTTTTAAATTGCCATCCTAGTGAGTGTGAAATATTATCTCAGTGTGACATGCCATTTTGATTTGCACTTTCCTAATAATTAGTGATATTGAGCATGTTTTCCATGTGCTTATTGGCCATTCGTATATCTTCTTTGGAGGAATGTCTTCTCAAGTCCTTTGCTCATTTTTAAAATAGGGTTGTTTGTTTTTTATTTTTGTTGAGTTGTGATGTTGATATATTTTTAAAGTTAAAAGAATAGCATATGATTATTAGCTCATTATAAAAGTGACTTTTATCTGCTGTTCAAATGTTCTAATAATTTAAAAAATATTGTATTACAGATACCACTTAAATATTTTATTGTTATTATTTTTGATGATGTAATTTCAATAGTTAAGTGAAAATTAGGTCATGGGTAAGATGTGCCTCATATTATGTTATATGGTCACTGAGGCTAGGCTTTTCCAGAAGGTCTTCTGAGCCAGTACATTTTTTCACTCTCAGCTTTTTGTGAAGAAAGAAGTCCTTTGGGGGTAGACTCTCACATGCTTATTCATTTCATTACTGGGAAAGTAAAGTTCTAAGGTGTTTTTAATGTGGGTTTTATTTTAAATTTCTATTTATTGGAAGATTTTAAAAGGTGCTAAAGAATAAATTGCAGACACAAGATCCTTTAGGGCATAGGGCCACTTGTTAATGAACTGTGTTTAGATATCAGTCAACATTATTTTAATCTTCTATTTTATATGTCAACAGAAACTAAACCAAGTTTTCAATATATCCCTGAGCATACTTCAGGCATGTAGATGACTTATATATTTTGAGACATAGTTCTACTTTATATAAATATACTTGATACTATTTTCTTGCTCACAGTAGAATAAAATCTTAATAATTTGGTGAGTCTCTGCAATTTTACTATCCATTTCTTTCTGGTTGTATGTGACATTTAGTAAGCACTAAACTCTAAAAGACTCAGGCAATTCAGTTTGAATAACCACTTAGAGGTACATATGCTTACTCAAAATAACTGAGCTACTTGATTCTGCAAAAAGAATTTGAACAATCCCCAAAGAACAGATTTTTATGAAATTGGAGGTTGCAAACTGACTTTCGTTTATATACCTGGATATTTTTTCCCAGAAAATTATATTCACCTGCATGTTTTTTTATATAAATATTTTCTATTTTCTATTTTTAAGAAATGGTTAGAAACTTCTTTAGGTAATTTAAGTGCTAGCTTTCCTGGATTCTGAGGGTTTACCTTTGTAGATTCTACTCCATCATAAGCTTGAAGCTTTGTCTAAAATTCTCCTCTATACTCATACATATATAGTTAAATTAATCTGAATATTTTATACTAAGTATTGAATACATATGCATAATATGTAATAATATAATAATTCATTATATTATAATTAATGTACAATAAGATACCAACTATAATTGTATATAATGATCAGGTAACATACATTTTATATACATTTAAAAATATTTGTTGGATGTGTGGTATGCTGAGCACTGTGTTAGGTGCAGCATAGGCTCTGGTCAACAAGACATAAGTGGTCCCTGTCCTTATGGAGATTGCAGTGTAGTGGAGGAAAAAGGCCATAAATGAATGAAAAAGTAAGCAAGCAAAGCCCCATACAAATATACATATTTTTTAAAAAATTGGCTGGGCGCGGTGGTGCATGCCCATAATCCCAGCACTTTGGGAGGCCGAGGCGGGCAGATCACGAGGTCAGGAGTTTGAGACCAGCCTGGCCAACATGGTGAAACCCCGTCTCTACTAAAAAAAAAGCCAAAAATTAGCTGGGCATGGTGGCAGGCATGTGTAATCCCAGCTACTTTGGAAGCTGAGGCAGGAGAATCGTTTGAACCTGGGAGGTGGGGGTTGCAGTTAGCCTAGATCGCACCACTGCACTGCAGCCTGGGCAACAGGGCGAGACTCTGTCTCAAAAAATATATATATATATTATTTCCATAGGTTTTTGGGGAACAGGTGGTATTTGGTTACATCAGTAAGTGCTTTAGTGGTGACTTGTGAAATTTTGGTGCAACCATCACCAAAGCAGTAAACACTGAACCCAATTTGTAGTCTTTTATCCCTCACCCACCTCCCACCCTTTCCCCTGAGTCCCCAACGTCCATTGTGTCATTCTTATGCCTTTACATCCTCACAGCTTAGCTCCCACTTATGAGTGAGAGCAGAGAATGTTTGGTTTTCCATTCCTGAGTTACTTTACTAAGAATAGTAGTCTCCAGTCCCATCCAGGTTGCTGCAAATGGCATTAATTTGTTCCTTTTCATGGCTGAGTAGTATTCTATCATATATATGTATGAAATGTATGTCATATATATTCATATATCTCACTTATTCCATCATATATCTGTATGGATATATATATATATATATATATATGGATATATATAAATTTCTTTATCCACTCATTGATTGATGGGCATTTGGGCTGGTTCCATATTTTTGCAATAGCAAATTGTGCTTTTATAAACATGCATGTGCAAATATCTTCTTTGTATAATGACTTATTATCCTCTGAGTAGATATCCAGTAGTGGGATTGCTGAATCAAATGTTAGTTCTACTTTTAGTTCTTTAAGGAATCTCCACACTGTTTTCCATAGTGGTTGTACTAGTTTACATTTCCACCAGCAGTGTAGAATGTTTGCTTTTCACCGCATCCACACCAATATCTACTTTTAAAAATTTTTTGATTATGGCAATTCTTGCAGGAGTGAGGTGGTATCCGTTGTGGTTTTGATTTGTATTTCCCTGATAATTAGTGATGTTGATCATTTTTTCATATGTTTGTTGGCCATTTGTATATCTTCTTTAGAGAATTGTCTATTCATGTCCTTAGCCTAGTTTTTGATGGGATTATTAGTATTTTCCTTGCTAAGTTGTATGAGTTTCTTGTAGATTCTAGATATTAGTCCTTTATCGGATGTATAGATTGTGAAGATTTTCTCCCACTCTGTGGGTTGTCTGTTTACTCTGTTGTCTGTTTCTTTTGCTGTGCAGAAGCTCTTTTGTTTAATTAAATCCTATCTATTTATCTTTGTTTTTGTTGCATTTGCTTTTGGGTACTTGATCATGAAGTCTTTGCCCAAGCCAATATCCAGAAGGGTTTTTCTGATGTTATCTTGTAGAATTTTTATGTTTTCAGGTCCTAGATGTAAGTCCTTGATCCATCTTGAGTTTATTTTTATATAAGGTGAGAGATGAGGATCCGGTTTCATTCTCCTACACGTAGCTTCTTATAGCAGAGCTACTGATACATGTACATTAATTTTGTATCCTGAAACTTTACTGAATTCATTTATCAGTTCTAGGAGCTTTTTGGAGGAGTCTTCAGGATTTTCTAAGTATATGATCATATCAGAAAACAGCAAGTTTGACATCTTCTTTACCAATTTGGATACCCTTATTTCTTTCTCTTGTCTGATTGCTCTGGCTAGGACTTCCAGTACTATGCTGAACAGAAGTGGTAAGAGTGGGCGTCCTTGCCTTGTTCCAGTTCTCAGAGGGAATGCTTTCAACTGTTCCCCATTCAGTATTATGTTGGCTGTGGGTTTGTCATAGATGACTTTTATTACATTGAGGTATGTTCCTTGTTTGCTGGTTTTACTGCGGGTTTTAATCACAAAGCAATGCTGGATATTGTCAAATGCATTTTCTGCATCTATTGAGATGATAATGTGTTTTTTGTTTTTAATTCTCTTTATATGTATATCACATTTATTGACTTGCATATGTTAAATCATCCCTGCATCCCTGGTATGAAACCCAGTTGATCATGGTGGATTATCTTTTTGATACGTTGTTGGATTCAGTTAGCTAGTATTTTGTTAAAGATTTTTGCATCTATGTTCATCAAGGATATTTGTGCGTAGTTTTCTTTTTTGTTATGTGTTTTCCTGGTTTGGGTATTAGAGTGATACTGCCTTCATAGAATGATTTAGGGAGGATTCCCTGTTTCTCTATCTGTGGAATTGTGTCAACAGGGTTGGTACCAATTTTTCTTTGAATGTCTGATAGAATTCAGCTGTGTATCTAACTAGTTCTGGACTTTTTCTTTTTGTAAGTTTTTAATTACTATTTCAATTTCACTTCTTGTTATTGGTCTATTCAGGATTTCTAATTCTTCTTGATTTAAGCTAGAAGGGTTGTATATTTCCAGGAATTAATCTATCTCTGCTAGGTTTTCTAGTTTACGAGTGTAAAGGTGTTCATAGTAGCCATAGTAGCCTTGAATTACGTTTTGTAGGGATTCTGTGGTATCAGTTGTAATATCTCCCATTTCATTTCTAGTTGAGATTATTTGGCTCTTCTGTCTTCTTTTCTTGGTTAATCTTGCTGATGGTCTATCAAATTTTTTTATCTTTTTTAAAAAATAGCTTTTTGTTTCATTTATCTTTTGTAATTTTTTGTTTCAATTTCATTTAGTTCTGCTCTGATCTTGGTTATTTCTTTTCTTCTGCTGGGTTTGGGTTTGGTTTGTTCTTGTTTCTTTAGTTCCTTGAGGTATGACCTCAAATTGTCTTTTTGTGCTTTTTCAGACTTTTTGATGTAGGCATTTAAAGCTGTGAACTTTCCTCTTAGCACCGCCTTTGCTGTATCCCAGAGGTTTTGATAGGTTGGGTCACTATTATAACTCAGTTCAAAGAATTTTTTAATTTCCATCTTGATTTCATTGTTGACCCAGTGATCATTCAGGAGCAGGTTATATAATTTCCATGTATTTGCATGGTTTTGAAGGTTCCTTTTGGAGTTGATTTCCGATTTCGCTTCACTGTGGTCTGAGAGAGTACTTGATATAATTTCCATTTTCTTAAATTTATTGAGACTTGTTTTGTGGCCTATCATATGTTCTATCTTTTGGAGAGTTCAGTGCACTGATGAATAGAGTGTGTATTCTGCGGTTGCTGGGTAGAATGTTCTGACGACATCTGTTAAGTCCATTTGTTCTAGGGTGTAGTTTAAATCCACTGTTTTTTTGTTGACTTTCTGTCTTGATGACCTGTCTAGTGCTGTCAGTGGAGTATTGAAGTCCCTCACTATTATTGTATTGCTGTCTAACTCATTTCTTAGGTCTAGTAGTAACTGTTTTATAAATTTGGGAGCTCCAGTATTAGGTCCATATATATTTAGAATTGTGATATTTTCCTGTTGGACAAGGCCTTTTATCATTATATAATATCCCTCTTTGTCTTTTTTAACTGCTGTTGCTTTAAAGTTTGTTTTGTTTAATATAAGAATAGCTACTCCTGCTAACTTTTGCTGTCCATTTGCGTGGAATGTCCTTTTCCACCTCTTTACCCTAAGTTTATGTGAGTCCTTAAGTGTTAGATGAATCTCTCAAAGGCAGCATACACTTGGTTGGTGAATTCTTATCCATTCTGCAATTCTGTATATTTGAAGTGGAACATTTAGGCTATTTACATTCAACATTAGTATTGAGATGTGATATACTATTCCATTCATTATGCTATTTGTTTCCTGAGTACCTTGGTTTTTATTTATTTGTTGTATTCTTGTTTTATAGGTCCTGTGAGATTCATACTTTAAAGAGGTTCTGTTTTGATGTGTTTCCAGGATTTGTTTCAAGATCTAGAGCTCCTTTTAGCAGTTCTTGTAGTTCTGGCTTGGCAGTGGCAAATTCTCTCAGTATTTGTCTGAAAAAGGCTGTAGTTTTCTTTCATTCATGAAGCTTAGTTTTGCTGGATACAAAATTCTTGGCTGATAAGTGTTTTGTTTAAAGAGGCTGAAGATTGAGCCCCAATCCCTTCTAGGTTTCCCTTTATAGGTTGCCTGGTATTTTTGCCTTGCAGCTCTTAAGATTCTTTCCTTTATCTTGACTTTAGATAACCTGATGACTATGTGCCTAGGTGATTATCTTTTTGCAATGAATTTCTCAGGTGTTTTTTGAGCTTCTTGTATTTGGATGTCTATATCTCTAGCAAGGCCAGGAAAGTTTTCCTCAATTATTCCCCTAAATATGTTTTCCAAACTTTTAGATATCTCTTCTTTCCTGGGAATACCAGTTATTCTTAGGTTTGGTCGTTTAACATAATTCCAAACTTCTTGGAAGTTTTGTTCATTTTTTAAAATTCTTTTGTCTTTGTCTTTGTCTTTGTTGGAGTGGGTTATTTCAAAAACCTTGTCTTTGAGTTCTGAAATTCTTTCTTCTGTTTGTTTGATTCTATTGCTGAGAATTTCCACTACATTTTGCATTTCTCTAAGTGTGTCCTTTATTTCCTGAAGTTGTGATTGTCTTTTATTTATGCTATTTATTTCACTGAAAATTTTTTCATTGACATCCTGTATCACTTTTGTGATTTCATTAAGCTGGATTTCACCTTTTTTCTGGTACCTCCTTGATTAGCTTAATAATTGACTTTCTGAATTCTTTTTCTGGCAATTCAAGAATTTCTCCTTGGTTTGGATCCACTGCTGGTGAGCTAGTGTGATTTTCAGGGGTGTTAAAGAAACTTGCTTTGTCATATTACCAGAATTGTTTTTCTGGTTCCTTCTCATTTGGGTAGACTCTATTAGAGGAAGAATCTGGGGCTCAAGTCTGCTGTTGATTCCTTTGTCCCATGGGGTGTTCCATTGATGTAGTACTCTCTCCCTTTTCCTAGGGATATGGCTTCTTGAGAGCCAAACTGTACTGATCGTTATTTCTCTTCTGGATCTAGCCACACAACAGGGCTACCAGGCTCTAGGCTAGTACTGGTGGGTGTCTACACAGAGTCCTGTGATGTAAATTGTCTTCAGGTCTCTCAGCTATGGATACCAGCACCTGCTCTGCTGAAGGTGGCAGGGGATGAAATGGACTCTGTAAGGGTCCTTAGTTGTAGTTGTTTAATGCACTAATTTTGTGCTGATTGGCCTTCTGCCAGGAGGTAGTGCTTTCAAGAGAGCATCAACTGTGGTACTATAGGGGAAGTTCAGGTGGTAGGTGGGGCCCTAGAACTACCAAGAGAATATGACCTTTGTTTTCAGATACCAGGGTGAGTAGGGAAGGACTATCAGGTGGGGGCAGGGTTTGGTGTGTCTGAGCCCAGATTCTCCTTGGGCTTGCTGCAGCTGCTGTGGGAGATGGGAGTATAGTTCCTAGGTCTATGAAGTTATGTTTTCAGGAGGGCCACAGCTGCCTCTTCTGTTTCATGCAAGTTGTCAGGGAAGTGGGGGAAAGCCAGCAGTTACAGGCCTCAGCCAGCACCTGTGCAACCCAAAAGGCTGCTCTCATTTCCACCCTGCCGCCCAACAACAATAGCACCAAGATTGTTTCCAAGCAGTGGGCCAGCAGGGTGGAGAACTTGACCCAGGCTACCAGCCTCCAAGTTGAGGAAGCAAACAGTGCTTTTGCACCTTCTCACTTGTCAAATCTGCACACTAGATTCATCCCCTCCCCCAAGTTCTGGCCAGGAAACTTCATGTTTGGTTGGAATTGTTACATAGTTCATCTGGAGGTTTCCTTCTTCCTGTGGTCTTTTCCCAGTTCCTCTGGCAGCCCTCCCCAAGGACCCCTGTGAGACAAGGCAGAAATGGCTTCCCTGGGGACCCAGAGGGCACACAGGGCTTTTTCTGCTGCTTCCTCTACCCTTGTACTTTGCTCAGCACTCTAAATTGTCTCAGTTCCAGGTAAAGTCAAATCTTTCTGTGATCTGGTCCTTCAGATTCCCCAGTGAGGGTGTGTGTTCAGGGGAGGACAATCCCCCTTTCCCACTTTCACAGTTTGGGCACTCAAGTATTTGGGCTGTCTCCTGGGTCCTGCAGGAGCAATCCACTTCCTTCAAAGGGTCTTTGGATTATCTCGGCTTTCCTGTTATACTCCTGCAGTAGTACTTGGAGCAAAAGTTTATGACGTGAGTCCCCACACACTGCTCTGTCCATCCGAATGGGAGCTGCAATATGGTCCTGCCTCCCTATTTGCCATTTTAAAAATACAGATGATTAGGCCGGGCGCAGTGGCTCACGCTTGTAATCCCAGCACTTTGGGAGGCCGAGGCGGGTGGATCATGAGGTCAGGAGATCGAGACCACGGTGAAACCCCGTCTCTACTAAAAATACAAAAAAAAAATTAGCCTGGCGTGGTGGCGGGCGCCTGTAGTCCCAGCTACTTGGAGAGGCTGAGGCAGGAGAATGGCAGGAACCTGGGAGGCGGAGCTTGCAGTGAGCCGAGATTGCACCACTGCACTCCAGCCTGGGCGACAGAGCGAGACTTCGTCTCAAAAAAAAAAAAAAAAAAAAAAAAAAAATACAGATGATTTTTGACTTTTGATGATGTTACATCCTGATAAACTCACCGTAAGTCAAAAAGTTGTAAGTCAAACCACTGTACGTCAGAGACCATCTGTATATTTTGGTAAATGTCATAAAGAAACAATATACATTTATGGAGAATAATGTTACCAGAGAGAAAAGATGGTCAAAAAGGGCTTCCCTGGCTTTTGACTGAGATGTGAAGAATGAGATGAGGTGAAATGCAAAGGAACAAGTCACAAGAAGTCTCTCTCTATTTCTGTGGGGTGTGTGTGTGTGTGTGTGTGTTTGGAGTAGATGATCAGGTAGTTGGGCTTACTGTATTAGAGAAAAGACAAAGCATCAAGAGAGAGTCTAAGGTAGGAAATAGCCCAAGATAAGCCAAACACAGAAGGAGACTGTGGAAGGAAAATTACAAAAGGGGAGATTGAAACATGCGCATGAAAAGTTGAGACAAGACTATGTAGACCATGGTTATAATTTCGCATTTTATCTGATGTTCAATAAGAGACCACTGAGGAATTTTAAGCAATGCAAGGGAAAAATATGATGTAATTTTTAAAAAGAAATTATTTCAACTTGTATTTGCCAAGTAGATTGGGGTAGAAGTAGAAATTGGAGACCAATATGGAGGCTAGTTTTGTGGCACAGCCTAGGGGTTGAAGTGGAACTAGAGGGAAGTACAAGTATCCCTATTGTTCCATCTTCTTCTTTTCTGGGTGAATTACAGTTTTCCAGTGTTCCTTTCAAACCTGGGTACAATGAGTTCACTTTTATTTAGGATAGAGGTAGAAGCCACAGAGAATGCCATTCCCTTCCTAACACTGAGTAAAAAGCTAGGTAATGTTTAAAATAATCACTTCTTTGAGTAACTATAGAGTTGAAGCTGAAAGAATACTAGATGAACCAAATTCTGTAAGTTCCTTGAAGAAGAGTAGGATGCATAGACTCTAGCCTATGGCAGACCAAGGAGGAAGAGGTGACAGTTATATACATGTGAAAATCAGAGCAAACAATTAAAATTCTGAATAATAGTCAAAGGCTGAGTCTGGGAAATTTCAGCAGCTAGAGACAAACTATATTTGTCAAGTAGAAATGTTAGAAATAAAAACTGTGCTGTCAGAGATGAAGAAGTCCTTCAATGGGCTTATCAGCAGACTGAACACAGAAGAGGGGAAACATCAGTAAACTTAAATACATTGATAGAAAGTATCCAAAGTGAAACAAAAGGGGGGGAAAAGCATAAGAGAAAGCATCCAAAAGGTGTTGGAAAATACACAGTGATCTCACATAAAAGAAAGTGGAATCACCGAAGGAGAAAAGAGAGAAATTAAGGCAGTAGAAATATTAGAATATAGCCAGCAATTCACTAAAATTAATGCAAGATAATTAATCACAGAATCAAGAAGCTTAGAAAAGAATGTACCTGGGCATATCGTCATCAGAATTCTTATTATGGGCTGAATTATATCCTCCACAAAATGTATATGTTGAAGTCCTAACTCTAGTACCTCAGAATACAACTGTATCCTTGGAAGTAGGGTCTTTAGACATAGTTAAATTAAGGTATGGTGATTAGAGTGGGCACTAATTCAATATGATTGGTCTCCTTATAATGAAAAGAAATTGATACAGAGGTACAGAAGGAAGATGATGTGAAGACACAGAGGAAGATGGCCATTTGCAAGGAAGGAGTAAGGCCTAGAACAGATCTTTCCATTCAGGCCTTCAGAGGAGCCAACTCTACTGACACCTTGATCTCATACTTCTAGCTTCCAGGACTGTAAGCTAACAAATTTTTGTAGTTTAAGCTTCCTAGTCTGTGATATACTTTGTGGTGGCAACCCTAGAAAACTAATACAGTGCTGAAAACTAAAGATAAAGAGATAATTCTGAAGGTAGCCAGCTGAAAAAGGTATGTCAAATAAAAGAAACCCAAAAACTGAGAGCAGATTTCTCATCACAGTCTTTACATGGCAGACAACAGTGGTGCAATATCTTTAAGGTAATATAACAAACAAACAAAAAAACTATTTTCTCAGAATTCTATGTTCAGCAAAAATATATTTCAAAAGTGAAGGCAAAATAAAAAACATTTTAAGACAAACAAAAACTGAGAGAATTCATCATTAGCACGCATGTACTACAAGGTATTTTAAAAGAAATTATTCAGGTAGAGGAAATGTACAGAAAAATTTTAGATCTATACAAATAAAAAGCACCTAGAATGATAAAAGTACATCTAAATATAAAATATTTTTTAATTTTTAAAATTGCTTTAGAAGATAATTGGCTGGCTAAACTAAAAATAGCAGGATTTAAACACATATAGAATTAAAATGTATAAACACAAAAGATGAAAGGATTAAGATGAAAAGACACCATTGAGTTCTTGTTTAAAGTAATGTAATATTATTTGAAGATCAACTAAGGTAAGTTAGGGAAGATCCAAATTATCAATATCAGGAATAAATGAGAGGGCATCACTATAGATCCTACAGATATTAAAATGATAAGAAATATTATTATAAAATGTATGCCTATACATTTGACAACATGTATGTAAAGGAAAACTTGTTGAAAAGTGAAAACTATTAATGCCACTCAGTAAGAAATAGAAAAACCAAATAGCTCTCTACCTATAAAGAAAACTAAATTTGTAGTCAAAAGTGTCTCTCTAACTTCAGGCCCAAATAACTTCATTGGTGAATTCTACCAAGCATTTAAGGAAAAAATAATACTAATTCTACACAAAATATGAAAAATTTCAAAGAATCTACAAAAATTCTATCAGAACTAAGAATGGAATTTACAAAATTGCAAGGATACAATAGTAATATATATTTAGAAAATCAATTGTACCTCTATATATTAATACTGCCAACTAACAATAAAGCATTGAAATTTTTAAAATACCATTTGCAATAGCATTGAAAATATGAAGTACTTGGGAATATATTTAGGACATAATTTGTGCAAAGCCTGTACACTGCAAGTTACAAAACATTGCTGAAAGAAATAAAATCTAAATAAATGGAGAATTCATGGGTTGGTACCCAATATTATTTTTTGTCAATTTCCTTCAAATTTTTCTAAGTATCTGTCAAAAATCACAATTAGAATTCCAGTAAGTTTTTTCTTGTAGAAATTGGCAATGATTTTAAAATATATGTGGAAACTGAGAAGACTTAGAATGGTCAAAATAATTTTGAAAAAGGAAAACCAAGTTGTAGAACTCATCAGAACAGTGTGTTATTGGTGTAAGGATAAACATTAAACAGAACAATGGAACAGGACAGAACCACATACAGAACGACACAGATAAGTTTGTGTTTTACTCAGCGAAAATCTTCATTTCTTCCTTCTACATTATTGTTATTGCCTTGCATTATAATCATTTGTTTTTAAATTTATACCTTTAAATGGATTGTGAGATTCTGAAGGATATAATATTGTTTGATATTTCTGTTTACACGAAGTGTCTTGTTTTACCATTAAAAATATGGTCCCATAAAGCTCAACCTCTTTTCCGGTATTCTCACTACTTGCTCAGCCTACTTTATCTTATCTACAGCAAATCATCTGAAACATAATAGGTGATCAGTAAATATTTTTAAAAATTAATAACTGAATATGAATTGAGTAACTTCTTGATACAATTTATTTCCATTTTCTGATATAAAAGACAAGTGAACTAACCATCTTAATAAAAGCACTTTATATAAAGGAAACAGCTTTCATTAACTTACTTAACAAGAGTTTATTGATTAACTACAGCCATCCAGACAATGTTTTAAATAGTTGAAACACAAAGCATTATAACACTATTCATTGTCGTCTTATATTGGTGAAACAGTCCGATCCCTACATTTCACATTTGAAATTTTGTTTCCTTAGTATTTAACCATAATTCCACTTGGTTTAATGGATATATGCCCATAATTATTATATTACTTATCAGGTAGGTTCCTCTTGGGTAAAGTACAGCAGACATTCATGAAACAGACAAAGAAACAAAAAACATGTATGTGTATGCATGTATATACAGGTATATTATATAATATATATAATACGTGTATATATAATCTAAAAGAGGAAAAAGTCGAAAAGCTTATTTCTGCCTAAACTGTTTACAAACTAAAGTTACTATAAATTTGTTATTAAAATATAAATAAAATTTACTAAAACTACATTGATGATACCAATGTAATACTACTCTTTTAATGTAATTGCATTTTTAAAAGTTAATGAAGAATTCAGAAAAGATTTATGTTGTCATATTTTTCAAATTGTTCTCAGAGCACTCTTATTCCCAAATTTTCAGACATGGTTTATATTTTTGAAAGTGACTTGAAGAATTTAAAGTAAAACAGAGAAAGCATTTGCAAATATTTACCCATGTGCCATTTCCTGTCAGTCTTATGCCAAAATACGTTTTAAAATAACCACAATTATGCTAACACTTTTCAGAAGGAAAAAAAAGAAAGAGATTGAAATTAAATGTGTTTGAAAGCAAATTTAAAAATAGATAATGATGGCTACATATTATCCATATGAAAAAGAGAAAATAGATTGTTTCATAAGTTGGGAAAATACATTATTAATTAATTTTTGTAAACTTGGACCTACAATTTAAAATGTATTTATTAAAAACTCTTCTTTCAAATTTTCAATTCAATAAATATTTACTAAGTACTTATCCTGTGCCAGGAATTGTTCCAGGGATTTGAGATACATCAATGAGCAAAACAAAGATTTTAGTCCACATGAAGCTTACTTATATCATTGTAAGAAAGAGAAAAAGAATTAACAATAATTAAAATAAAGTCTACACACACACACACACACACACACACACATTAGAAGGCAATATGTGCTACGGAAAGAAACATTAGAACGGGAGTTTTGAGCATACTGGTTGCAACTTTAAAGAGAATGGTTATGGAATGTTATATTGGGAAAGCGCAGGGAGTGGCCATGCATATGTCTGATTGAAGAGCAGGTCAGGCTTAGTGAAGTGCCTGTGCAAATGTCCTAAGACAGTGTGGTGGGAGTGTCTGGAGTGTTTGCAGGTGAGGCCAATGTGGCTGAAGGAGAGTGAGCAAAGATGAAAGTAGTAAAATGGGAGAAGAGGAGAGGGAAGAAGGAGAGGAGGCAGAAAGGAAGAGAGGCATCGATTATTCAGGCATTTTGGGCTGCTATAAGATCTATAGATTTTTCTTTGAGTGAAATGAGGAGTTTATAATTATTCCTCCTAATATTCAAGGAAAATAACAAGTAAGGAATGCCCAGGTAATAACTTGTCCCTCACTGAATGCCCAGCAAAGCCATCTATCCTCAGTTTCTCCAGGAAGCCTCTTTGATCACCTGACTGTAACTCTTGTGGAGCTACAGTCTCTTCTGAACTCACAGAACTTCCCCTTGGTATCATTTGATTTACCAGCGACTCATACAGTTCCCACTACATCTTTGCTTTATACATTTACTTAGTATTGTCTTAAATCTCTACATACATTGTATATCTCTTGAAGGTAGTGAGTTTGTTATCTTTCTCAATATAGTTGCCTTGCACAAAGAACTCAATGAATATTTTTTAATGAACAGGGTTTCTTGACTTTATATTAATATCTATTTCCACACTGCAAGAGCTATCTTGGCTTGGCGTAGTGGCTCATGCCTGTAATCCCAGCACTTTGGCAGGCCTAGGCAGGAGGCTCGCTTGAGCCCAAGAGTTCAAGACCTCCAGCCTGGGGAAGATGGCAAGATCCATCTCTACAAAAAATTTAAAAATTAGTCGGGTGTGGTGGTGTGCCTGTAGTCCCAGCTACTTGGGAGGCTGAGGCAGGATGATGGCTTGAGCTCCGGAATTCAAGGCAGGAGAGTGCTATAATCTTGCTCCAGCAGTCTAGCCTGGGTGACAAAGCAAAACCCCGTCAAAAAAAAAAAAAAAAAAAAAAAAAAAAAAAAAAACTTCCCTATGTCATCATTTCGATATGCGTGGCTAACAAAAAGTGATATTGCATTTTATTTATTTTTTTGAGACAGGGTCTCACTCTGTTGCCCAGGCTGGAGTGCAGTTGCATGATCACAGCTCACTGCAGCCTCAACCTCCCAGGCTCAAGTGATCCTCCTGTCTCAGTCTCCCGAGTAGCTGGGATTACAGGCAAGCATCACCACAGCTGGCTAATTTTTAAATTTTCTATAGAGATAAGGTCTTGCTCTTTTGTGCAGGCTGATCTTGAACTCCTGGACTCAAGTAATTCTCCCACTTTGGCCTCCCAAAGTGCTAGGTTTATGGCTATAAGCCACCACGCCTGGCCGATAGTGCACTTTTTACTTTTTCTCTGTTATAAGCAAATATTTTCTTGTTTTTTTTCTGATTATTGAACTTTTTGTGAAACAAAGCTACTTTGTAAACCAGGTTCCCTTTAATCATATTGCTTAATGGAACAGTAAGTCTTACATTCCGTGTTGATCCCAGTTCTTCCTTCAAATACAGTACTTGGTTTCTAAATAGCTATGCTTTTTGTTAAAATATAATATATTCTGACACTATGTCTACTATGTCATACACACGAAGTTTTACATATTTGACTAATCCATTTTCCCTAATCACATACACTTTCACAGAATTTAATATTTTCATTTTAATGAGAAATTGATGAAAATCAAGTTACCAACATGATTTGTTGTTTGTTGTTCGACTATGGGTGCATCGTGTTAGCAAATTCAATTATATGTCAGTTCTATGTCTTCATCATAGTTTTTCTTACACAACATCCTATATTTGGAGAGTCATTCATGGCCCATTCGGAAAGGTTAGAACTATAATTAGACCTTTTCTCTAGACACTTGAGCAATGGAATGCATGAAGGTTAGTAACAGCTTCCCATTAATTGCTCCCTTGTGGTTTTACAGTAAAGCCGTTAACTTATGTACTGGGGCTGCTACCCATAGCATCCTTGCACTGACATTTGAAGCAGCGATTAGAATGTCATTGCTTTCCAATACTTCATTGTTATTCAGGGGACACATTCGATGTCTTTCCCCTCATACTGCAGGGATCACAAATTCAGACACACAAAAAATCATCTGTTTCTTTATCATCGGAATAGGCCTTTTGAAAGTGGGTTTGTTCTGAAAACAGTGTGCACGCTGGACTCTGTTCAGCACAGTGTCACTGTCTTGTCTTTCAAACTAATGGGAACAAAGCAGAATCATTCTTTATGTGCAAAGTAGTGCACCCCAAGGGCAAAACATCTATCAGTATGAAAAATAGTCAAGTAACAACCAAGAAATTGTGTTTTGTAGAAGCTCACGTGTTTGATTGTATGTTTGAGCCAGCACACTGCCATGTTAGTTTTCTCAAATCTTTGAACTTAATAGTTCCTTATTCAAATGTCTTTCTTATCATTTATACTGCGTGAATTCAACTATTCAGTTTGTCCTGTCAGTACTTGCCTGTAACTCAACTAAGACCGAGATTTACAGGGCTAGAGAGCACAATTATCCTTCTGTCTCAAAAATAAATTACAACTCCAAAGCCCTGCTCTTCCCTCATCCTACTCATTCATTTTTTAAAAATTCTTCGCCATGTATAGCATGAGGATATCATGTTTTAATGAAGAATGTAACCTAGGTTCCCCCGCCCCTTTTCTCTCCTTATTTCCTCTTAATGTATGTGTATAAATATCTGTGTGGAGTGAGGGCAAATATATACTATAATATATATATATGTATGATTTGATTCATTTCATTTAACAGATTCATATTACAGATTCTATAAAGTGTGGTGCCCTGATATAATTTCTGTTCTTATTTTCAAGGCCATTTCAGACATTTTCTTAAAGAAAAAACACTTTTTATATGCACCGCACCTTAATGTAGATATCTGATATATTGCCTTCTTGTGGAAAAAAATTACTTTTCTGCCATCAGAAGTGGCCGAAGAGTAGTGGCAAAATGGAAATGATCATGATGAAACTCTGCATGGAGTCAAGAAAAGTTAGAAGGATTATTAAGCAGCCGAAAGACAGGACCAGAGAGGAAAGGTCCCCAGAAGCGAAATTATTGAGGGTATAGAAAAGAAGTGGGAATGGAGACTACATTTAAGTACGTGAAAAGTTGGAATTTAGATTTTTTAAAATAACTCATAGTCATCAATGGCTATAGGACAAGAGAAAATGAGCATAGAGTTCTTAGGCTAAAGTAAAAATTTCTTCTACAAGTCAAGATTTAAAGCATTAAAATTTTAAGATTAATAACATTTTAAAGACAATTGCTTTCTTAAAATTATTTTTTTTAACTTGCCTCATGGCTGCAAACTAAGCAAAATAAATTCATTGAGTCATGAATGTATCGTTTGTTAGTTGGCAGTGTTAGAGACCATGAAAGATATTGATTTTAGAGTTTCTAGGAACAAAGAGATGGGGTTATGGATGACCCCGTTGACGCTGGATTATGAACGTACGTCTTGCAGGCTGCTCCCTATAAAATAAAGGATGAAGGGGCCTCTCTGAGCTGTGCAAATAGTTGGGTGAAGGGGACAAACCTGTCATCCAGAAGGTGCAGATCAAAAATTGATTACTGGGGGTGGACCACCAAGAGACCAAGGTGGGAGTAGGGGACATGAGAGTTTTAAAAGGTGTGAAATGAAAATGGGCAAGACAGTCTGGGGATCTTGGGGAATTTCATTAATTTCTGATCAGTGCTCAGTGTTTGTGCAGGTGATGCAATAGGATAATGGAGACTAATACACAAATGCACTTTCTTAAAGAAAAACACAAGGTGGATTGAGACAGAAAGCACAGACTCTTAGAACCTATGCTCTGAAATGGGGGCTCAGGGGTGTGAAATAATATGTCTAGAAATTAGGACAGTTACTGCAAGATGGACCCTTGGATCTTCAGAACTTGAGAGAACAGCTCTCTCTTCTTATATGAAAGGAGAGAAACAGAAGATGAAATGATATATAAGAAGTATTTGAGGCTGGATGTGAAATGTTGACGTTCTTTCATCCAATATGTATTTATCGAACTCCTACTTTAAGTGCAAATTGCTGTTCCAGTGCTTGAGATATATCAGTGAATAAAAAGACAAAGAATCCTGCCCATCTCAACTTGTATTCAGCATGGGTAGCCTAATGAATAGTTAAATTACATAGTATGTAGAAGGTGATGAACAGTGTTGAAAGCAGGCAAGTGGAGCAGGGTGAGGGAATGGCAGTGCCAGTTGGGTGGTTGGGTCACTGTATTAAATGGAGTGGTGAGTAGGCTTCACGGACAAAGCATGGTCTGAGCAAGGACTTGCAAGAGGTGAGGGAGGTTAGGATCCATTGCAGGCTGAAGGAACAGGCATGCTAAGGCTTTAAAGGCAGGAGTCTCTTCACAGAACTGCAGCTTTAAGTGTGGCTGTTCTCAAATGAGCTAAAGGAAGAAAAATAGGAGACAACACTAGAGATATAGGTACTTTCTCAAAAGTTTTAACCCAAGTTGATCTCTCTGCTCTTAAACTCACAGAGAGAGAAACATTCTGAGAATGAAAAGTTTTAAAATGAAAAACATTACTATTAAACTTGAAAACCATTTTTGTTTTAAATAGGAATTACCAGAAAACCAAACACTGCATGTTCTCACTTATAAGTGGGAGTTGAACAATGAGAACACACGGACACAGGAAGGGGAAAATCACACATTGTGGCTGGTCAGGGGGTGGGGGGCTAGGGGACGGGTAGCATTAGGAGAAATACCTAATGTAGATGACAGGTTGATGGGTGCAGCAAACCACCGTGGCACGTGTATATCTATGTGACAAACCTGCACGTTCTGCACATGTATCCCAGAACTTAAAGTATAATTTTTTAAAAAAGGAATTACCAAGCTAATGTTATAATACAGCTTATTTCACAAAGATATGAGAGTGTAACAATTTTTGAATTCTAACAAGAAATTAAGAGCTGCAACTAGAAATTTACATTGCTATTCACTGATTTATACACATAGAGACTTCTGCGGGTTTTTTTGCTTGTTTGTTTTGTTTTGTTTTGTTTGAGACAGGGTCTCATTCTACTCCCCAGGCTGAAGTACAGTGGTACAATCTCGGCTCACTGCAACCTCTGCCTCCCTGGCTCAAGCTACCCTCCCACCTCAGCCTCCGGAGTAAAAGGGACCACGGACCACAGGCACCAGCCACCACACCCCACTAATTTTTGTATTTTCTGTAGCGACAGGGTTTCATCATGTAGCCCAGGCTTGTCTCGAACTCCTGGGCTCAAGTAATCTGACTGCCTTTGCCTCCTAAAGTGTTGGGATTACAAGCCTGAACTACCTGCACCTGGCCCACGTAGAGACTTTCAACTCCTTCGTGTTTAAATTCTGGATTTGATGTTCCATACTCTGTAGAAAACATTTTTTAATATTAACTTTTCTCCTCAGCCTTTTCCTTAGCTATCTACCTCAACTCATTTTACTGTATCTTCCATTTATAAAGTCACATGGTTTATTAACTCTCTCAGTGTATAGAAATGCAATTTTCTTTATTTTCTATAACTCAATTCATTTTGCTGTTGAATCACTTAGTATTATTATTCCTGATGGCTGAGAAAAATACATATTTTTAAAAACACCATAATACTGAATATGTTATGTAAGTATTTGAATTCAGGATTTTTTCCTCTCTTCTTTCTCCCAAGGGGCAGGTGAGGCTTATATATTGTCTCTCTTCTTCCAGATAGCCTGTGCTGTTGTCTCAGCTGCTGGCTTAACTTGTGGCTAGTTATCTCCTCTTAGGAGCCCATTCATCAACCTGTGTTGACCAGACTTCCATTTTGGCTCTTATTGAAGGTGCTTCCCATAAAGGAACAGTTGAGAGGAAGCCACCTCTGCCTCTGAGATTTGGGTTTTATTTTCTGTCTTTCCACCATCTTGAGGTTTTGAGTCCAAGAAGAAGGAAGAGAGAAAGGCCTCACACTCACATCACAAATCACAATCTTCTTGCTTCCCTCTCTCTCCCGACCACCTTCTTCCCACAAATTTTGCTCCCCACTCATCCCGGAAGGAGTTTTTCAACCTTCTCACAGGATAGATGAAGCAGCAAATATTTGTATCTGGTATCTTTCTCAATCTATATTATTTGAAAAATGCTCTTCTCTTGGGTTGCCAGCCTCTGATTCTCAATATTTAAAGGGACGATTCTAGAATTTAACTTACTTCAATTTTAGCTCCTGAAAATAAAAGCTTTGGCTGTCACAACCAATGCAGCTGAAATTATTTTTAATGCTCATTTTGCAATTCAACCTTGAAATTGTAATCACCCAGCCACTGGATGCTTCAACTTTAATGGGTGAGGGACTAAGAAGCACAGGACAATCCTCCACAAAACACACTTAGCTGATTGCTTTGTTTATTCTCAGCAATTACAAATTAATATTTGTTGTACTGAAATGTATTTCTAATTGATGTAAGGCAAATTACCTTACATTCAATCTAAGAAAGTTGAATATTCCTGTACAAATAGAAGGTTAGGTTGTCATTTTGCCTTTTCATCTCATTCTGAGATGGATACAACTGCACATTTTACATGCTTAATGAGAATAGATAACATGGTATTATCTTCCTTCGGTTAAACAACTCAATGGTCCGTACACCATGGTTACAATGAGTTGCAAAATAAATTATTTCTTTCATGCTAACAAGGTAGGAAGAGAAGTGTGGGCTGGAATAGGTGATGGCATGGGAGGCAGAAAAACTGGCTTAGATTTCTGTTAATTCTGTTTAATTCTCATCAAAACCTATAGATTCCAGAAAATTGTGCAAAATCTAGTTTTATTTCTATAATGAAAATATATAAATTTTGTAAGTTATTTGTGAGAGTACCTAAGATAATATATTTGAAAGTTCTTTGTGAACATTTTATAATACCCTATGTGACTATCAGTTACTATTATTAACAATAAAAATAATGACCAGCAAAGGCAGTACTTTAAAAATTACATTAAGATTTGTATCATTTCAGATGTGAGCTATTTATAATATCCTTAGGAATTGTCCACTTTGAAAGGACTTCAATCTATATCAATTGAGGATATACTATGTTCTCAGTACTCTGAAGTACTTGTCACCTCAAAGGTACAACATTTCAAAAAGTGCTCTTTCTCTTATAGACAAGTAGTATTTTCCAAATATAATAACTAATAGAGAAAGAGTGTACAATTTTATTCTAGAAAAAAGTTTATATTTGACTTATAGGAATTTTATATAAACAAATAGATGAAGGAGTATTGATTCTTTAACAACCCCTTTATGAAAATCTTTAGCAAAATATGCTGCTGTCTTACTCATTGAGCCTATCTAGTATTTACATAGCATTTCTAAAATAAGTTAGAACAAATGTCATAAAATAATTATAGTATATATTTCCTGTTACAGGTTAATTGAATAACTGAGTATCATAATAGCTTGGTAAATTAAAGAGAAGCAGGTGATAGTTAAACTGATCTTTGCTATCAAAAGAAAAGGTTGATATAATATTGTGCATGATGGCCAGGCACAGTGGCTCATACCTGTAATCCCAGCACTGTGGAAGGCTGAGGCAGGCAGATCATGAGGTCAAGAGATTGAGACCATCCTGGCCAACATGCTACTAAAAATACAGAAATTAGCTGGGTGTGGTGGCAGGTGCCTGTAGTCCCAGCTACTCGGGAAGCTGAGGCAGGAGAATCGCTTGAACTCGGTAGGTGGAGGTTGCAGTGAGCCAAGATGGCACCACTGCACTCCAGCCTGGTGACAGAGCAAGACTCAATCTAAATATATATATATATTTATATATATATATATATATAGAGAGAGAGAGAGAGAGCATGACTTTACATCTTTTTTCCTATTTTATATTACAGAATTTTCAAATGACCTCTAATTGTAAAATTAGATAGCAGCTCTAGGAAAGACTGTTTTAATAAAATAATTTTAAATGAAGCATATGTACCTTATTTAAAAATAATTACATTCTACAGAAGGTGTAAAATGAAATTTACCTCCATCCCACATCTCCCCAGGATTATTTTCCAAGGTGGCCATGTTTTTATTACCTATTTAGCTTTTCTGTTGAATACGAACATAATTCTGAAGTGTCTATACCTGTATTTCTTGATTAATTAATTCTAGGCACTTAGTCTACCTCCCATCTCTTTTACCAACCTATTACTTACAGAGTTTCTTAATTAGCCCATTGTAGTCATGGTTCTTCAGAGACAGGATACATAGACAGACAGACAGAAAAATAGTCAGACAATAAGGAATTAGCTCACATGATTGTAGAGGCTGAGAATTCATAACTGCAGTTGGCAAGGTGAAGACCCAGGAAAGCCAATGATAGAGTTCCAGTCCAAATGCCAGCAGGCTTGAGACCCAAGAAGAGCCAATGTTTCAGATCAAGTTTGAAGGCAGGAAAAGACCAATGTCTCAGCTCAAGGCAGTCAGGCAGATGGAGTTCCCTCTTTGCCTTTTTGTTATATTCATACTTTCAACTGATTGGACAACGCCCATGGACAACGGCTACCCATATTAGGGAGAGAAATCAGCTTCACTCAGTCTACTGATTCATGTATTACCCTCTTCCAAATATACCCTCACAGAAACATCCAGGTTGTTTGACCAAGTACATGAGCACTGAGTGGCCTAGTCAAGTTGATACATTAGATTAACCATCCCACTTGTTGTTTTTCAAAACTTCTAGTGATTATACTTATAACTTTAAATAATATACTTCAACTTCCATTTCTTTATCTACTTTACATTATTGACGGTTACCATGATGAGTAGTACACTACTGAACTTATGTTGTGTCCATCACTTTCTCTACTTCTAACCCATGCCTCTGTCAGCTATGTCATTGCTTTTTGTTGCTTCATTGGGGTTTATAACTTTTACATTTTTGTTCTGTAGCTACAAGTACGTTTCCCATGATATTTCAGTAGTTCTGAACCTTGGCTGCATGTTAATTAGCCGGATATTAAAAAAAGAGCTGGGGATGTTAAAAAAGAAGTTGATGCCAGGCTTCACTTGAGACAAATTAAATCAGAATCTTGTGTTGACATTTTGAATTACAGTTTTTGTAATAAGATATCTAAGAAACTCTAACATGCCACTACATTGAGCACTGCATGTGTGCTGATTAATCCTAAAAATTGGAAGCCACCAATAAGCTGCATTTATATTATGATCATACACATATTACTAACTAGAATATCAAGTGGAGTGTGTGTGTGTGTGTGTGTGTGTGTGATTACCTTAGAAAAAGAAACGTACTCTCATTTTACTAATCCTACGTGGCACCAGTGAGACTATGTGAAGTGTCACATTTATGTTCAAATGGGTTCTCTCCTTTTATACTCCATCAATTAAGTGAAGTCCAGCCATAGCATATTTTGGGTTATATTTATCTCATGTAAAAGAAACTGTTTCTCTTCTTTTTCCATTGATAGAAGAGACATTTATCTTTTTTATAATTTGAAAATCTTCCAAGTTCTTAGTCATACAAATTGTGAAATGTAATCCATTTACTTATTTGATTCATTATTTGTGTAATATTTTGGAAGGAATAAATGTGTTGTGAACTCTTATTTTTTGCTTTTATAATTGTACATTTCCATCATTTTTTATTCAAGTCATTTTCCTTTAGAACTTTTTAGAAGCTTAATCTTATTAAATACTCCCATTTACTCTGTCTCACCTCCAACTGTTCCAACACCAACTGAATATATGGCAATTCAGTTCTGACATTAACTACTTGGAATTGGCATAGACTCCATAGTTAAAGGTGAAGTCTTCCATGAGACTTCCCTCACTTCAGACACCAGCCCCAATTCTCAGGGTATGCCTAGGTCACCTACACTTCTGACCAACTGGCTACAAATTTTGTGATTCCCATGATCCCATCAGGTTTGATAAATAACTGCAATGACTAACAGATCTCAGGAAAGTGATCATATACTTATGATTAGAGTTTTATGTAAAGGATACACATAGAGTACGGTCTGGGATGCAGAGCTTCTTTGCCTTCTACTCATGGAATCGGTACATATCACCCTCCTCATACGTTGATATATTGACCAGCTAGGAAGGCATGGAGCTTCCTTTCCCAGAGTTTTGATTGGGGTTTCATTAAATAGATATGATTGGTTAAATTATTGGCCACTTGGTTGAACTCCATCTCTAGCCTCTCCTCCCTCCTTGGAGGTCAGCCATCTGAAATGTCCGAAACCTTTAATCGTGTGTTTGGTCTCTCTGGTCATCAGTTCCCATCCTGAAGCTTTCAAGAGGCCCACCCAGAGGAGCCTCATTAGCATAACAAAGACATTTCTATCATTCAGAAAATGTAAGGGGTTTTTGAAGTTCTGTGCCAGGAAATCAGGACAAAAAACAGTCAAAGTATACCATATTCAACATGGCGGGTAAATGTGGTTGAGAAGAAGGAGAGCAGTGCCTGTCTGGAAATAGGAATGCCACCTGATTTTATGCTATAAGGAACTATGGTAGCATGGTCCCCATGGAATTGTGTATTGTACTATAGCAATTTATTAGCAGGAAGGAATAGAAAACAAGAGATTTATTGTCTATTATCTTTATCATCTTATTCTTTTAAAATTGATCTAGTGGTTCCTGTAGCTAGGCCTGGAGTACAATTGTTATAAATTGTTTAAAGTTTATATTTTCCTGATGCTTCAACATCCCCACAAATAGGCTTTGAACACCCTCCCAGGCAACTAGGTGTACCCATGTAATAATGCTTCTCCCTGCCACAAGTTTCCCTTCTTGCCCTCTCCTGAATATGACCTCGTGACATTCAAATGCACCAGTAAAATCCCCTATTAACAGCATTTGCCAAGGGGTCCTCTCTCTCTCCCCTTCCCTTTCTCTCTCCCTGTCTCTCACTTCTCTACCTGCTTGGTTGAGCCCCCTCCCTGGGAGCTCTGCCCATATGTCCTCCTGCGTGATATGCAATACCTCCTGTTTCTAGAACCTGTGAATATAATACATTTTTTAATTTCATATGCCTTTCTGAGTGTAATTTCTGTGGTCATGTTGGAATGATTCTTAAAGACCCCCATAAAGGGGGCTGACTCCCCCATTTACAGAACAACAACCCCACTTCAATCAGAGGCTCCCTTCATTCTACAGCAAGACTACTTGTTAAAATTAACTGGAAAATCCTGACTTAAGTAGAGTAAAATTTCTGGTATTTTAACACACATAGTTTGTGATGAAAAAAAATATAGTTCATATGTATGAACTAGCTAATAATAATACTTGTTACTATAATAACTAATATTTATCAAGGGCTTGCTATGACTTTTTATATGTTATGCTTTCCTTGCAATATTTCATTTACTTTTCACACAAATGTATAAGATAGATACTAATATTATTTACCTTTCACAGAAACAGGCCTAGAGATATTAACTAAGTTGCTTATATTGACACAGTAAATGATAGTGCTAGAATTAGGATGTCAGCCTGTATACCTTTTAAAAAAGCATGCTTTTAACTGTGATGATATATTGGCTGCTTGTCTCTGATTTTTGGACTACATGATAAAGTGAGGTTTACAGTTAATAATGGATTCTGAAGACACTTGGAAGGACACATAATGAATTTTTTTTTCAGAATATTTCAAAGGGTGAAATGGTTCCACCACTGTCTTGAAGAAACCTTAACACATGGTTGTTAGTGATTTGGTTCCTTACTTTAAAGAAAGAATCGATATATCTGTCATTTGAATGCCTGTGCAGTAGACTTTCCTTGATGAGACCTTCAATGATGACTTGAGAACATCAACAATCATTAATATCTAGAATCTACATGTCCTACATTTAAAAAAAAATCAGAGTTGTGATGATAGAGTAAATACACAGGTAGTCAGAATGCTTATTTGGTGCTTTAGGCAATTTGTATATATCTAACAGGAAAGCTGTTATGATAGTGTTTTACTAAATTTGAAAATGTTATAGGCAAGTTTGGGAGGTTATCATGCTCAGCTTCTTCATCTTGCCTGAGGTCGTGTTATTTGTGCTTATATAGAACAAGGAACAGAATGGAGGAAGAATGGTTCCATTTGCTTGCTGGTTCACAATGGTGGGCATTTGATTTATTCAGTCTTTGTACTTTTATCAGAGCTCTGCCAACCATCTGTGTTTTAGAAGTGTTACAGTATCAGCCTGGGTCGCATTTTCTATCTTTTATAATCTGCCCAACTCCTGAAAAATTATTGCCATTTCCTTCTTCCTATAATCAAAATGTCAGTGCCTCCCACCAAATAGGTTTTGCTCCTTGACTATGAACATAGAGGCCTATAAAAAAAGCTCATGTGAATCAAGTTTATAGGGACAAAGCAGTACCCTTATTTTACATAAAAATACAAGAGCCATTTTTTAGATGAAAACAACCACTTTCAAAGAAAAGAGCAGCATGTTTTACTCCATAAACAGATTACTTACCATAACTTCAGGTAGAAAAAGAGTGATCACTTTGTGTAAAGTCGGAAAATTTTTTCTATCATAAAGAGTATAAGGTTATAAACAATTATGTGCTAATCCTTCATGGCATTGGCAAATATAACCATCCAGCATAAATGCCATTTTATTAATTCCGTTTGGACCCATGTCTGCTTCTGTTGTTTTTAATATTGTCTCATTTTCCTGTGAATGAAGTCAAAGCCAATTGAGAGAAACTAAACTGAGCTGTCTTCTCTGTTCTCCTGGCTGCAAGGATGCTTAGCTTGGATAGAGCTCTCACAGAAGGTAATGGCTTGGAAACATCTTGGCTACCTTGAAAAAAGAGGATTTTGAGAAATTGGCAGTCACTATTCAAATATATTTAGGCACATGGAACCTAATTATAATAATTGAAGTTAGACAAGTTAATAAAAAGATTGCATTCAGTCTGCTTGCTTTTCCAGTCATTAAATTTTAGTGTGTCTACTCTCACTCTGGTTCTAAGACGGGTTTTATTGTGTGTTTGTTTTTGTTTTTAGGGGACAAACAGCTTCTTTTTCTGTCACTGTCCATGAGATGTTCAAAACGTCCAAAATAAAATTATTCCTCACTTAATAAGAGGACATGAATATGCCTGGCCAGTATATCAAAGCTCTTGTCCACTGACATTACTGTGTTCTTATAAAATAGTTAAAATGTTTGTTACATTTTCAAGTTGGGGACTCACATGCAGAAAAAGTTTAAAAGTAGTAATAACCCAAGCATACTACTTGAAAATAATTAGTATTTTAACATTCTAAGCTGAATGTTATTTTCATTTTTTATCTCATCTAATAATTGCCAGGTACCTTATGGTATTAATGTTGATTTGTTGATTTTTTAATGCATAATGTGAATTTAATGCTCTGATGTGTCCATTTGTAATAATGCAAGTTGTTAAAGAGTAACATATTCAGGACCTGACAGATGTACACAAATTCATACAGGACAATCACAGCAGTGCCTCTGAGAGTGAGAATTCTCATCATAAAAAATAAGGAAGAACTTAGAAATAAAAGGACCGGATTCCTAGGAACTTGGCTGTCATGTAGTAAATGCCTCTCATAGGGTGGTGGTTAATCTAGTCATCCTTCTTTTAATCCGGACTAGGTGGCTGCCTCACCCCCATTTCTAGAGTTTTGTGCATGTAGAACAGAGTGCGTGATCACCTGAACTTCCCAGTAACATGCCTGTGGCCCAACCCTCCCTCATGACCACATTTACATAAACACAGGCAATGACAATGTGGGCTTGTTGAAACTGAGAGAATAATTTACAAATTAATGAATTAGTCTATGTTTAAACTTCCAGCTAACGAGAAAATCGTTTATTTACCTAACAGGCTGTAGTTCGATTACAGGCCATTATTGCGCCTTAAAAAATGAAACTGTGTTTGCATATCCAAACTAGGTTTGTATTTTATGTTCTATTTCACATCAAGGAAGCATTTTCCAAAGCTAACAACTCTCATTAACATATAAAGTAGAATTTGTATAAACCAGCATTTAACATTTGGAATTTAAGTATAGAAAAACTCAAGTTTATTTTTGTTCTTTTTAATATGTAATCTGGCATATAGAATGAGATAATGAAAATAATAGAGATTCTGGGTACAAAGATCAAGATTCTTATGGTAATACTGTCACATTACAGGCTGTGTGATTGTGGGCAAACTGATCAGCCTCTCTGAACTATACATATAATGCTATGAGCTAATACCAGAATTACTTGCTGTACAGAATTTCAGTGAGCATCAACAAACACTGTAAATACTTTGAGAACAAGGATAACAATTTACCCAGTCAATAATAACAAAGGATAAACATTCACTAAAAATAACAATCACGTATTTGTAGCATAAATGAATAAGTAAATGAATGAAATTAAAAAATGATCAAATTTTTAAAAAAATTAACTCACCTTTTGTGTTTACCTTGTGTTATGTATATATATCCTTGGTGCCATAGTTACTTAAAAAAACTCTAAAGTAGAAAGTTGGTCAACTAGTGTATATTTTGTCTTTGTACAGAATCACTGAGGAGATTTACTAAAAGTATAGAATTCCCATCCTATGCCTATAAAATCTTTTAATGAGTCCAGGATGGCTCTTTGGAATCTGTCTTTAGCCAGTGCCTTAGTTGATTTTTATACAGCAGTATTAGTTTAAAAACCAGCATGGGGAACTACTCTCGGATTTCTCTTGAGTTCCTTAAAATCACATACTACACTTTAAAACACACACATATATGGTGTTAATTATGCGCCACGCACTGTTCTAATGCTTTAAATACGTTAACTCATTAAAGCGCTAGAACAGTGCCTTAAAGGGTATACTTCACTCACAGTAAAGTAGGTGCCAATATCATCATCTGCATTTTACATATGAAGAAATTGCAGCTCAGGAGTATCACACACCATGCCTGAGGTCGCACAGCTAGAAGGTAGCAGAGCAGGCATCGAACCCAGTCAGTCTGACTCCAGAGTCCTTGCTCTTTAGACCTTTATACTATGCTATTTCTCTTATATTTCTGCCTTGCAATTTTCTTGAACAGTTTGTAAAAATTCTTTGACTAATTTGAAAGAACTTAGAATAAACTATTTTGAATTGTGCAACTTTTGTTGAGCTCCTCCAGGTAATCAGTATTACTCTAATTTCAAGGTATACAAAGATTAAATAAGGCTGTATATTTCACTCCAAGGACATTACAAGTTAACAAACGTTCCAAACATGAGAGCTATGCCACCACTAACTTAGGACTGTGACGTCCTACCTTGTTTATTCCAGGAAGCCAAAACTGAGATGAGGCTTTGCATGCAGGAAGTTTATTTTGGGCAGTGACCCCAGAGAATAGTGAGTAACTGAGACAAGTGTAACAGAAAAGGAATGACAGACAAAACAAGGGTATGCTGTTGAGCTGGTTACTATTGTGGACAACTGAGCCTCCATCCTACTGTGATGTTCATAGTAGCAGTGTGGAAAACGCCCTTGAAGGTGGGCAGAGGAGAAAATTAAATGCACTGGCTCTGTCCCCGTGGGTTAAGGATTGTCTCAAGGGATGTTAATGTCCTCTCACTTCCAAGTTTGTGTACTCATCAAATTGGCTAAATGGATCCGGCTGCAATGGGTAGCAGCACCTAAGTTCCAAAGTCTTAGGACTAAAAACAAATGTGTGCTACAGCTGTATGCAACTGGCTGCCACAGCAACAACCAGAGTAAAAAAAGTGGGCCCTAGAACCTTGCTACTCCATGTGAGGTCCAGAGCCCAGCAGCATCTGTATCACTTAGGAGCTTGTTGAAAATGCAGAATCTAGCTGGGCACGGTGGCTGATGCCTGTAATCCAGCACTTTGGGAGGCCGAGGTGGATGGATCACTTGAGGTCAGGAGTTCGAGACCAGCCTGGCCAACATGGTGAAATACTGTCTCTACTAAAAATACAAAAAAAATTAGCCAGGTATGGTGGTGGACACCTGTAATCCCAGCTACTCTGTTGGCTGAGGCAGGAGAATCACTTAAGCCTGGGAGGTGAAGGTTGCAGTGAACTGCCTGGGCAACAGAGTGAGACTCCGCCTCAAAAAAAGAAATGCATAATCTTCAGCTCACCTTAGAAGTAGCAAACCAGAATCTATGTTTTAACCAGACACCCAGGTGATTTACATGCATATAAAAGTTTGAGAAGCAACTGCCCAGAGGATATAAACTGGGGCTCCGCAAGTGTCTGATATTCATAGCCTGCAGATCCACTGGTGACCCGACTCCTCCATCCTTCTCTAGGCTCTTTTATTGCCCTTTCTCATGTACTAACTGTGCTTCAACCACACTGGCTTTTCTCAGGTCTTATAATGAGGCCAGTTCTTCCCCTGCTCAGGGTCTTTTCCTAGACTGTTTTCCCTGCCTGTGGTGTTCTCTCTTTGCCCTTCGTATGCCTGACTCTTTTTCATCCTTTGAGTCTCAGCTTAAATAACTTCTGCTTATTGAGGCCCTCCCTGTACAAGATTGTAAATTAGGATCTGCACTGTTATTCTCTACCTTTGCCATCGGTTTTAATTTTTTCCTCGGTAGCACAATTTATAATGTTGTACATTTTGTTTTTTTACCTATTATCTATATCTCATACTAGGTTATAAACTCTTCATACAGGTAAGAACTGCATATGAGGGTTCACCATTGCATCCCTGGAGTCTACCCCAGTGTTTCACATCTGACAAAACATAATATGCATTTGAATGAATGACCAAAAAGTGGGAAAGAAGACAGGATTTGAACTAAACATATGTATTAAAGTTTTGGTTCTAATGAGTAACTCACACTAATCTCTTATCATCTCTGCTTTTCCTATCTATAAAATGGAGATAATATGATATATACTTCCTGGAATGATTGTGAACATGACTGTACTTTAGAACTCCATGCTACCTGGAGTTGTCTTTGGCTTGGATAATCTTAGGATATTTTAGGGGCTATAGGATATTTGCTAGCAACGTAAGACTAGGCAATATGTTTCAGGCAAAGTTTAAATGAGTAATTTTGACAAAAAAATATGGGTTACAGTGCTCTCTTTTGACCCATTTTCCAAAAGCTATTTTCCTATCAGTTCTGTACTATTGTAACACCTTACTCCCATCATAAAAGCTGAAATGGTATGATAAGAAACAGAAATGAGCCTATAAATAGAAAATTTTCACCAAATTTGTAGGTCTTACCTGGTGATGTTGCCTTTGTGTGGGCTCTTGGTATATTTTGTTATGTCATAAAATAATACCTATTTCCACTGGAGAGTCTTCAATTGGAGCTCCTGGTATCTTGGCATCAAGAAAATTTCCTAGAACCATGTATTTGCCCCAATGTTTATATCAATAAATTAGACTTCTACATTATAAGGTGAGATACCCCTGCTATAATATTTAACACAACTCAAATCACAGAGGAAGGGGTTTAGATTTTATGACACACCCTGTTCAGCCTCTGATTTCAGATTTCTGTTGTTATAAAGCACCCTTTAGTCCACTTATGTTGAGATTGAGTATGACTGGCTCATGAGAGGTACTGAAATAATTTAAAATATTATCACATACATAAATAGAAACAATATTTGAAGATAGGTAGAAACTACAATGAGTGCACAAAGAAGGGAGTAGCGATCAGTTCCATTCTAAGCATGTGAGAGTATCAGAAAAGTTGCATGGAAGAGGAGGTGTGGAAACTGGCCTTCAAAAATATCTAAGAGTTTGCCAGTTCAAGAAGAAATTAAAGACATTTCAGACTGAGGAAACAGTAAAGAGAATGTGGGCAGATGGTGCATTCAGGGATAACTTCAATTCATGTGTACAACGAGTCAATGTTGGAATAATAATAAGACAAAGAATGACTAAAAAATCTTTGCCTCCGCCTTAGTGGAGTTCATAGCCCAAGTGGTGGCTGCACAGGCATTTGCTTTGTGTATCAGTTTAGAAGTGTTCCTGCCAGGGGGACAGACACTCACATGGAGATTGGAAATAAAGACATCAGTTGGGTGGTTCTTAGGGTGGTACAGGCTAAAGGATTTGGAACAGAGGATTTTTTTTTTGAGACATTGTCAGTCAATCCCCACTGTTGTCTGTGTTTGTTTTTTTTTTAATGAATTTAAGACCATTGGGCTATATTTTCATACTTGTTCTTTTGTGAAATGGAAATATGGAAATGGGAGAAAAAATGCATACACACACACACACACACACAGCCACAAGATACAATCTGTGCCCTCAAAATTTTCACATTTTCCCACATGAAATTAAGAACTTTATATCATCTGTCATCGTGAAAACATTTAAATATGAATTCAAATGTTTACAAATTAACATGAGGCTAGTACTGATCAGAAAGTTCATAATGATAATTGATTCAATTCTGAATAAACTCTTTGATAAACAGGAATAAAAACTATTGGACCATACTTTTTATGCCTCACTTTCCCCGGGCTTTTGAAGAGTTATGCTCACACACAGCAATCTAAACTAAAATACTTTGCCAGATGATAACTTAATGTAAATGTGAAGTGTTCTCTGAAATAGCAATTTACTTAAAAATTAGTTGTATTTTGATTTACTATTTTTATCATAGACTTTTAAAATTAATATTTCACCACAAGATCAATAGAGAAGGGAGAAGAGAAGAGGAGAGATATTTTCTAAATTGTCCACATATGAATATTAAAACATAACTTTTCAGGATAAAAAATCCAAACCCTTATCTACATTTGCTGACAATGGCTAACGCCTTGATTATGTTGGCTTATCTTCAAATTCAAGTACCATACATGATACAACCAGCGTTTATTTGGTACCTGGACTAGTTAATTCACAGCAACTCTATGAAGTAGCTGTTGTCACTCCTGTTTTGCAGAAAAGAAGACTAACTCTGAAAGATTTAAAACTTTCTTGAAATTGTATAAAAGATATCAGAGTGAAAATTTGAAATACGTGCTCTATGTCTAGTGCTCTTCCATCGTATCACCCTGACCTTTCAAATCAAGGTCATTACTCACTACCACTTTCTCTATAAACTCAACATGCCAGAAATATTAGTGGGTTGAAAACTAATCAGGTAGACAATCAAAAGAAAACTAGAACATTTCGAAATAGTTTTCTGTAAGAACTTAGATCTTACATTAAAAATGAATAATAAATCAATAAATAAAAGTATTAGTTTTAACTAACTTGACTATGGCTATAAGTTTAATGGATTTAACCTGTTAACATTATTTAGCGAACATTTCATCTGCTTATCCTCAGACCATCTGCTGGAAAAAAGCTGTTAGCATTAGTTTGAATCTCATGATGAGAAAACATATTAGTATAGCATATATTACAAGAAGGAGCAGTGTTGTGATTTCGGTCACAGCCATAAGAATATGCTACCTGATGAACTGTATCTTGTCTCTCTGGAAATTACTTCAGTCTTCGTTTCTGTCCATCTGGAATCTTTCATGAATAATATGTTTCATTACATGACATTAAATACAAATAAAATTCTTCTTACTTGTCATGCAGGCTATTTTTGTCATTTAAGATTTTTCATTTAAGTAATTTATCAGTGACTATAAAACTAATTATTAACATATTTTTCTTATGCTATGGTTGTTATTGATAGCTTTTCTCATTCAAATATGATCCAGTATAGAATTATGGTCATCTATTAAAATAATGTAGTCTTTCTGTGTTTTTATTACTTAGCTGAACATATTTACTGTGTGTTTGTGTATGTATAGATTTTTTTGTTTTCTGATGCATGTTCTGTTGCTTAAATAATCACTTTAAATCAAGTAATTTGGTTCTCTACAAGCTACTTGCTACAACTGCCTGAATATAACATGTTTCTCATAGCAAGTAAAGAAAGTAGAGTTCTTTCCTGTTTCAATATTTCTCTATCAATACAACTGTTGGTATTTTATTTCCAAGGTAGGATATAACTTTCCTCTCTTATTTACTTCCTGTCTCTACCTTATTATTGGTATAAACATAGTTTCCACATTTTCATTTATTAGCATTAAACTACTTAAGAGTAAAGGCCAAATAATGCTTTGTAGATGGCTAACTCTTTCGTCTCCAAATTCATGGAATATTGTTGACCCAGGTCCTGAGTCAGCAGGGCATACAGCAGTATTTGCAAAGATATTAAGCATTTTTTTCATTTCAATAAATATCTGGTGAATTTTTACCCTTATGATTATTATACATTCTTTTTCTAAGTTTCAGGAAAGTTGAAGTCAGCCTCTCAGAGCCTGTGGATCATCATATTTATTGTTTTAGAAATCACTTAGATGCTCAACTGTGCAATAGAGCAGAATTAATTCACCTAGAAACAGAAAGAAACTGAGCAGTGTTGCAGATAATTTTATGATTTCCATAGGCACAGAGTGTTAAACATGACCCTGAAGAGATTTACACTGTGTCTCATTATGGTTTGGGAAGATGTTTGGATTCATATGGATGAGACCTTTAGGGATGCAGTAATAACGCCCTACAGATAGATTCACTGTCCATAACTTTTCAGTTTATGTCTTGGTTAGCTTTCAGTTCATAACCAGAAACTTTTGTGTTTATGTAAAGCAATTTGGACTCACTATTTTTCTCTAATAATTAGGAGACTACAGTTATCAGTTATTCGTTCGTAAACCAATAAAATTAGGGACCTATTAAAAAGATAGGTCATTAGAAAATTTATTAATCTGATATCAGAGGTGATATAAAACTTGAAATACTGATTGATATTACTTGTGATTATAAATTATTTAAAATGGAAAATTATTTAAAATGGAAGTGTAGTTTGAAAGTTTTCTGAAATATCTGAATGATAGTGTCATGAAGTGACTTTAAAATAATTGTTTCATGATAAAAATGAATAGCTGTTCAATTTTTTAAAAACAAATTCTCCATGCATTGACTCAAGAGTTAAACACCATTAAAATATTTCACACTATCTGTAGGGAAAATACATGTAGACCTCTTGGGCTTTATATGTAGATAGACTGGCTTAGAGTGTAATATAATTTTATTTGCATTAATAATACTGAACAAAAATACAAAGGCAAAAATGATCAGGTCTGTCTACCTTGAAAGAGCATTTGGAATGTTGAATGTGAAGAGGCATTTGTCCTTGTAGATAGACAAGTTTATATTATCACACCAATATACACTTCTGATTTTTTATTACATGTATACACTAAGATATTGTAAAAATCGAGAGTTCCTGAAAATCCTTTTTTCAAAGCAAAGTCAGTAAGTAAATCTGTGTGCATTTCTGACTGGATTATTTTGATTGATTTAGGAGTGTCTTACATAAATGCTCAATAAATATTTGTTGAATAAGTGAACAAGTTGTCAGAAAAAAAATCACTGGAAATTAATTACTTAAAACACATTGACCATACCAGGTCAAGATTCTGCTTATTTACATTGTCCATAGTTGTCACAATGCCGGGGTATCAACATGGAAAGATTAAACCCACAATTTTGCCAGAATTATCTATCTATGTATCCCTGTTATAATATACTTTAAAATTTCTGTAGGTTTGATGACACATCACTTTTA
This sequence comes from Symphalangus syndactylus, assembly GCF_028878055.3. Lineage (NCBI taxonomy): Eukaryota > Metazoa > Chordata > Mammalia > Primates > Hylobatidae > Symphalangus > Symphalangus syndactylus. The sequence continues at coordinate 69,089,797 of NC_072424.2, forward strand.
TTCTGAATTCTAAGCAGTTTTAAAATCAGCTGAATTAGGCTTCATTTAAGATACAGTCATTCACCTTATCCTAATACAAATTGTTTTCTTCAGGAATTTACATAAATACAGATTTTAATGAAACCATAGTTTTATGTGCAACATGAGACATTATAAATTTTTGTTATTTATTATTATTAGTCCCTAAGTATTCAAACTCATGATTTAATAATCTTTCCCACTATTGACTTTCTCTACTGTTTAACAAGCTCACCCAGCCAAAATTACCCATATGACTGGCTTATGCATCTACTTAGCTGTGAATGACAGCTCTGTTCTGCATAGGAGTTCTTTCCTCCTTGTCCCATTTCGCTTCCTCCTTTCCTAGCCACCAGGGCTGAATTTCTGTTGACATCAGCTACAGCAGCTTCATGGGAGTTTTATTCTCCCTTCCCACCCTTCACTCACCCCTCTTCCATGTTTTGTACAGGCAGCCTTGGTTTTTCTAGATTGCAGTTATCTATCTGACTATACTATCATTGCAGAAACCCTCTCTCAGCTCTTTTATATTTACCACTCTCTCTAATCATCTCATTCATAGAATGACTGAACCCTGTCCTCCTTCCTCAGTAGCTGGAAGAACTAGCTGAGATGTCGCATTATGACAATGACCTGCAACTCTTGCTTATGTGGAAGGATGGCATAAAGAAAATGGTGAGCAGTTGTTAAATACACAGTACAGCACCAAGTGAGTGACAATCTCCTAATACTAACAAGGATAATACAAAAGAGGAATCAAGCTAACCAGGTCTGAATCCTAGCTCTGACTTTTTTCCTAGTGGTATGACTCCAGACAAATTACTGAACCTTCCTGAGCTTCAATTTCTTAGCTATAAAATAACACTACTATTTCCTACCTTTAAAAATTGTGGCTAAGATTAGAAGAAATACCTCTGTGCCTAACATGTAGTCAAATGAAGGGAAACAGACTTGCTGAAAAAAAATATTATTATTTGCCCAGGCAAAAGCATACACAAATGAATACAATTAATTGTCGTTCTTGAAATGGAAAAAAATAATGAGTCATAGCACAATCCGTTCAAAGGTCCTTGTGAAAACAGCTGTAATTGAAGTCATTGGATAGCTCCTTATTTGTCATGTCAAGACTTCTTTAAAAAGAGTAATATTTTCATTTGAAGAAAGATTGCACATTTAAATCACACAATCAGAATACCACTGCCTGCTTGTAAATTATCTAGTAATGATTTATCCTTCTTTTTTCCACATTAATACTGGTCAAAAAGTATTCATACCAATTTTTATTTTCACAACCTGATTGCTTGCCCCAACTGCCTTCCAACCTGTGGTAGCACAGTGGATTGATTCACTCAACTTTATTCCCACTCCTTGCAGCATAATTTTATACAGGCCAAAGGCTAAAGCAATACTCTTTTATAGCTTGGCTTCTGAACATAATCAAGCTTTCACTGAACAGGGGACTTGGGAAAAATGTGAAAGGGAGACATCAATGTCACAGGACAGCAGGCATGCTTCTGCTGCATTTGCTATTTCCGCTGACAAGTGCCTTTGTGGAGGTTTTGGGTAGCAGCCATAGCAGAGGTTCAAGTGCTCGTCCTCTAAACCCATGGGTGTCAAGGTGTGGAAACCTGGGCATCTATTCTGCTGGCTCAGATCACACAGTACAAGGCGTTGTCCTCGCAGTCGTTGTGCTGGTCCCTCACGAACCCCTAGAATCCAGATCATGCCAGAGACAGCAGTTCTTCTGTAGACTTTGTATGAGTGCTCTAGGAATGGTTCCTTGAAGCTCAGTTTAGAATCTGTCCCCCCAGCTTTTCCAACTATTTTGTAACTGAAATCTGACTAATATTCTATTAAAAATCAAAATCATTCAAGGATGGTATTCCTTCGTCCCCTAAAACTTTTGTAAATGTTTGACTATGTTAGAAATTGTATGGGCAAGTTTTTTTTTTAAATACAGATTTAGCTGGCTTAATTTTTGATTGACAAATTATTATTTTCAGAATAATTCTTTCCATATAGCATACTTCTCTTTTGATAATGAATGTTGACATATTATGTGGATAGTGAACAATTTTGAAGAAACAGATTTTTGATAAAAAATATGTATTTTTAAAAATTCAGCTTTTATTTTAGATTCAAGGCATGCGTATACAGGTTTGTTTTGTGACATGGGTATATTGCATGATGCTGAGGTTTGGAGTAAGATTGATCCCATCACTCAGGTAGTGAGAATAGTACCCAATGGGAATTTTTTTAGCCTTTTCTCCCTGAGTTTTGTACATTGTTTTTGTATCCTGAAACTTTGAAACTTTACTGGAGTTATTTGTTGATACTAGGAGCTTATTAGTGGAATCTTTAGGGTTTTCAAGGTATAGAATCATATGAGCAAAGAGATAATTTGACTTCTTTTCCTATTGAGATGCTTTTTATTTCTTTATCTTGCCTGATTGCTCTGGATAGGACTTCCAGTATTATGTTGAATAGGACTGGTGAGAGTGGGCATCATTCTCTTTTTCCAGTTCTCAAGGGGAATGCTTCCAGCTTTTGCCCATTCAGTATGATGTTGGCTGTGCATTTGTGACAGATGGTGCTTATTGTTTGGAAGTATGTTCCTTTGATGCCTGGTTTGTTGATGGTTTTTATCATGAAGGGATATTGAATTTTGAAAATCTTAATTTTCACAAATAGAATTTTTTCTCTATTTCTTCAATTATAATCAGTCAGTATATATCTGCATATATGCTGATTATAATTGAAGTATATATATGCATGTATACTGTATAAAAATATTGCATATACCGTATTTATATACTACAAATATATTTCTTTTGTTTATATCTTTGCTATAAGAATTTAAAAATTAAAAATGGCTAAAATAGACAAAGTAAATGTTATAAAATGTCAAGATTGAAACGGATAGCCAGGAGGTAGTTTATCATCAAAGTTTATCATCAGAAAACTTGAGGCTGAATTTCAGCTCCTCTTTGTACTGCCTGTTTCAATTAAGTAAAAGATTAAATAACCTCTCTGAGCCTAATACCTATGTCAAACAATTGTAGGAATAAATGAGATGGAATGCATAAAGTGTGTGTTGTAGAATGGGTAGTCAATCAATGACTCAGTAATAGAGTGTTGTAAGGGTACACTTGGTTTCAGTTTTTACTGAGGCTTAATATGCTAAGAAAAATAACATAGTTACAAGTATCCCTACATCCTAAATGAGCAACACAGACCCTCTTCAGGGCATGCTTCAAGGCACTGTGAAACAATTCTTCCCAGCATTAGCCCATCACCTTATTTCTTCCAGGCTATATAAGGAGGAGGGATAGATTCATGGAAGAATAGAGATACTGGAGATTGTGGCAGAGACCTCCAGTTGTAAAACAAAATCTGTCCTTTCCTTTTATAAAGAGAACTGTAGCTGGGTGCATGTACGGAATGCATTTCTTAGGTTCTTATGCAGGTAGGTGTGGCCAATCGAAGGTGAGCAGAAGAGATTTGTGCTACTTCCACACTGGGGGTTCCCAGAGGGCAAATGTGTCTCTCTATGTCCTCATTTTCCCTGTCTGGATACATCTGATGATGAGGCCCTAAGGGGCCTGTGTAGCTGCAAGCACCTGAATGATCAGCTGAAGGAGAGCTAACCACTTATTTAAACCCCATCCAGGACTGTTATGGGGAAGATATATAAATTTCTTTTTTAAGCTATGGAAGTTTGGTGTTCGATTTGCTATCATCTTGTAGCATACCTTGCACTAATAAAGAAAGCCTAAATTCTGTTGCAAAAAGTTATTAGCGTATTATGGCATTTTGTCTTTCAGCCACTTATAGAGTTTAGGAGAATGTGTACCATCTCAAGCCAAAAAAGGGGAGTATTTGGAGAAAATTACTTGCAATGCTTGCTGTATGCTCCCTAGAATTTGGGGACATAGAGGGACTGATGACTCCCTAAGAGCAGGGACAGAGTATATGGTGACAAAGTAAAGAGAAAAAAAGAGAGAAAAGGATGGGGAACATGTGTCACCTTTTCCAGAAATGGATGTACACTCCACCATCAAAAGGACTCCCACCTAAGGAGTCTCAATAGGGACTCACACCAAGAAGGGGTGCAAGGGTGAAAGACCCAGCTACAGACAGACTGCTGGGAGACCATGGACACTTGTGACAAAGGCCAGCCAGAGGCCACGTTGCTTGCCTCACATGAGCCATGGTTGGGCCTGCAGTTGAAGGATCTCAGTGGCATCCAACAAAGGCATGGAGAGAAAGGACAGCTGTTCATCTGCTGCTTGCTGGGCCCTGGAACCATGTGTCAGTTATGCCAGTCAAGTGGCATTTGGGATTTTCTTCCCTCTAACACCTCTCCTCCCCTTAACCCAATGCTTTGGAAGGGACAACAGCAGTGAGGAGGAGGGAGTTGAAGAGCAAGAAGACTGTGCTCTCCTCACTCTTTGCAGGGGCACAGCTGGGACATGCCCCAGCTGGAGAAAGGGAATTTAAATTGTATAATAGATTAAACTGTAATGTCAGATCTGATGAGATTTTTAAATTTTTAAAATGAGATTCTTCTTCCTGAAAGTGGCCAACAAAGCTTTGAGAATCACTTGAGATATCATCCACAGGTGGGACAGATCAACTCCAAAGAACATGATTGGAAGGACGTTGGGAAGAGGGGGATGGTTGCTCTCAATGATCACACAACTACCTCCAACAAGTTCAATAACATGATTAAGGGTCTCGTTATTGGTTAGAAGAAAAAATAATTTCATACCACCAGTTTCTGTACCTACTTCTGGTCCTGTTAGTGGCACCAAAACTTTGGAAAAGATTACCTTTTGTTTGGCAAAATTTCTTGTTTATGATACAAAGATTAGGCCCCTAACATTTACCCGGAGTAGTGCTGTCTTATAGCATTATAATGCAAGCCACAAATATGAGCTTAATCTGTCATTTTAAATATTTAGCAGCCACATTTATTAGGTAAAATTATCTGAACATATTTTATTGACATAGAATACCTAAAATATTATCATTTCAACATGTAGTCAAGATAAGAAATTATTAATGAACTTTTTTAACATTTTTATACTGTCTTCAAAATTCAGTATGCATTTTACATTTGCAGCAATTTCAATTTTAACTAGCCACATTTCAAGTGCGCAATAGCCACATGTGGCTAATGGCTATTGTTTGGAACAGCAGAGACCTGGAATTAGTTACCTCGACATCTGCCTAATAAATGAGAAGAAATAGTAAGCTGCAGAGAAAGTAGAATAAAGAGAAGGAATAAGGGTGAGAATAACCTTAGGAAAATTTTAGCCAAGGAGAAATTCTGAGGAGATTGGGGAATAAATGATGTGTAAATAGGGGCATTTAGAATAGTCCCTACTTTATCAAAAATACCCATAAATGCCTGCTCACATTATCTGAAACTTCCTTTTCCTATGACATTAATCTATATTTCATACACTTTAAGCCTGATCTGTTAATTAATTATAGATCCATTTCCATTTTACATGTATTTACCATGTTATCATTTAAAATCCAGTCCATTTTTCCTTACCTTTGTTCAAATGCCCTAATCGAGCCATACCAAACCCAACATATTTCTGAAAGCTTATAGTCTACTAACTTTGGCAAAAAAATAAATAAATAAATACATGCTAACAAATCTATGCTGTTTCTCAGTGACCATTACTTATTTATTTCAGTGTTCACATCTTTCTAGTAACCAAATTAGTTAAAGTCATTCAAAATATTTTATATTTGTATCATAGGATAAAATATCCTTAAAGTCTTTCACCCCATAGGTGCTGTAATTTGATTCCTGTACAAGACAGTATTTTAAATAGGTAAGTATGTATTTGGCAGTGTAGATGAAACATTAATCAAGCACTGATACAATGCCCTGTAATGCCCTTTGCCACTGTAATGCCCCTTGTCATAGCTATATTCAGAGGTGCTATTCCAGAAAACATAAGAAGGATTCATAGGTCTTAAGTGAATATATAATTAATTCATTTCCTGTCACAGCTGTAATAAATTACCACAGATTTGGTAGCTTAAAACAACAAAAAAATTATTCTCTCAAATTACCAAAAATTTGGTAGCTTAAAACAACAAAAAATTATTCTCTCACAGCTCTGGAAGCCAGAAGTCCAAAATCAGTATTACTGGGTTGAAATCATGTTGATGGCAAAGCTGTGTTCCTTGCAGAGACTCTATGGGAAAATCAATTCATTGCCTCTTCTCGCTTTGGGTGGCTGCCAGCATTTCTTGATTTGTGGCCACATTAATCTGCTTCCATGGTCACATCAACTCCTCCTCTTCTGGCTGTGTTTTTTCTTCTTCTAACTATTTAAAATTCCCTAATTTTCTCTGGGCTGACCAGGATAATCCAAGAAAAGCTTCCTGTATTAGTTTCCTAAGGCTTTCATAGAAAGTACTGCACACCGGATGTCTAAACAACAAAGTTACTGTGTCATAGTCCTAAAGGCTAGAAGTCTGAAATCAAGGTGTCAGCAGGGTTGAATCCTTCTGAAGGCCCTGAGGGAGACTCTGTTCCATGCCTCTTTTCTTCTGGGGGTTGGCTGGCAACCTTTGGAGTTTCCTGGCTTGTAGATGCATCACCCAATTTCACACAACGTTCTCCTTATGTGCGTGTCTCTCTTCAATAAGGTCATCAGTCATATGGGTTTAGGGGCCTACCATACTTATTCCAGTATAACTTTATCTTAACTAATTACATCTGCAAGAACCCTATTTTCAAATAAGTTCATATTATGAGGTACTGGGACTTCAACATATGAATTTTCATGGGCTACAATTCAACCCATAGACTTTTCATCTCAAGATCTTTAATGTGATCACATCTGCAAAGGCTCTAGGCTCCAGGATTAGGAGTTGACATCCCTTTAAGTGTCCCTTATTCAGCCTACTACAAATAACATGGCAATTTCTCAAGCAAACTTATAAAAGGAGGAGGAAAAAGAGGTGGAGGTACAAAGTCTGAGTTTTAACAAATTTGCTATCAGGCATTAACCCTCTCCTTAGCACATAATTTACCAAACTATCTAAAATCACTGTACTTTATTACCTGCTTTCATGAAGCACAATATTCAAGGTTCACACTATATATGGAGTCATAGACACTGCAATGGGGTCACTTTTTGAGCTAGAGAACCTCAATAAAACCTGATGTAGGTCTTGCACTCTGCTCAGTAAATAATTCTGAGAGCTCGGCTATGAGCTATGTCCTAAAACAATTGAGAAGGGCTTGGTTCTATTATATCCACCACTTTTTCATGAGAGGGAATTAAGGAGAAAGAAAGGGATCCCTTATGTTCCCTTTTCTTTTCTGATTTCAGGTAAATTTGGAACTGTCCACCTTGTGGCTTGCACCATTTCACAGACTTGCAAAAAAAAAACCCACCCTTCATCCATCTCTCATTCTAGATTCATCGTTGTCATCAGGGTGTGGCCTCTGCTCACTCTCTTGTGAGTACAACCTTATTCAAACTTAGTCTCTACTGATCAACACCTGGAAGGCCACTTGTATCTGCTGACTTGATAGATTGTAAACTGTTGCCACTCTTCAGGTGTGTGTCCTCTACAACTAAGGCTCTTTAGCTCTCTTGGGTCAGGGCATTTTCCTGTAGCTCAGTGTCCAACAGTGTTTTGAAGCTCTCTCTCTCTCTCTCTCTGTGTGTGTGTGTGTGTGTGTGCTTGTGTGTGCAGACATGGAGAGAAAGAAATGAGAAAGAGGGAGCTCAAGCACATGAATATCCACATGGCATGTAATATTGATGTATTAGTAGTAAAGTGTTAATTCAGTAGGCTTGGGGTGCTCAAACCTTGTGCATTCTAAAGAAATGATTGGCCATTGACTCGCTTCTGGGAGATAAATTCTAAGCCTTTGGAATAATCTTCCTCAAGAGTGTCTCTGTATACCTTGGGTCTCAGACTGTTCCAGATAGTTTATGCTAACAATGTGATTTATAATGAATGCCTGTTTTTGTTCGCCTGGGCCGTGGGAACACTGTATCTGCTTGAAATCTAGAGGGACTGGAGATGGAGTAGTCAGTGCCAGTCATTTAGGTGTTCTGTGCCCATGTAGCTAACCTCCAATAAAAACTCTGGACCCTAAGGCTCAGGTGAGCTTCCCTAGTTGGTAATAATTTGTACCTGTTGTCACACATTGTTTCTAGGAGAACTAAGTGTTGTTTCTGTGATTTCACTGAGAGAGGACAACTGGAAGCTCATGCCTGGACTCCTTTCATAAGCTTTTTTTTTTTTTTTTTTTTGCCAATTTTAATCTGTATCCTTTCTCTGCAGTAAAACATACCATGAGTGTAGTAGCTCTTCTGACTTCTGTGAGTCCTAATGAATTCTTGAACCTGATAGTAGTCTTGTGAACCCCTGACACAGGACAAAATATTTGCATTAGTTTGTTATATAGATACAAGTCAAATTAAAATAAATCCTTTTGATAGTAACCAATATTTATTGTGTACATTTTAAGCAAGACCCTCTGGCAAATACTTTACTGGGAAAGCCTTATTTATTTTTTATATCAGCCTTCTAATAAAGGAAGAAACTCAGAGAACTTAATTAACTTGTACAGACTCACACAGCAAATCGTAGAGTTGGGAAGCAAATCCAGGCTGACTCGAAAGCCCATGATCTCAATCACTGTGCTTCATATTCACATGGAACAGATGAAATACTAGACTAACTTTAATAAAAGACACATCCACCCAGATGTCCTAAAAATGCTTTCCATTATAAAATAGCAACTTCAGTGTAAGCTTAGGGGTTTAAAAAGTAGTTGTCTGCCACTCAAGTTTATATAATAGTGAATGAATGAAAGTATCCTTTTGATAAGATCCAAATGAAAACTACATACTTCCTTGTCATTCCCTCTGCATACAAGACTCTTTAACAGCCTCAATGAGGATCCCTGTGGGTATTTTGCTTTGCTGTTTTCATAGTCATATCTGGGTTTGTTTTTCTGTCATGATCTTTCTGCATTATATTCTTACTTGTCTTCCTGGGCTTGCATGGATTTACTGGAAACTAATTGGGTTGGATATGTATGGTTTACAGAAAGCTGAAGCTACTCATGGATTTCACATTGGTATAAAAAATCGCAAAGTTTGACATCTGATTTCTTGTAACCATTTCATTGTCTCAATTTTGTTGCAGACTCCATGGGCAGAGTTTAAGTAACTCCATTTCTTCCACTACATAATTCAGTAACTTTAATAAACTCGTCTACTGGCTGTGCACCACGTTAGAAATCCCATGCACAATTTCTTCAGAGCAGCACTTTATTACCAGTTTTACTGTAATGCAATATTAATATAAAATGATGATACTTGGACTGTGCAGGCACTATTATGCATTTACAATAATATTTATACAAATAATTAAACTTTCATTTTATTGGATAGGGCAAGTCTATGCAAGGGAATCTTTTGCACAAATTAAAGGAAAAAAATTGCAAGACTATATTGGCTGTTGTGGTCTCTATCTGGATTTTCTCTGATTGGACTGTAGAAAAATCTAGTTTCAAATATTACATCTGTCATCTGTACTTCGTATCAAGAAATTAATCGAACTGATGGTGAAGAGAGTTTTTTTGAATGTTCATTATTTCAGCTATTAATTTTTAAAAGCAGCAAATGTTGCAAGTCAATAGCTTCCATAAAAATTGATTTATTGTGCAATTTCCTTCATACTCCTGAAAGCCAAGAGCAGATTCTGTGTATCCAATGCTTTCTATTTCTAAGCCACCATCTTCACATTCATTTTTTTAAGATAAATTATTTAGATGAAAGAAATGTAATCCTATTTGAATTTCACTGATTTGAATTTGTGGAAACTGACCACTTCAAGGAAATGTGAGATTTAGCATGAAAAAGAACTATACACTGAAGCAATTAGATCATGAAAATCACAGAAATGTAATTTATATTAAAAAGGCAAAAGATTCTTGATCAATCACATTACTTCTATGATATAGGAAACCTCACAGTACACTCTGATAGAGAATTCAGGAACAGCCAGGACCCACTGATGCCATTTAGAACACTGATTTCTTAGTTTAGACATGTACTGTTTCCATTATACACAGAAATCACATGTCCTCCTAAAATGATTTACCACTAAATAATTTGCACTTCAATTTCAAAACTAAATTTGGAGTTGCTCAGTCTGTGTTCAAATTCTAATTCTGGCTCTGCTAATTTATACTGGTATCTTGGACAACACTTAATCCTCTGCATTTCAATTATCTTCTCTTTAATATGTAGATTATAATGTTTAATATGATTTTTAAAGAATTAAATAAAAATAAGAAAATATTTGTAGAAGCATTTATTACAGTGCTGTTTATTAAATGTGCTTATTCTTCCATCCAGAAATGTCCAGGTCTCCAATAATGTAATTTGATTATGAGAAGTATTTCTTAACATGTCATTCTATTAACTGATATTATTTCTTATTTAACCAACAATAATTAGTACAGTTAGTGTCTCTGAAATACAAAGAAAACACAATTTTTTTAAATTTTAAAATATTTTCATTTTTTTTTGGGGGGTGGGAACAAGGTCTCACTCTGTTCCCCAGGCTGGAATGCAGTGGCACAATCTTGGCTCACTGCAACCTCTGCTTCCTGGTTCAAGTGAATCACCTGCCTCAGCCTCCCGAGTATCTGGGACTACAAGTATGTGCCACCATCCCTGGGTAATTTTTGTATTTTTAGCAGAGACAGCGTTTCACTGTATTGGCCAGGCTAGTCTCATACTCCTGACCTCAAGTGATCCGCCTGCCTTGGCCTCCCAAAATGCTGAGATTACAGGCATAAGCCACCATGCTCAGCCAGTCACAGCTTTTTAAATAGCACTTTGAGATACAAAGTACCAACATAAAACTTCGATACCAATCAAATCTAGGGTCTGTACTGCCCATTACTGCAAAGGCAATATATTGCCTGTCCATTACTGCAAATAATTCTGTTTCCCGCCCCTGCAATGTCCTCTCCCCAATATCTATAGATCAAAATAATAGCAGTTACATGCAATGCCACTTATGATTTCAAAAGTAAAATGAAATGGACCGACTGTATGTAGGCACTGAGGACTGGGGACTGAGCAATATCTAGGTGAGCTCCCACCATGTTGCCACTGGATAGGGCTTTGATGTTCAGCTGACTCCAATCTGCTAAGAGAGACAAAAGAATAAACTTGTTTTAGACAAGGATGAAGCACCATACCCCTGCGGACACCTCCTGCTGCTTACAACTCCATCCTCACCAGGTAGGAGACATCGCATTACTACTCAGGCAAAGAAAAATTACGAGATATCTCAAGTATATTTTTCTAATTTTTAATTTATTTTAAATATCAAAAGTAATAATTATATCCACTTCCATAGAGATGAGCTAGCAGGGAAAAAATAGCTAAGCATATTAAAAGACTTAGCAGTCCAAATGAGGAGAACCATTTTGAGCATTCAGAACATATGGTCTCCAGTGAATCACAATTATTACAGGAAATTGAAGACAATTTTTTAGGGCTTGTAGAGATTCTACATGAGAATCAAAAAAATCTTTCACTAACAATAGAAGATCTTAATACAGTGATACCAATTTTAAGATTTAAAACATTAGTTCTAAAAATTTAGTTTCATTGCTAAACCAAAAAAAAAATAATAATTGTGCCCAAGGATAGCATTTTCAGTATCGGTAAAACAAAATTAGTGCACCTGAAGTCCAGAACTCAAATAAAGAAAACAAATTGATGGAACAAAATTAGAGAAATATGAGTCATGTAGAACATCTATATGATTTAATGTATATGTAATTTGAGTTTTAGAACAAGACAATAGAATTTTCAGAAGGAAAGCAGCACTAAAAGAAACATAATAAAACTTCCTGAGATGACAGAGGACCCATGTGTTAGTTTTCTATTGCTGTTAAAAGAAATTACCACAAATGTAGTGGCTTAAAAGAACACAAATTTATTATCTTACAGAGTTCAGTAGGTTAGAAGTCCAACATTAGCCTCACTGGGCTAAATCAAGATGTTGGCGGGGCTGTATTTCTTTCTAGAGACTCACATGGATAATATGTATTTCTGCCTTTTCCAACTTCTAGAAGCTACTTGCTTTCCTTGGCTTATGGCCCCTTCCTCCGTCTTCAAAGCTAACTATACATCTCTCTGACCCTGATTTTTTTGTCACATTGCTTCTCCAATTTTAACACTCTCTGTGATAAGATTGGACCAACTTGGAGAATCCATTCCCCTACATCAAGATCCTTCACATAATCACACATATAAATTCCCTTTTGCCATAAGAGATAACATACTCAAAGTTTCCAGGAATTAGAAGGTGAATATCTTTGAGAGGGCTATTTTGCCTACCATAAGCTGAATCTCCATGTGGAAATAATTCAGTGAGAATTAATGACAAGCCACTTGTACCTACACATATCCTAAATTTCAAAGATAATAAGAAAATTTAGCAAGCATCCAGATTTTAAAAAGCCGGTTATCATAAAGGGAAAGAATAGCTTTAACATAAAATGTGTGAAACATGATAATCCAGGAAACTTTCTTAGATTGGTTATGGTAAATAACATAAGATGCTGTTACAAAACCCCCCATCTCAGTGGTTTACCACAGTGAAAATACTGTATGTAAAATAATACATACATGTATTATACACTGTATACACTGTATGTAAAATAATACATACATATCTTTATGTAAAATACAGATACATTACTGTATGTAAAGTTCTTTTTGCTTATTAAAACCCAGTAGGTATTGCTGAGCAAGTAGTCTTGTGGTTATGCAGAGATTCAGGGTGCTCTTTAGTACTTCAGCTTCCTCCAGGTCTCTGGAGTTCTCTCCTTTCAAAGTCAGCAGATGGGGAAAGAAAAATGGGGGAGAAGCTCATGAAGTTTTTGGGGGCAAGCATGGATGTGACATGTAACACTTTTACCTGCATTCCATATCGAAATCTTAGTTACATAGCCATGTTAACTGCACAGAAAGCTTGGAAAAGTTTGCTCAGGAGAAACTGAAGTGGGTCTTTATAGATAAAGACTGGGTCCCGATAATCCTATTTATTGTCCAATTATTCATGTGAATGCATGTACACACACAAATGTTTTTAGATGTGGAAAGAGTTATTTATCATACTGCCCATAAATTCTTCCTGAAAAATTACCTAAATAATTCAAATAGATCAATTTCAGAATGTAAGTCCTGTAATCAGAAACTGGATATATGAAATTTTTTTAACTCAAGAGCTTGTTTATATAAATAATTTTCTCCTGCTAACCTGAATTTGGAAGGTGATATGGTTTGGCTCTGTGTCCCTATCCAAATATCATCTTGAATTGTAACTCCCACAATTCCCATGTGTCATGGGAGGAACCTGGTGGGAGGGATTGAATTATGGGGGGATGGGTCTTTCCTGCACTGTTCTTGTGATAGTGAATGAGTCTCACAAGATCTGATGGTTTTAAAAAATGGGAGTTTACCTGCACAAGCTCTCTCTTTGCCTGCGACATCCATGTAAGATGTGACTTGCTCCTCCATGCCTTCCACCATGATTGTGGGGCTTCCCCAGCCATGTGGAACTGTAAATCCAATTAAACTTCTTTCTTTTATAAATTGCCCGGTCTCAGGTATGTCTTTATCAGCATTGTGAAAATGGACTAATGCTGTAAATTGGTATCAGTAGAGTGGGGCATTGCTGAAAAGATACCTGAAAATGTGGAAGCGACTTTGGAACTGGATAACAGGCAGAAGTGGGAGCAGTTTGGAGGGCTCAGAAGAAGACAGGAAAATGTGGAAAAGTTTGGAACCTCCTAGAGATTTGTTGAATGGCTTTGACCAAAAGCCTGATAGCAATATGGACAATAAGCTCCAGGCTGAGGTGGTCTTGGATGGAGATGAGGAACTTATTTGGAACTGGCGCAAAGGTAAATCTTGTTAGGTTTTAGCAAAGAGACTGGTGACATTTTGCCCCTTCCCTAAAGATTTGTGGAAATTTGACCTTGAAAGAGATGATTTAGGGTATCTTGTGGAAGAAATTTCTAAGCAGCAAAGCATTCAAGAGGTGACTTGGGTGTTGTTAAAAGCATTCAATTTTATAAGCGAAACAGAGCATAAAAGTTTGAAAATTTTGCAGGCTGACAATGTGATAGAAAAGAAAAACCCATTTTTGGGGGAGAAATTTAAGATGGCTGCAGAAATTTTCATAAGAAACAAGGAGCCAGAATGTTAATCCCCAAGACAATGAGGAAAATGTCTCCAGGGAATGTCAGAGGCCTTCACAGCAGCCCCTCCCATCACAGGCCCAGAGGCCTAGGAGAAAATGGTTTCATGGGCCGAGCCCAGGGTTCCAGTGCTGTGTGCAGCCTAGAGACTTAGTGCCTTGTGTCCCAGCTGCTCCAATCGTGGCTGAAAGGGTCCAACTTAGAGCTCAGGCCATGGCTTCAGAGGATGCAAACTCCAAGGCTTTGCACCTTCTGGATGGTGTTGAGCCAGAGTGCACAGAAGTCAAGAATTGGGGTTTGGGAACCTCTGCCTAGATTTCAGAAGATGTATGGAAATGACTGGATGCCCAGATAGAAGTTTGCTGCAGGGGTGGGGTACTCATGGAGAAACTGTGCTGGGGTGGTGCGGAAGGGAAATATGGGGTCAGAGCCCCCACCAGAGTCCCTACTGGGGCATCACCCACTTCTCACACCTAGTGGAGCTGTGAGAAGAGGACTACCGTCCTGCAGACCCCAGAACGGTAGATCAATTGACAGCTTGCACCATTCACATGGAAAAGCTACAGACATCCAACACCAACCCATGAAAGCAGCCAGGAGGGAGGCTGTACCCTGCAAAGCCACAGGGGCAGAGTCACCCAAGACCATGGGAACCCACCTCTTGCATCAGCGTGACCTGCATTTGAGACATGGAGTCAAAGGAGATCATTTTGGAGCTTTAAGATTTGAGTTCCCCACTGGATTTCAGACTTGCATGGGGACTGTAGCTTATTTGTTTTGGCCAATTTCTCCCATTTGAAATAGCTATATTTACCCAATGCCTGTACCCCTATTGTATCTAGGGAGTAACTAACTTGCTTTTGATTTTACAGGCTCATAGGCAGAAGGGATTTGCCTTGTCTTGGATGAGACTTTGGACTGTGGACTTTTGAGTTAATGCTTAAGTGAGCTGAGATGTTGGGGGACTGTTGGGAAGGCATGATAGGTTTTGAAATGTGAGGACATGAGATTTGGGACATGCTAGGGGCAGAATGATGTCATTTGGCTCTGTGTCTCCACCCAAATCTCATCTTGAATTATAACTCCCAAAATTCTCACATGTCTTGGGAGGAACCTGGTGGGAGGTGATTGAATTATGGGGGCGGGTGTTTCCTGTGCTTTTCTCATGATAGTGAATGAGTCTCACAAGATCTGATGGTTTTAAAAAAATGGGAGTTTGCCTGCACAAGCTCTCTTTTTGCCTGCTACCATCCATGTAAGATGTGACTTACTCCTCCTTGCCTTCCACCATGATTGTGAGGCTTCCCCAGCTACGTGGAACTGTAAATACAATTAAACCTCTTTCTTTTATAAATTGCCCAATCTTGGGTATGTCTTTATCAGCAGCATGAATACAGACTAATATAGAAGGGAAGGTTTAAGGAGAATTTTTTTTTTTTTTTGAGCCAGAGTTTCACTATTGTTGCCCAGGCTAGAGTGCAATGGTGTGCTCTCAGCTCACTGCAACCTCCGCCTCCCAGGTTCAAGCGATCCTCCTGCCTCAGCCTCCCAAGTAGCTGAGATTACAGGTGACGCCACCACACCCAGCTAATTTTGTATTTTTAGTAGAAACGGGGTTTCACCATGGTGGTCAGGCTGGTCTCGAACTCCTGACCTCAAGTGATCCGCCCACCTCGGCCTCCCAAAGTGCTGGGATTACAGGTATGATAAGGAGAAATTTTTACCTTCCATTCTTGACCAGGCACTATGAGCAAAGATTTGAAAGAGCTGACCTTAAATTTTTTTTTTCCTGGCTCTTTGTTGTCTCAGGATCTTATCTGCAAGCTCTGGAATGGGGACCAGAATTATAGGAGCAGAAAAGGTGTGATACCTTTCCTCCCCATCGTAAAGGTCATGGTGATACTCCCATAACAAAAGTTAGGTTAATAGAGAAAAGCATAATCAGTTTATTTAATTAAAGTTTCACATGACCTGGAAGAGAGCTTTTTGAAATAAAGACCCTAAAACCCAGGGAAAACAGTCCATTTTTATTCTTAGGTTCAGTGAAGAACGGACAGCCTTGTTAGAAGTGTGTTTGGATGAAAAGAGTATAATTTAATGACGATAGACTGAGGGAAGAAACCTAGTAAGGCCTCTCTGTTCAGACTTTTTTTTGTCCTTTCTGTGTAGCGTTCCTTCCTCCTGGGTATGGGGCAGGACCTAACTGGAATGAGGGTCTTATGATCTACTATCAAACAAATAAGTCTGATAAGTCTGAGAATTTATTTATGGACATCTCTTAGAAAGATGGGGAAAGGTTAGAGTAATATTTCTAGGTTTTATGGGTTGCTTTGGGGGAGAGGAGTTCTGGTTTCTATGACCCACCTTGAGAAACAGAAATTCTTATTTCTATGGCTTGCCTTGGGGAAGAGAGAGGGGCAGGAGACAGGAGGGCAGGAGAAGGTCAGAGAGAGAGACTTTGCTTCTGAGGCTGCTTCTAAGGTGCTTCAATCTCCTTGAGTCCAAACTACTCAGCATGCCAACGTGCCATACTTTGGGGAATCATTTTCTGAGCCCCAAAAGAATCAATAACTATCTTTTCAATTTCTAGAAATTGTAAATGACCATTTTACAAATCCACCCTTTAATTTCTTAGGAGTGTACTATTCTTCATTATAGCTTCAATTCCCTTATTTTTCTAATTTTAATCATAATTATTTGCTAGTCTCAGAATTTTCTGAAATCTGAAGTTTGTCATGTGCTAATTATCCTGTTTGTGGCATCTGTTGTTTCCACCTTATAATTTGTTTCTTATGTAAATTGTAGCTTTACTCTTGGGAGCTCATGATCTGTAAATCTTTATTTTGATGTTGTTGATTTGCTTTTGCTGTGGGAGTTAGTAAGCTATGGGGCAGGCATAAGCCCAGCAATATTCAGAAGGTATCCTTTCACACTTCTTTTCACAACAGGGCTTCCACTGGCCCTGGATGAGTTTAAAATATTAATCTTTCTCATAGTAGCTAAATTACAAAAGGTATAAATTTGGACCTCACACCCAAGGCTCTAAATACAGAACAGCCTCTTCACTTTATCCTTACATCTAAACAGAAGAGAGACCTCTTGTAAGCTTCTTGCTTACACAGATGGATCAGTTTTGGCTCCACATCTGTCTTCCCATTGGCCTGAGGCCACATCCCCTAATATCATGGTGCATTAGGACCAAGTTCACAGCTGGTAAAGCCTCCATCTATGATGACAAGCCCTGTGAGTGCCAGGTAATCTATTCTCAAGCTGACCACACTATCTCTGTTTCCTCTTCATATTCATAGAGCCAGAGATAGTCCTTCTTTTTTTTCTTTCTTATGTTTTTTAATGTGGAATGAAATTTTTTAAAGTTATGTTTTAACCACCGTTTTTTCATTTTTGTAGCAGAAGGGAGAGTAGTAGAATCATCTGTATCAATTTAACCTGCCATATTTAGGAATGTTCCTTAAATCCCTTTAGTATAATGACATAATTTGACAATGAGGGAAAACATAAACAAAGAGCAATCTCACTTAAAGGTATGTAGTTCTCCATTGATTAATAATAATTACTGGTACTGTAATTAATTACTGGTACTGTAATTAATAATTACAAGGTACTTTAAACTGTACTAGACATATAGTGGTGGGTTCTAGCTCTCATGGAGCTCTCATTGTAATGAAATAAAACAATCAAAATAAAATATAGGAAATGGAAGTCAGTTGGGTGATAAGAAATTAACAAATTTTAAATAGGCTTATTTCTGAAATTCAAATACATTAGGAATTATTCAATAAAATTAAAATGCTTACCTTATTTATTGACAGTATGGTCATCCTATAGTCCTTTCAAATGCTGAAACTTTCAATATCCATTTCTGATTAAAAACTCATATTAGGGTGAGATAGTTATTTAACACAAAAAGAGTTCCCATAAAAAAAAAATAGTTCCTATTACTTTGAAAATTGAGATATAAGAAATACTACAATTAAAATAAACACAAGGATGTCCACTATCTGTTATTCAACATTATGCAGAAAGTTCTGGTCATGCAATTAAAGAAGAAAAATTATATATCAGTTTTAGAAAATGATAAAATATCGTTATTTGTAAATGATATAACTGTCTAATTAAATAAAGAATATGTACTTGAAAAAAATTAAAACAGAAAATCCTAATAAGCTGGATGTAAAAATATAAATATTAAAATTTAAAAAATGAATAAAATTATCCCAATTGTAATAATATTTTAAAACTTTCCATAAGCATAAAAATAGATAACTTACTAAGAAAAAAAAGATGAGTTAGTGATGTTATATCCATCTTTCTTGACAAGAAGTCTCAATATTTAAAAAATCAATTCTCTCAATTAAGTTATGAATTGGGTAGGAAATTATTCTCTGGGTGAATTTTGGAAGGAACTTGACAAAATATGTATTAAGTTAATTTATAAGAGTTAATGAATGAGAATGACCAATGTAATTTTGAAGGATCAGAGTAATGATGGGCATAATGAGTCTGTCTGTGATTACAAAATATAGAAATATATGTACATTTACAATCATTAAAATATTGTGTATTTAAAAGACAGATAAATAGAACAGAACAAGAAATCCAGAAATGGAAGTTAAATAGAAGACAGATAAATAGAACAGAACAAGAAATCCAGAAATGCAAGTTAAATAGAAATGTGGCATATGATAATGATAGCATTTCAAATCAGTGAAGGGAGATAAGATTGTTTAATAAATAGTTGTGATATGGTGAAATATATATTTAGTCTTTGCCCACTAATCCTGCTGTACAACTCCTAAAATCTCTGAAGTGATGTATCTTTTTGTATGCTGATGATTGACTGATGGCTGGCAGCCCCTACATAGCTTTAGGATAGGGGCTGGTCACCAAGCCGGTGCAAAGTAGGATTAGAGGGTTGGGATTTTCAGCCCCATTCCCAACCTCCAGGGAGGGAAGAGGAGACAGAAGTTAAGATGATCACCTATGTCCAATCAATCATAACTACATAATGAAGCCTTTATACAATCTTAAAAGAACTGTTTTCTGGGAGCCTCCTGACCGCTGAACCAGCGCAGGTCTCTGGAGGGTAGTGTGCCAGAAGAAGGCAGGAAAGCTCTGTGCCCCTCTCCATATTCCTTATCCTACACATCTCTTCATCTGTATCCTTTGTAATATCCTTTACAACAAACAAAAATGTAGGTAAAGCGTTTTCCTGAGTTCTGTGAGCCACTCTAGCAAACAAGTTGAACCCAAAGAGGGGGGGTCATGAGAACCCTGATTTATAGCTGGTCGGCCAGAAACACAGGTTTAACAAAAATCTGGGGCTTTCAATTGGCATTAAAAATGAGGCCAGACTTGTAGGACTGGGCCCTCAGCCTGTGGAATCGAACAGTTTCCAGGTAGATATGTCAGAATTGAATTGGAGGACACCCAGCTGGTGTCCACTGTAGAATGGACTGATTGATTGCCAGAAGGGAGAAATCCCCATGCACTTTTGTGAACAGAGGGCATAGAGGTGTTCTGTGTTGGGTGATGAGTGGAGAATAGGAGGAACTCGGTTTTTCTTCAATATCTTTTCAATATTACTTGACAACTAAGTAAGTTAGCATTCTATTTCTTCACCAGACTACTACCTAGAAGAATTTAAGAATTAAATTTTTAAAAAGACTACAAAGAATGAAATTTTAAAAAGACTGCAGTATTTTAGGGGCAATATGTATAACTTTTATATTCACTTGGACAGTGAGGTAAAATTTATCAATTTTCTTTTCTCTATCTCTCTCTCATATTCTACCTGGACTAGAAAAAGTGGAGAGATTGAACTAATGAAAATAGAACATTTTTTCTAGCCTAAAATACTTTTTAAAAATTCTAATGACAAAATGGAGCCAATATTTCTCATTTTGTCAAAAAAATGCTTAAATTTATACCTTTATATATGTGTGGTGTATATATATCTATATGTCTTATATAAACTTACATAATAAATTGGGCAAAATTAAAAACTATGTATTAGGATAGTGTGGTAACAAATATCACACAACCTGATTCTTTTACAAAGGCAAAGGCTTATTTCTCATTATGGTTCATATCCATTGTGAGATAACTACAGCCCCTCTCCCCATAATCTTTTTTAAGAGACCCAGGGTAATATGCACCCTCTTTCTAGAATCTTGCTAATATTGCAGCAGAAGGAAAAGAGGAATCTGAACCATGAGCTTACTGTGAAAGCATTTGTGTGAAGTGACACACATTATTGCCACTCATATTTCATTGATGAAAACAAGTCATATGGCTATCCCTAAATTTCAGAGGGTGGGAGTTTGTAATCTACCTGTAGGGAAAAGTACCACATTAAGCGGTATAAAATATGAATGAACAGTAATATAATCTGCCACTTCCACCCAAGGGAGACAACCCAATAATTATCCAATTACAACAACATTGTTAGTCTGTTTTACACTGCTCTAAAGGAATACCTGAGGCTGGGTAATTTATAAAGAAAAGAGGTTTATTTGGCTCACAGTTATGCAGGCTGTACAAGCATGGCACCAGCATCTGCTCAGCTTCTGTGTGGCCTCAGGAAACTTTTACTCATGGTGGAAGCTGAAGGGGGAGCAGATGTGTCACATGGTGAGAGAGGGGGCAAGACAGAGTAGGAAGGATGTGCCAGGCTTTTTTAAGCAACCCAATCTTGCAGTAACTCATTACCCAGGAGAAGGCACCAAGCCATTCATGAGGTATCCACCCCCATGACCCGAACACCTCCGACAGTTCCCACCTCAAACACTGGGGATCTCATTTCAACATGAGATTTGGAGAGGACAAATATTCCAAACCATATCAAACATTGAGCTTAAACTTCAGGTCCATGAGAGATGCCACCTTTTTTCTATATTCAGTTTGAATAAGGTTCCTCTTGAGTTGGAGACATGTAAACTCAACACATTATTTTCCCTGTCTCCCACATGCACACACGGATGGAGCTGGGAGAGCATCACTCCAGAAGTGTAATTCCCATGGAGAAATGAAAAGAAAGGGAAAGACACAGTGGTATCTGTCTGCAGTAAAGCTGAAATCTCATAGGACCAATGTCACAATTTTCCTTACCTTGTAGATAAGGAATGTTCCTGTATAAGCCCTCATTCTCCTTCTGGGGGCAGCTCCCTACCCATTGTACTCTGTGACCTTTGACACTTCCTTTTAGAAGCTTCTCTCGCTTTTCTCTTATTCTCTTCTACTATTTCTAAAAATGACAATAGAGATTGCCAAAAACAAAAAAACAAAAAAACAAACAAAAAACCCCACAAGTTTTCTTTAAACTTTCTCAATCTGCTGCATATCCTGGTGATTTTTTAATCTTAATTATTCACAATTTGTTTGAGGCCAGATTGGTGGTGATTTTGACAGTTCAGTGCAAAAACATAGTCAGATTCTTATTTATTTGCTTTTACTTAGCTCCATGTGCCAGGACTCACATCTACAATGTTTTCTGAACTTGACTCTATACTTAATTGTGGGTATCTTGAGTTTATCATGCTGGGATTTAGAAGGGTACACCTTCAGTTTCTTGTATCTGACTGGACTGGGTGCTAACACTCAATTCAGTTTCAACTGTGTTGACTGGGGCCTTGCCATGAGTCTGTAATTTAATCATTCTTGGTAACTCAAAGGCTTTCTCGGTTTTATTTTTTCCTAGATAGAGATGAGAACTAGTCACATCTTCTACCACTATAACCTCAGTATTTCTAGAGTCTCTTTTCTCCATGGCAAACAAGTAAATGCTTTTTAGAATTCATTTCCTTTTTAAAGAATCTTGCCAAATGAATTAAATAGTGACCAAGTTGTGCTACTAACATTCTGTTTCCCAAGTTCTTCACCCAATAACATACTCTTTGGGATCATGACCTGCCTTCCAAGTTATGACTGAAAGTTTCACTGTTGTATAACATGGATCACTATCCATCCAGCTCTGATAAAAATTTAACCTCTGACCACTTCTTGGCCTTGCAGTGAATGCCACGTATTTTTTATTTTGTTGGTTTGTTATTATAATTTACTTTTGGTTCAAGTTTTGAATTATTTGCAATAGCCCCAGTTATGCTAAGAAAAGTGATACCAAACTGTCACTGGCTCACAACAATAAAAATGCAGTTCTTACTGATATTATATGTTAGGTATGGGATAGTTGCAGTTCTCAGGAGCACCTTCTCCCTAGGAGCCGTTAGTATCCTGGCAGAAAAAAAGGGAAAATGCAAATAAAGAGCTAATTTTTATAATTTCAGTTAAGAGGTATGGTATTTTAATTTCAATATTCTTTTTTGGCAGAACAATTCACATGGCCACCTCTGAGTTCAACAGGTGGGATGTTGTATTAGTCAGGGTTCTCCAGAGAAACAGAACCAATGGAATATATATAGACATATGAGGAGATTTATTATGGAAATTGACTCACGTTATTATAGAGGTTGAGAAGCCCAGGATATGCTTACTGCAAGCAGGATAACCAAGAAAGCTAGTGGTAGAATTCAGTCCAAGTCCAAAGGCCTGAAAACCAGTAGTGGGGTGTGAGGAGTGCTGGTGTAAGTCTAGAGGCCTGAAGGCCCAAGAACCAGGAGCTTCAATGTCCAAAGGCAGAAGAAGACAGATGTCTCAGCTTAAGAGAGTGGTAACTTTACCTTTTCTGCCATTTTATTCTATCCAGGTCCTTAATATATTGGCTGATACATTGGTGAGGGTTATCCTCTTTACTCAGTCTACTAATTCAAAATGCTAATCTCTTCCAGAAACATCCTTGCAGGCACATCTAAAAGTCATGTTTTAATAGCTATCTGGGTATCCCTTAACTCAGTCAAGCTGACACATAAAGCTAACCATCACACGTGTATACCCATCAAACAAGGAAAATCACCTTAGCAGAGGCACTGAATATGATGGAACTATAATCCAATTTACCAATGCAAGCAAATCAAATATAAAAGCAAATGACCAAAAATAAGGTGTGATACCTTTCCTCCCTCCCCATCACAAGGGTCATGGCTGATACTTCTATAACAAAAGGCAGGTTAACAAGAGAAAACCATAACATTTATTTAATCAAAGTTTTACATGATATGGGAAACTTCAGAATGAAGACTTAAAGACCCAAAAGAAAAATTGTCATTTTTATTCCTATGTTCTATAGAGTGGAGAAATTTGTAGAGATGTGACTAGACAAAAAGGAAATGATCCAATAGTAATAAACTGAGTGGGAGAACTCAGGAGGACCTGTTTGGACAATTTTTGACCTCTCTCTGTGACATTTCAGAAAAGGCTGGACCCCCTCTGGAATGAGCCTTTTGATCTCCTACCAAACAAGGCAGGTCAGAAAATTTCTTATTTTTTATTATTTTTTTTTTTTTGAGATGGTCTGCCACTCTGTCATCCAGGCTGGAGTGCAGTGGTGTGATCTTGGTTCACTGCAGCTCCTGCTTCCAAGGTTCCAGTGATTCTCCTGCCTCAGCCTCCCAAGTAGCTGGGATTACAGGCATGGGCCACCATGCCTGGCTAATTTTTGTAGTTTTAGTAGAGACATGTTTCACCACGTTGGCCTGGCTGGTCTGGAACTCCTGACTGCAGGTGATCTGCCCGCCATGGCCTCCCAAAGTGCTGGGATTACAAACATGAGCCACCGCACCCGGCCAGAATTTCTTTATTGTTAGCTCTTACACAGAAAAGTGGAGGAAGATTGGAGTAATATTTCTAGATTTTAAGACTAGCTTTGGGAAAGATGGTGTCTATGACCGGCCTTGGAGAAAAAGTGTTCTAGTTTCTTTGACTTCTTTGTTGGGAGAGAGAAGGGCAATACATAAGAGGGCAGGAAAAGGTCAGAGAGACCTCGGTTCTGGGGCCTCCTAATGTTCTTTAGATCAAAGTATTCAGCATGCCAAAACATCATACTTTGGAGTATCATTTTCTGAGCTGCAATATTATATTTGTTTTTTGTTTGTTTATTTGTTGTAAAAGCTTTTGTTTATTGAGTATTTGCTGTTCACCTGGTTTCATATTACATTACGAGCCAAGGTAGCATGATAGTTACATGTCTGGGCTCTGGAGAGAGACTGCATATGACCTGGTGTCTTCTTTTTTTTTTTTCTGAGCTGCAATATTATAAAAACTACGAAGCCTCACTAGAAATAAGGTGCAATTTTAAACAAAATTGAATGTCACTTTTTATCCCAAACTTGGAAAATAATTTTGAAAAATGGTAATATCCAGTGTTTAAAAGATTATGGAAAAATAAGACACTATAATACCCTGCTGAGGAGATTTACAACGTATACATAGATATAACTTTTAGGAAAGTGTTCAAGCAATACTTAAGAGCAACCTTTAAAAGGGGCATACCCTTTGTTCCAAAAATTCCTCATTTTATGTGATTTTCTAAGATTATTTTGAAAAAATGCACAAATGCATATTTGTATGTGGAAAATATTTCATAATAGTATAGTCATAGAAGCATTATCATACTAATGAAAAATTAGAAATATTTACAATGTTTAATAATAGTTAATTACAGTATGATTTAACTCTAGAATAGGCTACAATGCAGACATTAAAATAACACAACATTAATCTTTGGTAGAAATAGATATTTATGCTATATTGTTAGACAAAACACCACACTATTCAACAGTATGCAGTATGGAAATAGAAAATTATAAAGTCTCAATACTTTGATTCAATCTCGATTAAAATTATAGTAGAAACCATATGCCATAATTTTCAAATGGTGCTCAGTGGAAAAGCTTTGGCTTTAATAATCTGTTTATATTATGAGTTTCTGAGAATGCAGAGACTTGGCTATTACACTTTGTTTAGAAAGATAAGGAAGAAGATTAAAGAACATTTGCATTTCATTACCATAAATATATATATATATATAGTATTTCATCATGATAAAGTTGAGTTTCTTTCTGTTTACTAAAAAGATAAAGGACTTGGCTGTAAAATTCATAGTTCTGCTTTAATAGTTTTTTTCCTCATGAATTGTTGACTTATAACATTGAGGCTACATATGTTTGTTCCATGAAATCACAACTGTAAGAATGTTTGCTGTAGAGGATTCTTGCTCGCTTAAAATTGTAAACTCTGTTTGTCCTAAGTGTTGAATTTGTTCATTAACTTTATGATGATTAATGAGATTACCATTTTATTTTTGTTATACTCAACCGAGGCATAAAATCTCTGTTAGAAATGCATTTCAAAGCTCTTCTCTTGGAAAAAAAAAAAACACACACACTAAGAAGAGAGAAAAAAATAAGAAATTTTAAAATACAACACATATCTGTTCTACCACAGCATATAGGATTCAATTCATGTATTTATATGCATGAATGTATAATCAATTCTACAATCTGCTATCTTCACTTAACAATAGATTACGGGCATATTTCCTTGAAAATAATACCCATTCTATCAATGTTAATGGTAGGATATTTTAAATGACATGTGTTAGCTAAATATTCATATTTTGAGCATGTACACCAAAATGTTAACAGTGGTTGTATTTGAGAGTCAGAGTTTTTGTTTTCTTCCTTTTGCCCATTTATGTTTTCTAAAGTTTCTGCCATGAATATGTATTTCTTTTGTTATGAGAAACTCTAAAAAGCAAAAGAAAACATCTTACTAATGCTGTCACAACTCGATTAAATGCCATTTCTTCTATTCATTGGACCTTTCTCGGTCACTCCAGTCAAAGGAAACTTTAGTTTTCTTCAAACTCCTGTTTCTTTTAGTATTTTGTACAGCAGTTATATCTAATCCTTTTTTTTTTACATGAAACTTTTCTCTTTTAGTTCATCAATTCCTTGGGGACAAGTACTATATCTTATTTCTCCTTATGGTATGCATGGCCTTTAGCATAGTACCAGCTACATGGTAGTACTTGGGAATGAATTTTCCGCAAGGATGAATGAGTACAATCAGATCCTTACCCAGATCACCTCCAATTTACATCAAGTGCTTGGTCATCCCCTGTGACTCCCTGTGGCTTAGCTATCATTATAAAACAAGCCATATCTAAAACAGCATAAATATTTTACTTGGAAATTAAAGCTTCAGCTCTTAAAAAGGCGATTTTTGAAACAGCCTTCTTGTAGTCATCTAAAAATGGAAAATGGAACTTAAATTGGGAAAGCATTTATTTTTCAATTCTCAGTTGATTAAATTTTTCTCTTTGCCAATTGCTGTCTTTAAACCCGCCTTGGCATCAGTGGGAAGAACTAGAACAGCATGGCTTGCCCTAGACACGTGTGTTAGACTCTCTCACCTCTTGATTTTGATCTGAAACCCGATCTGCCTATCAATTTTTTTTAAACAAAAGTAAATCCTGGCAAGTCCACATGATATTAAGAAAAAGAACTTAGGTAGTGCTGCTAAGACTGTAAATGCCTCCCTCTGAAATACATTTGTGCCTTCTCCATCGTTTTGCTTAGGGTGATGTTCAAGCCCTTTGGCCTTTTGTGCCTGGTGTGCAGTCCTCATTATTACTTGAATAATGCTCAGCCAGTTTGACTTACAGAATTTATGATGTCTGGAGTCAATTCTTTTAAAAATTCTTTCTTTGCCCTTATCTAAACATTTCATTAAATGGTAATTTGAAGTATTTCATTTGGTTCTTGGTTGAAATAAGAAAAATATTTTAGGAAGAATTTTCGAAATACTTAGAAGGGGCACTTAGTGATGTACACTTTTTTTTCAAATGCTTAGGTTACTTTGGGATTCTTGTTAGAAAGATAACAATCTCTCTAAAGCAAAAAGCTTATGTTGTATAATAAGACCTTTTAAAAACTATTTATGTATTTTAGCTTTAGGCTTTTGTACAACCCTTGGGTGGGCATTTGAAGACACCAAAATATACCTGCAGGGGGCTTGTGGATTAAGTAATAAGTGGTAAGCCTCCAACTGAGACTGTGTGTTTATCATTATCATCTTGGTACAGAAAATATTCAGACTGGTAATGATTCCGGGCTACCTGCTGTGGGGGATTTCAGCCTCAATGTAACATTTAATAAAACATTATCACTAGACTTCAGTGAAACCATATTGATAAGAACTGCCTTTACAAGATGTCGGAAGAGTGAGCTATTGAGGTAGAGAATGCAAACTCTAGAAATAATGAAATAAGAACAGGATTCATAAAAGTAGAGATAAAATTTTACCCAAACTAATAAAAAACACAGTAAATGAAAAAAGAAAAGAAGAAACACACAACAACCTATCAAAAACACACTACTTAAATAGATAAAGGGAGTGCATAAATGAAAGTCACACATTGCAAGCAAAGCAAGAAATGAATGGGAGAAATATATTACTAGCATAGAGGATAACAAAATTCAATAAACAGGGTCTGAAATATTGGCTCAGCAACGTAATGGACAAGGTCCTTGATCTCATGGAGTTTAGAATGGCGTAAATTTTTACTGTGTCAAGTTCCTCACACTTGGGCTTCACTGACTCTGTACTGTACTGTTTTGCCAGCACCAGTCTTCTTTACATGTTGCATATTCTTAAATGCCCTTTATTTGGGTTCACTACATGTTAAAAGGTCAGAGTAATTATTACGCTGAGGTCTTTGCTCTTAGATTATCCTGAATCTGCCCCAGTTGCTGGTTAGCATAATTCAAAGTGCTGACCCTAGTTTATAAATTCCATTGTGAAGAATCATAACTGCCTGAGAAACTGCTCTTCTGGGCTGGATATTTCAGCAGGAAGTTGTTTGGGGGTTTCGATTATTTGCTGGCATTGTTTAGTAATCTTATGCTAACGATTTAGTGCTTAATATTGTTTTAAAGAAAAGCTTCCTTCTCCTAGTTCAATAGATCCTTACTTAATTAACCTTTAGTGCTTCAAGTAAGACGCAAGTCTTTAAAATTTTTATGCTCTGCTAGCTATCCATTATTGGGTTGTTTCTATCACTAACAATGGTCTAAAGTGCTCACTGAGAAGATGCATTAACTCTTATAGGTCATCAGGATATCATTTGGAACATCATTGTTTCAAATGGACTAAATGTTGTGCTCTTGACCTTTAAGTCTAAATCTCTGCTAGAGACCCAACTGACTATGACATCTCAACTATGAGTAATTATTGAATTAATATATTTTTCTTTTAATTCTAAGGTTTATTATTAAATAAAGAGCCCAGGCTGCCTGTGGTAGCTCAAGCCTGTAATCCTAGCCTTCTAGGAGGCTGAGATGGGTGGATCACTGGAAGTCAGGAGTTTGAAACCAGCCTGGCCAACATGGTGAAACCCCATCTCTACTAAATAAAAAATACACACACACACAAATGTGTGTGCCTGTAGTCCCAACTACTCAGGAGGCTGAAGCAGGAGAATTGCTCAAGCCTAGGATGTGGAGGTTGCTGTGAGCCGAGATTGCACCACTGCACTCCAGGCTGGACCACAGAGTGAGACTCTGTTTCCAAAAATAAAATAAAATAGCCCAGAGGTTGGCCAATATCTGTTGGCATTTTGTAGATAGTTTGAATTTCTTGATCTTACACTTTATTAGAAAAGAAGTAAATAACTCCTCCTGTTACTTTCAATTACTAATTCCAGTTTATAGTCTTAATGAAACAAAAAATAAACCTTAGTACCGGTGTAAATAGGAACAAGAATAATCAACTATTCTTCCTGGATGATGGATATTCCGTAACTTTAGTCTGCATTTGACTTTCAGTTAAGACAGATGTATTTCTCAAAGGGAGAAGATATTTCTTCCTCACTAGTGGCCTTTATGAAAATGTTGGGATTAATATTTTAAGAATCTCTTTTAAAATAATCTTTTAACGTAAGCCTGAACTGGTTCATAGGACATATCTCAATCTCTAATGAGTTCCTTATATAAATTTTAATGGCACACATATATTTTTTCCTGTTTACATAATGAACATATATTAATTGAGACAGTAGTATGTGCATCAGCCTTTTTCAGATGTTTTAAGGATGCAAAATGAGGTAGATGCAGACATTGGGGTGAAGGGACAAGATAAAATATTGTCATGGGATCCTTAGGTTGTCACTTCACCAACTGGAAACCTCTGTGGCCGGCGGTGCCTCTGCTTGGGATTTGCTTGCACCCACTGGGCTTGTTCTGTCCACTGGGCTCATTTTACCCACTCAGCCCAGCAGGCTGCACTAAGGTCGTGCTACCAGCCTGGATCCAGGCATGGAGTGGCAAGGGCTCTGTGAGCGAGACAGCGCCGAGTCTGGCCACTGCACACAGCCAGGTATGCCAGCTGTGGTGGGGCAGGCAGCTCCAGGTGCCAGCTGTGTGTGAGGCTGTGACTAGATACTGCAAGAATCTTCCACTGCAGGCACCATCATCTGGACAGGGGGAACATTATGGCACCTGAAAGCTCAGAGATGCCAGGAACTGCAGAGCCCCAAAGAGCATGTTACAGCATGTCACAGCCCTGGCCTGGGGGCCCCTGAGGTCTGGGCTCCAAGAGGAGCCATAGCTCTTCTTTCCTGCTTGTCACCTGCAATGTGGTGGGGGTGGGGGGTGGGGGGTGGGGTGGGGGGATGTGTGTTTCAGCCCTGTTTGTGTTACAGCTCTTTAGTTCCACCATTTGGTAGGTCCTGAGTTCTTGTCCTACATAGAGGAAGAATAAGACACATGAACAACTGGAGTGTGACCAAGGCAGAGAGGAACTTCATTGTGCAACAGAACAGCTCTCAGGAGACCCGGAGTGGGTAGCTCCTTTGCACAGGCAGGTCATTCTGGTGAGTGTCCAGCTCTCAGCAGAGAGGAGACCCACAGTGGGTAGCTCCTTTCTGCAGGCAGGTCATCCCAGCAAGTATGTGAGGCTGGCTGAGGCTGGGGTTTTTATGTGCTCAGAAAGAAGGAAGTGCATGCTGATTGGTCCATGGTCAGCCATGAGCAGGCCTGAAAAAAGCACCATCTAATTGGCCGAACAGTCATCAACGAAGTTTTCACTCCAGACTGCTGGAACCAGTAGCCTAGCGCCCAGGCATCAGGCTGTCATTGGCCTGAAGGTGGGGCTTCACTGGAGACCCACCCCTTCCTGCCTAGGAAGCTGCATGCCTCCTGCCACTTTCAACACGTTGTTCACCACACTCAGGTTGTTTGCCCCAAGGGGTGCCTGCAGACCCACTTGGAGCCACTCTCAGCCACCTGGCCTCCCTCCTGTGCTCAATGATGCCTAAAGTCTGGAGGCGGCTGAGGTAGCAGGGTGCTGGTGTGTCAGCACCACCCTGAGCATGTGCCCACCTGGTTGGATTGTGACAGTGCCTGGGCTCCATGGCTACTATGCTCTGCACTGGAGCAGTCATGGGGAGAGGAAAGAGGCCAGGGAGCAGGAGCAGGCATTTCTGAGCCTATGGGGGCAGGGGGTTTCCCAGGCCCCTGAAAGCATAGGGATGCCCAGATCTGGAGCCAAGGCTGGGTGGCTGAACCTGCGCCTGGGAGCCTGGGGTTCCTGCCCTGCCAACTTGGTAGGAGGCAAGGCTCCCACCTGTTCCTGGCCCCCACCAGCACTGGGGAGCACACAGCCCTGGCCACGCCTCTCCCGCTGCAGCTGGCATCCCTGCAGTGGCTGCTCCAGACTGGCTGCTGCCACCATCAGTATCAATACTATAAACTGAGTAAAATGGAAATTTAAGTAAAAATAGAAAGACAGCATATTAAATAGAAGACAACAGCAAAGGTAAAGATTTGTCCTCATGGGTAGACATTATTTTGAAAGATTCTAAAGCAGGAATATATTGAAGGGTGCATAGCAGACAGAAAGTATAGTTTAAACAATGAACAAGTTGGGTGGATAAGTGAATCGATGATAGTTAGCTAAATAAAGAGTTAAAGATATTCTGATTAATGTAAATAATTTTATAATTTTAATAATCACCAGGTCATTCATAAAAAGATTTCTAAGATATTCTTACACAGTTAGCTCAGAGTCAGAGTTACAACTTAAAACTATTTCTGAAAGACAAATGACTATTTTAAAATTTTGGATGTCAATTTTTCTTTAACACTTTTTTTGTGTCAAGTATTATTTAAATAAAATATATGGAAATAAAATATAATTCAATGTTATTCTCTTTGAGGTCTTTTTAAATGACAGTATTTTTCATTCCTTCCTTCCTCCCTCCCTCCCTCCTTCCCTCTCTCCCTTCCTTCCTTCTTTTCTTATCTTTTATTAAGCACCTAATAGGTTTCAGGAACTACATAAATGTAGGAGAAGAAGCAAAGGAAACTTTGCAATGATCTTTGGCTTTTTCCAAGCTTAGTCGAGAAAATAAAAGCCACAAAAAACCCAATAGTTTCCTTTATTATTCTTTTGTTTATCTCAGCTAATCTTAGGCTTAACCCTTTCTGGTTTAGTTGTATGTCCTATTGTGTGATCCTCTTATCGTAATGTAAAATATATTTTACAAAAATATGTTTAGTACAGTTTTTTTGATGCTACTTTGTGTTTTTGTTTTTATTTAATATATTTTGTTTTAATTAAGGTTATTTGTTATTGTGGACTTTAAGAAGTAGAAGATATATTTTCCTCACTTTCTTACTGTCTACTTCAGAAACCAGTTTTGTTTTGCAAAATTTATTCAGAAATAAGCTAAGTTCAGCCGTTCCCACATATTGTTTTATTCATCTTTTGAGAAATACAAATTTCAACCAAGTAGGTAAAATTCTCTCTCTCTCTCTCTCTCTCCCTCCCGCACTTCCTCCTTCCCTCTTTCCCTCCCTCCTCTTTTTCAGAATTAACCTTAGTCGTGGATTGGGTTTCCTGGAAACATAGTCCAAGATGCACAATCGCATACCAAAGATTTTATGGATAATACTCTCAGATATACTCATATAAAAGTGAGAGGCCGGGTGCAGTGGCTCAAGCCTGTAATCCCAGCACTTTGGGAGGCCGAGGCAGGCAGATCACGAGGTCAGGAGATCGAGACCATCCTGGGTAACACGGTGAAACCCCGTCTCTACTAAAAATACAAAAAAAAAAAAATTAGCTAGGCGTGGTGGCAGGCGCCTGTAGTCCCAGCTACTGGGAGAGGCTGAGGAAAGAGAATGGAGTGAACCCAGGAGGCAGAGCTTGCAGTGAGCCGAGGTCGCACCACTGCCCTCCAGCCCTGGTGACAGAGCGAGACTCCATCTCAAAAAGAAAAAGCAAGTGAGAAAGGTGGAACTGTCTCCCTCCATATTTTGATTGCAGCTGAGGCTCAGATAATAGTCTACAGGAAACTCTGGTGCTTACATGACCTTAAAACTTATCATGAATTTAGGCGAAGGAGCCAGGCTTTTGTATCTCATCATCCAACAGTAATAGGCTACCAGCTGTCCCAGAGGAGGGCTCACACTCTGGAGGAGGAAGTTTCCTGGCTGCTAAGGGCAACTCTCAGTCAGGGCCCAGCTGTGAGCCAGCAGGGGATCTTTCCAGAAGGGAGGAAATGAGTGCAAAGGCCCTGAAGAAGGAACATGGGTGGAGCACGATCATATTTACTTCAGCCTTCAAGTAGATCTCCTAAGAGTTTAATTGAGACACACAAAAATTAATATCTGAATTGAAACAAAAACTAGTTTTGGTGTTCCAATGGTTTTAGCATTTGCTGACTCATTAGACAAATCTTTTCTAAATGCAAAAATTTTATATGGACTTTCCAACTTGCCAAAATGTATTCCTTTAAATCTCAATGTTTCAGAAACAATTTTTTCTTGCTTTTTAAAAATACATAGTGTCTTTTGACCATGAAGAATAGTCTACATTTCCGTTACTACTAGTGTTGCTTTTATATCTGCTACTTAAAAAAAAAAAGAAAAAACTATTTTCTTTTTCCATATAAATGAGTATCAGCCAGTTTCTTCTTATAGATGAAAACATGTGTTTAACAAGTAAAGATGAATGAAGGAGGAAGGGAGACCAACTAAAGCCTTGGGCTGAAAGTCAGAAGATGGGCTTAACTCCATCGCTTGTTAGTTGAAATATTTGGTGGAGGATACTTAACAATTCAGGGTACCCTTCCCTAATTTTGAAGTGGGGAAGTGTTTATCTTTTCTCCTTGTTTCACGTGGTTATTCTAAAGTTCAAATGACATAATATATAATACTCTAAACATTAAAAATCGCTATATACATGCTATGTGCTATTTAATTTTTCAAGCGAAAGGATAAGGGACAAATATCAACAAAACTGCAAATTGGAGACCTTTTCCTTAGTGAATCTCACTGGCCACAATTGGGTCACATGGCTATAGCCTAGTAATGTAAAAGGCTGGGAAGTGAGTTTCTAGCCCTTTTGGTGGAAGATGAGCCTTGCCAGGTAAAAGAAAGGGAAGAGGAGATAGGAGGCTGTGGCCACTGGGTAGGCAACCTGCAGGGTCTGCCTCATGGGGTAAGAGTAGGTGTCAGGGGGCATAGAATAGGCACTAGCATCACACCTGCCAGGATGTTTCCCCTTAGGAGGTAGTGATCATTAGTTGGGGAAGGGCAGGGTGGAAAATGTGAGGACGGCCTCCAGTGGAGGCCTGGAAGCTGAGCAAGCATGAGCAGGATGAGAATAGAAAAAGATACCTAATATGATCGGTGCAATGATGGGAGTGTGGGCCCAACCCAAATCAGCTTCCTAGGGCCTGTCGAGGAGTTTTGACAGTAAGAGAAATGGAAATCCACTGGAAGCATTCAAGCAGGGGATGGGGGTAGGGGGCCATAACTGGATTATGTTTCCTCTCCAGGGAGCAGTGTTTATCATTGTAATTTATTGGTTTGTTTTTGCAATTACGAGAAAGGATGGGAGAAAGGTTGGGAAATTAAGTGGTTATAACAGATCAGATTCAACAAATGATAGGCCGCAAGCCAAATCCAGCCCTCTGCCTGCCTTTGTATGGCCTCAAGATAAGAATAGTTTTTATACTTTTAAATTTGAAAGAGAATCCAAAGAAGAGGAATATTTTGTGACATTTGAAAATTATATGACATTCAAATTGCAGTGTTCATGAATAAAGTTTTGTTGGCACACAACCATGCTCACTCATTTGTGTATCATCTATGACCACTTTCACCCCACAGGCAGAGCTGAATGGTTGCAGTGGGGCCATTTTGGCCTGCAAAGCATCAAATATTTACTATCTGGCCTTTTACAGAAAATATTTGATATCAATGATGAATTTTCCAGGTATCACTAAGTTTCATAACATAAGAACTTAAAGGGTGGAACAACATAAAGGGTGGAAACACTTATCCCTGTACTTACAAGATCTGCTTTTAGAATGAATAGTACAGTTATTTATGTAGATAGTGAGTGAGGTAAGTAAAATGTACTGTATCTGTTCTTACAGTCTGGTGGGAGAGGTAGACATCCAGCAACTCTCTACACAGAATATATATATTTAAAAGTGTCGTAATAGAAGGAGAGGTACCGTGATTTAACATAATTTCCTTTCTAGTCAAAGGGAGAGCCTCTTTGAGGATGTCACATTTAAGTTAAAGAATGGCCTATGAAAGATCTAGGCAAAACTTTCAGACAGAGGGAAGAGCAAGTGCAGGCAGGACTGAACTGGGCACGGGGTGTGTTCAGGGAGCTTAAAGAAGGTGATATGGCTAAAGCATGGTGAACAACTGTGACTAGGCAAGGGCTGGGCCGGGCAACAATTTGTAGATCAAATGTTAAAGATGTTGAGAATACAGTGGGAAGCCTCGGAAGGATTTTGAAAGAGTAACATGACTGGATGTACTTTTCAAAAGAATGCTCTGATCTCCTTCTAAAGAGTAGACAGGGCAATAGCTGGAGGGGCTGTGGTACACGGAGGACAGAAATGATGGAGTAAGTTTTGACTATTGAAGGGGAATATCTGGTAGAGAGAGGAAGGTTGAGAGCTCAGGAAATAGGCAACACCTAGTGGAGTGAACTCTAAGAGGAAAGGGCTTCCTAGACATTAGAGGTGAGATGGTTCATCTTTGCCACTAGAGGGAAGAAGGGGGAAGGATCTCAGAAGTACGTTTTAACTCTAAAGCCCATCCCCTTTTCTGAATTCAGTGCTGCCTAAGAAACTTCCTTCAGCTTTTTTTCTAATTAAATCAAGGTCTGAGGAGGTCAGCAAGCAGCCCATTATTTTTTCACTAATATTAGTTTTATTGTATGGTGTCTTAATCACGCTACATGTTATTTCTCTCCCCATCTTTACTCTTTCTTCTCTGTTAGACTCTGTTTCCTGCTTCAGGCATTTGGAACAATCCATACATACAGTGGAGATCTCTGCAAATATCCTCAACCATGTTATAATTCTTCTATCCTTTCTATTCTCCTTTCTTCCTCTTTTTCTTACTTCCTCTATGGCACTTCTCATATTTTGCCTTCTCACTCTTTCTTTGTCCTCATCTTCCCCAAGATTATACCTGCTGCACCCTTTTTTCCTAATCTGCTAACAGCTCTAGCTATGAGGTATCAGAGGAATAACAAATACATGTTACATAGGTAGATAGAGATCATAGACACAAATTTGTTGAATTCAAAGTGAAATTTTACTAACTTCCATTTTAATAATTTAAAAAATACTTCAGGTTTTTTATCTCTCCTATCTATTCTCCTACCAAGAAATGCAAAGAATTCTAAGATTTCTCATTCCCATTTTAATAATATAGCAATAAATTGCTTTTTTATTGTATGTTTATATTATTCTTGTTTTACATCTACGATTAACCATGATATAACATCTCACTAGCAGAGAAAGGAAGTTAGCATTATGCTGATTTTAAGTTATGGAGAGAAGTTTTCCAAATGTACTAAATTAGCCAAATGGTATTTCTTTTTCAAGTGATGACAGTTAGAGTTAAGGTTATTTTCCTCTTAGGATTATTCTTTTATCCCTTGTTTGTCTCTAAAATTTCCACTAAGAACACTTACTTCCTCTTACATAAGGAACATCTGGGGTTAATGGAGAGCTGTGGTTAGAATTCCATAAAGGACCCAGGTGAATTAGGCAAGCTAATGTTTACTTTGTAGCCAAAGTCAGAGGGAAAGGGGGAGGTGTTACCAGGTGTATTAAAGTTTCTATCACCTTCAGGGACTAGTTTATTGGCTGTTGAGTTCCTTCTCTATTCCTACATTTTTGCTTCCGAGGTTGGTTTTGTAATGACTGTGTTTCTTTCATAGGTCTTGTTTCCTTTACCTACTTCTTCTGAGGTTCTAATTCTAGTTGCATCTCCATTCTGACAATCTCATTTTGACTGCTGTCCATCATCTCTGGACTTCCAGATCTTAGAATGGATCCTGGCATAGTATTACCCTGTCATAGTGACCTCTGCCCTAGAACGTCCACAGACACTTGGTATATAAATACGATATGCAGGTGCCACATCAGTACCTGAGATGCTGGTAGCTGAAGAGTACAATTGTAGTCCTATTTATATTAATACCCAAATTCTAACGGCTTCCGTCCCCTACATCATTGAGTCTAGTATCTCCAGCCTTTTATGGTGTCTACTTTCTATGTACCTTTGACATTCCACTGATGCTAACATATGCTTATGAATCCATCATTATCACTTGCCACTGAGGCCGAGTCCTCCAATCTCATCAGTTGCGCAGAGGAACCAATCCAAGAGGCAAATCATTTCTGTTGCTGTTGCTGCTACCATCACTCTGCCTGAGCTGGAGTCCAGTTAATTGGCAACAGAGCTGGAGCTAAGTGGCTATAGCCCTTGCCATTACTCTTACAATGTTAGAAGAAAAATGTCCTTCTTGCGTAATGCTCAATGAGGTAAATGCATGAGAGAGTTTCCACTTCAAAGCTGTCTGAGTTCCAGAATGTTATAGCATTTAGTAACACAACTCTTCCATTTATATAATTACCAGTACACATTTTCAGGGTTGGTGGATACAGAAAAGTTTTAGTATTAGCTCTGTGATGGCTTTTTGTTGCGCTAACTTGCCTAGACTGAACTACAGTCCCTAAAATTCTATATCTACTATGTTTCTAGGTAGTGTGGGCTATAACTTAGGAAGCGGCAATGACCATTTTATGACTCACACCTCTCTTCTCCCTGTTACTCAGTCAAACACTAATCTAGGTGCTGCTGTGAAGGAATTCTGTCAATGTGATTATAGTCACATGTCAGTTACTTCAAGTGAATCAAAAGGGAGACTATCATTGTTGGGCCTGACTTACTTAATTCTAGGGCTTTAAAAAGGGCTTAAGCCTTCTCTGAGCTCAGGGACTCCACACAGCAGCTGGACATGCAGTTGCTCTCTCTTTCTCCTGGATCTTCCTTCCTGACTGGTGCCTATGGACAACACACTGCAGCTTGTGTTTGTGGGGTTCTGGCCTGCTTGCAATCCTTCTTCCCTGATTGATCACTTTACAGACTTTGATTAGCTGGTCCCCCAAATTGCTCATTGTCTGTATAAATTCATTTGAATCCTACTTATTCAGCTTTTCTAGTTGAAGTGTGACTGAAGCAAGCTGCTGCAAACCACCTCTCTCCTTCTTCTCTTCCATCTTTGGTCCTGTTGCTGAGTGTGGCTCCCAAGAAGGAAATGCTTTCCTTATGTTGAATACTTTCACAGAAACTGCCAACTCCCCTCCTCCACACTCTTCCCCAGACTTTGTCTCCACTTGGGCCACCTCAGTCTATAAATCTTCTAAGTCCTGGTGGTAAACATTGTTTGAATACATTCTCAAAACACACCTCGATCCAGCATAAATAGAGATATGATGGGAGAGATGTTGTCCAACACCACTAGTAAGGAATATTATTTTGGTTGGAATTTCACAAAGATTTGAAAATTCAGGCATCACTGGGAAATTTCTTTTTCTGTGTGATTTAATCATGAAGCAATCTGAGGAGATGACTTTTTTCCATAGATGTGGTATCCAAATGCATAATAAGTGTTAATGCAGAAGATGCATTAGTAGCTACTTTTGAAGAAACCAAGAAATCCTGTAGAATAGCCAGAAAGTTAGATGTGTTTTTCATGTGACCAAATGGCATTTAAAGAAAATGGAGGTAAATAGAATTTTTTCCAAGTGAAAATAGCTAACCTTTGTTGTTTGCCTGAGTGCCACAGATTCCCGATCAAACTGATTTACAAGTCATTACTATTAACTCAATATGTGCCATGGCCCAGACCATCAAGGTGTATTAAAGCTACTCACTGGTTTTCTTGTAACTCTGGCTTTATCAAAATGAATCTCATGCCCTGTTTAATTAATATCCTCATTACCATCCTTAGAAGTGAAAAGTTAAACTCACTAGGGAGTGGTCATGGTAATATGTCCTGAGAGAGATTCATTTGGCCCAGCTGTCCATTTTATTCTAAGTGCTAAATGCGTTAATATACATAGACTATCATTTACATAGCAAGTGGCTATGCAAGATGAATTATTTATTGTGTGACAACTACCTAATACTCAGTGTACTATCTAATGCAAAGCCATTTTTTATTTGACCTGTATGTGAATTTGCATTATAGAATTCATTACCTTTATATATAAGTCACATTGAAGTTATGTGTGCAGCCATCTCTCATAGAAGCTGCAGGTTACCTCTGCTTTGATTTAATTGCCGCTTTCCTTGTATGGCAAAGAAGCCTGCTTTTGGAATGGAAGAATTTCAGGGACCCCAGCCAGGTGGCATGTGAAAAGCCTCTCCTTTGATGCAGAGAGTAAGGTGAGACAGAAAGACAAGCCCAAATTTAATTAAAATGTTATGAGAGCTAGAAACCGGCACATGAGACAAAGTAAAGGGGAGCAGGGTTTGTGCCTCCTGAAGTGTGTATGCTGCCAGGGATCACCAAGGTAATAAAATTCAAGCTGCTTTCCCCAGGCAGTGGTGACCCCATCCTCTACAGAGAGCCTCATGTTTACATTCAGAGAGAACTGGGAGGAAGTCTTCTTGAATAAGAAATTGCCTCATTTCCAATTTATTCTTTAGTCTCTGGAATGTAATTTAATTCATCTTTGCAGTTTTCATGTGGCTTTTCAGACTATTCGTCTCTGGATTATCTTTGCAACCTCTAATAATGTGGTTCTTCAGGGAGGCTGGTGCCTCTGAACATAATAGTGCTAAGACTAGTTCCCTGACAGGGTGGATAGCAAGCTAATTACCCAACTTGTTGGGGAACCAGAGCTGTAGGGACTGAAAATTTCTGGTATTGAAATGAGGGATGGGGCACCTTTAGAGGCCTGAAATGTTAGATATCCTTCCCATTAGATTCTCAGTCCATCGCTCGGGAATCTGCCAGATTGGATGGCCTCAAGATTTGCTTTGCTTGTGAGATTTTTTGTTACTTTCCAATTCCAGCTGGACTGCAAATACTGCAAGAAAATCCCTTCTTATTATTGGTATTTTGGTCTTTCTATTTCCCATCTCACCTGGAAACAGGCAGTGCAGAGGAGTGAGAAAATGAAAAGAACAATGGAAAAGGTAATAGAATTGCACTGAACCCTTCAAAAGATTTGCTTTGAATTCTACATGAAGGTTGAGGCACGTACAATAGTCACCTAAGTCAATCCAGGTGTACTTGTCCCTCTAAATGTAATTTCAGGGCTGATCTTTCCCGAGGAAAAGCATTTTTGATATGAGATCTGTTGGAAAAATCATAAGATCGCAAAGCTTCATTTGCTCCTCTCATTTGATACCCACGCATGTAAACTAGAAATATTTTTCTTCAGTAATTGAAAAATTAGTGATTAAAAATTTGTATTATAATTGGATTCCTTATTGAGCAGAGTGTGATTTGGGGACACACAGTATCTGTACCAACTGGGACAATCTTAGAAATGCCCATCCCGGATTTACTGAATCAGAATTTGAATTTTAATGAGATTCCCCAGGTTATCTGTAAGCTCTTTAAAGTTGGGGACTCTGATCTAGTTCACTGCCCTCCATTATTTACATAGTTTCCTTCAATGGACCTTTTCTTCCAATGTCTTAGAGATGGCTTAAAGAAGGGAGGGGCGCTGGGGTGAGATGGATGTTGGGGACTCCCAAGCTGTTCATGTCTCCCATCCCTGCTGCAGGTCTTTGCTATCCCAGGGCAGTATGGAACACAGAACAAAAACACTAAGCCAGTCCCTCAATTTCATTGTACACTCAGAGACTGAGGCTATGAGAGGTTAAATAGCTTACTTTAGGTCAAAGAGCTTGTTAGTGCTAATGCTAGGTCTATAAGCCAGGTGGTCAGAACCACAGTTCTGTTCTCTTTTCATACTGCCTGGTTCTGACACCCAGGATTTGTAATAAGCCTTTGAACAAAAAAATAAGCTGTATCTGAGACTGAAGTTATTATCCAGGCTTTGCCACTTCTTGGACTGTGAAAGGCATTTAAACACCTGTCCTTGTTTAAGACTAAATTAGTACATTATGTGTTTATAGCTTTGGTAATTGCACCCTGTGCATACTATTGTATTTCTAGAACAAATCTGAGGTTGAATGCACACTTCTAGTTTTGATTATAAATGTTTACTTAAAAGATGGCTCTGATTCATTGCTATGAAATAAATTCCAGGCCACCAGAGAGCATGCATGCAAGCTTTTTGCCTTCTGGGCCTGAAAGATGAAAGGCCTTGAATGGTGTTATGGATTGAATGTTTATGTTCCCACAAAATTCGTATGTTGAAGCTCTGAGCCCAAATGGGATG
The DNA here is from genome assembly GCF_028878055.3 of Symphalangus syndactylus. Lineage (NCBI taxonomy): Eukaryota > Metazoa > Chordata > Mammalia > Primates > Hylobatidae > Symphalangus > Symphalangus syndactylus. Next base: position 69,130,773 of record NC_072424.2, read on the forward strand.
GTATTTGGAGATGGTGGCTTTAGGTGGTAATATAGGTTAGATGAGTTCACAAGGGTGGAGCCCTCATGATGAGATTAGTGCCCTTATGAGAGGAGATACCAGAGAGCTTGCCCTCTCTTCCTTCACCCACCCAAAGATGGGGTCATGTGAGCTCAAAACAAACAAGATGACAGCACCTACAAGCCAAGAGAAGATTCCTCAGAATAAAATCTACTGTGCTGACACCTTGATCTTAGACTACTCAGCCTCCAGAACCCCAATAAATGAATTTATATTATTTTTGTAGTATTTGATTTTTGCAGCATGAGCAGACTAATATAGAGGACATATATTCAATGCCCATTTATAAATGAAATCTGGACATTCTCATGAAAATTGAATAATCATGATGGCTCTCATTTACTGAGTGCCTACCATAAGCCAGGTACTGTCAACTACTGTGCTAGACATCATATCAATTATTTAAAGTAAATATTGTCCTGTTTTTACAGGCTGGTTTCTTGAGGGGGGAGAGCATGTCCCAGGATCTTTTAATGTCTCCAGATTCAAGCACAATATTTGGCATATAATAGGTCCTCAAATGCTGTTGTTGCACTGAAGGTTGCAAGATTAGTCCAAAGTCATGCATTTGCTCAATTTTTGTTCTAGAACTATCTTTCCAAAGCTCATTGTGGTGGATTGCAAAAAAATGGCTCCAAGTTCCTCTTATCACTCAATGCACACTCCTCTGAAAAATGACTTTTCTATTCTTCCCATCTGGAGGTGGAGTATATCTTGCCTTTCGTTTGAATTCAGATTGGCCTTGTGACTTACTTTGACCAATAAAATATGGCAGAAGTGACAATGTGGGAGTTTTGAGCCTAGGCCTGAGACTGCCATGTGAAGAGACTGGGGTTAGTCTCTGTGAGGATGAGACACCTATAGGCAGCACCATCAGCCACTGGGCATATGAATGAGAACATTGTGCTAAGTGCTGCCCCATAAGTGAACTCAAGTGAGACCAGCAGAATGGCACAATGAGCTCAGCCAAAATTGATGACCCACATAATCATGAAATAATAAATGATAGAAAATTGACATATGAGTGCTGCTTCTACCCCCTAATTGGTGAAGATGACGGTGATTCAAAGGATATTATTATGTGACCCTACTGAGAGATTATCATGTGCAAAACAATCAAAACCTTACATACATGATATCATTTAATCAGTTCAGCCATCCTAAGAAATGATATATTTAAAATCTCCATTGTATTGATGGGAAAATTAGGTTAAATAACTTTCCACAGTCACACAGCTAGTAAGTGTTTAAGTATATACACTTTGGAATAAACACTCTTAACCACGAAGCTATTGAGTTTGAAGGAAAGAGGCCGTAGTGCAACGAGTTATGTGGAAGGAGATGGAGTGAGTTGTAGTGGCATATTTATGAAGCTGATGGACTAAAGGAGTACTGTAGGCGGAATAATGCCCCCCAGAGTTGTCTATGTCCTAATCCCTGAAACCTGTGCCAATGTTCTATTACATGGCAGAGGAGAATTAAGATTGCAGATGGAATTAGATTACTATATTAGTTTCCTGTGGCTCCTGTTAGCAGTTACCATAAACTTGGTTCCTGGAAACAAGAGAAATGTATTGTTTCACTGTTTTGGAGGCTAAAACTCTGAAATCCATTTCACTGGGCTGAACCCAGATGTGAGCAGTCCTGTGCTTCCTTTGAAGGCACTATGGGAGAATCTGTTCTTTGCTTCTTACAGCTTCTGGTGGTTGCCAGCATTTGTTGGCTTGTGACTGCATCACTTCAATCTCTGCCCCTGTGATCATATTGCCTTCTCATTTTCTATGCATATCATCTCTTGGCTCCCTTTTATAAGGACACTTATGATTACATTTAGGGCCCACTCATAATCCAGGATAATCTCTTCATATAAGATTCTTAATTTAATCACAACTACAAAAAGTCCTTTTCTTTCCACATAAGGTAATATTTACAGGTTTCAAGGATGAGGATGTAGATAGGTTTGGGGAGGTCATTATTTAGCCCACCATAATTGCTAACTAACATCACACTGGGGAGAGTATCCTGAATTATACTGATGTGCTCAATGTAATCACGAGTGTCCTTCAAAATGAAAGCAGAAGGAAGAAGAAGAGAGTGTAAGGGGGATGTGACTACAGAAGAAAGGCATAGAGAGATATAACATGACTGATGTTGAAGATGGAGGAAAGGGCCATGAACCAAGAATTGTGGGCAACCTCTACCTGGAAAATGCAAAGAAATAGATTTCCCTAGAGCCTCCAGAAAGAAATGCAGCCCTGCATTTATTTTAGCCCATTGAGACTTATGTTGGACTTCTAACTTACCAAACTGTAACTTAGTAAATTCGTGTGATTTGTTAGAAAGAGGAAGTCAAAATGCTCTGTTTTAAAGCTAACCTTTGTTGGACATTGGCTTTCCATCAATTCCTGTACTAATTTCTTTATACATATTATTTCATATAATTTTCAGAAAAATAAGAAAACAACAAACTATTTCAAGTATTGTCTCTGCTTAATAGCTATGAATATCGACTTAGCTGCCTAAAGAAACACAGTTCATACTACAGTCAGGATTAGACACAGATGATCTGACCTCTGAGCCATCATTCTCTTAAGCCCCATCAGTCATCAGAGAGGTAGTGTGTATAATCTTAAGTTATTTATCTAGAAGTACTCATTTGAATGTGTTCTTTTTAACCACGCGTCAAGAGAAGCCTGAAGGGAGACATCCCTGTTCATGGTAAGTTCTACCACAGCTAGAAATAAGAGTTCTTGGAATATATTCTGTAAATTTCTTATACCCTTTGAACCAATGATGATAGATCTAGTTTTCTTCTATATTTTCTTCTTTCTGCCAATAGCACTGAGGGAAAAAAGAATTGAGTAGAAGAAACAATCAAAAAGGCTAGATATGATGGAAAGGAGGCTTATTTTTAAGTTTGTATTAATTGAAATTAACCTTAGCTCCTCCTGAAATTTTTCAACTATTCTTTAGAAATAAGTTCAAACATCTGGAGGTTTCTTGATTCTAATCTGTGCTTTCTTATCAATACATAACTAATGTCCATCAAATGCCAATATGCCTGGAGAAGTAAGCTCTAAGAAATTAATTTTCAGTGAAGTGCCACTTATTTGGCATTTTAGTTATGAATATGCCTGCTTTGTTCTGCACCATAACTGGGTTTTGTCCAATCACTTTTAATTACAAGGTTATGCCTGGGTCTTTGTTTCCTTTGATATAAGCTTTTGAGACCCAAGCTCTGGGTCTCATTTTTTCTGAGCTATGGCTTCAACGCTAGGAATCCCTGAGGCCTGATGTTGGTTGGACACTGACTCCAATTATTTTCTGTGCAAATTACTTGACCCTTCAGCTTTGATTCTCCCTTTCACAAACTGAGGATATAATCACTCTTCTCTTATCTCCCAAGGCTCCTAAGGGAACATTAAAGAGCTTTGAATATGAAAAACACTATATACCTGTGAAGGAGTGTTATGCGCTCATCATTTTCCATCCAATTTCTAGATAATATCGAGTGCAACGGTCCCCAGGGAAGCTAGTTAAGACACAGCAATCCTTGGCCAAGTCTGTGGTCTCCTTTGCTGCTTCTGAGGTGTCCTGCAACAGGCAGTAAGCAGCAACCCATTCCCCGCTACAGAATTTTTTTTCATGGCTGTTTGCAAGTGAGATCCTAGCAGAATTGCTGAGCCCTTGTTAAACTTTTCCCTTCACTTAATCTACTTGAAAAGAACCTTGCTGCATACATTTGTACACATCACCGCCCCAGAGGAGCTCTGTGAAAATGCACTCCTGTTCCTCTGGACTGCTTAGAGAAGAGAAAAGTAAGTAGTTTTCAGTGCAGTCTGAGAGTTCAGCTGGAGAACAGATATTTTTAGGATTAAAGTAAACTGATGTTATAATTAAAGTGCTTAAGACACTCTCAAACTGAACATCATTTTTGCTCTCCTTGCTGTAGATAAGGATATCATCAGACTCTATAGGTCCTCTTCTAATGCAGTTGGCCTAATCAATTCAAGGCAAAGTAACAGCAAAGCATTTTATGGACCTTTTTCTTTCTATCTGTTTTCCAGGAGAGAGAGGCTGAGTATGGATAAGTGAGCATTTATTTATTTTCTTAGGTTCTGAATCCCATTCCACAGCATTTGGCTTGGATATCTCTAAGCAGCTCCTGTTCCTGATTTTGCCTTCATTTACACACCTTATTCCTGAAACCTCTTTTTGTCATTTTCAGGGGTGAAAACTTCAGGAGTGCTTCTTTTAAGTTGCTGAATGGATGGGATTATGCCATTGACTCATCGGGCCCTTGGAATAAGAGAGGACCTTAGTTTGCAGAGGAGAGAATTGAGGCCCAGAGCTATTCAGTAATATATTACAAGTCGCAAATCTGATTTGAAACAGATCTGGCACCAGAGCCTGGGTCTCTGACTTCCATTCTGGGGTTCTATCCATTTCATGCCCAGAAATAATCCCTGCACCTTGGACCCATATGGGACACAACCCACAGGCTTTACCTTTAGGCATGTGAAGGCCAAGGCTTCCCTTCACCTTCTGCTTTTGTGCAAGTACAAATCAGGAGCATTTCTGTATTTCCCCTTTGGCTGTGGGTGGTCCTGGTGTCTCTTGAGAAAGACGGAAGAGGCTAGCCTGAGGTTTCTTAGCAAAATATTAAGTCAGAATTGTTCACTTTCCATTGTAACCCACATTTTCCATGCTGGGGCAGCCCAGAGGTAGAACAGGGTCATAATAACAGTTATAAAACCAGTATCTTTCTGACTCTAGCCGATCCACTTTTGGGAATTCCAGCCCCTTCAAATACTTCCCAAGTTGTTTCATGGGTTCATGGAAGTTTTTTCCCAAAACCTCTGAGCACTAATTTTTATAATTTACAGTCTTTAATTCTCAATGATTATTGTAGTCTCCTGCGAGCTATCTAAAAATCAGATTTTACAATACTACCCCAAGAAAGCCTGAATTGGCAGGTGTGGGATTTGGCCTAGTAATATGTATGTCTGTAACTTCTCACATCGATTTCAGTATTAGACAGGTCTGTGAACCCCTGTTCTATTTCCACAGGTTATTCTTTCAACACAATATTTAGAGCTCACTATAACCTCAGCACTATCCTAGGCCCTGGACATAAGCAATGAAGAAAGCAATGTTCTGACCTCTTGGAGCTTTCACAGCTCAAGGACAACACATGAATAAATAGTTAAACATGTAGTAAGTCAGCCAGTGACAGATATGATGGAGAAAAGCAAAGTAAAAGTGAAGGTGGGAGCAGTGCTGCTGTTTTATGCAAGGAAGACCTTTTCTATCATCTGACATTTGGGTAGATGTTAAGGAAAATGGTGGAACAAAGCCATGTGAATATTTTGTAGAAGGATGTTCCAAACAGACAGAGCAGCTAGGTCAAAGAGCCTTGAGTTGAATTAGCCTGCTGAGTTGCAGAATGAGCAAGGAGTCAATATGCCTGGAGAGGACAGTATGAGCCAGAGAGGAAAGCAATAGTGTCCAAGGGGAGCATGGGCTCCAGCATGCAGGACATAGGTGAGTGTGCAGACTAGAGCCTTAGAATATGATTAGGGAGCCACTGGAGGATTTTAACCATGGAGAAACAAGGTCTGATCTTGTTTTATATGTATCACTCTGGCTTGTGGTCTTGAAAGTCAAGTTCAAGATGGCAAAGTTAGAAGCTGGTAGACTAATGCAGTCTAGCTAATGCAGTCCAGGGAAGACAGGAGTTTTGTAACCAAGTGGTAGCAGTGGCCATGATGTGGATACTGATATATTTTGAATATAAAGACTATGGTAATTTAGCTGGGTGGGGTGGCTCACACCTGTAATCCCTGTTCTTTGGGAGGCTGAGGTGGGAGGATTGCTTGCGGATGGAAATTCAAGACCAACTTGAGTACCACTGCGAGACCCCATCTCTACAAATAAGTTTTTTTAAAAAAAGTTAGCCTGGTGCAGTGGTGTGCACCTGGAGTCCCAACTACTTGGGAGGCTGAGTCAGGAGGATGGCTTGAGTCCAGGAGGTTGAGGCTGCAGCGAGATAAGATCATGCCACTGTACTCCAACCTGGGTGACAGAGTGAGATCTTGTCTTAAGAAAAAAAAAAAGACAATGAGATTTGCTACTGTATTGAATATGGGGTGGGATGAGAAGAGGAATCAAGGGCAACTATGAGATTTTTGGTCTAGACAAGTCAAAGAATGAAGTTGCAACTTTAAGGAATAAAAGGAGTATGAAAAGGAGATTTGAAAAGAACAAGAATCTGATTTGCACGTGTTAATTTTGAAATACCTGTTAGATATCCGGATGGAAACGTCCAATAGCTGTCTTGCTATCCAAATTGGGAGATCCAGGAAAAAGTCCAGACTGGATGTACAAATTTGGGAATCATTGGCAATATGGCAAGGTAGAGGCCATATTGTATAATGAGTTTTGATAAAGAAAAAAAGGTCTAAAGACTAAAGTCCTCTTGCACTCTAATGTTTAGAGGTTGGAGACAGGGGAAGGGCTGATGCAGAACACTGAGAAGGGGTGGCTAGATAGAGTGAATAATTTTCTTCCTCTCCAGTTCTGCCTTACTGAGACAATGTGTCCTGTCACTGCTAATCCCCACAACTGTGACTCACTGCCAAAATCTCAAAGGCACCAGTAATGCCACAGCTGCCTCCAAGGCAGGAAGCACTAGGACACTGCCAAGGCCGGTGCTGCTGCCACTGTTCTCACCAGTTCTGTGAGAGCGCCGAAGCAATCCATCCTTCAGCTCTTTGATGCCCAGCAGGCATGAAAGTAATCTCTTCTTTAGGTTTCAATATGTAACCTATTGGAGAATTCTTAAAAGATTTAGGTAGGTATCTGGAAGCCAATCAGAGTAAATGATATATTCTAGTCCATGAAATCTATGCATATATTTCAAGTATAATTTGGTTCTGAATCCTAGCATAAACACAGCTTAGATTCGAGCAGAGATACTAGTTACATTGAAAAAAACCATGAAACTATAAAGCAATTATTTTTTAACATTAGGAGGGAGTTCTTGCAATCATGGAAGAATCTGAGCTATAGCATCACAGAAGTTTGGTTTCAGATCCCATCCTAGCAAGAGAGAGAAAGCTCACAGAGGAAGACAGCATAGTTTTCATTCTCTTCCCGGTTACTCTTGACAAGCGTAGGGGAAGCCTCTGTTATGTGCTATTTAAGGTGTTGGAAAGAAGGAAGCAATTTATTAATAGTTCAACAAATGCCTATTCCATTACTGTAATTTATTACTGAAATATATGTTATAGTAATGTGCAGTCCACACACATATGACTTGTTAAAGAGTGGCTGCTTCTCCAATTTTGCTCATTCTGAGTACCCCTCTTGATTTTAATAGTCCAACAGGGCCCAGGTGCAGAATCTCTAATTTACAAAACCTGAGAATTTCCGGCAGAGGACTAAGGAATGACTGAGCCCTCATTCTATAAGAAGAACAATACTTTTTGTACTTAAGTTTGTAGAAACAATATTATATGCACGGGATTCTTATGTCCTACTCCAGATAGTCCCAAAGTAGCAAGTAATAAAAGTTCATCGGCATGGATATGGGACAGTTTGGTTGTTGGTGTGGCTGGATCCTCTTATATTTGTCCCTTGCAGTCCCCATATTAAAGGCTCTTGACCCAGTAAGGTTTGCTTCTGGTTTTAGAGTTCTTCTTATTAATTCCCAGCAAGTCTAAAGCTTTTTATGGTAACCCCAGGAGGGGCATGATGCTGCAATTCTACCTACACAACTTGAATGCTTTTTGTTTGAAGTCTTTCTAGTGGCCATGTTTTCTCAGGAATCAGCTTTTTGTTGGGTTCTTTGGAAACTTCGAGGAAAGAAGGGATTACACTATCTATCACTCTGATAAGAAGGTTTTCACACTTGAAATAAGAATTAAACGTAGCTGGGTATGGTGGCTCATGCCTATAATCCCAGCATTTTGGGAGATCAAGGCAGGAGGAGTGCTTGAAGTTAGGACTTTGAGACTAGCCTGGGCAATGTAGCATACTCCATCTCTACAAAAAAAAAAAAAGTTTTTGAATTAGGCATGGTGGCATGTGCCTACAGTCCTAGCTACTTGGGAGGCTAAGGAAGGAGGCTCTCTTGAGCCAGGGCTGTAGTGAGCCATGATTGTGCCACTCCAGCTTGGATGATAGTGTGAGACCCTGTCTCAAAGCTATTTCATGGGTCAGAGTATTAAGTATATCTGAGGCAATAATAGTGCTTGATATTTCTATTTAATCATTCCATTTTTAATATCACAATGGCTTATATTATGACTGTTGCTGGCCAGAAATGGCAGATGGGCTGGGAAAAACTGACAATAGAGCCTATTCAAATAGCATGCTCTTGTTCTGCATTGGCATGGGCAAACATTCATTTTTCCCTCTCCCTTTAGTATTTCATGTATTGATGAATAGCAGCACAATGGTCCACCTAGTGATTGCAGCCAGACTCCCATGCCTCTCTCCTGACCTCATTTTTTACATCACACTGGGATCAAATAGTCCTAATATCTCTTTAATTCACTCTCTCCCATCTCTGGCCAAAAATGCCCTACTTCAGACTTTTATTGTTTCCTACTTGAATGATTGCAGCAGTCTCCTATTGGTCCTCTCTATGTCCAGTCTCACCCTGTGAAATCCATGCTAAGTGTTTCCACAAGAGAGCTCTTCAACCAAAAAAAAAAAAAAAAAAAAAAAAAGTGGAACATCTACTTCAAAACTTTCTAAGGTCACCTCAAAATACAAGATGCCTCTAATTGTGGGCTTTGGACCTTCTACATGAGAATTACTGTTAAAGATGTACATTACAGAATTTTGAATTTGCATCTAAGACATGCTTCCCTGGTAATTAATATGCACTCAGAACAGTTAAGAAAAACTTTAGACAAATTAAATTTAACAGAGTTTAATTGAGCAAAGAATGATTCACAATTTGGACAGCCACCAAACCAGAATAGGTTCAGAGAGATTCCATCACGGCCACGTGGTAGAAGAAGATTTCTGAACAGAAAAACAGAAAGTGATGTATGAAAGACGGAAGTAAGGTTCAGAAACAGCTGGATTGGTTACAGCCTGGCCTTTGCCTTATTTGAACATGGTTTGAACAGTAGACTATCTTTGGCTGAAACTCAGTGATTGACACAAGAGTGAATTATAGCCTGTTTACACATCCAGTTAGGTTACAGTTCCTTATGTAGGGAGAAACCTTTAGGCCACACTTAAAAGGAGGCAGCTTTAGGTGAAACTTAATTTAACACAGTAATGGGCTTGAGGCCCAAGCTGGGCCAAGTAGAATTCTCCTTGAATCATTCCTCTCAGGTCAGGAGAAAAATGAAGGAAAGAAAATAAAGATAGAATGCAGAACAATGCTGAAAGAAGCAGTAAAGAGAAGGCAAGAGAGAGACCCTGAAAGCATTGGGCCCCTGGTTTCAGGCACCCATGAGTCTAGCAGTGCCTCTTATGCTGTTTCTAGAAAATGGTGTGCAGGGCTAACACCAGCAGGTTGCTTAACCTCTTAAATCCTTAGTGGCTTATAAAATCTGGTATGAACTGGCCCTCCATAGATCCTCAGTTGACCTCATTTTGTGTAACCTACCTTCATGCTTACTATTCTGCAGCATATTAGACTCCTCTCAGCTCTGTAAAATGACCAAACTGGTGCCCACTTAAGGGTCTTTATACCAACCATTCCTGCTATCTCACATGCTTCTCTCTCCACTGCCCCCTTGGACTTTCCTGGATGGCTTTTTATTTTTTTCTACTTAGAGCTAGGGTTACTTCTACAGAGGCCACTTGATCACTCAAAAATAACCACCCCATAATTATGTGTCACATCACCTTTTAAAATGTATTGCATAGCATTTATCAAAATCTGATGATATTTATTAATTTATTGGTTAGTTTGTGTCTTATTTTCCCCACTTGACTGTCAGCTCCATGAAAACAGCTCCTGGCACAGGATAAACACTCAGTGGATACTCATTGAATGACAGAAAAATAATCACCACCACCACCAATATTTATTTGGGCTTATTATGTGCCAGACACTCTTATAGGCATTTTATTGGTTAACAAATATAATGGGCCTATATGAGATTAATACTTTTATTATCTCCACTTGACAGATGATGGATCTATGGTACAGGAAAGTTGAAACACTCAAAGAACAATGATTCCAGCAAAATAGGTCCTTTTGCGTATTCCATGTGTTGATCAAGAAATAAGAAGATATGCAAATAAACAAGAGGAGGAAAGAGAGCTGGGGCATGCCTACTGCTCTGAATATTCAAAAAACAGGGATGAGGTGTAGTAAAAAGAAGCAAAGAGGGGAAAAGATGGAAATAGAGGCTGTATTGGTTTTCTAGGGGTGCCATAATAAAATACCACGGGCTGGGTGGCTTAAACCATTGAAATGCATTTTCTCACAGTTCTAGAGGCTGGAAGTCCAGGTCTGGTTTCTTCAGAGGCCTCCCTCCTTGGCTTGCAGATGTCCTCCTTCTTGCTGGGTCCTCACATGGTTGTTCCTCAGTCTGTATTGACTGTGTCTTAATCTTGTCTTCTTATAAGGACACCAGTCATGTTGGATTAGGGCCCAACCATAGGACCTTCTGTTACCTTAATTACATCTTTAAAGATCCTATCTCCAAATACAGTCAAATTTATTTAGAGTTACTAGTGACTTCAACATATGAATTTTTTTGGGGGACACAGTTCAATTCAACATATAACAGAGGAAATAAGTAATGTGTAAAACTGAGTAAAAGTAAATGAAATTAAGGAGAGCAGGAAAGTTGTGGTGTAAAGCAGAAGGTATAGAAGAAACTATCGCATAGTTATATGGAAAACAAAGGTGAAAAATAGAAGCCAGCAAGGAAATACAATAAATCAATGTACTCACTGAGAAAAAGAAGACACATGTGAATATTTGTACAATGACAAAGATAGTGTAACTGCCCAGTGGGTTTACCTAGCCCACTACCTAGACAGAACTGATTTATCAAGACAGGGGAATTGCAATAAAGAAAGAGTAATTCACTCAGAGCTGGCTGTGCGGGAGACAGTTTTATTATTATGCAAATCAGTCTCCCCAAGCATTCAGGGATCAGAGTTTTTAAGGACAACTTGGTGAGTAGGGAGAAGCCAGTGAGCCAGGAGTACTGATTGGTTAGGTAGGAGATAAAATCATGGGAAGTTGAAGCTGTCCTCTTGCCCTGAGTCAGTTCCTGGGTGAAGGCCACAAGATCAGAAGAGCCAGTTTAGATGATCTGGGCGGTGCAAGCTGATCCATCAAGGGCAGGGATCTCAAGCACTGATCTTAGAAGCAGTTTAGGGAGAGTCAGAATCTAGTAGCCTCTAGCTGCATGACTCCTAAACCATAATTTCTAACTTTGTGGCTAATTTGTTAGTCCTACAAAGGCAGTCTAGTCCCCAGGCAAGAAGGAGGTTTGTTTTAGAAACAGGCTGTTATTGTCTTTGTTTTAAACTATAAACTAAGTTCCTCCCAAAGTTAGTTCAGCCTACACCCAGGAAGGAACAAGGATAGCTTGGAGGTTAGAAGCAAGATGGAGCTAATTAGGTTAGATCTCTTTCACTGTCTCAGTCATAATTTTGTAAAGGTGGTTTCAATAGAATACATAAAAGATTAACACAGGAAAAAAGAGACAGAAGAAGGACAATGCCATAAAAATGAATAGAGAAAAGGAGAAGAATTTAAAAAAAATAGAAAACCAGCTTTACAACACATTAGATGTATGCTGTATTTCATTTTTGTTTTGTTTTGGAAAATGTCCTATCATTTTGTAAGGTTGAATACTGAAGTGCATGATTTCTATGACTAAAGACTTCACCGATTTGAAATATTATAAGAAGGCAATGCTGATATTGGAAATATCATGGAGATAGAGTCAGGAATACTTTCCTATATGACAGTACTGATCTTTGTCATAAGAGAAAGTGTATCGGCCTCATTTTATAAAGCTTTGGGGGGCTTTAAAAAGCAAAGAAATTGAGATTGTGTTAGCTGGAATCCAGCAGCAGGTTTAACAGGAGATACTGTTCTGCTACAACTCTCACCAAGGGAGTTCAATTTCAACAGTACTAATCTTTCCATTGTGGCGGAAGTTTAAATTTTGTGCCCCTAAGGAAAAATTTCCAAAGTAATTCCCATTGAACTTGCCTCCCAGAAATCCCTGCTTCATACACTATCCAGGTACCACCTGTGCCTCTCCTGGGCAATGGTACCTTTCTCTCCACATGGTAAAAACATACTCATTTGACATTTCAGATGCCAAATTCTTTTTTCCAGTGTGGTTAAATAAAGTTACTATTGTTCTATAAAACTTCTGGCATAAAATTTTAACTCTAATTTTTTTTCATTTTAATGTAATTTTGCACACTTTATTCTTGGTTTCTGGTATTGCAAATTGATACAAAGCTTTTAAATATAACTCTATGTTGTTTTATTATTTTAGCTATTGTAGGAAAGTTTAACTTTCCCTCTGAAGATTCAACAATTTGGGTCTATAAACAAACTGACAATATAGACAGATTAACAGGAGAAAAGGCATCCAAATTGATATATGTGCAAATGCATGGGCAGTACACAAAATATGAGACTCAAGGAAGGGCCAGATGGCTGAAGCTTAAATAGCACCTTCTTCATAGGAGAAAAGTGGTGAAATATAGGCAATTTTGAGAGGTAGTAAAAGATTTTTCATAGAATTGAATGGGCCCAAAGAGCAGACAGTAGCGTGTAAATGATTCTCTTTGGAAACTGAATGGTACTGGAGAACAGACAATGGCCTAGGACAAATTTCCCCTGAGATCTGGATGGAGGTGGTCACAACAGAAGAAGGGGAGGGCTGGAACTTTATGGTGAACAAAGGTTGTCTTATGCAGATAAAGTGTCCCCGGAAATCTCTCAGAGCTACCCCCAGAAGAATAGATGAAAAGTCTGTCTGGGCATGATGGAGACTTTTAGTCTTTTCTCTTCTCTGGTGGTTAATCTTTCATGGTCATCTGATGAGATTCCTAGGGAGAGGGTTTCAATTGCATTTTTTTTGGGAAGAACTTTCCTCAGTCAAATAAGGGAACTTCCAGAGAAAGCCCCTCCTGTGCTTGAGGGGTAGGAGAGAAACAAGAGAAAGTTAGAAAGTCATTGGTTCAGAGGCAGCTTCTAAGGCCTTTTAATTTCTTTTAGTTCAAAGTGCTCAGCATGCCAAAATGCTATACGTTGGGGTATCGGTTCTGAGCCCCAACATTATATTGAAACACATCAATGTAAGTATGTTTCTTTTCTGACTATACATATAAAAAGTGTAATAACTAAAGAGTCTTTTTGAATAATAGAATAATAATTCACTATATAATTGTTTTATTGTATTCAAAAGTGAGGCCAGGTCTGTTTTAGTTCTAACATAAGCTAGAAGTTATCACATTATGTATTTATTGCATTTATTAATAATTGAGGGTCTCTGGGTCATATGGATCACTTGGGGTGTACAAGGAAATTTCAGGAATCCACTCCATATATAGTAAACAAAAATATCAGGAATTGGTCCAATGAAACTACATTGAAACAAACTTTCCAGATGATTCTAATATTTACTAAATTTAGTGAACTACTGGGAAATACTTTAAATACAAGAAATAAAATTGAGTCCAAATAAATTATCCTGCTGAGATGTCACTTTATTACAAGTTTTTACGCATGCACATTTCATAAATAAAACAAATTATTTTTGCCTCCTTAAAATTTTCTATTTTATTAAATTTATTATACTTTAAGTTCTGGGATACCTGTGCAGAATGTGTGGGTTTGTTACATAGGTATACATGTGCCATGCTGGTTTGCTGCACCCATCAACACGTCATCTAGATTTTAAGCCCTGCAAGCGTTAGATATTTGTCCTAATGCTCTCCCTTCCCTTGCCTCCTACCCCCCGACAGGCCCTGGTGTGTGATGTTCCCCTCCCTGTGTTCATGTATTCTCATTGCTCAACTCCCACTTATGAGTGAGAACATGTGGTGTTTGGTTTTCTGTTCCTGTGTTAGTTTGCTGAGAATGATGGTTTCCAGCTTCATCCATGTCCTCGTAAAGGACATGAGCTCATTCTTTTTTATGGCTGCATAGTATTCGTTGGTGTATATGTGCCACATTTTCTTTATCCAGTCTATCATTGATGGACATATGGGTTGGTTCCAAGTCTTTGTTATTGTGAATAGTGCTGCAATAAACATATGCGTGCATGTGTCTTTATAGTAGAATGATTTCTAATTCTTTGTGTATATGCCCAGTAATGGGATTGCTGGGTCAAATGGTATTTCTAGTTCTAGAGCCTTGAGGAATCACCACACTGTCTTCCACAGTGTGGAAGATCAATTTGGTTGAACTAATTTATACTCCTACCAACAGTGTAAAAGCATTTCTATTTCTCCACATCCTCCCCAGCATCTGTTGTTTCCTGACTTTTTATTGATCACAGTTCTAACTGGAGTGACATGATATCTCACAGTGGTTTTGATTTGCATTTCTCTAATGATCAGTGATGATGAGCTTTTTTTCATATGTTTGTTGGCCATATAAATGTCTTCTTTTGAGAAGTGTCTGTTCATATTTTTTGCCCACTTTTTGATGGGGTTGTTCGCTTTTATTCCTTGTAAATTTGTTTAAGTTCCAGGTAGATACTGGATATTAGCCTTTTGTGAGATAGGTAGATTGCAAAAATTTTCTTGCATTCTGTAGGTTGCCTGTTCATTCCGATGATAGTTTCTTTTGCTGTTCAGAAGCTCTTTAATTAGATCCCATTTGTCAATTTTGGCTTTTGTTGCAATTGTTTTTGGTGTTTAGTCATGAAGTCTTTGCCCATGCCTATGTCCTGAATGGTATTGTCTAGGCTTTCTTCTAGGGTTTTTATGGTTTTAGGTTCTATGTTTAAGTCTTTAATCCATCTTGAGTTAATTTTTTTAGAAGGTGTAAGGAAGGGGTCCAGTTTCAGTTTTCTGCATATGGCTACTCAGTTTTCCCAGCACCGTTTATTAAATAGGGAATCCTTTCCCCATTGCTTGTTTTGTTGAAGATCAGATAGTTGTAGATGTGTGGTGTTATTTCTGAGGCCTCCATTCTGTTCCATTGGTCTATATATCTGTTTTGGTACCAATACCATGCTGTTTTGGTTACTGTAACCTTGTAGTATAGTTTGAAGTCAGGTAGCATCATGCCTCCAGCTTTGTTCTTTTTACTTAGGATTGTCTTGGCTATATGGGCTCTTTTTTTTGGTTCCATATGAAATTTAAAGTAGTTTTTTCTAGTTCTGAGAAGAAAGTCATTGGTAGCTTAATGGGAATAGCACTGAATCTACAAATTACTTTGGGCAGTATGGCCATTTTCATGATATTGATTCTTTCTACCCATGAGCATGGAATGTTTTTCCATTTGTTTGTGTTCTCTCTTATTTCCTTGAGCAGTGGTTTGTAGTTCTCCTTGAAGAAGAGGTCCTTCATGTCCCTTGTAAGTTGTATTCCTAGGTATTTTATTTTCTTTGTAGCAATTAAAATTTTATTTAAACGATTTTCAACTTTACATTTCTCCATTTTTCACATGAATATTTGAAAACTTTGATTTTATTTTCTTTAGTTTTGTTTGGCTTTAGAGACTTTACTGTAACAAGGTGATGCCAATTTAATGAACTCAAAGTACGTTGCACATATAAACAACGGCAGAACAAACATTTCATGCTTGACTGGGATTGTAACTGAAACAGAGTTTGGTTTGAACAGTGCAGCTTGGTATATCAGATGGGAGGACTCAGGTCTCCTGAATCAAGGAAAACTTGCGCTGTTATGCATGGCCACCAAAGTCCATATAAATTCTTTTTTCTCCCTGCAAAATTTGATGATGTTGAGGAAATAGAATTAAAAACACAATCTTCTCTCAATCCAGAAATTTTTTCCACGAAGATAGTAGAAACAAAAACCACCCCACTTTTACTTTTGAACTAGCATTAAACAATGATGTGATGTTAATCACAGGCAATCAGCTGAAAGACTGCAAAATCTCATCCTTCTATATGCCAACCAGTTACGACCCATTGCATACATGCTTTCAATATAAACAATAACTAGTCCATGAGTAAAAAGATTTAACAGCACTATTTGTCTTACATAATTCATCCTCGAATCAACCATTACCAGGGTGACCGTCTGTGTTAATTGGCTTTACCCAGAGAAAAAAACAAACTTCTCCCAAATTTGTGGCAGGATGTAATTTTGTGACTTGGAGCAAGTTGCCCACTGAAGTTAGTTTCCTAATCTCCCAGAGAAACTTGGAGATGGGGTGCTATACCCCTTGATGTTTACATTTCAAAGAGATGGCTCCTGAATCCTTGAGAAAGGCATTCCTGACTCTTAAAGCTGACAAAAGGCCTATCTGGTTTTCAAAAGGATTTACATACCTTTCAAAGAGAAGAGCAGGTACTTATAATTACAAGTTTTCAAATGCAAATGCTCAAAGAGAAAGGGAGAGAGGAGCTCTTTTCTCATTTTCAACAGGGAGAATTAAGCACCTTACTTTTAATTTGTGTTTGTCCTTACAACTACCACTCTTAAATGTGAATTCCTAATTAAGAACCATGAAACTGACTCATTTCATCAGATAAAGGCTTTTGGTTTTCTCTGCTGTTATGTCAATAAGTTTAAAATATCCAAATTTTCACCCTTATTTTCCCTGCGACCAAGGGTCCACATTTACAGGACAGCTGGGTGGGTTTATCAACAGCCATCAGTTTGTAATGATAAGCCTGGTACCTAAGGGAATAATACAATTTGTAAACTTGCCTTCTAATTATATCCTATCACCAACTGAGGCACAGAAACTTGTATTACGATGTTCAATTAGTTCTTGACTTCCAGTCACTGATTTTGGACTCTAACCTGGACTAAGAAACTTTCATTTTAAGAATGTATGTTCAGTCCTGAGATAGTTATAGGTGTTTGCTGGGAGATTTTGTTCAGAAAGGGGCACTCACAGTGTCGCATTTGATTTGAAGGGTGCTCATCAGGACATACCTGAGGCTATCTGGACCCTCAATCGTGGTTATGCGTGAAGTGTTTGCCTTCTAGAGAAACAGTTACTTGTACAAATGTTATTTTCAGTACATTCCTTTGACTTTCTGCATAAATAGGCATCACATCACTTTCTCACTCCACTCCAATTTCTATCTTCTTGAAAAATGAGCAATGTGAACTGGTTGGGGCCAAAGGGGGATGCTCCTGATTTAGCAAGTGGCAGTGGGATACTGAGTGGCCTTGTATGACTCAATATGTTTACTCTTAAAGGGTTGGCTCCCAAGGAGTTGCACAGATAGCTGTTGGGCTTCAGTCAAAGAAAAGAATAACACAGCTGCCCTCAGCAAGGGGGAATTCCAGCATAATGGATTGGCAATGGAAACAGTTTAAACCAATATAAATATAATAGCCACCCACTGAGAGGCAATTTACACACACCAGACCAGCCTTGAAGTGGTGTACTTGGCCAGTGTAATCTACTCAGGGTTATTTTATGAGACTTGATATAAGGAAAATGGCTGAAGAGAAAATGAAAGTAGGGGAAAGCCGACCACTCCAAATGACATGCTAAAGCCCCAAACTCCTGCTTCAGGGGCATTGCTGCTTTGTATGACACAGAAAGAATGGTATCTGTCTAGCTCCTTAAGAAGTAGCATGTTTTTAAGTGCTAATCTGGCCTTGATTTCAGTTCTGGTTATGCTGGTAACTGGTGAAATGGCTCTGGACGTTTTACTTCCCTACTCTACTTGAATAAAAATAAGGGGTTATGTTAGAAAGCCAGTCAAAAAAAAGTGCCTGGAACTTGGGCTCTAGAACTCTGGGCACCATTGCGAGCACCTTTCAAGATGGCTGTCTGAACTTGGGCAAGTTTCTTACCCTCTGTAAGCCTTACTTTCCTCATCTGTACAATGGGGACAATAGTACTACTTTCTTAATACCCTTCTTATGAATATTAAAGGAGATATTCATATGAAAGCACTTTCATCACGTCAAGCCCATGATGAGTACTTACTGAAGGTTAATCATCCTTATAATCAGGAACATTTATAGTCTCTTCCTGCTTCTAATGTCTAAGATTTTTATAATGCTTTGTCATTTCTAATTTATCATCAAGTTTTAACACCTAAGGGAAATTCTCTTTGAGAAATAGTTATATTTTCTGGCTTCATATTTCTAAAAATAAGATTTATTTGTATGCCTTTAATTCTAAACCTTAAGCATTGTTTCAGAAAAGCTTCTCTTTCCCATGATAAATTCCATCAAATTTGCAGAAATGAAGGGATCTCTACCTCTGTTTATGTTTCAGAGGTTTCCTGAGCGGCAGTCATGTTAGGCCTAGCAGTGAGGGCATACGTTTCTAAAAGTTAGATGATGTTCACCAGAGTGGATCTTTGCATGGATCTTGTAAGATAAAGTTCATGGCCAACATGCCTATAACAAAAGACACATTAACAAGAGAAAAGCATAATAAATTTAGTCAAAGTTTTACATGACATGTAAAGCCTTCAGAAATGAAGATCCAGAGACTTAGGGAAAACTACTTTTTTTTTTTGTTTTTGCTTAGGTTGAATGAAACATGGATAGCCATGTAGAAATGTGATTGGACAAGAGTATGATCTAATGGTAATAGACTGAGTAGGAAGGAAAACCATTCGAAAAGGCCTTTTGCTCAGATTCTTTTTACCTCTCCACTGTAACATTTCTTCCTCATGGAAATATGGCATGATCTCTCTGGAATGGGAGTTTTTATAATCTACTATCAGACAAGGGTAGGTCAGTGAATTTCTTTATGGCAAGCTCCTAGATAGACTGGAGAAGGTTAAACTAATATTTCTAGGTTTTGTTTTCTAGTTACTATTGTAATCACCTGATGAGTTCATCTTGCTCATTGTCCAGAAAACCCAATTCACCGAAAGCAGGAGGTTTTTGCAACACAGAAAAAATCTAATAGTCCCAGGGCTGGCCAAGTGACCGGGCAGAAGTTTATTACTACACAAAGCAGTCTCCCCCCAGATTTGGACTATGGATATTTTTAAGGATAATCTGGCAGGCAGGGGCTATGTAATAAGGAATGCTGATTGGTTAGGTTGGGGATGAAATCACAGGGGGTTGAAGCTGTCTTCTTTTTATCTTCATTTACCGGGTAGGATCACAAAACCAGCTGGGCCAGTTTGCTGGTCTAGGTGGCGCCAGCTGGGCTATCAGAAGCCAGTTCTGATAATTACCTTGAACAGCAATTACAGGTTTTACAGGAGTGATGTTATCTATAGGATCAATTAAGGAGGTTAGGAATCTTGTGGCCTCCGACTGCATGACTCCTGAGCCATAAGTCTAACCTCATGGCTAATTTGTTAGTTTTCCAAGGGTGATTTGGTCCCTAAGCAACTAAGAGATTAGTTTCAGGAAGAGGCTGTCATTATCTTTGTATGTATGTATGCATGTATGTATTTGAGACAGGTCCTTGCTTTGTTTCCCAGGCTGGAATGCAGTGGCACGAATACAGCTCATTGCAGCCTCAACCACCTGGGCTCAAGTGATCTTCCTGCCTTAGCCTCCTGACTAGCTGGAACCACAGGCACGTACCCCCATGCCCAGTTAATTTTTTATTTTTTTCTTTGTAGAGATGGGGTCTCATCATTTTACCCAGGCCGGTTTGAACTCTTTGGCTTGAGCAATCCTTCTGCTTTGGCTTCCCGAAGTTCTGGGATTACAGGTGTAAGCCATGACACCAGGCTATCTTTGTTTTAAAGTTAAACTAAATTTCTCTCTTTGCCTGGTCTATGCCCAGGTGTGAACAAGGACAGCTTACAGGTTAGAAGCAAGATGGAGTCAGGTCAGATTTCTTTCACTGTCATAATTTTTCTGTCAGGAATTTCCCCATCATAATTCTTGCAAAGGCAGTTTCACTATTACCTGCCTTGGGGATAAGGAATTCTGATTTCTATGACTTGCTTCAAAGAAGATTGAGGGGTGAGAGACAGGAAGGCACTAGAAGGTCTGAGAGGCCATACCAGCGTTCTGGGGCTGTTTCTGAGGTCTTTCAATTTCCTTTACTTCCAAGTATTCAACATGCCAAAGCACTACACTTTGGGGGTATCTTTTTCTGAGCTCCAACAATCTACATCAAATACTGTGTCCAGAATTGGTGGGCTCTTAGTCTCACTGACTTTTAAGAATGAAGCCGCGGACTCTCACGGTGAGTGTTGCAGTTCTTAAAGATGATGTGTGTGGAGTTTGTTCCTTCATATGTTCAGATGTGTCTGGAGTTTCTTCCTTCTGGTGGGTTCGTGGTCTTGCTGACTTCATGAGTGAAGCCGCAGACCTTTGCGGTGACTGTTACAGCTCATAAAGGTGGCGCGGACCCAAAGAGTAAGCAGCAGCAAGATTTATTGCGAAGAGCAAAAAAACACAGCACCCGCATGACGGAAGGGAACCCCAGTTGGTTGCTGCTGCTGGCTTGGGTGGCCTGTTTTTATTCCCTTATCTGGCCCCACCCACATCCTACTGATTGGTCCATTCTACAGAGAGCTGATTGGTCTGTTTTACAGAGAGCCGATTGGTCCGTTTTGACAGAGTGCTGATTGGTACGTTTACAATCCTTTAGCTAGACACGAAAGTTCTCCAAGTCCCCACCAGATTAGCTAGACACAGAGTGCTGATTGGTGCCTTTACAAACTTCTAGCTAGACACAGAGCGCTGATTGGTGTGTTTACAGTCCTTTAGCTAGACAGAAAAGTTCTCTAAGTCCCCACCTGACCCAGAAGCCCACCTGGCTTCACCTCTGAATGGCACTTGCGGTGGGACTTTGCCGCACCTAGCCCAGGCACTCCGTCACCCCGGAGGGAGTTTGTCCCTGATCAAACCCAGCAGGCGCCTGCCTGCCGCAGGGAGTGTGGGGCCTGCAGAGCCTGCGTCGACCGGGAACCAGCACCGCCCGCGAGCTCCACACGCAGCCTGGCTCCCGCCCATGCCTCTCCCTCCACACCTCCCAGCGAGCAGAGGGAGCCAGCTCTGGCCTTGGCCAGCCCTAGACAGGGGACCCCCACAGCGCAGGGGTGGGTGGGCTGAAGGGCTCCTGGAGCGCGGCCAGAGCGGATCCGAGGCAGAGGAGGCGCTGAGAGCTAGCGAGGGCTGCTAGCACATTGTCACCTCTCAGTATGAGATATAAAAGAAATATATTTCATTACCTTTAATAATTACTTTACCTAACTTACTAGTTGGGAATGACTAAAGAGAAATGAATATAATGTATTTTTATAAGTCTTATTAATATCATAGTGGATAAGGAAAAAAATGAGAAGGTGGATGCTGGATACTTGATCTTCTCATAGATCTAGGAGGTGCATGTACACGTTTCATATTTTGCTTCCAAGAATGAAATGAGATAGAGGCACATCACTGTCTGTAGTAGTACATGCAATAAAACTGAAGAGTATCCATATTTTTAAAAGATGTAAGATCCCCATAGATTCAAGTATCTCACCTTTTCTGTTATTTTTAATATTCATGATAAACATATTACTCAGCATATTATTAATAATAAATGTCTAGAGCACGTATTCTAATGTTTCTTAACACAGATTTTCGCTTTACTAAACAAAGTGATGTTAGGTTGGGTTTCAGGCAGCTTAATCTCTTAAAAAGCAATTTTTAAAGGTGATGTTAGCCTTTTGGTAGCCAGAGCATAAATAATACTATTTCATTTACCTGTGTTAACCAAAAACCTTTATGGAGCTTTATGAATACCTCAAACATAGCATTTTTGGTGTCTTTTTTGGAAAGAGTAGCCAATTAATTAAAAAATGCTTTCCCCATGCCATTTATCCTTTATCTTTGCATGGAAGTTATGCGAAACTAGGAAAGAAATGTAATGTCTGCTTTATACAACCTTTACTGACATAAATTAATTTTCAGTTAATGAGAATTTGCAACTAAACAGTGTTCTTTATTCTTCAAGTGGTAGTTACTATTATTAAGGGGCAACACCTCATTCCTCTGTAGTTAATGTGTCTGATGTTTCTGGAGATAAGAAGAAAACATTGAAGATGCCCCAAGGCCACAAGGAGATATTTTATTTAAAAATTGTAAGATTTAAGTTCCTCTATGTATGAGTGGGTATGGGTTGTGTGTATTCATTTCGTGGCTGTTTGTGAGAAGCATTTCCTTGTAAAGCTCTGTTAAGCAATTTGAAACATTAGGCAATCAGTTCACCTTTTGACCACCAAGAATATGGGAAGCCCAGTGAAGTTACTCGTTTATAAGTCATGGTCATTCATATTTCTAGGAGAGACACGGACCCAGTTTTCACTTTAGTACTGTGACAGCTAGAAGGACTCTTTTCTGAAAACACATGTAGGGAATGAGGCAGGGGCAGAGAGGGGTAGCCTGAAAATTAGAGCTATTTGTCCTTTAAAGATAATACATGGTAGCGGTAAAAACGTCTCCTATAAGGAGCTTTTACTTCCCTTAACTTTACAATCTGAAGTCCTTCATCGTGTTTAATTTGGGTATATTATGTTAAAATGCGTATGGGACATAATTGAACAGTAAAGTACTTTCAAGTGACCTAGTTGAGAAGGTCATACATTTGCTAAATATTTGTAATATTTTAGGCACCTGATGAACTAAAATACAGGCTTGGTTACAAAAGAAATAAAGAAGTAGGGGAGGCCGGGTGTGGTGGCTCACGCCTGTAATCCCAGCACTTTGGGAGGCTGAGGCGGGTGGATCACGAGGTCAGGAGATCTAGACCATCCTGGCTAACATGGTGAAACCCCGTGTCTACTAAAAATACAAAAAATTAGCTGGGTGTGGTGGTGGGCGCCTGTAGTCCCAGCAACTCGGGAGGCCGAGGCAGGAGAATGGCATGAACCCCAGAGGCGGAGCTTGCAGTGAGCCGAGATTGTGCCACTGCACTCCAGCCTGGGTGACAGAGCAAGACTCCGTCTCAAAAAAAAAAAAAACAGAAGTAGGCGAATTATTAACTATAATATGGCTATCATAAATTTGTAAGGAGGGTGAGCAGACTTACCTGTTTTTCAGCTTATACAGATAAATTTCAGCATAACATTTTACATCTGGTTTTCTCTTTATTCACTAAATTCCATGCTCTCTTACTCACTAAAAGAAATGTTTGTTTAGGTTAACAATCTGTAAAGCAGTTCTAGCCCTATATCAATCCATTATGAAAATCTAGGTCAGGATACTATTAATGCATTTTTACCTAGAATTCTCTTCTAGACATTTGGAGACAAGTATAATCTTTGTATTAAGGCAGAGTGATCTGGGCTACAGAAATAAAGAGGTTAAAAGTGGTCCAGATGTGACATGACTACACTATTTACCATCACCATCATCTTGATAACTGACAAATGATTGACAGCAACACTTGACAATGACATGATTTCCCTAATGTGTTGATAAGAACTGAAAGGGGTAATTTTGAATAGAAAAGACTTTGTGGGTTTCTAATACCTGAATACCAGAACTAATCAGAAAATCATGTTACCTCAACTTTTATTGAAAGAAAATTCACAAAATACTGGAGTAAGGAACCATTAACTTTTGGGACATGTTTTAAATTATCTTTATTTTTATACCCTGAATATTTTATAAACCATTTTTAAGTACTAAAAAATAATTTTTAATCCTAAAAATAATGAACATCAAAATGTAAGATGATCAGACACTTTTAAAAAAGAGCCAGAAGATTAACAGGCCTTTGGTATAAGCCAGTTACTACAGCTGGGCACTTAAAATGGCTCTAAGTTTCTGAGCAAGCAAC
Organism: Symphalangus syndactylus; assembly: GCF_028878055.3. Lineage (NCBI taxonomy): Eukaryota > Metazoa > Chordata > Mammalia > Primates > Hylobatidae > Symphalangus > Symphalangus syndactylus. Next base: position 69,154,717 of record NC_072424.2, read on the forward strand.
GCAAAAAGATAAACACATTGGTTTACACAATTTTTTCTTCTCTGACAAAAGAAAATAAAGACGTTTATCTGTAGAAGCAAACTTACTTTCTGGTACTAAATTTCAGACAAAATTTATCACGTGGTTCCTTGATTAAGAGGTAGTGAATAACATGTCTGCGAGAAACAAAGATACTGCTAAAATGGACAGCTCTGGTATTGATTCACTTTACTGGCTGAGAACATAACATTAAATTGTACTCAGTGCAGCCCTTTCTGCAGGGGATAAGAGGAAATGGCCAAGGTATTCCTGTTTCTGATGAGTAAAGTTGATAGTGAGCTAGAGCCTGGAGACTAGGAGTAGCGATAGTTAACATGCCCATTATACTACCTCCAACATCATATGTCTTATAAGAGCCTTTGGTCTGTGTTAGGAGGCAATTAACTCATGACTGAATTCTCACAGCTTCCTGCAGTGCAGATAGTCTATGTTGTTTGCTAAAGTGAAAAACTTACAGTTAAGAAGGAAAAGTGTTTACTGAAATGATAAAGTTTAAGAGAGAAATTTATATTCTTGCTCAGACAGAAGGTCAACTCAATTCATCTTCAGTTGTGGGAACAGGGTTACCTAAAAGTAGTGCCAATCTTTTTCACAAAGAGGAGCGTTTTATCTTGTAAAGCATTTCATAGAGTATTTGGTTGAATCTCCATGTTGAGTGCTGCATTTCAGAGATGAGATGACTTCAGAATGAAATGTGTTTATGGCAAGTGTTATCAAATACTCTCTAGTTCGTAGTGATGGGGGAGTCTGTGAGTGGTCCTTGTAGGATGTCTGTATTTAAGTAAATTATTCACATAAATGATAGAGAATATGAAACCAATTTTAGATTTATACATAGATGCTGAGCATTGAAATACATGGACAAAAAGACAGTATCTCTGGAGTCAGAGAAACTGAATCTTGGTGGTACATCCACTTAGTTCTTTTACTGTGTACAATTTTGCCTCCTAAACTTCAGCTTCCTTTTATGAAAAATACATACCAAAGGCCAGGCTCGGTGGCTTATGCCTATAATCCCAGCACTTTGGGAGGCCAAGGTGGGCGGATTGCCTGAGGTCAGGAATTCAAGTCCAGCCTGGCTAACAGGATGAAATCCCGTCTCTACTAAAAAAAAAAAAAAAATTAGCCGGGCAAGGTGGTGGGTGCCTGTAATCCCAGCTACCAGGAGGCTGAGGCAGGAGAATGTCTTGAACCAAGAAGGAGGAGGTTGCAGTGAGCCGAGACTGCGCCGCTGCACTCCAGCCTGGGTGACAGAGTGAGACTCCGTCTCAAAAAAAAAAAAAGAAAAATACATACCAAGTTGATTTAAAGTTTGAAATGAAGAAACATGAATAGAAATTGCCCATATTCAACAATTAGTCTTTCCCACATCCTGCATCTCATTTGGCAAGTATCTGTTAATTACTTCTAAATACCAAGGCAATAAGGCTGAGAAAATAAAACATCAGCATAGCATTCAGCATAGTCATTTCCCTCCCACCCTACTCCTTCAAAACACTAGTTGTATATTGGAAAGACTCATACAAATGTATTATTTTTTATCTTTTGTCATGTACTAAAATAGCAGAATAAATCAGTATTTCTCAAAGTGTGGATGCTAGATTAACTAACTCACGAGGGTATTTGTCATATACTGTGTACCCAAGTCAGACCTATTGATTTAAAATCTCTGGGTATCAGGTATCTGCATCTTTAAACAATTGCCATAGTTAACTCATAGGTCCAGTAGAGCTTGAGAATATCTGTAGTAAGTTATGAAATGTCTTAATCTCAATTCCAGGGAGTAAAACCCTACTATACTGGGCAACATTTTTACTAATCCTAATCCCTTCTCTGCCTTTATCATAACAACACATGTTGCATAATATGCAGTGGGGAATATTATTCAGGAGACAGAAGGATTATGCCTGCAGATGTCATCCTTGAGTTCATTGTAGAATATTATATTTTCCAAATGTTGCTCACCAATATATCCCATTCCATAGGTTTTTTTTACAATGTGATGTTGACATTCCTCTACCAAAAGATGGAGTCTACGTGCCTTCTTCTCAAATCTAAATGGACCTGTTACTATAGCAAAAATGATGTTATGTGACTTCTGAGGATAAGTCAAAAAAGGCATTATTGTTTCCACCTCTTCTTGGAATTCCTACCCTTAGAATCCAGCCACCATGCAGCAAGGAAGCAACATAGCATTTGGGAAGGCCAGATATAGGTGCTTTTTCCAAGGCCCCAGGCAAGGTACTAGTTGACTGGCCATGTAAGTGAATGAGTCTTCATTTGTTTCCAGCCCCTAGACTTGAAGCCACCCCAGCTGATATAATTAAACCAGAGATTTATGAGAAAAGTAAATTTCATATTTGTGAGTAAATTAAGTGCTGTCATTGTTTTAAACCACTACTAAGATTTTGGGTTGTTACGTATCAATAGATGAAAAGAATACCCAAATTGTAGGTGATTACTTATGTTTTTTGTTGTTGTTGTTGTTGTTTTTTGAGATGGAGTCTTACTCTGTCACCCAGGCTGGAGTACAGTGGTGCAATCTAGGTGCAGGCTCTGCCTCCCAGGTTCTCTGCCTCAGCCACCCTAGTAGCTTAAATTACAGGTACCCGCCACTACACCCAGCTAATTTTTGTATTTTTAGTAGAGACAGGGTTTCACCATGTTGGCCAGGCTGGTCTCGAACTCCTGGCCTCAAATGATCTGCCTGCCTTGGCCTCCCGAAGTGCTGGGATTACAGGCGTGAGCCACCGCACCTGGCCTATGTAGGTAATTATTTTTGAATCCCAACTGGTGATGTTGTCTTCTTCTTGTGGGCATCTGCCATATTCTTATCCGTATTCCATTTATTCAATCAATATGGGCCATTTCCACTGGGAGTTCTGGAATGCCTGGATTCAACTCTTCTTCTCCTATCCTGCATCAATGAATTGGGCAAATGACAGGTTACATGGCTCTTCTATGGTAAATATGGGAAGTTGATTGGCTATAGACTTTATTTAAAAGGAAACCAACTATTTAAAACAAAAGAGAGCATGGGATTGAATATCACTAGTCAAAGATTAGAGAAGGATGTTACAGAGTTGAAAAACGCAACATATAAATGAATGAGAAAGAAAAGCAAGATAAATTGGTATCAACGATTTGCCCAAGTACAGCTGAAACCAGTTGCATTTGAGTGGATCTCTTTTAAAGCTTCTCTAACTAAAACATTATTCTAAGGCCTGAGAAAACCATAGCTAAGTCTGACAGTCTTTGCCCTTTAGGACCTCACTTTTCCAGTGGAGGAGATATATGGGCAGACACATATCTCTAAGAGAGTTTATCTTAATGGAGGTCATAATATAGAAATGATAATATGGGGAAGAAGGATTCATGCCAACAAGATAGATCAGTATCACAAGGTTGGGATAAAGTTTGACAAGATAATGTCTTGTGGTGAGGGAAGGATATATCGTTGAAAGTATATCATTCCCACTTGAGAAACAGAGGAAAGGCAAGAGGATGCAGCTCACACCTGAGGAACATTTATTATCCTTATGACCTGGGATGGATTGACAGCTTATTAGAAGATACAGTTGTAGGAAGAGGTCAAGGTCTTTACTGGTCTGAACACATAGGCTTTGTTTTCGATGAGGAAATTACAGGGTTTAGAAAGTAGGGAAAAAATGAAATGTTTTTTAATGATGATAATCAAGGTAGTCATGCAAAGTATGCATCAGACACTGGTGGCAACAAAAAGTCTATTAAGAAACGATTGCATTACTGAAGCCAATATGAGCCCAAAGCAGGGTAGTGGCCAGTGGAAGAATGTGAAGGGTAAAATAGATGAAAAGATGTTAAGGAGGTGGGTCTGATGGGCTCTGATGATTAATGGCCAGTCTGGGTTCAGTCTGTGGGAAAAGAGAAAATGGAAGAATGATGATGACGTTGTTGACAGAAAAGAGCTGTTGATTGAGTATCCGTGTGTGTGTGTGAGTGAACGGGCTGTGTGAGTGTCTCCCCACTGGCTTTGAGCTGCTTCAGGGCAACCTTCTTCAGTGTCTACTATTTTATCATATAACGTGCTCAGTAAATGATTTCTGATATTAATTTAAATGATGGAGAAGACAAAGGAAGAGTAAATGCCACTAATATTTATAAAAAGACAAAGATATACCAGAAGATTTATGTGATAGAAGCTTTACACATGTATGAAATTTAGTCTTTTCAACAATGCTATGAAGTAAAAATGATTATTCCTATTTTACAGGTGATAAAACTAAGGTGCAAGCTGGCTGTATGCACTAATGTCTGGAAATAGCATCCCTGTATATCTGACTGTGCAGATTATGTCTTTTCTCATCTAGCATTAAGATCTTCTAGCAAAATGATCTGTCTTTGGTCATTTTCCAAAATCCATTCCCTGCAGGCCCACACATGCACACATTGAATGTTAAAGATTAAGAGTAACTTGATTTAGATCATCACTATTTCTCTAATCATTAAGTTATCTATTGTGTTGCTTCTTGGTGGGTGGCACTGGTGCAGAGAGAGCATTTTATAGATTACAAATCGCTTCCATGTGCCTTTGATTTTCAACCAATCCAATAAAAGATTTCACTATCTCTGAGGATTGATGCACAGTGGAGGGTATATCAAATATTGCAACATGTAGTAACCTAATATTTGAGAAAGTCAGAGATGCTCCAGGAGAATATGTATACACAACAAGCTACCTAATAAATTAAATGCACTCTTCTACAACAGAGGGGCCATAATTGCATTTGCTTGAATTTGTACAAGTACAAAAATAATGTATATTATTTTTAAATACCCCAGAAAAAATAAAATACCAAAAGCATTTGTTTTGGGTGTTTAGGATTATAAATATCTTTGTTCTGCAAAAAAAGAAATTATACCTCAACATAGGCTAGGTATATATATTGTGGACAGGCAACTAGAATATATGGTTAGAAGGAAGTAGAGAAAACAAAACAAATAAAACTGAAGTGGGCCACCAACGTATAGTGCTGCTCATTTCAGAAGATCATACTGTAAATGTTCTTTCAAAAGACATTTAAATGATTTTTTTACATATAGATTTTGTATAAAATAGTGCATGTTTCTGAAATGCCTCTGTGTCTCAGACTAGTGGAAAATATTATCTTTATGGTTTTCTCCAATCAGAAAAGTTACAGGGAGCATTACAGACTGTTTACTTATTTAGTGAAAGCTATAAGTGTGCCTGGTATTGTGTAGGCTTCAGCATATTTGAAATAGACCTAGAATCTCAAATATGTTGCATCCTCTGAACACAGTCAGACAATCTATGTGCTGGGAAATGAAGCACAACAATGTAATATTGCTTTCTAATATCAGTCTTTCAATTTTCCTATTGAACCTTTAACACTATATTTCATAATCAGGTCAGTGATGACTATACATCAACACGTTTTCCTGTGTGTGTGTGTGTGTGTGTGTGTGTGTGTGTGTGTGTGTAAAACTTCTTATTGCCCTGAAATGTCAAAACCCTTCACACTAGCCCATAAAAGTAACCAAAATAAATGGGTGAATGTGTATAGGTCTATTAAAAACATAACCATTACTTCTACAATGATGACCAGCTTAATGCATTTTGAAACATAACATAGCTAATATTACTCTGAAAATATTTATTAAGCACATGAACATCTAGACATAATTCATTGTAATATGTAGTAAACTGTTAGGTTTATAGTATTTCACATCTATCATACTTTCTAAGTTTGGTTCTTCAGTTTTAAGCAATAATAGTATTGTTTTATTTTTTATTATTTTTTAAGGAGTGACTTCATTATAACACAATAATAGGAAGAGTTATGTGAACTTAAGACACGAGGAAGACTATGAATGTGTTGATAGTCCTTTATGGGAAAGGTTATTGTTTTGTTTGAACAATAAAGCTATTGATTACTCCCTAATATTGGGGGGAAATAAGAGATTTTATTAACATTTGTTTGGAAATATAAGAACACAACATTACATTCTCCTTAACATAATAGCTATGATTTATTGAGCTCTGTGCATGTTGCAGGAAGCTTGCATCAATTACCTCACAATGACCCTATGGAGTGGGTCAATGCAGAGGAAACTGACACCTGAAGAGGTCCACTATCTGGCCGTGATGCTGATAAGTAGCAAGCGTCAGTGTTGAAATGGCAGTCCGGGATATCAACTTCATTCTTTTAGTTTGCTTTACGCTGTTTTTTGTTTTTTATTTTACTTTTTTAACAGTGGGTCTTTCTACAAAATAATTCAGCTGTATTGGCTATAATTCTATAATGACTTTTTGGGAGGTTGATGCCCCACTCCACAACACTTTTTGTGAGGCATTTTAATTACGGATTACATTACCTTTGAAATCCAAAGTGGATTTACTTAAAAGAAAACATAAATGAAGTCACTCTTTTTGTGAGGATATAAAGGATATTCAAGTGCTATATTTTACTGCTTTATAAAATATTAACATTCTTCATTGACTTTGGAGTGCAAAAGAAAAGTAGTATCTCATATAAAACCTGAAAATTATGGAGATGAAATTTAATTGTTATTTACTAAAAAGTAGATGTTGATAGATTTTTCAACTTCACTAAGTTTAGTCATTTTGTGTATTCTAGGTCTCTTTTTTAAAAAAGCAAAGGTATAAACATAAAGATATTTTAATCATCGTAGAAGATAAATTAATATAATGAGAAAGCATTCACTATTTTCTTTCTGTTTTTCTGTATCTGTTGTTTTTTTCTATGATATAAACCTTAATCGTGCTTTCTTTAACACATTCATAGTAACTGTGAGGTACAGTTATTTTGCAATTTTTTTGATCTGTGAATTTCATTGGGATGTATTTTAGAGTTTTTAATTTTGATTAAAAATATGAAGATACAGAAAAGTAAAAAAGCATATATATTTATGTATAATATATTAAACAATAATATAATAATGTATAAAATCAGTAGTATATATTAACATTATATATATTATATATGTGAATTATTTTACTATTTTAGTATATGTATGTACAAATAAATCTATAGAAGAAAAATAACAGGCTTTGAAGGACAAATCATGTGACTAATGCCAGAATAATTGAATTCATTTAAATTACATATAAAAGGTATAATAAGAAATTTTGAGATAAGGATTTTGTTAAGTAACCATGTTAATTTTAAAGCCACACTAACTTAGATGAATTCAAAATCTATATTTAAAATGCCATCTAGTCTTGGGATAGATGTCTGATCCCTAAAACTCAGATTCTTTATTTGTAGAAAGGAGTTAAGGATGATATCTCAAAGGAATACTGTGAAAATTAAAAACAAGCTAATGAATAAAAAATGTTTGGCCAAGTAGTTCTAGCAAACAGTAAGTGGCCAGTTAACGATACTTGTATTTTATTTCTATAAAATGCCTTTTTAATTTTCATAACTATTTGTGGATTGAAACACCATTTTAGATAATTTTATTGATCAACAGTGGGAAGAACTTGAGAGATTGTACAGGACAAACCTCACTGTTATGGCAAAATAAAATTTGAAGATGTTAGAGCAGCCCTTTTCTGGGGTGATAGAACAGGTTAACGGTAAAATCAGCCTTGGAACCCACCCTTCCTGACATTGAATGTATTGGGGCCCCCTCTGCTATTGGGGTTTGGTGAAACAAGTAAATGACATTTTCCTCTGCCAATACAGACCTAATTGGAACATAAGAGACAGAATGGTGGTGAAATAACTGATTGGAGAATGTGCCTAATATTTCTTCCCTGAATATGACTGATTTGCCCACTCAGTCACAGACAGCTCGGGAACATGAAGAACCTTCCAACTGGGCATTGCCTTCCTATGATTCTGACATACAGAAGAGAGGGCAGGGTCTGCTTCTCGAGTATGGGTTGCCAAGGACAAAAAGCAAAAGAAATAAAGCAGCCCTGATGGGGCTGAGCTGACTGTGCCCAATTTCCTAGCCAAGATTTACCAGTCACATAAATGAGTGAAGGTAGAGAAAAGATCTAGTCTGAAAAATTCCTCCTCATGAAAAGGGAAAGAAAGAAAAAAAAGAAGATCCCTATGATATACTAAAAATAAAATGCAAGTATTACATTTCATTCTATTTAGTATCTAACAATAATTTATATGGGCCTACTTTGTAATATATTTACGATAAAAACATTTCTATGATTTTACTGTAATCTCCATTTTATATCAAACAGTCATTTACAGTAATAATCTAAATTATGTGAATAATAAAACTATTCACTCTTCTTCTCTAAACCTCATTGCATTTGAGAAGATCTGGCTTGCCCTTATCTTTTGTTCCTCATTGCCAAACTGTCTTAACCTTTTTGCTTTCTCTGTGAGAGTCACATTTTAAAACCTGATGTTGGTGGCTTTTCTCCAACTGTTTCCTCTTATGAGGATTATGAAAACTTTTCTGAAATCTAACTTGTAACCTCGAGGGCTCACTAAAGTCCCAAAGGCAGTATTTAATGCAGAAAAATGTGTGATCTACCTTGTTATTTTGATTAAGATTATATTTAAAATAAATTTAAAATAGTGACATGAACACACTTGATCTTAGCCAAAAGGCCGAGAAGCGATAAAATAGTGACATGAAAAGCAAAATAAATCAGTTTAGAATGAATGCCAAGTCTAATAAATAGCATAATCTGAATGTATTTAATAGTAAGGGAATGAAATATAATGCTATGGGAACTTGCTAATTTGCAATAACTGTGAGGACATCTGTTAATACTACATACTACAGATTATTGTATTTTGAGGATTAGCAAGAATGTGAAAAACACAAGATGTAAAATTAGAGATAGCAAATGTAGTGCATTTATTTTCAAGGACTGTTTTAGCTATTCGCAGTGTTTTGTAATGTATTGGTAAATGCATATAATAGTCTTGGTAAAATTTATGAAATTTTTCTCGATAGCATTATCTGTTGGCTATTTTTTTTTTACTGACAAGATCTCTTTGTGAAAGATCACATCTCTTTGCAAAAGATCTCAAGTGACAAGGTTTCTTTGTCAAAATTCTAAAGACTACCAAATTATTAGAAAGAGTTCCTGAAGTTCCATGACAGTTGTTATTTCATCTTGACAAATTTTACATCAGAGGCTGGTAACTTTCATGTAATATTTAGTATTATAAGCAAATCAGCACTTTTCTGACTATCCTATTTATATTTCACACTCCACAGTAAAAGCAATGAATGTATTTATTCAAAATGAAAAAAATATATATCTTTTTTTCACATGTAGAACCTCAATTTGAGTGAATATTGTTGAACTGAGTTGAGTATGCCTGGGAGGGATTACTGAATTTGAGGTTAATAATGACTCTATAAGCATTATATTTTAAAAAGCAATTGACTCTCATCTCCAGACACTGTTGCTCTCCATCACATGGCCCTGTTTATTTTCTTTTTTTTTTTTTTTTTTTTTTTTTTTTTTTTGAGACGGAGTCTCGCTCTGTCGCCCAGGCTGGAGTGCAGTGGCGCAATCTCGGCTCACTGCAACCTCCTCCTCCCGGGTTCACGCCATTCTCCTGCCTCAGCCTCTCCAAGTAGCTGGGACTACAGGCGCCCGCCACCACGCCCGGCTAATTTTTTGTATTTTTAGTAGAGACGGGGTTTCACCGTGGTCTCGATCTCCTGACCTCGTGATCCGCCCACCTCGGCCTCCCAAAGTGCTGGGATTACAAGCGTGAGCCACCGCGCCCGGCCGGCCCTGTTTATTTTCTCCATTGCGCACATGTTTATTTTCTATCTTTCCCTCTCTGCATCAAGGGCCGTATGAGCAAGGCCTTCAAGGTTTGCTTTCCATTGGATTCCCTGGTCCTCACATAGTATCTGAGATGTGCAGACACTTAATGGCCATTTGCCAAATGAAAGGACAGAATCAGACCAGCAGGACTTTGTGGATTTTTACACAGAGCCTTTTACATGTAGTTCACTATAAACTAGGCCTTCATTTGCATGTGTTATTAGGAGTGAGTCTTCACGCAACTGAATATTCATGCTCTATGAGATTGTGTTGGCGAAGTTCTGAGACCATTTGCTGGCACAGAGCGGGCCCTGAAATCGTCTAGACTTGTTAATATACAAGTCTTGGTGAATGCAACTATAAAGAAAAAAAAACACAGTTGAATTGGAAAGTTTGATTTTTCTCCTTTTTCAGAAAACATTTCTGTCTCTATGCAACCAAGTTAAGAGCATCAACAAATGGTTAAGAGTTTGCCTTCCGAAAATGAAGGTAGAACAGAAAAGAAGGCTTTGGCAAACTCAGGGCCACTGGCCAGATACAGCTGGAGAGCTAGGAATGTTTTCCACATTTTTAAACAATTTCTTTTTTTAAGAAAAATAAGAATATATCATAAGACCATATGTGGCCCACAAAGCCTAAAATATTTGCTATCTATCTCTTTATAACACCATTCGCCTCACTAGATGATACCATTTAACAACCAAAATAAAATAAGTATGAATAATAATGCATTTTAGTGTTTTACAAACAGATTGTTTACTGAGAAATTATCATCCTAAGTGTGTTTTATGTATATTCTTCATTGAGTTTTGCTTTTTTAGTCTTGGATGGGCCTTGGATTCTTAATTCTGGCAATAAGAATAAGAATCATCGACCAATAGGAAAACTAAGACATTTTTCATTCCCATTTAAATCAATATTAGAAACAATGTATCTCTGACTTTACAATGTAAATAAGAAAAAATGCTATTGCATGTATCATTTATTTAACTTGATTTTTCTTTCTTCAAAATCAATGTTTATCATAGAAAGATATATTGCACAAATGTGCTGTATGCCATTAGCAATAAGAGGTTATTAATAAAACAAATAAATGAGAGAAAAAGAAAAAGGGAGATGACAACCTGTGTTCAGTATTTTTGGTTTAATTTATGACTCATTTTATAATATGAGACTTTCATACAGCATAAACGTAACTGGTTTCCTATAGATTTCCAGAAATGCTGACCAGATATTTTTGAGCCTTGGAAAACTTCCATTTCAAGAAAATATATTTTTCATCTTGTTCAGCTTGAAAGGGTAAGTCTACTATACAAATATATCTTATTCTATGTATTTATTTCCAATAAAATGAAATGATAGGACTATATCTTATAGGCCTCATTCAGACCTGCGTTAAAAGGCCATTTAGATGCTCAACTACTACTGAATGTGTAGTGGTAAGAGTACCTAAAAAGTAGGAGAGTTTGAATACACAGTACACAGTGCTTCCTCATTGGAGAATCTTCGTCACAAGTTGTAGATGTTTAGCTCTTCAGGGGTTTGCAGCCCTGGCCATTTGTAAGTAAATGGAGAGCAGCCAACCCAGAGCTCTGGAAGCAGGAGTGTCTCGTAAGACCTGCTGTTTGGTTATGCAGGCTTTTCACAATCCTGGGGACTTCATATTCGCATTACTAATAGCGCTGTTTTTAAGGGCACTGGCATTTTAGGTGGATTGAATAACAATATTTTTCCCTATTTCAGCTGTACAAATTGACTTATACTAAGGAAAGACCACACCTTTTTTTTTTTCTTTTGCATATTCATTTCAGAGTGTTTATGTGTGGATGATATTTAAAAGGCAAACGTGTGACTGAGTAGGAAATCTTATACAAATGTTTGTTGCCTTGACTTTCTAACTCTGGCACTTACTAGCTACATACTCTTAGCAAGTTACTCAACCATTTTTTAGCATTAGCTTTCTAATCTTTGAAATTGTTATCACGATTCTTGTTTCATGGCATATTCATCAATTAGGATATAAGTATTTATTGAGGGGATTCTATATGCCAGGGACTCTTCCTGGGCCCTGGGATATGGTGGTGAACAGGACACATTTTTGACTATGTGCAGCTGAGGTTATAGTGCACAACCATTATAAGTGAATATAAATTATGAGCAATAGAGTGAGCCTTCATTAATTGTTATGTTTCTGCTCTGTTTGCCTTGCCTGTCTGTCTCTTCTGCTAGACTCCTATCTCCTTAAGGGCAGGATCTCTTACCTCATTTGTCTCACCCTGGTCTTTAGTAAGTAACTATTAATTAAATGGATAAATTTTGTCTTTTAATTCCATGTGAACTCCTCATTGTACTGAATCATGATTTTTTTTAAATTTCAGCCAACTATTCTGCACACACACACACACACACACACACATACATATACACACGTAAATGCTATCTTTGGGATGGATTCAGAACGTTTGTACCCGTTTCTGAATCTTAAAGTGAAGAGAACAGTGTGATAGCTTGTGGACCCCAAGTTAACTTTCAGTGCCACGTACAGTCATTGCTCATTCTCATCTCTCTTGAAATTATTGTTGATTGTGGCCAGGCACGGTGGCTCACGCCTGTAATCCCAGTACTTTGGGAGGCCGAGGCGGGTGGATCACGAGGTCAGGAGATCGAGACCATCCTGGCTAGCATGGTGAAACCCCGTCTCTACTAAAAATACAAGAAAGTCAGCCCGGCGTGGTGGCGGGCGCCTGTAGTCCCAGCTACTCAGGAGGCTGAGGCAGGAGAATGGCGTGAACCCAGGAGGCAGAGGTTGCAGTGAGCAGAGATAGAGCCACTGCAGTCTGGCCTGGGCGAAAGAGTGAGACTCCGTCTCAAAAAAAAAAAAAAAAAAAGTAATAATAATAATTATTGTTGATTGCTCTAACAATTCCAATAGAAATGACTTCCCTCCCCTGGCAAGAAATACAGGAAGCTCAGGTTCTCTATGTCTCTCCCTCTCCCCATCCCTCCCACCACACCTCGTCTACTCTATTGAGGCTGGAAATTGGTAACTTGGCATGTGGCCCTTAAGAGCTTTTCCTTTTCCAGATTTCTAGATCACTACCAACTTTGAACCAAATGAAATTTAACTTCATCCTCAAATCCAATATCCTCCTTGCTCCCTACAGCAGTTAATTTCATCACCTTTTTTCTACCAAGTTATCTGGTCTGAAAACTAGAAAATATTCAATACTTCCCTTTTCTTCATTAATATATTTATTTATTTACTTAAGAGGAATGCTTGACATGAGGTTTAGGATAATTTTTTTAAAGCATGGGCTATAGTTTGTATATGTTCCTGAGTTTCTCATGTTGGAAGTTTGATCTCAACGTGATAGTATTTAAGGCCTTTGGGGGAAGTGATGAAGGCATCAGGGCTCTGCCCTGGTGAACGGGATTAATGCCTTTATAACAGATGGTTGAGAGAGCTGCCTGGCCCTTTTGCCCTTCCGCCATTCCACCATGTGAGGACATAGCAACAAGGAGTCACTTTTAAAGCAATGGGAGCCAGCCCTCACCAGACAATGAATCTGCCAAGCCTTGGTCGTGGACATCTCCATCTCCAGCACTGTGAGAAATAAATTTCTATCTCTTATAAATTACCCCATATGTCGTATTTTGTTATAGCAGCAGGATTGGACTAAGACCACATACTATATGTTATTGTCTCTTCACTGCTGAAAAATATTCTATGAATTCCTGCTGCTTACAAGGTAAAAAATTCAAATGCCTGTGGATAGTGCAGACTTCATAATATGACTTCAGTCTACACTTATATGCTCATTTCAAATCACTTTCTCCCAGAAAACATTGTTATTTCTTCTTCTGTTTTTTTCAGTCTGGAATGCCTTCCCTCCATACCTCTAGGTGGTCAACTTTCACTTTTCTCTTAAAACTCAGCTCAATATTTTCTTCAAGTCTTGTATTTGTCTACACGACTCTTGGTTGGCATTAATTTACTCTTTCCTGTGCATCTGTAGCACTTCAACCATCACAGTTTTCATATTATGTTCATATTAATTTTGCTCAATTTTCCTCCCTGGTTAAACTCAGTTACAGTTCCAATGCCAAGTCTTCATCATTGTATCTCTGCTACCTAATGCAATACCTGACACATGTTCAATTATGTGTTGAGATTTCCACCATGCTATTAAGAAAATCTATATAGTATCGTATTTGGAATATTATGATACTTAGTGTATCATGTATTAGCTTTAAAATTTCATATTCATTTTTGAACTATACAAGCAACGTATTTTAATAACCCCAAGTCTTGAGTGTTTGCAGATTCTATTACACTGAAAAAGAGAAATTTTCCAAGATTAGTCCAAGAGGTGCTGGCAAATATGAAGGTGTTCTGTGCAGCCACATTTTGATTAATTTTTTGTAAAGTATTTGGATTTAAGTTTAGCTTTCATTCATCTATTACTTTTTCATTCAATATTTAAGAGGTTATTCCTAGTTCATTCTCCAGATATTCTTTCATATAAAATATAGAAAAAAATACAACTTCTCAACACTTCACACAGATGGCATAGAGAAAGCAGTTCGAATTATATTAATTCAATGATCAATTTATTTTTTGACTTTCTGAAATTAAGGAGAATAATCTTTAATAACCAAGGGCTGAATAAATATGGCAGGAGTGTTAAGGCCCAATAGAAAGATTGAGATAGTGAGGGAGTACTTACATGTTGTCAACTAGTTATCTCCAAACTTAGATAAATTAGGTTTCACTTACTCAACAAACATTTAATAAACGTCTACTGCATACTAGGCTTTGAAATGATACATGGCATTTACTTTTCAAGAAGTAACCTAGACCAGAATCCAGGCCTTCTGACTACTGTTCAAGGACTTTCCATTCCTGCTAAATTATATTATTGGTTAATCTACATTTTATGAGTTGGTTATTTCTTTGCACTGCAATTCTGAACAATTCCTTGAATCTTAAATCTCTGAGATTTCTAAAACAATTTGTAGACCTTATCTCAAAGCCACTGCCTGTAATTGTGGAGAAATCCTGGGAAAAGAAGAGTTCCCAGATTAGAAGTAATCAAAAAGTGTCTCATTTAAAAAAAATGGGCAGAGATATAAATTCTAGAGAGTACAGTCTTTCTAGTTTAATATTGATTTTTAATATTCTAGAGCAGAGGATCCAGTTGTAGGTCTGTTAGTCCTTAGAATAACATGTATGGTTGGTAGAAATAGATACAGATATATTAAGAACAAGTTATGTTCTCTCAACCTCATTCCCTTTTTTGTTTTGGTTGTGTATTATAGATATCCATATTCAGAAATTGTTGATTTATTGAATGGCTAAATTGGAGAGAACCTACTGATGATTCAGATGGCCTTGGTTATTATGTTCAATATTTGAAAATAGTATGTGAGTGGAAACATTTTTATAGAGTACTGAAATGTACAAAAGTTATTTGTAAGGTTTCAATTAATACTAAATGATGAAACTTAGGACTTTATTGAATGAGAATGTAGTACATTTTAAAATATTTTTACATGACACAAAAGTGGAAAATACATCAAATCTAACAGATGATAAAATTAGGATGTCAATGATCCCGATAAAGTGAGGCCTTATAGATAGATATAAAGGTTTGCATTTGGGCTAAAAAATCGACCTCATGAGTATCCAATGAGAGAAATTTGACCAAACAGTTAAGGTGAAAAGAACTTATGTTCTTCATTAAACCCCAACAAAATCATACAGCTGCTAGAAATTTAATATGATCTTATGGTGAGAAATAAGATCAAGGTTACATGAGGGAGTGACTTGCCTAAACTCGTACAGGCCCAGTGAAATTCTCTGAAATAATATGCTCAGTTGAGGCAATAATATTTCAGAAGGGGCTATTAATTTGGAGTTTGTGGAGGAATTAAAAAGAAAAGTTTCAATTCTATTAAAGAGTTTAAAAATAAATAATTATGAATATTTTTAAACAATAAGGTTATGAAACAACTCTGCCATGTTATAAAGGGAAAAAGCCCAAATCTTAAGTAATATTTTAAATAATGTTTAAGATAAAGATTTAACTTGAGTTCTGAAATACAGAATTATAATTTGAATGATTCGCATAAGCTCTTCTACTTTAAGAGTTTTTACAAATCTATAAATCACATTTTTAAGACTTTTCTTGGGCAAAGGAAGTCCCTAAATTAATATATGTTTGTTCCTATTTATTTTATCATTTGCTTGCCTTCCTTTGCTTGTTTTCTGGTTTTAGATTTTGCTTTTATTATGGACATTTTTTTTCCTCCTGTATTTTTAACTACCAGAAAATAGGTGTTTGCAACATTATTATTATTCCTAGTAAATAGAAATTTGTTTCCATGACTGCTGCAAATTAATCAAGCAATATACATCAAATAAACCTTTTATTGTCCTATTTTTGTCCCCATAGGCATTGAACATTATAATGTAACAGTCACAATTATAGCACATAATAAAAATAGGATTTCCTTTGAATGTTATGTATATAAAACTTTAAGGGTTAATTCTGCTTACCTTTATATGCATGCAGAAAAAGCTTATGTGTCTTTTTCTATATATATTCATACATAATTCAAGTCACACTATAATAATATTATTAAACTAATGTTAAAAATATTAATGTTTCAGGAAAAAGGAAAAATTCGAACAGTGACTAAAGCATAATGTAGATATAAATCACCACTGAAGAAAAAGACAGATGTACTATGTAGAGGCATAGTATATATCTCAAGCTGAATTTGGGATTTTGAGCTTCGTTTTTGTTTCTGAAAAGACTTTTGAAGACAGTTCCAACCTATACAACTATGAATAATTTTAGTAATAATTTTTCTGTTATTTCCTATTGAAATAGTAACATATTTAAGAAAAAAAGGGAAAAAAATCTCTTTAGAACAAAGAGAAATAATCTGATTAAGTTATGAGAAAAAAACCAAGGGCTTATAAGAGGTTTTTTTCCACTCCTGACACCAACCAATGCTGACACCAACTGGGTGTCGTACAATTCAGTTCAATTCTAGAACCAACTACTATAGTCAGCGTCAGACTCCACAGGTTGAAGGACTCAGTGGCATAAGACTGACCTCCCTACAGACACGAGTGGCAAGTACCAGACCCCCAAGTTACCTGACCCTCTTTCCAACAGGGATACAAAGTCAAGGGTCCCCCCAACCTTCAGATTTGATAATTCGCAAGAACAGCTCATAAAACTCAGGGAATCACCTAACTCATATTGACTAATTTATTATAAATGATACAAATGAATAGCCAGATGAAGAGGTACATAGGGCTGGAAGGGTCCTGGGAGCAGAAGCCTTTGTCCTATGGATTGGGGTCCACCACCCTCCTGGCACATGAATACATTCACCCACCCAAAACTCCTCAAAACCCATCACTTAGGGGTTTTTATGAAGGTTTTTATTACCTAGCCATGACTACATCACTGGAATTAATGGTGATTAACTCAATCTCCATCCCCTATCCCCTCCCTGGAAGTTGGAGGTGGGGTTGAGAGTTCCAAGCTTCTAGTTAAGACTTGGTCTTTCTGGCAACAGCTCCCATCCTGAAGCTATCTAGGGGCCCACCAAGAGTTGCCTCATTAGAACAAAAGATGCTCCTATCACCTTAATTCCTTAGAAAGTCCCAAGGATTTAAGGAACTCTTTTCCAAAAACTGGAAACAAAGACCAAATACTTTCTATGATACCACAGTTTGATTTCTTAAAAAGAAAAAAAAAAGGCAGTTTATTTTACTGAATATCTGGTGCATTATTTAACAATGGACAATAAATCAGCACTGTTTATTTACTGAAAGACAGTATATTTTATACCTCAATCTCTAGATGAATCTAAAACAATTAGTGAAAAGTGAAAGATTTAGTCAGAAAGTTCTTTATCTTCCTTCAGGGCAAAAACTAACATTTTCATTGAAAATATCTTTAGATGTGTGGAAGAAGAGTCTTAAATTTATTTAAGCCCAATAATTTTGATTATCATGTTTTGTGTTTAACTTAGAAATAAAAGATACCCTAAATAAAAAGCAGTGCAGCAAGTAAAACAGAATGAAATATATTTCTATAGTAAAAAAAAAATCAACTGTTATTTCTGTCTCTTTAATAGCAATTTCCATGAAGTCTGCAAGATGGCAGTCTTCTTTTTTATAAAATTATTATTTTGAAGATGAATTCTAATAATAACTATGATATGAAATCTTAGTATACGTTAGTTACTATGTTAATTGCTTTACATGGATTATTTCACTCGGTTGTCGTGATATTACCATGAGAATCTTACTAGAAAAAGTATTTAGTGTCCAGGTAATTTGCCCATGGTCTTAGACAGTATGAGGTGAAACCAGGAATAGAATGCAAGTGAGTAACTCGAATACTTTCCTCTTAAAATTGCACTTCCCTGTCCACTAAAAGCAGACACTCTTCTCTGGTCAGTTTCTAATACAAGATGCTATAATGTTTATTAGCAAAATAATAGAGAATGAGTTGAATACTTGGAAAGTTGAAAGATTTTGTTTAAAAAAGACATTATGGTTGAAGATAAGAATACATTGCCTTACTAGAATGCTGTTCAACAATTTACCTGATAACATATTTTACAGAAACATAACTATAATATATTCCCAGAGAATTGTGTACATTCTCATTTTATCTGAATTCGGTAAATAACAGCACTACCCAGACTATATCCTAGCTAATGTAACCAAGAAAGCAATTTCTAAGAAATGCCATGGCCCAATATTGATTCAACAAAGTGTACAATGCCATATACAGAAGAGCAAATTTTCTTCCTTTAGTAGACATTCATCATATATATTTTAAAATACTTATGAGAGATTGAAACTTTTGAAAAAAAAATTAATGTGTAGCTCGCTAAATTTATGTATCTATGGGGAGTTACTATGGTTGTTTTTTGGTTAAATGGTCCGTAGTGAATGAGTGATTGTGGCTAATATGACTACCTTTTACAGAGAAGGCTAGACTTTGAAGAAATCCAACTGAGCAGGAACCTGTATAAATAGATCAGTATATAAATCTTGACTGTCATTGTCCCATTCCCTTGCATTATTTCTGTTAACAATGATTCCCTTCTAGAAATATTATGAGAAGAGTAGGAATTTATTTTCTCTTTGATGTCCTTGGCAGGCATGATGAACATTAACTTGTTTAGTTGTGGAGGAGGAATTTTGCATTATCAATGATTTCAATGCTATTTCTGGCACCCAGGTTCAGAAGAACATGTATAGCTTCTTTAAAAAGGTGT
Organism: Symphalangus syndactylus; assembly: GCF_028878055.3. Lineage (NCBI taxonomy): Eukaryota > Metazoa > Chordata > Mammalia > Primates > Hylobatidae > Symphalangus > Symphalangus syndactylus. Next base: position 69,173,858 of record NC_072424.2, read on the forward strand.
CATCTTGAATCCAGAATGTTTTATTATTTTTAGTTGGGAGCAGCCTCCCTGAAATTTCAGTATAAATAATGATATAATTATTTATATCAACCAATGATACATTCAGGAGACCCTAATTTTGCTTATTTTTTTTCATGAAATCTATAGATGTATTGTTCAAATATATGAAACATATTTAGGTGCTTCTGGGACTTTAGTGTTCATAAATATAAATATTATTTTTCTATTTTAAATTTATAAGTTTGATGTACTGAGATTTTAGAAGTGATGATTAAAAAATTGGAATTTTTAAAGCAATCTTCAGTGTTTCAGGAAGCAACTACATTCAGTGTTCTGCCAGAAATGTTAATAGCGTGTTTCCTTTTCTAATCATAAAAGTAGTACAAACATTGTAAAAATTCAAATAAGAGAGACAGTTTATTTTAAAAAATCATCCATAATCTCACCACATAGAGAAAGCTGGTACAGTCAGTTCTGCTAAAATACGACATATGTGGTCTTAAAACTCACAGTACTATAATAAGTAAGCTAATTAAAAGTAAATATGTACATTTATTTTAAAAAGTCTCAAATCAACTTTGTTAACCCTTGCCCCTCTGAGCCCTTGCACACCCTGTTTCTTAAAGATGCCTTTGTACCAAAGTAAGGATTTTCCATTTATCTGTACTCCAACACTGTCCCCTGTTCATTACCTCATACTATTTTTCAGAATTTCTATCTTTGTATCTTTGTGGTATGCTGAGAGTTACAGACAGATGTAGGAGTAACAATGATGTACCATCTTTTTGTTAAATATTTGGAGTAAAGCTTATTTCTAAAACAAAACATGTATACATTTTTGTATGAATTTAAAAGTTACTCTTACTCCAGAGATAGTTTTCCTTTGATAAAGGTTACTCTGTCCTTCCCAGATTTTTGGTGAAAAAATCAGAATGCAAGAATACAACATTATGGATGCTAAATTCCCAGAGGAAGAATTTTATAAGAATTTTAAAGATATTATGCAATTGCTGACCTATGACTTTGTATCAGTATACCACCGCCTCCCCCCACGCCCCGCAACAGTATCTAAGTGTACACATTTTTTCCATTAAGGCTGTAATGATGTAAAGAACTTTAATTGTAAACTTATATAGCAGAATAAGCCAAATCCTGCTAGCTTCATCAGGGAAACTCATCGAAGTTATTATTCAATTGGGCATTTAAATTGTATACTGCACTCATAGACCTCGTGTGTGTGTGTGTGTGTGTGTGTGTGCAAATATACAGGTGTGCTTATGCATGTTTTATGTTTTTATTTAAAGCAGGCAATATTGAGTCTAATGCGTTTACAAATATTAAGTAATAATAATAAATAAGCTTAGTTAGTAAAGTCTAATTCTTTTGCAGCATCATGTTTTTCCTCTAGTAAGGACAACAATGAATGTTTGTGTTACTTTAAAATGTGTTCATTTTTATCTGATTCTAAAAGCTTTTCTTGTGACATAAGCATTCTTCAGAACATCCTTTTCTGTGACATCTACGGATGTCTTATAGTTTATTTTAGTGAGCCTACATAGATATCCCATGACACTGAATTTTATTGGCATTTTCCTTTGCTTTTATTCAGCTTGGCTCTGTAACATTTACTTTGTCAATTATAGTCATCTTAGTATTCACAGTCAATTCTACCACTGTGTGACTTTAATTGTATTTCGCTAAATTAAAGAGGCATTATAAAGTTGTTACCCTTTGATTTTTCAGTTTAATTTCATTTTTCTTTAATCTTCGGAGCACACTAGATTATCAATTAGCATAATAAAACAGTCAGTGTGGAATTTAGTAACTATATTAAGTATTCTATAAAGTAGACTGGTTTGTACAACATCAGTGTATGCAAAGAATGGTAAAATGCTTATTCTCTTACTACACCTTAAGAGTATCCCCATATGTATCTTAAACTGATAGTATATTGGACCATTACACAGTAAAACATTGTTAATGGGTGAATAATATTAATGCCTTGCACTTTAGTAATACATTTTATTCAAAGACCCTAAAGTGTTTCACATATGACAATTAATCAAGTCTTACCACATTACTCCAAGCCAGGTATTATTATCTGCTATTATAATTTAGATAAACTATCGTTATAGTTAAGAAAGATGAAAGATTAAGTGACGTGTCAAAGATCACATATTAGTTCAATACTGGAGCAATATAACTCAGATTCCTGACTGCTGCTATTAACATTAAGCACAGCCACCATGCATATTAGCCAGAGAGCACAGCACCGTTGTTTTGAAACCGCTTACTCTATGCCAACCTATTAAGAAGTTTAAGTGAACATGAATATAATGGCATTAGATTGTGTATCCACGTCTAATGCCAGATTTGGAGGCAAGTATGTGTGTAATTTTCTGAAAGATGGGAAAATGTTAAACCCATAAGTTAGCATCATTTTGTTATTAGAAAATGTTGTAGTGCCTTTAAAATAGTGTTGAGCTATCTCATTGTTCCTAGTAACTGCAAACATGAGAACAATGGAAAATTGAAAGTGGTTTTCACTGATAGTGTAGTGGAGCTGTTACCAAAGTAGATGTTCTAGGATGGAGTCTTTTCACAAGACTATTGCTCAGGTGTCATGATTGCTCTGAAGTGTTTGCAACAAAGGACACTGTTGATTTCTTTTACGATGTTTCTTTATAATTTGAGGGAATGGCAGGACTTGCAAGTCTCTTTTTTGCTTTTTCTTTCTTGTTTTCTCTGTATGAATGATTGCTTTTTTTTCTGGTAAAGGTAGTTTTATTTGGTTGAGGTCTTTTGCTACTAACTCTTCATTCAGTGCTGTAGATCCATTCCAATGTCCATTTAGTGAGAATCACTGGGAGCGATTTGTGCAATTGATTGGTGACATCGAGCGCAGAATTGATGCTTCATTGCTTTGGGAGTCCTTCCTAGAGGAGACAGAATTGTCAAACAAAATGCAAGAAGAGTATTTCATCTGGGTGAAACTGGATATCACAATTGTTAGAACTCAGCTTCTGAAAATCCTGCTTATTTTCTCTCTGCTTTTTGACACCAAGCCGCGCCTAACTCCCCTGAATACTAGAGTGGTTTGTATTTGTATTCATGGTAGCTGTGCACTAAAACTACTGCAGATAATTTAGGTAATTGGCAAACCACAGGGGCACTTAGTCTGCTCACCTGCCTATTTTAGGTTGGCTCATCATCACTCTAATTGGCAGTGGGTAGTTACTGGTCCATTTGCCATGTATTATGACAAAAGATGCTAATGGGCCCCGGCAGTGGGTGGGTTGTACATTTGCCCTGCTTCTGGCATGCAGAAAGCAATCCCACTGTTTTTGCATAGCAAGTAGCATGGCTGGACATTTTCCTACATCAAAAAGAGCTTTTCCTTTTGAAAAATGACAACTTCCCCTGGCAAAGGCCTAATCTCAGAATTGACACGTATCCTTTCTCGCAGCCACCATATAGTACATTGTCCCTAAAAACAAGAGTATATCAGTCAAGGTAGTTTTCATCATTTTCACCACATTTTTATTATCAGAACTCCTCTGAAGCTTGAAATTGAAATCTGTTTCTTTCTTGACATCTTTCTCTATATTGGGCATGTAATTATGGGCCCAAACGAAGTTCAGGAGGAATGGATCAACAAAGCCCACAGCTAAGTACACTAAACTTTGATCTTGGAGGAAAATATGAATTCCAAGGTGGATTTGGACAGCTGTGCTATGAATGCCACAGTGAGCAAATGTGGAATCAGAAGGAGTATCCCATGGTTAGTTGACATTTTTTTTTTTTACATAAATGCAAGGAACATAAGCAGAAATTCAGTTCTCCTAGCACACGGGATACTGGTTCTTAGCATTCTGAAGATAAGAACTCATTTGTAAAATAACAAAAAAGGGTCTACTCAGTGGATAATAGTATTGATTCGACCAACTATCGATGGAGAATATGTTAGTATTAATTCAACAATTTTAAATAAAATGTTTGTTGTGTTAATTACAACAGCAACTACACTTGGGGAAAAATCAGCATAAGAGAGACATCATTCCAAAGGCTGGGCTTTGCACACGAATATAGATTAGCAGATACATAACAATTGCTCTGTGACCTATGGTTTGAAAATTGCTGATGCAGAGCCTATGAAGAAAGGCCTAGTTTATTCTAGTGTTGTAGTGCAATTGTGATGATAAACATTTATCAGGTTAATAAAATGGATTTATGATATGACGACATTGTGTGAGATGCATTTGTAGGTAGGTTTACATTAATTCACTAAAAAATCCGCCTAGAACTAAGAAAAAATAATTAATGTTTATTGATTAGAATGCTGTTAAATTATCTTTTATTTCCAACTGTTTGTCAGGTTGAATTAAAGTTACATGCAGTCATTAACATAAGTTGGTATGCTAAAGTTTTAAATGATGTGCTTGGATTTTAAACAACACAGAATTCATTCAGAACAGATACTGAAGACTCTGGCAATATTTTCACTCAATGATATTAGTAATTAGATCCAGGATTTTTCTAAAGCTTTTACTTTAGGAGCGTATGAATTCTGCTTGCATCTGTAATTCCCCTTCGCTGGACATTGTTTTCTGCTTATTAGCTGGAATATACCCAGACACTCTTATATTCATCTTTTGTGCTTGAAGATGCCACCGCTAATGGGCATTATATTCTGTTAGTGTTTGAGTGAGAGCAAAGTTAGAGAAGTGGCTGACAGTAGTCTTTTTTCTCTGGTGGTGGTGGTGGCTTTTTGTGTAGAGAGAAAGATTCAGGAAGCTTTAAACCTTTGTTGAAACTGGTTCAGTGAATCTCTGTGAATAAGCGCTGGTGATGGCCTGTCTGTCTGTCTGTCAGGTGGTTTTCCTGTTATCTATGTAGAGGACATATTATTAGCTATGTTGTTCCTTGGGGTCTTACTGTATTTCTTTGAAGTGCTTGGCTAATGGTTATGTCACCTCAGCCCGTCTGTGGAAGTCCTACCAGCCAGTCAGTCTCTGTTCCTGTCACAAATAGTACACCTATCCTAGCTTAATTGTATTCCAGGACTTTAGGGTGGGTGGTTCATGGACGAACATTTCTGAATTTTAGCACTATTGCATTTGGAAACAATTTTTTGTTAAGAAGGGCTGTCCTGCGTGTGAGTGGTAGGATGTTTAGCAGCATCTCTGGCCTCTGCCCACTAGGTGCCAGTAGCACCTCCTTGCTCTGGTTGCAACTAGCAAAAATGTTTCAAGATGTTGCCAGTGTCCTCTTGGGGACAAAATGATTCCTAATTGAAAACCACTGCCCTAGGCTATCATGTGATACTCAGTATGGCATATATATAATAGGATATCAAGAAGGTGGGAATGATGCTTATAATATGCCTAAAACATCTAATCAGAGAAACAGGACAATTCTATGGCCATTTTATAGGCCTTCAGTTTGAAGAAGATCCGTGCCACACTGCCTCTAACCAATATCATTCTATTTTTGAAAGGGATAGCAAATGGTTACATAAATAATAAACATGGATATACTCTGTGTGTGTGTGTGTGTGTTTGTGTGTGTGTGTGATTTTCCCAGTATGATTCCTCTGTAGGTAAATGTTCTCAAGCCAGATTTCAGAATGTTTGGTGCTAATATGTAAAGTCATATAGAAGCAAATTGCCTATTTTATGGACTTGAAATTGAAAGGGATTTGTAAATGTTACCACATTGATTTTCTTTAGCTGAGTTTGACCTTAGTGGATGTATAGGAACAAACTATATTTCTTCTTTAGTCTTTTGGATAAAAGGAAAAGAGTGACCTAGCTAAAATGGAAAGCTTATTGTTATTTTAACAGAATGCATTCCTCACAGACCTTAGGAAGATCTTGGAGTCAGGGTATGAACAGCTGTTTGGAGTTATTCTCACATTTGTTCATGCATTCATTTAACAGATATTTATTGAGCACTTCTTCTGTGCCAGAACCACACAAGAGCTCAGTGTCTTCCTCTCTTTCTCTTTCTCTCTCTCTTCTCTGCATGGTCACTTCAGTCTTCTCCCTCTATTCCTCAGGTCCAGTTTTATGAGCTTCCTGGCCAATATGCAGAAAATAAGGTGCCCATATAGCTGACAAGTTTTCCTTGTCTTCTGCCTAAGAAACCTCCTTCAGCTGAGGAGATCATCTCTTCATGCTATTCACAGAGTTTAAGAGAAGGGACTCTGACTATCCTAACTGGGTCAGGTGCCCACCCTGAGCTAACAGTTGTGGCCAGCATGTACTATCCCAGGGAACAAACATGACTGCTGGGAGCTTTCCTCCGTGGTCATATGAATCACATTGGAGGGAGCAAAGTTCCCAGAGAAGGAAGACTGTAACTCATCCTCAAAATCCCCAGTTTGGAGCAACATTTTAAGTGACAAAATGCAAAAGGTGCACATAATAACTGAAGCAAATAAGAGGAAGTTGGGTGCTGGCCATAGATGGGAAGTGTGTGTGGCTGCTCAGGGACATGGCTCCTTATCTTCAGTGATATCTGGAGAGTTAAAGAGAGCAGACAGAGGTGGGATTAGTATGACTAGATATGTACAAGCCACAGAAGTGGTTTAATTTCTCTCTAGTCCTTTAGAGATTTGGGAGATAGTTTGGGAATAATTCAGGAGTAAGTAAATAGTGATAGTAGCTGGGTATGGTGGCTCTGCCTGTAATCTCAACACTTTGGGAGGTGGAGGCAGGAGGATGGTGAGCTCAGGAGTTTGAGACTAGTCTGGGAAACATAAGGAGACCCTGTATCTAACAAACAAACAAACAAACAAACAAACAAAAAAGAGGGAGAGAGAAAAAAAGAAAAGAAAAAGAATCTGGCATGAGAAGGCTGAGGTGGGAGGATCGCTTGAGTCCAGGAGATCAAGGCATCAGTGAGCCATGATCACGCCACTACACTCCAGCCTGGGTGACACAGCAAGAGCATAGAAGGGATTCACATAGACCAATTAGTTTGGCATTATCAAGCTGTAGATACAAGAGATTGTTCAGGTGGCCCATGTGCTGGGAGACGATGAGAGAGGAGGATGCAGGGAGAATTTCCTCCTACCTCAGCTCCTCAATACCCTTTCCTTTCACTACCCCTGGGCACAACTGGTGCAATCCAAGGAGATAAGCTCGTAAGGCTGATGGGGATGCCCTGCCATTTGTGACCATTGTCATAAACCTTAGACCAGTTGACTCCTTCTAGACCTCCCATCTATGCAATACTTGGGCATGACCAATATGTTGAGGGGAAGATAATTAGAATCTTTGAAAAGTCAACACATAGTTGAAAAAAACACATCCACTTTATAATTTTATATTTGACAGAGAACTTGCTCAGGCCAAAACCAAAGCTTCCAACTTCTACCATGATTCATGAGATCTTGCATTTGGGAGGAACTGTGCATTGACTCAGGTGATGATAAAGTGGCATATTTTCCCCAGTTTTCCTTGTTTCTATATTCTTCAGAAAACTACAAAGAGTGATTTGCATACCATGCCTTGGGAAATCCAAAATTCTGTAGTAAATTTATACCAAATGCTCTCAAAATCACCATCTAATTCGTAATACCACCTTACTTATTAATAATTAATTAATCAATGACTTGATATACTTAGGTAATACAGACTTTGGGGAAAAAAGATAACCATGATGTTAGTTTCCTCGAGAAAGAGCAAGAATGCTTTCAGAGAAAGTCCAGCAACTCACCTGCTGTGGCATGGTTACCGGTGATGGGTAATATACATTCTCTATTAATGGTGTAATGATAGGCTTGGGCTTATTGCACATCCAAACATGATTAGTGTTTTCTACTTTAAAATGACTGCATAGAATATAATGTTTATTTAAGAGTAAATAGTAGGAGTAAGCTAATTGAAAACTCAACTGCAGTTGTAGCAATTGTTTAGAATTTGAATTTTTTTAAATTTTAAATAAATTTTTATTTCTGGAAGAAATATTTTATCACTATCAGTGCACATTCATAATATAAAGCAGGCTGACTTTCAGTTGCTTTTATTATTGTTTTCAAATTCTCTCTACACAATGCAGCCGTTCATTGTATACTCTGGGGTAGAAACCTTCTCCATGTCCTCCACTGGTACAGCATTGCTTCTGTCTTGAAATATTTCCTTCTCTGTGTAATCCTTAGTATTTTCCACATGGGAATAATAATAGAACCTAATAGTTTTATTTTATATGTTGTGAGAATTAGACAATTTATGTGTGTGGAACATACTAGGAATTCAATTATTGTTACTTATTTAAATAATTGAGATTTCTTTTCTTCACTCTTTTTTATCACTAGGCAAGCTATAGATTTCTGTTGGATTTACCGAAAACTTAATGAAATGCTTTCTAAGCATTCCACCATTTTTCAAATTTTCATATAATGAATCGAACCACATTTCTATTTTTCTGGCAGAAATGCGGGGAAGTTCTTATTACAAAAATGTTTGGCATCATCAGTAGAGTTTGGATCTACTTATAACTAAATACATTTTGCTATTGATCTGAAAAGTTTGCCATGGTGCTAAAGCCCTTCATTAGGATAGAACTAACCATGTGGACATTGGTCGTTGTGAATTCTTTTTGTCTGACTGAAGTGGGGGGGAAATAGCATTTTTAAATGATTCTAATTTCTTTAGTTTATATAAACATATCCAAAAATTTAGAATGCAATTGGAAGCCGGCATCTGAATATATTTATTTGTTTATTTTATTTTAAGTTGTAGGATACATATGTAGAGTGTGCACGTTTGTTGTTACATAGTTATACATATGCCATGTTGGTTTGCTGCACCTATCAACCCATCATCTAGGTTTTAAGCCCCACATGCATTAGGTATTTGTCCTAGTGCTCTCCCTCCCCTTTCCCTCCTATCCCTGATAGGCCCAGGTGTGTAATGTTCCCCTCCCTGTGTCAATGTGTTCTCATTTTTCAACTTCTACTTGTGAGTGGGAACATGCAGTGTTTGGTTTTCTGTTCCTGTGTTAGTTTGCTGAGGATAATGGTTCCCAGCTTCATCCATGTCCCTGCAAAGGACACGAACTCATTCTTTTTTATGGCTGCATAGTATTCCATGGTGGATATGTGCCACTTTTTCTTTATCTGGTCTATCATTGATGGGCATTTGGGTTGGTTCCAAGTCTTTGCTATTGTAAATAGTGCTGCAATAAACATTTATGTGCATGTCTCTCTATAGCAAAATGATTTATAATTCTTTGTTTATATACCCAGTAATGGGATTGCTGGGTCAAATGGTATTTCTCTTTCTAGATCCTTGAGGAATCACCACACTGTCTTCCACAATGGTTGAACTAATTTAAACTCCCACCAATGGTGTAAAAGCGTTCCTATTTCTCCGCATCCTCACCAGCATCTGTTGTTTCCTGACTTTTTAGTGATCGCTGTTCTAACTGATGTGAGATGGTATCTCACTGTGGTTTTGATTTGCATTTCTCTAATGACCAGTGATGATCAGCTTTTTTTCATATGTCTGTTGGCCACATAAATGTCTTCTTTTGGGAAGTGTCTGTTCATATCCTTCACCCATTTTTTGATGAGGTTTTTTTTCTTGTACATTTGTTTAAGTTCCTTGTAGATTTTGGATATTAGCCCTTTGTCAGATGGATAGATTGCAAAAATTTTCTCCCATTCTGTAGGTTGCTTGTTCACTCTGATGGTAGTTTCTTTTGCTGTGCAGAAGCTCTTTAGTTTAATTATATCCCATTTGTCAATTTTGGCTTTTGTTGCAATTGCTTTTGATGTTTTAGTTATGAAGTCTTTACCCATACCTATGTCCTGAATGGTATTGCCTAGGTTTTCTTCTAGAGTTTTTATGGTTTGGATACATTTTTAATTCTCTTGGAAACGTATTGCTTTCCACTTTATTGAGACACACACACATGCGCACGCACACACATGCACATGGATGGCTGAGGAAAAAAATGTTACTAGCTAAAGTTGTAAGAAGGAAAGTTGTGCTAAGGAGAGAAATTCTGAATCATTTAGGATTTAGGTAATTTTTAAAAAATTCCTTTGATAAGGGATATTGAGGCAGGATTGGCTTGATATGGAAAAGTTATATGTCGATCTGGTGGTTGAGGGTTGTACTTGCTAAGAGGAATATAGACGTGCAGATATTGATATCCACTGTGTATGTGTGTTTGTGTTGTGTGTGTGCATGTGTGTGTGTGTGCGTGTATGGGTATAATATAATTAAAATTAACTTGCTCTGGGTTAACAGAAAAAAAAATGTTTTGGAAACTTTCAGACCATTTTAATGAATTGCTGTTCATTAGATCATCTGTGGTTAAAACAATGGATGGGTGAAATCATAGTCAACCTACATTCTGGAACATTCTAGATTAATATTATAAAATACTTTGTGGAAAGCAATTGGGGTGAATTAAATTACATTTAGTTAACATAATTGTTATGTGGGGAAATTTCAGGGGGAAACCAGTTTAACATGCATTTGCATCAACACCGTTTTTTGAAGACATTGCATAGCAAGTATATATTCAGGGCTGATTGAGAAGCAGGGGGGAGGAATGAAAATGACATTTTTAACTATCCTTATTTGTCAGTTGTTTGTACATATAGCATTACAGTGCTTGGATTTTGCTGAGAATACAGTTTCATTTTAGGTATACTACCTCATCATTTCCTAAACAGTCTTTACCAAGGAGCACTTTAAAAGCATACTATATTGAGAAAACACCAAAAGGAGACATGTTCATTGGATTAAAGCAGATTATAAAAACTACAGGACAGCTAAATCAGTTGCAGCAGAAATGGTAAAAATTTGATTCAGATATATACTTAAACATTATGTCAGAACAAAAGTTAACACATTACAAAAGATATACTCTTATTAAAAAATGATTAAAAGAGCACAAAATGATTAAAAGAAACAAGTTGTTCCTAGGGCAACTTCCAGATATTCTTTTTTTTTTTTTTTTTTTCTTTTGAGACTGAGTCTCGCTCTGTCACCCAGGCTGGAGTGCAGTGGCACGGTCTGGGCTCACCGCAAGCTCCGCCTCCCGGGCTCACAGCATTTCTTAAACACAGATTATCATGTAATAACAAAAACATTTGCAACTTTGTGTTTCAGTTTACTAGGGTGCCATAACAAAATAGCACAGGTCATATAGCTTAAAAGGTAGAAATTTATTTTCTCACTGTTCTGGAGACTGTAAGTCCATGATCAAGGTGTCAACAGGTTTGCTTTCTCCTGAGGCCTCTCTTCTTGACTTGTAGGTGGCTGCTTGCCTGCCGGGTCCCTCACATGGCCTTTCCTCTGTGTGTGCGAATCTGTAGTGTCTCTTCTTCTTTTTTTAAGTACACCAGTCATATTGGATTTGGACAAGCTTGTCCAACCCACGGCTTGTAAGCCGCATGTGTGCACGCGGCCCAGGATGGCTTCGAATGTGTCCCAACACATATTCGTAAACTTTCTTAAACCATTATGAGATATTTTGCAATTTTTTTGGTTTGTTTTTAGCTCATTAGCTATTGTTGCTGCTGGTGTATTTTATGTGCGGCCCAAGACAGTTCTTCCTGTGTGGCCTAGGGAAGCCAAAAGATTGGACACCCCTGGACTAGGACCTCACCCTTAGGACCTCATTTAACCTTAATTACCTTTTTACAAGCTGTGTCTCTACATACAGTCACGTTGGAGATTTGGACTTCAACATATAAGTTTTGGGGAAACACAATTCAGTTCAGAACAGTGTGCACTGTTTGTTTCATGTTTATAGTAATAAAATAAAAAATTTAAAAACGTACCATCTGCACCTCTTAATATATCTCACAGTTTGGGAAATGCTCTCTCTTAGTATGTCTCCAATTTGGAAATAAAATGCTAGTTCTTGTCTTTTATTTTTTACTAATGGATTATAGTTGAGTTATAAATATTTGTTTTTTTTTTCCTTAAAATGCGATGGCTCTAATTTCTGCCAGTATCTTTAGCCAGAAGACTTAATAAAAATAGTGTTATTGACATGTGTTTAGACAAATATTTTCTTGTGGAATTTAAAAAACTTTTTAAATTTCTGAATGTAAAGTCATTTATGCAGATGAATCATCACAAATAAATAAACCAGTGAAGAAAAATAAAATTCTCTACACATCTAAAATTTTATTTTGGTAGTAAGAACAATATTAAAATTAAAACTAAAATAGAAAACATGAGGATTATTTTTAAAAATGCCTCCAGAGTATATCACATGTTTAGTTCATCTAAATCTCCTGTACTCTTTATATTTATAACCCTCTAATTTTTTTTTTTTGGCCAAAATTATAACTCTGAATAACCCTGGAATCTAGAATTGTCTTCTGAGGGATGATAACTGGGAAAAATTATTGTAATTGTTGGGTTGTCTTTTTTAATCTTGGAAAAATGTTAACTCTTATGCATTGCCTATGTTATATGTGTTAATTGTTGACTAAAGACACAATATTTACTTAGCCACTTACTGTTTAATCATCCTGGACAAATAAATTTTTACTGCTATGGAATTTGTCTTTTTTTAAAATGCCTTACTCTTTCATCCAAGCTACTTTTTTTTCTAAAATTAGATAAGCAATTTTCTTAGAGTAATTTTTAATGCTATGTCTAATTAAAGGTATAATTTAAACTAACCTGTAGAGATAATGTTAGTAATGTCCACTTCATAAGCATCATTTCATTAGATAAACTATTTAATCAAAGACCAAATACATTATACCATCAGGGGACTGAAATCTAGCTGAAAGAATTTGGGACAGAGTATTAGGAATTGTCAAAAGTGTAGAAGTCTAATTTTGATTTTTAAATAATATAAATATTATGCTACCATTCCTTTTTCAGTTTTCTTCATCTATTTTCTGGACTTACTGCAGAACTTGATACCAGAATTCAGTTCTGGTCAGAACGGACACCACCAAATTAATTACAGTGACCTCCGAACTCTTTACCCTTGACCCTGGTGGCAGAAACTGGTATGACTAGGTAAAAATAATTAAAGAGATTGTACTGAAGTTGTAAATAAATGCCTTTAAAAAAGAAAGAAAGTATGATATTGGCTGTGGGTTTGTCATAAATAGCTCTTATTAGTTTGAGGTACATTCCATCAATACATAGTTTATTGAGAGTTTTTAGCATACAAGGCTGTTGAATGTTGTTGAAGCCCCTTTCTGTATCTATTGAGATAATCATGTGGTTTTTGTCGTTGGTTCTGTTTATGTGATGGATTACATTTACTGATTTGTGTATGTTGAACCAGCCTTGCATCCCAGGGATGAAGCCAACTTGATCGTGGTGGATAAGCTTTTTGAAGTGCTGCTGAATTTGGTTTGCCAGTATTTTACTGAGGATTTTCACATCGATGTTCATCAGGGATATTGGTCTAAGATTCTCTTTTTTTATTGTGTCTCTGCCAGGCTTTGGTATCAGGATGATGCTGGCCTCATCAAATGAGTTAGGGAGGATTCCTTCTTTTTCTGTTGATTGGAATCGTTTCAGAAGGAATGGTACCAGCTCCTCTTTGTACCTCTGGTAGAATTCAGCTGTGACTCCATCTGGTCCTAGACTTTCTTTGGTTGGTAGGGTATTAATTATTGCCTCAGTTTCAGAACCTGTTATTGGTCTATTCAGAGATTCAGCTTCTTCCTGGTTTAGTCTTGGGAGGGTGTGTGTGTCCAGGAATTTATCAATTTCTTCTAGATTTTCTAATTTATTTGCATAGAGGTATTTATAGTATTCTCTGATGGTAGTTTGTATTTCTGTGGGATTGGTGGTGATATCCCCTTTATTATTTTTTATTGTGTCTATTTGATTCTTCTCTTTTCTCTCTTTTTTTCTTTATTAGTCTTGATAGCAGTCTATCTATTTTGTTGATCTTTTCAAAAAACCAGCTCCTGGATTAATTGATTTTTTGTAGATGTTTTTGTGTCTCTATCTCCTTCAGTTCTGCTCTGATCTTAGTTCTTTCTTGTCTTCTGCTAGCTTTTGAATTTGTTTGCTCTTGCTTCTCTAGTTCTTTTAATTGTGATGTTAGGGCATCAATTTTAGATCTTTCCTGCTTTCTCTTGTGGAATTTAGTGCCATAAATTTCCCTCTACACACTGCTTTAAATGTGTCCCAGAGATTCTGGTAAGTTGTGCCTTTGTTCTCATTGGTTTCAATAGAACAAATCTTATTGGTTTGGATAGAACAAATCTATCCATCTGACAAAGGACTAACATCCAGAATCTACAAGGAACTTAAACAAATTCACAAGAAAAAACAACCCCATCAAAAAATGGGAAAATGATATGAACAGGCACTTCCCAAAAGAAGACATTTATGCAGCCAACAGACATTTGAAAAAATGCTTATCATCACTGGTCATTAGAGAAATGCAAATCTAAATCACAATGGGATACCATGTTATGCCAGTTAGAATGATGATCATTAAAAAGTCAGGAAACAACAGATGCTAGTGAGGATGTGGAGAAATAGAAATGCTTTTACACTGTTGGTGGGAGTGTTAATTAGTTCAACCATTGTGGAAGACAGTGTGGTGATTCCTCAAGGATCTATAAATAGAAATACCATTTGACCCAGCAATCCCATTATTGGCTATATACCCGAAGGATTATAAATCATGCTACTATAAAGACACATGCAGATATACATTTATTGTGGCACTATTCACAATAGCAAAGTCTTGGAATGAACCCAAACGTCCATCAATAATAGACTGGATAAAGAATATGTGGCACATATACACCATGGAATACTATGTAGCCATAAAAAAGAATGAGCTCATGTCCTTTGCAGGGACATTGATGAAGCAGGAAACCATCATCTTCAGCAAACTAACACAGGAACAGAAAACCAAACACTGCATGTTCTCACTCATAAGTGGGAGTTGAATAATGAGAACACATGGACACAGGGAGACAGGGACACAGGGAGAATCACATGGACACAGGGACATCACACACCGGGGCCTGTAGGGTGGGTGAGGGGCTAGGGGAGGGGTAGCATTAGGAGAAATACCTAATGTAAATGACGAGTTGATGGGTGCAACAAACGAACATGGCACATGTATACCTATGTAACAAACCTGCACATTGTGCACATGTACCACAGAGCTTAATGTATTAAAAAAAAAAAGTCATTTCTGACATATCAGAACACTGTATGGATGTGTTTATATCACTATGGCTTGTATTGTTCTTTAACTGTTAGACTGAGAAGAATCCTGCCAACAAGTTCAGCAAAGATGGGGTATATAGATAAATAAATTTATACTGTAATAAACTAATGAGGTACTATTATTCTAAAATAATGACTGTATAGTTTTAAATAGAGCACTATCTTTCATCAAAGTGATGAGAAACATTCTACAACTCCCTTTTTCCTCTGTTCAAAGAAGGATCTAAGACAGATAAATATTTTCAATTCCTATGAGAAAATCTGACTTATAGATTAAAAAAATCTTCAGCCAATTTTAGTAGTTTAAAATAATTATACACATAAAGCAGTTTTTAATTTGATATTTTAATTGAATCAAACACTTGGTGAAAACATTTTTGTCCAATAGCATAGTATACGTTAGGAAGTATTGGTATAATAGGTCATATCGTATTAACTGCTTTCTAATTTCTAATAATTAGTCATAGTCATGACTTACTTTGCACTTCTTAGGTATGGTGTAGGGAGACAAATCCCTATGGGTCTCCCAAATTTCTGCATTGCCTATGAGTGAAGCACTGATTTTCCTTTGTTCTGACGGTCTTTTCAGGATGATTGTTAGTAAACAGACTTGAAAAATAGAGATAGTGTCTCCTTCCAGAGCAAAGCGCAGGCATATTTACTGCTCATACACATCCATTACTCGAAAGATTCGAGTTTCCTAAATTTCAGGTTGCTCTTCTGTAATGCAACCCACGGCTGGTGCCTTTTGGCCCTATTATTGTTGTCCTGTGGGAACTGGGGCTCAGGGAACTGTCATTAAAATGCTAATTCTCTGGCCAGTGTTATTGCTGTGGGTAATACATGGCCTCCCATCACTGACTTAAGAGTCTTGTGTCTTTTACCAGCATCTATTTAACTGCGGCAAGCTAACTTGGAAGAAAATTAAAATTTCAGCCCCTTCACAGGTTTTGGCAGGAGACACTAGCTTCAATACTTCGAAAAATTCTTTTTATTTAACTCCTTAATTACTCACAAATTTTAGGGGAGCAGAAAACTGCTATTTCTGTAACACAACTTTGCTTTTATAAGTCCCCTACCCCAGTTTTACCCATAAGAAAGACAGATTAGCATATTCTGTCTTCAGTTACTTCAGGTACAAATGCGTTCATTTATGGATTCCCTCCCTCCTTTACTTTTTTGCCCCATTGTGGCATCGAAGTTTCTAGATATTTAGCATGGGAGGGTTAGGAAGGGGCTAAGCAGCAGGAGCTGCAGAATCTGGTCCTCAGTTGTTGCATCTGTCCTTAAGGATATCCCCTGAGTATCTACAGCTCCGTTTAATTTCAGTCTCTGGTTTATGCCATATTCCTCTGTGGCATCTGCTTGTCAGTCCCCGAAGATACTGTCAGGTCTGTTGACACAAACTCTCTTACTCTCAACTTTTGTTCCCTTTTAGAGGCAACAGAAAACTTTGGCTGCTCTCCTAAGTGATTTTGTGCAGCAGGAGACAATGAGAAAGCTGCCTCGGGCTCTCTCTACACCTGACATTTCATGCAGTGTCTTTGTTGCTACTCAAATTTTCTGGCCATAGTGACATGGAGAATTTCTAAGGCAGTGCTACCTTCACCCTTTAAGATTCTCTGTACTTAGATGGTGGCCATATCACCTCCCACAACTTTCTGTTCATACAGGCTAACTGTTTGTGGGAGGTTGGAGGGCATTCATAGCTCCTTCTCTAAAAATTTTGCTTTCTTTAGAATATTTATTTTTCTTTTCTAGGCATGGAAATTTTTACCAAATCTAAGATAAAAAACAGTCTAAAAAAAACCTGACTCATATCATCATGAATTGTTTCCAAGTGCATTATTTATGGTGAATTTGGCTTTTGGTGCACTTGGTCAAGACTTTTTGATTTTAAACCTTTTCCTTGTCATCTCCTTTCTCTGAGGCTGTGCACGAATAGAACCCTAGTCGCTCCCATGTGGCAATATAGGGGTGGAAAAAGGGTCACCAGGTAAAAGGAAATTACTAGATTTGAAAAGAAAACATTGCCTGTTATTAGTGAATCACCCTGCTATACTTATGAACATATTAATACCATTAAAGACTCTACCTTGTACCTCTACCAGAGTGTGAGCTTTCTGTGGACGGGGAGACATCATGTAGCTTTTTATTACCTGGCATATAGTAGCCACTCCATTGTTTATAAGGGAATAATAAGGATCAATAAATAATGTTCTATTGACTGATTGATCTTACCTATTAAAATGAAGTTGCATGGTTATGATTTGTAGGTCTTCAAAATGCTAGTGAGAACAGATTCATGGAAAATAATAGTAATTCAGTTCTATAAGATGATTGAAATCTCAGGTATTCGGTATGCTTATTGTAAGTCTATTTTATAATAAAAATTCATCTTATTTTATAAAATAATATTTTCTGTTTATGATTTTCATATCTTATAGGTTATTTGAAATATTCTGTTAAGAGAATGAAAGGCATACACTCCGAAGGCATAGAAATCAAATGTTTGATTACAATAGACTTTAAATTTCTCATGCCTAGTTAATTCACAGGCTGATTAAAGGAAGAACATTTGTTTTTTTAAAGTCTTCAACATGCCATGAAATATTAAAATGGAAAAAATTGTCTGTTTTCTAAAGTGTCTTTATACAACAAAAAACCCATGGAAATAGACCTCAGAAACATTTTTCTACTAAAGGTTTGTGAGATAAAGCGTATTCTTCCTAGATTGGACCAAACTCCTTTTTCTTTCATGTGATCATAAACTGCATCAGGAGAAATAGTTTTTGTATGCTTTGATTTTTCTGAGTATAAGAGAGAGAAGCTACTATATTACAAATTGCCACTATTGTTCAAAGCCATCAGACCAACCATATAGAACCCTTGATAAGAGCACTTGAAAGATTTTTTATAGTGATAACCGCAGAGGAGGAGGATGTAGTCCCTGGAGTGAATGTAGGGTGTTACAGTGGAGTGTTGTGGATTATTTAAAAATCCTCGTGAGAGTTATGGAGTTGGTCTTAACTCTTAAATTACTTTCAGAATCCATCTTACAATGTCGGGTTTCATATATGTATTGATTAGCTTGGAAGATAATGCCACCAGGTTATTGATTATTTTTAAAAAGCCCAGGAAACTACAAATGACTTTTTAGAAAAAGATCTTGATGCATGTTCACACTTATAAGGAATAGCTAAGCGTTAGGTACCCATGGACATAAAGATGGCATCAATAGATATTGGAGACAACTAGAGTGGGGAGAAAGAGAGGCCAAGGGTTGAAAAACTGCTCAAAAACTGGGTGAGGAGATCGATCATACCCCAAACCTCAACATCATGCAATATACCCTTGTAACAAACCTGCACATGTACCCCTCAGTCTAAAATAAAAGTTGAAATTATTTTAAAAAAAGATATTAAAAGCTACATATTAGGTCTTTAAAACTATGGGAAGATAATATTTCCCCAATATATTTCACATCTTCGAACGAGTATGTATTAGACTCTTCTATTATGGTAATAGACTGTAGATTAAATAGGTTAAATAATTATGAATCTGAATGCATCTAACAATATATTCTTTGATGTGGCATATATCAAATATATAAATAACAGATAATAAATAAGAACAGTAGTGTGAAAGGTATAGATAAATGAAAAACTGTAATTGAAAGTTAAAAACATAACTATCAAAATCTGAAAGGTCAAGCAGACAAAAAGAAGATTTTATTAATATGATCAAATGTATACATATATATCTGTACTGGTATTCTTATTAATACAAGTGACTTTATATCCAACTTCGAATATGTGTACATTTTTGACCCAATGTTGAATTAACCATGTTTTTGTCTACAAAAAAGTTTCAATATGAATGAGCCAGCATCTCATAGATTATGTTTTTTGGTTATAACTTAATAAAATTAAAAAAATATCAACACTTGTAAATAATAGGAAGAAAGAGAAAAAACAATTAAAAAGTGATTAACATTTTAGCTTTCTGTCAAGAAGCTA
Source organism: Symphalangus syndactylus (assembly GCF_028878055.3). Lineage (NCBI taxonomy): Eukaryota > Metazoa > Chordata > Mammalia > Primates > Hylobatidae > Symphalangus > Symphalangus syndactylus. Next base: position 69,193,080 of record NC_072424.2, read on the forward strand.
AAAACTGTCACTAATTTGATAAAAGAGAAAACTATAAAGGAAACAATAAATTACTTATGCTTCAAAATCAATGGCAGTATTAGTTTTCAGAATTTGTGAAGTAAAACAACAGTACTTAGAGACAAACTTATAGTTTACATTTGCAACCAAGAATAATTAAAATAGAACTAAGCATTTAACACATGTCACTAGAAAAAGAGCAACAGAGTAAACCTAAAGAAACAGGAAATAGGAAATGAAAATAAGAGCAAAACTCAGTGGAATTGAGAGTAAAAATAACAACACCTAAATTTACGTACTGGAAAAGAGGAAAAAACTGTGAGGCATTTAAAGAACACACTCAACTCTATATTAGTAAATTCTAAATTTAAATAAAGGGAATACAATTTTATAGGGAAAAAGATGAAAAGTGAATTTACTAATAGCCATTAAAAAGAAAATTGAAATAGTAATCAGAGCTCCTCAGCAACAAAACTTAAAACAAACAAATAAAAAAAAATTCCCGCAAATCAAAACTACACCCCCCCATACTCACGTCCACATAGTTTTACAGGTGTTCTGTACCAAATTTTAAAGAAAAGACAGGTTGTTCTACAAAATAGAAAAAAAAAAAGAGAAAGCTGGATAACTCATTTTTAGGACTGGTTAGTACAACCTCAGTTGTTAGAGAGAATCATAGTTTATAAAAAGAAAATTATAAGCCCACCTCACTCTACATAGAGATACAAAATCTTAAGTTAAATATTAGCTAAGTAAATCTAGAAGTGTGTGAAAAGACATATTGTACTACAAAAAATTAGCCGGGCGTGGTGGCGGGCGCCTGTAGTCCCAGCTACTCAGAGAGGCTGAGGCAGGAGAATGGCGTGAGCCCGGGAGGCGGAGCTTGCAGTGAGCCGAGATTGCGCCACTGCACTCCAGCCTGGGCGACAGAGCGAGACTCCGTCTCAAAAAAAAAAAAAATAAAAAAAAAAATAAAGCACTATTTATGCTGCAACTATGAGAATTGTTGAATCCTTACTAGATACCTAAAATTTTCCTGTTTATGGCCTAATAAAATCACATGCTTATTTCAATAAATAGAGCAAATGTATTTAAAATTTCAGCATCTCCTTATGATAAATCTCTTAAAAAGAAATAGAAGGAAATATCCTAAATTATAGAGTCTATATGACAAAAAGCTTAGGTTAACATCATACTTAAAAGATAGTTTAATTTTATATCATTCCATGTAAGACCAGCAATAGCACAGTGCTGTGAAGCTGTGGGCTCTATTAAGCATCTTGCTGAGTATGTCAAAATTGCAAAGCCTTGTTTATTCACCTGGGCCATTTTTCAGTCTTGTTTATGCAGCTGGAAATTTTGAAAAATGAAATAATGCCTTGCAGGCGTAAATCACATAGTTCTGCAATGCACCTGATCTCCCTGCAGACAAAGTATAGTCTTCTCCACTGCTTGCTAAAAAAGTGGCAGCTTTGCTAGACATAGGATTCCTCTTATTTGGAGCATCCTATTGTATGTGAAGGCTCCACCTGTCACTTATGACACCGTCTGAGATTTGCGGTTTGGGAAACTAGTGTAATTACACTAATACTCCAGCTACTGCTATTGTTATGAATAATAAATTGCTTTGTCTCTGAACCAGGACTGTTGAGTCTTCTGTCAGCACCCATAAAAACAGTGGCAGGCTAAGTTATTATCTTGCATTGTTTTTTTTTGTGTGTGTGAAAGTTCTTTTACTTCTAGCTCTTTTCTACCAAACTTATTTTAAGTAGGGTAAAATCTCAATGCACAAGAATGCTATCAGCTAGGATAGTTATTATTGAACCTAATACTGAAGGTACAGGCCAAAGATTAAAAAAGAAAAAGAAATAATAGTTATAAAAATTTGAAATGATAACAAAAAATGGTTTTTATTTACAGATGAAAATTACCTTCATAAGAGATTTATTTAAATGTATAGTCAACAATTAGAACTAATAAAAGAATACAGAAAAAGCTATTAGATTTATAAAAAATAAGACTGCTCCTCTAAACCAAGAATAGAAAGCAAAAAAAGTATAGAAAACTAAAAACATTTGTGAAAGAATGAAAACTATAAAGTATATGAGAAATAGCCTAATAAAATAATAAATGGAAACCGCAGAAAAACTAAAATTATTTTTAAAGGAAATAAAAAACAAATACTAAAGAAAATAAATAAATAGAAAACACCCAAATGCTAAAGAAAATAAATAAAAACAAGAAAAAATAAAGTAAATTTAAAAAGTAAATGAAGAATTAAGCTACATTTATAGATGATATAAATTAAAAATGTAAAGATAAGTTTTTCAAATTAATCTGCAAATGTAATGCCAGTCTAATCAACATCACAGTAGAAATTTTTGAGAAAACTGACAAGCAGATTCAAAATTAGTAAAATAAATTGCATGTTTATGATTAGTTAAGATTAAAGAGGGAGACACATGCTAGCAAATATGAAGACATAGTATGTGGACTGTTGAGAATAGAATAGACATATGTCCAAATGGTAACATTGTCTCAGATCATGATGACACTACTAATTAAAGGGGGAGAGATCACCTGTCTCATAGACGGCACTGGACAAACTGATTAATTGTATGGGTAAAAACAAAGTGTAATTTCTGCCTGAGATCATAAGCAAAAGTCAACCCCCTTAACCTTCCTGATTAAGTACTTAAATGGGAAAGGTGAAGCTATAAACAAAATAGAAGAGAATATCTTTGTGGCCAGAGGATGGGGAAAAAACATTTTAAACATGACAAAAGAGCACAAATCATAAGAAAAAATAAATCTAACATATCAAAATTATTTTTTTAACAAAGATACATACACAAAACTAAAGAATGGGTAACAAAATTAATATCTAGAACATAAAAGAAATACATTAGTTAAAAAAGAGACAATGGTTGTAAATTCACAGGAGATGAAACTTGAATAGTTAATAATGGCATGATAAAGATATTTAATGTTACTTATTATCAGAGAAATTCAAATGAATACCAAAAGTGGGATACCACTTTAAACTCATTGGAATGGCTAACTGGAAAATCATGTAATTGCAAGCATATTAGTTAAGGTTGTTGGTTACATTATAAGGAACCGAATACCTGTCTAATATTGGTCCAAGCAACCAAGACATAAATATCTCACGCAATGATGAGTGGAGAGGTGGGATTGCTCTAGATTCATGCAGAAATTTAGCAGTGCCATTAAGGCCTTCTTTTTTTCTTTAGCTTTCTTATTTGTTTGGCTTTTCATCTTTAAGTGGTTGCTTTGTGGGGGATAAGATGGTTGTTTGTGTTCCAGGCATCATATTTTATGGCACCATTCAGAGAAAGAATGGGATCGGGCTGTTCAAAGAGGGTCAACTTTCATGCCCATCACTTTCTGCTGGAAAATAAAGTATTTCCTGGACGAGTTCCTCTTGCATCTCATTGATCGGAAGCATGTCACATGACCAACGCCTAGCTGCAAGGATGCTGGAAAACTGTATATCTAGCAAAGAGAAATTGGCTTAGACTAATTTGCTCCTAGAGCTGAGCTCACTGTTAATATAACAAAAATTAACAAAGACAAAGGATGGCAGGAGGACTTTGGAGAAGGCCATTGATAGCTCTGTCACTTTGACTGTTGTGATGATGAGAAGAAATGTATACACTCACATACTAATAGTGAGGGGTATGCAAACCAGTACAGACATATAGGAACTTAGTGAAATTCAGTCAATATATAACCTCTGAGCCAGCAATGAGTATAAAATTGAGAAAAACAGTTACACAGTTTCCTATGGAGCAAGTCCTGAGATAAAAAGAAAAAAGAAAGCAAGTAAGCTGGCCTGGCGGCTGGAGATCTGGGCTCTAGTTTTTATAATAACATGGCATCATTGAGTGAGTTGTTGACCTCTCTGGGACTTGTTTGCTTCATTTGTAAAATGTGGCAAATATATTAGTTTCACAGTTCTCTAACTACACCCTTAAGGAACACCAAAGTTTGATGAACTGGTCCAGGTTATCTCTTGATAAAATAAAATCTCGGTGGTTTTTAACCTGGCGATTATCTGAACTTCAAGTTTCCTCCAATCATTTTTTTTTTCTTTAACTTTTTGTGACTGCTGTTATTTTTCTGCTACTGTATACTAGCAGATGACAAAATGAATTATACAAATAATAAAAAATTCTGACATAGTTAAAACTAGCTTATTGTTTAATGAAAACACATGGCATTGGTTGTGATGTCATATTTTGGCATGCAACATTGACTTATTTTTTGCTAGTAAAATTATCCCACATTCGTATGGGGCCATTACACAGCTAAGCCTTTCATGGTGTTTCATAAAGAGCACCCCAAGTGTTAGGCATTTCCTTCTGAACAGGCTGGAGCTCACACTCTGAGATTCTTACAGTTATTTTTACCTTCATTAGCCTAACTTTTAATTATTATCCTATTAGAAGAGCAATATGTATTTATAGAGCTTCTGACAAGGTTGAATAAATAATGAGCACTTGCCTTGGGGACGGAGATATTCTAAAACCAAATTATTAGTATAGGACCTCGTCTGTACCCCTAGATAAAATTTTAATTGTTGAAAATTACTTCTTGCAAGTTACCACAAGCTTTTCTAACTTTTTTTTTAAGTGAACCTATTTGTACGTAACTTTTATAGTATACAGACGTATCTCATTTTACTGCAGTTTGCTTTATTGCACTTCATGGATATTGCAGTTTCTACAAGTTGAAGGTTTGTGGCAATCCTGCATGGAGCAAGTCTGTTGACACCATTTTCCCAACAGCATGTGCTCACTTTGTGTCTCTGCGTCACATTTTGGTAATTCTCACAATATTTCAAGCTTTTTAATGATGATTATGTTTGTTACAGTAAGCTGAGATTAGTGACTTTTGATGCTGCTGTTGTAATTCTTTTGGGGCACCATGGACTGTACCCATACAAGATGTCAAACTTGATCGATAAATGTTGTGTATGTTCTGAGTGCTCCACCAACTGGCCATTCTCCCTTCTCTTTCTCTCTCTCAGGCTTCTCTCTTCCCTGAGACACAAAAATATAGAAATTAGGCCAATTAATAACCTAAAATGGCCCCTCAGTGTTCAAATGAAAAGAGTCTCATGTCTCTCACTTCAAATCAGAAGATAGAAATGATTAAGCTTAGTGAATTCAGGAGACATGTCAAAAGCTGAGACAGGCCAAAAGTTAGGCCTCTGGCACCAAGTGGTTCACCAAGTTGTAAATACAAAGGAAAATTTCTTGAAGGAAATTAAAAGTGCTATTACAGTGAACACATGAATAATAAGAAAGCAAAATAAACCTACTGATATGGAGAAAGTTGGAGTGGCGTGGATAGAAGATTAAACCAGCAACAACATTCACTTAAACCAAATCCTAATCCAGAGCGAGATTTCAACTATCTTTAATTCCATGCAGACTGAGAGAGGTGAAGGAGCTGCAGAAAAAAAAAAAAAAATTGAAACCAGAAAATGTTCGCCGGGCATGGTGACTCATGCCTGTAATCCCAGCCAAAGTGGGCAGATCACTTGAGGTCAAGAGTTCAAGACCAGCCTGGCCAACATGGTGAAACCCTATCTCTGCTACAAATACAAAAGTTAGCCAGGCGTGGTGGTGCAGGACTGTAATCCCAGCTACTCAGGAGGCTGAGGCAGGAGGATCACTTGAACCCAGGAGGCGGAGGTTGCAGTGAGCTGAGATCATGCCACCGCACTCCAGTCTGGGTGACAGAGAAAGACTCTGTCTCAAAGAAAAAATAAAAAAGAAAGAAAATGTTGATCCATGAGATTTAAGAAAAGAAGCCATCTCTATAACATAAAAGTACAAGGTGAAACATCAAATTTTGATGAAGAAGCTACAGCAAGTTATCCAGAATATCTAGCTAAGATCATTGATGAAGGTGGCTACACTGAACAGATTTTCAATGTAGAAAAATCAATCTTCTATTGAAAGAAGATGCCATCTAGGACTTTCATAGCTGGAGAGAAGTCAATGTCTGGCTTAAAGCTTCAGAGGATAGTCTGACTCTCTTGTTAGGAACTAATAGAGCTGGTGTGTTGAAGTTGAAACCAATGCTCATTGACTATTCCAAAAGCCCTAGGGCCCTTAAGAATTATTATAAATCTATTCTGTCTGTGCTCTATAAATGAACAACAATGCATAGATGATAGCACATCTGTTTACAGCATGGTTTACTGAATATTTTAAGCTCACTGTTGAGACTTACTGCGTGGAAAAAGAGACCACTTTGAAAATATTACTATTCATTTACAGTACACATGGTCACCCAAGAGCTCTGATGGAGATGTATAAGGAGATTAATGGTTTTATGCCTGATAAGACAATATCTATTTTGCACTCCATGGATTAAGGAGTAATTTTGACTTTCAGGTCTTATTATCTAAGACATTCATTTCCTAGAGCTAAAGTTGCTATAGATAGTGATTCCTCTCATGGATCTGGATAAAGTAAATTGAAAACCTTCTGGAAAGGATTCACCATTCAAATGCCATCGAGAATATTCACGATTCATGGGAGGAGGTAAAAATATCACCATTAACATGAGTTTGAAAGAAGCTGATTCCAACTGTCGTGGATGACCTTAAGAGGTTCAAGACTTCAGTGGAGAAACTAACTTCAGATGTATTAGGAATTATAAGGGAACCAGAATTAGAGGTAGACCCTGAAGATGTGACTGAATTGCTACAATCTCATGATAAAATTTAAATCGATGAGGATTTGCTTCTTATGAATGAGCAAAGAAAGTAGTTTCTTGAGATGGAATCTACTTTTGGTGACAATACTATGAACGTTGTTGAGACGACATCAAAGGATTTAGAATATTACAGGAACTTAATTGACAAAGCAGTGGCAGGGCTTGAGAAGATTGACTCCAATTTTGAAAGAAGTTCCACTGTGGGTAAAATGCAGCATAGCATGCTACAGAGAAATATTTTGTGAAAGGGAGAGTCAATTGATATGGAAGATTTTATTGATATATTATTTTTAAAAATTGCTATGGCCACCCCAGTCTTCAGTGATCACCAGTCTAATCAGTCAGCAGCCATCAGCATTGAGGCAAGAACCTCCACGAGCAAAAAGATTATGACTTGCTGAAGCCTCCTGGAATTGTTAGCATTTTTTAGGAACAAAGTGTTTTAAAAATTAAGGTAGGTGTATTTTTTTAGGCATAATGCTATTGAACAGTTAAGAGACTCCAGTGTAGCTACACATAATTTTATATGCACTGGCACACCAAAAAATGTGTGTAACTAGCTTTATTGCAATATGTGCTTTATTGTGGTGGTCTGGAACTGAAACCAAAACATCTCTGAGGTGTGTCTGGATAAAATTTATGTAGATTACCCTAAACAATATATTAGTAAGTCCAACTAGTAAAGCAGTGGAGACCAATAACATTTCTTGCAACCCCTGTTAAAAAAAAAATGACTCACCTTGCACTCTGGTGTCTGGTGTCACAATAGTGTTAACTTTTCAGCACTGGGATATTCTTTTCTTTTCTCTTCAGAAGCCATAATATGTTATGCTGACAATTTTGGCAGCTATCAGAGTCTTAAATTCAAGGTAGAAAAGCAAATATGTTTGTTTTATTAACAGGGAACACGTTCTTCCAGTGAAATAGTTTATAACACACATGTAAACAATGTCTGTGGAGCTGCTGCTGTGGTACTGAGAATGAGTGGGGAGGAAGCAGCCTCACTTCTTCTCCTTTCAGTGTTTTTTCTGGGACCCTCCCACTGTAAGTGAAGAAATCATGCACAAGCAATGCAAGAAATGAGATCATGTCTCTCCCTGAAGAAAGGTTTTCCCAGATGGCTTTTGGGCAGAGACCATGAGAATGGCCAACTCCTAAGGGTGAGGGCTGTCCGCGTGGACTGCTGAGTGACAGTGTATGGTCATAATGCCCAGAACTTGGGTTCAGAAAATCTCCTACAATGGTTTCCTCACACACACATAAAGACAACCATAGACTGGTTCATCTTAAGTCAAATTAATTGGGAAACTGAGAAGGTTCTGGTTGCTTCCATTTTGGAGCTAGAGGAGAAACAAGGAAATTGAGAAAACATTGAAGGAACTCTCTTTTTTATATGGAATAAAAATTTACATCTTTTTCTCAAAGAGCTAAACAATTCTGAGGAAATTTATTTTACCACATCCTGGCTAGAGTATTGCAAGGGGACTTACAGAGTCTTTTTATTGACCTGGAGTTTATGTTCAAACATATTCATGAGGTGTGATAATAGTCTTTAAAATTCCCCTGGATCATCTGAACTTAAATGTTACAGCTATAACATTGTTTACTTTTTAATATAACAGAATAATAAAAGGATTCCAGTACGTTGCCACGTGTAGTCATCAGAGGGAGAGAGAGAAAATTTTCCATAATGAAAAACAGATTAGTCCTTCCTAATTGTGCAATAAATAAGCCGCTCTATCGCGCTAATGAATTGGTACCTTGATGGTGTCTTGCATTAGAAATTTAATTTCAATGAGCATGTTTTCCAGTTATTAGGGACCATAGATAATGCTACTGTTTTCACTCTCCTGAGTTTAAAATTTGAAAGTACTGAGATTACCTTAAATCTTCCATCAAAATTGATTCTGGTTCCCCTTTTAAACTATAAGAAAATTCTCTACTATCCAAAGATGAAGTTTATCTCTAGTGCAAGTGACTCCCCTTAAATAACAAGGGCAAAGCCAAGATGTGGCTATATAAATGCCTCCATGATATCTCTATTTATAATTACAGCTGCCTCATGATTATTAACAGAAGAATGTTTGTCTGTGGAAATCATCCTGTTTTGCTTGCGTAATTACTGGCTAATAATTCAATTTGTTCAACCTCATAAACAGGAACATAAACAGGCCTACATGTTCATGGCCCCGTTTGTAAGCTTGGGGCTGGATGGAGGCTTCCCTTCCGCTTGACTGGCAGGTGGACAGCCTGCTTCCTGTTTAACTTCCACAGCATATTGTCGTATAGAACTGCAAACCATTACAGAATCGAGATGAATTTCTGCTGGAGTCTCAGCTTTGTTTTAAGATTCATTTTCCGTCTCACAAAAGTAGTGATCTTAATTTGACAAGTGATACAATCTCTCCTGCAAAACTCAATATTAGATTCTTCCTCCTTTACCATCTTGGGAGGATCAAGTTAGAAATAAGTTGTTTATCTAATGTAAAATATGGTGCCAGAGACAGGACCCCTCTTCCCTCCAATAATACCCTGACAAGGTGTTGTTATAGGACAAATCATGCACCCACCTATATGTTTTTAGCGAGGAATGAGTTGAATAAAACCATTCTTCATTTGTTGCTGTTGGGAAATTAGTGTAATGCATTTCCTGCGTAGGTTGTTTTTTTTTGGTTTCTTTTTTTTTTTTTTTTTTTTTTTTTTTTTTGAGATGGAGTTTCGCTCTTGTTGCCTAGGATGGAGTGCAATGGCGTGATCTGTGATCTCGGCTTGCTGCAACCTCCGCCTCCCAGGTTCAAGTGATTCTCCTGCCTCAGCCTCCCAAGTAGTTGGGATTACAGGCACCTGTCACCACGCCTGGATGATTTCTGTATTTTTAGTAGAGATGGGGTTTCATCATGTTGGTCAGGTTGGTCTCAAACTCCTGACCTCAGGTGATCTGCCCGCCTTGGCCTCCCAAAGTTCTGGGATTGCAGGCGTGAGCCACCATACCCATTTTTTGCTAGTCTTATGATAAAGCTTAGTGTTTTAAATTTAAAAAAGGCCAGAAAAGGTGATTAATAGCTTTAAAATATTTTTAACAGACTTCAAATTAAACAATTACCTGTGATGTACAAATGTAACTTATATGTTAAGTAGAGATCACTTCATTTGTGGTTGGACTTTACTTCTTTTAATTATGAAAATGTGCTTCTTGGAGAGGTGGGAATGACCTTTTCCTAACACTTTTAATCTATCCTCTGCCTGGAGGAGAGAAAAATACTTTAGATAAACCATCTGGAAAACTTCTAATTTGTTCTATGAAAAAATAAACATTCTGCTCAGCAGAAATAACCCAACTGGCAAGAGTCTTCTTTCCATTTGGATTATTTCTTATCTACCCTTTATTATTGTTGTAAATTAAACCTTTGCATCTAAACTCAGCACCACATAAAATATAGAGGACAGTATTTGCCCTGCCTTTCTGTAAAATGTTTTAGAATTAAAGATGTAGAGATATCTGTATATATATGGCCAACACACCATACAGACTAATGAAAAATGTGTGAATTATGTGGCTGTTTAGTCTTTTGTACTCACAGATTTTAATATAAAGGTCCCCTTGTTTGAATATATATAGTATGAGAAGACAAATTTTGGTGAGGAAACTCCTTGGTGCTAAATACAACTTAAAAATGTAAACACATTTTAAGAAATGTCAAATTTCTCACGGAGTCAATTGTTACTATTTATTGTATGCTTTCTCTGTTCCTGGCCCTATACTAAGTTTCTTACATGAACTAATGAAGAAGGTCCTAGTGTTATCCCCATTTCACAGATAAACAGAGTTAAAGAGAGACTGACTCGGACCAACAAAATCATGGGACCAATAAGTTCTACAGTTTGGATTTGAACTAAGGAATTCTGTTCTCATAGAATGCATTGAACTCATACACCATTCTAAGCTTTTATATAAAAAGCAGGTTGGCCGTAGGAATAGAAAAATGCACTCAGCCAACCAATACTGCTTTACACTATACAGTTTTAATCTGGAAATACTTTATATTTAGACTTTAGTTACTGTATATGGTCAATGTATGTAATGTATATAAAATGGTATTAATATGTATAGATGGTAGCTTATCACCTTTTAAGAAATGAAAATAAAATAAAATAAAACAAAACATAATAGCTAATGTGCAGGAATTCAGGAGCCATGGAGGTCAGCACAGGAGCAGCAAACTGGTTTAAGTGGAGGGGTGGTTTACTGCTAGCATTGTGATCAGAATCTTGCCCCAGTGACCAGTCTCCTGAGGCTGAATGGATTGAGCTGGAAGGAGATAGCTGTCACTTAAGCACTCGCAAATGAGTCTTCTCCTTTTCCTCCTTGCTATTACACCTTATTCCTGTGGTCTCTTATTTATTTCTGTAATTAAGTCAAAAGACTCTTTTCTGGGCTCCCTTACTCTGGTTTTCTACATTTCTGTTCTTTAATTCACCAATCCATTCTCCACATTGCTGCTAGAATGTGTTCTATACAATTCAAATCTGCTTCTCTCATTTTTCTATTTGAAATTCTTCAATTGCCTCTTACTGCCTTCAGGATAAAACCCAAACTCCTTAGTCCGACACACAAGGCCTTTCATGTTTGGTAGCTATAAATATCCAAGTTACAGACTCTGATGTGCAAAAATGTAACTTTCTTTATTTAATAACTCAATTTGACTTTCCAATTCTTAGAACTCAGTCTGCAAAATGGCAGACAATTTAATCTAGATATTTTCTAGATTTCTCTGTCTAATTCACCTGTTTTTCAGTCAGCTCAGGTTTAACATTCAGTCATAATCAGAATGTCTCCTATATGTATTTTCCCCATCCACATCAGTTAGTAGAATATTCAAGAGGCACCAGGGTGAGTGTGGTAGAGGACACCTGTGTGTCAGCTGTAATCCGAATGGATTCCAGGCTGCCTTTGCTATAGCTAGTGACTCCACTCCCATCTTGGTTCCTGGAACTGGTGGCTAAACTTCCTTAGATTCCAACTGGAAATGAGTTACTTCACAATTTACTATGGAGTGCCTTTATTTTGGCTGTAGTGACCGTTAGGAAGTCCCAGAAAGTCTTTATTTATTAGGTTGGTGCAAAAGTAATTGTTACCTGCCCAAATGCTCATCAATCAACAAGTGGATAAAGAAACAGTCAAATATATATATATATATATACACATATATATTATATTATATATTATATATATACACATATATATATATATATATATAATGGAATACTACTCAGCCATAAAAAGGAATGTATTAATGGCATTCACAGCAGCCTGGATTGGATTGGAGACTATTATTCTAAGTGAAGTGACTCAGGAATGGCAAACCAAACATCGTATCATCTCACTCATAGTGGGAGCTAAGCTATGAGATTGCAAAGGCATAATAATAATACAGTGTTCTTTGGGGACTCGGGTGGAATGAGTGGAAAGCGGGTGAGGGATGAAAGGCTACAAACTGGGTTCAGTGTATACTGCTTGGGTGATGGGGTGCACCAAAATCTCACAGATCATCACTAAAGAACTTATGTAATCAAATGCCACCTCTTCCTTAAAAACCTATGGAAATAAAAAATAAAAAACGTAATTGCAGTTTTTGCTGTTACTTTTAATGGTACCAACCTAATTTTTTAATTTTTTATCATCTTTGGGGATGGTGGGAAGCTCATTATCTGTTTACTTCATCTAGGATAAGTTAGAGACATTGGCAGGACTCTCTCTGATCCTTTTTCCTGGACCCTTCACACCATCCTTTCTATACCCCTCCCCACACCCCTGTTGTCAAAGAGTGCTTTGGTGATGTAGAGCTCAAGAAGCAGAGAAATGGTACTCTGAATTCAGATTCTGCCAAACCTCAAACTAACTCTATCATGTTCCTACATGGTGCTTGGTTATCTCAGAGTAGGACAAAGAGTTTATGGATCCTACAGTATACAAAACTCACCTCCTCTTCAAGCTTGCTCTCTTTCCAGAGTGGAGGATTTTCCTGCTCTTGGTGGGTGGGCCAAGAAAAAACTTGATGGCACCTTTTTTCAAACATATTGTTTATACCCTTCTCATAATTATTTGAGGTTGGAAGATGAGAATCTGGTTCATTTGTTCTCTGGGTGAACATTCCTCTCTGGGTAAACTGGTCTTTATGTTTTGAGTTGGAGATGCTGCTTGGATAGAGCTAGTGAACCCACAAATGAATATTCCAGATTATCATTCTGTCACACATTCACCTCTCGCTTACTTTTTGTTTTAGTTAGATTTGTTTTCATAATCTATCTTGCAATAAACACACACACACACATCACCTGGCTTTTTTTTCTTTTTTGAGACAAAGTCTTACTCTGTCATCCAGCCTGGAGTGCAATGGCAAAATGTTGGCTCATTGCAACCTCTGCCTCCTGGATTCAAGCGATTCTCCTGCCTCAGCCTCCCGAGTAGCTGGGATTACAGGTGCCCGCCACCACAGCTGGCTAATTTTTGTATTTTTAATAGAGATGGGGTTTCACCATGTTGGCAGGCTAGTTTCGAACTCCTGACCTCAGGTGATCTACCCGCCTCGGCCTCCCAAAGTGCTGGGATTACCGGCGTGAGCCACCGTGCCCAGCCCACCTAAATTTTAATAATCTATTAATATTCAGTGAAGTGATCATCATGCAACCTGTGAAATTTGAATGTGTTCCCTAATTGCCCAGCCCACAACAACCCAAGTATGGTGAACTTCCTGTTGTTTCCATAAAGCTTGTGTTTCTCTTCACAATAACACTGGAATGTATTAAAGTCATTTCCTTATTTGTGTTTTTCTCACCAGACTGTGAACCCTTTTATTTTAAGAACTCTTACTTTATCTCTGGTAAACCCCATAATCTCAAGCCCCTACATTTGGCACAACTACTGACATTTAACAGGTTTTAGCATAAGTTGACTCGATGAATGAATAAATGATGAGTAAATCTAGAACCTAAACAATTCAGAATAATGTAGGGAAATGGTTTTCAAATAATTTTTGCTTGCGTAATCCCTAAAAGAATGTTGAACATTATTTAACTCTGTATATTTTTAAGTTGATATTTTGAAATGTTCACTATAAGCTTAGATAATTTTGAAGAGTGTAATTTCCAGAATGCGCTAAATATTTAAATGTAAATGTTGTGTTATTTTAAGTGCATTGAATGGTATGTAAATATCAGAGTGATTTGGTATCTTTCACTATTCGTTTAAACAATACACGAACAAATGCTTCTGAAATAGTTGGAATTTTAATATCTTTTCTTTTTCTCATTGAAGTTATATTTTAATTTCAATTCCTCTACAGTTTTTTCAAAAGTAATAACTTATCATGCTTGCAAGTTATTATGGATCATTTATTGTTTTCCTCTGTATCAAAAATATGTAGATTGAAATTTTAATTGTTTATTAATTTCCTGCAACCATTAACTCTGCAGTGATTTTTAAAAGCTCATTTGTGTTACTATAACAATTAGTAGTATACACTTGATGAAAGCAAAATAGATAAGAAATTTTTATAATAAATGTAAGAGATAAATTTAGTGAGAAGGCATCTTTTAATAAAAACAATTGGGGCATGGTTTTATGGTGCTTCTATTAAAGGAACTGCAAATTATTCCTTTGTTTGGCACTCTACAGGTTTTTGCATGATGGTAAAATGCCAACTGACTAAGGGGTACACGTTATTACAGAGAGAAGGGGTAATTGCCAAAGGGGAAGTGGGAAAGGATAAATTGAGGGCTGGTACTTTCTCACAGAGATCAGTTACCAGACAGAAAGCAGATGAAATTTGAGGATCTGAAAAGTCATCTCCTGAAATCAGTTTTCAGGTTCCCATCAGAAAATTTCTGATGCAAAACCAAAATTGACAAGTGGGATCTAATTAAACTAAAGAGCTTCTTCTGCACAGCAAAAGAAACTACCATCAGAGTGAACAGGCAACCTACAGAATGGGAGAAAATTTTTGCAATCTACTCATCTGACAAAGGGCTAATATCCAGAATCTACAAAGAACTCAAACAAATTTACAAGAAAAAAACAAACAACCCCATCAAAAAGTGGGCAAAGGATATGAACAGACACTTCTCAAAAGAAGACATTTATGCAGCCAACAGACACATGAAAAAATGCTCATCATCACTGGCCATCAGAGAAATGCAAATCAAAACCACAATGAGATACCATCTCACACCAGTTAGAATGGTGATCATTAAAAAGTCAGGAAACAACAGGTGCTGGAGAGGCTGTGGAGAAATAGGAACACTTTTACACTGTTGGTGGGACTATAAACTAGTTCAACCATTGTGGAAGTCAGTGTGGCGATTCCTCAGGGATCTCGAACTAGAAATACCGTTTGACCCAGCCATCCCATTACTGGGTATATACCGAAAGGATTATCAATCATGCTGCTATAAAGACACATGCACACATATATTTATTGCGGCACTACTCACAATAGCAAAGACTTGGAACCAACCCAAATGTCCATCAATGATAGACTGGATTAAGAAAATGTGGCACATATACACCATGGAATTCTATGCAGCCATAAAAAAGGATGAGTTCATGTCCTTTGTAGGGACATGGATGAAGCTGGAAACCATCATTCTCAGCTAACTATCGCAAGGACAAAAAAACCAAACACCACATGTTCTCACTCATAGGTGGGAATTTAACAATGAGAACACTTGGACACAGGAAGGGGAACATCACACACCAGGGCCTGTTGCGGGGTGGGGTAGGGGGTAGGGATAGCATTAGGAGAGATACCTAATGTAAATGACGAGTTAATGGGTGCAGTACACCAACATGGCACATGTATACATATGTAACAAACCTGCACATTGTGCACATGTACCCTAGAACTTAAACTATAATAAAAAAATTTAAAAAAGGAAAAAAAAAGAAAATTTTTGATGCGGGTATATACGCACCTGAGTTAACATCTGAACCTGGATTAAGAAGATGCTGGTATTGTTTACTAAATAGTAATTACAGATAAAGTTTTAAGAGCTAGAATATCTTTGCTTTTAAATAATGTGAAATTAAATAGGGGTTATGTTTCCCTGTAGATTTTTTAAACAATAGAGTTAATGAATCACAAAGGATTACTTAGTATCAACACATGGATTCCATGCCAACTGGTAACCAATCATATACCATATAGTAGTACTTTATTCTCTTGAGTAAGGATATTTTCACACTGCTTACCATTATCTTGTGAACTCAGAGAGAGCTCACTTACCACCAAGGGGTTGGCCCAAGCTATTCATGAGGGATCCAGCCCCATGATCCAAACACCTCACACCAAGCTCCACCTCCAGCATTGAGGATAACATTTCAACATGAGATTTGAGTGGGGACAAATATCAAAACTATGTCAGAGGGAATGAAATTTTAAAATCTCCAGTGAGGGTTCATAAAGAATATATTTAGTTATAATATTGCATGTGATTGCCTTCACGAATGCAAATGCTGTAAATCCCATATACACATTGAGGATGCTTTAGCATTATAGTCTAGAAGATTTTTCCCATTGTAATCATTTTTCCCCTAGGGAGAAATATTTTATGAATTGTAAAAAATGGATTTTAAAATTAATTGTAGGGAGAAAAACACATTTATATATTGAAAACTGTCTATTGTGTGTGTGTGTGTGTGTTGTGTATTTCTATACATACATATATAAAGATATATAAACTTACGTATATTTAAATTGAAGATGACTTGTGGACAAAATGAGGGCATGTTTGGATTCTGTAAGCATTGCTACCCTACCTTCTAATTTGCTACTTCTTTTCTATACCTTGCGGACAGGCCTCTTGCATGTATTTATAGAGGGCCCTGCTTCTACCAATAATCAAAGGATGATTTGAGGTCATAGACAAAAGAATCACAGATAATTAAGTATAACACTTTATTGATTAGGACAGGGTCATGCTACCATTTGTCTGAGAAGAGAAGATAGTACACAATGTGAATAGCCAGGGAGATGCCACACACTTAGAGGACTTCTAGAGAGGGTATAGTGGGTAGGTGTGGTGTTGATTAATGATTGCCAGGTCAGGTCTCTTCTCTCTTCTTCCTGGGCACATGGCTGAACATGTGCCAGTTGAACATGAGAAAAAGTGAATGTGTAACTTTTAGGTCGCTTGTCTAAAAGGAAATCACTTTCCTGGGACTTCTTATGTTTTCTTTTCCCTCGATTTGGAACATAGAAGTGTCCACATTCAGCTTCAACTCTGCAAATGAGGACACGGTCCTGGGAATAGGGGGCCCACAAGATGAAAAGAACTTGTCTGAATGAATCTATGGCCTGGAATTTCTACATACTTTTAAGCAAGATAAAAAATATGTATTATTCAATGTAAGGGGACTGTATTTTTTGATGTTTCGTGGCCGGTTTCTTCACTAGTATAAACGGGCTCAGGATGAGTCCATCATGAAAAAGAAGAAAACCTCAGGTGTTATGTGATTTTATGTGGCAGATATACCCCAGGCTTGGATGTTTCAGATAAAAAGAAAATAGACGCAGCAAAAAAACAGATAGGGCTATCTCCAGAAGAGATGAACATATTTAGAGAAAAGGTTGAAAGTCAAAGGAATGTGTAGAGCATACAAGGGGGGCTGGTAAGTAACTTTATGGTAAAGATGGGAGGAACTGATCTGAGGCCCTAGAATTGTACTCCTCAAAGTTGAGTGTACAACAGAATCACTGGGAGAGCCTGCTAAAACAAAATTTCCTGTTAAAACTGGAAATTATTGCAGATTTTGAGCTGCTGACTTGTTTAACGGGCTGTTTCTGCCAACACCTCTGAAATTTACATTTCAGTATTTACAAGTGAACTTTTTCTACCATTCTTGGTCTGACAATCATATTATATATCTTGGTCTCTAGAGTTTGACACTGCTGCACTTTGTCACTGTAATTTTAAAATTTCTTTGAAGATAATAACTTTTTAAATGATATCTGATCATATGTCCATGTGGAATATGCATTTATTTATTAAATGCTTTAGAAATTCTGTTATTTAATTAAAATTAATTTGTATTATAATCCAATAGAGAGATGAAAAGTTATAACACTCTGACAGTGAAAATTTGATGCCACAGGCTAATCACTATTTTCTTTTTTTTTAATAGCTACGATAGAATATGTACTTGGACTCAGGCTCAGAAATTACCAAACTGTCATAACTGACCCAAAGATGCTTCCGTAAGTGTCTTCTTTTTGCAACCATGAAAACTCTATGTTCTTTTTGCTTATTCACCATTTTATTTACCTCAAAATTTATTGTATTTTGTTGATTATTTCAAAATTGTCCATCTTGCCTAATAGACTCCTAGAAGCCATAAATAACAGATCATGTATGTTGTATTGGTCATGATATTCTCAATGCCTTACATAGTGCTTGGCTCACAGGAGGTCATACATTTGCTAAATGAATAAACTAATAGATGAATGAATGAGGAATAAAAGAATAAGTAGGGAATTAACTAATGTTAAGTATATGTACATTTGTGTGTTACATATGTATGTATATTACATGCGTATATGTACATACACATACCACCTTGGACAGCACTGTTTCTTATAAATTTTACAGTGTTTTAACTGAAATTAGAAATTTCATTTCCCTATTAACATATATATGATATATATATCACACACACACACACACACATATATGGACAATGATAATCTTAGTTCATACTTCCTTTGCCCAATTACCATTGCTAAGTAGTTCTATTTCTTTATATCCAGTTACTTATAAGATTTACATAACCATTAGCTCTTTTAGGCTTGCAAGCTTGGGACACTTATTTGCAGTGTTTTGACCCTGATGAAAGATTTTTCTGTTGGTTTTTGTCCTTGAATGAGACTATTTGGAATATGTCCTTTTGCCTTTTAGTTTTGGTTAAGCATGAATCTATTCTTTTGTAGTTATTTTTTGCCTTTTTTTGGTTATAATAATGTTTCAGAAGCTTCTGTTCTTTTTCAAAAACCATTTGATCATGAGGGAATTGGAATGTTACATTTCAAAAATTGAACACCTCATCTTGAGGAATGAAAAGCTTTGAAAGGGAGGTATCCAATGTCCTTGCATTTAGACTAGAGCTGAGTCTGAGCTGACTTGAAAGCTGAGACATCAAAAGTATACAATTTAGCTGAGTTTTCTCAAACTAATCTTCAAGACACCTAAAATGCAAGCTTTGCTCATCTGCCTCCTTTCAGTTCCAATATCTTGTTCAATTTCTGAAACACAAGAACAAAGGTTTTATGGGAAATTGTTAGTTAATTGAACCATGCTTATTGTAAGAATGAAGGGACAAACAAATGGTAACAAATTTTGTGACAATTTTATCATTTTAACTTCTTTATATGTAAATTTAAGTAATTTATACTCAATATACGTTTTATTTGAATTATCGGATACTTAGTATGTGTACCCAACATATGCTAGACAATCTGATGGCTTACAAGAGTGTTTAAATAATTATTTACACATCTAACCTTTTTTATTTTAATTGACAACAGAGTATTTACAGAACTTTGTTCAAGAAATCTAATATACTATGTTTTTACATCTTACCTGTCTTTCGTTTTTAGTATAAAGGTTTTCCAGTATGAGTGTAAAATTGCGTGTCCTTTTTTCTAAAACAAAAATAAATTTCCACTGGGTAAATGATATATGTTCATTGCAAAGTTGGCCTGAAAAAAAATTATTGTATTTCTTTATATTAATAATACTGTTTAATCTTTTTTCCAATCAGAATGGTCACTTTTATGTTTTTTTAAATCAACTTTTCAGATCTTCCTCTGAACTTTATTCTTTTCTGAATATCAGAAATAACTCTTTCCATTTTCATTATGTTAAAGTTTAATCATTTCTGGAAACGACACTGAAGTTTCTGATTTTATGGGAAGCATCTTTAGACGCTGTCTTAATTTTCAACTGGGTATATTGTTTATACCACTTTTTCCCACCATTTAAACAGCAGATATTTTTAAGCAACTGCTATTTTCTAGTGAAGTTATAAACACTTTCAAGTGATTCTTATAACTTGCCAGCAAAATAGATGTACATACAATTACAAAAGTATAGATTCTATTTTAAAAAATGAAATAAAGCATTAAAATCACACAAATGGATTACTTTTAGTGACTGTGATAATTAATATGAAGTGTCAACTTTATTGGATTGAAGGATGCAAAGTATTGTTTCTGGGTATGTCTATGAGAGTGTTGCCAGAGGAAATTCACATTTGAGTCAGTGGGCAGGGTGTGGTGGCTCATGTGTGTAATCCCAGCACTCTGGGAGGCTGAGGCTGGTGGATCACCTGAAGTCAGGAGTTCGAGGCCAGCCTGGCCAACATGGTGAAATCCCATCTTTACTAAAAATACAAACATTAGCCGGGCATGGTGGTGTGCACCTGTAGTCCCAGCTACTCGGGAGGCTGAGGCAGGAGAATCACTTGAATCTGGGAGGCAGAGATTGCAGTGAGCCGAGATCACACCACTGCACCCCAGCCTGGGTGGCAGAGCAAGACTCTGTCCCAAAATTAAACAAAACAAAAAAACACAAACACACACACACGCACACACAAACACACAAACATTTGAGTCAGTGGACTGGGAGAGGCAGAATCACCCGCAATCTGGGTGGGCACCATCTAATCAGCTGCCAACATGGCTAGAATGAAGCAGGCAGAAGAAGTTGGAAAGAGCAGATTTGCTGAGTCTTCTGGCCTCATCTTTTTCCTATTCTGGATGGTTCCTGCCCTCGAACATCAGACTCTAAGTTCTTTGTCTTTTGGACCTCTTCTATCATGGAAAGGGCAGCAGAATAGACACTTCAGATGTGGGCTTGGCTATCCTGCAGCAATGCTTCTGCCAAGGCTACCATCCATGGATTCATGGAATGCCTTATCCACTGTCATAGTATTGCATACAGCATTGCCTCTGACCAAGGCACTCACTTTACAGTTAACGAAGTGTGGCAGTGGGCTCATGCTCAAAAATTCACTTGTCTTACTATGTTCCCCATCATCCCAAAGTAGCTGGGTTAATAGAATGGTAGAATGGCCTTTTGAAGTCACAATTACAAGGCCAACTAAGTGACAATACTTTGTAGGGCTGGGACAAAGTTCTCCAGAAGGCTGTGTATGCTCTGAATCAGCATCCTATATACAGTGCTGTTTTTCCCATAGCCAGTATTCATGAGTCCAGGAATCAAGGGATGGAAGTGGAAGTGGCACCACCCACCATCACCCCTAGTGACCCACTAGCAAAATTTTTGCTTCCTGTTCCCACAACATTATATTCTGCTGGCCTAGAGGTTTTAGTTCCAGAGGGAGGAATACTGCCATCAGGAAATACAACGATTCCATTAAACTGGATGTTAAGATTGCCACATGGCCACTTTGGGCTCCTCCTACCTTTAAGTCAATAAATAAGGCTAAGAAAGGAGTTACAGTGTTGGCTGGGGTTATGGACCCGGACTATCAAGATTAAATCAGTCTATTACTCCACAACGGAGGTAAAGAAGAGGGAATTCAGGAGATCCCTTAGGGCATCTCTTAGTATTAACCATGCCCTGTGATGAATATCAATGAGAAACTATGACAACCCAAATCCAGGCAGGACTACAAATGGCCCAGACCCTTCAGGAATGAAGATTTGGGTCATGCCAGCGGGTAAAAACCCACTACCTGCTGAGGTGCTTGCTGAAGGCAGAGGGAATACAGAATGGGTAGTAGAAGAAGGTAGTTATCAATACCAGTTATGACCACATGACCAGTTGCAGAAGCGGGAACTGTAATTGTCATGGGTATTTCCTTCTTATTTTATTAAGAATATGTTTGTGCATGTATACACTTGTACTAATAAAATATCATTTTATTTATTTTCTTTTTCCTTTATCACGTGACATAAGATTTATCGACTTCATATCAGCATTTAAATGTTGTTAACTTTATGTAATAGCATTTAGGTTAAGGATTGGCATGCTTACGGTTGTACAAAGGATAGCTGTATTATGTTAAGTACAATTATGATCTTATTGTCTTTACTTGAAGATTATGTATGATTTCATGAGATGTGTGTGGGTTCAAATTGACAAGAGGTAGGCTTGTGATGGTTAATATCAAGTGTTAACTTGATTGGATTGAAGGATGCAAAGTATTGTTTGTGGGTGTATCTGTGAGGGTGTTGCCAGAGGAGATTAACATTTGAGTCAGTGGACTGGGAGAGGAAGACCCACCCTCAATCTGGGTGGGCACCATCCAGTTGGCTGCCAGTGTAGCTAGGAAAAGCAGGCAGAAGATCTTAGTATTGCCTTTAGTATTCAGGCCTTTGGCCACAGACCGAAGGCTGCACTGTGGGTTTCCCTACTTTTGAGGTTTTGGAACTCAGATTGAGCCACTACTGGCTTCCTTGCTTCTCAGCTTGCAGACAGCCTGAGACTTCACCTTGTGATCATGTGAGTCAATGCTCCTTAATAAACTCCCTTTTGACTGGGTGCGGTGGCTCACACCTGTAATCTCAGCACTTTGGGAGGCCGAGGCGGGCGGATTGCCTGAGGTCAGGAGTTTGGGACCAGCCTGGCCAACATGGTGAAACCCCATCTCTACTAAAAATACAAAAAAAAAAAAAAAAAAAAAAATAGCTGGCGTGGTGGCAGGTGCCTGTAATCCCAGCTACTTGGGAGGCTGAGGCAGGGGAATTGCTTGAACCAGGGAGAAGGAGATTGCAGTAAACCGAGATGGCACCACTACACTCCAGCCTGGGCAACAGAGCGAGACTCCGTCTAAAAAAACAAACAAACAAAAAAAACCACTCACTTTTACATATGCAATATCCTATTAGTTCTGTCCCTCTGGAGAATCCTGGCAGTGAACTAGAAGTAGGGAATAATGTAGACTAGTATGTTTCAGTAACATTCAGAGAATTCAATAGGTCATTTTGGTGCAATGTAGTGGAGTCCAAGTAGAGTGACAATCTTACTGAGCTGTAAGTGGCAGATATTGCAATTCAAGGCTGCTGAAATGATAGAGATTTGCTGGGTGGTGGTACCAGGGAAGTGTAAGCTTTGTGTCTGGATTGGGAGTGAAGTCAGTTGTCTTTGTGGATGTTCACTAGTTTACTACGGGTTTTTGCCCAAGTGCTGGGTTGCTCATGAACTGGGGAAACTTCCTGGGCCTTAGCAGAGAGCAGATCCTTCAGGCATGAGAGCTGAACAGAGCTACCAAAGGTTGAGAAATGCTGGGAGGTATGGGAGTTCTGGCCTAGTTGGAGTGGAAAGACCTCACTGAAGATTCAGGCATTTGGTTGAGACTTCAAGAAGGCCTAGCCTTAGAGGTAAGGGGCATGTCCTAGAGTAGCAGCCACACTGTAAGAGTTAGAACCGAACTGAACTAGAACTACTCTAACAAAGAATAAATTCAAGCAATCCAGGTGTCCAGGGTTCTCCCATTTGTGTCTCTCTCTTTAATGCCTGGCTGTCAAGGTCAGCATGCTTGTGTGGATCAAGCAGCTGGAAGGGGAAAAATAGGAGGATCGCACCTGGGAGATTTTTAAGAGCCAGGCGTAGAAGTCTACATTATTTCCGTTCATATTTCATTACCTAGAACTCAGGCACAAGCCCATGCCAACTCCATGGGAAACTGGGAAATGTGGTTTGGCTCTAAGGCTGTAAGAAATGGAATTAAATTTGGTGTGTAATTAGCCAATCTCTGAAACATTTGCAATGCACATTGAAGCGGGGAGGGCCGGTGAGGAACAGAGCGGAGCTGGAAAGATTCCACTGTTGTGAAAACAAAATTCATTTCAAATCTTTATCTGTTTCTATATCTGGGAAGGACACATCCTGCTCAAGAATAACTGTTCAACGCTTTCCCTACCATCATCAGGGAGAAAATTTCTAAGATTGTATGAACTTACGTCAAGTGATCTTACTCTGGACATTGCTGCACTGGCTCCAGAAAGTTCATTTTCATGGAGCCAGGGTCCAGCTGCTTTGGTTTAGGATTGCTGCAAGTCCACATAGATATAGCTAAGAGGGGCTCCTGCAGGCTCTCAATGGCTGCCATCAGCAAGAGGTGGCTGAGAACCTGAAACTTTGCCTTTTCTTTGAGTACAAATAAGTGCCTAAAGTCCTTACTCATCCAAGCACATAATAGATCATATATAGAAACTCCACATACTTAATGGCCAGATATGTGTGATCACTGAGAGTTTGGTTTCTGGATTTATATGAATGATTCAAAATAAATAATATGCATATCTGTGGGAAATAAATGTAAAAAATATTATGAAACATCGATAGATTTTCAAAAAATTATCAGATACATTTATTGCTAAACAACTTGATATACCTTCTCTTCTGCTTTGTTCAGACTGGCACAGTAGTAAGGTAGGGGATGGTAAATAAGAGGAAGAGAGAAAGAAAATCTAGAAGATGGAAATCAAAATGTCACAGCAGGCAGTGTAAAGGGCAGAAACAGCCATTCTAGGTAAGCTCAGAAAAATCTTCCTTTTGTCTTTGTTAATGGCAGTGATCCCATTTGTGTGGAACACTAGAGTGCATTTAGATTAAGTGTTCTCTTCAGCTTGATTCCTAAGCTCATCAAGATCCTAAGAGCAGAGAACTGAATGATGCTGGGGAGCTTATCCTGAGCTTTGAAGAGATTATCCCCCAAGTTCCCTGGCAGGCCTGCAGAAGGTGACCTGCCTGTTATCTCAGAACACTCCTTACAGCAGAGATCATCAACACCATTATGGCCCTTACCGCCTGTAAATGCCTTAAGCAGCTTTAGATAGAAGATATATGGCATAGGCCTGCAGCAGAAAATTTCATCACCATGATTTCTCTGCTGGGCCCTTGTTTAGAAACATTGCTCACATCTTTGGGTTTGACAGGAAAACAGCAGCTGTTTTCTGATCATTTGGCCATCTGTTCTTTATTGCTTATATTATTAACATTTACAAGGGATAATTAGTATTTTAAAGTGACTAAGATGATTGATCAAGAAACACCCAACTATCTTTTACCATGATGCCTGGCTTAAAAATGTCAAAAGTAGCAGCAGTTACTTAATATATTAGCTCACTCTGAAATTGCAATATAGTCCACCTGATCAAATTCTCTCACTTTACTAATCAAGAAGCTATATATAGATATAAAATATATATCATATTGTATATGATATATATCATATGATATCATATATGATATATATCATATATATGATATCATATATGATATATATCATATATATGATATATATAATATGAGATATATATATTTATAAATTTCACTCTATTTAGTCCAATTTAATTTCTTCATGGTAAGTCCACATAAAGTATCTCTGACTGTTCCAGTCTATAACAACCTCTTTATCACCGGAAAGGTATTTTGAAATCTATCTAATGTTTTAAAATATATTATGATTAATTATTTTATTTTACTTGTTTTTATATTCATTATTAGCTTGTTTTATGAGTTTGATGTCTTAATAATGTGCTTCTGTAAGGCTAGGAATGTATTTTATAATTTTACCCACTCACATCATCACATCATTAAAATATTGAGTAAGGCTGGCCCTGAGTAAGTATATTCTAAATGTGGAAGAACAGACAACTGTAGCATGGGCCAATTCTAAGTAATGAATTGATGGCAGAGATTCTACTCTTGGATTTGAAGGGTGTAAATTGTAAAAATTGCTAGTTTATACAACGGATAGCTACTGAGAGCCTACCAGGTACAGTCATCTTGCCTGAATTACTATAATACCCCTCAACTTCTCTTTATGCCTTCAGCCTTTTCTTCTCCAATTCATTCTACACACCACAACTAGAGTGAGTAATCCTTCTATAATGCCAATTCATTCATGTTTTTGCCCTGACTGTAATCTTCCAATAGTTCTCCATTTATTTCAAGATAAAGTGAAACTTCTTGGCATGACATTCAAAGTTTATGATAATCTGGCTCCTGTAGGTCTCCCTGCCCCTGCCATATTTTCTTTTCTTTTTAAATTTGACTTTAAGTTCCAGGATACATGTGCAGAATGTGCAGGTTTGTTACATAGGTATATGTGTGCATGGTGGTGTGCTGCATCTATTGACCTGTCTTCTAAATTTCCTCCCCTCATCCCCACCCCACAATAGGCCCTGGTGTGTGTTGTTCCCCTCCCCTGTGTCCACGTGTTCTCACTGTTCAACTCCCATTTATAAATGAGAACATGTGGTGTTTGGTTTTCTGTTCCTGTGTTAGTTTGCTGAGGATGATGGTTTCCAGCTTCATCCGTGTCCCTGCAAACGACATGATCTCATTCCTTTTTATGGCTGTATAGTATTCCATGGTGTGTATGTACAATGTTTTCTTTATCCAGTCTATCATT
The DNA here is from genome assembly GCF_028878055.3 of Symphalangus syndactylus. Lineage (NCBI taxonomy): Eukaryota > Metazoa > Chordata > Mammalia > Primates > Hylobatidae > Symphalangus > Symphalangus syndactylus. The sequence continues at coordinate 69,219,274 of NC_072424.2, forward strand.
GACGAACATTTGGGTTGGTTCCATGACCTTGCTATTGTAAATAGTGCTGCAATAAACATACCTGTGCATATGTCTTAATAGTTGAATTATTTATATTTCTTTGAATATATTCCTAGTAATGGAATTGCTGGGACAAATGGTATTTCTGCTTCTAGATCCTTGAGGCAGCACCATACTGTCTTCCACAATGGTTGAACTACTTTACATTCCCACCTCAGTATAAAAGTGTTCCTAGTTCTCCACAGCCTTGCCAGCATCTATTGTACCTTGACTTTTTAGTAATCGCCATTCTAACTGGTAAGAGATGGTATCTCATTGTGGTATTGATTTGCATTTCTCTAATGATCAGTGATGTTGATATTTTTTTCATACGTTTGTTGGCCACATAAATGTCTTCTTTTGAGAAGCATATGTTCATATCCATTACCCACTTTTTGATGGGGTTGTTTGTTTTTGTCTTGTAAATTTGTTTATGTTTCTTATAAATCCTGGATATTAGACCTTTGTCAGATAGGTAGATTGCAAAAATTTTCTCCCATTCTGTAGGTTGCCTATTCACTCTGATGATAGTTTTTTTTGCTCTGCAGAAGCTCTTTAGTTTAATCAGATCCTATTTGTCAATTTTGGCTTTTGTTGCAATTGCTTTTGGCATTTTTGTCATGAATTCTTTGCAAATGCATATGCCCTAAATGGTATTGCCAAGGTTTTCTTCTAGGGTCTTTATGGTTTTGGGTTTTACATTTAAGTCTTTAATCCATCTTGAGTTAATTTTTTGTATAAGGTTTAAGAAAGGGGTCCAGTTTTAGTTTTTTGCATATAGCTAGCCAGTTATCCCAGTATCATTTATTGAATAGGAGATCCTTTCCCCATTGCTTGTTTTTGTCAGGTTTGTTGAAGATCAGATGGTTGTAGATATGTGGTGTTGTTTCTGAGGCCTCTGTTCTGTTCCATTGGTCTATGTGTCTGTTTTGGTACCAATACCATGCTGCTTTGGTTACTGTAACCTTGTAGTGTAGTTTGAAGTCAGGTAGCATGATGACTCCAGCTTTCTTCTTTCCTTTTAGGATTGCTTGGGCTATATGGGGTCTTCTTTGATTCCATATGAAATTTAAAATAGTTTTCCCTAATTATCTGAAGAATGTCAATGGTAGTTTGATGGGAATAGTATTGGGTCTATAAATTACTTTGGGCACTGTGGCCATTTTTAGGATATTGATTCTTCCTATCCATGAGAATGGAATGGTTTTTCATATGTTTGTGTCTTCTCTTATTTCCTTGAGCAGTGGTTTGAAGTTCTCCTTGAAGAGGTCCTTCACATCCCTTGTAAGTTGGATTGCTAGGTACTTGATTCTCCTTGTAGCAATTGTGAATGGGAGTTCATTCATGATTTGGCTCTCTGCTTGTCTATTGTTTTTATAAAAGAATGCTTATGACTTTTGCACATTGATTTTGTATCCTAGACTTTGCTGAAGTTGTTTATCAGCTTAAGGAGTTTTTTGGCTGAGACAATAGGGTTTTCTAAATATAGAATCATGTCATCTGCAAACAGAAACAATTTGACTTCCTCTCTTCCTATTTGAATGCCTGTTATTTATTTATCTTGCCTCATTGCCCTGGCCAGAACTTCCAATACTATGTTGAATAGGAGTGGTGATAGAGGGCATCCTTGTCTTGTACTGGTTTTCAAAAGGAATGCTTCCAGCTTTTGCTCATTCAGTATGATATTGGCTGTGGGATTGTCATAAATAGCTCTTATTATTTTGAGATATTTCCATCAATACCTAGTTTATTGATAGTTTTTACATGAAGGGATGTTGAATTTTAACAAAGGCCTTTTCTGCATCTATTGAGATAATCATGTGGTTTTTGTCTTTGGTTCTGTTTATGTAATGAATTACATTTATTGATTTGCATAAACCAGCCTTGCATTCCAGGATGAAGCCGACTTGATAGTGGATAGTGGATGCTGGAAAAGTTTTTTGATGTGCTGCTGGATTTAGTTTGACTTTTATTGAGGATATCTGCATCAATATTCATCAGGGACGTTGTCCTGAAGTTATGTTTTTTTGTTGTGTCTCTGCTACGTTTTGGTGTCAGGATGACGCTGGCTTCACAAAATGAGTTAGGGAGGAGTCTCTTCTTTTCAATTGTTTGTAATATTTTCAGAAGGGATGGTACTAGCTCCTCTTTGTACCTCTGGTAGAATCTCATCTTGAATAATAATTCCCATAATCCCCATGTGTCGTGGAAGGGACCTAGTGGGAAGTAATTGAATCATGGGGGCAGTTACCTCCAAGCTGTTCTCATGATAGTGACTGAGTTCTCAAGAGATCTGATGGTTTTATATGGGATTTTTTCTCCTCCCTTCATTCTGTACTTCTCTTTCTTCTCCTTGCTGCCAACACGTGAAGAAGGACATGTTTGCTTCCTCTTCCACCATGACTGTAAGTTTCCTGGGGCCTCCCTGGCCATGCTAAACTGTAAGCCAATTAAACCTCTTTCCTTTATAAATTACAGTCTTTAGTATGTCTTTATTAGCAGCATGATAGCAGACTAATACAATACTGTATGTCACATATAAGATATAATGTTAGATTCTGACAGACACCAATATTAGGACAAAATGGTAATTATTATAATGGCATTTACGATCTATATTATAAGACAGAATGACGAAATTCATACTCAAGTGAAGAATAAACAAGTTGCTGTCAGTAATCAGCAAAATGCAGTATAATTCTACTCTTAGACATATGCAAGAATGTAAGAGAAGGTGTAAAATTCAACTAATTTATTTATTTATTATACATTAAGGTCTGGGATACATGTGCAGAACATGCAGTTTTCTTATATGGGTATACATGTGCCGTGGTAATTTGCCACACCCATCAACCTATCATCTACATTAGGTATTTATCCTAATGCTATCCCTCCCCTTGCCCGCCACCCCCCAGCAGGCCCCAATGTGTGATGTTCCCCTCCCTGTGCCCATATGTTCTCATTGTTCAACTCCCACTTATGAGTGAGAAAACGTGGTGTCTGGTTTTCTGTTCCTGTGTTAGTTTGCTGAGAATGATGGTTTCCAGCTTCATCCATGCCCCTGCCAAGGAGATGAATTCATTCTTTTTTATGGATGCATAGTATTCCATAATGTATATGTGCCACATTTTCTTTATCTAGTCTATCATTGGTGGGCATTTGGGTTGATTCCAAGTGTCTACAAATGTGAATAGCGCTACAATAAACATACGTGTCCACGTGTCTTTATAGTAGAATGATATGTAATCCTCTGGGTATATACCCAGGAAAGAGATTGCTGGGTCAAATGTTTTTTCTGGTTCTAGATCCCTGAGGAATCGCCACACTGTCTTCCATAATAGTTGAACTAATTCACTCTCCCATCAACAGTCTAAAAGTGATACTATATCTCCACATCCTCTGCATCATCTGTTGTTTCCTGACTTCTTAATAATCACCATTCTAACTGGCATGAGATGGTATCTCATTGTAGTTTTGATTTGCATTTCTCTAATGACCAGTGATGATGAGCTTTTTTTCATGTGTCTGTTGGCCGCATGAATGCCTTCTTTTAAGTGTCTGTTCATATCCTTCGCCTACTCTTTGATGGGGTTGTTTGTTATTTTCTTGTCAATTTGTTTAAGATCCTTGTAGATTCTGGATTTAGCCCTTTGTCAGATGGATAAATTGCAATTTTTTTTCCCATTCTGTAGGTTGCCTGTTCACTCTGATGATAGTTTCTTTTGGTGTGCAGAATCTCTTATTTTAATTAAATCTCATTTGTCAATTTTGGCTTTTGTTGCAATTGCGTTTGGTGTTTTAGTCATGAAGTGATTGCCCATCCCCATATCCTGAATGGTATTGCCTGGGTTTCCCTCTAGGTTTTTATGGTTTTAGATCGTACATTTAAGTCTTTAATTCATCTTGGGTTAATTTTTGTATAAGGTGTAAGGAAGGAGTCCAGTTTCAGTTTTCTGCATATGGCTAGTCAGTTTTCACAACACCATTCATTCAATAGGGAATCCTTTCCCCATTGCTTGTTTTTGTCAGGTTTGTCAAAAATCAGATGTGTGGTGTTATTTCTCAGACCTCTGTTCTGTTCCATTAGTCTATATGTCTGTTTTGGTATTGGTACCATGCTGTTTTGGTTACTGTTGCCTTGTAGTATAGTTTGAAGTCAGGTAGCATGATGACTTCAGCCTTCTTCTTTTTAATTAAGATTGTCTTGGCTGTATGGGCTATTTTTTGGTTCCATATGAAATTTAAAGTGGTTTTTTTTCTAATTCTTCGAGGAAAATCAATGATAGCTATGTGGGAATCACATTGAACCTATAAATTACTTTGGGTAGTATGGCCATTTTCACGATGTTGATTCTTCCTATCCAGAGCATGGAATGTTTTATCATTTGTTTGTGTCCTCTCTTATTTCCTTGAGCAGTGGTTTGTATTCTTCCTTGAAGAGGTCCTTCACATCCCTTGTAAGTTGTATTCCTAGGTATTTTATTCTCTTTGTAGCAATTGTGAATGGGAGTTCACTCATGATTTGACTCTCTGGTTGTCTATTATTTTTGTACAGAAATGCTTGCAATTTTTGCACATTGATTTTGTATCCTGAGACTTTGCTGAAGTTGCTTATCAGCTTAAGGAGTTTTTTGGCTGAGACAATGAGGTTTTCTGAATATACAATCATGTCATCTGCAAACAGAGACAATTTGACTTTTTCTCTTCCTATCTGAATACACTTTATTTCTTTCTCTTGCCTCATTGCCCTGGCCAGAACTTCCAATACTATGTTTAATAGGAGTGGTGAGAGAGGGCTTCCTTGTCCTGTGCCAGTTTTCAAAGGGAATGCTTCCACCTCTTGCCCATTCAGTATGATATTGGCTATTGGTTTTTATAAATAGCTCTTATTATTTTGAGATACATTCCATCAATACCTAGTTTATTGAGAGCTTTTAGCATGAAGGACTGTTGAATTTTGTCGAAGGCCTTTTCTGTATCTATTGAGATAATTATGTGGTTTTTGTCATTGGTTCTGTTTACGTGATGGATCACGTTTATTGATTTGCATAGTATGCTGAGCCAGCCTTGCATCCTAGGGATGAATCCGACTTGATTGTGGTGGATAAGCTTTTTAATGTGCTGTTGGATTTGTTTTGCCAGTATTTTATTGAGGATTTTCACATCAATGTTCATCAGGGTTATTGACCCGAAATTTTTTGTTGTTGTGTCTCTGCCAGGTTTTGGTATCTGGATGATGCTGGCTTCATAAAATGAGTTAGGGAGGAGTCTCTCTTTTTCTGTTGTTTGACGTAGTTTCAGAGGAATGGTACCAGCTCCTCTTTGTACCTCTAATAGAATTCGGCTGTGAATTTGTCTGGTCCTGGGCATTTTTTCGTTGGTAGGCTATTAATTACTTGCTCAATTTCAGAACTTGTTATTGGTCTATTCAGGGATTTCACTTCTTCCTGGTTTAGCTTTGGGAGGGTGTATGAGTCCAGGAATTTATCCATTTCTTACATATTTTTCTAGTTTATTTGCATAGACGTTAGTTTGTATTTCTGTGGGATCATTGGTGATATCCCCTTTATCATTTTTTATTGTGTCTATTTGATTCTTCTAACTTTTCTTCTTTATTATTCTGGCTAGTGGTCTATCTATTTTGTTAATCTTTTCAAAAACCGACTCCTGGATTCGTTGATTTTTTGAAGGGTTTCTTGTGTCTCTATCTCCTTCAGTTCTGCTCTGATCTCAGTTATTTCTTGTCTTCTGCTAGCTTTTGAATTTGTTTGCTCTTGCTTCTCTAGTTCTTTTAATTGTGATTGTAGGGTGTCGATTTTTGATCTTTCCTGCTTTGTCCTGTGGGCATTTAGTGCTATAAATTTTCCTATAAACACTGTTTTATCTGTGTCCCAGAGATTCTGGCACGTTGTGTCTTTGTTCTCATTGGTTTCAAAGAACTTATTTCTGACTTAACTTCGGTATTTACCCCGTAGTCATTCAGGAGCCGGTTGTTCAGTTTCCATGTAGTTATGTGGTTTTGAGTGAGTTTCTTAATCCTGAGTTCTAATTTGATTACACTGTGGTCTGAAAGACTGTTATAATTTCTGTTCTTTTGCATTTTCTGAGGAGTGTTGTACTTCCAGTTATAAAGTCAGTTTTAGAATAAGCAAGACCACTCGGCTCCCTGACTTCAGTCCCCTTTCCAGGGGAGTGAACGGTTCTATCTCACTGGTGTTTCAGGTGCCACTGGGGTACTATATATATATATATATATATATATATATATATATATATACTCCTGCAGCTAGCTTGATATCTGCTCAAACAGCCATCCAGTTTTGTGCTTGAAACCCAGGGCACTGATAGTGTAGGTACCCAAGGGAATCTCTGGTCTGCAAGTTGCAAAGACCATGGGAAAAGCGTAGTATCTGGGGCAGATAGCACTGTCCCTCATGGCACAATCCTTCACGACTTCCCTTAGCTAGGGGAGGGAATTCTCTGACCCCTTGTACTTCCCAGGGGAGGCGACACCCCACCCTGCTTCTGCTCATCCTCCATGGGCTGCATCCACTGTCAAACCAGTCCTAGTGAGATGAACTGGTTACTTCAGTTGGAAATGCAGAAATTGCCTGCCTTCTGCATTGGTTTCACTGGGAGCTGCAGACTGGAGCTGTTTCTATTCGGCCATCTTGCCTTCTCCCTGGATTTTATTTTCTAAGTACTAATTAAGAGATTTTTTAAAAAGGAGTAAAATATATCTGACCTATGTTTTACTAAGTTATACAAAGGCTAGTTTGGATGAGTAAGAAATTAGAGACACAGAGTCCCTTAGGAGACCATTTCAAAGGCCAGATAAGAGATGACGAAGATTTAACTAAATAAATAGCAATGAGGAAGGAAATCAAGGAACAGTTATGAGGTATATTGTAGATTAAGGGTCCACAGGATTTTTGCAGTGGATGAGTATAGTGTTCAGAATGAAGGAGTAGGAAGAGAAAAATGAGCTGCAATAAATTCTGCAGCTGGTGGTATCTGAAAGCCTTGAGTGACTTCATTGTAATTGATTTAGAACATTGTCTGTTATCAGAGAACTATATTATAACCATAGTAACCATGTTTATTTAGTATTGAAATGCATTTATATGACACCTGATTCCGAAGGTTAAGAACTCATAGTAATAATAGGTTTTATATTCAAAAAGGAAGTAGATTATTTTGTTCTTGTCAGAAAGGCCAGGCTAAATTTATTTATCACTTTCTTCTTAAGGAAATTGCATTTTCTTCTTGCTTTTTTTTCTCACACCAGTTGTTTAGCAATCAAAACCTGACATTCAATAATCTGAAAACTACCAAAATTCAGCAGAGAGAATAGGGACACAAAGAAGTTAGGAAGGGGAATAGAGTCAAGTGCTTTTGGTCAAATAATAGAGAAGGGAATCAAAGAAGAGATATAAGTGTTCTCTAATGTGATTTTTATAAAACTCAGGGTTATGTAATTTTTGTAATTTTTAGATTATCCACATGATCTCTCTAGGTGGCCTACAAACAAATGAAGGCTTACCTTAAAAACAACTCTTCCTAAGAAGTAGAATGTGGCCCTCAATTCCTTGATTTATCTGTTTTGATTTTAATCTAAATGTATGTGTAATAATTGGTAATTATTTAACCATTGGAGTCAGATCTATGATGTAATCCAAATGATATTTTTCCTAAAATAATTTGTTTTGATTACAATAGGTCAGCATATTCTAGGTGTATTACATTGCCAAAAAAATCTCTTTATTGTCTACTTATTTTGACTTCACATTTTTTATTGTTATTATTATACTACAACATAGTATGCTGTTTTACTATACATACACAAATTGATCAATCTATCTATCTAGATCTGTCTATCTGTCTATATCTTTGTCTCCTAAATAGGGAATGAACTCTTAAAAATAACTTTGTTAGAAGACTTTCACTTTAGTACACTTTCTTCTTGGTTATAGATAGTTTGCTAATTTAACTCTCTTGGTTTTATACATATTAAGAGCCCACAAATGCAAAATGGCAAGGGACATTAACCAAGAAATAATATTTGATGTGTATCTCAATGTGTAAGTTAGAATGTGAAACTAAAGAATAATGCCTCTAGAATTTGCCCAGACATCTCCCCTTACCCACTCCACCACCACTGCCAAAGACAGAAATAAGAACAACCATAAGGGTTCCAGTGCTACAAGGAATTGAAAGCTTTTGAGCAAGGTGCATGACTCTTCCTCCAAGAATCCACCCATTATCCTTCTATGTGCTGTTGATGTACAATTTGCTACTGCAAAATTTCTACTGATTAACTGTAATAGATGCTGAGATGCACCCCATATCCCTTCACAATCCGAATACTCATTTCCCACTTCCAGGGGTGAGGTTGTGCCAGTTATGGCTGAGTCTCTTGCCAGAAATGGCTCTTGACCAAGCAGAGCTGCCTCAGGCAAGGTTGTACCTGCTCCCTGGGGGCAGCCCGCATTCAACAACAGAGCCTTTTGGGAGCTACAATTCATAGCTCCATTGTTTCAATTTGGTCAGTCTCTTCAGGGTTATCCCAACTTCAGAGCGAGCCAAGGGATTTGCTGAGGCCTCTTTTGAAAATGCGTCTCAGTCTACCTTTTCCTTCCAGTAGATCAGTCATGTTTCTCTCACTCTCTCTCAAGCGTTGTGTTGCAGAGACCTTCACAATAAAACTCTCATTTACAAATCTTCGTCTCAGATTTGGCCTGTGACAGTAACTTTTTTTTGTTTTTAGGGAAAAATATTATTTTTCTATTATGTGTTCTGTTCTTCCAGGTGTGATTGGAACAAAACGTAAGGAGGAAGCTACCCTGTGAAGAGAGAGTGGGAAATGCAAAGGTTATGTTATTTTGAAAACATATTTTGACTACGTATCTGAGATTACTGTGTGACTGGGAGAAATATTTACAAATTACATGTACCTGGCCTTATAGCAAACTCAATAGGAGTCATTATTAGTATACTCAGTCTCAGAATGTCAACCTATTACTTAACTGGCTGGACCACAGTTTCTCTCCAGGTCTCTTATAGCAATTAAGTTAACTTGGGGTAAGAATGGTACAAAATTTATGCCTCTATTAGTTTTATCTGGGTATAGCCTGTGCTGACGTCCTAAGTCTCTGATGGTGTATATGTTTAAAATATATTTATATGAAGGATGAGAAACAAAAAAAAATACTCCTTAAATTGAAAAAGTACTAAATAAATTTCTAATCTTACTGGTGCTCTTGGTTTATGTTTAAAATTTTGTCACCATAGTATATTTTCTTTTATTGTTGATGTTGGTGTTAAAAAGTTATTGTATTTACTATATAAACCTTCAACTCCAGAACTTAGAGTACCAGTATGAAAATTGCAGTAGAATTGGTGTATGAGGTCAACATTTGAGCTTTCAAAAGCTATTTCTTGTTGTTTCTGTGAACAGCTATGACTGACCAAAAAGTCCATATGCACATGACTCTGCACACACAGAAATAGATTTTTCTTTACAATACCTTTCCCAAATAAGGAAAACAGTTAATTAGGGGTCAACTATTCACTGGAGAAGAGTATTTGTAGAAATTGTGAGGATTTTATCTATAAGTAGAATTTATAGAAAATAATTTGCTGTCTAAAAAGTTTCATTGGAGTATTGTTTTTATTCTTCTTTGCAAAAACTCATAAAATATATAAAATAATTCAAACTTAGGGGTAATATTATGTGTGTATTTTAGGTTTTTGCAAATGACAGTCACCATCGAGCTATCTTAAAGCATCCCACATAGGGGTGTGGGTGTGGGAAAAGAGAAATATAATGGTAATATTTTAGTTCTCAGACCCACTAAAAAAGCATTCCTAAGATGCCACACTTTTATTCTAATCATTTACAGTAAAATTATAAAATTTTTATTTGTTGAAAATATATGTTCCAAGAGGAGCATTTAAATAGAGATAGTGTGAAAACAAAAAATAAATCAGTAACTCTAAATTGAGATTCCTTTATGATGTAAAATGTAGAGATGAGGTTGCTCATGTTTAGTTAAGCCAAGACAATGAGTGCAATCAGCAACATGCACTGTTGTACTGAGCTACCTCTCAAAATAAACTAGAAGCATTTTTTCATGTGTAATTACTGCTGATGATTAAGTTACATTCAAAGATTCTTCCTGGGTTTTATGTGGTTTTCAGTAAATAGTAGCCATTCTAAAATTTAAATAAAATTATACATAATTGAGCCTTTCTTAAATAGTGAAATAATGCATTGAATTTCCATTTTCACAAAAGTTGAGGATTAGGCACAGAATACATCTGGAAAACCTGTTCATTCAGTATTTATGACTAATTTGAATAGTTAATTTTAAAGACAAAATGGAACAAGAAGTCACAGTTATATGTATATAAACTAACGGATCACCAAGGAACAGAAAAGAAACAAAAATCCCAGGTAGTATGGGAGGAAAATGTTAATTAAGTGGCTGTTCCAGCAACACTTGCTACTTTGCTCTCTCGCACCTCATTATTTTCATAGGTACAATTTTCTTTTAAAGCACACGCACAGGCAAATGCAACTGGAGAGAGATATTATTTTATATTTGTCATCTGCACCGTATTTTGACATTTTTTATCGCTTGTCCTCATGAGAAGAGCAAGTCCAGTGGAGTGGAAACAGCAGCAATCTGGAAATAGAATTTCTGAGTTTGAATCATGACTGCTTCTTGAAAGTTGTATATTCTTGGGAAAGACATTAATATAGATGTCTCTTTGCTCATCTGAAAGTAGACTAGGCTATTTCTAATACCTCTACTAATTGTACAAATTCTTTGAGATTATAGTCACTTTCTCTGGAGAGTTTAAAGCAAATGGTAAACAACTGGCTTGTGGAAGGTTTTTAATGCAGGAATTGAAGGTGGGATTGCTCTGCATCATCAAGTGATGCCTATTTGCAGAGCATGTTTAAAGGCCCTTTGGAAGGAGAGAAAGTGAATCATAACTTGGAGGCAGCAATATTTCCTAACCAGTGGTTGGAGAGCATCTAGAAGTTTTTGAAGGTGCTCTTGGGAGATTCTTTTGTTAGACATTCTGCAATTGCAACTTCTATTTTTAAAAAGAGGTGAACTAAAAGATGATTCCAAACACTAAATTCCTTTGAATTGGAACCATATAAGATACCTATGAGTGAACAACAAATAGAAGCACAATTCATGACCTAGTCTGTCAGTTTAACAGTCAACCAAGCATTTTTAACCAATGTGATGATTTTGGCTATTGTATATTACTTTTAAATTGCTTTTATTGTTAGTCCTAAACTAAATAATTAATAGCAATAGTGGACCACTTGTTAAGGATTTTTATTGAATATAATTATAAGAGTGACACTCATTCTGAAAACTCCATTTATGATTTCAGCATATCAATGTGTTGTACATTTTACTAAAATTCTTTTACAGCACATTAGGGTATTCCTAATATTTAAACAAATAAAAATTGTTAATATAAGAAAATATAGTTATGATTATACAAATACAGAATAAAGATTATTCAGTAATCCCTCAATTCATTATTTGAGGAGGAGCACTTCTAATTATCATGTTGAATCTTTCTCTTACATAAGTCATGGTTTAGAAACAAAACCTGAAAATTATGAAAAGAATTTAGGTGACTTTGAAACCACAGAATACAAGAATTTCAGACAACCTATAGAGAAAATGGTTGTCTATTTTTGGTATCACCACATAATATGCATTTTAATGTTTTTGGCTAAAAATCCTAATACTTCATGCTGTGTCATTTCTTGGCAATTTACTATGTATTAAATACATAATGTAAGCAATAACAGCATTCATCACTTTTAATTTGAAAAACTCAATTTGTCAAAATCTGAGCTATTCACATGTAGCCCTTTAAGATAAATGTTAAATGAATTAAACTTAAACAAACTTAAAAATTCAATTGGTCAGTTTTATTAACCACATATCAATTGTTCAATAGCTACATGTCTAGTTGCTACCATATTGATTAGCACAGAATAAAACATTTTCATTATTCCCATTATTGCATAAGGTTCTAGTAGATATTGCTGGTTTAAATATAAAATTTAACAATAATTTGGTCTTAATATAATACTAATATATATTATGTTATACAAACTATATATTTTATGCAAAATTATATATATATATTACTTATATATGCTCGAAATTAGTTTATTGTCTTGCAGGCAAACATGACATAAAAACTTTCTAAGAACTAGACCAATTCTTTAGCGTTCTCATATTTTGTTACAAGAGGAGACTTAATAATCTAAATGAGCAGGTAGTGAATTAGAATTCAGGTAATGTCACACAGATCAGTTATGTCAGCTCTGTTTTTGGCAGGAGTTGTATAGCAGTTTAGCAGAGCATATGGAGTAGGTCTTGCCTGTAGTATTGCACTTATGTTTTTAGCTAACTGGCATGCATATGGAAAAATCAAGCTCTGTTATGAAGGATAAAGAGACTGACTTGTATTCTCCATGGGGGGCTATAGAATAGTCTGCATGGATGAGGGATGTACAACAATCTAAAAACAAAACCAACAATATTCATATAACATACTGTTAACTGTGTGTACTATTTTGAAATATATTTAATAGAAGGACCAAGAGTTTGAAAAGTTTGAGGAAGACAACAATCACTTATACATAACAACTATAAAATCTTTAGCTTGACTCCCGAAAATCTTATACCTTTGAAGAAGGTTGCATTCTGATTGGTCTCCTAGGTTAAATATTCTTCAAAACTTATTTCCAGATAAATAAATGAGTTAAACTCCTGAGCTGTGATTTTGTATTGAGGGGGTGATGATTTTGATCATTTTGGCAAATTCAATGTAGAACTTATATATGACAACACTGGCCAAAAGGTTGACAGAAAAGAGGAAGATGTTAACAGTTCTCTTTGTTATGGCAACATATAGAGAAATTAATTAATAATACTAATAGACTGGTTAGGGCATAACATTATTTTATATTACTTTAAAATATATTAAAATTTAAAGTAGAATTGTAGCAATTCTACTTCTATCTACTCAGAGACTTCTAGTGGTAATGCTTGAAGGATGTGGACATGCATGAAAGCCCTGGTATCTACATAAAGTCCATGCATCTCATCTTGAGGTAAGAGATGCTTAGCATGGATTTTATATTAGCATTACTTGTGGAGCTTCTAAAACTGCTGTTGCCCAGGACTCACCTAATATGTAAAATTAGATACTCTAGGGATAAAGCCCATAAAATGGTTTGTTTACAAAGCTCCCAGGAGATTCTAATGGGCAGCTAGTTTTGAGAACCTCTGACTTACAGATCTTAAAATTCTTTTTAGTTTTCTATTTTCTTATTAGATACCACACCTTATTTATCAAAACAGAAAGTTTAACTTTTTAAAATAATGTTGATGTTGCATCTAGTTAATAGTAAATATACTTTAAAACAATAAAATATTAATATATGTTATTTTGAAAACAATGTAAAAGTAATCTAACATTTAAATTCAATAAGAAGCATTTTTTGAGATTAAGTTATCTGATTTTTCGTAGCAATTAATAATAGCTTATGAACTTCAGCACATCGGGAACTTAAGAAAGTCGCTGTATTCTGGATTTCATGCCACGACTTTCAGGGCTTCACCTTGCCCTTAAGCTTGGAATCATAGCTTTAAATTGTCTTTTAACTAATTGATACTTAAGCCATTTGAATTGAGTTATTCTCACTCAATTATAATTCAGGTAATGAGACTGTCAACTTCACAATCCTCTTTCTTTTGTACTATTTTCTCAGCATCCCATCAAACTTGAAAGACTACAAGAAGTAACTGTCTTTAGCTTCCTGGTTCTTCTAGGGGGCTATTGAATCACAAGTTTTAGGTAGAAATAGAACTGGATCTAGACCCAATCCTCTGTTGTTCTCTAAGTCATGCCTGGGACTTAATTTCAGTCAGGTGTACAACCTGTTTATCTATTTAATTAACACATGGTTAAAAGGTGCCATCCTTAACTGAAATTTACATGGTTTAATCCTATGTGGTTTATACACTGCTTTTTACATGGATTTTCATTTAATTACCATGACAACCCTACAAGCTAGGTACTATTTTTCTCATTTTTCAGATAAAGAGTGGAGCTTAGAGGGATTAAATGTCTTGTCTACATTCTCACAATTAATAAATGGTGGTATTGGGACTTGGATTTGGTATTCTGAACCTAAACCCAATGATTTTTCTACTATGTCATGTAGTGATTTCTTTTTATGTTAACAGATAATATATTTTACAACTTCTGATTTTTCATGATCAGAAAATAGAAGTAATTCACTGTATATTTAATTATATAATAGCATATTTTTCCCATTGTAAGGGAACCTACATTTTTCTTCCCTATCTCTCAATAAGAATTCTATTGTATCTCTTATATTTATGGCACAGACAGGTAACTCCTATATGTTGAATATCCAAATACGTAAGGCACAATACAGAGAACAAATTAGGATTTGAATTTGGAATCTAAGTACCCATAAAATTCACCTTGGAGATTAACAGAATTAAAGCAGCTCGAGAATTTCAAAGTTTAAGCCTATTTGCTAGATCCATTATTACTGACTTCAAAAGAGTATCAACTGACTGGGAGGATTTTCTGTATCATGGAGGGAGTTTTCCTTGAAGCTGTTCATGTGTGATTTCTTCAGAGAATTCTCATTTGGTAATGGGAGAACTATGTATGACAAAGCTTTCTGATTTATGTTTGGAAGATCTTGCAGGTTGGTAATCAGATGATGAATTTATTCACACAAATCCTAACGATCCCAAATATTTCTTGTATGATTTTTCCTCATCATTATTACTGAATTTGAAGTGTTCTGCTTTGTCTGTTAAGCTTTAGATTTGTATTTCTAATTATATGCTGACTACTGAGAATCTCTCAAGCATCACAAAACCAGCATGTCTCAGACTAAAGTATTCTTCTGTCCCTCACTTACTCACCATTCACAGAAAACAAAGACTATACCTGTACCTGAATTCCTTTTCTTGGTGAATTGCGTCATTATTCACAGAGGACCACCCAAACTATGCACCTACTTGTATTCCTTAATTTTGCCAATGTTTTTACCTTGAAATCTTTAGATTGTCACTTCTTAAGTCTTAACATACCCATCATCTACATCTCTCTTAAAAATTATCTTGTCCATGTTTCTATAACTCTGCCACATTCTGGGCTCAGGAGTGCCCCTTCTTACAACCAAATAAAAAATTGCATCATCTTCCTTATTATTCTGTCTGCAGGTCCTTCTCACCTTAATCGCAGACACTATACTAGAAAATCCCTTCCTTTCTTATTTCCATAAAATATTTCTCACACTTTTAGGATTAAATTCAACATACAATTCCCTAACTATGCATCTAACTGAGCTGCTCGTATTTCTCTCATTACACAAATTCCATCATCTTGCTATGGACATTTTCTTTTCATCCCTTTCTCTGATGGCTCATGCTGCTTGTCATAAATGGCACCTCTCCAGTGGGGCTATCCCTAACCACTAGGACTCAAATAGTCCCCAGTCACGTTCTATCATGTTCTCTTGTTTTAATTATATGCACAGAACTCATAACTAGTATTTTTCCCTTTTTTCAGTATTTGTCCCTTACTGGAACCAAAACTCTAGACCTTATGTGCCTTGTTTACCATTCTATTTCCAGAGCACAGATCACTGGTCGAAACATAATAAATGTCAGTGTTTGCTGTGAATTTTGTTTTTCTGCTGGGAACAGTCTTTACTTCTCTTTCCTTTGAGACTTCTTCCTGATCCTTTAGAACATATTCCAAATGTTACCTTTTTTTTTTTTTTTTTTTTTTTTTGACAGCCTTGCTGGGCAGTGTTAATTGGTCCTTCCCTTTTGCGCTCTGAGCCCTGTGCATTTCTTTATTATAACTTTTATCAATGTCTACTATATTGAGTGTCTATTTTACCCACTAGACTCTGAATTTTTCAAGATTCCAAGTTATGAGTTGTCCATAGTGTCTGTTGCTGTGGATTTTAGTAAGTTCTCATGAGGTATGCCAGCATGTTGAGGAAATAATGTTTATGTTATAGCTCACTGAGACTGTATGGATCTTTTTTATAATGATAATTTTATTTCAATAATACATTTCTTAATTTTGTTAATTATTATGCAATATCTATAGAAAATATAAAAGACAGCTATTGAATATCAGAATAAAGTTTGCTACTCTTTCAAAAGAGAGAAAAGGTTAAAAAGAACACACATAAGCTACAGATACAGTAGTATGATACCCATTCAAATCCACAGAAAGTTTTTAAAAAAATTACTGAAGTAATGAAGTAACCTTAATTCATGCTTCCAGAAAAACAACTGTTTGTCATGTGCATTCTTATAGGTTATAGATTCATAAATTCATAAATAAATATATTTAAATACATAGAAATTTTGGAATTCACAGGACTTAACATTTATTGGTAACTCTAAACCTAAGTTCAGGCCAGGTGTGGTTACTCACATCTGTAATCCCACCACTTAGGGAGGCCAAGGCAGGTGGAGTGCTTGAGCACAGTGGTTCAAGACCAGCCTGGGAACATGGTGAAACCCCATCTCTACCCCACAACAAAATACAAAAATTTGCCGGGCATGATGACACATGCCTGTAGTCCTGTCTACTCAGGAGGCTGAAGTGGGAGAATTGCTTGGGTCCAGGAGTTCAAGGTTGCAGTGAGCTATGATTATGCCACTGTACACCAGCTTGGGCGACAGAGTGAGACCTTGTCTCAAAAAATAAAAACAAAACCAAAACAAGCAAAAAAACCTAGGTTCAAAAAAAAAAAAAAAAAAAAAACTAGAGCAGATGAGCAGATAGGTAATTGAAACAGGGAATGAATGATGAAAAATAGAATATGATAAACTATCTACTGGCCATTCTTTCAATGATGAACTGTGGAGAGAAGCAACTAGCTGCAGGGCTACACGGGACATAGTATGATAGTTTTGAAATGATTGCCTCAGAATAGTCCACTAGGCAAGATGTGGCCGTATTCAAAAAGTCAAAACATAATAGATGTTGGTGTGGATGTGGTGAAAAAAATTACACTTTTAGAACGTTGGTGGGAATGTGAACTAGTACAACCACTATGGAAAACAGTGTGGATATTCCTTAAAGAACTAAAAGTAGATCTACTGTTTGATCCAACAATCACATTCCTGGATATCTACCCAGAAGAAAGGAAGTCATTGTATGAAAAAGACGCTTGCACGTGTATGCTTACAGCAGCACAATCCACAATTGCAAAAATATGGAACCAGCCCAAATGCCCATCAATCAGCATGTGGATAAAGAAAATGTGGTCTATATATATACCACAGAATACTACTCAGCCATAAAAAGGAATGAAATAATGGCATTTGTAGCAAACTGAATGGAATAGGAGACCATTATTCTAAGTGAAGTAACTCTTGAATGGAAAACCAAACATCATATGTTCTCACTCATAAGTAGGAGCGAAGCTATAGGGTTGCAAAGGCCTACAGATGATACAATGGACTTTGGGGATCAGGGAGAGGGTGGGAACGGGGTGAGAGATAAAAGACTACAAGTTGGGTATAGTGTACACTTCTTGGGTGATGGGCACACCAAAATCTCAGAAATCATCACTAAAGAACTTATTCATGTAACCAAACACCACCTGTTCCCCAAAAACCTATTGAAATAAAAGAATAAATTTTTAAAAATCCTGGAGATTGCAAGGCTTTCTGGGAATAATTTATTTTTTTAATTATATATAAAAAAGTTGTTAAAGGGAGAAAGTATGCATCTGAAAAGAAATACACGATGAGAAGACCCAGTGCCATTACTTTGGAGAGCTGAGAGGTGGAGAATGAAAAAGCCATTGGTCTCAGTTTTCCTGCCATGGTTGCCTTTTACGAGAGGGATGATATGCCAAGAACGGGTGCAGCATTCGCTGGTGCCCTGGACAGCAATCTGGAAAAAAGACAATAAAAATCAGTTTGTCATAAGGTTAAATCACAAAAGACTTCCTAGATTAGGTTTTCAGATTGTTTTTCCTTTAGAAAGATTAAAAAAATATATGGGCTAAAAGCTAATTTATTTCTTCTTCTATTTTCCCCTCAGTGCAAAACGTAGCTTTCAGAAAATATGTTGAGCATGTTGAAGCATTACCAAGATCAGTCTTCGGTTGTTGAATGAAAAAAGAAAGAAAGACAGGGACCAAAGTCCCCATGGTAGTGAGGTTCTTGAGATAACAAGAGGTAATGGGGCCAGGGCTTAAGGGGAAAGAAGCGTTTGGTGTCTGGCAAGTAGTGAACACTCAACAATCTTTTTTTTTTTTTTTTTTTTGAGACGGAGTCTCGCTCTGTCGCCCAGGCGGGAGTGCAATGGCGCGATCTCGGCTCACTGCAAGCTCCGCCTCCCGGGTTCACGCCATTCTCCTGCCTCAACCTCCCGCAAAGCTGGGACTACAGGCGCCCGCCATCACGCCCGGCTAATTTTTTTGTATTTTTAGTACAGACGGGGTTTCATCATGTTAGCCAGGATGGTCTCGATCTCCTGACCTCGTGATCCGCCCGCCTCGGCCTCCCAAAGTGCTGGGATTACAGGCGTGAGCCACTGCGCCCGGCCTCAATCTTCTTGTTTAAAGAATGTGGAAAGGTCACAATAGAATTGAGGATGCAGAAGATAGGTTTCATAAAGATAGTTTTAGTTTTGTATTGGTGATGTAAAAAAGAATAGACATTTCCTCTACTATAGCTTTTTTTTTCATCGAAGTTATGTCACCAAACATAAAAAAGAAGAAGACAGATTTCAGAAGGTTTCAAAAAGAGACTATAAAATGATCCAGTTGAATAGTAGAAAGGCAGGCTTACATAAAAAACAAAGTATTAGCATTGTCATGTTAAATATCTACTAGGAATATTTGATCTTTTTTTTTCTTGAGACAGAGTCCCACTCTGTCACCCAGGCTGCAACATCCGCCTCCCAGGTTCAAGCGATTCTCCTGCCTCAGTCTCTCAAGTCGCTGGGACTACAAACGTGGGCCACCACGCCTAGATAATTGTTGTATTTTTAGTAGAGAGAGGGTTTTGCAGTGTTGGCCAGGCTGGTCTCGAACTCCTGGCCTCAATTAATCTGCTTGTCTCGGCCTTCCAACGTGCTGAGACTACAGGCGTGAGCCACTGTGCCCAGCCTGATCAAAACTTTTAAGCAAAACCAATCAAATTTGCTGGATTGTTTGTGCTAGCACTGTACCAGTCCATGAGTACAGGCATAAATAAATGGTTGAGTTTGTCCAGCATATGCAAAATCAAAGAGAAAAATGTCAAGGGAAATGAGGCCTTATGCCAAGTTTTGAATATAAATGATGAATTTTAAAATCTAAACTAGCCAGAAGAGTGAAGCCAAGAAGCTGATGTCAGTGAGAGATTGAGTAGAGAAGTTTGGAAAAGTCGAAGATTTGTACTAATGGATGAACCAGTGAGCTCAAAAGATTGGAGGTATGCATCAGAGAGAGTGAGGGTGTTCCTTGATGTCACTTGATGTCAGGGTTTCAATGAAGGTTGAAGTTTCAGGTGATGACAAAGCTAATTGTACCCCCAAGGCAATGTGTATCTATGGGGGCATGCAAAGAGACTCTCAGTGGAGATGAGCATGTCAAGGAACTGAGAGACTTAGATATCGATGGTTAACCCAAACTGATGTTGAGTCACTGAGAAAGACGGGAATATTTGGGTAAAAGAGGAAGACTGGGGAGAAACAAGGGGAGAAACCAGATTACCAATAATGAGGGGACTGTGTGAGGGAGGAGAAAAAGAATGGCATAATCAGCTGGCATGAGCTTCAAAGCAATAGGATTTTATTTTTTCAGTAAGGAATTTTACTGTAAAGAACACCCTTATCTGTATTTCATCCCTGAGGCACCTGGAATCTGTAAGAATATTCAAGCAACTTTAGAGGACTACAGGTGAAATTGTGTCCACGGGGGCAGCACTTCAGTTACAAATTCTTCCTTATAAAAAAAATCTGACATTTCTAAGGTGATTTTAAAATAATGAAGTCTTTTTTTTCTATCTGTTACTAAAATCTATCAGATTTAATTTCTTCATTTAATTAATGTAACTTGTCCCACTCAAATGACATTTTCCATTTAATGGAAAATTAGTGCCAGTTTGTGCCAAATTTGTGAACAAATTTCTGTAAATCATATTTTAATGCCATAATAAAGCACCAAAAAATACAGAATATTTTATTGATTTAACTTTCATACTACAAACATAATTTTTTTTGTTTTACCTCTGTGACATTTTAGAAATCAAAGGAATTCTAGATTGTAGTCAAAGGACTTGGGTAAAGTCTTAACTTTATTTGGTATTGTTTTATATTGGGCAGGTAACCTCCAAGCCACAATTTCTACCCCGGTAAAATAGAGTAATACTTGCTCTATAGAACCTATAGGGCTTATGATGTGAAGTTAAGAAGATAGTAATTTGTGTGAAATAACTGTTCAGTAAGTGGCACAAATGAAATATGTTATGTAAATTACTTATTCTGGGTCCCCATAGTATCCAAAATACACAGCAACACAGCACATATGCTTCAATAGACTCACACGATGTGGTTGGAGGACACATATTGAGGATAATGTCTGGGAATATTGGATTCCATGGAATGGGGGTCTAACTGTATTTCTATACGAAAAGGCCAATGGCCATATCATTAGCTCGGTAATGAAACTATGTTACTGCCTTTGGTATAATTTCTTTATGGGATTTTAATATCCCTTATTCAGGAGACAGCTTCCTCAGAGAACTGTGCTGACATCACAATGGGCTTTATTTCAGTGATGTGGATGTGCGTTTGGATTTTTGCGATGTTTGGATCTTATCATGTTATTTCACATGTTGATATTGTGCTAGCTGCTCACAAGAAAATGATCATGCATCCTAATAGGAGAGCTGTATATGGTCATTGTTTCAAGAGTTAAATACCAAAGCACAGCACTTATGCTTTGGCACTGACATGGCCTCAACATTTCATGAATGTTTTGCCAGCCACTGAAGGGCAGTATGATAGCTTTCAACAACTTGCATTTTCTTTTATTGTTTCAAGAGTTAAACAATATCCATGATTTCCTGGGTAGCAATGGCATCCAATAAAGTCCCACATTATGCAAATACCTTTGTCTTTTTGGCCCTGAAACTCTGACCAAGATGAAGTAAAATATTAGTGAAATGATCTATTACCATATGCATTTGGGGGGATTATAACTACCCAGGTAGTTATATTTTTAGCTAGTCTTCTATTTTACTCCTTTCTTCCTTGAGTCATCTAGATAAATTGGTGGCTTATATCCATCCCAAGATCCTTTATATTCCATCCATTAAAATACCCAAGGTGAAACACTCTCACCTCAGCAACAGTCCCTTCTCTAGCCAGTTGCCACAGACCCACTGCTTGCTCTCCTGTTGCAACTCCCTTGCTCTGCAGCAGAAAATTACTATTTCTATTCCATGTAGTCTACTGAACTAACTGGTCCAGTCTCTCCTTTTAGGCTTATTGGATTTGAGTTTCTCCTTTCTGTCTTCATTTCGTCCTCTAGGGTGTCCTGTGGTTTTCAAAAGGTCTCTTCACTTTATCCTTGGTTATGTGGAAACTGACTGGGTGCCTGCAAGGGGATAGGAGCAGAAGCTGGATATTTGCCTAGAATCCCAAATTGCCCTGACACCCTTCTAAGGAAGTGGATGAAGTTACATACTTATGCTAATCTGTATCAGGATTCGCCTGGGGGATACAAGAGCAGCTAACTCTGCATTTGTTTGTGGGCAACAACAGTCTAAGCTAGGAAATGTCACATACTCTATCCATACTCCATATGCATCTCACTTTGCTCCACAAAACTACTCGTAGCTTGATAACCATATCACATGCACTCATCTCCAAGTTTTTGAATATGCAACATCCTCTTATTAGACTACATTTCTGTCTTCTTGTCTAACTCATCTTAGTTCATTAAGAGTCAGTTTGTACCCTAACCTCTTTATAGTTATTAAATATTCTTTCTGCAACCATGACACTGGGTGCTTAACAAAACAATGCCACACATAAATCCTTTGTAATTTTTGGATTCCTTATCTTTTTCTTCCATTAGTCAGAAAGATTCTGAGAATAAGGACTAGATCATTTTCATCTTTTTATCTACAGCACCTGGCTTAGTGACTAGCATATAAGTAGTATCCTGTGTCTACAGTTGAAAAATCTAAGAAACGGAGATGTGAAATTATTTGTTCAAGATTAGAATCTGATGCAGCCACAGCTTACAGTCATGTATCAATGACTCTTGAAGTCAAGCTGCTAACATCTACTGAAGGGCAATTAAAACATTTCTTTTGGAACATTGGCTCATTCTGCGTTTCATTCATTTAACGAATATACATT
This sequence comes from Symphalangus syndactylus, assembly GCF_028878055.3. NCBI lineage: Eukaryota > Metazoa > Chordata > Mammalia > Primates > Hylobatidae > Symphalangus > Symphalangus syndactylus. Next base: position 69,241,810 of record NC_072424.2, read on the forward strand.
GAATCTACTCTATGTGCTCAGTGCCTTGCTAAACTCAGCAAATCAAAGGTAAATCACAGGGACGCTATCTGCCTTATAGTTCCATTCTTTAGTCATTCCTTCTGGTACCTCACTGGCCTACTGGGTTTCTTGGCTCCAGCTTCACTATTCCATTTCTGACATGGAGCCCTTACAGAGCTCACAGTGCCTCTATTTGAAACCCAGTCACTGTAGAGAACGTTATGTATATTTACAACTCTTCTGCTAACAAACCCTTTCAGGCCTCTGGTTTTAATTTTTTCTACATTCTGCTTTCATCCAGCAAGAAAGTGAAAATAATATATCATGAAATAGAATTTTTCCTATTGTAGCTCCGAAACTGAACTTAACAAATATTAAGTACCTCTGTATTCTAAAAAGAACAGACAAGGAACTTCCACACACCCACCTTTAGTATGGCTAAAGGAAGCCAGAGGGGTCCATATAACTTCCCCACCCCATCATTCTCCACCCAATGTTAGCGGAAAGCTAGATTGCATTGAGAAACTCATGGGATGAAAAATTTTTGATTGAGAAGAGAGTGCTTGGTGTTTCACCTCTGTCCTCTTTGCAGAGACGTTAGGTTTTAAGCATCTCCCTTTAAGCCAACTGAGAGAGTTCTAAAGAAACAGAAAGAAGGAGTAAGTGGCCCGCATTCCCTGGCTACAAGCTTACTGAGCTCTTAGATTCATTCAGTGTCATCTGACCTTAACACAGTGAGAAAAGAAGATCTTCAGTTGTATCCCTCCAAGTTTGTGGTGGGACGTGAACAAAATGACTGGTATCCAATTCTTGTCTGAAGATTTTAAAGGCAGGAGTTTGACTGTAAAAGCTGATGATTGATAAGGGAGAAAAAGAGCTGCAAGGTGTTGACTGCACTTCTACTTTTGGAGTTTTCAAGAAAATGAAATTTTCCTGAGTCCCAGCGGATGCAACAGAGGTAGCTAAGCTTAGGTGCCATGAAGTTATCTCCAGCAAGAGAGGGTAGGACATGAGAAAGCAGGAGCTAAATGGTACATTTCATGTGATCAGCTGGAGAGCACATCCTTCACTACAGAAACTGTCCGGTCTAGAGGTCTCTGTGTGTGACTGGGGAGGCAGGTTCTGAATAAACCATAGACACAATCTATTACAAAGTGAACATTTGGATGTCTACCATGACAGATGGCATCAACAGGCAAAATAAAAGAAACACTAGCATCAACTAAATAAGTGAATTTTTGCTTGTGTTTCTTTAATTTTCTGTCCCTTGTTCTGTCCTTGAAGTTCCCAACAGGAGGAAGGGAAAGAGCTAAAAAATAGAGAAGCAGTTAACTATTGTCTTCTCTGAGTCAATGGTTATATCTTAACTGAAGAGAAAGGGAAATTTGAAAGTCTGTCATTTATATGGGCAAGGAAGGGGGAAGGGTAATTAATATTTGAATCAGGGAGTGGAAAAATACTGAGTTGTTCCTTGTTTGTGTTACTGCAATTTTACTCTACTGAATAATAGAGAAAAAGAAATGAATCTCTAAGATAAATGCAAGTAGTCTTAGCAAATATATAAACAGTCCCCAACTTACCATGGTTCAATTTAGGATTTTTCAACTTTATGATGGTGCAAAAGTGGTATGCATTCAGTAGCAACCACACTTCAAGTACCCATACAACAATTTCCCTTTTAGTAGAGCAGTCAATAAATTGCATAAGATATTCAACATTTTATCATAAAAATAGTCTTTGTGTTAGATGATTTTGCCCAACTGTAGGCTGATGTAAGTGTTCTGAGCATGTTTAAGGTAGGCTAGGCTAAGCTATGATGCTCAATAGGTTAGGTCTATTAAATGGGTTTTTGACTTACAGTATTTTCAACTCACAATGGGTTTAACAAGACATAGCCCCATAGTAAATTCCAAAGCATCTGTATTTGTTTTGCTGCTACACACACACACACGCACACACACACGTGTGTGTGTGTATACATTTCACCAACAATGTCCTGGCTTCATGATGTTTTTATCATCATACTTTTAATAATCATCAATTAATATTAATTCTAATATATGATATAACATGTCATGTGTTCACTTAGTCAACTATTCATTCGTTTATGTATTCAATACATATATGAGCACTTATACCGTATGAGGTGCTATCCTTTAAAAAACCTGAGGATCAGAGAGGTCTAGATAAATCTCTTAAAAGTCATACAATGATAAGTGGTATAGCAGAGACTTAAAATTGGAGCTTCCAAATCAAAATCCTATGTGCCCGAGCACTAGGCTAGACTACCTACTTTAAGTCCAAATATTTTCTCCTACTGATTGAGGTGAGAAAAAATACCATGATCCGTTGCTATGTGTTGCTTAGGGACCGTCTGTGTTGTAACAATCACAAAGCTTAGAGAAAACCTATATGGAAAGCACAATTCACCACTATTATTCTCATTGTAAATTCAAGGAAACCAAAGCAAAGCAAGCTTTAGTAATGTGCCCCTGGTTTAAACCTACTATGTGTTGGAGGTACAGTTTGAAACCAGCTAGTCTAGCTTCAAAGGCCACACTCATAAATACTAAGTGCTCCTAACCATCCTCATATGAGACTTCTGATGCACACTTGAAAGAGATTCTTTAAGCCTTAGAAGGGGAATTACTGGATATTAAAATATGTGTCCAATCTCAGGAAGTATTTGTATAAATTTATACTTCTGCGAGCAGTGAATAAGACTTCCTGTTACTCTGTTTCCTCACCAATACTTCATATTATTGGACTTTTCAAACTTTTGCCTATCTCATTCTAACATGGTTGTAATATGGTACTTAATTATTGTCTGAATTTGCATTTTCTTGAAAACTGATGATGTTCTATATATTCTCATGTTTATCTGCTGTGTAAAACATGTCCTAGCTTTTACTTATTTCCTGCCTTATTGTTGTTGCCTGTATAGGATTTTATTTTCTTTGTTATACATCCTGTACACAAGGTGTCATAGACTTGTCTTTTTCTTTTATTTTGGATCCTCTTTTGAAATAAAATTTTTAATTTTAGTCTGATATACATAAAGTCATATTTAAAAAGGTTTCCCCAGACCCAAGTTATAAAAGTCACCTACATTTTTAAATAGTATTTGTGGCTGTTTGCTTGCTTCTTTCTCTGTTTTGTATTGTTTTAGATTTTTGACTTTAGTGTTTAGATTTCTGATCCAGTTGGAATATGTTCTGATGTATCATGTGTTTGTTTTCCAACTGACTATCCAGTGCTCATTTAAACATGTTTCTTTCTTAAACCTATCATTCCCTGAGAGATTTAAAATATCATCTGAATTATAAAATACATTTCCTTATGTACTTATATCTATTTCTTGAATTTATCCTCTATTTCACTGGTCTTTCCGCTTACTCATGCATGGGGACCACACTATTTTAATTATAGGGGTTTTATAATATGTTTTAATATCTGGAAGAGCTATTTTCTACTTACTACTCATTTGTGTAAAATTTTCCTAGTTTTTCTTTATATTTGTTCGTTTTATTTATATACTTGTTTTTCTATTTTTAAATTAAACTACTTTTGGAGATAATAGTAGATTTAAATAAAATTTAAAGAAATTATAAAGAGAGTGTCTATGTACCCTTTACTTCGTTTCCCTTAATTATAGTATCTTGCAAAACTATAGTATATTATATCATGAGTCCCTAACCCCAGGGCAATAAAGCAGTACCAGTCTACAACCTGTTAGGAACTGGGCCATGCAGCAGGAGGTGAGCAGTGTGTGAATGAGCATTACCACCTGAGCTCCACCTCCTGTCAAATCAGCAGCAGCATTAGATTCTCATAGGAGCATAAACCCTATTGTGAACTGTGTATGTGAGGGATCTAGGTTGTGGCTACTTAGGAGATTCTAATGCCTGATGATCTGAGGTGGAACAGTTTCAACCCGAGACTGCCCCCACACCACCCCATCCATGGAAAAATTTTCTTCCATGAAACCGGTCCCTGGTGCCAAAAGGTGGGGGACCACTGAAATATATCACAACCAGGATATTAACATTGATACAGTCAAGATACATAATAGTCCCATCACTAGAAGGAGTCCTGGTGTTGCCTTTTTTATAGCTACAACCACCACACTCCCCTACCTGGTTTTTAATCCCTTACAACCACCATCATATTTTGCATGTCTATAATTTTGGGATATTGAGAATTTTACATATATGAAATCATACAGCATGTATCCTTTCGGAGTTGACTTTTATTTTACTCAACCTAATTACCTGGAGATTCATCTAAGGCATCTCACATATCAATAGTTTGCTTCTCTTTATTACTGAGAAGTATACAATAGTATGAATGTACTTCAGTTTCTTTAACAAGTCAGCTATTGAAGGACTTCTGCTTTATTTTCAGTTTTTGTCTATTATGAATAAAAGTGCTATGAGCATTTGTGTTTATGTTTTTGTGTAAGCACAAGTTTTCATTTATTTGGAATAAATGCCAAAGAGTTCTGTTGCTGGGATGTATGGTAGCTGCAAATTTAATTTTTTAAGAAACTTCCAAAATGTTTTTCAGATTGTCTGTACCATTTTACGTTCCCACCAGCAATATATAAGTGCTCCAGTTTCTCTACATCTTTGCCATCAGTTGATGTCACAATTTTTCTTATTTTAGCATTCTGATAGATATGTAGTGATATCGTATTGTGATTTTAATTTGCAATTCTGTGATGTATAATGATGAAAATCTCTTCATGTGTTATTTACCATCTGCATATCCTCTTTGATAAAATGTCTATTAATATCTTTTGTCCATATTCTACTTGAATTGTTTATTTTATACTGTTTAATTCTGAGAGTTCTTTATTATTCTAGATACTAGACCTTTGACAGATACACAATTTGCATATATTTTCTCCCAATCTGCAGCTTGTCTTTTTATCCTTAACAAGGTATTTCACAAAGCAAAAGTTTTAAAATTTGATATCTAATTTGTCAATTTTTTTATGCATCAAGCTTTTGGTAAGTTTAAGAACTACTTGTCTGTTTCTAGATTCCAAATATATTCTACTTTTAAAAATAAGTTTCGAAGCTTTAGGTTTAAACTTTAAGTCTGAGTTAATTTTTGTATAGCATGTGAGGTCTAGGTTGAGGTCCATTTTTTTCCCTATGAATGTCCAATTGCTCCAGCACCATTTGTTGAAAAGACTATTCTTTTTTCATTGAATTGGTTTTGCACCATTGTCAAAAATCAGTTGGACATATTTGTGTAGGACTATTTCTGTCCTCTCTATTCTGTTCCATTGATGTATGTGTCTATCCCTTTTTCAATACCACATTGTCTTGATTACTATGCTATATAGTAGGCCTTAATAATGGTTACAGTCATTCCTATCATTTTCTTCTTCTTCTTTAAAGGCTATTTTAGCTATTATAGGGCTTGTATCTTTGCATATAAACTTTGGAATTACTTGTCTATGTCTCCCAAAAAGCTTGCTGGAATTTTGAGAGGAATCGTATTAAACTGATAGATCAATTTGGGTAAAATGAACATTTTCACTATGTGAGTTTTCCAATTTATGACAGTGATATATCTTTCTATTAATTCACATGTTTGATTTCTTTGAGTGGCATTTTAAAATTTTGTAAAACCTACACATATAGTTTTCTTTGAAGTTATTTTGAATTTATATATTTTTAATATAACCTTTAAAATCCATCTTTATATTTTTAGAAATTAAAAGACCTGTTTGGATTGTGGTAATTTATATATTAAATTGTGAAGAATTTTTATGATATTGAGTCATCTTATTCGAGCACTTTATTCAAGACTTTTAGGTTTGCTTTCCTGTTTTCTAAGAATGTTTAAACATTTTCTTTACATAATTTTAGAATAATTACTGCTAATTATATGAAATATTTTTTGCTATTTTTGTAAATGGTGTTTACCCTTCACTCATATCTTCCAACTTGTTATTGTTTCTGTATGTAAAGATGATTGGTCTCTTGTAGTTGGATGCCACTAGCATACTAATTTCCTGAATTTTGGTATTGTTTTTCATCATTTTAAATAAAAAGTCTTGGGTTTTCTACATATACATTTATACCATCTAGAATTTTTACACCACTAACTGTTATCATTTGTCTGATTGCACTGGCCTTTCCTTTCTTTTTTTTTTTTTTTTAAATATTTGCAATCTCTGATTCTATGCAACAATTCTTTCTTTCTTTCTGTATTTTTATTATACTTTAAGTTCTAGGGTACGTGTGCACAATGTGCAGGTTTGTTACATATGTATTCATGTGCCATGTTGCTGTGCTGCACCCATTAACTCGTCATTTACATTAAGTATTTCTCCTAATGCTATGCCTCCCCCGTCCCCCCACCCCACGACAGGCCCTGGTGTGTGATGTTCCCCTTCCTGTCTCCAAGTGTTCTCATTGTTCAGTTCCCACCTATGAGTGAGAACATGCAGTGTTTGGTTTTCTGTCCTTGCAATAGTTTGCTGAGAATGATGGTTTCCAGCTTCATCCATGTCTCTACAAAGGACATGAACTCATCCTTTTATGGCTGCTTAGTATTCCATGGTGTATATGTGCCACATTTTCTTAATCCAGTCTATCATTGATGGACATTTGGGTTGGTTCCAAGTCTTTGCTGTTGTGAATAGTGCCAGAATAAAAATACGTGTGCATGTGTCTTTATAGCAGCATGATTTATAATCCTTTGGGTATATACCCAGTAATGGGATGGCTGGGTCAAATGGTATTTCTAGTTCTAGATCCCTGAGGAATCGCCACACTGACTTCCACAACGGTTGAACTAGTTTACAGTCCCACCAACAGTGTAAAAGTGTTCCTGTTTCTCCACATCCTCTCCAGCACCTGTTGTTGCCTGACTTTTTAATGATCACCATTCTAACTGGTGTGAGATGATATCTCATTGTGGTTTTGATTTGCATTTCTCTGATGGCCAGTGATGATGAGCATTTTTTCATGTGTCTGTTGGCTGCATAAATGTCTTCTTTTGAGAAGTGTCTGTTCATATCCTGCACCCTCTTTTTGATGGGGTTGTTTGTTTTTTTCTTGTAAATTTGTTTGAGTTATTTGTAGATTCTGGATATTAGCCCTTTGTCAGATGAGTAGATTGCAAAAATTTTCTCCCATTCTGTAGGTTGCCTGTTCACTCTGACAGTAGTTTCTTTTGCTGTGCAGAAGCTCTTTACTTTAATTAGATCCCATTTGTCAATTTTGGCCTTTGTTGCCATTGCCTTTTGGTGTTTTAGACATGAAGTCCTTTCCCATGCCTATGTCCTGAATGGTATTGCCTAGGTTTTCTTCTAGGGTTTTTATGGTTTTAGGTCTAACATTTAAGTCTTTAATCCATCTTGAATTAATTTTTGTATAAGGTGTAAGGAAGGGATCCAGTTTCAGCTTTCTACTTATGGCTAGCCAGTTTTCCCAGCACCATTTATTAAATAGGGAATCCTTTCCCCATTTCTTGTTTTTGTCAGGTTTGTCAAAGATCAGATGGTTGTAGATATGCAGCATTATTTCTGAGGGCTCTGTTCTGTTCCATTGATCTATATCTCTGTTGTGGTACCAGTACCATGCTGTTTTGGTCACTGTAGCCTTGTAGTATAGTTTGAAGTCAGGTAGCATGATGCCTCCAGCTTTGTTCTTTTGGCTTAGGATTGACTTGGCAATGTGGGCTCTTTTTTGGTTCCATATGAACTTTAAAGTAGTTTTTTCCAGTTCTATGAAGAAAGTCATTTGCAGCTTGATGGGGATGGCATTTAATCTATAAATTACCTTGGGCAGTATGTCCATTTTCACAATATTGATTCTTCCTATCCATGAGCATGGAATGTTCTTCCATTTGTTTTTGTCCTCTTTTATTTTGTTTAGCAGTGGTTTGTAGTTCTCCTTGAAGAGATCCTTCATGTCCCTTGTAAGTTGGATTCCTAGGTATTTTATTCTCTTCGAAGCAATTGTGAATGGGATTTCACTCATGATTTGGCTCTCTGTTAGTCTGTTACTGGTGTATAGGAATGCTTGTTATTTTTGCACATTGATTTTGTATCCTGAGTCTTTGCTGAAGTTGCTTATCAGCTTAAGGAGATTTTGGGCTGAGACGATGGGGTTTTCTAAATATACAATCATGTCATCTGCCAACAGGGACAATTTGACTTCCTCTTTTCCTGATTGAATACCCTTTATTTCTTTCTCCTGCCTGATTGCCCCAGCCAGAACTTCCAACACTATGTTGAATAGGAGTGGTGAGAGAAGGCAGCCCTGTCTTGTGCCAGTTTCCAAAGGGAATGTTTCCAGTTTTTGCCCATTCAGTATGATATTGGCTGTGGGTTTGCCATAAATAGGTCTTATTATTTTGAGATATATTCCTTCAATACCTAATTTATTGAGAGTTTTTAGCATGAAGGGCTGTTGAATTTTGTCAAAGGCTTTGTCTGCATCTATTGAGATAATCATGTGGTTTTTGTCTTTGGTTCTGTTTATATGCTGACTTATGTTTATTGATTCGCATATGTCGAACCAGCCTTGCATCCCAGAGATGAAGCCCACCTTTCCTTTCCAAACAATATAAAATGTGGTGACATGGGAGTGTTTGCTTTTTAAAAAGATCTCAGTTGGAATGCCAATAGAGTTTTTCATTAAGCAATATGTTGGCTTTAAGAGTGGAGAATAGATTTACTTTTTTTTTTTAACTTTTATTTTAGGTCCAAGGGTACATGTGCAAGTTTGTTATGTGGGTAAACTCATGTCACAGGGGTTTGTTGTACAGATTATTTCATTACCTAGGTATTAAGCCTAGTATATATTAGTTGTTTTTCCTGATATTCTCCCTCCTCCCACCCTCTTCCCTCCACTGAGCTCCAATGTCTTTTTTCTCCTTTATGTATCCATGTGTTCTCATCATTTAGCTCCCACTTATAATTGAGAACAGATTAGTAGGGGATCGTGGTGGACAGGAGGCAGGGCTAGATTGCAGCTCCCACTTGGATAGACAGAACAGCATGTGAAGGCTCGCATTGTGAACTTTTGCTGCAGAACAACTTCAGGAGTACATGAGGAAAGTCAAGAGAACCCATAGAACCTCTGAAGGAGGTGGATTGCTCCTGCGAATCTGGGAGACACCCCAAATACTGTGAGTGCCCAAACTGTGGAAATGAGAAAGGGAGGTCGTCTGCCCCTGAACACACACCCCTACTGGGGAACCTGAAGGTCTAGATTACGGGAGAAGATTCTGACCTTACCTGAAGCTGAGTTAATTTAGAGAGCCAAGCAAAATACAGGTGTAGAGGAAGCAGTGGGAAAATCCCTGTGGACTCACTGGCTCCTCTACTAAGCCATTTCTGCCTCACCTGACAGGGTTCCTTGAGGAGGGCTGCCAGAGGCACTGGGAAAAGGCCATAGGGAGAAGGAAACCTTCAGCCAAACTTTATAACAATTTGAACCAATTGAGAAGTCTCCTGGCCAGAAATCGGGGAAGGGTGTGAATCCGGTGTGCAGACTCCACAGGCAGGCGGAAGAAGGAAAGCTCTACTTATTTTCACAGCTGGGAGGTGAGTAGCGTGGGGCAAGTTCTCAGCCCTACTCACCCACTGCCTGGAAAGAGCCTTGGTGCTGTTGGAGGGGGCATGGTGGGAGGGAGACTCGCCTTTTGGGTTGCATGGGAGCTGGGTGAGGCCTGTGACTGCCAGCTTTCCCTGACTTTCCTCACAACCTGCATGACACAGCAAAGGCAGCCATAATCCTCCTAGGAACATAACTCCATTGACCTGAAAGCCTCACTCCAGTCCCCCACAGTGGCCAAAACAAGACCTGCTCAAGGACCGTCTGAGCTCAGACATGCCTAGCCCTGCCCCTACCTAATGGTTCTTCTCTACCTACCCTGGTAAATGTAGACAAAGGGCATATACTCTTGGGAGCTCTAGGGCCCGCCCACTGCCTGTTTCTCCCCACACTACCACAGCTGATGTTCTCTTGAAAGTGCCATCCCCCAGCAGGACGCCAAACAGCACAAAAATAGTGTATTAATCAACCAAAGCTAAAGACCCTCATAGAGTCAATTTCACCCCCCTGCCATTTCCACCAGAGCAGGTGCTGGTATCCATAGCTGATAGTTCACATAGCTGGTATCCACAGATAGTTCACATCACAGGACTCTGAGCAGACAATCCCCAGGACCAACCCGGAGCGTTGTAGACTTGCTGAGTGGCTAGATCCTGAAAAGAGATAAAAATCTCTACAGCCTGGCTCTCAGGAAGCCACATCCCTAGGAAAAGGGGGTGAGTACTACATCAAGGAAACATCTAGTGGGACAAAAAGAACTAAACAGCAGCCTTGAGCCCTAAACCTCTCCTTTGACATAGCCTACGCAAATGAGAAGAAACCAGAAAACCAACTCTGGTAATATGACAAAACAAGGTTCTTTAATACCTCCCCAAAATCACACTAGCTCTCCAGCAACGGATCGAAACCAAGAAGAAATCCCTGATCTATCTGAAAAATAATTCAGAAGGTTAGTTACTAAGCTAATCAGGGAGGCACCAGAGAAAGGCAAAAGTCAATGTAAGGAAATTAAAAAAAAAATGATACAAGTAGTGAAAGGAGAAATATTCAATGAAATAGATAGCATAAAGAAAAAACAATCAAAACTTCAAAAAACAATGGATGAACTTATGGAAATGCAAAATGCTCTGGAAAGTCTCAGCAATGGAATCAAACAAGCAGAAGAAAGAAAATCAGATCTCAAAGACAAGGTTTTTGAATTAACGCATCCAACGAAGACAAAGAAAAAAATTAAGAAAATATGAACAAAGCCTCCAAGAAATCTGGGATTATGTTAAATGACCAAACCTAAGCATAATTGGCATTCCTGAGGAAGAAGAGAAATCTAAAAGTTTGGAAAATATATTTGGGGGAATAATCGATGAAAACTTCCCTGGCCTTGCTAGAGACATAGCCAAATACAAGAAGCTCAAAGAACACCTGGGAAATTCATCATAAAAAGATCATCACTTAAGCACGTTGTCATCAGGTTATCTAAAGTCAAGATGAAGGAAAGAATCTTAAGAGCTGTGAGGCAAAAATACCAGGTAACCTATAAAGGAAAACCTATCAGATTAACAGCAGATTTCTCAGCAGAAACCCTATAAACTAGAAGCAATTGGGGCCCTACTTCAGCCTCCTCAAACAAAGCAATTATCAGCCAAGAATTTTGCACCCAGTGAAACTAAGCTTCATAAGTGAAGAAAATATATAGTATTTTTCAGACAAATGCTGAATTTGCCACTACTAAGCCAGCACTACAAGAATTGCTAAAAGGAGCTCTAAATCTTGAAAAAAATTGTGAAAACACACCAAAACAGAACCTCTTTAAAGCATAAGTCTAAGTCTCACAGGACCTACAAAACAGAAATACAATTAAGAAAAAAAAAAAAAAAAAACAGAAAACCGAGATGTACAGGCAACAAATAGCACATTGAATGGAATGGTACCGGACACCTCAATACTAATGTTGAATGTAAATGGCATAAATGCTCCACTTACAAGATACAGAATTGCAGAATGGATAAGAATTTACTATGCAATTATCTCCTCCCTTCAAGAGACTTACATAAACTTAAGGTAAAGGGATGGAAAAAGACATTCCATGCAAATGGACACTAAAAGCTAAAAGGAGTAGGTATTCTTACATCAGACAAAACAAACTTTAAAGCAACAGGAGTTAAAAAAGACAAAGAGGGTCATTATATAATGATAAAAGGCCTTGTCCAAGAGGAAAATATCACAATACTAAGTATATATGCACCTAACACTGGAGGTCCCCAAATTATAAAACAATTACTACTAGATACAAGAAATGAAATAGCAACACAATGATAGTGGGGGACTTCAATACTCCACTGACAGCACTAGACAGGTCATCAAGACAGAATGTCAACAAAGAAACAATGGACTTAAACTTTACCCTAGAACAAATAATTTAACAGATATTTACAGAACATTTTACCCAGCAACTTCAGAATACCACTCTATTCATCAGCACATGGAACATTCTCCAAGATAGACCATATGATAGGCCATAAAATGAGCCTCAATAAATTCAAGAAAATTGAAATTATGTCAAACATGCTCTCAGACCACAGTGGAATAAAACTGGAAATCAACTCCAAAAAGAAATTTCAAAACCATGAAAATACATGGAAATTAAATAACCTGTTTCTGAATGATCATTGGGTCAACAATGAAATCAAGATGGAAATTAAAAAATCTTCAAACTGAATGACAATAGTGACACAACTTATCAAAACCTCTGGGATACAGCAAAGGTGGTGCGAGGAAGAAAGTATATAGCCCTAAATGCCTATATCAAAAAGTCTGAAAGAGCGCAAACAGACAATCTAAGGTCACACTTCAGGGAACTAGAGAAACAAGAATAAACCAAACCCAAACCCAGCAGAAGAAAGGAAGTAAACAAGATCAGAGCAGAACTAAATGAAATTGAAATAAAAAAATACAAAAGAAAAATGGAACAAAAATCTGATTCTTTGAAAAGATTGATAAAATTGATAGACCGTTAGCAAGATTAACTAAGAAAAGAAGAAAGAAAATCCAAATAAGCTCAGTTAGAAATGAAACAGGAGATATTACAGCTGACACCACTGAAATACAAAAGATCATTCAAGGCTACTATGAATACCTTTATGCAGATAAACTAGAAAATCTAGAGGAGATGGATAAATTCCTGGAAATATATAATCTTCCTAGCTTGAGTCAGGAAGAATTAGATACCCTATAAAGGAGAACATGCAGTATTTGGTTTTCTGTTTCTGTGTTAGTTTGCAAAGGATAATGGCCTCCAGCTCCCTCCACGTTCCTGCAAAGGACATGATCTCATTCCTTTTTTATGGCTGCATAGTATTCCATGGTGTATGTGTTCCAAATTTTCTTTATCCAGTCTACCATTCTTGGGCATTTAGGTTGATTCTATGTCTTTGCTGTTATGAATAGTGCTGCAATAAACATATGCGTGTGTGTGTCTTTACCTTAGAACAATTTTTATTCCTTAGGGCATATACTTAGTAACGGGATTGCTGGGTTGAGTGATAATTCTGTATTATGTTCTTTGAGAAATCTCCACCTGTTTTCACAGTGTCTGAACTAATTTGCATTTCCACCAACAGTGTATAATCCTTTTTCTGTATAACCATGTGAGCACCTGTTATTTTTTGGCTTTTTATTAATAGCCATTCTGACTGGTGTGAGACGGTATCTTATTGTGGTTTTGATTTGCGTTTCTCTAATGATAAGTGATGTTGAGATTTTTCTGTATGCTTGTTGGCTGCATGTATGTCTTAAGCATAGATATTTTATAATGCTAAGGAAATATGCACAATTTTCTGTTTGAATGAGTGTGTTTTTAGGTTTTCCACTTTATTGCAGTATAGTTGACAGTTAAAAATTGTATATTTAAGTTGCACAACTTGATAATTTGATATATGTATACATTGTGAAATATTTACCACAATCAAGCTAACTAATATATCCATCACCTCACTGAAATGGTTTGGCTGTGTCCCCACCCAAATCTCATCTAGAATTGTAGCTTCCACAATTCCCACCTGTTATGGAAAGGACCCAGTGGGAGGTAATTGCATCATGGGGGTGAGTCTTTCCTGTGCTGTTCTCATGATAGTGAATAAGCCTCATGAGATCTGATGGTTTTAGAAAGAGGAGCTCCCCTGCATAAGCTCTCTCTTCCCTGCTGCCACATAAGATGTGACTTGCTCCTCCTTTCTTTCCACCATGATTGTGAGGCCTCCCCAGCCACATGGAACTGTGAGTTCATTAAACCTCTTTTTCTGGCCAGGTGTAGTGGCTCACACCTGTAATCCCTGCACTTTTGGAAGCCAAGTCGGGCGGGTCACCTTAGGTCAGGAGTTCGAGACCAGCCTGACCAACATGGTGAAACCCTGTCTCTACTAAAAATACAACAAATTAGCCAGGCATGGTGGCAAGCATCTGTAATCCCAGCTACTTGGGAGGCTGAGGCAGGAGAATTGCTGGAACCTGGGGGGTGGAGATTGCAGTGAGCCAAGACTGCACCACTGCACTCCAGCTTGGGCAACAAGAGTGAAACTCCATCTAAAAAAAAAACAAAAAACAACAAACAAACAAAAAACATCCTCTTTTTCTTTATAAATTACCCAGTCTCGGGTATGTCATCATTAGCAGCATGAAAATGGACTAATACACTAACAGTTACCATTTTTTGTGTGTGGTAAGAATATTTAAGATCAATCCTTATCAAATTTCAAGCATACATTAAAATATTGTTAACTATAGTCACAGCGTTGTACATTAGATCTCCAAGACTCATTTACCTTGCATAACTCAAATTTTGAATCCCTTGACCAACATGTCCCCACACATTCTTTTCCTTATACCCCAGCAACCACTATTATAGTCTCTGTTTCTTTGACTTTGACATTTTTAGATTCCTCAGGCAAATGAAATCATACAGTATTTGTCTTTCTACATCTGGCTTATATCACTTAGCATGATAACTTCCAAATTCGTCCACGTTGTCACAGATTTCCTCCCTTAAGACTGAATAATATTCTGCTGTATATGTGTATACAACATTTCCTTTATTGATTGACCCATCAATAAACATTTAGGTTGTTTCCATGTCTTGGTTATTGCCAATAATGTTGAAATGAGCATAGAATTGCAGTTATCTCTGTAAGATACTGATTTTATTTTCTTTGACTACATACCAAAGTGGGATTGCTAAAAATAAAGCAGTTTATTTTTAATTTTTTCAGGAGTCTCTAAACTGTTTTCCATAAGGATTATGCCAGTTTACATCCCCACCAACAGTGTACAAGGGATCCTTTTTCTCCACATCCTGATCAACACTTGTCATCTTTTGTAATTTTGATATAGCCACTGTAACAGGTGTGAGGTAATGTATCATTGTGGTTTTGTTTTTCATTTTCCTGCTGATAGTTATTTTGAGCAAATTTCCATATGTTATATTGTTAGCCATTTATAAGTCTTCCTTAGATAAATGCCTATTCAGATCCTTTCCCTATTTTTAAGTTGTGTTATTTGGTTGTTTTGCTATTGAATTGCTGACTTCCATAAATACTTAAGATATTATCCCCTTATTAGCTATATGGTTTGCCAACATTTTCTTCCATTCTATAGGGTGATTTTCACTCTGCTGTTTTCTTTGTTTTGCAGAAGCTTTTTAGTCTGATGTAATCTAATTTGTCTATTTTTACTTTTGTTACATATGCTCTTGGGGTCATATCCAAAAGATCATTATCAAAACCAATATCAATAAGCTTTTATCCTATGTTTTTTTCTAGTTATTTTATTGTTTGAGAACATATGTTTAAGTCTTTAATCCATTTAAGTTGATTTTTATATAGGGTGTAAGATAAAGCTCCAATTTCATTCTTCTGTATGTGAATGTCTAGTTTCCCCAACATCATTCATTGATGAGACAATTCTTTCCTCTTGGTGTTTTCTTATCACTTTTGTTCTAGATCAGTTGACCACAGATGTGTGGATTTATTTCTGGGGTCTATTCTGTCCCATTGGCCTATATGTATGTTTTTATGCCAGTAACATATTGTTTTGAGCACTGTAGCTTTGTAATACGTTTTTTTCTTTTTCTTTTTCTTACTATTATTATACTTTAAGTTTTAGGGTACATATGCACAATGTGCAGGTTTGTTACATATGTATCCATGTGCCACGTTGGTGTGCTGCACCCATTAACTCATCATTTAGCATTAGGTATATCTCCTAATGCTCTCCCTCCCCTCTCCCCCCACCCCACAACAGTCCCCAGAGTGTTATGTTCCCCTTCCTGTGTCCATGTGTTCTCATTGTTCAATTCCCACCTATGAGTGAGAACATGTGGTGTTTGGTTTTTTGTCCTTGTGATAGTTTACTGAGAATTTTGGTTTCCAGTTTCATCCATGTCCCTACAAAGGACATGAACTCATCATTTTTTATGGCTTCATAGTATTCCATGGTGTATATGTGCCACATTTTCTTAATCCAGTCTATCGTTGTTGGACATTTGGGTTGGTTCCAACTCTTTGCTATTGTGAATAGTGCCGCAATAAACATACATGTGCATGTGTCTTTATAGCAGCATGATTTATAGTCCCTTGAGTATATACCCAGTAATGGGATGGCTGGGTCAAATGGTATTTCTAGTTCTAGATCCCTGAGGAATCGCCACACTGACTTCCACAATGATTGAACTAGTTTACAGTCCCACCAACAGTGTAAAAGTGTTCCTATTTCTCCACATCCTCTCCAGCACCTGTTGTCTCCTGACTTTTTAATGATTACCATTCTATCTGGTGTGAGATGGTATCTCATTGTGGTTTTGATTTGCATTTCTCTGATGGCCAGTGATGATGAGCATTTTTTCATGTGTTTTTTGGCTGCATAAATGTCTTCTTTTGAGAAGTGTCTGTTCATATCCTTTGCCCACTTGTTGATGGGGTTGTTTGTTTTTTCTCGTAAATTTGTTTGAGTTCATTGTAGATTCTGGATATTAGCCCTTTGTCAGATGAGTAGGTTGCGAAAATTTTCTCCCATTCTATAGGTTGCCTGTTCACTCTGATGGTAGTTTCTTTTGCTGTGCAGAAGCTCTTTAGTTTAATTAGATCCCATTTGTCAATTTTGGCTTTTGTTGCCATTGCTTTTGGTGTTTTAGACATGAAGTCCTTGCCCATGCCTATGTCCTGAATGGTATTGCCTAGGTTTTCTTCTAGGGTTTTTATGGTTTTAGGTCTAACATGTAAGTCTTTAATCCATCTTGAATTAATTTTTGTATAAGGTGTAAGGAAGGGATCCAGTTTCAGCTTTCTAGGAAACCAGGGAATGTGATGCCTCCAGATTTGTTCTTTTTGCTCAATATTGCTTTGGCTATTCAAGGTCTTTTACACATACATTTAAATATTGTTTTCTCTATAACTTAGGATGTCTTTCTGTTTAGCTATGTCTTTTTAAAGTTACCTCAGCAATATCGTATAATTTTCAGCATACAAGTCTTTCCCCTCTTAGGTTGAGTTTTTCATAAGTATTTTATTATTTTTGTTGCTATTGTAAATGAGATTTTCTTGATTTCCTTTTTAAGTAGTTTGTTGTTTATAGAATGTGATTTTTTTTATGTTGATTTGGTATTTTGTAATTGTATTGAATGCGTTTATTATTTCTAACTGATTTTTGTTGTGAATTTATAATTTTCTATGTATATCATCATTTCATATGCAAAGAGAGATAATTTTACTTCAGTTTGTTTCCAGATTTGGATGCTTTTTTTTTCTTGTCCAATTACCCTGGCTAGGACTTCTAGTGCTATGTTGAGAGAAAATGGCAAAGTGGGCACCTTTATCTTGTGTTAGACCTTAGAGGGAAAGGTTTCAGTGGTTCTTCACTGATTATTATGTTAGCTGTGTGGTTTTCATATATGGCCTTAATTGTGGCTAGGTAAGTTCTTTATGTACCAATTTTGTTGAGAGTTTTAATCATGAATGGATAGTGAATTTTGTCAAATACTTCCTGTGTCTCTTGAGATGATCATGAGTTTTCTCTTTTATTTTGTAATGTGTTGTATCACATTGATTGATTTACATGTGTTGAAGCATTCTTGCATCCCAGGGATAAATCCCATTTTGTCATGGTATATGAACCTTTTAATGTACTGTTAAAATAAGTTTTCTAGTATTTCATTGAGAATTTTTACATCTATGTTCATCATGAATATTGACCTTAAACCAGGAGATAGAGATGAAGACCAAATATGTATTTTATAATATCACAGTTTCTATCTCTGTTGAACTTCTCATTTTGTTCATGTATTGTTTTTCTGATTTTTGGTTTAGTTGTCTATCTGTTTCTCTTATATTTCACCAAGCTTTAAAATAATGATAATTTTGAATTCTTTTTCAAGCTAATCTAAAATGTCAATTTCTTTGGGTTTGGTTACTTGAAAATCACTGTGTTCCTTTGGTGGTGTCATGTTTTCTTGATTTTGTGTGTGTGTATTTGTAGGCTTGTGTTGATGATTGTGGATTTGTGGGAGCAGCTGGCCCTTCCAACCTTTGTGAATTATTTTGGTGGAGAAAGTCCTTTACCTATGGACAGGGGCAAGGGTGTCACCTGGGTAGGGTGCAGCAGGTGCAGCTCTGCTGAGAGTCAGTGATACAGTCTATATGTAGCTTTGTCAGTTGAGGCCAGCACTGGTGAAGACTTCAGAGATTTTCAGTGGCCAAGGCAGCAGGAGCCTACCTGCTGTGGTGAGGGTATTCATTCTATTCCTAGAGCACAATGGTTTTGGGTCCAACTAAAAGTCTTAGTGTTTACCAAGGTCCTTTTTTCTTTTCTATTCTAAAAGTTCAAAATTTTCCACTCCAACTCTATGTATCTACCAAAAAACTGTTCAGTTTCTTAGCTTTCAGTTATCACTGTTGGAATTTGCAATTACTCTGAATGAAAAGTAGTTCCAAAAGCCATAGCCATATTTCTCTCTCTAGATTTATCTTCGTCCTATGTTATGAACCTACAAATATTTTCTCCTTTAGAAACTCCATAATAAATTTTTTCTTCTTCCCTATGGGTCTAACTTGGTTCTTAAATCGATTTCTAGCATGATTTTTTTTATCTCCCTTAATAATAACCTCTACAACTTTTTTTGCTGGATTTTTGCAGTTATTAAGCACTTTATGTTCCTTTTAGTCTGAATATGTCTCTATTTCATCCTTATTCTTAAGGATTGTTTTCTTTGGTCTTCTGCATTTTATAAACATGTGTGTATGTAAGGGTTTCTTCTGTTTGTTCGGTTTCCCATTGATTGTAACTCCTGAATATATGGACTCATATATTTTATCCATTTTGTTGAAATTCTCAAAAAATGTCTATTTGAACATTACTTTTTCTCCATTTTCTGTAGTCTTTCCTTATTGAAATCCAATTAGATGTATGTTAAACCATCTTACTTTATCTTTTGTTTCTTGTCTCTTTTTCATAATTTCCTTCTTTTAGTTTCTACACTATTATTATCCTTGATTGCCTTCCTCTTCTGGAGCTCTCTCTTTAGCTGTGCTAATCAAAGTCAGTAGAATATCCCAGTGAAGAGTGGCCTATGTACGTAGATCACCAAGGTTTTCATTCTCATTCCATTATCTAGTACAAGCTTATCAAACCTGCAGCCTGTAGGTGGCATTTGGATAGCTATGAATGCAGCCCAACACAAATTCATAAACTTTCTTAAGATAGCACGAGAATTTTTTTTTGCATTTTTTTTTTTTTTAGCTCATCAGGTATTGTTAGTGTTAGTCTATTTCATATGTGGCCCAAGACAATTCTTTTTCCAACATGGTCCAGGGAAGGCAAAACATTGGACACCCCCAACCTAGTACTTTTATAATTTAGGCAAGTTTCTTAATCTCTTGTCCCATTTTCTTTATATGTCAAATGACAATAATAATACCTACATGCATACTTCATGGGTTAATATAAGCATTAATTTTTAAAATCAATGTAAAGTTCTTAGAAGTGTGTCTGGTACATAGTCAATCTTCCTTAAGTGTTAGCTATTGTAATGGTAGACTAATTTGCTACTTACCATCTCCATTTACTTTTAAATTGCAAAGATTACACTTTATTTTTAAAATTTCTATGATTTTAAAAATATGTCTTCATCATTTTTATAGCTGCTTTTTTCCCATGACTTTGATTCTGCTTTTTTTAGCCATATTGAACATATTTTTTCATTCTCTATCCAGAAATTCTAATTTAATAAGGCCCCATCATAAAAATATGAGTAGTGTTAAAAAATTCTGTAATGAGAAGTATGAGTTTGTGCTATTACAAAACAAATAGAATGATTGGATTGAATCATTGTAACTAGCTCACAATGTTTGTCTTGGGATCCAATCACCAATATCTTTAAGTAGGAATTTACACTATTTTGGAAACATTTGGAGGGATTTTACTATACTGAAATCTTTATAAGTCTGATTTTATTGTTGTTTTTTTTCCTGTAAATTTTTGTTTATAATGTGGTTTTCTTGTGCACTTGTATTTTTTCTTCAGAGGCAGTTTTCATTCAAGTTTCTTCCTCCCCTGTGGGTCTTAGAAAAAGGGTACATTCTCTCAGAGAGGATTTGTATTTACTTTGGTCAATATCTAAATGTCCTACATTGTGATAATTCTAAATTAAGTTTTGGCTTAAATTTTTTCAGATCCTAAATCAGATAAGTATCAGTTTATAATTATGAATTTTTAGAATATATATTTTAGTTCTCTGTCAGAGACTGAAAATGGTCCCCCAAAATCACATCCTAACCCCTGTAACATAAATGCAACCTTGTTGGGGAAAGGAATTTGCAAATGTGATTAAGGATTTTGAGTCGAGGAGATTCTCATGGATTATGGAGCTAGCCCTAAATGAAATATACATATCTTTTTAAAATGAAACTAGAGGGAGGTATAAAATAGACAGTAGAGGAGAAGGCAATGTGAACACAGAGGCAGAGACTGAAGTGATGCAGCCACAAGCCAAGGAACACTAGAAGCCAACAGAAGCCGAAGGAAGCAAAGAATGGATTCTCCCTTAAAGCCTCTGAAGGTGACACAGTCCTGTTGACCCCTTGACTTTTGGCACAGTGATACTAATTTCAGATTTTTAGCATCCATAAGTATGAGCAAATAATTTCTGTTGTTTTAAACTGCCTAGTTTGTGGTAATTTTTACAGCCACCATAAGAAACTGAGATACCGTGTTTTCAAAGCCAAAGCTAAGGTAAATTATTGTGCCATTTTTCTTGATAGAATAATAAGACATAATACATATTTATTGATTACATTCACATTCATCACTCCATTTGTAAAACACAATCTTTCCAATTAAGAAAGGATGGCATATCTTCTGAACCTTCGTTTAAAATTTCCTTCCATGGGACATTCCAGCAGCTTGACTGATTTATCTCACAACTGCTCCTTAGTTGTTCAGAAGAGTTACAGATTCCTAAAAATAAGTCTCCAAAATGCCATTTTATGATGGGACCATCCTAATGTTGATCTTTAAACAGATCACAACACCCTATTGCAATAAACCGCTAGGCTTTAAAAACTGGTTGCAAATTTGTATTATTTGTATATCTAGACATTGCTTTTATCCTGTAGAAGTTTAGCTCCAAGCAACATCCAATCATTTGACTAGAGAAAAGTTTCAACAGCTATGCCAGTAGTAGGCTCTGCTGCCTTTGATTTGAAAAGGATCTTCTCAGAACGATTGAAAAAGAAAAGTTTATTTCTACTTCATGTATTAGTCTTCTAAAGGCCTTTGATCTCTTTAAAGGTGCTCATGGTCTAAATAACCACCACATTCTTCTAGAAATAAGTAAAATCTGGATTTAAAATAATTGACACCTAAGGGAAATCTTATTAAAAGTAGTCATCTTTATACACCATATAAAAGGTTTCTTTAGATCAAATATTAAAGGTGAATAAATCCTTTATTCTTCTTTAAAATTAGTTCTTTAAATATGAGTAAGGATATCTATTCACTATTAAATTGGAAAGCACCATAAAAACAAAGATAACTTAAGGGGAAGCAGTCTGTCAAACTTAGCCACATTTAAATTATTTTCACCCCGAACTTAATTCAAAGTAGAAAAAAAAAACAGATGGTGCATACAAAGCAGCAACATATGATGACAAATTTAACTAGCAAGCATTTGCATCTTTTAACATAGCACCATTTTTCACTTAAGCATAGATAGAAGAGTGAGTTCTTTGTAAACCAGTAATTCTTATTTTGAGTTTAGGAATTCCTATGAGAGTTTATTTTATAGGGAATTTCTCACTACTTAAAAAAATCATTTTCTCCCAATTGCATTTACTTTCCTCATACTTTCATATCTTATTATACCGTAAGTTTGAGAAGGAAACGGATCTTGAATATAAGGAATTTTACTCCTGGGATCTCATTTCAGTTACTAAAAGCCATCTCGTTAAAGAATTGCTATGTTCCATGGTTTAGAAGTGCAATAGATTATGCTTTGGAGTGACACCTAAGGGAAACATACGTTCTTTGAGGAGTCAGAATTAAAATAGCAAACACATAATAATGAAGTTGAAAAAGTGGACCTATGAAAGAAATGTGGAGAAAATAATTTCTGTGGCTCTTGAAAGGAGGAGCAGTACACATTTAGATTTAGCATTGTGACTACTGAGTATGGGGAAGATTTTTTTCTTTATTATAAACATATAATAACTTTGTATTTATTTTGTTGATCTTCAATAAAATATTTTTATTTTCTGATTTACACTGCATGTGTTCTATAATTGTGAATGGTCAATACAAAGACAGATAAGATATTATTTTATGGGGTTGGCATTCCTCCAAAACATGGCCATGAATTTCATGTTATATATTCATATGTATATGTATGTGTGTGTGTGGGTGTGGGTGTGTGTGTATCTTTGCTTTGCATGACAGACCGCATAGATTCCATGTTATTCCTTTACTCAGTGAGCATGGCATTGCTGTGCATCAAGCCAAACCATGTAACCCATTTTTTCCCCAGAAATCTGATCCTTTAGAGTCTGCATGGTAACGATTGTAGCTTCTTGAATGACACCAGATGAAGGTGTGATGGACTTGACTTATAATGAAGAGAATTATTTCAGCTAACAATACCTAAAAATACAATTCAGCCTTTTAGGCTAAACTTCTTTGACCATGTTGGTTTTAGACAAGTTTTTAAATAAAAGAAAATTTTTTATTAGTATCTTTCTAAGACTAAGGACATAGGTTTTAGTATTCATAGTGATTGCCTGAAAGAAAAAAAGACCCTTGGATAAAGGTTAAAAAGTGAGTGGAATTTTTTTTTTTTTTTTGAGTAGGGTGAGATTGAGGAGAAATGACTCAGTGGTACACTTCAAGAATATGGAATACACATCATTATGTGTAATTGCCTAGTTGTTTCTTATTTCAAATGAATTACCTGAAATAAAAGAAAGAAGTTAGAAGATTTGAATACATTTCTGAAAGTCACATTGAAGAAGTGATAGACTAGATTTTTAAAAGCTTATTCTCAAAAATTTAATAGCATGAAGAAGAACCTGACTTTTGACATCCATATGTATCTTATTGTCTCAGGACTTCTTTAGTATTGTCTGCAAAATGAAATGGTATGGTTTCATTGCAAATGGCTGCTTGCCTTTGTCTGAAAGCTTACATTTCTTTGGAAACTAAACATTTAAAATAAAGATTATTTGCTGTAACGTAAACCATGTTTTGATCACTGGAATTTGCAGGAGTTGTTTCAGGGTATCATGGGATTCTTTTTGTTGTTTCCAAATTTTCTCCTTAAATTATACACATTTCCTGACCCTTTGCCAACACCCTGGTAGTGAAACATTATTTAGGAGATCAAACACAGATCATATGAAAGAAACATCTGTTGTAGTTATTGTTTTTCAGAAGTTCAGGTTGCCCAAGAGGTCCACTAGGCAGTATTTTCCAGTTCTCATTTATGTACAACTGGGGGATCTTGGTGGCAGCAAAGGATAAAAGGCCTTTAATTTAACGTTTGAGATGTGTGTGTCCTGAAGTTATTTGTACTGAAAATGTCTTGTAAGACAAAAGAAATTCCATGGTGACTGTTTTAGGTTTTTTTCTGCTCTGCAAAGCCATCTAGTGCTACAAAACTCATCATTGAAAGTGGACAAAAAAAGCCAAAGAAGGAGGGATGGGAAGCAGCTCTTGCTTCAATTGTTTCTTGATTTTCTAGTCCCATCCCCATGTATTGCTTAGTCTCCATCATTTTTCCAGCCTAATCCTCGAAGCAGATCCCATTTTTAGGGAGGAGATGGTTCTTTCCAGGACTACATTCCTCTCTACTCTAATTTCCTTTACACCCTGCCTCCTAGTCAGCTGTTGGGTCTGCAATTGTCTTTCAAAATAGATCAAAAAGAGAAAAGCAATTTGTATTTTAATGACAATGCTTGGTTTTGTGTTGGGCACAAAGGGTTTATAACACTGGGAGGTAATTACTCAGGTTGAAAGGTGCTTCATCTGTTCAGATTACAGCTTCCAACAGGGTGATGTTCTCAGTAAAACTGGTGATGGCAAAACCATCTGAGAGGTTATGCAAGGAAATTTCATTGAAGAAACATTTTCTGTGTTTTTCAATTACAAAATTCAAAATTAACTCAAATTTTATTACTTCCATTAAAACAATCCAACTGAAATATCTAAAATGTTGTATAAAATTTCCTGTAAGGGATGCAACAAAGAATTGTCAAAAAAAAAAAAAAATCCTGGATGTGATGCCAGGGGATGGGGGCAGGGTAGGTGGCTCAATAAACCATAGCTCTGCAATTCAGTAGTTCTCTGCCTCTGGACATATCCTTTACATTTTATTCTAGCTTGTACCACATGTGATGCTATAGTATCTAGGAAAAATCAGAATTCCCCTGCTCCCCCATACAATTCCCATGGTCTTTTTTGCTGGATTTATTCTATCAGAAAGATGACATAATCAGATCTAAGTATTAAAAACATGATTTTCTTACTTTTACTTTAGAAGATGTTCAACTCAGTATTAACATTAAAGAATAATTGAACTGATTAACTGTTTCTCTTAGAATTATCATCATCATCATACTGCCAATGACAACCACTTTCAAAATATTATACTACCTCAAGTTAAGAGCCATCTATGAAAAAACCCACAGCCAGCATCATGCTGAATTGGCAAAAACTGTAAGCACTCCCCTTGAGAACAAGAGCAAGAAAAAGATGCCTACTCTTGCCACTCATATCCAACATAGTACTGGAAGTACTAGCCAGAGCAATCAGACAAGAAAAAGAAATAAAAAGTATCCAAATAGAAATAGAAGAAGTCAAACTATTTGTCTTTGCAGATGATATATTTCTATATCTACAAAAGCCTAAAAATGTCACCAAAAGGCTCCTGAAACTGATAAACAACTTCAGCAGTTCCTGGTTACAAAATCAATATATAAAATTTAGTAGCATTTCTACACATCAATAGCATTCAAAGTGAGAGGCAAACCAAGAACACAATTCCATTTATAATAGACACACACACACACACATAATACCTAGCAATACATCCTGCCAAGGAGGTGAAAGATCTCTACAAGCAAAACTACAAAACACTGCAGAAAGAAATCATAGATAACACAAGTAAATGGAAAAACACTCCATGCTCATGGATTGGAAGAATCACTATTGTTAACGTGTCGATACTGCCCAAAGCAATCTACAGATTCAGCCCTATTTCTATCAAACTACCAATGTCACTTTTCACATAATTAGATAAAGCTATTCAAAATTCACATGGAACAACAACAACAAAAAGACCAAATAGCCAAAGCTATCCTAAGCAAAAAGAACAAAGCCAGAAGCATCACATTACCTGACTTCAAACTATACTTTCAGGCTACGGTACCCAAAACAGCATGGTATGGGTACAAAAATAGATACATAGATCAGAATAGAATAAAGAACAGAATAGAGAACCTAGAAATGAAGCTGCACACCTACAGCCATTTAACCTTTGATAAAGTCAACAAACATAAACAATGAGGAAAGGATTCACTGTTCAATAAATGGTGCCGGGATAGCTGGGTAGCCATAGGCAGAAGCATGTAATTGGACCTCTACCTTTCACCATATACAAATATTAACTCAAGATGGATTAAAGATTTAAATGTAAGACCTCACACTATTAGAATCCTAGAAGAAAACAAAGGAAACACCATCCCAGACATGGGCCTTAGGAAGAATTTATGACTAAGTCCTCAGAAGCAATTGCAACAAAAACAAAAACTGAAAAGTGGGACCTAATTAAACTAAAGAGTTCTGCACAGCAAAACAAGCTATTGGCAGAGTAAACAGATAACATACAGAATATGGGAAAATATTCACAAACTGTGCATCCAACCAAGGTCTAATATTCAGGAAACTAAACCATTGAACAAGCAAAAACCAAATAACTCCATTGAAAATTGGCAAAATACATGGATGCTTCTCAAAAGAAGACATACAAGCAGCCAGAAAACATGAAAAAATGCTTATCATTGCTAATCATTAGAGAAATGAAAGTTAAAACCACAACGAGATACTATCTCACACCAATCAGAATGGCTATTATTAAAAAGTGAAAACAACAACAACAACAAGAAATTTGGGTGATGTTTCAGAGAAAGCAGAAGGCTTATCCATTTTTGGTCAGAATGTAAATTAGCTCAGCTACTATGGAAAGCAGTTTGGAGATTTCTCAAAGAAACTTTAAACAGAGCTACCATTCAACCCAACAAACCCATTACTGGGTATATACCCAAAGGAAAACAAATTATTCTAGCAAATAGACACATGAACTCATGTTCATCGCCACACAATTCACAATAGCAAAGAGATGTAATTAATTTAAGTGCCCATCAATGGTGGAATGGATAAAGAAAATGTGGTATATATACTGTGAAATACTACATAGCCATAAAACAGAATGAAGTCATGTCTTTTGCAGCAACATGGTTGCATCCTGAGGCCCTAATCCTAAACAGATTAACTCAGGAACAGAAAACCAAATACCACATGTTCTTATTTATAGGTAGGAGCTAAATATTAGGTACCCTGGACATAAAGATGACACCAATAGACACTGGAAACTACTAGAGCAGGGAGGAAGGGAGGTCAAGGATTGAAAAACTAACAGTTGAGTACTAATATGGTTTTGCTGTGTCCCCACCCAAATCTCATCTTGAACTGTAACTCCCACAATTCCCATGTGTTGTGGGAGGAACCTGGTGAGAGGTGATTGAATCATGGGGGTGGGTCTTTCCCATGCTGTTCTTATGATAGTGAATAAGCCTCATGAGATCTGCTTTTAAAAAAGGGAGTTTCCCTGCACAAGCTCTCTCTTCTTTTGTATGCTGTCACGTGAGGCATGCCTTTCACCCCTTGCCATGATTCTGAGGCCTCCCCAGCCACATGGAACTGTAAGTCCATTAAACCTCTTTCTTTTGTAATTTGTCCAGGCTCAGGTATGTCTTTATCTGCAGTGTGAAGATGGACTAATAGAGTAAATTGGTACCAGGAGAGTGGGATGCTGCTGTAAAAACCTGGAAATGTGGAAGCTACTTTGGAACTGGGTAACAGGCAGGGGTTGGAACAGTTTGGAGGGCTCAGAAGAAGAGAGAAAATTGTGGGAAAGTTTGGAACTTCCTAGAGACTTGTTGAGAGGCTTTGATCAAAATTCTGATAACAATATGGACAATAAAGTCCAGGCTGAGGTGGTCTCAGATGGAAATGAGGAACTTGTTGGGAACTGAAGCAAAGGTGACTCTTGCTATGTTTTAGCAAAGAGACTGGTGGCATTTTGCCCTGCCCTAGAGATTTGTGGAACTTTGAACTTGAGAGAGATGATTTAGGATATGTAGTGGAATAAATTTCTAAGCAGCAAAGTATTCAAAAGGTGACTTGGGTGCTGTTAAAGGCATTCAGTTTTATAAGGAAAGCAGAGCATTAGAGTTTGGAAAATGTGCAGCCTGACAATGTGATAGAAAAGAAAATCTCATTTTCTGAGAAGAAACTTAAGCCAGCTGCAGAAATTTGCATAAGTAACAAGGAGCCCAATGTTAACCCCCAAGACAACGGGGGAAATTTCTCCAAGGCATGTCAGAGGTCTTCACGGCAGCCCCTCCCATCACAAGCCTAAAGGCCCAGGAGGAAAAAATAGTTTTGTGGGCTGGGCCCAGGGTCCCCATGCTGTGTGCAGCCTAGGGACTTGGTGCCCTGTGTCCCAGCTGCTCCAGCCATGGCTGAAAGGGGCCAACAAAGACCTTGGGCCATGGCTTCAGAGGGTGCAAGCCCCAAGCCTTGGCAGCTTCCAAATGATATTGAGCTTGCAAGTGCATAGAAATCAAGAATTGAGGTTTGGGAACCTCTGTCTAGATTTCAGAGGATGTATGGAAATGCCTGAATGCCCAAGCGAAAGTTTGCTGCCAGAGTGGGGTCCTCATGGAGAACCTCTGCTAGGGAAGTGCAGAAGGGAAATGTGGGGTTGGAGCCCCTACACAAAGTCCCTTCTGGGGCATCACCTAGTGGAGCTGTGAGAACAGGGCCATTGTCCTCCAGATCCCATAATGGTAGATCCACTGATAGCCTGCACTGTGAACCTGGAAAAGCTGTTGACCCTCAATCCCAGCCCATGAAAGCAGCTAGGAGGGAAGCTGTACCCTGCAAAGCCGCAGGGGCGGAGCTGCCCAAGACCATGGGAACCCACTTCTGGCATCAGCATGACCTGGATGTGAGGCATGGAGTCTAAGGAGATTATTTAGGAGCTTTAAGATTTCACTACCCTGCTAGATTTTGGACTTGAATGGGGCCTGTAGCCCCTTTGTTTTGGCCAATTTCTCCCATTTGGCATAGTTGTATTTACCCAATGCCTACACCCCCATTGTATCTAGGAAGTAACTAACTTGCTTTTGATTTTACAAGCTCATAGGCAGAAGGGACTTGCCTTGTCTTGGGTTCGACTTTGGACTGTGCACTTTTGAGTTAATGCTGAAATGAGTTAAGACTTTGAGGGACTGTTGGGAAGGAAGGCATGATTGGTTTTGAAATGTGAGAACATGAGATGTGGGAGGGTCCAGGGGCAGAATGGTATGGTTTGACTGTGTTCCCAACCAAATCTCCTCTTGAATTGTAATTCCTACAATTCCCACAGGTCATGGGAGGAACCGGGTGGGAGGTGATTGAATAATGGGGGCAGATCTTTTCTGTGCTGTTCTCATAATAGTGAATAAGTCTCACAAAATCTGATAGTTTTAAAATGGGGAGTTTCCCTGAACAAGCTCTGTCTTCTCTTGTCTGCCACAATGTGAGGTGTGCCTTTCACCTTCTGCCATGATTGTGAGGCCTCCCCAGAAATGTGGAACTGTAAGTTTATTTAACCTCTTTCTTTTGTAAATTGCCAGTCTTGGGTATATCTTTATCAGCAGCATGAAAATGGACTAGTACAGGCACTATGCTCAGTTACCTGGGTGATGGGATCCTCTGTACCCCAAACCTCAGCATCGTGCAGTATACCCGTGTAACTCACCTGCACATGTACTCCCTGCATCTAAAATAAAACTTGAAAAAGAAACAAAAAATAAAAAAAAAAATCAGGCTCAATGGTAGATCAGATGTGCATGTCCTGTTGTCCTTAGGAATTCTGGAGTGGAATAAACCTACGAACAGGCAAGGACTTCCATGGTGTTAAATAAATAATTTCCCAATTTACTAAACAAACAAACAAAAAGCAAACTATTACACAACCTTAAGGGATAGAAAAATATTGTGCTAACCCAAGGATCTATAAAAGAGTAGTAACTAATGTTACATAAAATGATAGTATGATATTAATATTATGAGACATATAGTATGTAATTTTAAAACTCTTATTTGAAAATAAATTTAGGTTTACAGAGAAGTTAAAAAATTAATTCAGAATTTTTTTATATATTTCACCCAGCCTTCCAATATCTCGCATAACCTTAGTGTAATCATTGAAACTAAGAAATTAACCATCAGAGTGAACAGGCAACCTAAAAAATGGGAGAAAATTTTTGCAATCTACTCATCTGACAAAGGGCTGATATCCAGAATCTGCAATGAACTCAAACAAATTTACAAGAAAAAACAAACAACCTCATCAAAAAGTGGGCAAAGGATATGAACAGACACTTCTCAAAAGAAGACATTTATGCAGCCAAAGACACATTAAAAAATGCTCATCATCACTGGCCATCAGAGAAATGCAAATCAAAACCACAATGAGATACCATCTCACACCAGTTAGAATGGCGATCATTAAAAAAGTCAGGAAACAACAGGTGCTGGAGAGGATGTGGAGAAATAGGAACACTTTTACACTGTTGGTGGGACTATAAACTAGTTCAACCATTGTGGAAGACAGTGTGGGGATTCCTCAGGGATCTAGAACTAGAAATACCATTTGACCCAGCCATCCCATTACTGGGTATATACCCAAAGGACTATAAATCATGCTGCTATAAAGATACCTGCACACGTATGTTTATTGCGGCACTATGCACAATAGCAAAGACTTGGAACCAACCCAAATGTCCAACAATGATAGACTGATAGACTGAATTAAGAAAATGTGGCACATATACACCATGGAATACTATGCAGCCATAAAAAATGATGAGTTCAGGCCGGGCGCGGTGGCTCACGCTTGTAATCCCAGCACTTTGGGAGGCCGAGGCGGGCGGATCACGAGGTCAGGAGATCGAGACCACGGTGAAACCCCGTCTCTACTTAAAAATACAAAAAATTAGCCGGGCGCGGTGGCGGGCACCTGTAGTCCCAGCTACTCGGAGGCTGAGGCAGGAGAATGGCGTGAACCCGGGAGGCGGAGCTTGCAGTGAGCCGAGATTGCGCCACTGCACTCCAGCCCGGGCGACAGAGCAAGACTCTGTCTCAAAAAAAAAAAAAAAAAAAAAAAAAAAAAAAAAAAAAAAAAATGATGAGTTCATGTCCTTTGTAGGGACATGGATGAAGCTGGAAACCATCATTCTCAGCAAACTATCGCAAGGACAAAAAACCAAACACCACATGTTCTCACTCATAGGTGGGAATTGAACAATGAGAACACATGGACACAGGAAGGGGAACATCACACACCCAGGCCTGTGGTGAGGTGGGGGGAGGGGGAGGGATAGCATTAGGAGATATACCTAATGTTAAATGAAGAGTTAATGGGTGCAGCACACCAACATGGCACATGTATACATATGTAACAAGTCTGCACATTGTGCACATGTACCCTAAAACTTTAATAATAAAAAAAAGAAATAACTTCAGTACAATACTCTTTTTTTTTTTAATACTCTTAATTAAACAGTGAACTTTATTTGTATTTCACCAGTTTTCTACTAATACACTTTTTCTATTTCAGGATCCAATCCAGGATACTACATTGAGTTTAGTTTCAGGTCTTCCTAGTCTTTTCCAATCTGTCATAGTTCTTTAGTCTTTTGTTGTCTTTCATGATCACGATGATTTTGAATAGTGCTGGTTAGTTATTTTATAAAATGTCTTATAGTTTAGTTTTGTCTGATCTTTACTCATGATTTGATTAAAGGTATGCATTTTTGGCAAGAGTGTCACAGAAATAATGTGTTTTTCTCAGTATAGAATATCAAGTAGTACATGATGTTAATACATCTTATGTCTTATTTAACCTCGATCACCTAGTTAAAGTAACCTGCTGTACTTCTCAACTCTAAAGTTAGTATTTTCTGCCTATGAGTTACTAAATATCTGGTGGAAGATCATTCGAGACTGAAAAATATTTTCCTCTTCTCTAACTTTTGCCTATTAAGCGTTCATCTATAGATATTGTTTGACACAGTTATTACTGTGGTTTTTAAATGTGATTTTTCATTTCTCTCATTTTTTCTACATTTATTGATTGGAAAGATTCTACAAGGCAGAGCTACCGCTTCTCCCTCATTTACTCATTCGTGCAAATGTTTATTTATATCAGTATGGAATGATGGGTATTCATTTTATTACATAGGCTATAATCAAATAGTATCTTTATTAATTTTGTTTCTCAAAATTCTCAAGCTTTGATCAACAGGAACTCTTTGTCTTTCTCTGTTTTTGTTATTAGAGTATTATTGACCTCATAAGTGGAGTTGGGATGCATTTCTTCTTCTTCAACTTTCCAGCAGAGTTTGCATAGAGTTGGTAGTATTTCTTCCTCGAATGTTTGGTACAAATCACCTATGATGGCATTTGGGACTAGAGTTTTCTTTGGTAAAGTATTTTTAAGTATTAATTTAAATTCTTTTATAGATATAATTAGTTTTGTTTTTATTGGTTTTCTCTGTTTTTCTCCCGAGTAGCTGGGACTACAGGCACCCGCCACCACGTCCGGCTATTTTTTTTTTTTTTTTTTTTTTTTTTGTATTTTTAGTAGAGACGAGTTTCGCTGTGTTCACCAGGATGGTCTCAATCTCCTGACCTCGTGATCCGCCTGCCTTGACCTCCCAAAGTGTGTTTTTCTGTTTTTTATTTTATTGATGTCTTCTGTTAATGTTATTTCATTTCTTCTGCTTGCATTGGGTTTAATTTTGTTTTTCTATTCTAGTTTCAGAAGCCGAAAGCTAAGATGACTAATTTTTTTACTTTTCCTATTTTTTAAAATAGCATTTATTGCTGTCAATTTTCCTATAAAAATGATTTTAGCTATATCTCACATGTTTTGGTAGGTTGGATTGTCATTTCATTCAGTGCAGAATGTATTTTAATTTTCCTTGAGGCTTTCTTTTTGATTTATGAGATTATTTTTTGATAGATATTGTTTAATTTCCAAATATTGGGGATTTTCCAGATATCTGTTGATTCATACTTTAATTCCTTTATCAAATTATAACATACTTTGTATTATGTCTAGTCTTTTAATATTTAAGGTTTTGTTTATGGCCTAGAATATAGCCACATTTGTGAATGTTTCATGCATACTTGAAAAAAATGAGTATTGTGTTATTTATTGCCAATAAGGTCAAGTTCATTGTAACTGTTTGTTAGGTCTTTCATAACCTTACTGATTTACTTGTTCTATCATTCCCAGGAGACAGGTGTTGAAATCTACAAATATAATTGTGGATTTGCCCACTTCCTTTTTTAGTTATATTAGCTTTTGATTAATACAGTATAAAGCTCTGGTATTAGGTAAATGTAAATTTAACAAGATATTAATTCAATATAGGCTGGCACACATGGGTTTCTTCAAAGATGGTTAGATATAAGAAATATTTTTAAAGTTTTACTATATAATTATTTGATCACATTCTGAAAAATTGCAGGTCTGTATCTTGCACCTCACCTTAAATCAGAGAAAAGTTTATGGACAAAACAGAAATTAAAAGTCCTTCAAAGGAAATCCCTTTTCATATCGCCTTGTATTGCCACTTAAGGCATTTATTATCTAACAGATGATGTCAATTTTCAGTAAAACTCAAGAAGTTTGTTATTTAATGTTTGGTTTTAAAAATCATATATTTCTTTTATTTTTAAGTGTGTTTCTCTATTAACATTGATTTTCCTTATAGTTGGTACCTGAGGAGCATGCTAGGAAGAATTTTAGGATGGCCTTTAACATTCCCACCTTCTAGTGTACATACGCTGTATAATCCCTAACCCATGAGTGTGGGCAGGACATATGAGAATGATAGAAGAGCATTTCCATGATTAGTTCACACTACATGGTGAAGAGAAAGGGACTTTTCATATGTAAGGAAGTAATTAAGGCCTCTAATCAGTTGACTTTAAGTTAATACGAGAGAGATTATTCAGGTGGGCCTGAGTTAATAAGGTGAGCCCTTCAAAAGAGGATCTAGAGGTTAGAAAAAGAATGATTCAGAGACATTAAAGCAGCAGATATGTTATCCTGTTGGCTTTGAAAAGGAACTTTAAATATTTGAACTTCCATGCATTCCATGGTATTATACAGAGAAGGAATCTAAAGCCTTAGGGAGAACAAAAATTGGATGGATTTAGCATGAACAATTCCCTAACTATATTTTCTGAAAAGGCTCAGAATATGTTTACTTTGCCAAGACACTGAGAGAGTTTTGCAGGTTAGGGAAGCATCAGCATCTTGTAAAATAGTTTAGTGGTTGTAATTGTAAAATAGTTTAGCGGCCAGTAAGTGTTGCTGCAGTTGAAAAGTTTCCCATATTTCAATTTTTATATTAAGCCCCTAAATGCCAGATTCAAGTAGTAGCACCCGCCGAAAAATGGTAAAGTGAAGATGCTTTTCACAATATTCAAGAGCATGATAATCAGAAAGGCTGACTAGCAGGGATATTTAGTAGTGGAAAATTGATCATGGAGACCCTAGAACTCCTTTTTACATAACCAAAAAATTCTAGATTTGGAGATGAACTAATATGATGGTCATTGCCACTTCCTTACTACCCAGGTCTGAGTGAGTTTATAGTTCCTATGCTAGGTCAGACAGCAGAAGTTGGTTTTAGTTCAAGAGTTGGCAAGAATGACAACAAATTTGGCTATGGTTACTTAAAAAAATTAATAATGCAATCCCAGCACTTTGGGAGGCTGAGTGGATCACGAGATCAGGAGTTCAAGACCAGCCTGGCCAAGATGATGAAACCCTGTCTCTACTAAAAATACAAAAAATTAGCCAGGCGTGGTGGCAGGCACCTATAATCCCAGCTACTTGGGAGGCTGAGGCAGGAGAATCGCTTGAACAAGGCGGGCAGAGGTTGCAGTGAGCTGAGATCACGCCACTGTACTCCAGCCTGGGCAACAGAGTGAGACTCCATCTCAAAAAAAAAAATTAATTATATGTTCTATTTAACCCCATATTTAAATGTTATTATTTTAAAATTTCATGAGGCAGAATGGAGAGCTAATAATGTACTTCTACTCAAAGATAATGAGGCAATGTAAGTTATTGCCCCACTTTTCCCAGGGTAGAGTTAGTGGGACCCACTGGGAAGCTGAGCATAAACATCTGCCTGGCCCTCTTGCTACACATCAAAAGTGGAATGCCAGCTTAAATAAAAAGACCAAATAGTATATGGAATATCATAATTGAATATCCAAAATATTCATTATGCAACAAAAAATGCATTCCTGTTACCAAGAATTAGCTTAATTGCTACATGAATGAGAAAGGACAATGAACAGATGCCAACACCAGGATGACATAGCTATTAGAATTACTTGACAAGGATTTTAAAACAGCCATAATAAAAATGCTTCACAAGCAATTAAGTATTCTCTTGAAACAAATAAAAAACAGAAAACTTCAGCAAAGAAGTAGAATTTATTTTAAAGTGGAAATTGTACAGCTGAAAATATAAGAACTAAAATTAAAAACATACTGAATGGGTTTGCTAGTGTGTAAAGATTACAGAGAGTAGAATCCAGTAACTTGAAGACAGCACACTAGCATTTACACAATCTGAACCTAGAGAAAATGAACTAAGAAAAAATGAATAGTGTTTTAGGGACGTGTGGGGAAATAATAAAATGTTAACATCCTTATCATTGGAATTCCAGAAAGAGAGGAGTAAGACTATGGGATTGAAAACTATTTGATGAAATAAAGGCTTAAAACTTCTGAAATTTGGCAAAATACATAAACCCATACATTTAAGAAGCTGAGTGACTATTCATTTAAAATAAACTCAAAGAATTCACACCAAGACACATCATAGTTAAACTTCTCAAAACCAAGACAAAAAAAGTCTTGAAAGCAGTCCAAGAGGAATGATGTATTGTCTACAGAGGGGCACCAATTAAAATAACCACGGTTATTTCATTTGAAACTTTGGAGGCCAGGAGACGGTGATAACATTTTTCAAGTACTAAAAGAAAAGAACTTTCAACCACAAATTCAACATACTGTGAGGTATCCATCAGAAATGAAGAGTAAATCAACACATTTTCAAATGAAGGAAAGGTTAGAAAATGTATTGCTAGAAAACCTACCCTTAAATAATTGCCAAATAAAGTTCTCTAAAAAGAAAGAAAATTATAACAGAAGGAGGATTGGAACTTCCAAAGGGAAAGAAGAACATTGGAATGGGCAAAAATAGAGGTAAAAGCAATAGACATCCTAATTTATGGGTGCCCTAAATTATATTTGATGGATTATATAAAAAATTTTAACTCTAGTGACTGTGATGCTCTCAATATATGTAGAGGAAATACTTAAGACAATTATATTTATAAGGGGGGATGTTAAAGGGATCTAAATGGACATCATATTTATGGAGCAAAATATACTTCACTGAATTTGGTAAAATATCGGTAACAGTAGACTATCATGTTCTGTATATATATTGTAATACCTAAAACAACCACTAAGAAATTTAAAACTCAATAATACTACAAGTAAATCAAATGAAATCCTTAAAAATGTTAAAATAATCACGGGGAAGTAAGAAAAGAGAAGAAAGGAAGGATAAACAGTGCTAATAAATAGGAAACAAATAATAGTTCAGACTTAAGCTCTAACACATCAATGATTACCTTAAATTGTCTAAATATCTAACTTGAAAGAGGTTGGCAGAACATAAAAGAAAAGTCCCACTATGTGTTGTTAACAGGACACTCATTTAAAGTGTAATAACAATGGTTGCTGGAAAGTAAAAAGATGGAAAATCTTTGGAATCTATATTCCATGGACAAGGGCTATTTAGATGACATCAAACACATGATGCATTAAATAAAAATTGATAAATTGAGCATCATCAAATTTTAAAACATTTGCTCCGTAAAATACTCTTAAAAGGATAGAAAGAGAGCTACAACCTAGAAGAAAATACCCGGAACACATTAGACAAAGGACTGGTATCTAGAAGAGATAAACTCAATAGTAAAGAAACAATCAGATTAGATAATGAGCAAAAAGTGTAAATAGACATTTCATAAAAAAATGTAGTTGGGAAATAACACATGAAAAAACTTTCAACATCATTAGTTATTAGGGAAAACAAATTAAAAACATAATGCAATATCACTATACACCATCAGAATAGTTTAAAAATTGCTGATGAGGATACAGAAAAACAGGATAACTCATACATTGCTGGTGAAAATATGAAATGATACAGTCAGTCTGGAAAATAGTTTGGCAGTTTCTTATAAAAATCAATATGTGATTGTCATCTTGCCTACCAACTTCACTCTTAGAAACTTATCCCAGAGAAGGGAAATGTGTTCTCGCAGAAAACTTGTACGTGGCTAGAAACTTTGTTAGTAATAGCCAAAAATTGAAACAATCTAGATGTCCTTTAATGGTTGAATAGATAAACGGTTAAACCAACGGATGTACATCCATATCATGGAATACTACTCTGCAATAAGAAAGGAAGAAGCACTGATAGGTGTGGAACAACCTGAATGAATTTCCAGAGAATTATGCTGAGTAGAAAAAAGCCAATCCAAAAGGGTTCCATGCTGTATAATTCTATGTATGTAACATCTTGAAATGATGATATTATAGCAATGGCAGATTAATGGTTGATAGGCACCAGGCACAGGAAAAGTGCAGGGTGGTGGCTGTGGTTACAAAAGAAATGGGGGTTCCTTTTGGTTATGGAAATATTCTGTATGTTGAATGTGTTAATGTCAATATCACGGTTTTGATACTTTACTATAGTTTTGCAAGATGTTACCGTTTAGGAAAACTGGGTGCAGGGTGCCTGGAATCTTCCCATTATTTCTTAAAAATTGTGTGTCACTGGACAATTATGTTAAAATAGAAAGTTTAATTTTAAAAATAATAAAGCATCGGAAAT
Organism: Symphalangus syndactylus; assembly: GCF_028878055.3. Classification (NCBI taxonomy): domain Eukaryota; kingdom Metazoa; phylum Chordata; class Mammalia; order Primates; family Hylobatidae; genus Symphalangus; species Symphalangus syndactylus. Next base: position 69,279,257 of record NC_072424.2, read on the forward strand.
CATCTGAACACAGAAATATGCTACCAATTACCATGTAACTCCATTCCAGTAAACTTTAAACAACTAAAGAAATCCAGATTTAGTGAAAAAAAAAATCCCAGGGAAACAATCTTCTTGGTACATCCAGTGCTTTAAGGGCATCCAGCGTTTTAGTTCTAAAATCTAGAATGGTTTAACTTTTCAGCTCTTGAGGCTGTTGAAGTGTGTGTGTTAATGCGTTTTACACTCTGCAGCTTATAACATTGCAGTTATTTGCCCTCTTCCCACCAAAGCAGTTCCTCAAGTGTTTGTTGTCAGCCTCTTTCAGTGGACACATTCTTATTAGATGGCCAGTCAAGTGTGGAGATGGCTGAGGAATATCACAAGGATCTTGTTTATGACTGCATGCAATCCATAACACTATCGGGATTATCCCGAACAGGGTCAGGGTGACCAACACAAATTTCCTCCTCATCTCAAAAGTGTCTGGTCTCCTGGGGTGAAATTTGCTAAAGGGTTGTTACTCCCCTCTGTAGCAAGCTTATAATTAGAGTACTCATCTCTTTACCCTCTCTTTGCCACTCATTCTGTATTTGCCAAATCCTCTGTAGTTATCTCTTCCTACTTTGCTATTCTATAGCCTCAGACCAGTGTTTAAGCACTAGACTATGTCATTTAATGCATATCTTTCTGGGGTGGAGTCTCTGAGTCTTCCCTCCGACTCCAAATATTTTCATGGACTACATCATAGAAGGAATATTTGACTTTCCTCTTAAGGAGGCTATCTCCCTGTGTATTCCAAATGAGTTCCTCCTGATAATCTAGATAGATCCCCCTTCTCCCCTTATACTATACCACCTTTGACCTAAAGGAGTTGAATGATGAAAGGACTTGTTTAAACCATCCTGGAGGAAATATGACTATAAAATTTATTTCTTCCAGAAATTATTTTTCTTCTCTGTATTTTAGTGTGCAGACTCCTGTATGTATTTTCCTATATCCAGAGAATTCTAAAAGTGATTGTGCCTCCTTTTTATAGGTGAGGTGACTCATCTAACACCAGACACTCTTTTTGAGCTTTAATTGAGTAACTTCATTCTGTTTAGTGAATCACCATAATCTTAACAGTGGTTGGTGGCTCTTAGAATTTGTTGTATGTGGTTCAAATCTATCTGTAGTTTTTGTTGTTGTTGTTGTTGTTTTTTTTTTTTTTGAGATGGAGTCTTGCTCTGTCACCCAGGCTGGAGTGCAGTGGAGCAATCTTGGCTCACTGCAAGCTCTGCCTCCTGGGTTCACACCATTCTCCTGCCTCAGCCTCCCAAGTAGCTGGGACTACAGGCACCCGCCACCACAACCGGCTATTTTTTGTATTTTTAGTAGAGACAGGATTTCACCACGTTAGCCAGGATGGTCTCGGTCTCCTAACCTCGTGATCCGCCCGCCTCGGCCTCCCAAAGTGCTGGGATTACAGGCGTGAGCCACCACGCCCGGCCTCTGTAGTTTTTTAATGCCTCTCTGTTACTCCAATCATTAGAAGTCATTGCTGCTGTGATAGGCCTGATTGTCAGATGTTAGATTTATTTTCACTAAATCTTAGTGAGTGACTTCATGAAAGTAAGCAGATATGTGCTTTTCTGCAACATTTCAAAGGTGTGCTATACAACCTTCTCAGTGAATGTGAACTGACCAGTAACCATGACTGGGGAGGAAAAAATAGCTTTTCTTTACTTTTGTGTGTGTGTATGTGTGAGATGGGGTCTCATTGTGCCATCCAGGCTGGAGTACAGTGGCATAATCATGGCTCACTGCAGCCTCGACTTCCCAGGCTTCAGCCATCCTCCTACCTCAGCCTCCCAAATAGCTGGGACTACAGGTGCCCACCACCACACCCAGCTAATTTTCATATTTCTGGTAGTGATGGGGTTTCACCATGTTGCTCAGGCTGGTCTTGAACTACTGAACTCAAGAAATCCACCCACCGCAGCCTCCCAAAGTGTTGGGATTACAGGTGTGAGCCACCGCACCTGGCCCAAAATTGCATGTATGAAGTCACTTATCACAAACATTATTCTGAAATCTGGGTAATATGTTAATTTCATGGTCATACAAGGAACCATTGTTGTAGTGGACACTATTACTAAGTTTAATTTGCAATGAACCACTTCAAGGCCCTTTCCTGCTATCTTACATTAAAAAATAAGATTTTAAATGAGAAATTAGAATTTACCAAATCCTGGCAGGTGCAATGGCTTACGCCTGTACCCCAGCACTTTGGGAGGCTGAGGCAGGTAGATCACCTGAGATCAGGAGTTCTAGACCAGCCTGGCCAACATGGCAAAACCCCACTTCTACTACAAATACAAAAAATTAGCCAAGCATGGTGGTGGGCACCTGTAATCCCAGCTACTGGGGAGGCTTAGGCAGGAGAATTGCTTGAAGCCAGGAGGCAGAGGTTGCAGTGAGCTGAGATTATGCCATTGCACTCCATCCTGGGTGACAGAGTGAGACTCTGTCTCAAAAAAAAAAAAAAAAAAAGAATTTACCAAATTCCTTCTCTTTCATTACATTGGCATGGGCTATGATTTCTTCCATGCTACTGGTATAAAATATTGATGTAGTTTGGCGTCCAAGAATAATGGAGGCAAATCTGGCACTTATTGGGACCCAGCTACCAACATGAGGTAGGTCTGTGTACTTATGTTGTTAACTGGCACTGTTCTTTAATTTCCTAGATGTAACTGCCCATAATATATTATGGCTGGGCTACTACTAATATTGATAGCTAGCCCCGCCTTATACCTTGATTTCCATGTGAATGCAACATAATGTACAGTCTAAAACCAGCCTTTTATGTAAGAAAACTAATTTCAGAGAGATCAGAGTCAACAACTAGAATGACAATTACCTTACTTCCCTTCCCCCCAAATGCCATGGAACCTGTCTTCTAAACCTGACCCATATTTGTAATATGGCTTGCTATCCCCCAATAGCACTGGGACACTGTTCCAGTCTTAGTGGTATTCACTTCAGTTATTCCATACATTTCCCCTTTAATTTTTGTGCTTAGCTAGGGCATTATAAGTTGGTTTCTGTATATAATTGTGGCTTTCTTTCTGTTCTCTCTCTCTTTTCAAACTCCTTCAGTATTTTTCCACTCTCTCTCATTAGATTATAAGTGCTTTTGTAATCCTCCACAGTTCTACGTGTAGTAACTCTTGATTATCTGAGCTAATGGAGAGGAGCATTAGCGTGGATGATATCAGAGGACAAATAAATTTCCCAGGGGTTTGCATCAATTCTGTGAAAGCATCTGAGTCCCGGAGGCAGGCAAACTAAAATCTACAAGAAACAGAGAGCAGAGAAGCATTGTGAATGAAAGAGTGAGATGTCACATTCTCACAGGGCCGTGAACTACTGCTGCAGCTGCTAGTGAAATTCTGTTCCACTCTGGCTAGGCTGTTGGGAGATTCTCAAGAGAGGGGCTCCGGGGATCTTTGGGCATGAATCCTTCTCCACTGGCCCTCTCCCTTTTGGCATCAGTGCTTGGCTTAGCACAATATCAGGCCAGGACAATGGAAATGCAATAAATGGATGAGAGAGGAGTAACAGGGAATTCTTGGCAAAGAAGTCAACAAAACAGAGGCTTTACGAAGCAGGAGAAGGGAAACACTGTTAGTGAGGGCATTGCCTTAAGGGGAGAGCATGTTAACTGGATAAAGGTTTTGTCTTTTCTTCAACTCTAGCTTCTAGCTCATGACTTAAACATAGCAGATGCTTTATTAATATTGGAGGAAGGTAAACAAACAAGCAGGCAGAAAGAGGAAAGAATGATTCACAAGTGATAGAAACTTCCTGAGTAGTCCAGAAGCTACTGTTCACAAACTCTACTCCCTGGAGTGAACATTCGGATTGCATTCTATGGATATTTTAGCAATAATCACAGGAAGATCCTCTGGGTATTTGGTTATAAATGCTTTTCGTTATTTATTGTTGAATAACAAACCTGTGTAAAAGTAGATCTGTTTGGTTGCATGGCAGGGAGACCATGGGAATTCACATATTTTGAGCATCCATTATATTCCAGGTAAGCACTTTACTTACGTTGACATCTTTATTACTTATAATAACCCTATGAAATAATTATTATTACGCCCATTGAACATGTGAGACAACAGAGAGACACAGCTGTTAACTATCTTTCCCAAAGTTAAACAGCTGGTAAATATCAAACTGGACTTATCAGTTTCTTTCTCTTGAAATCCCCTACTCTTTATTCTATCTACAATATGCTGCTTCCCGTTAGTGATAGTAGCTACAATTTATTGAATGCTTGCTGTGTGAAGGCACTATATTTACATAATTTCTAATCTTCCCACTAACCTAGACAGGTGGGTATTGCTATCTCCAATTCATAGATGAAGATAGATATAGGAAAGCTAACAATAACAGTCAAGGTTATAGGTAAAGATTTAAACTAGGTCTGTTTTTGACCTATTCTCCATGTCTTTCCACTATCATCTGTCTTCTTCCAAATGTCATATTCTTTTACTTAGGCCACATTTTTTTTTTTACTGTAATTACCTTAAAATTTTGTTGGAGATGGTTCACTACAATATTATAATTTTATGATTTTTAACGAGGTATTTCAATTGCAGAATGACAGTCTGTGTATCTGTACACACACACACACACACAGGCACACAGAGGGGGAGAGAGACAGAGAGAGAGAGAGACATTTCTTTTATCACAAGGTACCACATTCCTATTAGAGAAAAAAAATCCTGTTTCAGATAATGCTTATAGAAAACATTTCTAAGGAAAGTGTAGGCTATCGTTAACATTAACAGATCATTACTTTGTACTAGATAGTGCTAAATAGAAACCTGCTATAGAAATTTGCTTGTAGTTCTTTCCACAATGTGAAAATCAGGCCCAACCTTAAAGTAGAACAGCGTAAGTCTTACTATTAATGTCTGCAAATGAAGTGAAGCCCTTTTGACCCATTGATCTTTTAATTTGCAGAAGAGTAGGAGAAGCTGATGTTCTGAGGTACTGAAAGTCTATTTTGCTTGACTTCTTGTCACTACTGCATTTTCTTCTCACTGGTATCTACACCAGCAAAGAAGACATAAAGCATACCTCGTGGAAAAGTAGAAGAGACTTTGCTATTCCACCTTGTAAAAAGGCCTGTCCAGTGTCTCCTTGAGCACAGAAAGGAAGGTAGCTTCCTCTTCCATTAAAAGGTAGCTGAGACCTTGGGTCACGTGGAACTTCTGGGGATGGGATGGCTCACCTTGCCCAGGGTGTGCAGCTACTTCTAACATCTCACCTTCATCTTCTAATTTCTCTTCTCCTCCAACTGTCCTGGGGAAAGTAATGCCCCGAGCACAAACCTACCAGTGTTTCCAGTGGTTGGGGAAAGCTTTGGATGGACATTTTCTTTCTTCCTTTTTTTCTTTTTCTTTTTCTTTTCCTTTCATTTCCTTTCTTTTCTTTTTCTTTTTTCTTTTTTGTGACAGAGTCCCACTGGAATGCAGTGGTATGATCACAGTTTGCTGCAACCTCTGCTTTCTGGGTTTGCTATTTTTGTGTCTCAGCCTCCTGAGTAGCTGGGACGACAGGTGTGCCCCACCCCTGGCTATTTTGTGTGTGTGTGTGTGTGTGTGTATGTGTACTTTTAGTAGAGATGGGGTTTCGTCATGTTGTCCAGGCTGGTCTCGAACTCCGGGCCTCAAGTAATCCGCCTGCGTCAGCCTGCCAAAGTGCTGGGATTACCAGCATGAACCACCACACCCAGCATGGATGGACATTTTCTTTATTTTTCTTTTTTTCAAAAATTAGTTTAATTTTATTTTAAGTTTTGGGGTACATGTGCAGTACAGTGCAGGCTTGTTAACATAGGTAAACATGAGCCAGGATGGTTTGCTGCACCTATTAACCCATCACCTAGGTATTAAGCCCAGCACGCGTTAGCTATTTATCCTGAGGGACATTTTCCAACTGCAGGGAGAGAAAGGGAGCCTCCAGGGAACCCCTCCCTTTCTAACTTCTCTTGGAATAGCCAATCAAGACACTTGAGAAAGGGCCTGGGTAATCTTCCTTCTTTCAGGGTCTAGGTTGTGACCAATAGCGCTGGCTAATGTGGCACCTCTCCATTACTCCTTAGGGACTGGGATGTAGCCAGGTGAGGAATATCCGTGGGGCCCATGTTATCTATGAGAGATACCCAGGAAAAACTTGAGCAGAAGCGTATATTTTGCATGATTGGGACACTCTGTAGCAATCCTTCCACAGACCTATCCTACCATAAAATAAATAAATAAATAAATAAATAAATAAATAAATAAAAATAGGGAAGAATAAAAAGCAGCAGCAGCCTAGATTTCAGAGTAACTGTTGCTTAAATCAACTTACTGATTCCATGATTTGATAACTACTTAACACTGCCAACTGTGCAGTGTTGCTACTAAGCTGTTTTGGAAATTTGTGGGTCTCCTATTTTGGTACTGATCATACCTGCCAGGAGCCCACTAGATTTTCAGGTTTGAATCTTCTCGACTGTCTGAATATAGAGGCTGGTTCTCTGACCTTCTTTCAAGGTCATCAGGTTTTCTTTGTACTTTTATATCCTTTCAAAATTTTCTGCTTTCTTTTTGATTTTACTCCTTTTCAATTTATTTATGTGTGACAGCCTCAATCATCCAGTTATCAATTCAGTAAAATCTGTCTTGCAGAATGTCCATTTTATCATTCAAGCCTGAAATCTGTTCTGCAATCCTTTTATTTCCCTCCTGAATTGCTTTCAAAGCCCTCTAGGGAGCTGGCCTGCAAAAATAGAGAATTCTCACATTGTTTTGATGAAAGGTGCTATATAACCACACAGCAGGATTATTGTTCCTTTTTCTCTTTCATTTTGGTCGCCCTGACTGATCTGCTCTGCATTGCAAGCGCAATGGCCTTTTTTCATCTTAATTTTATTCACTGCTGTGGTTACTTTCTTTCAGGGACATCAGATAGGTGTTAAGTAAAAGACAGGCATGGGTGTCAGAAGGAAAGTCTAGGCACCTCCCTTCCCTTGTTACTGATTTCTAACACTTTGTCTGACCATTCAGCTGAGCCCAGCTGCCACTGCCCTGATCCCTTCCCTGACTAGGTTCAATTTCCCTTGGAGTTTCTGCTTTGTGTATAGAGCTAGCCTAACCCAATCAAAGCAAACTGCAAAATTAAATTAATTTAACTCGTTCATCTAGGTGTTGAATATAATATTTTGACACATCTGCATAAACTGAACTTCCTAAATTTGGCATAAGGGAATAAAATTGATGGATTCAAATTCATTTTTGTTGGTGAAATGCAGAGATTTGTAATCCATCAGCTGTTCTCCCTAATGCACCATCTAGACAGCTCACGCTGCCTTCAGTTGGCGTTAAGTGCAAACACCTCTACTTAAATAATGGTAGCTGCATAGCAAAAATTAGCAAAAACCAGTTTTAAGTGAAGATTTGACATTAAGTCAATATGTTTAAAAACAAACCGAAGCAAGGAGTAAAGAGGGAGATTTAAAAATGTGCTATTTTTAACCCTAAGGGGGAAGTGATATAGTTTACAGAAAACATAAAGTATTCAAGACAAAACAATACAAAACTCATTGAAGAAAATCTTTGTGGTTGTGAGGGGTGGCATATATAAATGTGTCCAGATGTTGGCTCTGTGTATACAATTCTGTGTTTGGGTGAATGTGTGCATACAGTGCTTTTCATTTTCTAGAGAGATTCCTGGTATAATTAACTGAAATTGACTGTGTGCAGAATGTGGAAACACAAAATAATTAATAAGAAATGATAGAACAATGGACAGTCTCTAAAATGCTTCTGAGGTGTGTGACTGTGTGGGGGGAATCCCAATAAGTGTAGTGTTTATGTATCAAAATATATCATAATTGTTTGAATAAATACATGATGCCTGATTCATAAAACATAAAAATCTACCATGATGTGAAAGGACATAAAAAGTGGCAAAAGCATTCATTTTTAGGCTTTTACAACGTAGATTCTGTTCATGCTGAGTAGGGAAATGAAGCTTTTTATTTGGAGAATTCTGGGTTGAGGACTATTTTCTCAACCAAAAAAGAATGTCTTTAGGTAAATATGTATGTGTAATGGTATTTGAGTTAGCCATGTATGAAAACATACTGTAAATATTTCTATGTCAGTTATGAGCCTAAACACCCTGGTCATTTTGACCTACAACATGATTAACAGGAATCAGGTCAGTGAGTCACACAAAGACACACTATTTTATAAATGTTTATCTTTTAATTTAAAATGATTTAAAATGTTAGGAAATGGGTGGTAAAGGAAATAACTTAATATCACAGAATTTTATGGCTCAAAGTCCCTGTATTTCACTGAATCTAACATGCTTTAGTATTAGTGTTTTCTTGATCTTTCCAGAAGGTATCAAGGGAAGACTTTTTCTTTTGTTTATGTCACTCACAACCACACTTGACAGGGATGTAAAAAGCATTGATTGTAAGATGCATCTCAATTTTAGAGAGATTAAAATTAGAAAAAAAAAAAGTGCATGTTAGAATTGAGAAATAGGGTCTCGTAGAGATCAAATCCAGCTAAGTTATTTTACAAGGAATAAATTTAAGGTCCAGAGTGCCTGAAGGTCACACAAGTGCTTAATAATGAAGCATGGCACATCCCCTGGCCATCTGCTCAGCTTTTCTCATAATGCCCTGCACCCTGCCCTGTGACATCTTTTTCTCTTTATACTATACTTACTCATAAAACTTTTCAGATACAAATAAACAGCCCAGTAAGTTTAAGTTAAATGTTTGTATGTGTGTGTGTGTTAGTTGTTTAAGAGTTTTCCAATATCATCATTCAGACTGCTATCCTAAATGTAGGCACTGGGCATTAGTTGGCATTAATAATTTTTTTAGTTCTAAATTTACTCATCCCATGTACTCAACAACCACATATTATCATATATTACATTCATTACTTAGTATTTTTGAGCAAGTGGTTTGTGTCAGTAACTCTGTACTGAGGATGCAGCATGAGCTGTGCTTCAAGAATAATTATTCAAATGATTATGTATTTACAATCATGATAAGTGGTATGAAGGAAAGTGAGTGCTATGAGACTGTCTAACAGGGAAGATGGTCTAATTCAGAATCCCCTCTCTTCAGGCGCTATTTAATCTGACACCTGAAGAATGAAGCTGGGGGGAGAGAAGACAGTGAGCTTTTCAGGCAAAATGAACTCTAAGTGTAATTACCTAGAGATGGAGAAAACTTGGGTTTTTTAGCCTCTGGTGTGAACATAGAAGGCCATGATGGGGTTTTTGACCACAAGAATCTTACAATGAGAGGAAAAGCATTGAAGAAGACTTGTTATTGACTTTTTCCACATCTAGCCAAAACAACTGACTGTAATTCTGAGCAAATATATTACTTTCGTGAACAGAGAAGAAAGAAAGAGAATTGACTTGAGGTATTTTGTGTTATGTTTTGCTCCCGTTTATCTACAGCCTTTATCTCTGTGGTCTTGAATGTTTTACTCTTTACTCGAAAGTGTTAAGAGCAATGAGGTCAAGAAAACTAGAGAAATAGTAAAGCATTCAAGAACATGGAGATAAAGTTGGAGAAACACGTACTAAAACCTTCAGGGACAATGTGACAAAGTGAGGAAAGTAGTAAGACCTGCCTTCAACTGATGAAGCTGTGGAACTAGGAGTTTCACTTTTGCCACGGGACTTCCCTGCAATGTCATCTAGTCCACTTGTGTGTGGACAGTTTGGGTTAAAATAAGAATTACTAAAACTTGTGTAGCACTAACAATGAGTTAGATTTGTGCTGTCCAAATTGTAGTCACTAACCACATGTGGCTGTTAAGCACGTATCTGATTGGAGATGTATGTAAAGGTAAAATACGTACTGAATTTTGAAGACTTAGCTTTTAAAAATGTGAAATAAGATGTCTTAGTACTTGTTAAAATTGGTGGCATGGTTAAAATGATAATATATTGTATATTTGGGTTAAATTTTTAGAAAATTAAAATCAATTCCACCTACCTCTTTTTACTTTTTTCAGTGTGGCTATTAAAAAATTTAAAATTACACGTCTTACATTATATTTTTATTGAACAGTGCTGGTTTTGTTACTGGGGATGAGGCAATGAACCAAACACAAATTCTCTGATCTCATGATGTTGACATTCCTCCACTGAAGACAGGCCATACGCTGGAACTAAATAATACGTCTTATCAAGAATGATAAAACACATTTAGAGTGCAGAGGAAATGTGGTGACTTTGTTTTGTTTTTTTTTGTTTTTGTTTTTGTTTTGGAGATGGAGTCTCACTCTGTCACCCAGGCTGGAGTGTAGTGGCACGATCTCAGTTCACTCCAAGCTCCGCCTCCTGGGTTAACGCCTTCTCCTGCCTCAGCCTCCTGAGTAGCTGGGATTGCAGGCGCCCGTCACCATGCCCGGCTAATTTTTGCAGTTTTAGTAGAGACGGGGTTTCACCATGTTGGTCAGGCTGGTCTTGAACCCCTTATCTCGTGATCCTCCCTCCTTGGCCTCCCATAGTGCTGAGATTACAAGTGTGAACCACTGCGCCCGGCCTGTGGTGACATTTTGAATAGTGATTCAGGATACATCTCTCTGATTGGAGCAGAAAGATAGAATGGGAGAGAACCAAGGAAGTTTGGGGAAAGAGAATTCCAGGGTGAACCACAAACACAGAGGGTGGGCAATGGGGGTATGTTCAGTGTAGCTGGAGTGCAATGAGGAAACAGGAGAGAGATAAGAAGTGAGGTTGGAAAAGGGGGAGTTGCCAGATTATAAAGGGCCTTTGTTGGCCAGAGTTAGGGTTTTGGATCTTATTCTGAATGAAATGGTATAGTAGATTGAATGCAAAAATGTAGTAGTTATTTGTGTGTACCCATATGCTTTTGTAGTGTGACTTTGTAGCTCTTCTTCACAATGAATCTAGGTGGGCTTCGTGACTTGTTTTGACTGATAGAATGCAGCAAAGTGGCATCATATGCTTTCTGATTTCCTTGCCTAGGCCTCAGTAGGCCTTGCACTGTTCTGCATTCTTAGAGCCTTGGCAGCTGTCATCAGAACAGGCCCACGTTAGCTTACGACAAGATGAGAAATCATGTAGGCCAGAGTTAAAACCACTCATTTGTCCCAGCTGACACTTCAGAGATATTAAAGTGCTAGGCTGAGATCCACTGAACCTTGCTCAGATAAGCAGAACATCTCCCTCAGTTGGCCTAAAGATTTTAAAGTAATAATAAATGGCTATTTTAATCCACTAAATTTTACAGTGTTTGCTTATGCAGAATTTTTGAGTTTTATCAAATGAATCATCAGTTTAGAGGAGTAGTGATGGAGGTAAAAAGTTATTTTATTTGAATATATATTTGAGATTAGGTCCAAAAGCATTTTCTAATGGACTGAAAGTGAGGTAGGTATACAAGAGGTAGAGAAGACAAGAATGACTCTGACATCTTGGCTGTCACAACTGAAAGAATAGTGTTGTCATTGCTAAGACAGAAAAAACTGGGGAAGTAGCTATTTGTGTAGAGAAAATCATGTGTTCACTTTTTCTACATGTTAATTTAAAGACTTTTTTTAGGCATCCAAATTGAGATGTCAAAGAGACAATTGGAGAAGGAATTCAGGAGTGAAATCTGCGCAGGATTCTTAAATGTAAAAATAAGTAACATCATAAATGGCATTGAAAGCCATGGGAGTGGATGATATCGCTTAGGAAGTGATGGGGAAAGGGCCAAAGATTGAGCCTGAGTGTTCAATGTTTGAAAGTTGGGAGGATGAGGAACATCTTGTACAGCAAGCTGAGAATGAGGGATCAGTTAGAGATGCAGATAATCTGGAGAAAATCTAAGTAAAAGTAGAGAGTTTCAAGACAGACTAATCAGCAACGTCAGTAGCTTCCTGTAAGTTAAGTACGCTGAGAAATGAAAAGTGATCAATGAATCTGGCAATACAGAAATTTTTGTTGTGTTTTCTAGGAGCAGCTTTTGTGGTAAGTTGACGAAAGGAGAAGTGGTGTTAAGAGAAAAAAAAAAAGAGTAAGACAGAAATTGTAAAATATCTGGAAAATTTGCTGTTAACTGAAAACAGGACTGGGACTCAATTTGGAGGGAAAGTAGGGTTAAGAGAGTTTTTGTTTTTTAAAAAAAGATATGAATTATGATTGTTCATTAGAATGCAGATAAAGATAATCCTATCTTGATGTAAAAATTGATGACAAACAGAAGATAGGGACAATATAGGAAACAACATTCTTGACTAGTAAGATTGGATGAAGCCCAGGGCACTGAAGGTTCTCAGGAACGGCAGGAGGGAAGGCAGAGAGGGCACACGTCAAAGAAGGCAAGAAGATTCACTCCTGAAGGAGTGTGGAATTTTCTCTTCCAACGGATTCTCTTGTCTTAGGGAAACCAGAAGCAAATCAATCTGGCAAGTGTGAGGATGGGGGTGCAGGATTGGATGTTGGAATAAAAGAAGATAAATAACAGTCTAGAAAAATAAGAGTGGATAGATTTAATTTACTAGAGCTACCAGATAACCTGAGAGTCTTTTCTGAGATTCATGAGCAATCACTTATGCTGATTTATTGATCCAATGTGTGCTGTTTGGATGGAAGATGCAGAGTAGGTGGGGAGCTGGCTTTAACCAGGTTGTGGCTTAACCAAGGAGTGTCACAACAGAACTGATGGACTTTGGTGGGTCTTAGAACGCTAATTAACTGGACAAAGAAGGGGAACCATACTGTATAATGGATAATGGAAAGAAGTAAAGACAACTGGATCTGGACATCTGAGATCTCAATTTTCTTTCAAATGTAGAATAACAGGGAAGTAACCTGGACATACAGGAGGTAGTACTTAGAAAGTGGTGTGCCTGAAAACAAGATGCCTATAGACAGTGTCATCTTTGGTAAATGAGGTCTAGGGAATTTGTTTTCAATAGAAATAATACCACACCGTAAGGGTTTTGTTTTTGTTTTGAAATTTGTGGGCAGTTTTTATTGTTACAGTGACTGGGAGTGATGCAAGATTTAGTGGTAAGGCCAAGGAGCTAGATGCTCTTTGATGTTCAGAACAATACATTACACCTCAATCTGTTAGCTTGTAACTGCTGTATTTACAGTGATTCTACATATAAATATATTTATTTAGCTCATTTAAAAATCTTGAATATCAGGTTATTGTTTGAAATTGGGTTTGTAGATAGGACTACAAATAAACACTTGCTAATAAGAATATTCCTCCCACATGTTATTTTCTAATAAAGCAATCAACTTGTTAAAACTAAGCAAACATTTACAAAGAAGGATGCTGACAAGGTTAGAAGGCATATGTCGTATTTCCAAGCTTTAAAGAAAACGTTTGAAAAATCTAATATTGTGAGTGGAATGCACAAAAATATTCAAATAAAAACAAATTTCTGCTTGCTTTTTATGTGTGCACACATCATCACAAAATAGTAACCTTCACATTATTAGACAAATTTAATTTTATCAACTATATAAGATTTTTTGGTATGCTGACCAAAGACAGCCAAGTGAAATAATTTCTGTCTTTCATTGAGCAAATATACTGTGTAAGGAATAATCGATGAGATTGCAAAAGATGTCAAAAATTAGCCGTGAAATGAACTATAGTCAAAATGAATTTTCATTACAAGTGGATAAAACTTCCTTTGGATAATGAGGCTTTACTGTCTGCATTTGAAAGGATCATGTGGAATGAAAGCTCATAGAGAAAAATGTTATTTTAAAAATTACTGACAATAAATTTTAAGCGGTTGTCTATAATTTAAACACCTAAAAATATTTTATAAAAAATTATTTCTTTCTTTTGTTCAAGTCATTGCTTCTGTTACAGCTGGGAATGCTAGCTATGGGTTGTTGGCAGTACCAGTTTGTAGCTAATTTAAAAAATTATACCAGGTATTTTAGCAATTAATTGCACTATTTATGAACCTCACTTAGTCCTCGATAATTTTTGTCAAAGTCTCCACAAATTGAAGAGTGTTAATAATAAAATTAAGAATAACTCTGTGAGTGATTTATTATTTCATATAGAATATTTAATAGGAGTTTGAACATCTTATCCTAGACACATAAGATGATTCTCAAAGAATATGGTTCAAAACAAATTCTGTTCATTACCTATTATCATTTACAAATTATATTAGTGGGAAAATAAATATTAAGAGTGAAATATTATGAATGGATGTGACATATAATTCAGAGATACTTGAAAAGTTAACTGAAGTCACCTTTAGCTGCAATGACACCAGATCTAATTTATTAAAATAAATAATTATGAGATTTATTAAACTTACACTATTTAAAATGACCTTGGTACTTAGAATTTTCAATGTTTCTGTCTTTGCAACACTTTGGATTTTAAAGATACTTATTTAGAAATAGATAACTCTTACTTTTATTGAATAAAGATATAATGGTTGGATGTAAAGTTCTGAATGAACAGCAATTTCAGACTGGTTGATTAATCTATTTGAAATTACTGTGGAACATGTTAGCCAAGACATGCAAAAGAGTTAATTGAGCTAAAGCAAAACTTTTAGACCAAACTACAAATTAATTAGTCTAACTATGAAAATATTTGAACAAATTAAAGGCTTTTATATTCATGTCTGAAAATAAATTAAATTACCTGTAACTTTTCTTCTTTTTAACAACATGTGAATTTGAAGAGATTCTAAATTATTGGTGTAGTTTCAGGAAAAACAGAATATCTGTTTGATAAAATGTAAGAGATTGAAAATAAGAGACTTTTTTTTGTTTGTTTTTAAGGGACTAGGTCTTGCTTTGTTGCCCAGGTTGGAGCACAGGCTAGATCACGGTGCGGTGCAGCCTGGGCTCAAGCAATCCTCTTGCCTCAGCCTTCCAAGGAGCTAGGACTATAGGCATGAGGCACTGTGCCCAGAAGACTTTTTAAATACTTAGAACCAAATATTATGAAATTAATGGAACTATAATACTGAAAGTTAAAATTATTTAGTACTGTGGTTATCCTTGTATTTAATTTTTTTTTTTTTTTGTACACAGGTTAAGAAATCTGTCATAGAAAGTATGTATTGAATTTATTTAGATTATTCGTAAGAGTGTTTTCTATCTTACTCTGAAATTGTCCTCAGGGATTTACCTCATGATTTCTTTACAGCCTCTTTTATTACTGTTTATTTTTCCAGTCTATCTTCTATTACCCTTTGCCTAAAGAAAGATACTATCTCCGAGGATTTTTAAGTAGCAGAGACTGAATTCATCCTTGGACATTTGACTGACTCCACGATACAAAGTGTTTCCAGTGGCACTTCGCTGGTACTCTACCCCATGCCATAACAAATTGAATTGCTTGGAAAGTACACTTATAAATAAGGACCAGCTCATTTATCAGAATATCATATATACTCATTTTTCTCACCATTGATAAACTGTAATTTACTTTGCCTTGTTACCTATAATGCAATTTTTTTTCTTTTTCTATTCTTTTATACAGACAAGACTGAGCTGTTATTAGTGTAGAGTCCATGGCTGCCTTTGCTCTTTACTTTTTCTGGCCTTCTTGTATGGAATGAGTTTTCATCTTACTCTCCTGTGATCCCTACCAGCTCAGAATTAGAGTATGTAAGTAGGAAGATGGTATAATTATGAAGGTACATTAACATATCTATTCTGTCATTATATATTTATTTTATTGCATATTTGAAAATTACAGTTGAAGATAGATTGTGTTACTTGGAAGGTAAGGGGATCTACAGAATATTTGTTTTTAAAAAGGGGGTGCTGGATCTGAAATGGTGGGTATGGCCATAACTTAGCAATCAGTTGCTAGAAATTGGATTAATATGAACTTTGTTCTATTAGGTTGATGCAAAAGTAATTGCAATTTTTGCCATTATTTTTAATGTACTTTTAGGCTGTGTGTGTAAGGTGCAGTATTGACTACGTTTCATGTACCATATTTTATATATGAAATTCAACGGCCTGTCTTCTAAGTGAAAGGACAAAAAAACTTCTAGATGAAATAACTCCTAGTAGGTTGCTACCTACCCTCTCCCACTTTCAATAATTTGGTTAGAGATAACCTATTTGATACATTCCTTAAACATGTGTTTGAGATTGAAACTCAGTTCTTAATGATTAAACATTTTCGGGGCTCAGTTTAAATTAAATTTTAGGCTGTCATTAGCAAAGTATTGTTATTCTCAGATTTCTCTTACAGTCTCTTGTTTTGATGGCCTTTTTGTACTCTAGTCCTTTGCCTAATTTTGTTGAGTTAGAAAATATGGTAATTTAAACAACTTCTTGGTAATTCTGCAAATGGAAAAGAAATTTAAAAAAGGCAGATTTAAATAAATGAATCAATTTGATTCCAAAGCTGGTATTAACATATTTTAACGCAGTGGAAAAAGCAAGATGCATCTTAAGGTTATATGAGGTCTATCAAATTGACCTACATGAGCCCACAGAAGTTACATGTTTCCTAAGGCCAAAGAACTGTTTCATGACCTTGAAGGTATATTAGTATTTCTATTTAAGTCATTACATTTTCAAACATTGGAACTGCTCAGATTTGGTTCACTGCACAAACCAATCACTTAGAATGTTAAAGAGCATGACTCTAGTCTCCTGGAGACAGCGCTTCTGTAATTGAGCTCTCGTTTGCATGGCCTGTCTACCTTCTCTGTTAATTTTTTTTCTTGGTGTTTCTTTTTTTTTTCCTTGTCAGCCTACATTATGAATGCAACTGATAGAACAAACACCAACACCTTACATTGAAAATTCTCTTCCTAGAACTTATTTAAAACACATGCTGAGGTTCTCAGATGGCAAGTTGTTTTAAAAAAAAGTCAGAGCATTTTAAGAGTTGGAAGTGATTGTTGGATGCATATTACAATCACATGAGGAGCTTAAGAAAATACCAATGCCTCCATCCCACCTTTGGAAATTCTAATTTAACTTGTCAGGGGAAAGACAGGGAACACCTATATATTTTTAAACTTTCTACTGGGCTAGTCCCATTCAATCAAATGTAAAAAGAAATTCAGAAGGGATTTGGCATATCAAAGGTCACACAACTAGATAATGGTAAAGCTGAAAGTAAAAGTAAAATTTCCTGTCACTTAGTACAGGCCCTTTAAACTATTTGGAAATGACTCTTTAAGAGACATTCTCCCACAAAAACTTCAAACATAAATCTGACGTGTACTTCAGTTGGGGAGCTAAATATAGCTAGATGCTCCTTATATTTATCTGACACGATGCACTGAAAGACAGTCTCATTTAGAAAATGCTAATGCTATGTTTCCCATTAAAAGAGAGGGGTCATATTTTGCACTGATTTATAATGCATAAGTGTGATGATGCTTAAATAGTCTCTTCCCCTGAAGAGAGTTTGCAAAAAGCAGTATAATCTCTGCATTACAGTTCAGTCCCTTTGCAACATGGGACATGGCAAAAATATCTTGCCAAGAATTTACACCAAATCAATTTTCCACTGTATTATCTACAACACATCATTACCGTTGATTGTTTAGATGAAAATGGCCTCACAATTGCAATGAATCATCTACTTTTATAGTAACAGAATTTACAACTTCAGAAGAAAGACATAAAAAAAGAAATGGCATAATGATTGACACTTTGCCTTTGTTTACAGTATTCTTTTAATATTGATGTTGATCTTTCGGCATTCAGAGCTCAGATGGACAATCTCAACAATGGCAGTTGAAAATTATGCTTGTCTTTAAATTTTGTTTTCTTGTTTTGTGTTTGTATTATTGCAAGTACTAGGGTTGATCAGTACTTTGTATGTTTTATTACTTGCTTTAATGATGTTTTAGCAAAAGAAAGGGCACGTTTACACTGTGAATGCATGTGTCTAATGTAGAATTATACATGGAATTATTGTACCTCTATGGGTACTTCCATTTTATTTCAAATAAAATATTTCACTTGAGCCTGCTCTTCCCTGATATATGGAAAGCAATGGGTCAGTTCAATCATCTTGAAATTGGCAAACGTTTAGTTTTTCTCATCCACAAAAGTTAAGTTCAGCATGAATGCTGAGTGTATTATATGGATTTCTAGAACCTGGCAAACTTATGAATATAGAAAAGAGCAAATTAGAAAAAAAATCCCTGAAATTACTTTATCTCCAGGTGATAAAATTTCATGAATAGTTGAAAAGAGAAGGACATACAGTTGAAAAGGGTGGAAAATCCCACAAAATTGAAAACAACGATTAAATGATATGTAAATTACTATGCAGACATTTCTAAAGCCTGCGATTATTTTTTTAAGCATGACTAGTAAAAAGGATTTATTAAAAGTTCAGTTGAATACTTTGAGTTTGAATATCATACACATAACAAACTCATAGTGAGGAATTGAAAATTAATGAGAAATTAAATATCATGAGACTTTAAACTGACTTGTTTTTAAGAGACGCTAGAGGACAGAAAGGAAAGGGATGCTTTCATTTAAAGGTAGAGTTTGAAACCACTAATCTAGGATGCTGGAAGAAGTATTCATGCATAAAATAATTAAAGCTTGAAATTAAAAATATATATAAATCGGCAATGGTAATTTGTTATGAATTACTTGAATCAAAATTATGGCCCAAGAAAAAATATGCAATTTCCATTTAAAGTGAAGAAGATATTTCAATTTTTTGGAAATGGGCTGAATGTCCTTGTCATAGGGGACTTGACTGAGAGTTTATTTGATTGAAACAGAAGTTTGAAGATCACCTCATCCAGTCGACCAACCAATGGTATGCATTGCTCAGAAGTTTGAAGGTCACCTCATCCAGTTGACCAACAAATGGTACACATTGCTGCTAAACAGCAAATTCTTTAAATTTCATGATTAAAATAAATACAGGCAAAATTATTTTAAAGCAGAATTTTCTTTTCTGTTTTGTTGTTGTTACCAAGGTCCGCAGATTCTCTGTCATTCAAATTGAAATAGTAGAGGAGCAATCTAATATGAATGCCTCTCTTCAAGACTGGAAATTTCTCAAGGATCATGATAAGATCCTATTTCTTTGCTGAGATCCAGCACAACATAGTTTCTCAATGCATATTTGTTTAGTGAATGTGAGGATGAATGAATAAATGAATGATTCATTAATATTGCTTTTTCCCAAGATTGTATGCAGACATCATATTTGTCTTTTCATTTGTGTTTTTCTCCTTTGTTTCTCTACTGCCAAATAGACTCTAAGGCTGCTTAACACAAAATAATTGGTGTGTGTGTAGGCTCAAAACACAGTATCCTGAAGTGTGGTATCTTGGCGTGCTGAATACTTTGAACAGAAGGAAATCGGGAGGGCCTCAGATCCAAGGTCTTTCTGACTTTCTGCCATTCTCCTGTCTTCAACTCCTTATTCTCCCCCAAAGTGAGTCACGGAAACCAAAATTCTTCTTCCACAAGGCTGGTCATAGAAATAGAACTCCTCTTCCCCAAAGCAAGGCATAAAATCTAGAAAGATAACTCCTTTTCTTTCCCTTGAAGACCCTCATTTCAGAGAGGTTTTGCCCCATCCACAGGAGGAAGGTATGTTACACAACGAGGCCAAGAAGAATCTGAACTGACAGGCCTTGCTGGCTTCCCCCATGAGCCTCTGACCATTACATTATACCCTTTCTCTCAATCACATTTTTATATGACCTATATGATTGTCCATTCTTCATTCAACCAAACAGACAATTTTCCCTATGTCTTTGGGTCTTGTTTCTGAAGGTTCCCATGTCATGTTTGATTAAGTACATTTGCTATGCTTTTTTGTTGTTGACCTGTCTTTTGTAACAGGAGTGTTGGCTGTGACCCTTATGATGGGTGAGAAAAAGTGTCACGCCTTTCTATCCCTTCATATGCCTGATTTCAGGTCTATTTTCTGCAACTTCAGACTGGGGAAGAAGGAAAGTGAGCGGGAACAGGGAAAGGAATGATCACATACACAGTCCAGGAGGGAGTCCAACCTCTCGTCGCTATCTCTCCCATTATCCCTATTTTAGATCTCATAAACCCCCTCTCTTCTCCAAAGCAGAGATAATTGCACAGAGTGGGGAGGAAGGTGACAGTTTAAAAGGGGAGCTTAGCCTCCTGAGCAAGGGGAGACTAACCTAAACTAATACATGATAGTTCAAATCACACCTGTCACACATTTCATCTTTGAAAATTCTGCTAAAATCTCCATGCTAACACTCGACAATCCTCACTCACTCATGAGGTTTCAGTTACTATCTTATTGCTGGTTGCACCCACTTCTCTATCTTCATTTCTAATTTCTCTGCTGAGTCTTGGTCTCAGATATTCAGTTATCTGTTGTGTATTTCTTCTCAGGTGTTAGTCTTCTCAGTCTCATAATTTTCCAAACTAAATTCAATAAATTCATAATGAAAAATTTAGTCTGCTCATAATTTTGGGAAGTTGAGAGTGCTTCACTTTAACTATCTAAACAAACTAGAAATTTGATTCTAAACTTAGAATCCTCCTACATCCTCTCCAATCATATCACCAAACCCTAATTATTTTATTTTCTAAACACATTTCTAAACCTCACCCTTCTCTGTACGCTGAATTCCGCGGTTCAGATTTTCTATCCTTTACCCTTCTATCCCAGTGTCCTCTAAGCTGTGTTCTCTAATTCTTGTTTCATCTCCCTGAATATTATCGTCTTTCCTACCACTGTGATTTGCCTGAAATGTAAAATAAAGCATGTCACTCTTCTGTTAAAATTTCTCAGTGGCTTCACTTCAAGTACTTCATGAAGCTCATTCTCCTTTATAACAGTGCATGCCCAGGCTTTCTTGCAAAGGTCCTGATTTCTTCTTCAAATTGATTCCTCACTATCTCAGATTCCTTGCATTTTATGCCCCAGAGAACAAGAAAACTATTAGTTGTTCTCAGAAAAACCTGATAATATCACAAGGTCTGTCCTTGGCTCATTCTGTGCTTAAATGCCTTCTTTTCTTTCCTTACCTTCACTCTTGTAACAGAAATCTCCTACTTATCATTCAAATGTGGCTTTGTATCTAATACTTAGTAATATTATCAATAATATGATTACCATAATCATAAAAATAACATATCCATATGGCACTTAGTAGTTTACAAAATATTTTCACACAAATTATCATATCTACATTATCATGACACTTCGAAGTGAACAAGAAAGGTATTTTTCCAATGTATGCTTGAATACAAGACAGATACTATTTTTCTCTTTTGTTTTTAAAATAGAGACAGGATCTTACTTTGCCAGGCTGGAGTGCAGTGGCGCTATCATAGCTCACTGTCACCTCAAACTCTTGAACTCAAGAGATTCTCTCACCTCAGCCTCCTGAGTATCTGGGACTACAGATGTGCACCACCACTTCTGGCTAATTTTTAAAGAAAATTTTTGTAGAAACAAGGTCTCACTATGTTCCCCAGGCTGGGCTCAAACTCCCGGGCTCAAGCCATCCTCCTGCCTCAGCTTCCCATTGTTGGGATTACAGATGTGAGCCATCACATCTGGCAAGGACAGAGACTTTTATCCCTCTTGTTTACTCAATCTCCAGTGCCTAGAAGTGCCTAGCAAGAAGCAGGTCTCAGTGAATCTTTTTGAATGAATGAATGAAAAAACTGGTAGAGTAAGAAAATTAGTGATTGTCCAGAGATATATAAATAATACATTTTAAAAATGTAGTGTGGTTCTTTGTGTCTTAATCTAGTCATGGGCTAGGAGGAATAGTTGTGATAAAAACACTCTACGTTACTTAATACATACTACTTACTACTTAATACATACTAAAATTTCTTAATATGCTAGCTGAATTAACGTTTTTTTTTTCTCCTGATTCAGGACTTGGCATTGTTTTCTTAAGGTGGCACATATATATATATATATATATGTATACATACATACATACATATATATACATACACACACACACATATATATACGCACACACACACATTTTAATTTGATTTTTTTTTTTTTTTTTTGAGATGGAGTCCCACTCTGTCGCCAAGGCTGGAGTGCAGTGGTACCATCTCGGCTCGCTGCAACCTCCGCCTCCTGTGTTCAAGTGATCCTCCTATCTCAACCTCCCGAGTAGCTAGGACTACAGACACGCACGAACATGCCCGACTAATTTTTGTATTTTTAGTAGAGATGGCGTTTCACCATGTTGGCCAGGCTGGTCTCGAACTTGTGACCTCAGGTGATCCACTGGCCTCATCCTCCCAATGTGCTGGGATTACAGGAGTGAGCCACTGTGCCCAGCCTGGTGGCTTATACTTGTTTGTAAAAAAAAAAAAAGTACTAAATAGTAAATTAGCAAGTGACTCCGAGACCGAGACCAAAAAGTGGTTTTTCTGTGAGAGGTGACAAGATGAAACCTATTCTCTAGCTTATTTCTCTTCTGAGGAGCAGCAAAGAAGAACCAAAAGGATTAAGATATTTCTTAATGTAACATGAATTGTGTTAGGCAACATCTAGTTGTGATTAAATCTTTAAGTAAGATGATAATTTGGGGGAAGTTTCCTTGAAATAATTAATGTTGGTCTTGAGCAAATGAAATTAGAATTTCAAAGGGAAAATGATATGATGAACATATTCAAATAGGGTGAGTAAAAAGAATATGTTAAAAAATCTCTACTTTTGGTTGTTTACCATAAAACAGTTCCATTAGACAAAAAAACACACATACACAAACTCATTTAAAGAGGAACACACCCATGGGACTGTGTAATGTTTTGCCTTCCAGCTTCCGACTTCAGCGAGCCTGATTAGTTTGTCTTTTTAGAGTAGTATGTGATGACTAGATTACTCTATACATTTGATTACGTAGTCTGTGCGTATATCTCCCCCTCAGTCCGTAAAATCAATTCGAACAAACAGACAAACAAACAAACACACACTTTTCATTATGACCAGGAGTTTTGCATCTTTTCCTGTTGGATCTTAGTTGCTTCTGCTAGTACTTTGTTTAGCAGAAAAACTAGTTTTATATTAAACGATGGAGCTCTGTAGCTGTTTTACTATCGAGCATTTATGTGGTATTTTATGGCCTGCAAGGTATTTTACAGCACCTGTACCAGTTTTTTTCTCCTTGATCTCTTTGAGCTGTAACCAGAGTGTTGTCATTCTCATTTTTACACACTTCAGAAAGAAGGCTATGTGAGGGTAAATGACTAGCAGAAGGTCAGATGATAAGTTAATAGTCAAAAAGTTATCATAGGTCATGATCTTAGAATTGCCAGTTCATTTCTTAGCTCCTGCTGCTATACTGATTCTTTTCTGGCCTTTGGCTGAGTTGTCTGTGAAAGACTTCTGAAACTCAAAGAAGTATGAGTTTGTTAAGTGATGGAGCATTACATATATAAGAATGCAGTGACAGTAGTATAATTTATTGTGAACAACTGTCATTGGACTTTCAAAATAAATACGTGGTTAGTGTAGAGAAAAAAATCATTATATTCAGAAACGTTAAAACTGCTATGGATTTGTTTTTAAATTGGGGTGACCAAGATAAGTTTGGAATGGTTTTAATTTGAAAAGCCTAAGAGGCTTGTGTTGTCACAGCTGTTAAATTGGTTGCCTGGTCAGATTTATAATATTTATTTTGGGAGAAAAAGATGGAAATTACAGTAAAATTCCTAATCACAAATTACATATACAGGAAAAACAAACAAAAAAAATCTTGAAAATAAAGCCTATAAAAGAACTGGTGAATGGTTAAGAAATGTGAATTTAGTATTTGTCAAATAATGATGTTAAGCTAGAGACCTGTAAAGTTTTCTGGGATTAAGATTATAGGAAGATACTTGAAATCTTACCTTTTACTTGATGTCTTAAAATATAGTCTGGTTAAAATCATAGTCTCTTAAATACTTTCATGGTTCAGATGCTTTTTCAAGGCGTTTGCTCACAAAAGAAGAGTGCTCAGCTTATGATCAGTTTGCTATTAAGTTGGAAGGCTTATATTTGCATAAAGTTCTTTCTCAGGAACATGTTAATAGGAACCTGAATGTAAAT
This sequence comes from Symphalangus syndactylus, assembly GCF_028878055.3. NCBI lineage: Eukaryota > Metazoa > Chordata > Mammalia > Primates > Hylobatidae > Symphalangus > Symphalangus syndactylus. Next base: position 69,303,351 of record NC_072424.2, read on the forward strand.
AAGAGGAGGAAGCCACTTTAGATATTTTTCTGTGGTTCTCCTTGATAGAAAAATCTTATGTACATATTCAGTAGATGAGCCTCACTTTCTCCTGGGCTCAATATTAAGCTAATTAATGTCATTCAAGCATTATATGCCTTTGCATTGGCATTTTATCGAATTTCAAATCCTCTATTTGAATGAATTGCACCTTGAGAAGAATTCATGTTTGTTTTTTATTTAGCTTAGGGTGTGTCTATGTTTAATCCACATCCACTTCAAATACGTTTTTCACTACTCTTGTGGAAAAAGGCCAAACCACTGAGGCTGTGGCAAATCGATTTCTTTTTTGCCTTTTACATACATATGTTTGTGTGTTTGTGTGTATGTTTGCATGTAGTTTTCATATCGGGGGTAGTCAAATATGTATAAAAATTGATTGCAAAAAATTACTATATGAACAAAACAACTCTAACACCTGTAAATAAAATATATTCACATTTACATTATGCTAATATAGTAATTGTATCACAAGACATTTCTCTGGATGGTACTCTTTCTGATTATTTTTATTTTCTTCATTTTTCCATATCTTAGGTTTCCAAATATAAGGGTGAAGGCAATAAGAGCTAAAATTATCAAACAATTTCTATATAATTATATAATTTCACATGAATTGACACATTTAATACTTTTAAAAACTCTGATTGGTACTATTATTATGATTGCCAATTACAGATAAGAAAACTGAGGTTTGGAGAAAAGAGAATAAATACCCTGTTCAAAGTCAAGTAGATAGAAAGTGGTCCAGGAATTATTTAAACCATGGATGGAATGGATAACCTGAGATCTGAATCTCTATGATGTATTGAATATAAATTATTTTCTAAAGGGAAAAAAGTGAATGTTATATTTTAAAAAATGCATATTCCTGGTGTTTTTGGTAGAAAATAAATACCCACCAAAAAAGCTTTTAATAGATTATTTTATTTCTTCTATGACTCATATAATCTTGGGACAAATTTTATTTTCCAAAGACAACCACAGTAATAACTCCTATTTTGCAAGTTATTCTTAAAACAAATATTGCTTCTCCTCTATCAAGAAATAGACTCTAATCACCCTGCTCTCAAATCTCGGTGGGCTGGCAATTGCTTCCGTAAACAACGTGGCCAAAATGACACTGTATGTCTTCTGAGGCTAGATTTTGTTAAAAAAAAATTCAGACACTTGTTAAAATGGTAGGGCAGATATTATTTAAAACTATTTCAATAGGGGAGGGAGACTGAATGCATTTCTGAATACTGCAAAGACAGCTGAGGATTTAAAGCCAATGGACAGTGAGGGGGCAGTAGATGGAAAATTACTGAGGGGAGATATAAGTGTTGATGGATTCTTGCTACACAGGCCTAACAGGATTCCTACTAAAAGCAGGCCAAAGACTGGCCAAGGTTGGGGAGATTCTTGTGAAACTGACTTGGGATTTTTTCCTGAAACTAGGCTCAGCAAGCCAAAGACAGGACAAGACAATGTGGAGGCCTAGTTAAAAAGAGGGCTCGGAGGAGCTTGACCCAAGTTTGGTCAGAGGGTGTCTGTTAATTTGAAAAGGCCATGCAAATTGATTGAGACACTCAATCTTGTGACCCAGTCACCATGCTGGGAAGAAGCCCAAGACACTGGGTCCCTCAACTTTCATGTCTTCTCACCTGAGGCTCCATAAATCACGAAGTTGAAGCTACCTCTCCAGTTCTTCTCTGTTCAAATTCCCGACGAACAGAATTCATGAGCATAATTAAATACTTGTCTTATTTCTCTAAATTTGGAGTGGCTTGTTAGATCTGAACAAAACTGTTCTCACTCTTCTGATTTAAGCCCACATCTTTTTCCCAGGCTATTGCAGTAACCTAACTGTTCCTCCTGATTTCACTGCTGCTTTCCCATAGTTTTGCCTCTACCTAGCAGCTCAAGTCAGTTGGTAACAATCTTCTTTTCAAAACCTTGCAATGGCCTTGCCCCTTTTAAAGAATGAAAGGTAAAGTCCCAAAGGCCCATATGTCTCCTCTTCATCGCCACCATTCTTCCCCTGGTCTTCCTTCTTCTGGCCACAATGGGGCCTTTTTCCTTGAACATACCAAGCATACTTTCTGCTCTCTGTGCCTGGAATGGACTTTCCCCAGACACCTGTATTTCTTACTCTCTTGCTTCCTTCAGGTCTTGGCTTGAATATTCATATGGTATGTCTGTGTCCTCACCCAAATCTCATCTTGAATTGTAGTTCCTATCATCCCTACGTGTCGTGGGAGGGACCTGGTGGGAGGTAATTGAATCACGGGGGTGGCTACCTCCATGCTGTTCTTGTGACAGTGAGTGAGTTCTCATGAGATCTGATGATTTTATAAGGGGCTTCTCCCCACTTTGCTCTGCACTTCTCCTTGCTGCTGCCATGTGAAGAAGGTTGTGTTGCTTCCCCTTCCACCATGATTGCATTAATAAGTTTCCTGAGGCTTCCCCAGCCATGCTGAACTGTGAGTCAATTAAACCTCTTTCTTTTATAGACTGGTATGTCCTTATTCGCAGTGTGAGAACAGACTAATACAAAGATAGAAAGGCCTTCACTTACACTGTATATAAAACAAATAGATACCCCTGTCACATCCACCTTACCCTGTTTCATTTTTCACATATCACTTACCGTCATCTGAAATATTATATAGTTATTTGTTAATGTATTTGTTGTCTGTCTCCCTCCCATGGATTGGAGTCCTTTTGGAGCTTGTATAGGCCTCCTTCCGTGAGAAAATTTGTTGTGTTCAGGGCAGTACTCTCAGTGCCTAAAATGTGCTTGGAACAAAGTAGGAATTCAATAAACATTTGTTGACTGAATGAATTTGGCCTGCAAGAGTAATTTTAAAGAGTTGCTTTCTACATGGCCTGGGATGTTTTGTCCTTAGACTTTAATATTGAATGATTTTTTATTTTTCCATTTTATGTCACGTAGAACATTATGAAAGAAGGTTCATAAGTCACCAGGAGGAATATTGGTAAGATTCAATAGGCAAATGTGTTGTGGAAAAGCTGTGGAGTGCAGGCTTCTGAGGAGGGAAGAGGACTAAGAACTCAGCCAAGGTGTCAACATATTAATGAAGGCAAAGGGGGCATCAGATGCAAGTGGAAGTGGGAATTTGACCAGAGCAAGTTATTTAGCATCTTTGAGCCTCAGTTTTCTGGGATGAAAAACACATATATTATAAATGTAATACAGAACCACTGTTTGTCAGAAATTAGTCTTAATTTTAAAATCATATTTCATTTCAGCTCCTCAACATTTTCCCTGAGAAACTAGTACCTGAACAAAACAATAGGCTGGACAGACAAATTTTGCGGAGACATAGGATTTGCTCTATTGCTTTAGCAATCCCCTTCTGCTCTTCTCTTAACCCATTAACCATACCTGGCAAAGACCTAGCCCAAAGTATTCTACCAAAGTTGAGAAAAGTGGCTTTTCTTCTTTTAATAGCAAAACCATGACGTTTGCTGTTCTATGGTGTAAAGAGTATACGATGTGGGAAAAGTAGACTAGAAGTTCTGAGTGTTAAGGGGCTATGGAAAAGAGAAAAAGGAAAAAGAATAAGGGACAGAGAATGAATTACACAAACCAACATAGTCTGAATCTCCTTTCTCTGGGCTTGGAGAGAACACGTGTTAGAAAAATTGAGAGATATATCTAGCATGGAAAGATCTCTCTCCGCACTCTCCCTTTGGAATTGGAGAAGAAACCTGTAACATCACAGGCAACCCAGTCTAGCTAAAAGAGTGGAAAGTTGTGATCATGCTGGGAGAGGATCTGGTGGCCTTCCCTCGGTTCATGTGTGGGGTGCATTAGTGGAAAGTCAGTGTGCCTGCCAGGTGCCTGCAATTAATCTTGCAGTAGAAGCTGGGTGGACTACAGGACATTGGGGTAGGTAGGAGCACATGGACCTGCAATCAGCATGCCCAAAGGGAGCTCAAATTACTCCAGGAACATTGCCCAGCCAAAAATAAAGAACCACAAATGCACTAGCCGCAGATTGAAGCCTTAGTAGTCTGTAGGTAGACAGGAAGCATTGTACCAGATTCCAGTAGACAGTAGTTAATGTAGACCCAATGACCAGCACAAGGTCGGCATATTCTTCTATCCTCTAAAACTTCAGGGTCAAGTCACCCACACAGTCCTCTTGTACCCCACCTGAGGAAAAAGACAAGAAGAGAGGAAAGCTGTCTAAGAGACTGAAAACCTACCTAAATGAGAGACCAGGCCCTAGCAGCTATGTACATGATCACATTGGATTAAATTTAAACTAATTGGACATTTAGTTAGTTTTTTAATGCTAACCAGATGGTGAGAGTTCTTCCAGTTAATTATCAAAAGGAAATTGCATTTTCTCATTATATATGAATTCTTATGATTTTTCCTCACCATTACAGAAGATTGTCAAAATAATATTTACAAGCATTTAGAATAGTGCTTGGCATTTACTAGTCGATAATGAAATGGTAGCAATTACTATGTTTGAAATCTACACACTATTTCTGAAAGGGGACTAGGTCAATGATGGCAAAGAAATAGTGGTAAAGCTATGTGCTTTGATCAGACAGTGGCCTCGGTGTTCAGGAAACCAAAACTTCCTATCTTCACATCTCTATTCATTTCAGCTTCACTAGGGTGTGACTTTTAAAATAATAAACACACTCCAATAAAAAGAAGGAAGTTTTGTAAAATTTGACATTTAAACATAACCTAAAGATACAACATTTGTTATTCATTTGTGCTCACTTTCTATAATTTTGTCTTAATAAGTATTTAATGTAGATAAATAAAAAGAAGAAAACACTATTTTTTTATACTGGATGCTTCCAAATGTGTAGTTAAGGGTAATGCTATGCAATGACAACATTCCTAAAATTAGCATTTTGTTGCATTACTTGATTACTTTTCATAATAATATTAAATATATATATATAAGCTATTGACAGGAATATATATAAATATATACACATATATATGTGTGTGTGTGTGTATATATATATATATATATACATACATACCCATGACTATTGCTAAGCCTTTTGAGCACTTCCTGTGTGCCGAGGACAATGCTAAATGTTTCACGTGTTATTTCATTAATCCCCACAACAATTCTCTTCAATAAATATAATAGTGTTCCACATTTCACTAATGGTAAAAACTGAGGCACAGAGAGATTATGTAACCCTCCTAAGGTCATATAGCTAATAAGTGTCAGCACTGGTTTTGGGCTCAGGCAATGTGATTTTATGGTTGTGACTATTAATCACCATGCTGTAGAGATTTGTTGTTGAGGACAGTCTGCTATCCATCAAACATTTTTCGATACAATAGTTGATTTTGGTACATTTTCACCCAAAATCACCTTCTGATTTTAACAAGAGAAAAAATATTTAGAAATACTCAATAGATAAGGTTTCAACAAAGAATAATTTTAATTTATTGTTTCATAGATTATATTTCATACAAAAGTGCTTTTAGTATGAGCATTTGAAATAGGCTTTTGATCAAATTTTAACAAAGTTTTTTCAGCAGCTTCTGTGCTTTTTTAAAAATGTACTCATCAGGAGATATTGTAGATATTGTTCCATTAATGTAAATGGACATTATGTTCAAGGCACCAGATTCTTCATAAAGAGAATTCGAAGGTGCCTTTTTTTCCCCCTGTGGTGTCAACATCTATAATTTCATTTCTTTATTAAAGATGATTTGACAATGAGAAAAATTCAAACCTGTTAGAGAATTTAGAGCATAGCTGATACATTTCCAAAAGAAAAGCACATTTCTGATGTTTGAGGGATTTTGAACAGACATTTATTGCTTCATAAAAAGAAGAGGTAATGAAGTCCTTCTGGAATAAGAATGTAGTTTCCATGTGAAAAAATATATATTTTTTTCCTTAAGAAATTCTGAAAGTAAATCACATGTTAAAACGTTCAGGTAAGTTGCTCGTTTTATTTGTTATAATGCTTTCATGTTTTTCATCACTAGAGTTGTTGAATGTGTAAAAAAAATGAAAATTACTACAAATTGGAGATTCGCCAAATCCTTACTATACTTTGGGCACTGTTCAAGACACTTTACATGTATTAAATTATTTAATGTTCACAAGAGACCTCTGGGGTCTCCATTTTATAGACAGGAAACTGAGGCACTGAAAGATTGAGAAATGTGCATAGACATGATGTAAGCCAGTGTTATCTGGCCCTAGAGTAGTCTCACTTAACTACTCTGCTAATTTACCTTAAGAATATTTAATAATACTTTATTTCTTATGTGTTTTCAAATTTCCATACTTTTCTCATTTATTTAATATTATTTTGTTGAGAATGAAGTCAATTTTTTCATGATTTTTATAGAAAATATAAAACGCCATTTCAGATATTTGTCTATTATTTCTCAAGAATATCCTGTGTTTAAAATTATAACTTTCTTCCCGCAGAGATGTAATTTGTTTTAATTAGGTCATCTAAATGTCAATTATTTATGTTGACTACAGCAATTCCTAATTTTGGGATTTCACAGGCCTTCACTCTTACCTGGCACTCTGGGAATCATCTCTGTTTTGCATAATCTTAATTATATTACTTTCTTGAAGAGATGCAAGAAAAATGACATTCTTCTAGAGTGACTTCTCAATTAAATCAAAGAGATTTGATAAGATTAAAGAAAATGCTGGCAAAGCACTGAGTAGTAAGAAAGAGAGACTGTCCGTGTTAAATGAGTTACCAGGAACAAAATACAGAATTATATCAGGACACTATTCACTTAGCATAAGTAGTTTTTGTTACTAACATGCTAAATGATTTATTAGCTGTCAGTGATTAGATGATGTGCTATAATAATTACCCCAAAATACCACATCTTGATTTATGCAGCAGTTTTATTTTCCAAAACACTTTAACCTCATTTAGCTTTCATTACATTTTGGTAAAATAATTAAGAACAAGTGTTATAATTCCACATTTAAAGATGGAAACTGAGTCACATAGATGCTACGTAACCTGAGAAAAATCTCACAGTTACAACAGTGAGTCTCAAGCCTCTAAATTCTCCTTTTGTTCTCTGCCTAAAATCATGGTCTCTGCCTAGAGATAACTTCATTTTGAGGAGAAGCCAGAGAGAAACTGGAAAATTATATTATTTGTTTTATCCGAACACCGGGAAATATAACATCCTCTGTTTAAAAATAGAGTTGGTATGGATAAAGAAGAGCGTAAAAGGGTTTAGTTGCAAAGACTGTTTTTTTTTTTTTCTTAGCTGTGTGGTAATAAACACACAAATGCAACCATACTTTAAGGAATCTTGTTATATAAATAGGAGATTATAAGTCACAAAATGATTGTCAAGATTTCTGACCGTTATTAAAATAATATAAACTGTAAGAAGGACTACTGTGGTTTCTCTAGGTGATATGTGGCATATGAGGAGAACAAAGGCCATGGACTACAGAATTGCTCATCAAATTTATGGCCTGGTGTCTGTGATGCTGCATGGTGGGTAAAAGAATCATGTAAGTACTACATCTGCTCCTAGGAAGTCATCTGTGAAAGCTTCCTAATTTTTAAAATACCTATGTGTTGTATGAATCACAATGAAATGAATCCCCGTTTGCTATCTCTAGCTATTTTGTATTTGGAGTGAGCACTTACATCACTAAACTGAATGCTCTGGGCTAAAAAGTCTACATGTTAATTTCTTTATATGCTTTCACAAAATATGGATGATGTGATTGGTGGGAATTAAAATTGGACCTGAGTTTTCATAAATATTAGTGAAATCTGATTAGATGTAACATGAATCATAGGACCTAGATATTAGCCTGACTTTAATCTCTGCTGTATGTGGATAGTGGTAAATGTTATTAAATGAAAGTATGCCCACCAAAGAAAAGCTATTAAGCAATCTATGAACTTTCATACTATGTCTTGTAAAACTAAAGCCAAATCAGTTTGGGAAATTAGGAAAGCAATTAAATGGCGACTTTTCCCATCTCTTTGCTTTCTGATGAAACATGAAATAAAACATACTTATCATTTTCTTATGTTATCTGTGTATTCAGTTTAAATTCTGTATGAAAATTGAGCAAAGTCTGGCCTAATAGACTATAATTATTTTTTTCTCAGGATATTAATTACAGTGAAAATATTGCTTTCTGGATTTCTTGATCATATTCTTTATTATTCTTATGATTTGATAACTGCTCTAAGGATATTGACTAGTCAACGTCTGGATTCCAATCATTCAGGAAGGAGAGCAGTATTTTAGGCTTATAGAGAATTCGGCCTGACAATAGCCTTATGGTAATATTTCCAGCAGCTGCCAGGTTGTTGAATATGTTGTCAGTCCAATCTCACTTAATTTCCTTTCAAGACAACATGGGACTAGAATGTTGGCAACAATGCATGTTCAGGCAAGTCCACAACACCATGACTTTAAAGTATGTTAAGCACCATAAAAATTAAGCATTTAGGAGTGATATGTGGGGGGAGTGACATTGCTACACACAAACTAAAGTCACTTCTGTAGTTTTGGAGACACCTAGAAGCTTATGATAAAGCCTATTGAATCTTGTAGTCTAGAGAAACCCTAGCTCGAGCCTAAAATTTTCATAAGAAATCCAGATCAGCAAGCTGTTAGTGAACTACCCCTCCTGGTAGTCCACTGCCAGTGATGCAGTGGAGAGCACAGATGTCAAGGAACACATGAGCAAGCTAAAAAGAGTTGTGCACCCTTAGGGAAATCAAATATGGCACCACACTGGCATCAAGCTCCAAGCCAAAAAGGATGCCTATGTAGTAATGAAATAAGTCTTTTACTTTTCCTAAGGTTATAGATGATCAGGATTGCAGGAGAATTTAAATATCAAATGCCCGTTATATAGAGAGTGGTCTCCAACATGGCCCTGTATCTAGTCCTAATAGGATACAAGGACTAATCCTGACAAGGCCAGCTGTAATGAACAGATCAATGCTTAGTCTTGATTTAAAGCGACCACTCTCCTTTATATTTCAAAAGTGCTGGTAATTTAGGCATTTTAAAAAATATATTTATTTTGAACTTACAAGAAAAGCCACATGCAGTCATAATTAGAGGCTTTATTTATATGTATATATTCTCCAAATAATATAAAGAACTATCTTTCCTTCCACTGTGACCTCATAACACTTCCACTTAAGAAGTAATTTAATAAAGTTCCTAGATATCCAGTCTTGTCAGCTTCTCCTAAGTAAAAGTCTGATGATAAAAAAAATATATTGTCTCTTATGTTTGCTAGTTTTTACCTCTCAATTAGTTACTCCAATCACTTTGTGACTTTGCTGAACTGGATTCACCTTTGTTTATGCTTTACTACTTTGTCATGTATACAAAATTAAGGAGTAAACACTGCATGCTAGTACACAGAGACTGACCACATAAAACTTCTAAGTTGTTAGTTAATTATTCATTTACATGTTTCTAAAACAGTGGGGTAAATTAAAGCCATAGGAACACACAACATAGAATCATAATGAAATGCTTTCTTTAAGTTAAAAACAACAGAATAGTGAAAAGATAAACTTTCATTCATTTTTAACACAACAGCAGAATACAAAACGGCTTTCATTCTTCCACATATTTCATTTGCCACGGAAGGGCAGAAGCCAAACTTATTAACAGTTTGAATAGGCATGACATTAAGACATCACTGTGTCTCCTTAGGATTTTGGTTTATCTCATCATATTATTGTATTCTAACTCAATATATTTATTATAAAAACATTTTTCCTTAAAAATAAACATGTTAGCACTTAGTTCTTGGTTATGAAATCATTGGTATCTAACTTATTGTGTAAAAATTACAAAGCATAAATATGCAAAATAAAAACCAAGAAAATTCTTCAAATGCACAGCACCCAGAAGTATCATTGTCAGCATTTTGTCCATATTTTCATTAATATTTATCTCCATTTTTTATGAAATGGGTCTAATATAATATATGGTGTTCTGTGTTCTCTTTCCTAACAACACTGTATTATGAAAAATACTGACACTAAACACAGCTCAGCATCATCATGTTAATGTCTGTCTAGCCATTCACTTTAAGTATATGCTATAATTTATGTATCCAATCTTCTGTTGTTCAACACTTAAGCTGTTTTCAGGATTTGTTTTTGTTTAGATAATATAGCTGTAGCCAGCTGTAACTTTTTTTGTTTTGACAGTGTGCATACTTAGACACATAATCAAATAATTTCTTAATCTAAAATTCCTAGAAGTGGGGTTGTGAATGGAGATGTGAAAAATGAATGAAATGTAAGGCTTTTGATGCAACTGTCAAACTGTATCTGACACAGATTAAATCAGTTTATATTCCCACACGCAGTTTGTGTTTCTGAAAACGTGGACTACTAGGCAAGGATGAACTGTTCCATTAATCTAAAAAAGTTCTGGATAATATATAGCAATATGTAATCCATGGATTATATGGTAAGAAATGAAAGATGTCTCTAAATGTCAAAATCAGAGTAGGAACTGGGCACCAGGGGCGTAGTGAGTAAGATGATGGCTGGGAGTTATAAGGAGACAGCAGTCCAATAATGACTCATTTTTGCATTTGTTTTTACATTTGTTATTGAAGCATGAGTTACACAGTATAAAGTGAAGAAATTGCATTTATGGAGATCAGTGCATTTTTACAAATAGGACATACCTGTGTACCCACCGTCTAGATCAAATTATAAAATGTATGAGCATCCCAGCTTTCCTTATACTCTCTTGCAGGCTTTATTTTATTTTTTTTCAGATGGAAAGTACATCCTTCACCATAAGTTGCTTTTGTCTGTTTTTTAACATTAGGTAAGTGAAATATGCAGTGTATATATGTCCACTTTCTTTCACTGAACCATTTCTAAAATGTGTGCATGTTATTAAACATACAAGTTATTTTTCATTGCTATATAGTGTTATTTTGGATGAGTATACCACAATTAATTTATTGTTAGAATTTGGGATGTTTCTAGTTTGAGAATATTAGCAATAATTCTGAAATTTTTGTATGTCTTTTGGTCAAAATATATTGAGAATATACCTAGGAGCAGAATTGCTAAGTCATAGAATGTATGTGTGTTCCAATACAGTAGATATTGCCAAACAGTTTTCCAAAGGGGTTGTACCAGTTTATATCCCCACCAAAAACATACAAAAATGTTGATTGTTTCATACTTGGTCATATCATATTAGATAATGTTTTAAAGTTTAGCTATCCTAATGGATGTGTAGTCATATTTCCTTATGGTATTGATTTGCATTTTTACAAATCTGTGATGAAATAGAGTACCTTTACATATGCTTATGAGCCATTTGAATATCCTCTTTCATGAAGTGTTTAATATTTCATCTGTTTTACTGAATGTGTGGTCTTTCTTTTTCTTATATATCTGTATGTATTCTTAACATATACAATGATAAACACATATTGTAAAACCTTGTTTTATTTTATAGATTGGATTTTACTTTTTAATTTTGATGAAATTCAGTTTATACATTTTTCCTTCATAGTCATGTTTTTGTGTCTTATTTTAAAAAATCCTTTGCTTACCACATAATTTCTTCTAGAAGTTTTATTATTTTACCTTTTATATTTCTATTTATAATTCATTATTTTTATGAATGCTATGAGGTAGTGTCAGGATACATTTTTTTTTCTACATAGATAATCAGAGATTTTGGTTCCATCCATGATAAAATATTACATATGGGACTTATATTACTGCAACAAATCCTAAAACTGGACAAAATACAAAGAGTATCAGTTTTTAGGCATTAGACAATAGCTGGCTCAGAGCTCTTATCCTTGAAAAAAAGAAACATTCAAGGTAAACTCTATAATTACCCTCATTTCATTTTAGGGGTATTTTCAAACTGTGGTACAGATAAGTTTGAAAATACCCAAACAGGCAACTGTGATTATTCTAAGGAGCCTGAAATTTATGGGACAGCGTGCCAGAGTGATGGCATCATTTCTTTGAGCTTTTGGCTAAACACTAGGCCACACATGTTCAGGATGAGATTCCATGAGGTTTTGCAGAGTGGTGAAGGAAGGCTGTGACAAGTAGGAGTCACAATCAGCAGTACTAGAGGTTCATTGAAGGCTCCAGGCATTAAGAAGATACTTCAAAATTTTCATGTTTTAGGAGCAGGGCTACTGTAGCTTTAGAGTAAGGACTATTCTCTATGAGTAGTTCTCAACTGGGGCAAATTTTCCCTGGAGAGGAGATTTGAAAATATATGGAGACATCTTTATTTGTCACAATTATGGGGAAAGCATTACTGGCATTAAGTGGGTAGAATTCACAGAAACTTCTAACTATCCTGCAACACACAGGAAATTCATCAAAACAATGTATCAAAACAATTTGATACAACGTCAGTACTCCCTGACATAGATATAGTCTAACAAAGACTAAAATCAAATCTCCAAAAAATAGTCACCAATCAATTAGCTGCCTATCAAAACAAATCACCACTTAAAGGAACACAATTTAATCCAGACTCTAAACAAGGTAGTAATCTCGGGTAGAATTCAGCTGTGAATCTGTCTGGTCCTGGACTCTTTTTGATTGGTAGGCTACTAATTATTGCCTCAATTTCAGAGCCTGTCATTGGTCTATTCAGGGATTCCACTTCTTCCTGGTTTAGTCTTGGAATGGTGTATGTGTCCAGGAATTCATCCATTTCTTCTAGATTTTCTAGTTTATTTGCATAGAGGTGTTTATAGTATTCTCTGATGGTAGTTTGTATTTCTATGGGATCAGTGGTGATATCCCCTTTATCATTTTTTATTGCATCTATTTGATTCTTCTCTCTTCTTTACTAGTCTTGCTAGCAGTCTATCAATTTTGTTGATCTTTTCAAAAGAACAGCTTCTGGATTGATTGATTTTTTGAAGGGTTTTTTGTGTCTCTATCTCCTTCAGTTCTGCTCTGATCTTAGTTATTTCTTGCCTTCTGCTAGCTTTTGAATGTGTTTGCTCTTGCTTCTCTAGTTCTTTTAATTGTGATGTTAGGGGGTCAGTTTTAGATCTCTCCTGCTTTCTCTTGTGGGCATTTAGTGCTATGAATTTCCCTCTACACACTGCTTTAAATGTGTCCCAGAGATTCTGGTATGTTGTGTCTTTGTTCTCACTGGCTTCAAAGAACATCTTTATTTCTGCCTTCATTTCATTACGTACCCAGTAGTCATTCAGGAGCAGGTTGTGCAGTTTCCATGTAGTTGAGTGGTATCGAGTGAGTTTCTTAATCCTGAGTTCTAATTTGATTGCACTGTGGTCTGAGAGACAGTATGTTATAATTTCTGTTCTTTTAAATTTGCTGAGGAGTGCTTTACTTCCAACTATGTGGTCAATTTTTGAATGAGTGCGATGTGCTGAGAAGAATGTATATTCTGTTGATTTGTGGTGGAGAGTTCTGTAGATGTGTTAGGTCTGCTTGGTGCAGAGCTGAGTTCAATTCCTGTATATCCTTGTTAACTTTCTGTCTCGTTGAACTGTCTAATGTTGACAGTGGGGTGTTAAAGTATCCATTATTATTGTGTGGGAGTCTAAGTCTCTTTGTAGTTCTCTAAGGACTTGCTTTATGAGTCTGGGTGCTCCTGTATTGGATGCATATATATTTAGGATAGTTAGCTCTTCTTGTTGAATTGATCCCTTTACCATTATGTAATGGCCTTCTTTGTCTCTTCTCATCTTTGTTGGTTTAAAGTCTGTTTTATCAGAGACTAGTATTGCAACCCCTGCCTTTTTTTGTTTTCCATTTGCTTCGTAGATCTTCCTCCATCCCTTTATTTTGAGTCTATGTGTGTCTTTGCATGAGAGATGGCTCTCCTGTATACAGCACACTGATGGGTCTTGACTCTTTATCCAATTTGCCAGTCTGTGTCTTTTAATTGGAGCATTTAGTCCATTTACATTTAAGGTTAATAGTGTTATGTGTGAATTTTATCCTGTCATTATGATGTTAGCTGGTTATTTTGCTCGTTAGTTGATGCAGTTTCTTCCTAGCATCGACGGTCTTTACAATTTGGCATGTTTTTCCAGTGGCTGGTACCAGTTGTTCCTTTCCATGTTTAGTGCTTCCTTCAGGAGCTCTTGTAAGGCAGGCCTGGTGGTGACAAAAATCTCTCAGCATTTGCTTGTCTGTAAAGTATTTTATTTCTCCTTCACTTATGAAGCTTAGTTTGGCTGGATATGAAATTCTGGGTTGAAAATTCTTTAAGAATGTTGAATATTGGCCCCCACTCTCTTCTGGCTTGTAGAGTTTCTGCTGAGAGATCAGCTGTTAGTCTGATGGGCTTCCCTTTGTGGGTAACCCAAACTTTCTCTCTGGCCGCCTTAACATTTTTTCCTTCATTTCAACCTTGGAGAATCTGACGATTATGTGTCTTGGGGCTGCTCTTCTCAAGGAGCATCTCAGTGTAGTTCTCTGTATTTCCTCTATTTGAATGTTGGCCTGCCTTGCTAGATTGGGGAAGTTCTCCTGGATAATATCCTGCACAGTGTTTTCCAACTTGGTTCCATTCTCCCCATCACTTTCAGGTACACCAATCAGACGTAGATTTGGTCTTTTCACATAGTCCCATATTTCTTGGAGGCTTTGTTCATTTCTTTTTACTCTTTTTTTCTCTAAACTTCTCTTTTCACTTCATTTCATTCATTTGATCTTCAATCACTGATACCCTTCCTTCCTTCCAGTTGATCAAATTGGCTACTGAAGCTTGTGCATGCATCACATAGTTCTCGTGCCATGGTTTTCAGTGCCATCAGGTCATTTAAGGTCTTCTCTATGCTGTTTATTCTAGTTAGCCATTCATCTAATCTGTTTTCAAGATTTTTAGCTTCTTTGCGATGGGTTCAAACGTCCTCCTTTAGTGCAGGGAAGTTTATTATTACCGATCATCTGAAGCCTTCTTCTCTCAACTCATCAAAGTCATTCTCCGTCCAGCTTTGTTCCGTTGCTGGTGAGGAGCTGCATTCCTTTGGAGGAGAAGAGGTGCTCTGATTTTTAGAATTTTCAGCGTTTCTGCTCTGGTTTCTCCCCATCTTTGTGGTTTTATCTACCTTTGGTCTTTGATGATGGTGACGTAGAGATGGGGTTTTGGTGTGGATGTCCTTTATGTTTGTGAGTTTTCCTTCTAACAATCAGGACCCTCAGCTGCAGATCTGTTGGAGTTTGCTGGAGGTCCACTCCAGATTCTATTTGCCTGGATATCACCAGTGGAGGCTGCAGAGCAGCAAATATTGTGGAATGGCAAATCCAGAACACAATAATGACTTATCAACATATGAAGAAGAAACGACACTTCAGCAGTAAACAAGAGGGAAAAAAAAGCTGATAAAATTAGACCCTGAGATAAAACAACAAATAGAAGCATAGACAAAAAGTCAACATAATGAGTTATCTGTTTAATATCTATGTGGTGCTTGAGTACTATTTATTTAAATTTTTTCTTGTTCAGGCAACTGTATATATGTTTTGTTTATTGCATTTATAATTGGTTTATTTGAATACTCTTGTGTGAATGCCATACTATTTTAATTTGTATAGTTTTACAATTAGTCTTGATATCTGCAAGTATATTACCTTCAAATTAAAACTATTAATAAGTTTAAATATTAAATCTTTAAACTATGATCATAGTGTAGCCACTTATTTATATATTCTTTATTTTTATTATTATTGTTTTCTCTTCTGTGTAGAGGTCTTATATATGGTAACTTTTAAATGTTTGATATAAAATACAAAAGATATATCTATATATAAAATACAAAAGATAAAATGAAAATTTGTATGTTGATATTATATAAAAGTTTCCTAAAGTTTTAAAAAAATTCTAGTAATTTATGTTTATATTTTAGAACTATATATTCTAAATACCTACAAAATTTGACAACAATGGCTTTAGCTCTGCATTTGCAATTCCTAAAACTTTCATTTAATTTTTATTCCTTATTGCACTGGCTAGGACCTCCAGTGTAGTGTTGAATAAAAGTAAGAATAGTCGTTATTGTCTTAATCCACAACTGCCTGGGAAAATCTTTCAGTATTTCACCACTAAGTGCAATGCTTGAATATGTGTGTGTGTGTGTATGTGAGTGTGCATATTATATATATATTTATATATATATAATATGCACAT
Organism: Symphalangus syndactylus; assembly: GCF_028878055.3. NCBI lineage: Eukaryota > Metazoa > Chordata > Mammalia > Primates > Hylobatidae > Symphalangus > Symphalangus syndactylus. The sequence continues at coordinate 69,319,570 of NC_072424.2, forward strand.
ATATTTAGTAGCTGCTTTTATTAGATTCATTAGATTGAGGAATATTACTCCTGTCTTTAATTTATTAATGATTTTATAATGAGTAGCTGTTAGATATTACCAAATTTTTCTGTACCCAATGGGATAACGATATGATTTTTTACCTTTATTTGGTTAGTGCAGTTAATTACATTGACTAACTTATAAATATTAAAGTACCCTTACATTCCTGAATAAACCAAGCTTCCTAGTACTCATCTATAAGTTTTATATATCTGTAGTCAAAATTTGTTATCATTTTAAGATTTTGCATCTACATTTCTGTGAGGTATTGAATTTTCACTATCCTTTTTTATAATGTCCTCATTAGGTTTTGTTTCGTCTTGTTACTTATTTATTTATTTTTGGGGGGTGAGGGGCGGAGATGGAGTCTCGCTCTCACTCTTGTCGCTCAGGCTGGAGTATAATGGTGAAATCTCAGCTCATTGCAACCTCTGCCTCCTGGGTTCAAGCGATTCTCCTGCCACGTCCTCCTGAGTAGCTGGGATTACAGGCACATGCCACCTCACCTGGATAATTTTTGTATTTTTCGTAGAGACGGGGTTTCACCATGTTAGCCAGGCTGGTCTCAAACTCCTGACCTCAGGTGATCTGCCTGCCTAGGCCTCCCAAAGTACTGAGATTACAGCCATGAACTACCTCCCCTGGCTGTCCTTACTAGGTTTTATTATTAAGCATGTTAAGATCATGCTTTTATTTTTCTATTCCCTGGTAGTGTTTTTCTAAGATGAATATTATTCTTAAATGTTTGAACAATTTTACCCATAAAGCCATATGGTCAGGAGTTTACTTTTAAGAAAGCTTTACATTATAAATTCAGTATCTTAATAGACATTGGATACTCATATTTTATATTCTCCTTGTGTTTATTTTCTTAGTTGTTTTTAAAGAACGTGTCTATTTTCAAACATATCGACATAAAGTTGTTAATAATATTCTCTTGCTATCTTTGTAACGGTTGCCACTTAGTAATATCTTCTTTTTTATTCCTGATGGTGTTGATTTGTGCCATGCCTATTTTTTAAACTTGTTTTTAGAGGTGTCTTAAGTTGGATCCTTTAGAAACAGATGTTGAGACAAATATTCTAGTGCAGGTGATTTTTAAGGGGAATCCTTTGGAGGATGAGAAATAGGACAGGGAAGGGATAAATTTAAGTGAGAAAGAGCTTCAAGTGGAATTCAACATCAGCCTGATCGTGTGAGAAGCTCTTGAGCATAAATGTAAAAACAGAGCACAGTTGTCCCTGTCCCTTGGGGGACTGGTTCCATGATCACGGAACCAATTCGGGGGTTTGGTTCCAGGATCCCTTCCTATACCCAAATCTGTGCACACTCAAGTACTGCAGTGAGCTCAGTGGAACACACATATAGAAAAATTTGACCCAGCGCAAGTGCATGTTTTGCATCTCACGAAAGCTGTATTTTCAGTGTGCATTTGGCTGGAAAAAAATCCACATATAAGTGTACCTGCACAGTTGAAACCTGTGTTTTTCAAGGGTCAACTGTATATATCCATCCCACACCACACACACTTTCAGGCAAGAGTAATAGAGCTTTTGTGGAGCTTCTGTACCTCCTTCCAACAGCCAGTTATTGGCTATAATCTCCCATGGGGGGAGAATGGATATAATTTCAGGCACTTTTGGAGAAGCAAGAACCCTCTAGCGAAGTCTGCAGGTGTGAGCTGTTAGCAGCAGCACTCATAGAAGCTGGAGAATGGAGAACATCAACCTAGTTAAAGGAATCCAACAGTGTATGGGTAAACTATCAACAGTGTCTTCTATAGCCTATGCCTTGCATTACTGAGATGCGCTTGTTTTTCATATTCACTCCATCCTGTTGCAGCTTTTCCAGGATTCCTGTTAGTTAAAATTTCTGGGAAAACTTACAAGAGCAAGGTTGACAGCAAAAACAACAGCCTCCCTTGCTGCATTTGGTCCCAGGGTCGTTATTGATACGTGTCATGTCCTTTGTTACCTTCCATTTTAGACTGTTTTTACCCTCAGCCACATCTACTGGTCTGGGTGGCTTGCCTCATAGGATAATCCACTTGGGCATCCAGGTGGAACCTCTAAAAACACAGTAAACTTTTCAAAAAGTTAAAATTGTGCCTATCATCCAAACGTAAAGTGAATGCATATTAAATATTTATGTTTCTCAATGTAAAGAATGCTAAAGCTAGTTTTAACCTTATCTTTTTAGATCACAAATCCTCTATTCCTCTATAATCTGCTGTTCGGTCTATCCATTTTGTCTTGCTTTCAGTTGGTTATACTACAGTTTTAGATTTTCTCTCTGATATATTCATTAATGCATTTTAATTTTTGGCAAAATTCTCTGTATTTTTTCTCTTTTTCTGATTATAATATTTTCTAACTTTCTGTAAGATAACTTAAATATCTGAATAACCTATGGATATATTTAAAAACTTTTTTTTCTCTTGGCTTTTAGTAATTTTCTTCTGTTTCCTAACACACACAGACGGTTTTTAATGATTGCTGGATACTGAGTATGCACAATTGAGAGGCTCTGTGTGATATTATATTCCTGCAGAGATAATTCAACCTTATTTTGCAAGGCAAATAAAATATGAACAGATCACCTTAATCTGCCCATTTTAGAAGTCTCAGCTGGAAACCCACAGTATTTACTATGGTGCTTCTTTTTGATGAGTCTTGAACTCAAATTTTGGTTTCTCTAGCTCCATGAAAATGCCAGAAATCCTGCTTGGCTTTTTTGTTCTCTTAGCAGTTACTTTTTTCCTTTATTTTTCAGAGCCTTGCCTAAAATACACCTTGCTTAGAAATCATCAAATGCCTCAAGTGGAAAATAAGAGCTAAACGTTGGACTCGCTTTTGTGTGAGTGCCTTTTCTTTGGCATGGTGCATTTCCAAATCTTGAAGGGCTGGATTAGCACCAAATTCATATTTGTCTCTGCAATTCATTGATAGTCTTTAAGCTGAGGCTTCATATTGCCTCACGTCTCTACCGCAAATTGTCAAATGTCTTGAAATGACCTTGAATGTAAGACTATCTCAGGGCATTTTACTTTTCTCCAGTATCTTGGCACTTTGAGTTCTGCCTTTCTTAATTGCTTTTCAAAGCACTCCCTCCTTCTCTAGCTTCGTCTGTATCACTATCATCTCTATCTCTATCTCTCTCTTTTCTCTCTCCCTCATTATTTGGCTTTCATATTTACTGAGAAAGTTGTTCTGGTTGTTCTGCCATGAGGCACTCAATCATAGTAAGAAGCTGAATTTTCTTCTGGTCTTTAAAGCCCACATAAGAATGGGAAAAAAGCTGCAGGGTTTTGCAAGGCAGAGCAATAAAACTAAGAGTCCCTTATCAATCAGGACCGTGGAACGACCACAACTGTTTAAGAAAATGTTTAAGAAAATGTAGAATCCTTACTCTGTCATGCTTTGGATGGCAATACATTTCTGTGAGAAATCTATGCCTGAAATTGTATCTTTCCCGAATTCATTGTGACAGTATTAACTAAATGATATATCAAACCTCTAGCTTGGAAATGACACTGAAACTGGGCTTGAGCTAATAATACTCCATGATGGTATATAAAGGCAAATGCAAAACTGTTATAAAAATGCTTCAGTGGCAAGAGAATGGTGTGAACTCAGGACGCGGAGCTTGCAGTGAGCCGAGATCGCGCCACTGCACTCCAGCCCGGGTGACAGAACGAGACTCCATCTCAAAAAATAAATAAATAAATTAATTAAATAAAATAAAATTGAATTAAATAATGCTTCAGCAAGGCTGGGCATAGTGGCTCATCCTTTTAATTCCAGTACTTCAGAAGGCCAAGGCGGGAGGATCATTTGAAGCCAGGAGTTTGAAAACAGCCTAGGCAACATAGCAAGACCCCGTCTCTACCCACTAACCCCTGCCCCCCACAAAAAAAATTATCTGGGCATGATGGCACACATTAGGTACTCAGGAGGCTGAAGTGGGAGGATTGCTTGATTTAAACAGAAAGTAGCTTTCAAAAAGGTTATTAGATATGTAAAAAAAAAAAAAAATGTTGGATCATTTGAGCTCAGTTAAATGCCAAATGCTCCTGGTTTGCACAGCAGCACTTTGTGCTGTAGGAATCCAGCGTTAGAGTAAAGACCTCGCCACCTGTTCCACTGTCACTTCTGCACTGCAAACTTGATTTTGCAGAGATTATAATCACTGCATTACACAGAAAAAGTGCTCCGCTGCCCTGGCTGCTTGCTTGTTTTTAGCTGACTCATCCAATCTGGCAGAGGGTATGTTTGATTGACGGAGCCTAAGTCACATGGCCCTTCTGAAGTGGCCTAGAGCTGGAAAAATGAACATCTCACATTTTTAGCTTTCACTTTAAGGGTGAGCTGTGCCTCCTGTTAGGATTTCTACTAGGGAGGAAGTTCAGGTGTTAGTTGGCCAAAAGAATGGCAAATATCCATGACAAACAGAAAGAAGAAAGACTGACCATTGTCACTCACCGCTTCTCCTCTACAATTACCAGATGGACACAGTGAGATCAGGAAAAGAAATAAGAACTCAATGAATTGGAAAGAAGGAAGAAAACCCTCCTTTTTTTCACAGATGGTATGGCTAACCACATAGAAAATCTAAACAAATCTATAGATAGCCTTTCGAATTAATAAAGTTTGAAGCTTTGCTGCAAACAAATCAGCATATGAAGATCAATGTTTTGTCTACATCCAGCAATAGCACATTGTAAAATTTCAATATATGTGCATTTTATAATAGCAACAAAAACAATTAAGTACCCAAGAAAATATTCAATAAATGTTGTTTAAAAACTTTGAAATATAATATTATTTCAGGGTCCAACAGATCTATAAAAGGAGGAGATATTTCTTGATCTTATTTGAGCAGAATAAATACTGTAAAAATAACAATTCTCAAATAGATCAATAATTCAGTGTAATTCCACTTAGAATGCTTAATACAATTTTTAAACAAGGCAAACTCATCAAACTGAGATAAAACTCAAAAGAGAGTAAAGAACCAAGAGATGATAGAAAAACAAAATTAAATTGTTTGGTGATTTCATCTGAAGAGTTGTGTTTCTGCTCATACTTGTTAAGCATGTAATGATATGCCATTAAGAATAAAAGTTGCTGTAGGATTTTGATTAGCTATTTCAGATTAAGGAAATTCCATTCTGTTTCTAGTTTGCTGTTTTTTAAATCATAAAAGGGTGTTAAATTTTCTCAAAATGTTGGGCATTTATTGAGATGAATATAAGCTTTTAATTTTTCTCCTTTAATAACATGGTGAAAAAATTGCATGTTAACCTTTCTTCCATTCTTTTAACAAACTCAGTCTTATTGTGATTTCAAAAATAATTGATAGATGCAGCTTACTAATTTTATCATAGGATTGTTGCATCTAGTTTGGGATGTGAGTTTTGACAACTTTTTTTTCTTGTATGTTATTTACCTATTTTGGGGGAACTTTCCTCCTTTTTGGTTCTTTGGAATGGAGTTTATCAAGTAGGAATCATTTGGTGGTTGAAAGATTGGCTTCTATTAAGTGTTCTGGACTTTATTTCTTGATATTGTTTTGTGGGTAGAGTTTAAGTGCTTCTTCAGACTCTAATTCCTGGGCCCTGGAGATACTGCCTCCTGTGCGGCCCTCTCATGCCATTCTAAGACCACTTCCACACTTCCCAACCTAAAATAACCCCACTGTGCTGCCTGGAAAGCAGTCAGTAATTAGTCAGTACTTCAACTCTCATTCCTGATTTTAAGCAATATCTGAATCCTTGGGTATATAATTGCACACTATCCTTTCTAGTTGTACCAACTTTTAGATCATTTCTTCATTTCATTTGAGGATTTAACTCCTGGCTCACTATCAGTATCTCCAACATGACCCTCATGTTATTTTGGGGAGGTTTCATTATTTAAGTAGATGATCTTTCAATACAATGGCGGTTCCATTTAGCCGCTGCTTTCCAATGATCACGTCTCCCACCCTACTTTAGCCATCCATTTCCATTGTCCTGCACCCGTTCCTTTCACGACTAGTAATGGCAACATGTATATAATCTTATTTCAAGTCTCCTACTCTCTCATAACTGTGTCCTGTGTTTTCAATTTCTTATAACAATTCTATCCAACTCTAATACTTTTTAACTGTTCCTTAGATCTCCTCCTTAATTCTTTCTTTAATCTGAATTTCAGCCAATCTTTATAACTACATTTTCAATATAGGGTTTGCAGAGGGGTTAATTCTCAGACCAGCAACCCTCAACCATCAGGGAATGGGATATCCTAGCCTGGGATAATTCTGATGTCTGTTCTCCCTGGATCTTCAGAGTCCCCAGAGGATGTGAGATAGCATTAACACTTTTTTTAAAAATTTAAAAAATTTTAAATATTAAATTAAAATAATTAGCCACCAAACATGAAGTCAACTTTAAATACATGACATATCTGGGGAGTACAAAGTCAATTTAATGAATGCCCATAAGGTAAGAACTTTTCTGCCTTTACCTTTCCTCCTTCCCTATTTGTGCCTGATGGAATGTGATTAAATACCATGTGCATTTGATAGATGCAGCTTACTAATTTTATTATAGGATTGTTGCATCTAGTTTGGGATGTGAGATTTGGCAACTTTTTTTTTCTTGTATGTTATTTACCTATTTTGGGAGAAGCTTCCTCCTTTTTGGTTCTTTGGATTGGAGTTTATCAAGTAGGAATCATGTGGTTGTTGCCAAATACAATGTGACTGGGAAGATAGGAGAGGGATATGAGCACAAGGCAGGGGAGGAGAGAAGGACCACAATCATTGTCCCTGGCCTACTGCTTGATACAGCTCCAGTAACATAGAAAAAGATTTAACATCAAAATGAGTTTGGAATTTTGATTTATTTTAGGACTAGATATTTTAAATAACTGAATTGAGATTTAATTGTTTAATTTAGACCATAGGATTTCTTGTTGCCTAAGACTGATCGAACAAGTTATGGGATTAGGGGAATTTTTATCAGGGAGCAAGGAAGAAACTTCCCCCACTAAACACATTTTAAAGAGCTGTTGAGAGAGAAGAAGCATTATTTTACTCTATACCCAGGAGTCTTGCTTGTTGAATATATCTGTAACACATATATTGTGCATGTTTGCAAGAATGTGGTTCAGGTTTCTTCCCCTGTGGATTGATACAAACTCTTCAACAAGAGTGACTAAGGGGAAAATTACTCTTTTTCTGTTCTGGATAATATTTTTATCTATTTTCTTTTGGTCCTCATTGGTTGATCCTCTGCCGTAAATGGTAGAGCATTATCAAGGTCAAAGAAATGGAATAATATAGAGTTTGCTTTGTAGTTCTTTCCATGTGGTCCAGTTGCCTAATCAACTTTTCTGTCCTGCATTTACTTTAGTTGCTCCTACTAGGACATGAGCACAGAGTTTACAGAAGGGCCCCAGGCCCTGTCAGAGGGTTAAGAGGGACTTACTCTCAAACTCCTTATTTCCTCCTAGGAGTGTATGTTTTTGCTGAGCAAAGCAACTCCTGAGCAGGAGAACTGGATAATAATGGTCCCCAGTATAATAAATGGGGAAGGGATGTTGAAAAGAGGAATATGATAATATGGTATTATATTGCATCCTAATTGCTGAATTGTTCAATGGGCTTTTGCAAAGTAAAGTACCATTCTGAAAGAAAGGACCTGTACAGTTTTCTTAAACTGCCATGAGTTAGCTATGAGCCTAAAGTATAGTCCTCATCCCATGGAAGAGGTGAACAAGGGCCTCATTTTTAGTAGCATAAATTCCAAGAATCTGCCAAGGCCATAGGAAACAGTTAAAAGAGAAAGACAGGAAGTGGCAAGGAAATTGATACTAATTAGAAATTTCCGAGGCCTCTCACATGGAATACATTGACCCTCAAAGTTTATTTCTGGCAAGAAGAGACCATAGAGTTTTTATACCTGAATACTTACCTAAGTATGGGTGGGTTGAAGTAGAGTTGAAGAATGTGGGCTCTTTGTGAGACCTATAGCCAAATACAGTTTTCAAACTTGATTTGTCAGTGGCAGGTGTGGCCACACAAATAAAATCTGCTTTTAAGTTTAATTATATCAATACAATCTCAAGTACCACGTTTACATATTCAAGACTGATAGTTGATGGATTTTTCCTATATTAACCATTTAAGTAAGATAATTATTTGCCATTCTGTGACATTTAATTACAATGCTATGACTAATTTATATAGTTGGAAGAAAAAAATTGCTTTATATGTCATTTAAGATTTGTATGAACACATTTAAACTGCAGAAAAGATTGCTTAGAAAAATGAAGAGCTGGCTCCCAACAGCTCTTGATTACCTTCTGTATCAAGACCATTTTTTAAAAATTGGCTGTACTATCACAGCATAATTTCAAGGTGACCACCTGTCAAAGAGCTTCTGGGGGGAAAAGGCAAAATGTCTCCCTGTCTTACTTGTACATTTATTTTTATAAACATTTCTAATTTTCCAGAGGGTATTATAGGCTAAAATTTAATGGGATGGTAATAGTAATGAGTAAATAACATGAATTCTCAGTTGATGTAAATTTCATGCCAGGTTTGAATGATGAAGGTAAAAGCTAGCATGGAGACTAGAAACACATTTAATAGCAGATGTTCAGTTGTGCAGGAGAGATCTACATAAATAACAAAGTTTCCCCTACTTGTGTTGAGAGCGCTCAATTTCTTTTTTTTCCCAGGAAGTGAATTGTACTTTGGACTGAGCCGAGTCATAATTAAGCTGTACTAAGAAAACATTCAAGTAACAATGATTTGCAAATGATCAAATTATTGTCGGCTTAGCTTAGGGCTTCACCAGCTGGAGTGATTTCTGTATTATAACCATATGTCTGTTAATAAATTTGATTCAAATGTATAACAATTACAGATATTTTAGAGACTGGGCAGAGCAATTAAAAGCAGATAAGGTTGTTCTTGTGACTTGGTCTTAAAATAAATGGAGAGACTACAATGATGAAGCTAAATGCTACTTGGTTAGAGACTGCAAGATGCGATAAAGCAGTTAGCATGTCTAAAATCGAATTGTCTCAGATGTAGTATGTTGACCCATCACACAGGATAGCTTAATAGAGTGTCACTTAAAACACTGAAAGCACTGTGCAGGCTTCAAAGGAATTCCCCTGTTATCTTCCTGAGTTTACCTCATGAATGTTTCAATCATTAGCAAAGTGGAATTACAGAGTAGGTCATTTGGGGGCACAATACTGTACTTGACTTTTAAAAAAGTAATGATCTTGGTAAAGCTACAAGTGAAACAGAGACTTTTTGGGGAGTATTTTTTCTTAAGTCTTTGAAGGAGTAGAAGCTTCATCTTCCAGGAGTTTTTAATCTTCCTTTCTCCCTAAATCTGCTCTTTGAGCTCTTTAAGATACATTAATCTGCAATGTCCCACTGTCTCCTATCACATTTCCCAGTTTAAATTATCCGGAAAAGGCAGCTATAGTTCTGTACCATCTTTACAAATTCATGATCTTACTAAAAAGGGTGTTACTGAAACTGCTGACCTCTCTCATCGTCACATCTTACAACAACACACTCCTGACAGCTGTATTAGCAAAACTGTAAATCCAGTCAAGAAGTTATTAATATGGAAAGGTCAGTACATGTCAGAAATGGTAAAGTGTGGATAGCTGATAGAAAATTACAAATTGGGAACTGCTTTGAAGAAGGCAAAAGAGCCTTTAACTGGTTCAATATATTTGAAATTTTGAAAATTTGTTTAATGACTTGAATCATCATAATCTTTTGGAAATTGATTGGATCGTGTATATTTTTCTTTGAGGGCATATTTCTTCTACCTCTTTATTTCTTTTTTTCTCACACACTGAATTGTTCCTTTTTCAGCTATATATTTTATGGTATAACTTTTAATTCTTCCTTGTAGAAAATCAACATGGTTTCTGGAAGACTCAGTTATTCTTTCCAGAAATTTTAGATTTTTTGAGGCACAAACAAACATGTGAAGAAACAGTTTCTGAATCTTAAAAACCACATTGAGTTCCAGTTCTAAAATCAGTGGTATATATAGGCATATAAAGCAATGTAAACTCTACTTGTCATCAGAACAGTAGCCTATGGACATAGTAAGTGTTTAATATTATTTTTGAATCAATTATTTTTATTTTTAGAAACAAAAGGCAAAGATGAGACTGTATTTCCTGAGTAGTATAAACTAACAATTGCCTATTCAAAGAATGTAGCTGTTTGTCTGCTCTTATGTAATATTCTTAATTATCTGAAAGAGGAATGGCCTAGTGAGAACTCCACCTTTTAGATGTCCATGACCTCTTCCAAGTAGTTGGTAACTTGCTATGGGAGATGAGCCTGGGAATTCTGTAAGGTAATTAGAATGTTACTTTTAAATCTGGATCATTGCATTTTATGTTAATTTTCTCACTTGTTCTTTACAACACCTTTCTGAAATTTGATTATGTAGGCAGGACAGTTACGGTTGCTTTTTAAAGATAAACTGAGGCTGTGAGAACTAAAAGGATTTCCCCAAGTTCATTCAACCAGTAGTGAAAGAGTTTGTACTGAAACAAAGGATGTTTGACTCCTAGTCCTAGGCTGCCTGATGAATAAAGGCATCAGAAGCCGAATAAATGTATAAGTTCACAAAGGATTAGATACATTCTGATGTCAGATTCATAACAGATTGTTAAAGGTCATCAGGTGTTCTTAATATACACTTCCTGCTTCTTCAGGGTAATGTCATGGTGGGTAACCATGCAATCCCCTAAAAAACCCTTTGCTGTCACTGTCAGAGACAGAATTCTGGACTCTAGGCCCATTGGCCTGTCCCAGTGAGCCATTTCTCAAGTTCTTATCTTTTGGATACAGAAGCATATTACTTGAGAGTGTGAAGGGGAAGTTGGCTTTAATCTTAATTGCCTGCATAACGGTATTTTTAAAATGATCTCACTCTGTAAAATATAAAACGTTACCACTACCATAGAAGTCAGGAATGTTAGAGCAGAGCAAAGATTATTAGAAAAGAAAAGTCAAGCTTGCAATGTACATTCTATCCCTCTGAATTTGCCATTAAAATACAGTTGCAGTTCCAAGCAGACCATAGCCAGACTGCAGAATGCACAGTCTGTGTAACTACTCTATCCCTACTCAATTTGCATGCCAGGACAGAGCAGGTATTTATCTAAATGTTATGTAATGTTTTTTGTTTCCTTAATGTTAGTGTGCTCCTCTAACGTCTTTGTTTAAATCGCCTGTTTATGAGAATAGTGCAATGTAGGTTATGGGTATGATGTATGTGGCTTCTCATATGATAGATATTTTGTTAATCAACAATTTAATTTTACTATGTTCATTCTATGATTAAGCCAGTTACTTGATCTTATTAGGGATTTGCCTGATTTGACTAAAAGAACTACAGAGTCAAATCCATGGGTTCAAGTACTGAAGCAGCTGTTTTTGTTGGCCAATATAAGATAAATACAACCTAGCTTAGACAGCACTTACACTCTGATGCATCCTAAATCTAAATAGATAACATATTATGCTTTCAGTTGCCTGTTTGTGCAGTAACTCATGATTTCACATAATAAAAGAAACTATGTACAAAAATACATTTAATTCCCAGCCTTTTATAGAAGTGGCCTAGGAGAGGGGTGAGGATACCCGATTCTGTGTTGGTTTCACATGCAGACAGTTAATCTGACTCAGAATGCTACTGCTTTCCCCGGTAAAGGGAAAGCTCATGACTAAAGTCTGTGCAGCAGAAATGGAAACTTCTAAGATTCATGCTGTTGTTGAGTTTTAAACATTTTATACAACATTTTAGTGGGTACAAGCTATTTTCCAGGATTATAGTAATTTCTGATACATCTCTTGCTGGCTGAGTAAGGTGATCAAGTGTATAAATTCCATAACATATCAAATCACTATTCACACATATATTCCCATGCACATGTGCCTCGAAGCCAGAAGATTTGGATTAGAGCCTGTGCTAGTCCTGCTGCTTATTTGCCCTGTCATCTTGGGCAGGTTATTTTAGGTCGTAGGTTCTTAGTTACTTTCTTTGTGAAATGTGAAGATCAAATCTGCTTTGATTAATTTAGCATGCTTTAGCCTAGCAAAATTCTTAATGATAAAAAGTAATTATTATTAGTAGTATGTTTTTGGCATGCAGTATGATAGTACATGTAAAAATACTCTGAAAACTTTAAAACACTATGTTTAGTTAGCTACTGCTGAATAATTATTTCAAATAATGTTAACATAAATATATGCTAAGCATGCACTCAAATAAAATGTTTGCCTATATAACATTTTAAAGGTAAGTTTTAAGGTATCAAGTGAAAATATTTTTGATATGTATATATAAATATATATGTATATATACATTCTTTTTTTTTTTTTTTTTTAATTATACTTTAGGGTTTTAGGGTACATGTGCACAATGTGCAGGTTTGTTACATATGTATCCATGTGCCATGTTGATTTCCTGCACCCATTAACTCGTCATTTAGCATTAGGTGTATCTCCTAATGCTGTCCCTCCCCCCTCCCCCCACCCCACAACAGTCCCCGGAGCGTGATGTTCCCCTTCCTGTGTCCATGAGTTCTCATTGTTCAATTCCCACCTATGAGTGAGAACATGCGGTGTTTGGTTTTTTGTCCTTGCGATAGTTTACTGAGAACGATGTTTTCCAGTTTCATCCATGTCCCTACAAAGGACACGAACTCATCATTTTTTATGGCTGCATAGTATTCCATGGTGTATATGTGCCACATTTTCTTAATCCAGTCTATCGTTGTTGGACATTTGGGTTGGTTCCAACTCTTTGCTATTGTGAATAGTGCCGCAATAAACATACGTGTGCATGTGTCTTTATAGCAGCATGATTTATAGTCCTTTGGGTATATACCCAGTAATGGGATGGCTGGGTCAAATGGTATTTCTAGTTCGAGATCCCTGAGGAATCGCCACACTGACTTCCACAATGGTTGAACTAGTTTACAGTCCCACCAACAGTGTAAAAGTGTTCCTATTTCTCCACATCCTCTCCAGCACCTGTTGTTTCCTGATTTTTTAATGATGGCCATTCTAACTGGTGTGAGATGGTATCTCACTGTGGTTTTGATTTGCATTTCTCTGATGGCCAGTGATGAGGAGCATTTCTTCATGTGTTTTTTGGCTGCATAAATGTCTTCTTTTGAGAAGTGTCTGTTCATGTCCTCTGCCCACTTTTTGATGGGGTTGTTTGTTTTTTTCTTGTAAATTTGTTTGAGTTCATTGTAGATTCTGGATATTAGCCCTTTGTCAGATGAGTAGGTTGCAAAAATTTTCTCCCATTGTGTAGGTTGCCTGTTCACTCTGATGATAGTTTCTTTTGCTGTGCAGAAGCTCTTTAGTTTAATGAGATCCCATTTGTCGATTTTGGCTTTTGTTGCCATTGCTTTTGGTGATTTAGACATGAAGTCCTTGCCCACGCCTATGTCCTGAATGGTATTGCCTAGGTTTTCTTGTAGGATTTTAATGGTTTTAGGTCTAACATATAAGTCTTTAATCCATCTTGAATTAATTTTTGTATAAGGTGTAAGGAAGGGATCCAGTTGCAGCTTTCTACATATGGCTAGCCAGTTTTCCCAGCACCATTTATTAAATAGGGAATCCTTTCCCCATTTCTTGTTTTTGTCAGGTTTGTCAAAGATCAGATAGTTGTAGCTATGCGGCATCATTTCTGAGGGCTCTGTTCTGTTCCATTGATCTATGTCTCTGTTGTGGTACCAGTACCATGCTGTTTTGGCTACTGTAGCCTTGTAGTATAGTTTAAAGTCAGGTAGCGTGATGCCTCCAGCTTTGTTCTTTTGGCTTAGGATTGACTTGGTGATGCGGGCTCTTTTTTGGTTCCATATGAACTTTAAAGTAGTTTTTTCCAATTCTGTGAAGAAAGTCATTGGTAGCTTGATGGGGATGGCACTGAATCTATAAATTACCTTGGGCAGTATGGCCATTTTCACGATATTGATTCTTCCAACCCATGAGCATGGAATGTTCTTCCATTTGTTTGTATCCTCTTTTATTTCATTGAGCAGTGGTTTGTAGTTCTCCTTGAAGAGGTCCTTCACATCCCTGGTAAGTTGGATTCCTAGGTATTTTATTCTCTTTGAAGCAATTGTGAATGGGAGTTCACTCATGATTTGGCTCTCTGTTTGTCTGTTATTGGTGTACAAGAATGCTTGTGATTTTTGTACATTAATTTTGTATGGTGAGACTTTGCTGAAGTTGCTAATCAGCTTAAGGAGATTTTGGGCTGAGACAATGGGGTTTTCTAGATATACAATCATGTCATCTGCAAACAGGGACAATTTGACTTCCTCTTTTCCTAATTGAATACCCTTTATTTCCTTCTCCTGCCTGATTGCTCTGGCCAGAACTTCCAGCACTATGTTGAACAGGAGCGGTGAGAGAGGGCATCCCTGTCTTGTGCCAGTTTTCAGAGGGAATGCTTCCAGTTTTTGCCCATTCAGTATGATATTGGCTGTGGATTTGTTGTAGATAGCTCTTATTATTTTGAGATACGTCCCATCAATACCTAATTTATTGAGAGTTTTTAGCATGAAGGGTTGTTGAATTTTGTCAAAGGCCTTTTCTGCATCTATTGAGATAATCATGTGGTTTTTGTCTTTGGTTCTGTTTATATGCTGGATTACATTTATTGATTTGCATATGTTGAACCAGCCTTGCATCCCAGGGATGAAGCCCACTTGATCATGGTGGATAAGCTTTTTGATGTGCTGCTGGATTCAGTTTGCCAGTATTTTATTGAGGATTTTTGCATCAATGTTCATCAAGGATATTGGTCTGAAATTCTCTTTTTTGGTTATGTCTCTGCCAGGTTTTGGTATCAGGACGATGCTGGCTTCGTAAAATGTGTTAGGGAGGATTCCCTCTTTTTCTATCGATTGGAATAGTTTCAGAAGGAATGGTACCAGTTCCTCCTTGTACCTCTGGTAGAATTCAGCTGTGAATCCATCAGGTCCTGGACTCTTTTTGGTTGGTAAGCTATTGATTATTGCCACAATTTCAGAACCTGTTATTGGTCTATTCAGAGATTCAACTTCTTCCTGGTTTAGTCTTGGGAGGGTGTATTTGTCGAGGAATTTATCCATTTCTTCTAGATTTTCTAGTTTATTTGCATAGAGGTGTTTGTAGTATTCTCTGATGGTAGATTGTATTTCTGTGGGATCGGTGGTGATATCCCCTTTTTCGTTTTTTATTGCATCTATTTGATTCTTCTCTCTTTTCTTCTTTATTAGTCTTGCTAGCGGTCCATCAATTTTGTTGATCTTTTCAAAAAACCAGCTCCTGGATTCATTAATTTTTTGAAGGGTTTTTTGTGTCTCTATTTCCTTCAGTTCTGCTCTGATTTTAGTTATTTCTAGCCTTCTGCTAGCTTTTGAATGTGTTTGCTCTTGCTTTTCTAGTTCTTTTAATTGTGATGTTAAGGTGTCAATTTTGGATCTTTCCTGCTTTCTCTTGTGGGCATTTAGTGCTATAAATTTCCCTCTACATACTGCTTTGAACGTGTCACAGAGATTCTGGTATGTTGTGTCTTTGTTCTCATTGGTTTCAAAGAACATCTTTATTTCTGCCTTCATTTCATTATGTACCCAATAGTCATTCAGGAGCAGGTTGTTCAGTTTCCATGTAGTTGAGCGGTTTTGACTGAGTTTCTTAATCCTGAGTTCTAGTTTGATTGCACTGTGGTCTGAGAGACAGTTTGTTATAATCTCTGTTCTTTTACATTTGCTGAGAAGAGCTTTACTTCCAACTATGTGGTCAATTTTGGAATAGGTGTGGTGTGGTGCTGAAAAAAATGTATATTCTGTTGATTTGGGGTGGAGAGTTCTGTAGATGTCTATTAGGTCCACTTTATGTAGAGCTGAGTTCAATTCCTGGATATCCTTGTTAACTTTCTGTCTCGTTGATCTGTCTAATGCTGACAGTGGGGTGTTAAAATCTCCCATTATTATTGTGTGGGAGTTTAAGTCCCTTTGTAGGTCACTGAGGACTTGCTTTATGAATCTGGGTGCTCCTGTGTTGGGTGCATATATATTTAGGATAGTTAGCTCTTCTTGTTGAACTGATCCCTTTACCATTATGTAATGGCCTTCTTTGTCTCTTTTGATCTTTGTTGGTTTAAAGTCTATTTTATCAGAGACTAGGATTGCAACCCCTGCCTTTTTTTGTTTTCCAGTTGCTTGATAGATCTTCCTCCATCCCTTTATTTTGAGTCTATGTGTGTCTCTGCACGTGAGATGGGTTTCCTGAATACAGCACACTGATGGGTCCTGACTCCTTATCCAGTTTGCCAGTCTGTGTCTTTTGATTGGAGCATTTAGCCCATTTACATTAAACGTGAATATTGTTATGTGTGAATCTGATCCTGTCATTATGATGTTAGTTGGTTATTTTGCTCGTTAGTTGCTATAGTTTCTTCCTAGCCTCGATGGTCTTTACAATTTGGCATGTTTTTGCAGGGGCTGGTACCGGTTGTTCCTTTCCATGTTTAGTGCTTCCTTCAGGAGCTCTTTTAGGGCAGGCCTGGTGGTGACAAAATCACTCAGCGTTTGCTTGTCTGTAAAGTATTTTATTTCTCCTTCACTTATGAAGCTTAGTTTGGCGGGATAGGAAATTCTGGGTTGAAAATTCTTTTCTTTAAGAATGTTGAATATCGGCCCCCACTCTCTTCTGGCTTGTAGAGTTTCTGCTGAGAGATCAGCTGTTAGTCTGATGGGCTTCCCTTTGTGGGTAACCCGACCTTTCTCTCTGGCTGCCCTTAACATTTTTTCCTTCATTTCCACTTTGGTGAATCTGACAATTATGTGTCTTGGAGTTGCCCTTCTCGAGGAGTATCTTTGTGGCGTTCTCTGTATTTCCTGAATCTGAATGCTGGCCTGCCTTGCTAGATTGGGGAAGTTCTCCTGGATAATATCTTGCAGAGTGTTTTCCAACTTGGTTCCATTCTCCCCATCATTTTCAGGTACACCAATCAGACGTAGGTTTGGTCTTTTCACATAGTCCCAAATTTCTTGGAGGCTTTGTTCATTTCTTTTTATTCTTTTTTCTCTAAACTTCCCTTCTCTCTTCATTTCATTCATTTCATCTTCTATCAGCGATACCCTTTCTTCCAGTTGATCGCATCTGCTACTGAGGCTTCTGCAATCTTCGCGTAGTTCTCGAAACTTGGCTTTCAGCTCTATCATCTCCTTTAAGCCCTTCTCTCCATTGGTTATTCTAGTTATCCATTCTTCTAATTTTTTTTCAAAGTTTTTAACTTCTTTGCTATTGTTTTGAATTTCCTCTCGTAGCTCAGAGTAGTTTGATCGTCTGAAGCCTTCTTCTCTCAACTCATCAAAGTCATCCTCCATCCAGCTTTGTTCCGTTGCTGGTGAGGAACTGCGTTCCTTTGGAGGAGGAGAGGTGCTCTGTTTTTTAGAGTTTCCAGTTTTTTTGGTCTGTTTTTTCCCCATCTTTGTGGTTTTGTCTACTTTTTGTCTTCGATGATGGTGATGTACAGATGGGTTTTTGGTGTGGATGTCCTTTCTGTTTGTTAATTTTCCTTCTACCAGACAAGACCCTCAGCTGCAGGTCTGTTGGAGTTTACTAGAGGTCCACTCCAGACCCTGTTTGGCTGGGTGTCAGCACCGGTGGCTGCAGAACAGCGGATTTTCATGAGACCACAAATTCAGCTGTCTGATAGTTCCTCTGAAAGTTTTGTCTCGGAGGAGTACCCGGTTGAATGAGGTGTCAGTCTGTCCCTACTGGGGGGGTGCCTCCCAGTTAGGCTGCTCAGGGGTGAGGGACCCACTTTAGGAGGCAGTCTGTCCGTTCTCAGATCTCCAGCTGCATGCTGGGAGAACCACTACTCTCTTCAAAGCTGTCAGTCAGACAGGGACATTTAAGGCTGTGGAGGTTCTGGCTGAGTTTTTGGTTGTCTGTGCCCTGCCCCCAGAGATGGAGCCTACAGAGGCAGGCAGGCCTCCTTGAGCTGTGGTGGGCTCCACCCAGTTCGAGCTTCCTGGCTGCTTTGTTTACCTAAGCAAGCCTGGGCAATGGCGGGCGCCCCTCCCCCAGCCTCGTTGCCGCCTTGCAGGGTGATCTCAGACTGCTGTGCTAGCAATCAGCAAGACTCCGTGGGCATAGGACCCTCCAAGCCAGGTGCGGGACACAATCTCCTAGTGTGCCGTTTTCCAGGCCCGTTGGAAAAGCGCAGTATTAGGACGGGACTGACCCGATATTCCAGGTGCCGTCTGTTTCCCCTTTCTTTGACTAGGAAAGGGAACTCCCTGACCCCTTGCGCTTCCCGAGTGAGGCAATGCCTCGCCCTGCTTCGGCTCGCGCACAGTGCTCTTCACCAACTGTCCTGAACCCACTGTTAGGCACTCCCTAGTGAGATGAAACCGGTACCTCAAGCAGAAATGCAGAAATCACCCGTCTTCTCTGTCGCTGGGGCTGGGAGCTGGAGACCGGAGCTGTTCCTATTCGGCCATCTTGGCTCCACCCCCGAACACAAGTTTCTTTAATCCTATATATATTCTTAATATGGTATAGCATGTGACTATCACAATTACTAATCTAGATATTTTACTTTGTGATCTTGGGCAAGGTATTTTCCTTTGCTCACCTAAACAGGTTTTTTAAAACTTTTTACTCTATCTATTAAACGTAAAGTAAAACAATCTGTGTCAGAAATTTGTGGGCAGAATTAAAGGAAGCCAGAGTACTTAGAAATGGATCTTCAATAGACCCTCACTAATTAGTATTAGAATATGGATCATGCAAAATTGTATGACAGACAAGTTAGGTTTCAAAACATCTCTTCCTGCTCTAATATATAATGCTTCACAAATGTTTCTACATGTAAACAATAATGCACATATCAGAAAGAATAAATTGATGTGGCTTAGAGGTAGAGCTTTTACATATGGAAGACCCTGAAATCTTTAATTTTCTACTAATCTATGGGCATAAACTGCACCTTTAAAATTTTATAACCCTATACCTTCGCAAGAGCTAGTACATATTGTTTGATGAATTCTTACAAAACTTAAAAGATGAGAGAGGAATTATTATAAAAAGGAACAGATGATGGAATCACCTGGGGGCATCCATATCTCTCAGGCACGTATTTTCCTACGTAGTCGCTGGGTCCATGCTGCTGTTGTGCCTCCCTCTGGGGACGGCACACATGTGCAGCCACATGCAGTGTGGCAGGACATCCTTCTCCCATATCCTCCTCCCTGTCATACCCTTAATTGGTCTAATGAGCTATGTTGACATGGAGCTCTCTCTACTACTATGTTCTCAGGACATGGGAAACAGCACATTTTCCTGTGTGACCCAAATGTGGCATCTCTAAAAAACGTAGTGATAGCTGCACATCCGGCGTGTCTATCCATGGGAGGGTTAAGGAAACCTACCATAAGCCTGCTCTTGGTTGGACTTTTTCAAAACGAGTTCTCTCATTGCTTCAAAGATACCAAGTCAGGACACAGAGATATACTTGGATCTTCAAATGTTTATTTTATTTTTCTTTAAATCTGAGCAGGATTTACAGGCCTTTTCTCTCCCCCTTCTACCCCCCAACAAATGTGTTGAACATAGGTCTATTTCATTTAGGTCCTAAGCAATGTGCTCTGCCAATGATCTATGCTGCCTCAGGGCTTGGCTGAATTTAATGATTTATTTGGATCCACAGATAGCTGCCTAGTCAATAATCTTTGATGTGTGAATGTAAATGATTACATTTGAAGGTTGCATATGAAGAGCAATAATTATGCCTACATTTTCATATATCTGTGAATATTTAAAAATATACGTGAGAATAGATTAATTTTAAAAACTTGCAACTTTACTCTTCTAATTAGCTTTTCATTGGAAAAGCATGAATTCAGAATTACTTGAAACAAATTTTGCTTCTTCTCTAGAAGAAGGGGATTCATTTAAGACTAGGAATGGCAGGACATGCTATAGGTGGCACTA
The DNA here is from genome assembly GCF_028878055.3 of Symphalangus syndactylus. NCBI lineage: Eukaryota > Metazoa > Chordata > Mammalia > Primates > Hylobatidae > Symphalangus > Symphalangus syndactylus. The sequence goes on from NC_072424.2 coordinate 69,339,667, forward strand.
AAGCTGAAGAAACATACACAGTGGACAATTTATGACCTAAGAGCTGAAAATAATTGACAACAAAACTGCTGCCTATTATGTTAATGATCTCTTCTGGGGAGTAATGGAATAAGATCATTATAACTAGAGGCCTCTTGTGGACATGGTACAGGTATATGAAAATCTTCATATCAATAATGAAGGGAATCTATATAAGGCATTTTCATGAAATTTGTGAATCATCATAATTAGGACTACCAGTGTAACTGTCACGGTACATTGGATAGTTTTATTCTAGGCTCTTTTATTTTATATTTACAGCCAAAGGATAAGCTAATCATTATATCCTCATCTGGTAGATGCATTATTTGAGAGGTTAATTATTATGCCTGTGGTCACCCATCTTAAAAGTCGGTAGAGGGAGTAGTTAAACTCATGTCTGTCTGTTTTAGAGCCCATGTCCTAGCCACCACTTTACAGTATCTCTACAATGACTTACTCAAGATTTTAGAAAGTAATAATAATAACTTGAAGCAATTGGTAAACAATAACTAAAATTGAATTTAAAATACAAATCTGCAAGTGGAATCAAAAGTTCAATTGCCAAATTGGTAAGATAGAGATTTCACTTAGTGAAATTTCACATAAAAAAGAGTTGAGGAGGTTCCAGCAAGTGAATTATGTGTGAACATTGTGATTTAGCTCCAAAACCCTTGACTATAATAACAGCATTTCTTCATGGGTCAGCCACTGGGTTTTGGGTAGGATAATTTTTCACTGTGCAGAGCAGTCTCTGTTTGACAAGAGACTTAGGATCCATAAGCCTTACCCAATACTGCCAGTAGTACATCCAGGCAATGAGAAAATAATTCACATGCAAAACACTCTTTACTCCTGCAATGGCTTGGTTGAGAACTACTGCGGTAGTAGACATATACTAGTCAAAAAAAGAGGAAATAATAGGTAAATATTTCTTTGAACTAGTCAGAAATTACTGAGCCCATTTTCACCATATTTAAAAAGAAACCTTTATTACTAAAATAAATTTCAGAGAATAATTGATTCAAAATTGTTGCATTTTGCAAAACATCCTAGTACATGTGTAATACATTTTTCTCATTGCCTAATTAGTTTTCACTGGATTCCAGTCACATGCAACCAAACCGTCCTATTATGCTAGCACAAGGTTCCTAAGACTTCAAAGAGTACATTACAAGAAATGCCACAAGAATTGGGGTTCTTTAATCTGAAATAATGTTGACAGAGGACATGATGTTTTCCAAAATTGATGGAAAAAAATGGCTTAGGAATTAGGTTTGTATTATGGACCCCAAATAGCAAATCTGAGACCGGTGCTTTGATAAGAGAGTAATTAGAAATGGCTTTAAAATGAAAGAACTATCTTGAGAGGTGGGGACTTTTTTTTTTTTTATCATTGTATGTGTTCAAGGGGATGCAGCCTTCTGAGATGTTGTCTATGAATGAGATGGGCGGTTGGCCTCTTGAGGTTTCATTCAGTGATGTTAGACCCTATGATTCTATCTCTTTTGGGTGTAAGGTCATTGCAGATTCACTTACTTCTAACATTTTTTTCATAAAATGCTCTTATTTTACCTCTACATTCTCTGAATACACATCAAGTAATATATTCTCCTGAAGACCTAATTTTAGATGCACAAAAACTGCATAGATTTAGACTGAGATCAAAATATCAAGCAGCACATCAGGGTCCCCAGAGCTTTCTGCACCTGAAAAGAAGAAAAGAAAAATCCAAACACTTTATTAGCAACTGTATACTTTCCTTAGAACACATAGGCTTAGCCTGCTGTGTTCCCATCAGTTAGTCTTCCCTCCTCTGGGGAGGCACTCAAAGCCAAGCTCATCAGGGCTGCAAAACATTCTGTGAAGAAACAAAGCATTCATGGTTAATGAACTGGTCCTGCAGGACTAGCCTGTTAATGGGAAACTGGCCCTCAGTAACACTAAGGTGAAAGATTTTTCCTGTCCTCACATCCCTCCCTCCCAACTTACTCTTATTTTTACAGGAGAAGAAAAACCTCTTTGATTACTATAAGTTCTTATGACGCTACGAAAATCTCCTATCAGAATCACCATAATTCTGTGAAACAAAGAATTGGCCCAAAGGTTCTGCAATCAGCTAGGATTACACAATGTACAGATGCTTTGTTCCTCATTTCCTTTGATTCAATGTGTATTTATTCACTTAAAATTGTGTTACACCTTAAAGAGGAAATAGAAGACATCATGAGATATTTGACTTAGTAAAATTTTTAGTATTTCACTCATTTCTAGGATAAGTGCCTGAATGGAAGAACTTAGATCTTAGACCTCAGTAGGATTATCTAAAATGCAGATCAGCTCTGCTTGCTGTTCCTATGAGAGGATGATCCTTTTATTCTGCTATGTAATTAATTTCACCCTGCCCTCCTATTGCCACCTCTCTTTTTGGCTTTCCTCTGACCAACTTTTCTAATGGAAGGCCCATGAGATGTACTATGGATCCCCTGCTAGTCTGTGTGTTACACAGTTTTTTAAAAATACTTTGTTTTTCAATAGTATTTTCTATTATAAATTTACTCTTATGCTGAATGTCTCAATTCTGTATCCCATTGTTGATTTCTATAGAGCTCCGTATTTCTTACTTTCTTATTGACTCTTTCCCTGGGACACCCTTTACTATCTAATAAAACATAATCTGCCAATAGCAAGCCCACTTCACTTCTGCAATACTCACAACTGCATCCTCGCAGTATTGGGACCTCAGATTCTGCTGTCTCTAGACTTGGACACATCGGCGTGTTGTGTCCCACTGCTCTATATACCACAAATATCTTTCCATACGAATTTTAGACTTTGGAATTCACCATATTATTCCTGGACTAATTTCTCACTGCCTTAGACATGGACTTCTCTCATTGCCACAGAAACTTTAATATATATCTTAAACACTGAAAATAAGAGCATTAAAAACTTGGTAGGAAATAGTCACCTGTCCTAGGAGGCTTTTTATTACGAGACCCAAGTATTTCTATATTAAATATCCATTCTCAGGTAGATACAAAAGATCAAATGTGCCTTCCAAGCTTACTTGCCCTAACTTGTCAATACTAACATTATTCCTTGTGTTAAATGCTTCTTAGTCCCAGTAGCAACCTCACCCCCAGATAAAGATGCATTCCTCAACCCACACCTCTTTTTTGGTGAACATATTGAGACAATAAATAGATAAATATCTTGTTTAACCTTAAGGACCTAAGTAGAGTAACAGCTGAATCCAGATCTCAGGTGCATGTATTCTCAGCCAAGTCCTTTCTTTTTTTTAATTTGTTTTTTATTATTATACTTTAAGTTCTAGGATACATGTGCACAACCTGCAGGTTTGTTACATATGTATACATGTGCCACGTCTACAACCATCTGGTCCTTTCTTATGTAAGGGATATAATAGTGGTGTTTGAAATCAGCGTTACATTTCACTTTTAATATCTTCCTTCCTTAGCCTGATTTCTTTTGAATCTTAAATATTTTTTAATCAGAAATTTCTTCCATCACTGACTTGCATTTTGGCCTAAGTGGAAAATTGAGGTCCTCCCATAGAGAAGTTTCACTTGACTTTAAATACTTAAAGGTTAACAATTGATTATAATCCTGCATTTCTATTACATAACCAAAAGAGTAAGTAAAATTTGAATTAGTTAGCAGATGTGGCAAATATGTATAAAAATGTAAAAGTCCAAGTGAAGTACTTTGATATAATTTAAAAATTATAAATAAAACACAGCAAAATGAGGAAGATCAATAAAGGGAGCTGTGGTGGAAATGCAAATTAATATAACCTCTATGGAAAACAGTATGGATATTTCTCCAAGAACTAATGATAGAACTGCCATTTGATCCAGCAATCCCACTACTGGGTATCTACCCAAAAGAAAAGAAGTCATTATATCAAATAGATCCCTGCACTTGTACATCACAGCACTATTCACAATAGCAAAGATATAGAATCAACCTAAATGCCCATCAGTGGCTGATTAGATAAATAAAATGTTCATATATATATATATATATATATATATATATATATATATATATATAATAAAATACTATTCAGCCATAAAAAGAATAAAATAATACATGTTGCAGCAACATGGATGCAACTGGAGGCCATTATCTTAAGTGAAACAACTCAGAATGTCAAAACGCATATGTTCTCACTTCTAAGTGGGAACTAAACAATATGTACACATGGACATAGAATGTGGAATAATAGACATTGGAGACTCAGATGGGTGGAAGGGTGGTAGGGGGTGAGGGATGATAAATGACTTAATAGCTACGATGTACATTATTTGGGAAATAGTTACACTAATTTTATACATACATTCTTAGATATATAAAAGTGCTGCAGAGCCCATCATGAGAGTTTTACCTATCCTCTAAATTTAGTGGCAGCTGGGTCAGTCAGACTGGTTGCTCCAGTTTTGTCTTCTAGGAAAATTTTAAAAATCCATTGTTTTTGAAGGTTGGTACTAAGAATGTTTTCAGTTAGAATTTTTTGTGCTGTCCTTATGGTTCATTTACTGTTAGTAGAAACACTAGTGCCTGAACATTGCTTGAATTTTTAATCAATCACCACTCTTTATTTAGTGAGTATGAGATTTATATCCAAGCTATAATTGGGTGCCCATCAGTTTCTTTTTTTGAGATCTTCATTAGCAAGTAGAATCATTGTTCTCAAGCCCACAGTCAAGACTGGACATCTGAATGACTTCTAATTCTTAGAAGCAGGACAATGAATTCTGTGTATCAGATTTGTGCTTTGATTAATGGTTTGTCCTTCAGAACATAGATAGGAAACCACAGGCTTGTGTAGTCATAGTGGGAGACGTTTTTCCTAATCTGTCTAAGGGTGACATCTCTTATTTGTGTAATTTTGTTGTTTTAGGCAATTCGAAGTTTTCTTGGTATTTTGGTTTTCCTAGGCATTTTCATTTCCATTCCTAAGCCTATAAAGTCTCCAGTTTGTTCACTGGCTTTAGAGTGCTATAGAGTTTGAGATTGCTTGGTTTCAGTGAGACTTTTTATCATGTAAATGTCGTCAGTGCTTAGATCTCTGACTATGGCAGAAGAGCTTAGGAAACATAGATAATTCTTTTGTTATTACATTTTAGTTATTTTGAGGACTGGCTTTGATTACAGTTTACATAGAAAATATAAATATACTCTACCTTTCTGACCTTTTTTTCACTAAGTCTTGTAGAGCATATAGTTTAATTGTTAAGGAACTGAAGAAGATATTTTAAATAAATTGTCTCTCATGAGAAGGATTAGAATCAGTCCTGTATGTTTTGACTTGAGTCAGTTTTGTATTTTAAGGTCTGTCAGTTGCAGTTTCCACTCCTGGAAGTAATTTCTATATCAATTAGTTTCAAGTAGCAGGAATACGATTCAAAATACGTATAGTATTTCGTAAGCAAAGGGGAATATTTATTTTAAGGGTAGTGTTGTTTCATAGAATCCAGGGACATATATACATATATGATTGCAGCTGGTTTTCAGGAAGAAATAGAAAAATTACCTAAAAAATCTTTCTTTTTTCCTCTTTCTCTCTTCTCTGGAAGTCACAGTAAAGGTAGTCCTCAAAGAAGAGGTAAATGTTTGTGTTCTCCTAATAATCTTCCCTCTAAGTAGACACTTCTCTTAGTCATAACAAGATGTTTTGTGGTGAAGAAAATCAACTAATGGGAAGAGATGTGAAAAGTTACAATAATTTTGGAGGTTATACGAGTTTGGAGAAAGTAAAATGTTTGAGTTAGGTTGAGATGAGGCATCACTTGATTCCTAGGCATTAAAAGTATGCTATGAGGTAAGCAAAATTTTCAAAGATTCCTCCAGCCAAATATGCCTATCTTAATTTATATTTTCCAAGGGCCTTATAGATTATATAATTATTGATGCTGGAGAATGAACCCCAAATAACCTTATGTGTTTGTTTGTAAATGTGTCTATAACCCAATCCTTTGTTTTGTATTCAAATGGAGATTATAGTCAAACTGTCTTTGTCGCTTGTATTTAGGTCTGTTCATAGAGGTCTTTAGCATCTAAAAAATGCCACAATTTTCATTATTAAAATAGCAGGCTATCTTTATATTATTGTATTATTAAGTTAGCTATTGTTTCTGAGAAACATTTATTTTCCTTTGTTTCTTTTTTCTCTTATTGTGGACAAAATATCTGTATAGTCAGCTACTGCTGCACCAATGCTGTATAACAACTGAAAGAAACCAGTGATTTATAACAATAGGCATTCTTTTCTCTTAGCCTTTGGCCTGAAGGTCAACAGATGCAGCCCTGCTTTTGGACACTGTTCAGCTTGTGTCCATGCTGCAGTTGGCTAAGTCTGCTCCATGTACTTTTTTATTCTTCATGGACCAGCAGCTACCTGAGACTTGTTCTCAGCACAGTGAATCACTGGAGTGAATAAAGATAAGTAGAAATATTTGATATCTTCTGTGGCTTTTGCCTGGAACTAGCACCTTCTCACTTCTCCCACATTCCATCGACCAAGTACGTCACAATCCCAACATTAGTGAAACAGAGAAATATACTATGCCTTTAGTGGGAGAACTATAAAGTCATATGGCTAAAGGTATGAATGTATAAATATATTTATGGGAAGTCATGAAGAATTGACAGCCGTGATCTAATATCACACCAAAGGAAAAAGAATTCTGCTGGTGATATTTGAAATATCTTATATTCTTCTTTTTCACTACTTTTGTAGCAATAGAATAACTATGACCTTGTTGCATATACAATACTTGTTGAGATTTGGTAACACAATGAAGTCTTCACAGGACATTGTCTTGGGACTTGCCCGTATCTAGGGTAATGAAAGAGATGTTGGCTCATGCTTGTAATCCCAGCACTTTGGAGACTGAGGCAGGTGAATTGCTTGAGCCCAAGAGTTCTAGACCAGCCTGGGCAAATGATGAAACCCCATTTCTACAAAAAATACAAAAATTAGCCCAGTTTGGTGGCATGTGCCTGTAGTTCCAACTACTGGGGAGGCTGAGGTGGGAGTATCACTTGAGTCCTGGAGGCAGAGGTTGCAGTGAGCCGAGATCACACCATTGCATTCCGGCCTGAGTGACAGAGTAAGGCCTTGTTTCAAAAGAAGGAAGGAAGGAAGGAAGGCAGGAAGGAAGGAAGGAAGGAAGGAAGGAAGGAAGGAAGGAAGGAAGGAAAGGAGAAAGAAACAGATGTTGAAACCTCACATAAACAACAGTGTGTCAGTGTGTGTATATAGGTAGAAAATTAAATTATAAGTCTGCTTTTAAAAGTTCAGCTTAGCAAATGATTGTAAGAATGCCTAATTATGGAATTGTTATTCTGTCTCTATCCGTTCAGTGTTCCAAAAGCCATTTTCCTGTTTTCAAGAAAAAATATGGCTATGATCCAACTTTCCCTTTAAATTGAGGAGTAAAAATTAAAAAAAAAAAGAAAAGGACAACTGTAGCCTAAATGTAGCCTAAATGTGTGTCCTAACTTGTTTCACATTCCAATCAATGACTTATACTGATCAGAGCAGAGCAAGTTCAAATATCTCATTTTCTACTACAATAAAGATTTTGCATTAAAAATAACATTGGTCACTGCTAAATAATACTATACAATTGTGAAAATATCATCAAATAAACAACTTAGAATTTCTTTTTAAACCTCCAAAGGAGAGCTATTTATTTCCACTTCAAAGCTGCATAAATTAGTCTTTTTTACAGTGTACCTGCAGCGTGCATAACATCATCTTGCATATTACAAAAGTAGATAGAAGAAAATAATGCATGGCTGCTATATTTTAAAAACATGTATACAACAGCAAACAAACAACACTGAAATTTAGTTCTGGTTAAAACCCCTTTTTGTTTTTGAATTTGGTAAGAAGTTGGTATCAGGAATTATTATCCTGGAGAATCACTCAAATGTAATTTAAATTATTTTATTTTGTTATAAACAAAATGTAATCAAGGAGGCGTAGTGGAAAGCATGTGTAGATCATAGACGGTTATGTATTTCATGTATTGCAAGGCAAATGAAGGGATATTAAGAAAAAGAGAAGACAGTTTTTGCAGCGATAGTTAAGACATATTTACCTTTAGGACATGTTTTACCACTTTCATTAGATTTATTCTATTGAGATGAAAAAGTGAATACTAGGATGTATAAAATAAGACAAGTGTTATTTAATGATGTTTGGCAAAAATCATGTCAAGTGCAAGCAATGGGGATTGAAGAAGTAAAGATAGTATGGGCTTCCAGGTAATTTAGTGCAATTCATTTGAATTCAATTTTTGGAGTACCTATAGCAAGCCACACACTTGTAATAGTATGGGGGATCTAGTAAAGAACAATACTTTCTTCTCAGACCAAGGACATACAGCAATAGCAGTAAGCTGACAAGGCAAGTGGTTTTTATTTGACTGGAATAAATTTGTTTTCTCACTATTTTAGTTAGGAACAAACAAACAAAGCTACCAAATAGATGTTATAGAGATGCTTTGCTAGATAAAATGTCACAGCAATGGGAACGAAGAATCTCCTGGGGAAGCAAGTTTCACAGATGATAGGTCTTGGCTGAGAGAGTTTTAACTTTGACTGGTACACTTATCCATGAGATAGAGATACAGTATGTGTTTTCAAGAGCTGTGACAATAAAGTGGAAAATAGAATATGTGTAAAATACTGAGCCACCCCAATTTTTTTCTCCATTTGAAGCTAAATTGTGTTGGTTTGATTCCTTTTATAATTGCTAAAGTTTTCAGAAATGGAAGTTATAATTAATTGTTGTATAATAAAATTGACTAATTAGAATCTAAGTAATCATAGATCCCAATAATAAAATTCAGCAAACTTAGAGAAATTGATTTTATGAAAAACAGCTTTATTTTAGAGCTTTAGCCCCAAACATATTTCCAGCTAATATCTTGCTTTTGGTATAAATTCAGTGTTATTCTCTACCCTTTTATTTCTTCAAATACTGCAAGCAGAGTGAGAATGAATGTTCAGAGGGAGGACTGGAAGGCCCTGTAAGCTTTTCAATCATCAAAGAAGTTTCAATCTCATTTGATGTTTCCTCCTTACAAAGACAGAAAATTGGACTGTTACATTTTAGAAAAGATATAGACTGCAGGTTCTAGTTTACTTTAAGTTAAACAGAAGATAGCATTAATCTGTATATCAGTCACTGGAGGCTAGCCTTGATTTAAACTTTATGTATAAACAATTATACTTTGAATTTCATTGGTGTATGTGTGTAAACACTTATTTCTAATTTGATATTGCATGAGGGTTTAGGATTTGGAGACCTTTCTAGAATGTCTTTGATCTTCAAAACTTACTGAATGTTCAGGTTTAACATTTTCCTTTGGGACAGTTTGCAAGCAATGCTGAAAGTTTATGGTAAAATACATGAGACTGCTGTATAGTAGAAGTCACTTATTTACTGTCTTAGTTCATTGTCTGCTACTATAAAAGAATATTACAGACTGGGTAGATTATAAAGAACAGAAGTGTATTTGGTTCACGATTCTAGAGACTTGGAAGTTTAAGAATACGGTCCCAGCATCTGGCCAGGGTCATCTCATACGGAAGGGTGGGATGCAGAAGGGCAAGAGTGGGATGTAGAAGGGGCTGGACTCCCTTCATTACAAGCTGCTCTTGAGATAACTAACTTGTTCCCATGATAATGACATTAATCGATTCATGAGGCTCTGCCCTCATGACCTGATCACCTCTTATTAGGCCCTACTTCCCAACATTGTTGGATTGGGGATAAAGTTTCCAACACAGGAACTTTTGGGGGACACATTCGAACCATGGCAGCTATCTTCAGCTCTGAGGATTATTGACTCTTCTTCCGGGTCAGAAAGATTTTCTTCCTCATTTCATTATGCCCAAATACCACCTTCCTAGAGAGACCTTCCCTTGTCAGTCTAAATAAAATGTTGTTTTTTTCCCTGTCAATCTCTATCCTCCTTATTCTGTTTTACTTTTCTTTATATCTCTTGTCATCAAATGGCACATTATGTGTTTGTTTGTCCTCCTGCTGCCTTAAAATGAAACTTCATAAGAGTAAGGACATTTTGTGTTTGATTCATTTCTATTTCCTGAGTACCTAGAACAGTTCCCAGCACAACTAAATGCTCAATAAATATTTTTCTTCAACGAATGAATAAAATTGGAGAGTAAATGAAGCTAGTCAACTACTCAGACACTGTATCAACTCATCTTTTATTATGAGTATAGTAGTTCTTATTAGGGATTGTAAGAGGTAATTTATGTTTTTATTTTTAACTGACTGCATTTTATGAGGGAAAACATATGCTATGGCGGTGCCTGGGAATTCTGGGAAGTCATGATTATCTAGATATTTCCAGAATAAGGGTCTACTTAGGTCATAATGTCTAAAATCTTTACATGCATCAGCACAGTGATACACATACATACGTGCATACATTCACAAATATACATGCATATGTCACATAAATATTACCTTATAATTTTAAATGTTGAATATTTTACTAACTAAATTCACAGTCATTTCTTTTTTAACCTATCCAATATTTATTCCTGTTACCCTTTCATTCTTGCACAAACTGAACTTTTTATACTGTGTGTTAAATTGATCTAATATGAAATCCAGTTTAATTATTAAATTTAGTTCAATATTTAATTTGGTTTAATAAAAGTGATCTTGCATATAATGTATGCATTTAATTGATATATTTAGGACAGGATAATTTTGAATAGGTTAAATATTTAATGTAGAGTAATTTTTTAAATTATTCAGGATTAAAAATAGAATAGATCTATGTTATCAAAGTACTGAGCAGATAAATGTCATGATTTATAAATTTCTTTACACATATGTGAAATACTGCCATTGCTTAACTTCTTATCACCAATCTGTCTTTGTCTATGGTCTGGCTATGAACTCTATTTTATTAATAAGGAAAGAAACTAAAAGTCTTCAATATCACAAAATCTTTCTTCTTTCTCTTTGAATTATCTAATGTCAACATCTTTTTACCTACCCTTTTCCTACTTTTCTTACTCAAATTCTTGTTAGTACCTTGTGACTGTTAGTATGTGTTTTAAAATATGAGATTTAAAATGAGTTAGCACTTTCTCTCTCTTTTTTATTCCTAAATTACACTTTCCCCAAATCAGCCAGTGTCAGTTTCCTATCCACAGCTCGAACTTCACTCTTGTATTTAAATACACGTTCTCCTGTTCAGGCCCACAAATAATTGCTGATTGTCTATGTTATTGTCAGCTTGTTTCTCTTTCTCATCCTCCTTTTCTTCTTAAGTCCAAATTTTATCCTCTTCATTTCCACAGAACAGCTCAGGCTTTATGATCATTCCTTCCTATAATATCACAATTGTCCCTAAATGGTCTCCACATCAGCTGCTCCTCTTACTTCCATCACTTTACTGCTCTGCACCCTGCCCACCATCATTACTCAAATGATGAATTCGTATGCTTGTGCACTGCAGTCAAACCCAAAACAGGGCCCTTGTCTACGTAAAGACTTTCAAGGCGTGAGCTGTATTTTAAAGTTCCAATTGTAATTATCTGATTATGATTAAAGTGAGGAAAGATAAGCAGGCTTTGGTCTGTTATTAAGTCAACTTATTTTGTGTGTGATATTCCTCTTCCTCCTCTTCCTTTTCTTCCTCTTCCTCCTCTTTCCCTCCTCCTCCTCTTTTCCTCCTTCCATGGTTCCTCATCCTTCCTCTTCCTATTTATTTCTCTTCTTCCTTCAAAAAGAGATTCACCAATGATTTCATGTTGATGGTGCTGGAGGAAAGGTAAATGAGGAAGTATGAAGAGGCTTAGCCCCAGTCACGGGATTGGGCTATCACATGCTCATAATAACAAAGTAACCAAATAGCCATGGGTACCAGCAGCAGTCTGCCCAGATTCCAGGAGGAGTCTTTAGCACCGTATCTATTAACAGCTTTCTAGACCCATAAATGCTATACTTATTATATCCTGGTAATTTTCTACTTTGGAATCAAGTTTGGGATCAGGAGTTGCGTAATTTATTGTTATTTTCCTTCACATTCAAATTTATAAACACAATGATTTTTAAAATTTATTCCTTTTTTAGTACTTGAAGTTAAAAGAATTTAAATGTGTGTAGTTGGAGAGAACCGCTTCAGACATCTGTGCCAGATACATGTTAGAGTGTTACCAGTGATCCTCTCCATGATCCTTGCTTCCTGGTATTCATGTCTTGGTATAATCTCTTCCTGCTGAGTGGTGGCAGGACCTGTCACTTGCCTCTAACAAATGGAATGTATAAAAGGTGATAAGATAGTCATTGCAATGGTTACATTATTATATATACACACACACACACACACACACATATGATATTGGGTTGTGTATAATATATATTACATATACAAAACCAATATATATTATCTATAACAATGTATATCACATATATAACATCCTATATATATACTTTCATATATATATATATATATATAAAGCTGCCTTGCTGGTGGCAACTTGCTCTAGGAACTGTCTTCCTTGCTGGCTTAAGTAATAGGCTATGTTGGGAAAGCCCATGTGGCAAGGAACAATGGGAGCTTCTGGGAATTAACATGGCTTCTAGGAATGTGAGTGGCCACTACTAGCTGAGAGAAGCTTCAACTCATGGCCAGCAAAATGCTGGTACCCTTAGCCCTTCAGCCACAAGGAAATGAATTCTGTCAACAACCTGAGTAAGCATTGAAATACATTTTTTTTTCCAGCCAAGTTCCAGCTGAGAATACAGTTCAGTTGATGTCTTGGTTGCAGCCTTGTAAGCCTATGAGCAGAAGATCCAGTTATGTTAAAGCCTCGACTCCTGACCCACAGAAACTCTGAGTAACAAAATGTGTGTTGTTTTAAGCTGGGAAGCTTGTGATGATTTGTTACATAGTAATGAAACTAATAAATTTGTCTAAACTAAATAATTCAGGCCAGGAAAAATCCCCCTATATTCATATGAATATAATCATTATATCTCCCACACATACCTTAAAGTTCAAGCTTTAAAAGGCTACTTGCTGCACCACAGGATCACTTGTTCTCCACCAACCATGGGATATTTGCTCACATCTCTCTACCTGTGTTTATGAGGGTGTTTTGAAAATAGAGTTTTCAAAAGTGTAGGAAACATTTCATTTATCATAAGCTAGACCTGGTAGGTAGATAATTATGTTCACACACATAGCATTAAATCAAATTGTATTACAACTTGGAAAATATTTTTTTTCCTCAATTTTCTTGGCATCTGTCTCAGTCCTCTTGGGCTATTATAATAAAATACCATAGACTGAAAGGTTTCAACCATTTTTTTTTCTCCCAGTTCTAGAAGCTAGAAGGTCCAGATCAAGGTGTCAGAATGAACGGTCTGGTGAGGGCTCTCTTCCTGGCTTGCAGGTGGCCACCTTTACACTGTGTCCTCATATGGAGTGGGGGTGAGGAGGAAGAGGACTCAAGTGTTTCTTATAAAGGGACTAATCTCAGCACGAGGGCCCCACCCTCATTTTCTCATCCCAACTTAATTACTTCCTAAAGATCCCATCTTTAAATACCATCACATGGGGGTTAGGGGTTTGTTTAACTTACAAACTGTAGGGGGACGCAATCAGTCCGTAGCAGCATTTTTTTTTTTTTTTTGTATCTCTTCTCTTTTGTCCCTGTTCCTTCTGTTAAATTATCTTTGTGACAAGGGATGCAGACCTGCAGAACAGTCTTTGGTAGCAACAGAAACTATGTAAAATATAACGTTTTCTTCTGTTTTCAACACATCTATTTTTCAACTTCACCTTTACATTGTGCCAGATGATACTGGGTTTTCACTTGTGGAAGTCCTAACATGCTTTCTTTTTGAGCACGTTTATTTAAAATTTAATAAAACTTGAATCATATGAAGGAAAATATGAAGTAACTATAACCATAGGTATTAACATAGGTCCACAGTGACTGAACTTTGAAAAACTTCCTCGTTTCCATCAAACTCCTCCTTTTTGCTTGTTCCTCAAGGTTTAGCTCACATATGGCCTGCTGGGAAAGCCTTCCCTGCCTTCTTTAATTAATGATACCTTTAGTGAATCCACAGAACATAACTCAAAATGTTATTAGAGCATGTATCAATTCCTTAACATTTGTTTCCCTTGATTTATTATAAACTCCTAGTATCAAAGACCACGCCTAAATTATCTATGTTTGGCCTCTAGAATGGTGCCTTGAACATGGGAGAAATGTGTAACTCATTTTAGATAATATGTTACTATATATGAGAGGTAATACTGGCAAGTGTAGTGCTTGTGTAGATAAATAAGGCTCTTCTTACGCTATAGGAACATTATATACACTATAGGCACTTCCATCACTATATATGACCTTAAGATAAAAATCACATATGTGAATCTTACTGGTAAAGATCAGTAAACAAAAAAGACATAATTAAATATTAATGTGCAGTAGATTATAAAGTAATGTTAAATATTGTGAATTAATTTCAGTTAATTTGTCTTATTCAAAATTTTAAATTAAAGAACTCGTTTTAGTTTCCAAAAACTTCAGTTACAAAGCAGAAAGAAGTAATTACTAATCATGTCTTCTGAAATAAATTTTAAAACTCTAAGAGCTTTATTATCTTTTATCAACTATTTATAGCATCTCTACTAGGTGTTAAAAAAAAGTACCAGGCTCTTAAAAATTATTAATGTATAATGTAGTAGTAGCTGATGAAGAATAGCTGACATGGAAAACATAAAGAAATATGACAGTCTTTATTTCTTTTCTTAAAACACTAGGTAACATGTACCTAATATATTGATCTCAGTCATGTTGAATTTATTCATCCTCCTTCCCTCTTTCCTTCCCTTCCCTTCCTCCTTCACTTCCCTCCCTCCCTCCCTCCCTCCCTCCCTCCCTCCCTTCCTTCCTTCCTTCCTTCCTTCCTCTCTGCCTCCCTTCCTCCCTCCCTCCTTCCCTTCCTCCCTTCCTTTGTTCTTTTAAACAATTCTTATGTGAAATAGGCTAAAAACTGAATTTTAAAAGCTAGACCATAAAATGTTGCTTCTTGAGGTAAGAAAATAACATGTAATGTCCAATAACAATAATAAAAACTATAACTACTTCTCTAAGGAAACAAATAGAAAATGATATATTTTGTCTATTCAAACCAAAGATGTGTGTATATGATGCTGTTTCAATGAAGAAATTATAGAAAATTATGTCTATGAAAGTGAAAGTGCTTTGCACTATTAGAAAGAAGAGTGTCATATAAATACATTCAATCTTGAAGGTGGAATGCTTTAGCTGCCATAGATGTTTATGCAGGAGGGACTATTTGTACCTGTCACATAAACAGCAATAGGAAGGAAGAAAATCTGCTTATATCCAAATGTGCTGGCTGAAGAAATACCAATCTTAATTTTTAAGAATCCAAGTTTCTGCTATAGTTTTTTTGAAGCCAAATGTTTAGATTCTGATTTTTTTCCCACTTTTTATCATCAGGGTTTGTCATCAGGAGACACAGTGAATTGATGCTACTCATGCTGAGAGAAAAGGCTATAGCATTTTTGAAATTATTCTCATTGTTTAAGAATATTAATTGAAAAATTGCCGTGCTACGATTGGTTTAGTCACAATTTGCTTGCACTTGATAACATTACGAATGCAGTTTGAATAAAAAAACTGCAGATAGTCTCCAGTAAAATAAATGGAAGGAGAGTTGCCATAAAATAGTAATATTTAAAAGTACTTAGCTTGAGCAATGAAATTAATTTATTATAGTGTTGCTCTGTAATGAGAAAGAATTTTTTTTTCAGTATTATAGATCTATGTGGAGACAGAGGGCAAAATAAGTGAGAAATGTGGTTCAACCGACCCTGGAAGAGAGAAGTTATTTCTTATGTCGGTGGTGGTTTAAAACTCATTTGCCATGCATTTCTTGTTATTGCATTTTAATTATAGTGAGGACACATATGCTGACAGCGCATGAGATCATATTTGTTAAATGGACCTCGACTTGTGCAGCACTCATCAGAAAGCCTCCGGGATTACACAATATATAGGCTTTGTTGTGCTTACAAAATAAAGGACAGCTCTATTAGGTGTTATTTCAAGGATAAGGATGTGAACTAAGGAATCAAATTCTAAAATTGCAAATAATTAGAAAAAAGAAGACTTAAAAGTATTCCTCAGAAGGAAAGCAGATATATTAAATAACTTGCAAGAAATACAAATAAGAAGTCACTTAATTACATATATCTTTAATATCTATATAAACAGATGTAAACATCACACAAAAATATCATGCAGGATGTACATATTCACTAAAGTGAGTTCAGTTTCTGAGAGTACTAAGCTGATGAAATTGCAGTTCAGGATTAAATTTCTGTGTAGACCATTAGCTCTGCTGTTTTAAAGCCACATGCTGCCCTAATATCCCTAAGTAACTTCACAATTGCACATAGTTGCTCAAAAAAGAAAAATCCAAAAATGGTCCCTAGTCCTGTAACAAAGAACTCAAAGGATATTTTCTATTAACAGGGTCTGCTCAGCACAGGCAATTAAATTTGAATAAGGGGTCAAAAAATATATATATATAGTGTATATATCTGTATATCTATAGATATATCTATATATATGTGTGTGTATATATATATAGATATATACATGTATATATATCTATATCTATATCTGTAATCTATATCTATATTTTTTGAGACCAAATCTCACTTTGCCACCCAGCCGGGAGTGCGGTGGCACTATCTTTGCTCACTGCAACCTCCACCTCCTGGGTTCAAGTGATTCTCCTGCCTCAGCCTCCCCCACAAAATATATATAAATATATATGTACATTTATATATATTGTAATCGATTTTTTGTTTCTAATGATAGTAATACCATATAAAATTATTATAGTAAATAGATATGAAAATGTCAGCTAATATATTTTAATGTTATATATTAGTTGACTAATATAATTAATGACTTTTATTAGTTAGATATTAATAAGGATATAATGCTGAATTATGAGTGGTAGTTTGTTTCTTGTTGCTTTTTATTATAAAATATTTTAGGTATTCATAAAGATGTAAAGAGTAATTTAATAAGCGCCTGTGTACCGCTTATGTATCCTAAGACAGAAAACATTACAAATACAGTTAAAGTCCTTTGTAATCACATTCCACATGAACGTCCCCAGAAAATAATTATCCTAAATTTGATATTTATTGTCTGTAAGCATTTGTTTTTTCCCTCTACTTCATAAATGCTTCCCCAAACATAAATAATATTTATCCCCCCAAATAAATAATATTTTTCTCTATTTTAAGAATTTATGAAAATCTGTACTATACTGTATTTTGTTTTTGCAGTTCTCTTTTGTGCTCATTATTTTGTCTGTGTATTTTGCATGATTCATGAATTAGCATTCTAGCTCTAATTTGTAATGGTGTATGATATACCATTGTATGCTTATTTTAGTTGTAATTTACTCATTTGCGTGGTCTTTCTGGCCACTTCTCAGTGGCCCTGCTTAGTGCCCTGGCAGGCTGAACATTTACTGACTCCATCAATTTGGCTCCCTTCTCTCTGGTTTATCAATGAGTTCAGCCAATGGGAGGCACCGGCAGGAAATCAAATGATAGAAGACAAGAGATATTAAGGTAACTACAGTCAACAATAACTTCTTGTACATTTAAAAATAACTAAAAGATTACAATTGGAATGAAAGATTATAATTGGAATGTTTATAATACAAAGAAATGATAAATTCTTGAAGTGATGAGTACTCCATTTACCTGATGTGATTATTACACACGGTATGCCTGTATCAAAATGACTCATGCACCCCATAAATCTATATACCTACTATGTACCCATAAAATTAAAAGCTAAAGTTTCTTTAAAAATCAACCAACAAATAAAATTGTATTTTAAATATAGTTTAAATGCACAAATCACAAATTTATAGCTTGATAGATTTTTACAAGTGAACCTACCTTGATAACAATTAACCAGATCAATAAATAGAGTCACATCAGCATCTTGGATGCTTCCTATGTCTTCCTAATCATTACTCCTCCTGGTCAAGACCAAACACAATCTCTATTCCTACTCTTGTCAGTATTGATTAATTTTAATTGTTTTGAACATCATATTATTGGAGTAAGACAGTATGTACACTTTTGTACTTTTCTTTAACTCCATATAATATCTATGGGATTGATTCATGTTGTTATTTTCAGTACTATGTAGTATTCATTGTATGGAAACACCACATTTGTCAGTTCCATTGTTGATACATACTTGGGTTGTTTCTACTTTTGTGGTATTTTGAATAATGCTTCTATGATCATATTCAGTATGTGCTTTGGTCTACGTATAAATCCATTACTCTTGGGTTTCTACCTACGAATGGAACTGCTAGGTGATGGGATATGTGTATGGTCAGTAGATACTGAGAGATTTTCTAAATGTTTGTGACAATTTACTCTCACATTAGCAGTATATGATTGTCCCTGTGACTCCACATCTTCCTAATACTTTTCGGTTTTTAAAATTCTCACCCATACTAGTAGGTGTGATCATACATATAGTTCTGTTATTTAAATTGCCGTTTCTCCAATAATTAATGATATTGAGCACTTATGGCCATTGGAAGTATGGACATTCACTCTGGTACATGCTTTTCCATCTTTTACCATTTTTAATTGGATGATATCTCTTTGTCTTCAATTTGTAGGAGAGTCTTTTCTTGTATTTATGGATTACAGAGAACTTCTGATTTGAGGCTTGCTTTTTCATTCTCTTGATGACCTTTCCTCATAAGCAGGTTTTTAACTGTAATATAATGCAATTTATATGTCATTTATTTTAGTGTTAGTGCTTTCTTGAGTCTTCCTTAAGAAATGTTTTTCTAACCCAAAGTCATGAGTGTGTTTTGGTATATTAAAAATCTAGAATCTTTAATTTCTTTATCTGTCACAATTAGATCTACAATACTTTTAAAATTGATTTTGCATTTTGCCTATGAGAGACTGGGCTGTAATTTTTCTTGCTTGTAATAACCTTATTGGTTTATACTTCTACTTCAAACTTCACATTTTGTATTTCAAGTATGTTTCCTGTAAATAAAACACAGCAGAAATTTTCCACCCTTTGTTTTAATTGGCAAGGGTAGTCTATTTACATTTCATGTCATTACTGGCATATTTGTATTTTTTTATTCATACTATTTTGTGGTATCTGTTTTGCATTTTCTATGTTAGTTTTTCAGTTCTCCTTTTGGATTCATAATTATTATTATTATCCTATTATATCTCCTCAACTATCACACTTGCTTTCTCACCTTTTACAGAAAATCTTTAAAATTTTAACACATACACATTTAGCAATTTAACACTAATGTTTATCATCTTTCTCAAAATAATCCAAGGATATTATAATGATTTAACACTATTACCTCCTATTTTTATACTTACTATTTTTCTAATGTTTTGGTTAACACCTATTTTTTCAGCTTCTGAAATTAGATGTTGTAATACTGCTATATTTTTAGATTTGCCCACATAGTTGCCAATTTTTCTATTTAAAATTTCTTTTTTCATCTCAGCTCTTTCATCCTTTTTTTCCTAAAATACATTTTTCAGAAGTCCTCTACTGACTATTCACTAGTAATAAGCTCTCTCAAGTTGTGTTGAAATTTATTTATTTTTGCTTTATTCTTTGATACTAGTTTAGCTGAGTATACAATCCTATGCTGACATTACTTTCTCTCAGCATTTTGAACACTCATTGTACATATTTTTTATTTCCACCCTTGTTCTTGCTGTCGGTCCAATTGCTTTTTTTGTAGGCCAAGTTTTCCTTCTTTCTTTTTAATCTCTGACATTTTAATATCTGCCTTTATCCGTGATATTTTGCAGTTTCTCTAGAGTATGTCTGGTATGGAGATACATGTACCTATGCACAAATATATGCACACGCATACATATACGCAATTCTGCTTGAGATTTATTATTCTTGAAGTAGAGAAGTTTTATCTTCCATTAAGTTTGGGAAATCTGTTATTTCAGACATTATCTCTTTGAATATTCCTGCCCCATTTTGTATATTCATTCTTTCTAGGAATCTAATTTAATATTTGTTATACATTGTCATCCTATGTCTAATATCTTTAACACATCTTTTATATTTTCCACCTCTTTTTGTGCTCAGATACAAATTTATATCTTCAACTGTGTATTTAATTTGCTATTTTATTTTACGTTGAGTTTTTAATATCTGTTACTTTCTTTTTTGTTAGATATTATAGTGAGCTCTCCCTCTTATTTTGATAGTACTTTTTTCTTATTTCCTACACCATTTTAATTTCCTTGAGCATTTTAAACAGAGAACATATTTATATGTTATTACTTTCCAAATATAAATAGATAGTTTATATTTTGTTTTCAACCTTTTATTTGGGAGATGTCTCTTTTTGCTGTTTGTTGCTCTTCCTGATTCATTATGTTGACTCGTTTCATTGTATAGTTTACAACTTTGGCATGTACTTTAGGTGGCAACACTGAAAGCCTTGAGATGAAAGTATATTCAGAGAGAATACATATTTGCTTTTGGCTGGTGTCTAGGGTAAACGGTCCAGGCCAACTCTAATAAAATGTATTGACCTCGAGTTTCTTTGATATTATCTATAGTTTACAGTTAAACCCGAAACCACAGGTTGGTAAAATGGTGATTACGGAGAATTCTTTATCCCAACCCACACTCTGATCCCCAACACGGGTAAATTTTCTTAATTCCCTGTGCTTGTAATTAGACTATTTTTCAAGACTCACTCTTTTACGCATAGCATAGGCTTTTGAAAGTCTTAGTTTCATGTGAAATGTTTCTCAATTCCAACTCCCAACTTTCTTCTTGGCCTCATGACTTCATCAACCCTAAACATCAACATAATGCTGCTACTTTGGTTCCATCTTTCTTCATTTTTGGATTCTAGGGATTTTTATTATTGTGTTTAATCTCAGATATATACCTAAAAGAATTATGAGTTTTTTGGTCTCCTTTATTTTGAAGTGTTTTATGTAGGAGATTTTCTAAGACATCTAATCCACCACATTGGTAGAAACAAAAAAAGGGTATATATTTTTAAATCTACTAAATATTCCACAGTCTCCCATTTACATTTTCAGTTTTGCCTCAATGACATATGACCCTACATAATCATTAAAAATATCCCAACTGACCTCATGGTTTGAATTGTTGTGTTTTGCATGTGATAACTTTTATGTCTCAAATTAAAAACCTGATTCTTTCTGCCTGCATTTTTTTAGGTTGGTATCTATAGGGCAGTTTCTCAAAGGTAGTGTCATGAATCTGAAAAATTCACTTTGATTAAACAATAATGAAAAATTGCTTTACTTTTCCTTCTTTATTTTCTTCACATGCAACTTGTTAGTATTCAAGGACTTAGGTTTTGGGGAACATTGATTCACCCTCACATTTACAGCTTTGTTTCTAAATTTAAACAGTTTATTTTTATCACACAGAGGACCTTTTTCTGTAAGAACTGTTCATTGTTTATACTCTAAACTGGATTTGAAATAATTATAGATTTTGCTTCTTTTAAATTAAGAGAGGTAATGCAAAGCATTATGATTATGCTACTTTACTATGCCATCACTGGAAATTAAGGTTCATGAACATTAATGAGGAAAATCTTTTCCCTAGCTTCTGATGGCTGTCAAACAAACGCTTTTTTTTTTTTTTTTTTTTGATGGAGTCTCGCTCTGTCACCCAGGCTGGTGTGCAGTGGCGTGATCTCGGCTCACTGCAAGCTCCGCCTCCCGGGTTCATGCCATTCTCTTGCTTCAGCCTCCCTAGTAGCTGGGACTACAGGCACCCGCCACCATGCCTGGCTAATTTTTTTATATTTTTAGTAGAGACAAGGTTTCACCGTGTTAGCCAGGATGGTCTCAATCTCCTGACCTCGTGATCCACCCCCCTCGGCCTCCCAAAGTGCTGGGATTACAGGCGTGAGCCACCGCGCCTGTCCAACAAATGCTTTTTTACTGTATATAGTTTTCCTAAATGAAATGTTATTATCATGAATTCCTCCTAGAATTTGAATCTTCCTCATAGGTATAAAACAATTTTCATGTTTGTTTCAAATGACACCAAAGAACACAAATATTTTACTTATTATTCATAGGATTTCAAAATATTAGAAATGAGATGAATAAAGTTCTGATCACATTGAGTATCTGTTGAATTTTCTTTCAGAAACTGGAAGCACTGTACCTCTTGAGGCCCCCTCATCTCATTTTAGAATACATTTAATTAAAGGTTTAACTTGGAAGTCAATTAAAGTACTCTGTCCTTTGACAACTATATTTTAGAACAAGAGAAGATCTTGCATACCTCCTGAACTCTCCAGGGATTTGGACAGAGCGTGTGAGATGGGGTGCAGCCTGTAGTTTCCAGCTTTTCAGCTTTCTCTGTGGATAGAAACTGATATAATTTGGATGTATGTCCTCACCCAAATCTCATGTTGAAATGTAATCCCCAATGTTGGAGGTGGGGCCTGGTGGGAAGTGACTGGATCATGGGCGTGGATTTCACAGAAATGATTTAGCACCATCCCTCTTGGTACTGTCCTTGTAATAGTGCGTTCTCATGAGATCTGGTTATTTAAAAGTATGTAGCACCTCCCCCGCTGTCTTGTCCCTGCTTTCGCCATGTGACCTGCCTGCTCCCCCTTTGCCTTCCACAGTGATTGTAAGCTTTCTGAGGCCTCCCCAGGACCTGAGCAGATGTCAGAACCAAACGTTCTATAAAGCCTGCAGAACCATAAGCCAATTAAGCCTCTTTTCTTGTAAATTACCCAGTCTCAAGTGTTTATTTATAGCAACGCAAGAACAGCCTAATACAGAAGCTATCTTTGCTGAGTTACACTATTTCCAAAGCTTGTTCTTTGTGGGTGGGTTGTGCGCCATGCACTGTAACTCACCCCTTTTCTTGATGTCCATAAGGAATCACCACTCACACGAGACTCTGTGTATCAGAGTATACTAAACTTTGAGGAAGTAAAAGGGATGTATTTCACAAATTACAGCACTTGTATAAGTGTCTATACACCTTTGTTATACAATCTCATGATAATTCAAAGATAATGTCAATGTGTGTTGATGATTTTACCATGGTTACAAATGTAGAATGGTTTCTCCATTTAGTCTGTTTAGAACATACTCCCTTGTGAGTTAGCACAAAGCTCCCTGTCCCTTTCTGAAGATGCACAGCTGTCCAGGCCTCAGGCAATCAATCTCAGGATCACCTGCAACTCACTGATGACATATTGAAGTGCCACATGTAGCTTTGAGGAAGATCGAGTCAGTTAATTAGTTAATTACTTAGTTAAAGAAAATAGAGCACAGTGGGAAAAAGAAGACCATATTTGAGAGTCCAAATTATATTTTGTTCAGATCCTGGCATTATCAATTGCTAGCTCTCAGAGGGAAATTATCTAATCCACCTCTATCTTTTTGTCCTCATGTCTAAAAGTGGGATAATAATAGTAAAATTTGTTGAGTTTCTTGCAAGGAATAAAACATGTCAGTGGATACATATAAGACACTTAGAACATTAACTGGCACATAGTTCTAGAAAATCATAATCTATTGTTATTATTAAAGTTAAGGCCTAGTCATTCATTGTATTGTCTGATCAGCCAAATGAGTCACAATGTTTTATAAGATGACACTTACTGTTGAAGATAAACACACACACACACACACACACACACATACACATACACACGTATGTATATATTGGGCTGTAGCCAATAGTGATGAGAGCAGAACACAGTACAGAAGCCGAATTCAGGGTCATTGGCAACACCCAACCTTGGTCTCTTGCTCTGGTAAGATTCTGTGAGTTACCAAATGTCCTTTCACAGATTCTTTTCTGCTTAAGCTAGCCAGAGAGGATTTGTTGTTAGTAATTGAGAGCTCTGACTGATAAAATGTTGAATAAATGAATTCCATCAAGCCTGTTCTCCTGTTCCTTTCCTCGCAAAGCCCAAATTCCCTCAGACATTCCTCATTTTTAAAAAGACTTTGCCCCAGAACGCCAA
This sequence comes from Symphalangus syndactylus, assembly GCF_028878055.3. NCBI lineage: Eukaryota > Metazoa > Chordata > Mammalia > Primates > Hylobatidae > Symphalangus > Symphalangus syndactylus. The sequence continues at coordinate 69,363,881 of NC_072424.2, forward strand.
CATTCAGAGAGCCAAATTCAAAGCAATAATTGTAAGAGCTTAGTAACTGTCTACTAAGTATAGTTAATTTATCAAACTCCCAGACTGGCATGGATTTTTCATATCCATCTTTAAGCCACATTGTCAATGGTAAATCACTTTGAGGACACAATTAGGGTTGCTTATCCCAGGACCAATATTACTAGTTATGTCTCTGCTGATGTTCCTTCAGCTTCACTGGTGCTTTCCTCTGAATGCTTGATACTTGTCCCAGTTCTTAAAGCATAGTGTTGACAACTGAAAGGAATATACAAGATGAAGTCTGATGTTTGCAGCAAGAAAGGAATTATCATCTCTCTGATACTGGATGCTACACTTTTATCAATCAATGTAGTCCTAATTCATATTAGCTTTGTTATTAGACTTACGTTATGAAGTATAATGATCAATGGTTAAAGATAAAATATGAAAATTACAAATAAAGCTGGGCGCGGTGGCTCACGCCTGTAATCCCAAAAGCCTGTAATCTGATCACCTTGGGAGGCTGAGGCGGGCAGATCGCTTGAGCCCAGGAGATCAGGACCAGACACGGCAACATGGCAAAACCCCCACTCTACAAAAAATACAAAAGTGTGGCCAGGTGTGGCGGTGCATGCCTGTAGTCCCAGCTACTCGAATGGCCAAAGTGGAAGAATCACCTGAGCCGGGGAAGTCAGGGTTGCAGTGAGCCATGATTGTGCCACTGCACTCCAGCCTGGGCTATGGGAAAGAGACCCTGTCTCAAACCAACAACAAACCAAAAAAATTACTAATATATTTTACTCTAATACATGCCTCCCCTGAAAAGAAGAAGAGTCTGTGAATAAGATACTACTTTGTGGAACTGCATCAAATTCCAGATTCTAGCTAATTATAATATTTTCTTGAGGTCCATTTTTATTACTTCTAAATCAATGGCATAATAGAATTATTTATTCAAAGAAGGTAGAGTGCAATTTAAACGTAATAAAAAATCATAGGTTTACCAAATGTTGAATTCCCAGTTGGCTAGTATAAATGGTGATTCCCTGTCCTTACTCCAAAAGCAAGATCTAGGTGCTTTCACGTATACTGAAGTTTCAGAGTCAACCATAGGAATTCTTTCCGTGATGGAGAATGTTGCGCTTGTAATCATTCACAGCTAGACTGCAAGATGCAAGGGATTTTAAGCTACAAATTTGAGCCTGAAACATTGGTTCCAGACTTTTGATTCTGTGGAAAAGTAATTTGTAGTTAGACAAAATAATAAAAGATCTTACTTAAAAATGTTCATATAGTATTAGAGTAAAATATTTGCAAATGTTTTCAGATAGATGGGCAATAAAATACTATTTTTAAATAGTGGACCCCAATGAAGAAACATACTAGAGAAGTTATTAAAATAGTTTGAATTTTTTACTGTTTTCCCATTGCATATTGCATGCAAATATACACATGTTGGAGACACAATTTAGATTAATTGTTTAATGAAACAATGAAAAAATATTGATGAGGAAAGTAGAAAAATCAGTTTGATATTGACAGAAATTTAGATAATATAAACTAATAAACCTGATAGGTTCTAAGAAAATACAAAGTCTTTGTATGTTGAAATGGTGTAAATAAAAGATGTTTCTGAGGGTTTGCCTCTGTGTTTTTATGATCTTCAGAAAGGCAGCATCTGCTGGCCCTGAAAGGAGGTCAAAAGGGGTTTGGTGAGAGTAGTCATGAAAATGTATGGTAACTTGGCTTGTTGCATTATTACTAGTTCATAGTTTTGCTGAATTTTTAATTGCATCAAATACTAAATGTTAAGCTAATGTTCAGTATTTTTAGGTCATAGGCAAGATGAAAAGAAAAAAACTAAAAACGATCTCAACTCAAAAAAAAGGTTTATAAAGCTATACAAGTGAGTAGCACATGGCTGCATTAGTAGGAAGGCTGAAGTTTATTTGAGGCACAGAACGACCCAGTGTGCTCTTCTCCCCCTGTGAGGGGTTTAGTCATTTGGCTTGAAAGGCTTGTCATTGCAAGATTGAGACAGATTTAAAGTTTCTCAAAGCATGACCTTTTATTACTATTATTCTTGATCAACTCAAGCTAGAATTGAAAGCATAAAGAAAGACTTGAGAACAATTTCAAAGCTTTTACTTAAAAATACCTTTTAAACTGCCATGCAGAACATTCTGCTAACGTATTTTCACTTTCGTGTTCACGGCAAAGTTTAAGGAATTCGAAATCTCCGTAGTTTGGAATGTGGTTCATGTGAGTGCTCTTTCACATTAGCAGCACATTGAAAGTATCACTAATGAAGAACCAATTTAAAAATTAAATTCACTTTCACATCTTTTTAAAATAAAATTTGAATAGGTTAGTATGTCTGCAAAATTAATATCCTATTAGTTTAACTTTTCTCTAATGGATGAATGCAGTTTATGACCATAGAGGTTTCTATTTGCCTTAAATCTATATAAGCTTGAAATACAGTCTTCTTGACAAATGAGGTTACTAGAAACAAAATGGGAATTCTTATTTGCCACCACAGTGGTGACATGAAGAATCACAGCCTTTAGCTCAGGGCTACTAAGCTCTTAATAATGAGAGAAAGGTGTTCCATCTTCACCTACTGTAGACCCACAATTACAATGAATAAAAATAGCTGCCAAGGCTTCTCCAAAAAATATTCATGACAGTGAGAAAAATATTGATTTTAAATGCCAAGAAATAAAATATCTTCTAAAGTGTTCATTTCAACCCAAGTATTATTTTCCAAAAGAAACTGAATGGACTGTAAAGTGTTTCAGAGCACTATTTCATGTTTAACTTTTTTTCAAGAAAAAGTTCAAAGCAAGAACTTGTAATCAGTCTCTCCAGTTTATCTCTTTCTCTCTTTCAATTTTCTCTTTCTTATATATATATGCACACTCTCCTTCTTTCTCTTTTGCTCTCTCACTCTCTTTAAAAAAAACTCATGTTTAGGAGAAAAACAAGCCTTATGAGAATAAAATGGGTTTAGTTGTTTTTTTTTTTTGTATTTTAAGCAGAATATTACAAACTAAATAATGTCTGTAAAGTATGAAATATGCAGAAGGGACATTATCTTTGACAAGAGCATCAAACCATGTCTCAGCTCTCACACTTTGGCATACACACTTCTCTTTCATATGGTATCAAATTATATTATTATATGAGATGTGTATTAATAATCTGCCTTTAGACACAATTGGGCTTGATTATTTGCCATAGCTTTCTACATAAATTGTGCAAGTACTATAACATGAATGCTAGCAAATTGCCAAAGGCAAGAAAGAAATTGATTCATTGAAAAATTGTGTTGGACTCCTCTTTTGTATTATTCTAAATTTTCTTAGCCCCAACTTAGCCATTGTAGTGGGAATTATTTATGTACAAGCTTCAATCAGATTCTAACAGGTGCAACCTGAGAGGACATCACTCTAGGCTTGTGTAGTCCTACTTCCTGCCTACTTTATGTATTAGACTGTTCTTAGGCTGCTAATAAAGCCATACTTGAGGCTGGGTAATTTATAAACAAAAAGAGGTTTAATGGACTCACAGTTCCATATGACTGGGGAGGCCTCAAATTCATGGCAAAAATTGAAGGAAGAACAAAGTCACATCTTACATGGGGGCAGGCAAGAGAGCATGTGCAGGGGAACTGCCCTTTATAAAACCATCAGATCTCATGAGGCTTATTCACTATCACGAGAACAGCATTAGAAAAACCCACTCCCATGATTCAATTACTTCCTACCTGGTCCCTCCCACGACACGTGGGGATTATGGGAGCTACAGTTCAAGATGAGATTTGGGTGGGACAAAGCCAAACCATATCACTGTCCTTGGGCTTCTTTGAAACTACTTCATAGAACATGTTGGAAATAAACAGATAAATAAACAAAACTAACAGACAGCTGACATTTATTCAAATGCGACTTGGAAGTATGGGAGTATTGATGTCCATGAGGGCATCTTGATTAATGGGAGACTGAAGCCTGTGACGATGATGCTTCTTTTTGTCTCCTATGTGGATAGTTTAGAGATGCATTTCATAATGCTCCTCAGAAGATCCAGAGTACACCAGTGGCCTGTAGGGGTGGCGATGTAGTCATGCATTCCTGATTGGCTTTCCCTGCTTCTGTCTCCTATCTGCTTCACTACCCTTGCCCTGTGGCCTAGTATCACTTTCTGAAGCTGCCTGTGCTTGTGCTGCCTTTACTCTTGGGATATCCTAGAGTAAGACAAACTAATTCCAAATCGGTGATGCTTTTTAGCATTGAAGGCTGTATGGAGATAATCAATTATTGAGGCATTAATAAATTCCAGAATTTAATATAACAAATTATAACACTGAGATGAAGACTTTGATTTCTTGTTCTCAGTTATTTCCATCTATGTCTACATGATCTGGGTGGGGCAGAAGTGATAGACAAAAAGCCTCTGCTATGACTGGTCTTGATAATGTTCTGGATAGCAGAGCACCCCAGAAAAGCTATTCTCCTTATTCTAAACTCTGGAAATTGTAACTTGAAGAATTACTCGAACATTCTACCATGATTGTAGATTTAGCTTAAATCTTTCTAAAATTTTTAGTAGTGGAAATAAATCATGGTTTTCACATAACACCTACAAAAAGACCAAATGATAACTCTAAAGGATATTACATATGAAAACTATAAAATATCATAAAATTAAATATTTGAATGGCAAATGAGCTTTTAAGAGACTAGAGAATACATTGCATAATTCAATTTCATTTTATATTTTAACTCCCTTATTGTGGCTTTGGTATTATTACTGTCCTTGATTAACATTTGTGAGTTTAATTTTAAGTAGGTTTTCTTATATAGGCTGAATTTTTTATATTTATTATTTGTATAATTTGAAATGGATGAAAATATTTAAAACAAAACAAAAGCATAGAGTAAAAACCCTTCAAATATTATATTAAAGGAAACTAATTTCAAAAGAAAATATTTGCAATGAAATTTTTAGGCTAAGCCGTATTAATCTTTACAATCAGAAAGTCATTGTGAAATTTCATGTAAGAAACGAAACAATTATTTTATTACCTGGACTTCCACTTAGGTCATGTTAATAGATGTAGTCCAACAATTTTGCCCAAATGAAATATTTAATCAACTAAGTCAAAATGTTGAAATTTTATGTCAAGATTTATATTCAATTCATTTAAAACAACTGAGTATAAATCAAAGTTGGCTCTAAAACTCATATAAGATTTAAAGTATATAATTTTAGATGTTATCAGGCTAAGATTTAACAGTAAGGGTATACTAAAATCCTAATTTGTTATTAGTAGGATATAAATGAAAGGCAGCAGAGACACTCTCCTCCACAAAACACTTTCTTTCCTTACTTAATTCTGCCTGCCTGACAAGAGTTGAGGTCAGAAATAAAATTAATACAAATGAAGAGTTAAGTATTATGCATGGCACATACTAGGCCTTTTACAAATAATAATTATAATTACTATTGTCATCACCATTTCTATACCTCTGAACAAAACAGCTTGGAAGGATGTAATTTCCACAATGGATGCCATGGCTTTAAAAGGAAGGGATGAACTGGAATCTTTTTATTCTCCATCCCCTGATAACTCAATTGAGAATGCCGTGTAATAAGAATGTCTCATTTTTTAATGTGCTGCGAACTTGTGCCTACAACATTGGCGGGAAGGTTCCATACCTCTGGAAAGCAGGCGCGGCAGAGCTGCGGGGGCCCCTGATGTGTGAAACTCTGAGCTGTGGGCTGCGTTTTCATTAAGTGCATTTTGCTTTCCTGCTGCTTTTCTTTCTAAGCTCCACCCTGCAAAGCACAGGCCTCTTTAGCAAAATTAAGGAAAAAACAGAGTGATCTCTCTTTGGGCAGTAATCGTGTGAAACAGATTAAGAAATACACTTGCTCATGCCAGCGGGCAGCAACTAAATAACGACAAATGTTCACAGACCCAAATCGCAGGACAAAGGCAGCATACAATGTTAGTTGTCATTTTTATCTTTACCCACAAAGGTGTATATGTGTGTGTGCTGAGGGGAGGAGAAGTGCAGAGAAACAGGAAAATAATTAAAAGGCATATATGGAAAAATGACAGCTTGTAGAACAGGGGATTTTCTCCTGCCAAAGTCACAAAAAAAATAATTCCTCTAAAAATACATAGCAGAAGTTTTAAGACCGAGCTACCTTTCCAGAACTGATCTCGGTAAGTCAGGGTAATGGTCTTGAAGTTGCCTCAGGATAACCTTCAACACAGCTGAAGATGGTTAATTTTTCCTCTCCTCTTCTTATGTCATTACAACCAGATTTTTCTTCTGGGGAAGAATTTGTCCCAGGCTGAGGCAAAGTAGAGAGCAGTGTGGCTTTATTTTTTCCAGTTTACCTCAAGTTCTTATTTTTATATGTCAGTTAGGAAGGGAAGAAAATAAAAGCATGGAACACTCAAAACATGAAGAGCTGTGAAATTTCGTTTGCGGCCTACAAAGCCTTCTCTCTGTGCTCTCTGACCGCAGCGAATGAAAGCAGGCTAAGGACACTATTCCTGGAATGGTGTGTCTGAGGGAAACTGCTGGCCAGTACCGGTCACCAGCATCCTAGATTCAATTACTCAATGCAGTATTTAATAAAAGTTAACTAGAGGAGGGCCATTGAATCCCTAGACTATCCCTGAGTGGGCATAGGTTTGTCTCCTTGGGAAAACAAATCCAATCTTATTAAGATACAGAGAGACCATCAGAGTTGGAATGAAGTCTTTTTTTTTTTTTTTTTTTTTTTTTGAGGGTATGATCTCAGAAGGAGAAGAAGCAAATCAATCATCAGTGAGGGAACAAAATAATCTTGTTGCTCAGGGTCTGTCTGTGTATCAGAAAATAGAAAAGTGCATGGGTAAGTTAATTTCAAAATCAAGGTTTGTAAGACCACGAAGAGACCTGTAGGAGCTATGGAAGCTGCAAGAGCTTCAGAAAGAATGATGGTTCCAAATCAGGAGGAATTTCCTCTAGATTTTCTCGTTGATATTTAGGTGGCACCCTAATGAGTAGGGGGTAACATCTAGACATACTGGGGCTATGTGAAAAGGCACCAGATGAACCAGCTAGCAGGGTGCATCTGACCATGCTGTAAAGAATCCAAGCCTGAGAGTAGTGACACTGGCCATGAGCAGGGTGAGGAGGGCCTGCCACATGAGAGACCAGGGCAGTACAGGGATGGCTTCAGGCACTGGAACAGTTAGCGCCTGTGGAAAACCTAGAACATGGTTCTAGTGGTGGGTGTGCTTCTTCCCAAAAGGTGTTTTGAAAATTTACGAAGGCATTTTTTATTGTCACAGATTTGAGGGAAAGAGCCATTTACCGGGAGACTCTGGGTTGTCAGCTGTCCAGCATTGAAAAGGGAAAACGGCATGTTGAAAAATTGGCTTAATGTTTTCAGGATGTTGAAATATCATATCAGATATTTTTGTGGATCACAAACCCATTTTAATATACTGAGTCTAAAACATAACTCCTTTATACATGTAAACACAAACTAATTTTTTGTCTGGACATAATATATACTGAAGTTACCTGGAATATAAATATTGTATGACCTAGAGAAGGTTGCATTTTAATTTGTTCAGAACTTTAAAAGAATTGTCATATAACAGAAAATCCCATTACCAAAACTCTCATCATAATAGAATTTGAGTAGCCAATACACTTCAATCAGCAGGCTTTTGTAGCTCTTTCATTCAAAGTATTTCTAATAGATACAAACATACAACCACTTCATTTTGTATTCTAGCGCAGTTCTTAAGCATTTACATGTGAACTATACATTACTGTATGATAAATTACATCCCTATTTCTCTTTTACATGTCATGACATTATATTGATTTTTTGAAATTGTATGTACTGGTAGGTTATATTGTCTATGAATTTCATTTCAGAATAGTAGAGAGGATGTCAAATATTTGTAATGAAAGAAAGTAGGCTTGATAAGGCGGAGAATCCTTTCCCAGGTTCTGTAATACTAGAAAACATTCCGTGGGAGATACTAAGAAAGAAGAGGACACTTTGAAACTTTAATTTCTTGATCTTATTCTATTGCAGATTTAGTGTACTGTCCATGTTTTTCTTTAAATTTCATCAAGAGGGTTTTGATTTGTGGAATTTCTGGTAGTTTTGTTTCTTATAGGTGAAAATGTCATTACGTTTATTTTGGGGAATTCATCAGGATGTGCCTTTTATTACACAGAAGAGAGGCAAACGCAACATAATTGTTCTGAAAGGAAAAGGCAAGGTTATCTCATGTGTATAGTACGTACCTTACCTGCAAAGTATGCAGGCTGAGTGTATTGTTTACTAATGCAATTTGAGGTATCATCCATTGGGACTAATGCAAATTGGAGGTATCATTATCAACTGTGACTTTGGAGATAGGAAAACCTGATTTTCCCAAACTCAATGATTATTTGTCCCTGATTTGTGGTTCCCTAACATGGAATTATTAATGATAAAATCAACAGCACTGTGGAAAATGTACAGCAGTCTACGGTACCTGCCCTCCTGGGTCTTGGGGAACACACTGTATTTTACTTTACACAATCCTAGAAAAAAGGCCTTGATGTCCTATTAAGTTCATCATTAAAGGAGATAAAACTAAATATAGTGTAACTAATATGTTCCAAAAATAGTAAAATGGGGCATATTGTTTAGAAAACGTACTTTTTGGTTATCTAGTTAAAAAGTTCTTTTTTGAATAGTTGGTGCCAGGCTTACATCATCTGGAGAGGTTTTTTTTAGATGTTTCATTGGTTTCATTGTTTACTGTCTAGAGAACAAATTTAGGGCTGTTTCGTCTTCCTAACAATGTAATCTAGAATCTGGAGCTCAGATTTCTGACACATTTTCTATATGTTCTGGACAGGCATCAATAGGTACAAAAAAGGCCTGCTTTGATTAATCAAACCAGTGAAATTTTTTTCTATGCACTGACAAGCTGAACTTTAGCTGAAGGAGAAAACAAAGAACTTGATCAGATGGGATGGGATGAACTAGATGAGGGTAGAATTGAAACAGGACACTGTGAATTATGATTGTATGATCCATCACCCATTTGCTTTGCCAGGAAGCTGAAAAGTTTTTACTGAGCCTCGCTGATGGTAGGAGGTTGGATTGGGCAACGTTTTTGTTTTTTAATCCTTTGAGCCCAACCTGAAATGAAAACAAATCATAATCAAAATTCCGCACCCATATGTTTTTATTTTTTTACTTTTTGTTCCACATATATTTTTCCATATACGGATTCCACTCCCACATTTTCACTTGGGAGTCAAGAATTTTAATGATGGAAGTTATTAGAAATGAAACACAGAAAAAGGTTACATACAGAATTGAAAATAATTTCTGTTTAAGTCATCTGTAACTATTCACTGCCTGACATAGATTTCTTGTGTTTAAGTTAAGAACAGTTCCTTGTCCTTTGGGTATAGAGATGGCAGTCATTTCGTGTGAGCATAGACGTAGTGCAACCATTATTCAGGCTTAGAGAGCTTCTGATAATTGTCCACAGAACAAACAAACAAAAACACAAAAGACCTAACACATCTCTGGAGGCTAAAAGGTAACATGAAGTACTTAATGATGGACCAATAAAGTATACATTATAGAACCAGAAAACCCCATATCATTGTTTTCAAGCATATTGGTCTGAAGTATATACATATATAATTATTTTGTTTCTTTTTCTTTTATTTTCTTTCCTTCTCTTTCTTTCTTTCTCTTTCTTTCTTTTTTTCTTTTTTTTCTTTTTTTTTTTTTTTTTTAGGCAGACTCTTGCTCTGTCATGCAGGCTGGAGTGCAGTGGCGCAATCTTGGCTTACTGCAACCTCCACCTCCCGGGTTCAAGTGATTCTCCTGCCTCAGACTCTTGAGTAGCTGGGATTACAGGCATGCGCCACCACATCTGGCTCATTTTTGTATTTTTAGTAGAGACAAAGGTTCTCCTTGTTGGCCAGGCTGGTCTTGAACTCCTGACCTCAGGTGATCCACCCACCTCAGCCTCCCCAAGTGCTGGGATTATAGGCGTGAGCCACCATACCCGGCCAATTTTGTTTCTTTAATATTTAGAATAGAGTATGACTCAAGCCCCTTCTTATTTATTTATTTTTATAATTTCAACTTTCATTTTTAATTTAGGGGGGTATATATGCAGGTTTGTTACATGGGTATATCGTGTGACACTGAAGTTTGGGGTATGAATGATCCCACCACCCAGGTAGTGAGCATAGTACCCAACTGGTAGTTTTTCAGCCAAACTACCAATTTTGAGACGGTGTCTTGCTCTGTCGCCCAGGCTGGAGTGCAGTGGCACGATCTTGGCTCACTGCAAGCTCCGCCTCCCAGGTTCACGCCATTCTCCTGCCTCAGCCTCCCGCGTAGCTGGGACTACAGGCGCCCGCCATCACGCCCGGCTAATTTTTTGTATTTTTAGTAGAGACGAGGGTTTCGCCATGTTAGCCAGGATGGTCTCGATCTCCTGACCTTGTGATCTGCCCGCCTCGGCCTCCCAAAGTGCTGGGATTACAGGCTTGAGCCACCGCGCCCGGCCCAAACTACCAATTTTGGTTATGATTTATTTTCATTTCAGGTTGGGCTCAAAGGATAAAATAAATAAATAAATAAATAAATAAATATAAAAATTTTTTTTAAAAAATTTAAAAAGTTTAAAAAAGTTGTGCAATTCAACCTCCTACCTTCAGCGAGACTCAGTTAAAACTTTTCAGCTTCTTGGCATAACAAATGGGGGACGAATCATACAATCACAATTCATAGCATCCTGTTCTAATTCTACACTCATTCAAAGAGTTTTTTCCTCTCTCCCCACTCTAGTAGTCTCTGGTGTCTATTGTGTTCCTCTTTATGTCCATGTATACCCAATGTTTAGCTCCCACTTACAAGTGAGAACATGCAGTATTTGATTTTCTGCTCCCATGTTAATTCCTTTAGAATAATGGCCTCCAGCCTCATCCATGTTGCTACAAAAGACATGACTTCATTCTTTTTTATGTTAAGCCTGTATATAACTGTGGAAAGTAAAAGCCTTCTATAATTCTCTATAATTGTGGAAAGTGAAAAGTCTTTACCGTGAACATTTTTAAACAACTTTATCAAGACATAATTCACATAACATACAACTTTCCCATTTAAAATATACAATTAATGGTTTTGGTCTATAACATTATTATTTTAAAAAATCCTTTCAGATTGTTACATTTTAAAAAGTTTTTAAGTTATGATTTAATTTGCTATTTTAATCGTTGTTAAGTACACGATTCTGTGGCATTTATCATATTCTCAATGTTGTACAACCATCACCACTATTTTCAAAACATTTCATTACCCCAGAAAGAATATTTTAAGAGAAACTACCCCTCTTGATTCAGAAAATGTAAGCCACAATTTTAAAAAATTAAAGTTTCCAAACTAGAAAGAAATATTTTAACTTTTTTTCTGTGAAGGATAGTAGCTCTTATAGGGAAAAAGGAAAGAGGAGTTTGTGGTGACCACTAGGAGGTCACAATGGAATGTCTGCAGACTGCCACCAATGTGACTACACAGCTGCCCATTCCACCAATGTCACTTACACAGCTGCTCATCCTTTCAGATTCAGCACAAGCATGTTCATTACATTGTATTGTGCTCATTAAAGTATGTGTGCTCTAGCATTTATAATCATGTGTTCATTCACATGATCATAAGTGGACACATGACCATAAATGCTAAAGCACACTTACTTCTACAACCTACTGAGCTCACCTCACAGGTATAAACAAAAACATGCACACAGAGGTGTATTGAAAATAGACAACTAAACACAGAGGAAGCTTATGTGTACTGAGAGACAAGTGAAGAAGGAATATACCAACTAGAAAGAAGAATGTTTGGAAACTAGTGAGAAAGTAAATTTTATGGTTTTAAATATATCCACAGGTTTTTTATATTCCTCTCCTCAAGAAGTAGACACCAATTCTCTTCCTTTTAAATATAGGCTGGCCTTACAAACTTCTTTCTCGAGATTAAAATGCAGAGGAAATAAGATTGCTCACTTCTAAGTTAGGAAATGTCATGCGACTTCTGCTGAGGTTCTGGTTCATACTTAGAACCTGGCCTCCATGCTGTGAGGAAATCCAGTCTACATGCAAAGGCTATGTGGGAATGTTCTGGCCAAAGGCTACCCATAAAGATCTAGCTTACAGCCAGTCATGACCCATCACCAGACATGTGAATGATGATGCAATCAAACCAACTCCAGCCACGGGATCTGACTAAAACCTCATGAGAGGCACTGAGCAACAATCAACTAGCTTATCCTTCTCAAATCACAGAATCATGAGAGATGATAATAATAAATGATGGTCACTTTTATACCATTAAATTTGGGGTAATTTGTTATGCAGCAGAAGGTAACCAGGACAGTAAATGAAGTGATAACATCAGGGTAGGTAAAGTGAGTTAGAAGGGGAGTCAACAGCAAAGGTTAGGAATAAGGCTAGCTCCCTCATATTTTCTTTTCTTAAAATAGAAAGAAGAAAAGAAGGTTTTTAGATTATTGTTGATTTATCTTGCTCTTTTTTAGTATAATTGATTATCAAAGATTTCAAATGAAAATGAACCTAAAAGTCTTTCTAAATAGTACAGATCATGAAGATTTTAAGTTTCTCTATTTCTCATTTGTTGATTAGGGCATATTTCCTAGCTTTGGAATAAGCTTTTTGTTTGGCATTTTAATTAATAAACACATCTCATAAACACATAACTTGTGTCATAACTAACTTTAATTATTTTGTTCATTAAACAATATTTGTTAGCATTTATTAAGTGCTGGGTATTCTGCTAGAGATATAATAGCTAATAAGATATACTCCTCACAGTCAAGGAATTTATAAGAAAATCTTATGAGAGAGGCAAACAAGTAAACCAGCAATTATAGTACAGCAAGTCCTACATATGGATAAAAGTGCAAAATCTATGGCACCATATAGGAACATCTCATCAGTTCCTGAGAAAATGTTGACGAGGTGTCAGGGAAGGATCTTTAGAGGGACTCACGGCTATGCTGACACTTCAAGGGAAGAAACTGAGTTCAACCAGTGAAGCTGTAGAGGTAGTTGAGGAGGAAGGCTAACAGTATGGGCAGGAGCCATAGAATGTGCAGAAACCTGGAAGCAAGGATACATGTAACAAATTCTGGGAACTGAAAATATCTCATTATGGCTGGAGAAGAGTCACAAGGCAGAGGCTAAAGAGATACAATACAAGGGGGTACTTCTGTGAGGTTAATAATTTTGAACTTTATCCTGAGAGTGTTGGGAAGTCATTGATTGCTTTAACCAAGAGAGAGACATGATGAAATTTGACTGTGATGTAAAAAACATATTTGAAAGAGGCAAGACTAGATTCTGGCAGACCAATCAGAACACTCTTGCAGCAATTCAGGGGACAGAAGACAAAGGTAGCTTGAAGTGGTGTAGGAAGAATCAACCTACGAGGAGGGAACAGAGCTATTGTTCACTCACAGCCCAGAGATCCTCAACTCTGCATGAAAGCCTTTTGGACATGGATAAAACAAATTGCAAGTTGGTAATCTAATTTCAGGAGGGACAGATCCTGGGTGTGTATTTCATAGTGCTAAAGTCTATCCAGAAACTGATACCCATGTAGCATTCTGGATCGAATGCCATATGTGTTGTAAAAGCAGACAGGTGCTTTGATAAGCTAGCAACAGATTTCAACCACAAAAATTCTTTTTTAATGAGAAATCTCTGCCACACCAGTAACTTATACGAAAACAAAGATTGGTGTGTATGTATCTGCATGTCAAATGAATATTCATGCTTATGAGTCACTTTAACATTTTCACAATCTGACTTGAATGAAGAGGTCAGGGCACCACTCATTAAAAAAATGATAAGGCTTTCCATATGAGCTTACATGGTATTGCAAATTGGAATTTTTTCAGCCTCTTTTGAGAATGATTCCCTAAATTAGGATAGTGTATGAGGTGTTAACAATGTCTGTGTGCTTTGAATGAAATCAACACCTATAACATACAGTAACATTTTTAAAGTGTTACATATGTGTAAGTATGTTCATGTGTATGTGACGTATATGCATTAAATAATTACATTGAAGATACATATGTATATTTGTAGGTGTGTAAATTTGGGGAATGAGCAAACTGAGCCACTCAAGAACTGAATCTGCTTTAGTGCATTCTACATAAATTCAATGAGAAATTAAAGTAATCCTTTGCCAAAAGAGTGGCTGATATGATAGGACAACTGCTTTCTTTTGCTACTACCAGAACAAATTAACACTACTGTAGGGAGAGACAAGGAGAAGTGGTTTGCAGTGATTCATACAATAAATAACCAATGTATCTGTAGCTATTGTCATTGAGCCAAAAATGCTTTAATTTAAATCATGTATACTAATTACTGAAATTGCCAGGGAATCATTAAGAATAAGTATTTATAGAAATTCAAAAGAGAAATTTAGTGTTGCTATAGATTTCATATTTGTATTGTTTATTTCACTTTATATTTAAATGTTTTGAAGAGAGCTTAATCTAGGGTTTGAAAAGACAGATCAGGATGATGACAAACAAACAGGTGACCTTTCTGACGGGGTTGCGTGTAAATACTCATTATAATTGGACAGTAGAAATTTACTATTTTGCATGTTATTTATCATGTTTTCATCTTTTAGGTACAAAATACTTATCATGTTAGTCCAAACTGAAAAAAAGCAGACAAGAACAATATGGACTGTTTACCATGTGCCAGACATTGTCAGGTTGTCCCAACAATCATCACAATTACACCGTTAATTGGTTAAAATTCACATCATTTTCAAAAGACCCATTTTAGACTTTTTTTAGTCTAAGCCATTTTAGTCTTTTAGGCTTTTTTTAAGTCTAACCTTTAAGAGGTTACAACTACCTGAGTGGCTGTAGTCAGTAAGTCCTGGAGGTGGGATTCAAAAAGACATCTATTCAATTAGATCTCACCCCTTGCTACTTACCTCCCCATTTCACTGGGTGGCCAAGGATGTCATTTTTCTATTGTTAGATACAAATGTAAATAAATATCCAAATAAACAGAATCTGAATTTTGTTTTTCAAAAATTACAGGATGTTTGAACTAGAAGGGAACTTGTAAATCTAGTCCAAGGGCCCTACTTTATAGAGGAAGCAAGTGAAACTCAACAGAGAAAAAAGCAATTGACTCGATGTCATTCCTACTGTTCGTAGTGGACTTGCAAGTAGAATTCTCATCTCTTGAGCCATGCTAGAAACCCACTTACCATGACATAAATCATGGTTAATGAATACCTAATGGTCATGAGATTAAAGGTGTATCTACACCAAACATGTCCTGTTTTGCCATGTTTGAATTTTTAGTTTTACTTCTCAGGAAATTATGGTCCATAAAGATTTGAATGCTTTCCTTTTGAGTTTCTTTTGCTGGGTTTTTCATTAATTCTTTTTACTGTAGTATAAATGTCTAAAAGCAAAACAAAACAATACCAATTAAGTTAAAATGCAAAAATGTTAAATTTTATGTGCCTAGTTTAAAATGACCTTAGCCTGGCATGGCTTAATGCAGTGTTTGCCAGGACTTCCCTTCTTCTCTCACAGATCAATTAAATTCCTTTACGTACCCTAGGATGTATCACTCTTTTCTATTCGTTGTCATTCTCTCAGCCATGCCTGAACTATTATGATCAGGTTGTGGTTATAAAGATACAACATTTTTATTTTAGATTTATTTTATTTTTGAGACAGAGTTTTGCTCTTGTCGCCCATGCTGGAGTGCAATGGCGCTATCTCGGCTCACTGCAACCTCCACCTCCTGGGTTCGAACAATTCTCCTGCTTTAGCCTCCTGAGTAGCTGGGATTACAGGCATGTGCCACCATGCCCAGCTAATTTTTGTACTTTTAGTAGAAATGGAGTTTCACCATGTTCGCCAGAGTGGTCTCGAACTCCTGACCTCAGGTGATCCACCTGCCTTGGCCTCCCAAATTGCTGGGATTACAGGCATGAGCCACCGTGCTCAGCCCAAAGATACAAAATTCTTTAGTCTGAGTTTCAGACACTGTTCATTCTGAGGTAGAACCTGCATTTGGCAACTCAAAATATTCTTGACCTCTGTCCATAGAATTTCCATGAAATAATGTAATACATTAAATATACATAGAGCCTAAGTTCCCAACTCTTCCTGGTTTGCCAGAACCTTCTCAGTTTTACCATTGAAAGTCCAGGTCCAGGAAAAGCCCTCCATCTCAGGCAAGATGGGTTTAAAACAAGTGTTCAGTATATATTCCATATAATTACTAACTTGGTTTTACAAAGAACCCTACTGTTTAGACCAAGTAGAAATTATCAGCACAGTTTTGCAAAATTGTTTATATCCCAGTTCCATAATTAGCTCTATAATATTAGGGACCACATAGACTTTTTATGTTTCAGTTTATCTGTTAAAAATAAAAGCCACATGGCAAAATAAGTGACCCATATGTCATCCGATTACTCACTCAAACCCTAGTAAAGGCTTACTTCTAGGAGATATGTGACATGCTTCAGGTAATTATTCTAAGGCCTGCTGCCACTAGTATTGTACCCAGCTGCCTCTCTTTGTAAAGTCTCCATAATTCTTTCAAGTTCCAACTCCATAATCCTTATCTGCTGGTCCCCTGGGCATCAACACACATAGCATTCATGGGGCCTGGCACAAAGGACTTCCACTCCAAGCCGCAGCTTTTTATCCTAAGAGGAAAGAAGTTGGGATACCTAAGTCTCTCGGCTCTGCCATTTATAAGCTGCATAGCCTGCATCTATCATGATTTCCTCTTTAGGGCTCTCTAATTTTATCAGTTCTTAGAAGGGAGATGGGGCAAAATTGTCTTTCATAATGTGCAGGGATTGTCCCTTCTCATATAACAAGCATGTGAAAATTAGCAGAATGCTTCCTAGATTATTCATTTAAAACACTTGAAACAATTTCTGGAACATAGTCTGGCACTAGGAGGTTAACTATTATAATTGTCTGAGAAAACCCTAAGAAGAAATAGGTTTAGAAAATATAAGTGAGGTATAAAGATAACTGTGAAATATGTACAGATTATTGTTAACTCTTTTAAAATGGTTATTGTATAATATATTGTATTATATTCTATGTTACTGTATAATACACTGTGTAATACCATATAATATACTGTATACTCCAACACTATATATTATACTGTATAATACTACATATATATGCTGGTTAAAATGAGTGATTCAGAACCTAAGAGAGTCCTCAAATTCATCTGGAAATTTTTTTTTATTATTATTATACTCTAAGTTCTGGGATACATGTGCAGAACATGCAGGTTTGTTCCATAGCTATACATGTGCCATGGTGGTTTGCTGCACCCATCAACCTGTCATATACATTAGGTTTTCTCCTAATGCTATCCCTCCCCTAGCCCCCCAACCCCTAACCGGCCCCAGTGTGTGATGTTCCCCTCCCTGTGTCCATGTGTTCTCATTGTTCAACTCCCACTTATGAGTGAGAACATGCAGTGTCTGGTTTTCTCTTCCTGTGTTAGTTTGCTGAGAATGATCATTTCAGCTTCATCCACATCCCTGCAAAGGACATGAACTCGTCCTTTTTTATGGCTGCATAGTATTCCATGGTGTATATGTGCCACCTTTTCTTTATCCAGTCTATCATTGATGGACATTTGGGTTGGTTCCAAGTCTTTGCTATTGTGAACAGTGCTGCAATAAACATATGTGTGCATGTGTCTGTATAGCAGAATGATTTATAATCTTTTGGGTGTATACCCAGTAACGGGATTGCTGGGTCAAATGGTATTTCTGGTTTTAGATCCTTAAGGAATCACCATACTGTCTTCCACAATGGTTGAACTAATTTACACTCCCACCAACAGTGTAAGTTTTCCTATTTCTCCACATCCTCTCCAGCATGTGTTGTTTCCTGAATTTTTAATGATCACCATTCTAACTGGCATGAGATGGCATCTCATTGTGGTTTTCATTTGCATTTCTCTAATGACCAGTGATGATGAGCTTTTTTTCATGTGTTTGTTGGCCACATAAATGTCTTGTTTTGAGAAGTGTCTGTTCATATCCTTTGCCCTCTTTTTGATGGGGTTGTTTGTTTTTTTCTTGTAAATTTATAAAGCTTCTTTGTAGATTCTGGATATTAGCCCTTTTTCAGATGTAAAGAGTGCAAAAATTTTCTTCCATTCTGTAGGTTGCCTGTTCACTCTGATGATAGTTTCTTTTGCTGTGAAGAAGCTCTTTAGTTTAATTAGATTCCAGTTGTCAATTTTGGCTTTCATTGCCATTGCTTTTGGTGTTTTAGTCATGAAGTCTTTGCCCATGCCTCTGTCCTGAATGGTATTGCCTAGGTTTTCTTCTAGGGTTTTTATGGTTTTAGGTCTTACGTTTGAGTCTTTAATCCATCTTGAGTTAATTTTTGTATAAGGTGTAAGGAAGGGATCCAGTTTCAGTTTTCTGCATATGGCTAGCCAGTTTTCCCAACATCATTTATTAAATAGGGAATCCTTTTCCCATTGGTTGTTTTTGTCAGGTTTGTCAAAGATCAGATGGTTGTAGATGTGTGGTGTTGTTTCTGAGGCCTCTGCTCTGTTCCATTGGTCTATATATCTGTTTTGGTACTAATACCATGCTGTTTTGGTACATGTAGTCCTGTAGTATAGTTTGAAGTCAGGTAGCCTGATGCCTCCAGCTTTGTTCTTTTTGCTTAGGATTGTCTTGGCTATATGGGCTCTTTTTTTTTTTTTTTTTGGTTTCATATGAAGTTTCAAGTAGTTCTTTCTAATTCTGTGAAGAAAGTCAATGGTAGCTTGATGGTAATAGCATTGAAACTATAAATTACTTAGGGCAGTATGGCCTATATTTTGTGTTTATGGGAGTTCTATAGATTATAACCTTGTATAGATCTATTATTGTTTTTTCTGTTACATGTATGGTTTATCATGAGGTAAATTGTGCCATTCCATGAATTGGGCTAAAATTGGACAGATCATGGGTGTTAGTCTGCTTTGTGTTGCTACCAAAAAATAGCTGAGGCTGGGTAATTTATAAAGAAAAGAGATTTATTTGGCCTACAGTTCTGTAGGCTGTGTAGGCAGCCTAATGCCAACATCTGCTAGGCATTTTGTGATGCCTCAGGAAGCTTTTAATCAGGCAGAGGGGAGCAAGAGATATGACAAGAGAGGGAGCAAGAAAGAGGAGGAGGAGCCAGGGTGTTTTTAACAATCAGATCTTGCATTAACTAATAGAGGGGAAAACTCAGTAATTATCTCGGGTAGGTCACCAAGCTACTCATGAAGAGTTCATCCCCATGACCCAAACACCTTCCACTAGGCCCTGTCTCCAACATTGCAGGTCATATTTCAACGTGAGATTTGGAGGGGATAAATATCCAAACTATATCATCATGATCCTCCTTCTTATTGTTTTGCTTTGGGTCAATTGCCATTAGTTGGCTGAACTTAATTCACAGATAATTGAATTAAGGGCAAATCAGCATAAAAGTGAGTTAAATATCATGCATAAAACAGGTTAATACATAACTAATGAAATACTTAAATAAAACAAAAAGTAAAATAATGAACTCAGGAATTACATAGATTATTTTGATGTAATAACTGGGATACTACTGGTATCAGAATGTTGGTTTTATTAAGTGCAATGAGAAAGTCACTTCAAAATTTTTATATGAAAGCCAGATGAAAATGAATGAATATAATAACATATAGGCAAAAATAATTAGCAAATATTGGATCCAATTTGAACTGTACTTCTTGATTCCAAAATGTTTTGAATTAACTGATGAGCTCATACAATAAATCAACATAGATAGAAGTATCCAAGAGTACATCATACAAAAAATTTTTCTTCCAGAGAGAGCTGATACCCTTGGTGTAATCAGAGTTCTGCTCCACAGGAAACTTACCTCCCCCACTCACCCACACACTTCACCAAAGTCTGGTGTTTTTAATATGTTTAAGTCTATATTTTAGCCAGAAGGATTTATATTAAGCATAAGATATCAAGTTGTTGAGAGATGAAGAATGAAGGTCATCACCTTTCTGTTTTATCTTTCTATTATTCTCAGCCTAAAACTGGCTTCTGGAGTAATGCCTATTTCTGTAAGAAATTCTTTTCACTGATCTCTTCTTTGTGGCCCTTATAATAGTCTGTATTCAAGAGCATGTAAGCATCTAATGTACATGCACAGAAACTTCTTCAAGGGAGAGGAACCTGGCTCCCGAGGCCTGTAGGTTGCCTCTTGACACCAGGAATTCTGAAGTGCTTGAACTCAGAAGAAATTATTCTCTTCTCCTGTATCCTGATTAAAAAAGGTCAATTCATAACTTATTTTAAGAGGCTTTAGACTCTAGATGCTAAGCCATTTCCCTTTTCTCTTTACAGGTGGTTTATAGAGTATGATTTAACAGTTTTCATTGTGTTTTTAATGTATTTTAAAGTAAACTATTAAATGGAATCTGATGCTGGCTGTAACTTAAACATGTTAATTCTTTGATATACCTCTTTAATAAGCATGTATGTATGTATGTATGTATTTATTTATTTTTTCCTTTTGGAAGGCTCACTTTAGTTTTCTTCTTGTTCTTTTTTTTTCCTTTGATATATCTGTGTAGCTCAGCCCAGTCACTACTCATTAAAAATTCTGCCAATGTCCATATAATCTTTAAGGTCGAAATAATCTTTAAGGTTTAATGTTTATGTTTAAAATTGCTTGGGACAAATCCTCCGAATTCTTCTTGAATATCATATTACAATTATGCATATGTAAGCTGCCGCAATTGCACAGGTGTGTTATTTGATAAATGAACTATGTTAGCTTGACTTTCATAATTACATTTTCACCTCATTTTGTCTTCTGCCATCTCTCTGTGAGCCTTTGATTTCTCTGTTGAATAGTATAAAATCTTCTGTGATTTGAAATTATTTCATCTGACATTAGAGGAGGTTTTCAATCTCTCTCAGGTGTGGTTTTATGAGCAAGTCAAATGTTTGCTCTCTGTTCTGTAACTACAACCTGTGAAACATTTGTACTAGATTTAGCATCGTAATAAATCACTAAATTAACCTGTTTCATGAATATAAAATGAAATAATTTAATGAGAAAGAAATTGCTTAATAAGATTTATTAAGGATTATCTCACAATCCGAAGCATATTATCAGAGTTTAGATAATTTATAAAGAAATTAAGATGTAAATAACAAGATGATTATGCAATTTGTCCAATATTTTTGATAGAACATGACCATCACCTTATTTCACATTAACTCATTTGATTTTCTGGGCTTTTTTAAAATAGGAACGGTGGATATTTTTGTCTTCATTTTGCCAGTAGGGACTCTGAGTCACAGAGGTTATGTCATTTGCCTGAGGTTTCTGTAGCTAGAAAGCACAATTAACTCAGAAAAGAAGATATTCAATCACAACTAAGCATCCATTTCTGTAAAACCCGATAAAAAAACTTTGCTCTGAATAAACTATGTGCTCATTTTTTTTCAGCCCCATCTAGATTTAAACCTCTCTAGTGATTGCAGACCCCTTTTTTGCACTGTTTGACAGATGGGCATAGGGAAATGTTAGGTTACAAAGAACATTAGTTCAGAATGTCTTATATGCATTTCCCTAGAAAGAGGCTTCCATCATGGTTTGTATAGTTTATGTTTTCTTTTCTGTACTCTTTTTCCTCCCATCTCTACCTCATTTATTCACTATTTACAAAATCTTATCAGGCAGCCAATTTATTTGAAGTATGAACCTAGGAGTTAGGAATGCCAAGTTGAATGAAAAGATTCTTTTTTTATCTTTTTGTTGTTGTTGTTGAGACACAGCCTCGCCCTGCCACCCAGGCTGGAGTGCAGTGGTGTGATCTTGGCTCACTGCAACCTCCGCCTCCTGGGTTCAAGCAATTCTCCTGCCTCAGCCTCCCCAGTAACTGTGATTACAGGCACCCACCACCATATCAGGCTAATTTTTGTATTTTTAGTAGAGACAGGGTTTCACCATGTTAGCCAGGCTGGTCTCAAACTCCTGACCTCATGATCCACCCTCCTCGGCCTCTCAAAGTGCTGGGTTTACAGGCATAAGCCACTGTGCCTGGCCTCAAAAAAAAAAAAAAAAAAAGATTTTTGATATTAAGAAACATACGTTTTAATTGAAGAGACAAATAATTAAAATTCCTACCATAGAGTGTGCAAAGAAAACAGAAGTTGGAGGTTGGTGGGTAGAGAAGGGTGATCTAAATCAAATGTAGTGTGTAAGTGTGGATATTGTGGGCATCGCTTATTTTATGTTTTTCTTAGATGAATAGACTTAAAACGAATTACATCTATGGACAGCACATCTCATTGTACTTCATAGATTTTAATTCACAGTAATGGCACATATCTGGGTAGAGACCAAATTTAGATTAAGTGAAAAAGTCTCTACCCCATGCATTTTTTCCATTTAAATTAAGGTTAAAAATATATTTTTTTCTTCTTGCCGCTAGTATGACAACAGAAAGCTATTCTCATAAGACTCACATTCATATTAACCTTAAAGATTTTGTGCCCTTAAAGAATTGCAGACTATATTATTTACCAGGAAACACTCCAAACCAATTTCCATCTTGACAGTGATGATGCTACCTATTGTATCCAGAAAATGTGATATATAAGAATTCCAAGTAGTTATTTTATGGGCTGCCTTTATACAATAATTCTGAAGGGAAAGCTTTGAAGTAGCATGCAACAAGAACAAGCATGGATTGGAAATGAAATATAGACTCTCAATTAAAAGAAACCTGCTGTATATTGTGGCCAGTCACTCTTCTGATATGTTTGCCTGGTATCTTATGCACAATAATACACTGGGGTTGGTGGATTTGAGGTTAAAATTTATGGTTACTCAGGAGGCGGAGCTTGCAGTGAGCCGAGATTGCGCCACTGCACTCCAGCCTGGGCGACAGAGCGAGACTCCGTCTCAAAAAAAAAAAAAAAAAAAAAAAAAAAAAAAAAATTTATGGTTACTATCTAAAGGCACATTTCAGACTATTAATGAAACATTTATTTTATTGCATAATTTTCAACACAAAAATTACTGTAAACTTTATGTGAAATCTTTATAAGTGTAACAAGAAAACCTTCGTAAGTATTGAGGTCAAAACCAATACACTTGATTGTTTTGTTTTCAATGAGTATCTCCTATAAAATAACTAATAAAAATTTGATTTCTCCCTGTATATAGTGGAGAAAATAAAAATATACTAATACAAAGTTCATTTTCTTTTTTTATTCATTTATTTATTTCTATCCCAAATGAAATTTTATGAACAGGTATCAAAATTAATATTAAATGATATCCCTGACTACAGGTATTTTTTCTGATCACTTAAACTCACACCAGAAAATTTAACTGGAATATATATTAAATATTGATTTTTAAGCATTATATTAGTACAAATTTCTAATCTGATGTAGATCAGTAGGAGCTCTAAATGCAGTTTGGCTTTCATATTTCTAAGAGCATACTACATTTAATTTAAGGAAACAAGAAAAACTTAAAGTAGTTCAGCATTTCTGTTTTCCTCTAATCCCTAGAGATAAGGACAAATTTAGCCACAGTTTTAATCAGATTTAGTCTAGAGACAGAGGACTTTCCCCTGAATGTAATTTAGAAGGATATTTGATTTGAAATATAGCCTAAAAATGTTAGATATTATTTTAAGTACTTTTTATTAGCTGTAATTATTTTATATACATCAATGAACAAAGAAATCAAGTCATAGAGGCAATTAAAAGCTTCTCTAGAATAATACCCCTAGTGGGTAACAAAGAAAAAATATAAGCCCTATACTTGAGTTTCTAAGGTGAGTGATCTTTCTAGTCTTTTACCCTTCCTTTCACCTCTGGTCTTTCTATTACTGACCTGGTCAGAAAACACTACTTCGTGCAAAATGTTGGCATCAATATACACATCCCATATTGCCTTGTGCATGTAGAACAAATTATGCCATGGGCCACCATTTGCACTAATAAGGTCAGTGAGAACAATGCCTTTTGAATATTGAGTCAGTTTTATACCACATACCGATCTTATGGCAAGCCTGAAGAAATTGTTTTTAAATTTATTTTACATTCTTATTCAAAAGCGTTTTCAAATCAAACATCCTTCAGACGTCCTTTAACTATTTTGCTGGGGCTTAGGAAAAATGCAGAGCAATACACTTTCAGGTGTACACTGTACAGTATAATTTGCATACAAATGCATTTTTACTGAAAAAGATCAAGCCAGAGTTTTAAATATGTTTCTACATTGAACTTTAAGGTATCTTGTAAAGTTAAATATGATATAAAATTTGAAATTCTCTCTAGTTCTATCTACTCCATATGAAATAAGTTTGTGTTTTGCAGGATATGGAGACTGGTTTCATTGAAGCTGCTGCAGAAATAGTCACAGACATTACACAACATTAACGAATCAGATCATTTAATATCTTTTTATCTTAATATCTTATGCTTAATGAAGGGCTTTCATACCAAAATATTCATTTCTGATGGATATTCATAGTTGGAAGTCTTGACAGAATAAAAGGATTGGGAGACTTTTCCCCAGCGTCACAGAAAACATTAGTTATAAAACCTAAGTCCAGTTACAGAATTTAAGCATGTCCATATAGCTTACCATATCAATGTATAAAAATGATGTGAAAGGTAAGCAGATAATAATATTATACAGGCACCCAATAAGATGAAATGCATATAGAACACTCTCTAAAGTATTAGAGAAGCCAGGCAACCAAAGGGATTAAATACAAGAGCTAAAGAGGGCTTATTTAGATAAGATTATTTCAGAGTCAATGAAGCTGGTAAGGTATGTAAAGATAATTGAAAAGGATTTCTATTAATTCACGTTTTTAAAAATAGTGACAGAACAAAAATTGTGTATGCTATTTCTTGATTAGCATGTGTTTAAGTAAATAGGCTAACTGCAGATTTAAAACATAAAAATAGATTAGATATCAATTATAAAGGACTCGGGGAAGTGGTATTTGGGGAAGACATGTTGAAAATTCATTGCATATTTATATATAACATCTAAAATTAATTCATTTGGAAAATCTTTCTCAAGGATGTGTTATGTGGCAGGCACTGTTCTAGACACCAGGGATACATAGTGTGTAAATAATACAGCCAGAGGCTCTGTCCTCATAATGTCTATGATGCCTGACCTCCTAGAACATTTAAAGGATTTGCAGAAATAATTATGTGGAATCGAGTGTTTTTACATGATAAATTGATAAGGGATCAAGTGACTAAAATTTTAACTATAAAAAGGGAAAATGATCATTCCAGTATAAAATCAATGACCTTTATCTGTGGTCCCGTAAAATAATTATTGCCTGATTTTTGATTTAGCACTACTGTGGACCAAATATTTATAACATCTAGGAGTATTGTTTTGTAAAAATAGTATGTAAATACATAATTGAATTACTACATAATGAGGAAATTCTCATGGGCAAAAAATAACCAGGATTCTGTATTCTGATACGTGAGCACAGGAATCTGCCTGCTTGGGCCATCTGCCTACACCATGTGGTCCACAGCACTGCCTTTGAAGGGCTATATGTGCAGGGGACATAAGGCAATGTCTGAAGCCTGCACAGAGCCAGAACCACTGCAAGGAGACACATGGAATGAAACAGGGATCGAGACAAGCAGCCCTACCTCACAGAAGGAATGTTTTTAAACTATTAGTAATAGCAATAACATTTTTTTGAAAAAAAAAATACGCATCTACAGTCGATTGCTCTGGACATTGATTCTGGGTGAAAGGGAAGATTTCCCCTGATAATTCAGCACGTGATTGGTCCTCATGTGGGTTTGAGGCTAATATTCACATTCTCTTTATGGCTTGAATGATACCAAGTCAATCTTTAAGAGGTTGAACATGTTGGGAGTGCTTCTGAGAAAATCTTAGGCAAACATCCTCTTGAAGAAAACATCTCAAATAAGTACCAAAAATATAAACAGGAAAACCAGCCAACATTGGTAACAATACTTCAAAATCAGTTTGGAATAATTAGATACTTATTATAAAATATATCTGGTTAGTATATTTAAAGAAATAAAAGAAGACAAAGTAAAGTTATGCCTGAACATAACAAATGTTCAGGTAGACAAAAAGAGAACTGTGTAGAACTTCTTCTTTTCTAAAAATGAAAAATACAGTAATTGAAATTAGAAACTCGATAAATTATCTAAACAGAAGATAATTCACACTTGAATAAATAATCATAAACTGAGAGACAGAACTAAAGAATTAACAAAGATTGTATCACGAAGAAAAACAGATGCAAAATAAGACAGAGAAATTAAGAATTGGAGAAATTAAAGTGAACAGGTCAAGCATTAATCTACTAAAACCTCCTGAAAACCATGAGAGGAAGGGATTATTGAAATGAAGTACTAAGCAATATTCGAACGAGTAACAGAATTTTCAAGAACTGAAGAAAGGTAATTTTCAGCTCCCCAAAGCCTAACATATTCCAAAACAAATTACTAGAAATTTATACTCAGAAAGGAATAGAATATACCTTCATGATCTGATAGAAAAAAACTTGAATCATATGCCTAGAAACATTTCTAAAAATGAGTGAAATAAAGTGGATAAAGCGTGTATGTGTGTGTGTGTGTTTTGTCTCACAGAAGTTGAGAGAATTTATAACCAATAGATCCTTGCTAACGGATCTTCCAAGAACTTTAGGAAAAGAAAATATTTTTCTCCAGAAGGACAGTATGAGATTTTCTTAAAAAGGAACATATAAATCTACACAAATATTGACTTTATGAAACAATAACATCATGACCCAGTATTAAAACAAAATAGGATGAAAGTAAAACACTGGAAAATGTATAATTTGGGAAATGACACAAAAAAGCCATTTGTTTTTCAATGCTGTAGTAAAGACATCATAAAGACTGTTCAGTTACATGCTATATTAAATTTCAAGTATGGCCATAAAAGTATTAGAAATAGTGTTTATTTAAGGTAAGCAGAGGAGGAACAATTAAATGGGGAAAAATCAACAAAAGGGGAATATATACAAATATGCCATTAATTTACTAAATGCAAATGGGCTATATCGCTCCCTTAAAAACAAATATGTTCAAAATCTATTTATAAAATTCTAGTCTCAATCTGTTTACAAAAGACACAGATGAAGCATAAATAGTAGAAGTTTTCAAAGGGTAAGAAAAAAATAACTTTAGACAAAAATGAAATAATTAAAACTGTGACTACATTAATATAAAAATGCACTTTAAGTAAAAAGCATTTTTGAAAATATGGATACAAACTTCAACTCAACAGAGAGATGCACACATTGTAGATTCCTTGCCCTTAATGTGTAGAGGTGTGTGTGTGTGTGTGTGTGTGTGTGTGCATGTGTGTATCACTTGACAGAACTTCAAGGAAAACTTAAAGATTGTAATACACCTCTCCCATTAGTTGATATTTTAAGGAAGTGGAAATAGGAAGGGTATTAAAATTTTTGTACACATTATTAACAGGTTTGATATGATGTACATTTAGAGAACCCTTCACACAAGAACTGGAAAATACAGCTTTTTTTCCAAGCACACTTGGAACATTCTAAAAATTAACTAGATACTAGGCAATAAAGAATCAAATAATTGGAATAATATGAAACAATCTCTAATCACAATGTCTTAAAGTTGAAAACCAATATTATGAAATAAATATAAAATCTCTATGCTTGGAAATTTAAAAACACATTTCCAAATAACTCATTTGTCAAAGAATAATTCATAATATAAATATATATTAATAAGATCATAATGAATACATAAACAATAATTAAAATAAAATACTAAAAATTATAGAATGTCTTTAAAGGGGCGGAGGAAAACTTGTGGCTTTGTTTCTATTGAAAAAAGAAGCTAAAAATTACTAAGCTAAATGTTTATTCAAAGAAGTTGGAGAAAGAAAAACAGTAAATACTAATGAAGTAAAAGGTAGTGAAAATTAAGAGAATTTAATGAAATAGAAGAAATAATACAGAGGATTAATAAAGGTACATCATAGTTCTTAGGGAAGACGAACTTTGGCTGTTTTGGCAAGATGGATCAAATAACATATGGAAACTTTTTAAATAATATAAAGAATAAAAACAGGTATATAACTACAAATGTTGAAGAAATCTAGAAAGATAAACAATGCAAGAATAAATTGATGTCAACAAATATGAAAGCTTAGTTAGACTTCTAGAAAATTGCACATTGCTAAAATGGAAGCAATAATAATACAAAAATGGTATAATTCTGTAATAATTTTAAAAAATGGATCATTGGTTAAGAATCTTCCCAGAGCATACAAGTGTAGGAGATTGGTCAGAGTGGTGGGAAAAACTACAGGGAAAGGGTGCAAACCTTCTGAAAGTTCAGAAGGTTCAGCAGAGCCTCTTGGGGGAGGATAGCTGAAGGTAGCTGTTCTGTAACCCTGAGGCAGAGGGCAAGGAATAGGTACAAGGGAGTGTAGGGGAATTTATCTTAAACAAGCTTGTTTTCTTATGGTGACCAGGAACTGACATTCAATCATCCGTGAGACATTCCCTGAAAGGGGAACAATAAATGTTAATTACCTACAGGTTGTGTTTGCTCCAGGTTTTCAGTATTGTGCCTGCACTGAATCAAAGCAAGCAGCTCCAGCTTCTCGGGGCTGCTCTCCAGACACTAGAGACAGGCAGTCACCTAGCTGCTCTTACACTGCATACCTGTGTCTGAGTACTCATTTCATCTGTCGGCCAGGGTCTGTGGGACAGACTTGGCATATATGAGGCATGGTCAGTTTTATAGAAGTTAACTAAAAATTCAAAGAAGAGTTAATTTGATAGTATACAAAAATCTTCTAGAAAATAAGAGAAAAGAAATACTTCACCACTCACTTAATGTTCATCACTCTTTTAGTTTTCATTCCAAACCAG
The DNA here is from genome assembly GCF_028878055.3 of Symphalangus syndactylus. NCBI lineage: Eukaryota > Metazoa > Chordata > Mammalia > Primates > Hylobatidae > Symphalangus > Symphalangus syndactylus. Next base: position 69,393,028 of record NC_072424.2, read on the forward strand.
ACAAGGACACCAAGACAAAGAAAACAAACAGGTCAATTTCACTCATATGAGTAGATGCCAAACTTTTTGAGAAAAAAAAGACTGAATAATATTTTAAAAATATAATACCATGATTTACAAATGTGCAAATAAAGTGATGTTGCTTCCACATTAGAAAATCCACTATGTCAATTACAAAACAATGGGATTAAAGGAGAAAACCATTCAAATATCTTAATAGATGCAAGAGGAAAATCATAATAAAACTGCTCAAAATTAGGACTAGAGGGAAACTTTCATAATCGGATGAAGTTTATCTATACTGACCTACAGCAAATTTCATATATCAGTGAATTATTAGAACCATACTATTTAAAATCAGAAACAAGACTTAAGTGTACACTGTCAATATTTCTGCTAAATATTATTCTAGACTTTCCTAGGTATGTAGCTAGGAAATAAAAATAAATAAAAGGAATACAAATTTAAAAAGAAGAAACAAAACTGTTATTGGCAGTTGATGTGATAGCCTAGAACAAGGATCAGCAAACAATGGCCCACAGGCAAAAGCTAGCTCACCACCTGTTTCTGTAAATGAAGTTTTATTGGAACACAGCCGTGCCATGCTTATTCATTTGCGTATTGTCTATGGCTGCTTTCATGCTACAATGGCACAGTTGAATTATAGCTACAGAGACCATATGGCCCCCAAAGTCTAAAATGTTTACTATCTGGCCAACCCCTGGACTAGAATTTAAAATTATTAGAATTAATAAAACAATTTAGCAAACTGTCAAATATGTCAATAAAACTAATTGCATTTCTTAAACATGTAATAAGCACTTAAAACACATTGATGTACATATAGGTATGCACATTCAGTCACAAAGTATTTCAGAAATAGTAGTGAAACGAACAGAATTACAGAAATTATCTTTTTAAGAAAATAATTAAAATTAATCAAAGAATTTGAGGAAAACTGAAATAGATGGAGTGATAGAAAGACATCATACTCATGGGCAGAAAGACCAAACATGGGAAAGACTAAAGTCTCTAATATCCCCAAATTCAATTTAATTCCTATCAACTGCAACAGAGTTTCTCATGGAATTTAAAAATGTATTTTTAAAATCTATATAAAAGAGGAAAGGATTAAGAATATTTAACATATTCCTGAAGAAAAAGATTGGCAGATATTCTTCTATCAGATGACACGTTACAAAATAATATTTAAATCCAAATACTTTTGAGGTAGTAAAAACACGAATAGAAAAGATAAGGAAACACAGGCAGATGCAGATAAATATGAAAGCTTGATCTATAATGAATGCCTGAATGAAAGCTTGATCTATAATGAATGCAGTATTAGAGTCTCCTGAGAAAAAGATACATTATTTAGGAAATAGTACAAGAGAATTGTTTATCCATAAATATACACAAACAATTTTACATAGATTAAAACGTTAATTGTGCAAAGAAATATGTAAAAATTTTAAGTAGAAAATATTTGTCATATTTTATAAAATTGGAGTAGGAGATTCTTTCTTTGGAAAATATAAAATGCAAAAAACGTAAATGAAAAGTTGACATATTTGACACCACTAAAATTAAGAAGAGTTGTTCAGCAATCAGTGTACCTCAGAAAAACAGTGAAAGCACAAATCATGTCCATACAAATTTCCCATGTAGTTAGCCAACAATGTGTTAGTATCTAGAATATGTAAAGATGCATTCCAAAATAATAAAAATACACAAATATACTAATAGAAAACCACAACAAACAAACAAAAATGGAAAATGAACTTGTGATAAATGTGCTTGTTTTCATTTAAATGCAAATACAAATTACAATATGTGAAACTTTATACCCACTAACTAGACTGGCAAAAGTTTAATAAATTGAAAATAGCTTAGTTTTTATTTCTTGTTGAGAACATGAACTCGTACAACTACTGCAATTCAGTAGTCTCATTCCTAGATCTACACCCCTGTAGATCTCCCAAGTACACCCGGGAAACATCCACAAGAATGTTTAAAGCAGCAGTGTGTGTAGCAACAAATTCCTGGAGAAGAGAAAACTGAAGGAAGCATCCCTCACAGTGAATCTCCAAAGCAAACTACTGAGTGAATAAAGCAAGATGCACAGGAGTACCTACCATGTGATTCTATAAATAAACTATCTCAAAAGATGCAAGACAAGATCTAGTCATATTTAGGAATGTATATATATGTGGTAAAACCATGAAGAATATCAAAGGAAAGGTCAATCTGAAATGTGGTTCAATGTGTACATCTGGACAGAAGAGGGAAATCGTGTTAATGACGTTCTCTTCATTCCCGGAAGTCACTAAAACCTGCTAACTTTGTCATTTTAATTTGTGCATATAGATTAACTGTACACTTTGGTATGAATGATATATTTTTATAATGAATACCTATAGAATATTATAGAATAAGCTAGAAAAAATGGTAAATAAAGAGCATCTTCCTACAAATAATTAAGCTTAAAGGTTTGATACCCAAATAAAGTTTCATCTCAAATAAAACTTCTCTACAATACAATGATTCATTTACAACCTGCCAATACAGCTTAAGACCATCACTTCTCACCTCCAGGGCACACACACATACATGTGGTCACTAACAATTTTCGATAGCTGAGGGCTTTGATGTAGCATTCAACTTATAGATTTTACATAGTGTAGGGTAAAAAAGAAGAAAAACAAATACCACCACACACCATTTGTAATCCTTTGTTTTTCAGAGTCACATTGGAAAATGTGCTGTATCCATTAACCTTTTTGCAAAGAGCAGGAGGAAAGCTAGTTAACATTTGACAGCTTCGCAGAGTCTATTGACTTCTAATGAAAAATATACTGCTACCTCTATTTTCTGTATACTTGTCAGTTGCAGAGCATTTGTTACAAGAAGAGCCATTACCATTACTGTGTTTTATTTCTCCAATCCCCCATATTCTGCCCCTAAATATAAATTGAGGGTGATCTTAACTTATTATATGAGTTTTAATTTTCTCATTCAGTAATCCCATATTAACCATTTGCTTGTTAATGGTTTATTCTGTACATAATAAGTGAATTTTACAGTTCTTGTAAATAGTACTTGATAGTGACTCTCTAGGATAGCTCAGAGTTAACTATCCTGCCTTTAAACACTAAGCAAGAAAAGGCTAATAGAAACAAGAGTCTTCTCTGGCCTTGTATCCAGCATGTTGTCATAATCACAGAATGATTAAAAATGATGATGGTATTATAAAATATTTGTGCAAGGGAAAATAAAGATGCAGGTGAATAATAATAACATGGTAGTAGAGTCCCAGAAAGAAAAAGGTGAGAAGTTTCCAGTCTAAAATGTAAGCAATCAGTAAGTGGATGACTTCCCTGGCATACAATTGATAGCCTGGGATTTCAATCAGTAATTTGCTATTACATAAGCCTTTTATTTCTGTGAGGTAATTGAAAACTCCCCAGAGTTGATGGTCAATCTTTACAAATGCAAGCAATAGAGCATATACCCTTTTCCATCTTTTGAAGCTATCTGTACCCATATCATCCTTAACGTTTAATTTTGGAACTGATGCAATTATTAGTTAAGATGACTAACTTCAAGTAACAGCCTTTGTTAGCTGTGCTAATTCATAGACACACACACACACACACACACACACATACACACTACACAGTAATAGGTTCTGAAATCAGTTCCTAAGGCTAGCTAAATCTGTAGCTGAACACTCTCAGTGAAGACCCAGATTTATCTCTGTCTCTTCACTCTGCCTTCCTTAGTCTCTTGACATTTGTTCTCATCCTGTTACCTCCTCGTCCTGAGGAACCTACATGCCGTGGTCTCAGACAATAATTTCTAAACAATTGAGAGGCAAGTGGTGAGTTCATTCTTTCTGCATCTTTCTTAGAACAAAAAAACAAAAACACACAAAGAAACCTACTTCCTAAAAGTGATTCCTCTCATCCCCCCGCCCACAGAATCTTATATCTCATTAGTTAAAATTGTGTCACACCGATTCCTACATCAATCACCAGCAAGATGGATGGATTGACTTAGACTAAATATGATTTACTCCCCATCTTGCTATCAGCTGGGCAGGTATGCAATCTTTACTGAAAGGCAGGATGATTTGATATAGTAACAAACTCAGCATCCTGTGGGCAGATAGCTAATAGGCAAACAAGCATGCCACAAAAATGGAAAAGCCTTCTAGAACTTTCTATGCAGTGCCTTTGCCTAAATCTCAGGCCCAAATAATCCCTGTTCATTTGACTATTATATCTATCTTTTTCTTAATAATGCAGAGGAGAAGTCATTATAATATTTTGGTACTCTATTTTGAAGTCTCTTAATAAATCAGTAAAATAACTTTTTTCTTCTAGTATCTCCTATTTCTATTTAAGCAGTAGAATATTTTATATTGTAGATTATTTGTAAAATATCAAAACAAAAGGAAGGAGCCAATTCTTAGACATCTTATAATATCTCTCAAGGAAGATATTTAGACTTCTGAATGATGGGAGAATATAAGGCAGAGGAAACAAACACGCTTTAAAAAATACTCTCCTTTTAGTGCAAGAGGGATCCAACAAGAAATCTAGGAAAAAAGACAGAACAGAAATTTGACTTTTATCTATTCATTCTTCTTACCTTATCATGTTTTTAAGTGGAAATATGTACTATAATGTTACAGTGTGAGTTAACGGTAGAGAAAATGTATGAAAAAGAACTTGCTAAGTTTTTAGAAATAGATTTTCTGTGTTTGCATGCCATTTTTTAGGAACACGTTAAGTCTCTAAGTGACTCAAATATATATATATAGAGAGAGAAAAAAATGGGGAAATACAGAGAAAGCAAACTTAACAATTGGGAGGTATCTGGTGCATGTCAGGTACAGGACTAGAATTTTTACCCGCTTTCTGGCATGAGAGACTTGAAAAATACACACGATAACTACCAAGTTTGAGATGGAGAAACTGTTAAATTATGTGGGTTGCCCTCTTGCTGACAGGAGGCGTGTGTAACAGAATTGAGGATAAAATGTCTCTCTGATCACACAGTCCATACCAGACGTAGGACACAGGGGTCCTAGCCATTTGCCTCAACCTGCCACATTACTAAAACGCTCAGGGGAAAATGAGATGAAACGAGTAAAAATACTTAGAAATACTATATTTAGGGTCTACAAAAATTGGTTAAGTCTATGCATTAAGTAATGAAAATAATGATGAGGTGAAAAATGTCAAAGTGTTCTTTCAAAGTGGCCTTTATGTAGAGCACGTGGAATCCCATTTCTATTCTCTCTAATTGCTGAAAACAAATAGTGTGAAAGCCAGAGGCAAGTATATATCTTTAGTACCAAAGTGAGATGTAGACATTTTCTGCTTTTTGGAATATATTCTTTTTTATGTGTCTACAGTTATAAAATGTACACTTTTAAAATAGAATGCATGTTTTTTGACCCCTATTTCAAACAAGAAAATTGAAAATCATAGGAAGGTCTACATTGCAAGATAGACTGTTGGGATGGAGTGATGGGGAGGGTTGTCAGGGGAGGGAAGCAGTGGTGATGATGATGGAAAAACACCTTGCAGGGCAGCTGCATCAGGCACTGTTCCCACATGTTTCACACTGTATGTAGCGCAGTGTCTGGGTGCAGGCTGTGCACCGCACCACACAGTGGGAAGTATGAAACTGAGTACCAACAAAAGGACTTTTTCACAGTGTTTCACAATTGCCAAAACACCTATACAAAAATGCTCCCTGTTCAAAAAATGATATCTGCCTGTGCTCATAGTTCTCAGGTTCACAGAGTTTGCCAGCCCAATGGATGTTAACTGTAAAAAATGTGTACATGATGTAAATATTAAAAACAATTTAGAATGTTATAATGTAGATTATTGAAGGGAAAAACAAATGCAGGAATAGGATTCATTCATTTTATGACACAATTTTGTTTTCTTCATTTCTGATTTTACTAGACATGGAAATAGACTGATTTTTGAAGCTATTAAATTCATGCAAAACAAATTTCAATGTGTAGAATTTTAGTCAGGGCTAAAAATAAACATTACCTGGAAAAAACACATATATTTAACAAGAGCATGTTAAATAAAAGCACTAGGCTCTTGGTCAGTAAGTTTTCCTTCATAAGTTTTAAGTTCTAATAGACCAATGCAGAAAATGAAGATAATTTTTATGGCCCATAATTAAACTGGCTAAACTAAAAACTTTCTTACCTGTGAACTTGCTGCCTCCATGAAAGAGATTAAAGCATGTCCTCTATGTCCAAGGAGAACACATCATTAGGAGTGCAGCTGTTGCATTTTATTTTCTTTGTGGTTCTTCACTTCAAGGTTATCATGTGTAGAGAAAGTATTAGAGGAAGAAAAGAGTTAGAAGAATTCTTTCTGGGTTTCATTGTCCTTTATCTGAAATACCTATTATTACATTACCTCAGCTAGAAAGTGTCAGAACCAATTCCTGTGAGACAATTTCTCTGTACCATTTCCATGGCCTTGAACACTTTAACCTTGATTTTGTAGACTTGTGTGCATATCACTTCTAGAATGTACATTTCACTGGAGGGCAGGGTCCTTATTTGTTTGATTCATTCAAGAAATATTTATTGAGCATGTGACAGATGTCATAGAAACATAAAGATGGATAAGACAAACTATTGGTAGTTGAGGGAAGACTTAAGAAAGCCAATAATGATAATACCAGGAGAGAAACAGACAAGAGTAGTATTTCAAAAACACAAATTCAGTCATAGCAGAAATCGGATGGGCCAGTGAGGAACAGATAGTTGCAACTGTGCTTAGGGGTTAGAGAAGCTGTCATAGAAGCAGTTGCATTTAGCATGAGTCTTAGCGATAAGCATCCATGGAGGAAAAGCTTTTTTGAAATAAACAGCATTGGTGAAGGTGCTACATCATGAAAACCAGGGCATGCCTAAAGAACTTGCACAAATTCACTACGTCCATAATGTAGGACGTCCATAATATAGTTCAATGTTAGAAAGTTTACACTTTATCCCAAACCTATTAAAAAATGTTTGTCTGTGACAAAATCAAATTTCCTTGCTAAGAGGACGAATCCTGTGGTCAGTCTTGTAGAAACTATGAGACATGTGAGGTCAATCAGATTGAATTAGGGCACGTGTGGTGGCAAGTAACAGAAAATTAACCTCAGCTCATTTATAGCCTAAAGATGATTAACTGGCTCATATCTAGTTTCAAGGTGAATTCCCTGTATGTGTTCTGTCAGAGCTTGGTCTCCATTTCTCTGTGAATCCTTACTCTGACCTCCTTCATGAGTTGATTTTCCTCAGGCTATTTCCCCTTATGGTACAAAATGGCCGCCACCAATAACTGGAATTACATTTTTGCTCTTTCACATTTGAAGAGGAGTATTTTTTTTCCCACCATGACTAAACAATACGTCTAAGTTTTATTAGCCCAACTTGAACACTGCAGCATGAGGAATGAGATTATACACATTAGTGTATGCCGATCAGAGCCAATATATAGAGCTGGGAATCACATTGACCTGAACTATTGGGGAGAGAGACACAATGGTGGAAACTTCGTTTCCAAAAGGACATTATGAAACTTGTTAAAAAGAAGAGACATTCAGGACATAAGCATGGGCAAGGACTTCATATCTAAAACACCAAAAGCAATGGCAGCAAAACCCAAAATTGACAAATGGAATCTAATTAAACTAAAGAGCTTCTGCACAGCAAAAGAAACTACCATCGGAGTGAACAGGCAACCTACAGAATGGGAGAAAATTTTTGCAATCTACTCATCTGACAAAGGGCTAATATCCAGAATCTACAAAGAACTCAGACAAATTTACAAGTAAAAAACAAACAACCCCATCAACAAGTGGGCAAAGGATATGAACAGACACTTCTCAAAAGAAGACATTTATACAGCCAAAAGACACAGGAAGAAATGCTCATCATCACTGGCCATCAGAGAAATGCAAATCAAAACCACAATGAGATACCATCTCACACCAGTTAGAATGGCGATCGTTAAACAGTCAGGAAACAACAGGTGCTGGAGAGGATGTGGAGAAATAGAAACACTTTTACACTGTTGGTGGGACTGTAAACTAGTTCAACCATTGTGGAAGTCAGTGTGGCGATTCCTTAGGGATCTAGAACTAGAATTACCATTTGACTCAGCCATCTCATTACTGGGTACATACCCAAAGGATTATAAATCATGCTGCTATAAAGACACATGCACACATATGTTTATTGTAGCACTATTCACAATAGCAAAGACTTGGAACCAACCCAAATGTCCATCAGTGATAGACTGGATTAAGAAAATGTGGCACATATACACCATGGAACACTATGCAGCCATAAAAAATGATGAGTTCATGTCCTTTGTAGGGACATGGATGAAGCTGGAAACCATTATTCTCAGCAAACTATCGCGAGGACAAAAAAACCAAACACCGCATGTTCTCACTCATAGGCGGGAATTGAACAATGAGAACACTTGGACACAGGAAGGGGAACATCACACACCGGGGCCTGTTGTGGGGTGGGGGGATGGGGGAGGGATAGCATTAGGAGATATACCTAATGTAAATGATGAGTTAATGGGTGCAGCACACCAACATGGAACATGTATACATATGTAACAAACCTGCACGTTATGCACGTGTACCCTAAAACTTAAAGTATAAAAAAAAATGAAAAGAAACAGGGGTGGGAAGCAAACTGGAAGTAAGAATGGCTGCTGGAAAGAAACCAGCAAATGTACATAAAAGAATATACTCTTTTCATGATCCAGACTAGAAATGACAAGAACTTGAATTTATGTATTGGAAATGGAAATAGAAAGCAGTGGAAGGTTTTGAGAAGGTGTCAATGGATTGAATCTGACAGATGTCAAAAAGGGAAAAATGAAGAATGGCTCCAAGTTTTCTGGTTTGGGTAAATGGAAACATGGTAGTGGTAACCAAAATAGAGAAAGTAGAAGGAGGATTAAATCTCATAAAATGAGAAAAGGGTAAGATTATGAATTATTTGGAATATATTGAATTTAATGTGCTTGTTTGAGTCCAAATTGGCATGCTTAGTAAGTAATTAAACAGATGGATGTGAATTTCTGCATACAGATCTTGACTGAAGACAAAGAAATGGGTAAAGGCAGAGATTAATGGTAATTTAAATAAAGGTAGTAAGTGAGAAGCACAGGGATAGATTTGTTGAGTGAAGTAGAAAAGAGGCAAATACAGAACCCTGATAATGATAAAATTAACAGAATGATTAAATAAGACTAAAAGAGTACTGTAGAGTAAGAAGGAAATATAATTAAAGGAGAACCAGTAGAACAGAGTATATGGGATTTTAATGTGAAGTGGTGAGAAAGTCCCCTTTTACAGAGCCAGAGAGAAAATGGTCACCTACATATTACATAGTTTAACATAATAGGTGTTATTGTAAAGCATGTCTAGGGAAAGGTTGAGTTATTTTGTACAGAATAATAAGAAGACTCTCTGAGGAGGAAATGTTTGGCATGAAACCTAACTAAAGAAAATAAGGAGACACTGGAAATTGAGGTGTTTGTGTGTTGGGGAGGGATTTTCCAGGCAATCAGGGAAGCAAGTGAGTTGAAGTTGAAATGAGTACAAAATGGCAAGAAGGCTAAGATAGCTGGAGCAGGGTTGAAAATACTTTTGGAGAGACAGGTCTAAATCAGAGCAATGAGGGACTTAAAGGCCATGGAATTTAGACAGTAGACTTTACTCCAACTGTAATACGAGGCTGTTGAAACAATTTGAGCAGAAAAGTGTCATGATTTGATTTACATTGTCAAAAGAATTTCCTGGGCTCCACCTGGAGGAAAGTCTACAAGGGATGGGGGGAAAAGGGTGACTATTTAGCCATCTATTGCAGGAATACGGTGAGGATGATGATGGGATGACCTAGGACGTTTGTAGTAAAGAGAGAAGTATCTGTATTCAGAATCTGTTCCAAAGATGGCAACTTTAAAGCACTTGCTGATGTGGAGTGGAGAGAGGGAAGAGTCAAGGTTGCTTGTAGTGTTGGTCTAGATGTGGAACACTGAGACAAGAGCTAGTTGGAAGATGGTGGGGAAGGACATGTCCTTTCGCCAAGATAAATTTTCTATGTTTTGTAAACATCCAAGTGAAGTTATTGAGTAGGCAATGTGATAACATAAATGTGGAAATAAGGGGTAGAGACAAAGAGAATCCTGAATTAGGTCATTCAGTGACTGAGTGTGGTGAGAAAAGAGAAGAGGTGCACAGACTAAGGCCTGCAGAATTCGTATTTAGAGTTTTAGAAGGTAAGCAAGATCCTAAAAAGGAGACCGAAAAGGAGTTATCTTTGCAGCAGGAGGAAAATCACGAGAGTTTGCCATTCACGTGGTCAAATGGAGACAGTGATTCAAGTAACAGGGAACATATATTTTAAATACTGCCAAAGCTCAAAAGAAAAAAAGGATGATCTAGAAGTGTTTGTTAATTCTGAAGAATCCAGCAAGAAAATTTCAGTTGGTTGTTGGGAATAAAAGATTAAGTGGAGAAGATAATGAAAAAAATGGGAGTTAAGGAGATGAAGATAACAGATATAGAAACATTTTTGATAACTTTTTCTACAAAGGAGAACACGAAAAATGGGAGGTATAGTGGAAAAATGCTGTGAGGTCAAAGGAGTGTCTCTTATTTATTAATATTTTTAAAGCACAAGAGATAGCAGAGTGTGCTTGTATGCTAATGGAAATTTTCTTGTGGAAAAGAATAAATTAATATGCAACTTCAAAGTCTTTGAGTGGACAAGGAAGAAGATGTCAGCCATAGGCAGAGGGGTTGGCTTAGTTGTTGATTTAGGAAGGAAGGAAAGGAAGGAAAACAACATATAGACATAAAAATTATCTAATTGCTTCTGTTACCCATTCCCTCTCAGGGGAAGCAAAATCAAAGGATATTAGTTGAGAGTAAAAAATTATTTTGGAAGGTAACAGATTTTGTAATCAGTTAGAGATGATGGCATTGATGTTTTTGTTGAAATTTACAACTGGCAAAAATGATTGTTGGAGACATGCTTAGATAAGATGCCAAGACCAGAGTTATAAATGTGACTGAACTAAAAAAAATTAAAAACCATAATATAGTATATGTAACAATATTTTTGTTAGTCTCCTGTGTGATCACTATGCTTCTTGTTCTCTTTTTGTGTTTTCTCATATATCTTTGCTTTTTAATGTTTGAATTATCATCTCTGGTAGAGCATTAATTAAAAAAAAGGAGAACACTGTAAAGGTCAAAGCACTTCATTTTCTTGAGAAATTTCTGGAGAAATATTTGTCTGGGGAGATGACTCCCAGAGAATATTGTCCCCTGGAAGGATTTGTGGATACAATTTATCCATGCTAACTTCGTCTACTTTAAAAATAGGTAATCAAAAGTTGTTTGTATCCCTTTCTTGTTGTAGATATTCAGTAAGAATAAAAGGAAACAGTAGCCAACACTCCCCTGTGATTGAGCCATCTCACTGAGAAAAGTCTGAGTATACTTTATTGTAAGTACACCTTTGTTCACTGCACAATGAGTTTTTGATTTACTCCCCTGGGAAACTGTAGCTTTAGCAATTGCTCTTGCAGATTCTGTAGACTTGTACCATAACAATTTGGCTCTTCACATTCTTTACCTTTGAAGATGTGGCATTTAGCCCAATCTAAGACTTCTGGTGAATATGACGAAAATGGCAGAATCCCTAATCTTGGATACAGCACAAGCTGATTGCTGCTAAGTTTTCTAAGACACACTGACATGCCCTGAAAAGTATCTTGGAAAGGCAGATGTGTGCATATTTTCCTTACATTCTAATTGCAGAGTTATATGTTAATATATTTCCAATTTTAGTTTAGTAACAGTAGTTACATTAAAACTAATGAGTATTCATATTCTCACTACTGAAGGGCCAAAAAAGAGCTCTTGTCTCTTTGCTGAATGACTTTTAAATGAGGGTACATAACTGTGAATTAGCTGCTCACAAGAAGGTGTTTCCAATTTCCAACTCATACTTGAAGGACAATTATTCCTATAGCATAGTACATTCTAAGTGAAATTTGACATGTGAAGAATAAATGATTATCTGCTTGTCAGATGGCAGGTTTCTTTACATTTACTTTTTCCTTTTATGGTTTTCCGATAGTTTGGGGGTATTTTTTTAAGAGTATCTTTTTCTGAGGAATTAGAATTGTGTTTTACTCTTAATTTGCTTATAGCTATGCAGAGAAACCCTTAGTGCACCCAGATTTGTGCATCTGAGGAGAAGGATATGTCCTTTTTGTATCTAGACTTCTTGTAAGAAGGTTTTCTCCTTGTTGGAAGGTTTTTAGAGTACAGAGACGTGGTTAGAATTAGGTGTCTCTACGTTTTTTTCAATTTTTTGAAAAGAAAATAGGATAGTAGTATGAGAAATTTACATTTTTTGAAGGGCTAGGATAATGATAACATCTCTAATTACACAGGCTTCTTCCCCACCAGCTCTTCTGTTAGTCTTCTATTTGCAGGGTTCCTCCAAGGTCCATTTTAAAGTAGTGATATTTAAATATTTATGAATCCCATAAATAAACATAGGTCCTTTTATCTATGACTTCACCATCTTTACTTGTGGCTAAAATGTTTCTAATACCTTATGAGAAATTAAGCTACTTCCTCCTTTTTAAATATGGAATAGATGTGACCACATTTCTCTAGGAAGAAAGCAGATAACAGAAAGGTGATTATAATACAGGACAGAAAAAATGATTAATAGAACAAAATACTTTTGAAGGCAGAAGGTGATGGATCTATGGCCCAAGTACGGGGAAAGACTCCTAATATGACAAGAAGAAAAATAGGCATGGGGGAGGGGGTACTAGATTCTTTCAGGTGGTAAGTTGTTTAAGGAAGTTAGGAACATGATATCTGGTAAGTTTCTGTTTTCTCTGCTGAGTAGTAAGCAAGATAATCTGCTGAGAGTGAGGTAAGGAAGTGGTCTTCAGAGATTTGAGACTATTGCAAAAGGTTTGAAATAGTTGTTCTGGTCAATGAGAAAGTGAACTCATAAGAAACCAAAGACTATCAGGAATGTTTAAAAGATTTACATGTCATAAACACTATGCGGTCTGTACTAGCCTGCTCTCATGCTGCTATAAATAACTGCCTGAGACCGGGTAATTTATAAAGAAAATAGGTTTAATTGACTCACAGTTCTGCATGGCTGGGGAGGCCTCAGGAAACTTACAATCCTGGCAGAAGGCACCTCTTCACAGGGTGGCAGGAGAAAGAATGAGTGCAAGCAGGGGAAATGCCAGATGCTTATAAATTCATCAGATCTCCTGAGACTCACTCATTATAACAAGAACAACGTGGGGTAAACTGCACCCATGATTCAATTACCTCCACCTGGTCCTGCCCTTGACACATGGGGATTATGGGGATTACAATTTAAGGTGAGATGTGAGTGGGGACTCAAAGCCAAACCATATCACGGTCTATTGAAGTTTGATTAAAAATTCCTGTTTTTGATGCTCAAAATCTTAGTATTGAACCAATGACTTCCAAACATGCCTATAATATTTAAGTATACATCTTCCTGTACCTACCTCAGGCCCAATGTATAAGATCCTGGAAATCTGTACTTATTATTCCCATAGTGATTATATTATTAGGAAAGTCTTAGAAACACTAGGTAAACCAGACATTCAAAGAACTTGGTATTCAGATTATGACATTTTAACATTTGATACAAAATATTTAGGCATCATGCTATCAGCCTATAGCAATAGACATTATAATACAAACTTTCAGGAAAAAAATTTATGTGTGTCTATGTATATATTGTTGAATATATTTTTAAGTTGTCATGTCAAAAATTAAGTGCATAAGACAATGATTGTTTTATTATATTTACTGATCCTCTGGGTCAAAAATTTAAATATTGCACAATGATACTGACTTCTCTCCTCTTCATAATATCTTATACTACAACTGTGAAGACCTAAATAATTGGAGTGATTCAAAGAGCTGAGAGCTAGAAAGAATTGGAGGCTTCTTTTCACATATTTCTGTTGCCTGGTTTTATGTGACTTAAAGAATGAGCTCAGCTGGAGTTACTGGCCAGAATGCCCCATGTGAAAACTTTGCCATGTGGCTTGGTGTTCCTCATAGCATGGTTGTCTCAGGGTAGTCATGTTTCATATGATGGCTCAGGGCTCCAAGAGGAAGCATTCCAGTGAATAAAGTGTAGTTTTTGTGTGCTCTCCTAATATAGCTTTAAGAATCATGCATGACTATCTCTGTCACATGCTATTAGATGTAGTAATTTACTAAGGCCAGTCCATACTCAATGTTAGGAGAATTAGACCTGACCTCTTAACAGGAGGACTGTTAAAAAATTTGTGGCTATTTTAAAAATGAACAGTGGTACATTGTCTTCTTTATAGAGATCCACATGAAAAATTTTTCTGTCAGAAATAGAAATGCTTTTTATTCTGTCAAGTGATTCAAGTTTTATTCATGAATTATATAACTGCTAAATACCTACTTTTACCAAAACTATTCAGCACATTTCTCTTAAGTACATAGAAATTCATAGAATATATTTTGTGTACAATATTTTGTAAGAGAACCAACATATTTTTGAAACGTGGGAGGCATAGGAAAGTATATGAACATATATATATAGATTTGCACATAAACAAAGGAGGAGTAGGAGGCTTGGTGAAAAGATAATACATTAGAGGTGACCTACCAAGCAAGATGTCATTTGGAATTGCCCAGGAGGAAGGTTTGACCTGTGTTAGAATTTATGAGAAATGGAGCACGCAGAAGTAAGTAAAGGTACTCAATGAAAAGGGGGAGGTCAAAGAATACTTGGAAGGGGGATGTGTCCTGTTATATAAAGACAGGCAAATGAAGAAATTGCCCTGTGGGTTTTTAAAGTGGGAGAAACCACTGAGGTAGAATATGTAAAGTTAGGAAAAAGAACATAGGTTTTAAGAGATAAACAAGTTTCAAGAAGAGATTATCAGTTGTGTCAAATGCTGAAGTGAGATCAGGATGAGGATTCAAAATAATCAATTTTATTTTTTAATTAGGAAAACTACTTCTGATTAAGACTGAGTAACAAAGAACAAATAGCCCTCTCAGCTGAAGCAAACAAAATAATATGAACAAAATTAGATAAAACAATGGTCTTGAAGACACTGAACATCAGGCAATTAAGGGCAGTGAGCTAAGAGAGACAGAAAAAAAAGTGAGTTCAACAGTTGGCCTATTTTGAGAAGATTTTTCAGCCTGTGGCATAGAGAAGAGGAATCAAGAAGAGACTAGTGAACTCCTTGAGTTGAGGAGATGGAGTAAGAGTCGTGGAAGACCAAGAGGGTTATGTCACAGGAGAGAATATAAGAGAGGAAACTGTTGCATAGGTAAGTAATTCTGGAGATCTACAAAACGTCATCGTAAAGTATTCAGCAGGGTACAGATCAGAACATGAGAAAACTGCCTGAGGCCAGGTAGTGAATTCTAAAATAATTAGATAAAAATAGCAAAAAATCTCAGTGAAAAGAGATTTGGAAACAGTGCCTGTTCTCACTAGCCAGATTATAAAATCTCATAATTCATGGGGAATTGGTTAGACTCAATGTGATCTGACTCTAGTAACTGGGATGAATTAGCCCTGGCGTAAATAATGCTTATCTTATGTTGGTTGTAAGAAATCTAAAATCAGAAGGCCCAAAGATGTCAAACAATTTTCAAGTAACTAAACTCTTTCCCAGAACGAAGGTCAAACATATTTATAGTAATATAAAAATATCTAGCACTGAACAAAAGAGAAGTTACAATTATTGGCATCTAATAAAAATGACCAGGTATGCAAAGAAACAGGCAAGTATAAGCCACAGTGAAGAGAAAAATTGATAATCAAAACTAACCAAGAACTGACTCACACCTTTGAATTAGTAGACAAGGATATGCAGCAGTTATTGTAATTGTATTCCACTTGTTTAAAAAGTTTAGCAGAGACATGTAAGATACAAAGTAATCTTGATTTTAAAATCATTGATTCTATAATCAATGATTTTAGAATCCTTTAACCAAATTAAACTTATAAATATGAGAATTATAATATGGGCATGAAACATATACCTGAGGAGATTAACAGTAGATTAGACATTGCAAAAGAAAAGATTAGTAAATGTAAAGATGTAGTAATAGAAACTATCCAAAATGAAACATGGACAATATAAAGGAAAAATTATAAATTAAAGATCTATACTACAAATCCTAAGTCAGTCACTAAAATTAAAAAACGAAATATTGTTAATAAACAAACAATGGAGATAAAATGAAATTATACACACACACACACACACAAATTCAATCCAAATGAAAGCAGAAAAAGAGGAAAAAAAAGAAAAAAATGTAAAAATAGCAAGATGAGTGACAATCTTATAATATCAACAATAACATTAAGTGTAAAGTGGTCTAAATGTCCAAGTTAAAAGGCAGAAATTGGCTGAGTGTACTGGCCCATGCCTATAATCCCAGCATTTTGGGAGGCAAAGGCAGGAAGATCGCTTGAGCCCAAGAGTTAGAGACCAGCCTGGGAAACCTAGTGGGACATCATCTCTACAAAAGAAAAAACAATATTAGCCAGGTGTGATAGAGCATTCCTGTAGTCCCTGTTACTTGGGAGACTTAGGTGGGAGGACTGCTTGAGCCTGGTGGGAGGTTGAAGGTGGAATGTGTCATGATCGTACCACTTGAGCTCCATTGTGGGTAACAGAGTGACACCCTGTCTCAAAAATAATAATAAAATAATAAAAAGTAAATAAATAATGAAAAGACAAAAATTGTTAGCTGGATTTAAAAACAAAACCTGATCACATGTCACTAATAAGAAACTCATTTTAAATATAAAGACATAAATAAGTTGAAAGTAAAAGGATGTAAACAGTTGTAATATGATAACATTAATCCAAAGAAAGCTGGAGTCACTATATTAGTGTCCCATCCCCAAAGTGGATGCTAGAGAAAATAATATTACTCAGGATATAGAACATCATTTCATAATTGTAAAAGCATCAGTTTATGAAGATGGCATAACAATCCTAAATGTTTCTGCAACTAATAGGATAGTTTTAAAATATATAAAGAGAAAATTGATAGAACTATAAGGAGAAATAGATAATTCCATAATTATAGTAAAAGTTTTAATATTCTCTTCTCAATAATTAATAGTAGAGTAAAAAGAAAATCATGGGGGATATAGAATACAGGAACAACACTATCACTAAAATTGACATAATCAATGATTTTAGAATACTCTAATCCAAAATGACAAGATTTGTATTGCGTAGAATTGCACGTGGAATATTTACTAACATTGACCATAAAACAAACCTCAGTAAATTTAAAATGATTTAAGTTATACAGAGTATGTTCTCTCACTAAAATGGAGTTAAATTGGAAATTGATAACATAAAGATATCTGGCAAATCTCAACATATATGGAAAGAAAACAATATACTTTTAAATAACCTGTGGATCAAATAATAAGTCAGAAGTGAAATCCAAAAAATTCCTAAGTGAATGAAAATGAAGTTACAGTGTATCAGAATTTGTTGGAAACTAAAGCAGTACATAGAGAACAATTTTTGACACTAAATTCTGTATTAGGAAATAACAAAGGCCCAAATGACATCCACTTCCATCTTTAAAAAATTAGGGTGAAAAAATGGACAAAGGGAAAATATAAAGATCAGAATAAAAGTAAATAAAGTAGAAACAGAAAAAAAACAGAGAAGAATAAATAAAATAGAAACCTGGATCTTCGAGAAAGTTAATTTAATAACATGTATCTACACTTATCAGGAAAAAATAAAGCAGATTATCAAAGAATGAGAATGATGGGATTATGACAAAATCTATAGATATTGAAAAGTTAGTAGAGAAATGTTATGGACAATTTTATACTAATAATAAAATGTAGATAAAATGAGAAAATTTTTTTAAAGCAATACTAACAAAGTTTTTTCAACACAAAATAGAGATAACCTGAATAGTCTTTTTTCTATTAAAGACATTGAATTTAAAGACCTTTCAATTAAAAAAAAAAAAACGAGAAAACAAAACAAAACAAACAACAACAAAGAAAGCCTCCCGACCTGTATGGCTTCACTGGGGTATTTTACCAAAAACTTAAGGAAAAATAGTATCAATTCTATACAAAATCTTATAGAAATTGAAAAACAACATCACTTGTCATTAGGGAAGTCACCAATTACAAAAATTAGATACCAATATACACAAAATAGAATGGGTCAGAAATACCGACCATACCAAATATTAGCAATAATGTAGACAAAGCAGAACACTCTTATTCTTTTGATTGTTATGCAAAATGGCAGGAGCACTTTGGAAAACAGTTTTACAATGTTACTTATATGTTATACGTACACTTACATATGATTCAGACACTCCACTCCTAGGTATTTACTCAAAAAAAATGTAAGCATATGTCTATACAAAGACATACAAAAATGTGCAGAGCGGCTATATTTGTATTAACCCAAGACTGAAAACAACCAAATGTCCTTAAACAGGTGAATATAAAAAGAAACTGTGGTATATCCATGCAGAAGAACATTACTCAACAATGTAAATGAATGAACTGCTAATACAACAACATAATCATACTAATTTTAAAAAGATAAGCATAATGTATACTGTATGATTTGACATAGATGTAGTTCTTGAAAATGAGAACTAAGCCATGGTGTCAGACAGCAGATCAGTGTTTACCTGGGCATCGAGAATGACACAATGAGAGGCAAGGGTGAAGGATTACAAAGGAGCTTGAGGAAACTTCCGGATAATGAATACGCTCATTGTTTTGGTTGTGATGAAGGTTTAACATGTGTATACACTGGTTGCTGTTATCTTCATGTACAGGGTCAACATCTTGTTCAGGTCTACTCTGTTGTGGGGAGGGTCATGGACGGCCTCTTTTTCTCATCTGTAATGATGAAACAACTATAAATTTCTCTAATGGCAAATGATTTAGTAACTAATAGTAAATTTTTATCTGTTCTAAACAATAGAAATTTTGAAAAAATCATATTATGAATTCTATTTTGCACTGATAATGAATGTTTTGACATTAAGAAATAATAGAGCTATAAAATTATAACTGGTAAATTTATATTAAAATGAGGCAATTCGAATATCTAAAATGTCTTTATGTTTGAAAACATGTTAAATGAGCAACTCTGAAGTCCGAGTTGCCCAATAAGAACAATTCTTTACTAACTATTCATTTTTTTTTTCCAAGATGGCAGCTTCTTTGAAATAGCAAGATCAACTCTGTGAGCTTTAATTTAAGAGGCAAAATGGGAAACCACTGGAATCATGAAGGACACCTCAGATCAACTTTAGTGATTACAATTCAACATGGGATTTGGGTGGGGGAAAAGATTCAAACCAGATCATTCCTCCCCTTTCCCCTTCCAAATATTATGTTCTTCTCACATTTCAGAATACAATCATGAATTCCCAAGAGTCCTTCAAAGTCTTAACTCATTCCAGCATTAACTCAAAGGTTCAAAGTCCCAAGTCTCATCTGAGGCAAGGCTAGTCCTTTCTGCCCATGAGCCTGTAAAAACAAACAAACAAACAAAAAACCAAATTAGTTACTTCCAAGAAACAATGGGAGTATAGGCATTGAGTTAATACTCTCATACCAAAAGGGAGAAATCAGCCAAAAGAAAGAGGCT
Source organism: Symphalangus syndactylus (assembly GCF_028878055.3). Taxonomy (NCBI): domain Eukaryota; kingdom Metazoa; phylum Chordata; class Mammalia; order Primates; family Hylobatidae; genus Symphalangus; species Symphalangus syndactylus. Next base: position 69,412,854 of record NC_072424.2, read on the forward strand.
ACAGGCCCCATACAAGTCTGAATCCAGCAGGGCAGTTATGAAGTCTTTTTTATTTTTTATTTTTTATTTTTTATTTTTTTGAGACAGAATCTCACACTGTCTTCCAGGCTAGAGTGCAGTGGTGCGATCTCGGATCACTGCAACCTCCGGCTCCCGGGTTCAAGAGATTCTCCTGCCTCAGCCTCCTGAGTAGCTGGGATTACAGGCATGCACCACCATGCCTGGTTAATTTTTTGTAGTTTTAGTAAAGACAGGATTTCATTATGTTGGCCAGGCTGGTCTCAAACTCCTGACCTCATGATGGGCCCACCTCAGCCTCCCAAAGTGCTGGGATCTTAAAGAGTCAAAATAATCTTTGACTCCATGCAAAGGGTGAGCTCCCAGAGCCTTGGGCAGCCCAGTCCCTGTTGACTTTGCAGGGTTTAGCCCCTACAGTTGCTCTCATGGGCTGGCATTCAGTGCCAATGGCTCTGTCAGGCTGAGGATTTAAACTGCTGGTGGATATACCATTCTGGGGTCTGAAGGACAGTGGCCCTTTTCTCACAGCTTTGCTAGGCACTGCCTTAGTGGGGATTCTGTGTGGAAGCTCCAACCCCATATTTCCCTTCCACATTGCCATAGTAGAGGTTCTCCATAAGGGCTCCACCCCTGCATTAGGTATTTGCCTAGATATCCAAGATTTTTTATACATGCTCTGAAATCTAGGTGGAGGCTCTCAAGCCTCAACTCTTGCACTCTGTGCACCCACAGGTTTAACACCCCTTGGAAGCTGCCAAGGCTTACAGTTTGCACCCTCTGAAGCAGTAGCTCAAGCTGTACCTGGGCCCAATCAAGCCCCACCTCTCTGGGGAGGAGCAGGGAACTCAGACCACTGTGACCTCCACAGATCAGCCCATTGACTAAGGCAACAGAGAACATCTCCTGGTAAACAATGGTCAAGTATATACTCAGCCACATTGGCCAAAGCCAGCTCTTACCCAAAAGAGCCATCTATTGTATTGTAGGTCAAACTGCAGAGCCCATTACAAAACCCACTGAAAAATTGCATAGGACTTTTAGAAGCAAAGCCAAAAGACCCTACCCAACATTCTCTACATTCACATCCCCCAGGGAGGTGGGGGAAGGAAAGTTAAAGAAAAACACATGTGGGCTGGGCACAGTAGCTCACGTCTGTAATCCCAGCACTTTGGGAGGCCAAGGCAGATAAATCACGAGGTCAGGAGTTTGAGACCAGCCTGGTCAATGTGGTGAAATCCCGTCTCTACTAAAAATACAAAAAATTAGCTGGGCATAGTGGTGGGTGCCTGTAATCCCAGATACCCAGGAGGCTGAGGCAGGAGAATTGCTTGAACCAAGAGGCAGAGGTTGCAGCGAGCCAAGATTGTGTGTGCCACCACATTCCAGCCCGGGTGACAGAGTGAGACTCCATCTCAAAAAAAAAAAAAAAAAGAAAAAAGAAAAAAAAGACACACACAAATATTATAGGGGAAAAAAAGAAAAAATTTCTATCCATCTGAAAATAATTACAAACATTAGAATTAGTCACATCCCCAGATGATAAGAAATCAGCACAAGAATATGGCACCGTGAAAAATCTGAAGGTAGTGACACCAGCAAAGGATTACACTAGCTGTTCATCAATGATCCCTAACCAAAAAGAAAACTCAAAAATAACAGATAAAGAATTCCAAGCATGGATTACAAAGAAACACAATAATATCCAAGACAAGGCTGAAAGTCAACACACAAAAAATCTAACCAGTCTTTTAAACTAACTCAGTCAGACAAAAATAAACCAAAAGGAATTTAAGAAATGAACAGTCTTTGAGAAATATGAGATTAGATGAGACAAAATCTATGAATTACTGACATTGCCGAGAGAGAAGACAAAAAAGTAAACAACCTAAAAAACATATTTGAGAGAATAATTGAATAAAAGTTCTCTAATCTTGCTAGAGAGGTAGACATTCAGACACAAGAAATCCAGAAAACACTTGTGCCAAGACATATAATCACCAGACTGTCCAAGGTCAATACTAAAGAAAAAATCTTAAAGGCAGAAAAAGGCCAGATGACATACAAAGGGAACTAAATCATGCTAACATCAGACTTCTCAACAGAAACCTTACAAGCCAGGAGAGACTGGGAGGGTATTTTCAGCATTCCTAAAGAAAAAAAAATTCCAATCAAGAATTTTATATCCTGCCAAACTAAGCTTCAGAAGCAAAACAGAAATAAAATATTTCCCGACAAGCAAGCATTAGGGGAAATCCTTACCCTTAGGCCAACGTTACAAGACATCTTTAAGGAAGTTCTAAACATGGAAACAAAAGAACAATACCTGATACCATGAAAACATACTTAAGTACATAGGCCACAGACCCTACAGAGCAACCACATAATAGAAACTACAAAGCAACCAGCTAACATCTTCTAATATGATTAAAACCTTACATTTCAATAATAACCTTGAATGTAAATGGTCTAAATGCTACACTTAAAAGACACAGAGTTGTAAGGTGGATAAAGAAAGGAGATCTATCTTTGTGCTGTATTCGAAAGACCCATCTCATACAAAATAAAGGGTTGGAGGAAGATCTATCACACAAACAGAAATTTAAAAATAGCAGGTGTCACTACTTTTATATCAGATGAAAAAGGATTTAAATCAACAAGAGTAAAAAAGGACAAAGTAAGAAAGGAAAAGAAGGGCATTACATAATAATAAAGTGTTTAATTCAACAAGAAGATATAACTATACCAAATATATACACAGCCAACATTGGAGCAACCAGATTGATAAAACAACTACTTATTGACCTACAAAAAGACTTAGTTATAAAATAATAATGGTGGTCTTTAGCACCACACTGACAGCATTAGACAGATCATCAAGGCAGAAAATTAACAAATAAATTCTGGACTTGAATTCAACACTTCCCCAATTGGACCTAATAGATATATACAGAATATTTCCCTCATCAATGACAGAATATAAATTCTTCTCATCTGCACATGGAACCTACCCCAAGACTGACCACATGCTTGGCTATAAAGAAAGTCCCAGTAAATTCAAAAAGTTGAAATCATACCAACCATATTCTCAGACCATAGCGGAATGAAAATAGTAATCAATATTAAGAATGTCTCCCAAAACCATGCAATTACATGAAAATTAAACAACTTGCTGTTGGATGACTTTTGCATAAACAATGAAATTAAGGCAAGAATCAACAAATTATTTAAAACAAATGTAAACAGAAACAATATATAAAAATCTCTGAGCTACAGCAAAAGTAATGTTAAGAGGAAACTTTGTAGTGCCAAACACCTACCTCAGAAAGATAGAGAGATTTCAAATGAATAATTGAACATCATACATAGAGGAACTAGAGAAACAAGAAACAAATAATCCCAAAGCCAACAGAAGAAAATAAATAACTAAATTCAGAGCAGAACTGAATAAAATTGAGACCCAAAAATCCATACAAAGAATCGATGAAACCAAAAGTTGGTTACTTGATAGGATAAAGATTGATACATCACTATCTAGATTAACAAAGAAACAGAAGATCCAAATAAGCACAACCCGTAGTGACTAAGGTGACGTTACAACTGATCCCATGGAAATACAAGAGGTCCTCAGAGACTATTATGAACATCTCTGTGTATCCCAACTAGAAAATCTAGTCTCCCAAGATTGAATCAGGAATAAGCCTTGAACAGATCAATATTGAGTTCCAAAATTGAATTAAAAATACAATCCCATTTACAATAGCCACAAAAAATACCTAGCAATACACCTAATCAAAGATGTAAAAAATGTGTATAAGGAGAACTACAAAACACTAATGAAAAAAATCATAGATAACACAAACAAACGGAAAGATGTTCCATGCTCATGGATTGGAAGAATCAATATTGTTGAAATGGCCATATTGTACAAATAATCTGCTGATTCGATACTATTTCTATCAAACAACTAATGTCATTTTTTACAAAATTAGAAAATATTATTACAAAAATCATATGAACCACAAAAGATCCCAAATAATCAAACCAATTCTAAGCAAAAAGAACAAACCTAGAGGCATTATATTACCTCAGTTCAAACTATACTATAAGGTTACAATGATCAAAAAAGCATGGTACTGTTATAAAAACAGACATATAGATCAATGGAACAGAGTAGAGCAGTAGTCCCCAAACTTTTTCGCACCAGGGACAGTTTCAAGGAAGACACTTTTTCCACGGACCAGGGTTGGGTGTGGGAGATGGTTTCTGGATGAAACTGTTCCACCTCAAATCGTCAGGCATAAGATTCTTATGAGGAGCATGAAACTTAGATCCCTTGCATGTGGAGTTCACAATAGGGTTCAAGCTCCTAAGAGAATCTAATGCTGCCGCTGGTCTGACAGGAGGCAGAGCTCAGGCAGTAATGCAAGTGATGGGAAAGGCCTGTAAATATAGAAGAAACTTCACTGGCTCACCCACTGCTCACCGCCTTTCCACTGGTCTGTGGCCTAAGGGTTGGAGGCCGCGAGAGTAGAGAACCCAGAAATAAAGCCACCCACCTACAGCCCTCTGATCTTCCACAGCACTGACAAAAATAATAAACGTGAAAAGGACTCTCTCTTCCACACATGGTGCTGGGATAGCTGGCTAGCCATATACAGAAGAATGAAACTCAAACCCTACCTTTCATCATATACAAAAATGAACCCAAAATTGATGAAAAATTTAAATGTATGACTACAAACTATAAAAATCTTAGAAGAAAGCCTAGGAAGCACCATTCTGGATACCAGCATTGGCAAGGAATTTATGACTAAGTCCTTAAAAGCAATTACAACAAAACAAAATTTGACAAGTAGGATCTACTTAAATTGAGACCCAAAGAGCTTCAGCAAAGATAGTTTCTTTTCAACAGCAAAATAAACCATCAACAAATAAACAGACAATCTACAGAATGACAGAAAATATTTGCAAACTATGCATCTGACAAAGGTCTAATATCCAGAATCTATAAAGGACTTAAACAATTCAAAAAGCAAAAAACCCTAAATAATCCCATTAAAAAGTGGACAAAATATATGAACAGACACTTCTCAAAAGAAGACATGCAACTAGCCAACAAACATATAAAAATGCCTAACATCACTAATCATCAGAGAAGGGCAAATCAAAATCACAGTGTGATAACATCTCACACCCATCACAATGGCTTTTTAATTAAAAAAAAAGTCAGAAAACAAGAGATGCTGGCAAGGTTGTGCATAGAAAGGAATGCTTATGTACTGTTGGTGGGAATGTAAATTAGTTCAGTCACTATGGAAAACAGTTTGGAGATTTCTCAAGGAACTTAAAACAGAACTACCATTTGACTTAGCAATCCTACTACCGGGTATAAGAAAATACATTATTTTATCAAAAAGATGCATACACTTGTGTGTTTATTACAGTACTATTCCTGGTAGAAAAGACATGGAATAAATCTTGGTGCTCATCAATTGTGTATTATATTTTTTAAAAAAGTGGTACATATACACCATGGAATACTTCATAGCTATAAAAAATAACAAAATTATATTATTTGCAGCAACATGTATGCAGCTAGAGGCCATTATCCTAAGTGAATTAACACAGGAACAGAAAACTCCAGCCTGTGAGATCACCCTTGGGGACTCTATGAAGCTGCAGGGGTGGAGCTACCCAAAGCCTTGGGAGCCCACTCTTTGCAGCAGTGTATCTTGGATGTGCAACATGGAGTCAAAGGAGGTTATTTTGGAGCTCTATGATTTAATGACTGCCCTGCTGTGTCTCAGATTTGTGTGGGGCCTGTAGCCTCTTTCTCTTGGCTGATTTCTTCATTTGGGAATGGGAATGTTTACCTAATGCCTATATCCCCATTGTATCTTAGAAGTAAATAACTTGTTTTGATTTTACAGGCTTATGGGTGAAAGGGACTTGCCTTATCTCAGATGAGATTTTGGAGTTTAGACTTTTGAGTAAATGTTGGAATAAATTAAGGCTTTGGGGGACTATTGGGAAAGCATATTGTATTTTGTAATGTGAGAAGGACATGAGATTTGGGGAGCCAGGGGTGGAATAAATAGTTTGGATATTTGGATATTTGTCCCCACCCAAATCATATCATATCATATCACCCAAATGTCATGTTGAAATGTAATCCCAGTTTTCGAGGTGGGAGATGTTTTGGTCTTGTGGGCAGATCCCTTAAGACTTGGTGCTGTTCTTGTGCTGTTGAGTTCTTGTTAGATCTGATTGTTTAAAGCGTGTGGCACCTCCCCTACTCTCTCTCTCTCTCTCAAGCTCTCTTTCTTTCTCTCTCTCGCTCCTGCTTTCACCACATGATTTTCCTGCTCCCACTTCACTTTCTGCCATGATTGTAAGCTTTTTGAGGCCCTCACCAGAAGCTGAGCAGATGCTGGTGCCATGCTTATATGGCCTGCAGAACTGTAATCCAATTTAACCTCTTTATCAATTACCCAGCCTCAGATATTTCTTTGTAACAATTCAAGAATGTCCTAAAACAGGTATTCATAGACAGAAGTATGGCAAGAATGGACACTGGAAGCAACTAGAGAAGGAACAAAGTGAAGCAAAGGTCCCAAAACTAACTATTGGGTGCTATTCTCACTGCCTGGTGACGGGATCATTTATACCCCAAACCTCAACATCACACAATATACTCAGGTAACAAAACTTTAGCATCACACAATATACTCATGTAATAAACAATACCCCTTGAATCTAAAATAAAAGTTGAAATTTTAAAAAGAAAGCCAAATTAAAAAAATTATTCAGTGATAATCATGTTCAAAATAACACTTTGATGGAATAGTGAGTCTTATTATAATGACTTAATATTCATTAGAAATGAAATATGAAAATGATAATTGACATTTAGAAATCTATATTCATAATTCAATTATTATAGCATACTGACTTTTTATAAATATAACATGTCAGAAAGTGCCAATACAATTATTTGTTAACAAGAAAAATTGATAAAATAATGGAAGTGCTTTTTATTAAAAATATGTAATGAATTTTATTCATCCTGTGAATGTCTGTGTGGTTTTATTTTTTAGATACTACAAAAAGCATTTATGTGATCATTTTAATTTTTTTGACATCTCAAAAATAATATTGTATAATATTACTGCTTTCAAAATCATATTTAACACCCTGACCTAATGCATTATATGCTTAAGGATTATGCAGCGGTCAATATACCTAAAAAATTAAATGTAATATATGTGATCCAAAGGTAAAAAAAGTCTAATCTTCCTTTGGCTATAAACAAAATAAAGAATAATAATTATTGAAGAATGTTAGAATATGATCTATTAGCATTTAAATAAAATATATGTGACTTATGATTAAAAACAAGAGTTTATATAAGAAATTTTTCTTGGTAAAAGTCCTTCTGTCCTGTAATTGATTACTAAGATATTTTATGATAAACCCAAGCTCCTTTGAGAGTTGACTGTCCACTATCTTTTCTACAAAATAAATATTTTATAAACAAACATAATTTTTTTTTTTTTTTTTTTTTTTTTTTTTTTTTTTTTTTTTTTTTTTTTTTTGGGACGGAGTCTCGCTCTGTCACCCAGGCTGGAGTGCAGTGGCGCGATCTCGGCTCACTGCAAGCTCCGCCTCCCGGGTTCACGCCATTCTCCTGCCTCAGCCTCTCCGAGTAGCTGGGACTACAGGCGCCCGCCACCACGCCCGGCTAATTTTTTTTTTTGTATTTTTAGTAGAGACGGGGTTTCACCGTGGTCTCGATCTCCTGACCTCATGATCCGCCCGCCTCGGCCTCCCAAAGTGCTGGGATTACAAGCGTGAGCCACCGCGCCCGGCCCAAACATAATTTTTAAACATAATCTCTCCTCATCTGAACTCCTCTATTTATTTCAATAATACTACCTTTCTTTCAGAAATCCAGTCTCAAAATACAGAGTGCTGTTCATTTTTGTCCCCTATTAGTGGCACCATAACTAATTCTGCTGTTTAACTTACTTGTGAGTCACTCACGTTCAGCCAATTGCATCAGTCATACTGCAGCAGGCCCCTGCTGACCATATGACTCCCTAGCCTCAAACCATTTAAGTAAATTCCAATATCTATGAGATCTTGTCCAACATTTTTACTGGGATTAAGGCCTTCCAAGATCTTTTCTCTGGAAATCATCAAGACACTCAGAAGGTTCAGAACCCTGGCTAATGGCAGAAAAAATTCCTATAGACTAAATTGTTAGTGTCTCTGATTATTTTCCCATCTGCTTTCAGAAGGTCTAGCTTGAAGGGATAGCAGTTTGCAAGGCACCAAATGTATATGAATATCCTGGTGTTTTGCTAACAAGGCTCCAATGTTAGTGAATATGTGATGTGAATCCAAAAACACAATTAGCAGAAGACTGTTTTGCTGTTACCTCTCCAGGGTCCCCAACATCCTAGCCTCAGGGGAATATTCGCACAGCTCCCCTCCCCAGTTCAACTCAACTAGGTCCATATATCAAATCATACCTAATTAATAATATTATCTATAAAGTAAGGTGAATCATAAATATTTATTAGAGCTTACAGTTGGGCACTGTCCTTAGAGCAATCACATAAATAACAATACTCTTAGTCATTGTGTGAGTTCCAATTATTGTCTTTAAAGAAATTGTGGTTGGGGAACTTTAAGTAACATGTCAAAGATCATAAACCTAGGTAGTGATGGAGTCAAGATAATAATTTAAGTATGTCAAACTCCAAAACTCCTTTTCCTCCAAATTACTCTGTACATGTATTTTCTTCTATTTTAATTTATTCCAAAGGGATCAGATGATATGCTGGAAAATATACAACAATAAGGCTACTACTATAACACCACCACAAAAACAAAGTCTAGCTAATAGTTTGGTACCATTTGTTCCTTCAGAAAAGTTTAGATAAAAATTACATTTTATTTAACTAACTTAACTATATATGATGACAATGATATGAATACTCTGATTATAATTATTTCTTACTTTGTCTTATTCTTTCACACTCCCTCTGTTTTTGTAAGCATTGGCATGGTTGTTCATTTTTCACCAGAGGCCCTAAGTCAATTGAATACTCAAGCATAGATTTTGAATTAGATTGTTTTCACTTCATTATTGAAAAAGAGGGTTCTTTAGCTGTGAAATGGATATATAAATTCTTCTAAAGCATCAGTCAGGAAAAATATACTGCAAATTTTTCTTAAGTGAGGGATAATCGTGATGCTTTTCTTCATCATATTTCTTAAATCAATTTCCTTTTTTTCCTCTTCCATGACCACCACTACCAATTTTAATTCTTGTAGTCTGTTATCTAAATTATTTCACTACCTCTAAATTGGTCTTCCATCTCTAGCCTTCCTTCAGAATTTCTTATGCATGAGGCCAGCCAGAAATTTTTAAATGGTTTCTTATACTGCTATATTTCCCAAACTTGCCATTACTCTTTACTATCTTTTCCTGAAGGGTAAAGGACATTTAACATTCATTTGTCTATTTAGCCACACTTGATCTAAGCCAAAAGGTGGAGAATCAGTGTATTCAGACCAACAAAAACACAGAATAATATTCCCATGCATCTTCTTTTATATATATATTTAAGGAACAGATGAATAAATACGTGAATAAAAGTGTTTTATATGCAGAAATGCCACATATCAAATGCATGTAGTATTTAATTATCCTTTTATAGTTTTCTAATACTGTTACGACTAATTTGAGGAAAAAGAAAGCAAATCTGCCTAGCAGATATAATTTGAATGTGTCGTGCATTTTCATATCACGTGGATACTGTCTTGACCTGCAATTGTAAGACCACATTCACATACAATAAACATGCTTGTGGAATTTAAAACTGTGCCAACAAATCTTTGATAATAATCCCATAAAAGGTGTAATATAATTCCCCTCCCCCTAAGAATGAGTTGAACTTAGTGCCTTGATTCTATTCTAGTGGATAAAATATGATGAAAGTGACAGTGTGTGATTCCAAGACTAGCTTATAAAAGGCAGTGTGGTTTCCACCTTGCTCTCTCTAGGTTCACTCACCCTGGAGAAAGCCAGCTGCGTAAGGACACTTAGGCAACTCAGTGGAGAGGACTATGAGGTAAGAAACAGATCTCCAGGCAATGGCCTGTGAGGAACTCATGTCACCTGACAACGTCCATGTGAGTGAGCTTGGAAGCAGTTTTACCACACTCAGTCAAATGTTCAAATGATTGCAATATCAGCCAACACCTTCATTGCAGTTTCATGGGAGACCCTGAACCAGAGCTGTCCAAATAAGCTTTTCTGTTTTCCCAACCCATGGATATAGTGAGGAAATAAATGTTTATTGTTTAAGCCATTACAATTGGGAATAATTTCATATATAAAAATAAATAACTAATGGAGCCTCTTGGGGTAGATTTTTTTTTAAACTGAGTGCATGGGAAGATATAAGGAATATGGTCAGAAATAATTGATCTGTTCCCTCTATTTTTTACTTGTAGAAATTAATAATCATTATATCAAGAATGTAGCAGCATCTGCATGATGTATTTGGGTTGCAAAATAGAAAACACAGCTCAGACTTCATCATGATCATCATTACCTTTCTTAAAAAATATTTTAAATATTTTCACATAATACTTTTATAAGAGCGTTATGAAGCCATTGAGTGACATATCCTAGCTTCTTAGGGACTCAGAAAATACAGAATTTCCTGTGCCACAAGCACTGTGCGTGTAATCTTTACTTTTTTTCTTATTTTAGTAAAATAAACCCTATATTGTCAATTGGTTATTTATAGTGAATTATATTTTCACAAATGACATGTATGTTTTTGTGGTATATATGAACTTGAATAGAATGGCTCTGTGATTAATATTACAATGGATTTGTAAAGCATGCATTCAAGCTAAAATACTACCCTTTTTCTCCTTTCATGTCTTTGTATAATAACATTCAGCTTAAATTACACATTATATTTTCTTTTATATTACACCAGGTAAAGACAAAACAACTTCTTAGAACATGTAGATATTATTATAATTGGCACAATAACTTTGTAAAGAGTGAGTAAAGCTGTAAAATGACATAGACTCTTTAGTCGACATGCTGTTTTATGTGTATATTTATAGAAATAGATATTAATAATATTTCTATATTTCAGTACTTTTACCAGAATAATAAAACAAAATAAGTTTTTTTTTAGAGAAAGTGTGCAAATAAAGAGTTTCAGTATTCTTTTACAAGGCATATTAAATATAGCAGTGTTTTTTTTTCATTCTTATTTTAGACAATTGCATTTTTGAATTCTCCTCTTATGGAAATTTTAGCCTATCCAATAATATTCAAAAAGGAAAACTAATCAGGCTTATGGAAAGAGACAGATTGTCATTCTCCACTTTCCATATCTACGTTAATCTGGTTTTAATTTGGCATGGTTCTTCTATTTATCCAGGGACTGGGGCTTGCATTTTTATTTTGTTTTTTACTTGTGAGGAAATTGTAAATATGTTCACATGGCATATAGTAAAGTGGCAAGTTGTATGCAGCAAGAAACTCTCAACTATGGGAAAACTCCATCCTGTGTGCTGTAGGGTGACTACATATAGGTTTGTTTTATTGTTTTTAATTTGCATATCTTCTGTCTGTCCTTAAATTAGATGCAGTATCTTAATAATTTCACTTGAAACTGAAAGCCAAGACTTTGCTGTGTGAGGAAGTTTCTGAGTAAGACATCAAGTTTCCAGCCATCAGAGGATAATTTATTGATACTTGTCAAAAGGAAGTATCAGTCTAACAGAAATCAAGACAAAAGGAATGCCTGATGAATTTTCTTTGAAGTGCCTTTTATAAAAGTCCTTGGTAATACATATTGATGAACTCCAAATTGTCTCGCCTGAAGGGAAAAGAAAGTAGACTGCTTTACACTGTCTTATAAATATTCATCAAAAGAACAAGACTTATGTTTCCAGGCGTGAGGTGAATGATTACGGTTGTATGATTGCCTTGGAATCTGGATAATTAGTAAAACAGCCGTTGACAGAGAATTTTAAACTTGGTACATTTCTTGCCTTCACTTTATTTGGAGTCAGAAATAAAGCTTCCTATACCTAAGGGAAGCAGTTTTAAGGGATGAAGAATTGATATTATCAAGTTCTAGCCATGGGTTGGTTTACTATCTTTTTAGCTCAAACCTAAAACAAAAATAATTGGTTTTATTTTTATTTATTTGTTATTTGGTAATTCATTTTTGGTCTAATGAAACAGTACCACTCTTAGAAAGGATGATTTGTTAGGATATGTGTCTTAAGACCTGAAGACTGTAAAATGATAGGATGAATCCATCTAAATGGTCAGACAGAATAGTTTTGTGTGACTGTTTTTAGTATGGTATTATTGTTGTCATTTTGCTTATTCATTTTGGACTGAGAAATTAACTTTGTGTTTCTTTTGCTTATTGAATCCATGTGATTAAAGATCCAGCTTGATTAAATGGACATGGAATTTTTGATGTTTGGAAGATAAGTATTGTTCATACCAAAAATCAGAAATTATCTATCATTGCGTAACTAGTTGCACATTTCTCCTAACCCTTGTTTTATAAGTCATCCTCTAAACTGTTGGGAGGAAAATAATCCCTTCTCTGGAAATTTTATCCTTTACAGTGTTTAGCACTTAAATACAATTAAGCAAACATCATATCCTCTTTGAAGCAAAATAGTTGCTCAGCTTAAGTAACTGAAACTAAGTATCTCTGTTGAATGAAAGACATATTCGGCAAGTGTTTGAAGAATGCTTCCTTCACGTTGAGCAGAAATTAGCACTTATATTGGCGTTACAGGCAGAGGAGCACTCAACATGCTGTATCTATCAGTTCATACCCATATGTAGATCTACAAGTAAGAAAGAGGAAGTGAAATTGACATGTGTCTGGGAGTAAAATGTGATAAAACAGAATTAATTTTTAAATAAGAGAAAGACAGGTTGAACAAATGATTCTCCTAGAAAATGTTTAGGTGTTATCTAAAAACTGTCCACTTACTGCAAGGGAAATTTTACTGCTTCAAACACTTTGGCCAGAAACATGCAGAATTTTAATACCCAGCAGCACTGACCTGTGGTAAATGCAGGAAATGACAATGATGGTGATGAGGGTACTGGTATTCTTGAAAAAGTAACTGAATAGTTTGGCAAATAAAATTAAATGTTTTTCAGAAGCAAAGAAATCGTCTTGTACTCTCCCACTTTTCTTTTTTTCAATATTGTATTTTGTTTAATGTGCTTATAATTTATCTCATTCAGAATCTATGAAAAATAGTTTAGAAAAAAGACTCTTATAAGGCATATGGTGTCAGCAGTCTGGAACACTTAAACTGATCACACAGAATACCTAGATAAATTCAACATGGGATAGAAACAAAGCAAGAACCGTCTGGAAACTTAAGTGTTTTGTCTCTGAGGAAATCTATTATTTTTATTTTATTTCAAAAACGTCACTGAGAAATTTACTAGCTATAATATCATTTATAGACCATTTTTTTCAAGCATCTAAGGAAAAAATCTCCATTTAAAATGCAAATGGAAAAATGCGGGAAAATGAGCAGGGCAGAAAAAGAGAACTGACCGTTAAATATTTAAAACTTTGCATTATTGGGCACATTAACTTGAATTTTTGTAATATCAAACACAGCCTCACAGTATGCAATCGATGGTGCATAAAAACATTTTAATGAAAATATTTCAAATGTCTATATGCAGAAAACCACAAGAGAAAGGCTACTATCTAAAAATAATAGCTATAATTAAAATTTTGAAACTATGGGATAACCCAATACTTATTAAACCACAGCCATAGCTGGATTTATTTTAGGACACTGTGTCTGCCCAGAGTACAACATCTTAAGAATCAGACAGAATTTACAATTGTCACTGGGAGGGCCTATGAGGAAAGAAAAGTGACTGTAAGTTAAAGACTAACTCACGGCCGGGCGCGGTGGCTCACGCCTGTAATCCCAGCACTTTGGGAGGTCGAGGTGGGCGGATCACGAGGTCAGGAGATCGAGACCATCCTGGCTAACACGGTGAAACCCCGTCTCCACTAAAAATACAAAAAATTAGCCGGGCGAGGTGGCGGGCGCCTGTAGTCCCAGCTAGGCGGGAGGCTGAGGCAGGAGAATGGCGGGAACCCTGGGGGGCGGAGCCTGCAGTGAGCCGAGATCACGCCACTGCACTCCAGCCTGGGTGAAAGAGCGAGACTCCGTCTTAAAAAAAAAAAAAAAAAAAGACTAACTCACAAAACTTTCCCTGGTGCTGACTGAAATGACTCATGTTTTGCTGAGTGGATTTTTGAAGAAAGTAACAGCTTCCAATGTTTTCAGTGGTAGGAGCCCACTAGGGTGCAGATGAGACCTGCACTCATTAAAGGCAAGTATAGATAGTCATAAAGCATGAAGAAACAGTTGACATCACCCCCTTCCCATTAAATTAATTCCAATAAATACAAATGTAAATACTGTAAGTTGTCATTTATCAGGGAAGAAAGGAATGATAAAAATTTTAAACTGGCATGTTTAAACAGGCACTCATATTTCATGTTTATCAGAGTGAAAATTGATGCAAATTTTTCAGTAAGTATAAAAAGAAAGCATATTCTTCCAGCAGAAAGTTGAATACTAGACATTTATCAAAAGAAAATGAATAGGAAATTGTGTTAGGGTATATATTGTAGGCATGTTTATATAACATTATAGAAAAATAGTAGAAACAACTCAAATGATTAATAGTGAGAGACTGAGTAAATGCATCATATTAAACCAGACAGTTGTTCAATATTTAACCATTAAAATATTTTATATATTTTATTTATATTTACCTGAAAATTATATATTAAGTGAGAAGACGATATATATGAGTGTACATCGCTCTATCTCTCTATCATCTATCTAAATGTCATCTATCACTATATTATATAACTGGTGTTATGGGTTGAATTGTATTCCTCCACAATTCATATATTGAAATCCTAACCCCCAGTACCTAGAATATATTTGGAGACCTATCTTTAAAAAGGTACTGGAAATATCTTTAACAATCTTTTTAGTAGTCTTTAAAGGGGTAATCAAGGTAAAATGAGGTCACATGGAAGGGCCCTAATTCAGAATGACTGGTGTCTTTACAAGAAGAAATTACGAAACACATAAGTACTGAGGGAAGACTATATGAAAACATAAGGAGAAGACGGCCATCTGCAAACCAATGAGAGAGGCTTCAGAAGAAACCAATCCTGTTGAAGCCTTGATCTTGGACTTTTAGGCTTCAGAATTGTGAGAAAACGAGCTTCTGTTGTTTGAACCACCTAATCTGTGGTACTTTGTTATGGCAGCCATGGGAAGCTAATACAGATATTTACCCCTTGATATAGATATAGATATAGATATAGATATAGATATAGATGTAGATATAGATATATTTTCTTGGTAATTTGTGTTTTCTATTTTTTTAACATAAATACATACCATTTATATAATTTTAAAATATACAGGAAATAAGAAAAAACTGCTAGATTATGTTAGCTGTGAAACACTGAATATTTCAGAATAACTTTCTCTAGAAACTCAATTAAGAATTAGGAAGAAAACACCAAATGTATCCAATCGTTCACGTGTAATTTTGCCCAGAAGTTAATTTCTGTAAGTTTGATAACTGTCATTTCTTGCTACAGATGCAATCAAGCAATATCTGATTCAAAATAGTTTCAATCACAACAACCACGCCAGAGCTGACTAGTTGAAAATAAGTGGGGTGACATATTTTCTGCAAAGATCCTAAGTTTTTAGTCAGTAGGGGCTTTGTGTCATGGAACGTTCTACTCTCCATAGCACCTAGCAAAATTCTAGATATGAGCTCATTCTTCATAAATGCTTTTTGACTGGCTTACTCAAAAAGTGAGAAAGAAGAACGATTTCGTAATAATTGACTTTCGTACTTTATTAATTGATGCATGTATTCATTGTAGTAAGATATAACAAAAAATCTTCAGGTTGTTGATTGCAATAAGCTACCTATCAACATAGAATCAGGGATATGTCAGTTTTTCCCTTAAAAAATGAATAAAACCCCGAGTATAATTTGCCCTGGAAATGTCAATATCAGCAGTGTGATAGTTAGAGGATGCAGAAGTGATACTCAAACTGTATTCAGTATGGCCATTTATTAAAAGTTTGTGTGGCCTAGTGCATGGTATATTTTTGGTTCTATAGGAGAACTCAAAGTAATCTCTTCTGAATCCAACACATTCTCTAAAATCCCTATATGCATGTAAATAAATGTAGCTCTATCTATAAAAAACATAAAAAAGCATAAGTTTCAAATTTTAAAACTTACAAATTTTCAGAAAACACATCAGTGATGGCTCAGGGAAACTATTTCAGATGAGGAAAATTATTTTCTTGATATTTGGTTGTCTATTTTTAACATAAGACTCTTGATAACAATATATAAGTGTTTAGGACCCATTAGCTTTTCACCTCAAATATTGTATAATTACTTCAGTTAGTTATAAAAAATATTGTTTCCATTTTATATTCACACATTAAAAACTTGTGAATGTTCACTTCCAAAAAAAAATGTAAGGTATTTTGCTTTATACCTAAGATATTTTGCTTCTATATATTCTATATATAAAGATGTATTCTATATCTTTCTGTATGGGTGTCATCTCTGTAGAGTCCCAGGCTTTCTAATCTTACTTGTTTTTCAAAAACCCATTCAACACTTACAGTGTCATTATGAGAAAAAGATGAAAATTTGTGCTTTCTTCTAAGAAAATAAGTGTAGAGAAATTTATTTTAAAACGCAAATCATATTACAAGTAAAATGCATATCAATAAAACCATATTATCTTGACATGACACAGAAAACCACTATGTTTCTCTGTATTTGCTTCTTGTCTTTTGTTTTTATTGATTAAGCCTGGTTGCACCTCAGCCAGCTGATGAGTGTTCACCATCTTACTTCCATTTTGACTCTTCTTTGTCTCAGCTCTGTTTCCCTACTGTCTGTCTCCAGTTACCTGTACTGATTTCAACTTTAACCTTCAACCCGATATATTTTTTAGCCACTCACAAAGAATTTTAAGAATTCACAAAACTGAGAGCTTCTGCCAGAAATGCTGCAAAAGATGTTAGAAATATATTAAATCAAGAAGTATTTCAAAAAAGCCTGCACATTTTGACTGCATTAGTCGATCATAAGAAAGCTGCCTACATCATAAACACACTCTCCCAGAAACTTTAGTACAGGTGCAGCTTTAATAAGTTCAGATGTATAAATGCTAAAGCTTATGTAAACATTCACTTGAAAGCATCATTATTTACATTTGATAACCAGTTATAGGTTTTCATGATTTTAATGAATTTTTTACATTCACTTTTGGCTTTAGTCTCTCTAATTGAAGATGACAAACTATTAAAGCAAAAATTTAAAAACTGTATTATTCAAAATTCAAAAATCTAAAAAAAGTAATTAGACCTAATTGAACTTTCAAATGCTGATTTAAAAATAAATTTGTAGTATTACACTTTTGAAGTTATTAAGGTGTAAAAGTGTACTGAGACTTTTGGCACACTTTGAATTTCAATATTCTTCATTAAAAATGGATTTTAAAAAAACCTAAACAAAGAAAAATAGGACCATATTATACCTTCTTCACTATCCTTCAAAAATTGCTGAAAATTTTCCTGCAGTACAATGTCACTTATCTTCAATCATCTAGAGAATGAATGCCAGGGAGTTCAAGGGAGCAGCCTCAGGTCATGGAGCTGGTTCATGAAGGAAAAGATTCCCTGGGCTGTCACTCCATTTCTGTTCTCACTACCTAAATGGAGTAAGTCAATAAGAATTATGGACTTGATATTTTTATACTGGTGCCTGACATACCTAATCTCTCCCTTGACTAAAGTTGCCCAATCCATGAACCTCTGCTCAGAATAGTATCATCAGGCACTTCCTTTGCATAAAACATGGCTTTTGTTTGGACTGCAGTAAGGATCCATCCTAAGAGCAATACCGCCTGTAGCCTGCAGATGGGGCCCCGCATTGGGCTTTGTGCTCCAGAGACTGTGTTCTAACCCTCTGCTGCATCATTCCCCATAGGGAAGGGAAGCGTGGGAAGGTTTTTAGGGCCTGAAGAATGAGCCATGATACCAACTTTGGTACTCAACACAGAGTGGGTAACTGCTAAATGTTGATTTGCAAAGGAAAAAAGCTTATTTTCCTTCATAGATTTTTACACGTACTCAAAGATTTATTGTGGTCCTAATCATAAGTTATATTTTTTTCCTGACTTTTGTCTTTGAACTTTCTTGGTCTGTCTATTGTGCTTGCTTTGAAAATGTTAGGATCTGTGTCCAGTTCTCACAGATATTTTACCCAGTCAGTGACATTTTCTTATGAATTCGTAAACCTGTATCCTTCTACGCATATACTTATATGATTTTATATACATGGGGTTTTGCCTTCTTTTGTCTATTTTGACAGATGAAAATAACCCTTGCCTTTGGGAAAGAATAAGTTGGACTTGTATATATTAGTAAGAACCTAGAGAAAACTACCTAAAATAAGTGTGAAGGACTGTAAAATATAAGAATAAGACTAAAATATAGTTATGTATTAGATATAGAGAATATGCTGGTAATGTGAAGAAAATACCAGAAAATATGTTTTGTGAGTTCAAAATAGAACATCTGAACTTTCCAAAACTGTGTATTACTAGTTATTGAAAAATCTCATATTGTTTATTTACATAAATTGCTTTCACATTTTTTCTTGAATTATATTTAACTATGTTATGCCAATTTTACTTTCTCTCTCTCTATATATATTATACATACATATATAATATATAATATATAATATATACATATATAATATATAATATATAATATATACATATATAATATATAATATATAATAAATAATATATAATATATAATATATAATAAATAATATATTATATATACATATAATATAATATATATAATATACACATATAATATATAATATATATAATATATACATATACAATATATATAATATAGACATATATAATATATAATATAGACATATATACATATATAATATATAATATATACATATATAAAATATATATAATACATATACATATATAATATATATACATATATACATATATAATAGATATACATATATACATATACAATAGATATACATATATACATATATAATAGATATACATATACACATATATAATAGATATACATGTATACATATATAATATATATACATATATACACGTATATAATATATATAATATATATATTTTGTAAGACTTCAAGGCTTCCTAATCTTTTTCAGTTACCGTCATGTGTATCCCTCACTTAACAACAGGGATATATTCTGAGCAATGTGCCATTAGGTGATTTCATCATTGTGTGAACATCATAGAGTGTATTTACACAAATCTAGATGGTATAGCCTATTACACATCTAGATTGTATGGTATAGCCTATTACTACTAAGCTACAAACCTGTACAACATTTTACTGACTGAATACTGTGGGCAACTGTAACACAATGGTAAGTATCAGTATATCTAAAGATAGAAAAGGTACAGTAAAAATGTGAGATAAAATACAGGAAATAGTACACCTGCATTAGTCAAGGTTCTCTAAAGGGACAGAACTAATAGGATATATGTGTATATATGAAGGGGAGTTTATTAGGAAAATTGACTCACACGATCACAAGGTGAAGTCCCACAATAGGCCATCTGCAAGCTGAGGAGCAAGGGAGCCAGTTCGACTTCCAAAACCTCAAAAGTAGGGAAGCCGACAGTGCAGCCTTCAGTCTGTGACCAAAGGCCCAAAAGCCCCTGGCAAATCCCTGGTGTATGTTCAAGAGTCCACAAGCTGAAGAACTTGGAATTTGATGTTTGAGGGCAGGTATCATACAGCATGGGAGAAAGATGAGGGCCAGAATACTCAGCAAGTGAAGTCTCATTCCACTTTCTTCTGCTTGCTTTATTCTAGCCGTGCTGGCAGCTGATTAAATGACGCCCACCCAGGTTGAGGGTGGGCCTGCCTCTCTCAGTCCCCGGACACAAATATTAATCGTCTTTGGCAACACCCTCACAGACACACCCAGGAACAATACTTTGCATCCTTCAATCCAATCAAGTTGACACTCAATATTAAACATCACAACATCTATACAGAGGACCTTCCATGAATGGAGCTTACAGGACTGAAATCTGTTCTGGTGAGTCAGTGAGTGAGTAAGAAGTAAATGTGAAAGCCTAGGTCATTACTGTATACTACCATAGACTTTATAAATACTCTACACTAAACTTATAAAATATATTTTTCTTTCTTCAATAATAAATTAATCTTACTGTAACTTTTTTACCTCTACACTTAAATTTTTTTAACTGTTTGACTCTTTTGTGATAACACTTTAAAACAAACACATTACACAGCTGCACAAAATATTTTTCTTTTCTATATCCTTTTTAGTAAGCTTTTTCTTATTTTTATTTTTATTTTTTACTTTTTAAACTTTTTTGTTAAAAATTAAGAAACAAACACACAGCTTAGGTTTACACAGGGTCAGGATCATCAGTATCACATCTTCAAGGACAATAACACACATAGAGCTGTCATCTCCTCTGATAACAATGACTTTTCACTGGAGCCTTTCAGAAGGTGGAGGTTGAGAGGAGGAAGAGGATCAGGAAAAATAACTAATGGGTGCTAGACTTAATACTTGGGTAAGGAAATAGCCTGTACAACAAACCCCCATGACACAAGTTTACCTGTATAACAAACCTACACTTGTACCACTGAACTTAAAAGTAAAAACAACAAAAAAAGACTTTTTCTGGAACACCTCCTGAGAGACCTGCCTGAGGCCATTTACAGTTACCTTGTTTTTTCAAGTAGAAGGAGTATACTCCAAAATAATGAAAAAAAGTGTGATCTAGTAAATGCATAGACCAGTAACATAGTTCTTTACTATCATTATCAAGAATTATGTAGTGTACATAATTGTATGTGCTATACTTTGATAAGACTGATGGCTCTGTAGGTTTGTTTACACCAACATCACAGACACCTGAGTAACACGTTGCACAATGACATTTCAATGGCTACAATGTCACTAGGTGGGAGGAATTATTCAGCTTAATCATAATCTCATGAGTCCACAGAAGTATATGTGGTCCATTGTTGACTGATACATTATTTTGTGCACATGGCTGAATTAAACTTAGTCCAGTCCATATTAAATTCCATCTCATACTCGATACAGATTCCCCCAGGACAGGTTGAAGGTGCTTAGAATTGGGCAGGGGATGGGATCTACTCTTTCTCTCCTCTTCCTACTTTAGTACCTTGGACCAGAGAGAGATCTCAGCCAGGCTCTGGGTCATTTCCTTTTCTGGATTTAACTATTCAAAAGTCGGGGCCAGAGATACAGGAAAGTGGAGGCAGAGATCTTATTTATCGAAGTGTATGTTGGCATAGAAATTATCCCTAATCACTACTTCAGTTAGACCTTGTTCAGTCTAATGTTAGCGGTCTTTGCAGAGGATACTATATACAGTTTCCTCGAAAAAGTGCTCAAGTCGTTCCATCTTTCCTGTCATAAGGGAATATTCCATAGGGAGGGGAGGCTTAGGTATTCTTTAGTCCTTCCAGAAGCCATGCAAAAAACAAAAACCCTCTGTCTAGTTGTGAGGTTACTTTGCTCGGTTTGGTAGCCCCCTGTTCAGGCTTCTGCATCCTTCCAATCCTCTAAACTCAATGATTCTTTCCTTGGAGGAAAGGGCACTACCTGGTCTTATTCTGTGTCATCGACGGGCTGTGAAGAACTGGAAAGGAAGTTTATGCATCTTTTACTTCTCAGGGTCTCTATAACATCGTCTTCTCATGCCCTGCTGATGCAGATTTCTCCAAGGAAACTCTGACCTTTAGAAATCTGTAGACTAAAAGAAGTTTCCAATTGAGTTCATTACATGTCTAAATTAAAGGGGACTACATAGAACTGCTTTCCTAAAAATCAGTAGAAAATTTTGCTTTCTATTACCTTTTGCCCTATTCAAAACATATCCTAAGAATTGCCATCTGTTTGAAAAACATAAGTTTTTGAATCTCAGCAATGTGTTGACCGTAATCTGCTTAACTACTGCATGATTACTGCTTTTTGAATAGCTAGAGAGTCATTCACCCCCTAGCCCAACCAGCACTGAATGTTTGTTTCAAAATACTATCACAGTAGTGTCTCACATTAGCTGAACATAAACAACTGGAAAGGAAATAATTTGGGATGAATAATCATGCATAGCACATGGATGGAGTTGGGGGATGGTAGAATGTTATGTACTAGGAAAGGATAAAGAAAATGTCCCAGAAGTGGTCAACTAGAGGAATCATTGTTTTGCATGTACTGGGAAAGGAAAGGGGAAATAGTGTCTAATTGTCTAATAGTGGAAGGTTTATATATATATATATATATATAAACAATTATACAATATAATTCTAAACACATAAATATATGTGTATGTATATATATTTATATTTATAAATCTATCTACATTTCTATGCATATTTATGTTTATAAATCTATCCTCATTTATGTGTCAGAGAGCTAGATAAGCTTATATCAGGCCTGAAGAACTGTGGTGGATTGATAAAAACAGTTGGATTGATGGCTGCTAGATTTCAGGAATTGGGCTATAAATAAGGTATATAAACATACCACACAACCCCACATTTGAGAAGCACGGCATTGAAGCTACAGCATGTAGGTGAGAGAGTCCTACATATTGTAGGATGTGAACTGTCCTGAGAAGGTCAGTTTTATTCTTTGAAGAATAGTAAAGAGAAAACAAATAAACAAAGACATGAAATGGGAAATCTCTGCAATACATTTTAAAAGAAAGAAAAGAAAATCTACTTTGAAGGCTGATAGGGGAGTGAAGCTGAAAATTATTTACTTCAAAAATCAGAATCAATTTTTAGATAGCTATGAGTCAAACTTAAATTTGATGAAAGAAGACATGGTTTTAATAAAACAGAAGCAAAAAACTACAAGGGCTGAATAATCATAGAGAAAATTCCAACATGATGAGGTAGAGAAGGAGGTACATAAATGATGTAAGGATTGTAAGTAATCCAAATGTTTAATAATCAATGTAACTGTTTATTAGAATCATAATAAAAGCATAAATTAAAAAGAGAAATGCTAGCAATTTGGAGAATAAATTTGAGAGCTTTAGTAAAGAAAAATAAATAGTGAATAGGTCAAAATTTATTTCAAGAGAACTGGAAAGAAAAAGAGCAGAAGTAAACATGTAAGAATTTCAGTAATTCCTAAAAGAGAAAATAAAACAATTGGAATAATAATCAAAATAAAAACATAATTCATCTGTAAATATATATATATAAATATATATGTATATGTCTCTAACTTAATGAGGTTACAAAATTTAATCGTATACATATTTCAGGAAAAAGTAAGATATTTAAACATAAATCTATTCTTGCAAAACTCTGAAATTCAAAGGTAAATAATATTGCCATAGGCTCCCATCAGCAGGGAATAACCCAACCTATGAAGAATAAAAAGTTGAGAGGAAGGAAGAGAAAAAGGAAGAGAAGGAGGAAGGCAGGGCAAGAAAATTGAAAGGGAAGAGAAAGAAGGAAAATTTAAAGGGAATGGGAAGAAAAACAAGGCTGGAGTTTGATGTTTCTATAACATTAAATGATCAAAGAAACTGAATAAACATGTACAAAGTCTTGATGGGAAAAACTGGGGCTCTTGAATTTTGCAGGCAGTCTGATTTATTTATTTATTTATTTATTTATTTATTTATTTATTTATTTATTTATTTTTTGAGACGGAGTCTCGCTCCGTCACCCAGGCTGGAGTGCAGTGGCGCGATCTCGGCTCACTGCAAGCTCCGCCTCCCGGGTTCACGCCATTCTCCTGCCTCAGCCTCTCCAAGTAGCTGGGACTACAGGCGCCCGCCACCACGCCCGGCTAATTTTTTGTATTTTTAGTAGAGACGGGGTTTCACCGTGGTCTCGATCTCCTGACCTCGTGATCCACCCGCCTTGGCCTCCCGAAGTGCTGGGATTACAAGCGTGAGCCACTGCGCCCGACCTGATTTATTTTTAAGTGTGAAGGCAAACCCTAAATTTTCAGAAAAGCAAGAGGTTAAGACAAATCTCTATCTATCTATCTATCTATCTATCTATCTATCTATCTATCTATCTATCATCTATCTATCTATCTATCTATCCATCCATCCATCCATGTAGTAACATCCACTATTATTGTCTTAGTCTGACTGGGTTGCCATATCTAAATACCGTCGACTGGGTGGCTTAAACAACAGAAATTTATTTCCCACCGTTCTGCGGCTGAGAAGTCCAAGATACAGG
This sequence comes from Symphalangus syndactylus, assembly GCF_028878055.3. Taxonomy (NCBI): domain Eukaryota; kingdom Metazoa; phylum Chordata; class Mammalia; order Primates; family Hylobatidae; genus Symphalangus; species Symphalangus syndactylus. The sequence continues at coordinate 69,437,376 of NC_072424.2, forward strand.
TGCTGTCTGATACAGTTCCTGATAAGGGCCTGTTTCCTGGTTTGCAGGTGAATGCCTTCTTGTCGTCTTCACACGATGGAAAAAGAGAGAGTGTTGTTCTCTCTTCCTCTTCTCCTAAGGTCACTAATCCCATCATGCGGGTCCCACCCGCCTGACCTCATCTAAATCTAATTACTTCCCAAAGGCCCCATGTCCAAACACCATCACACTGGGGGTTAGGGTATCAACCAGTGAATTTGGGAGGAGTATAAACATTCAGTCCATAACAATTACCCACCCAAAAAAATCGCTTAAAAATGCATTTCAAATAAGTGAAGATGAATAATAATTAGGAAGGAAATAATAAGAATACTGTCATATTAAGAAGTATAATTTAAGTATTAAAACCAGTTAGAGATAAATGTAAGCCTCTAAATTATAATTATAAATCTAGCTTTGATAACAAAGTAAGTAAAGTAATATGCTTGAAAGATAGTATCGATATAAAATATTTTAGTGATTAGCTTGGTCTAAAATTCCAGATTACCTTAGGGAAGGCCTATATGATTTCAGAAAGCAATGAAATTGTAATAATTATCTTGCTTACATTGAAACTTCTTAGAAGCTATAGTTTTATTATTGACTGGTTGATTTATAAAGTTTTGTTAAATAATTTTTTGAAAATTTAAATATAATTAACGATAGGCTAAAATCAAGATATACACTATTCAGATAACTGGTAATGATATATCCATCCATATAGGCCTAATTAACATAAACTATAAAAAACATGTAAACAAAACAAAACAAAATATTATATTATGATAGATATAATTGGACTTGTGGCTCACTGCAACCTCTGCCTCCTGGGTTCAAGTGATTCTCCTCCTCAGCCTCCAGAGTAGCTAGGATTACAGGCATGTGCCACCGTGCCCAGCTAATTATTGTACTTTTAGTAGAGATGGGGTTACACCATGTTAGCCAGGTTGGTTTCCAACTCCTGACCTCAAGAGATCTGCCCACCTTGGCCTCCCAAAGTGCTTGGATTACAGGCATGACCCACCACATCTGGCCTGGACTTACTTTCTTATTAAAAAATAAAGTTGCTCAAGTTAAAAAATGTAAGTCCAATTATATTTTTATTAGAAAAGACATGCCCCCCAAAAAGTCACAAAAGGACTTAATTAAAAAATAAACAGAATAAGCAATGGTTTATCAGATGGCTGTAAACAATAAAAAAAATCAGAGATGTCAATACTATTTGCAGAGGCAGAAAAATTAAATGGGTTAAAGTTTGACTATTATTTTATTTAAAGATGGATGATATATGAAGACACAATACTGATAAACTCTGCCAATCACCTTAAAAGTTTATTCAGCTTAGAATATTGAAGAGAACATAAAAAAGTATCTACCAAAACTTTTACCCTCTTACCTTCATTATGCCTTATACTCTACCCTATTTATAAGAATGTGGACATTTCATGAACAATGAACAATGCCTCACCCTGTATGCTAGATCTCATGCCTTCTCATCCACCCATAGACATTGCTAGAGCAATTCTCTTGATTTCCTATATTACTACCTTTTTTCCACTCTACATAGTTCCCACTCTAGATGATATCAGCATATACAACAAAATAAATCAGTTCCAAATTTACCCTACTCCCTACCAAATAGGGCCCCCATGTCATACCTTTTATAGCAAAACTTTTGGAAGGAATTTTCTATATAGCTGTCTCTAATATCCCTCCTCCCATTTGCTCATAAACCCCTTCCAAAATATTTTCACCCACTTCAACATGTCAAAGAAAATGCTCTTAACCAATGAAATTGCAGATTTCTAAATTCAATGGATATTTCTCTGTCTTCACTGAACTGCAAGAGCAGATGACATTTCATCGACCTTTTCCCCTTGCAACATCTTCTTATCTTGATTTCCAGGGCATTATACTGTTCATAAGTTTACCACCTACATCTCTGCTTCCATCTTCTTAGTCTGGTTTCTTTTTATAGTCATAGCCTCTAAATGTAGGAGCATCCCACAATGTTCCCCTCTTTGCTCCCTATACTTATAAGTGATTCCACCTAGAATATGTACTGATGACTCTCAAATTCAACTTAAAATGCTCCACTGACGAAAAGATCATTCATATATCCAATGTCCACCTGACATCTCTACTTGAATGAAATCTAGAAACCAAAAACTTAATATATTCACAATATAATCTAGAAATTACAAACTTAATATATTCACAGCTGAGTTTCTGTTATCTTTCCCTTCACCCCCATATACAGAATTTCTGAAAATTTCCTCTCTCTACTTTTCGATTATTCAGACTAAAATAATTGGAATCATTCTTGATTACTTTTTTTATCTCATATACCACATTAATTCCAGCAGCTAGTCCTATAAGTTTTATCTTCATTTCAAATCTAAATTCTGAGCAATTCCTTCCATTTGCAGTGCCACCATCCTTAAATAAGCCATACTCATGTCTTACCTGGAAAACAGTAATAGCAACTTAACTGGTTTCCCAGATTCCATATTTGCCCAGCTATAGTTTATTCCCAACATAGCAAACAGTGTGATCATGGCAAGAAATTAGATTTTATCACCCCCTGCTAACAACTCTCCAACAGCTTTCCATCTCAGTGAAAGAAAATGTCTTACCTTCATCTATAGTGAAAGAAAAAGTCTTACAATCATCTATGAAGTTCAACATTTTCTGCCCCCCGCCCTTTTTTTAACAATCTGACCTCATCTACTATTGAATCTGTTGGCCACTCTGAGCCAGCCATTCTAGTCCTGCTCAGATACAGCAGTCATGCTCTCATATCACAGCCTTTGCACTCAGTATTTTCACTGTATGAAAAATTCTTCCCCTCAACATCGATAGGACTCACTCTCTCGCTTCCCTCCGGTCCAACTCATAAGCCATCTTTTCAGTGAGGGATTCCCTGGTCATCCTAGTAAACATTTTCGCTCACCTCTGACATATAACTTCCTTGCCTTCTTCACTTTTTCTTTGTACCACTTAATTTTATCTAATATTACACACAGATAGGTTTCTTTTTCCTTAAAGTCTGCTTTGTGCCACCAAAATAGGTTCTTCCTAGTTGCTTCCACTTACTGGTGTGCAAGAGCTGGCATATATAGCCTCACAAGAGCAAATTGTTAAATTTTCAGAAATTTTATGAGCCAGCCCAGCCATTAAGAAAAAAAAATACTGTAAACATATTGTTAATGATTTTAAAAACAAAGGTAAAACATCAAAACTAATCACTTTCTAAGAATTTCACTATATTTTACCATTTTCTATGATCTTGAAGTTATCTATGTTTATCTGTATGGTAGAAATATTACATAAGAAAGTCTTATTATTTGCAGTAGTCATGTTATATGAAGTCATATTGAACAATGAATTAGTGGATACTGAACCATGCTGCTAAGGGAAGTTCAGAATTAGGTTTCTGCAAACCTCTAGTCAGGACCTTGTCATCAACTGATCAATACATAAGCTAGTTTTATATATGTTTCCGTTTAGATACTCCTATTTTATACATATTATTGATTCTTTAACACTGAACTCAAGGCCAGCAGCACTATAACTCATGCTTGGAAGAAGGTGATTATCTAATGCATGTATTTTCCATAAGGCACATCACAGCCTTCTGCAATTAAAAACACTATACTGCATGCCAGCACTATGCTTGGAGACCATTTTAAACAGAAAAGCACCAGCAAAAGGCACACAAGTGTGAAAAATGTGGCACAAGGACGCTTATGGTATAACTTAAATGAGAAGGTAGAGTGTTGTCTTGTTCAACCTCAGCTGGGAACGTATCAGGAAACTCAAGTTTTTGCCATTTTATGCATGTCTGTGAATGACCATGAAATGACCATAAACATTACTTTGGGGTAAAAAATAAATTTTTAACCAGAAGTGTAGTTCACACATATAGAATACACAAATATTGAAGATTGACTGTATAACGGTGAAAAACTGAGCAATGTAAAATGCTTTCTAATTCTGCATTCAGTGACATCATACTGGTAGGTTTAAATTGGCCATGGTGGAAGCATAAACACCATAGGGCAAATACTATAAATGAAGGCCTAATTTATTGTTTGATTGGTTGTATAGACTCAAGAAAATTATGAGAGAAATATTAATAAAAGTATGTTCTGTTTGCAACCATTACACTGTGAATAGCACAAACAACTAAGACTCTCTTTTCCAGTATTTGAAAATGATTATTTAATCAGCAAGGAAGTCATTATGTCATTAAGAGCAAATGAAGGCTCAATATATGTCTTTGTTGTTTTACTTTCATTTTACTCATCAATGTAGACAAAAATATCAACCACCATCATTTCGGATTTATACTGGTTTATCCATTGTAACGGTAGGTTGGCTGGGATTCAAGAATTCAGGAAAAATCAAGAAAATAAAAGGTTGCTAGAGAATGCTTTGGCTATTTAAATTTACAATATAAATATTGCATATTTGATAATTATTTGTGAATTGTCTCACATATTTTTCACGAGACATACTTTTTTTCAAAAAAGAGCTGAATATTAAACATTTATGAGAACACCACTGCTTAAAATATACTCTCAGTTTCAGATATCTAATGTACTCCACTGTCTACAGAGTTGCCTCACCCTTTTCAAGAAGCCCTCTTTGAGAGGTCCTTTTTGACATAAACCTGGGCTGGTTCCCTGCCATGTAGCCCACATATATGCCATGGGAAACACAATTTCTGCTCTGCTCCCAGTAGAAAAGCAGCTCTTTCCCAATGTATTCTTATCTTCTTATGGTCCACCTCTAGCTTGTAGACCAGCTGTTCATGCTTTGCATTCACCAGGCATTAGTCTGACATTAGCCAAATATGCTCCCCAATCTCCAAGGGAAATAAATCATGCTTTCTAAGTGGTCTCCTTGAAGTCCTTCTTACATGACTTGAAATGAGGGGGGAAGCACTTGCTCCCCTTTCTTACAGGAATGGGAGGGAAATATTGAACTAAGTTATACAATAACAAATATGGGGAATACATAACATATATAAACACTATGCACAATTCTAAGCTGATAAAATAGAAAATACTGATGGAATGAAAGAATTATTTTAATAGCACACTCAGGTCCATCACCATGTGATGCCCTGCACCACTTTGGAACCCTGAAGAAAGTCCCACCAGCATGAAGGCTCTCATCAGAATGAAGGGTCTCAGCAGATGTGGTCCCTTGAAGTTGGACTTCTCAGCTTCCATCACAAACCCATCAAGAAAGTGGAAAGGAACACAAAAATTCCATTCCAAGATGGCCGAATAGGAACAGCTCTGGCCCGCAGCTCCCAGCGTGATCGACACAGAAGACAGGTGATTTCTGCATTTCCATATGAGGTACTTGGTTCATCTTACTGGGACTGGTTGGACAGTGGGTGCAGCCCACAGAGGGCAAGCAGAAACAGGGCGGGGCATCGCCTCACCTGGGAAGTGCAAGGGGTCGGGGGATTTCCCTTTCCTTGCCAAGGGAAACTGTGACAGACTGTACTTGGAAAATTGGGGCACTCCTGCCCAAATACCACAGTTTCCCAAAGGTCTTAGCAAATGGCACACCAGGAGATTATTTCCAGCACCTAGCTCAGCAGGTCCCAAGCCCACAGAGCCTTGCTCACTGCTAGTGCAGCAGTCTGAGATCGAACTGCAAGGCAGTAGCCTGCCTGGCTGGGGAGGGGTGTCCGCCATTGCTGAGCCTTGAGAAGGTAAACAAAGCAGGCAGGGAAGCTCGAACTGGGTAGAGCCCACTGCCGCTCAGCAAGGCATGTTGCCTCTATACATTCCACCTCTGGGGGCAGGGCACGGCTGAACAAAAGGCAGCAGAAACTTCTGCAGACTTAAACGTCCCTGTCTGACAGCTCTGAAGAGAGCAGTGGTTCTCCCAGCATGGTGTTTGAGCTCTGAGAACAGAAAGACTGCCTCCTCAAGTGGGTCCCTGACCCCTATGTAGCCTAACTGGGAGACACCTCCCAGTAGGGGTCGACTGACACCTCATACAGGTGGATGCCCCTCTGAGACGAAACTTCCAGATGAAGGATCAGGCAGCAATATTTGCTGTTCTGCAATATTTGCTGTTCTGCAGCTTCCGCTCATGATACCAGGCAAACAGGGTCTGGAGTGGACATCCAGCAAACTCCAACAGACCTGCAGCTGAGGGACCTGACTGTTGGAAGGAAAACTAACAAACAGAAAGCAATAGCAAGAACATCAACAAAAAGGACATCCACACCAAAACCCCATCTGTAGGTCACCAACATCAAAGACCAAAGGTAGATAAAACCACAAAGATGGTGAGAAACCAGAGCAGAAAACCTGAAAATTCTAAAAACCAGAGCACCTCTTCTCCTCCAAAGGATCACAGCTTCTTGCCAGCAACAGAACAAAGCTGGATGGAGAATGACTTTGATGAACTGACAGAAGTAGGCTTCAGAAGGTCGGTAATAACAAACTTCACTGAGCTAAAGGAGGATGTTTGAACCCATCGCAAGGAAGCTAAAAACCTTGAAAAAAGATTAGACAAATGGCTAACTAGAATAAATAATGTAGAGAAGACCTTAAATAACCTGATGGAACTGAAAACCATGGCACGAGAACTACGTGACACATGAGTAAGATTCAATAGCTGATTCAATCAAGTGGAAGAAATTATATCAGAAATTGAAGATCAAATTAATGAAATAAAGTGAGAAGAGAAGTTTGGAGAAAAAAGAGTAAAAAGAAATTAACAAAGCCTCCAAGAAATATGGGACTATGTGAAAAGACCAAGCTACGTTTGATTGGTGTACCTGAGAGTGACAGGGAGAATGGAACCAAGTTGGAAAACACTCTTCAGGATACTATCCAGAACTTCCTCAACCTATAAAATCAGGCCAACATTTAAATTCAGGAAATACAAAGAACACCATAAACATACTCCTCGAGAAGAGCAACCCCAAGACACATAATTGTCAGATTCACCAAGGTTGAAATGAAGAAAAAAATGCTAAAGGCAGAATTATTCATTGGGTAAATAATCAAATGAAGGCAGAAATAAAGATGTTATTTGAAACCAATGAGAACAAAGACACAACATACCAGAATCTCTGGGACACATTTAAAGCAGTGTGTAGAGGGAAATTTATAGCACTAAATGCCCACAAGAGAAAGCAGGAAAGATCCAAAATCAACACCCTAACATCAGAATTTAAAGAACTAAAGACGCAAGAGCACACAAATTCAAAAGCTAGCAGAAGGCAAGAAATAACTAATATCAGAGCAGAACTGAAGGAGATAGAGACACAAAAATCCCTTCAAAAAATCAATGAATCCAGGAGCTGGCTTTTTTGAAAAGATCAATCAAATTGATAGACAACTAGCAAGACTAATAAAGAAGAAAAGAGAGAAGAATCAAATAGACACAATAAAAATGATAAAGGAGATATCACCACCCATCCCACAGAAATACAAACTACCATCAGAGAATACTATAAACACCTCTAAGCAAATAAACTAGAAAATCTAGAAGAAATGGATAAATTCCTGGACACATACTCCCTCCCAAGACTAAACCAGGAAGAAATTAAATGTCTGAATAGACCAATAACAGGCTCTGAAATTGAGGCAATAATTAATAGCTTACCAACCAAAAAAAGTCCAGGACCAGACAGATTCATAGCCGAATTCTACCAGAGGTACAAATAGGAGCTTCTACTGTTCCTTCTGAAACTATTCCAATCAATAGAAAAAGAAGGAATCCTCCCTAACTCATTTTATGAGGCCAGCATCATCCTGATACCAAAGCCTGGCAGAGACACAATAAAAAAAAAGAGAACTTTAGACAAACATCCCTGATGAACATCGATGCAAAAATCCTCAATAAAATACTGGCAAACCAAATCCAGCAACACATCAAAAAGCTTCTCCACTATGATCAAGTTGGCTTCATCCCTGGAATGCAAGGCTGGATCAACATAGGCAAATCAATAGATGTAATCCATCACTAAACAGAACCTTGGACAAAAACCACATGATTATCTCAATAGGTGCAGAAAAGGCTTTCAACAAAATTCAACAGTGCTTCATGCTAAAAGCTCTCAATAAACTAGGTATTGATGGAATGTATCTCAAAATAATAAGAGCTATTTATGACAAACCCACAGCCAATATCATACTGAATGGGCAAAAACTGGAAGCATTCCCTTTGAAAACTGGCACAAGACAGGGATGCCCTCTCTCACCACTCCTATTCAACATAGTGTTGGATGTTCTGGCCAGGGCAGTCAGGCAAGAGAAAGAAATAAGGGGTATTCAATTAGGAAAAGGGGAAGTCAAACTGTCCCTGTATGCAGATGACATTATTGTATATTTAGAAAACCCCATTGTCTCAGTCCCAAATCTCCTTAAGCTCATAAGCAACTTCAGCAAAGTCTCAGGATATGAAATCAATATGCCAAAATCACAAGCATTCTTACACACCAAAAACAGACAGAGAACCAAATCATGAGTGAACTCCCATTCACAATTGCTACAAAGAGAATAAAATACCTACGAATTCAACTTACAAGAGGTGTGAAGGACTTCTTCAAGGAGAACCATAAACCACTGCTCGGTGAAATAAAAGAGGACACAAACAAATGGAAGAACATTCTATGCTCATGGATAGGAAGTCTCAATATTGTGAAAGTGGCCATACTGTCCAAGGTAATTTATAGATTCAATGCCATCCCCATCAAACTACCAATGACATTCTTCACAGAATTGGAAAAAAACTACTTTAAAGTTCATATGGAACCAAGAAAGAACCTGCATTGCCAAGTCAATCCTAAGCAAAAAGAACAAAGCTGGAGGCATCATGCTACCTGACTTCAAACTATACTACAAGGCTACATTAACCAAAACAGCATGGTACTGGTAGCAAAACAGAGATATAGACCAAAGAAACGGAACAGAGGCCTCAGAAATAATACTACACATCTGTAAACATCTGATCTTTGACAAACCTGACAAAAAACAAGCAATGGGAAAAGGATTCCCTATTTAACAAATGGTGTTGGGAAAACTGGCTAGTTCTATGTAGAAAGCTGAAACTGGATCCCTTCCTTATACCTTATACAAAAATTAATCCAAGATAGATTAAAGACTTAAATGTTAGACCTAAAACCATAAAAACCCTAGAAGAAAACCTAGGCAATACCATTCAGGAAATAGGCATGGACAAGGACTTCATGCCTAAAACACCAAAAGCAATGGCAATAAAAGCCAAAATAGATAAATGGGATCTAGTTAAACTAAAGAGTTTCCACACAGCAAAGGAAACTACCATCAGAGTGAACAGGCAACCTACAGAATGGGAGAAAATTTTTGCAATCTACCCATCCAAAAAAGGGCTAATATCCAGAATCTACAAAGAACTTAAACAAATTTACACAAAAAAAACAAACAACCCCATCAAAAAGTTGGCAAAGAATATGAACAGACACTTCTCAAAAGAAGACATGTATACAGACAACAGACACATGAAAAAATGCTCATCATCACTGGTCATTAGAGAAATGCAAATCAAAACCATGATGAGATACCATCTTACACCAGTTAAAATGGCGATCATTAAGAAATCCGGAAACAACAAATGCTGGAGAGGATGTGGAGAAATAGGAACACTATTACACTGTTGGTGGGAGTATAAACTAGTTTAACCATTGTGGAAGACAGTGTGGCGATTCCTCAAGGATCTAGTGCTGGAAATACCATTTGACCCAGTGATCCCATTACTGGGTATATACCCAAAGGATTATAAATCATGCTACTATAAAGACACATGCACACCTATATTTATTGCAGCACTATTCACAATAGCAAAGACTTGGAACCAACCCAAATGTCCATCAATGATAGACTGAATTAAGAAAATATGGCACATATATACCATGGAATACTATGCAGCCATATAAAAGGATGAGTTCATGTCCTTTGAACGGACATGGATGAAGCTGGAAACCATCCTTCTGAGCAAAGTATCACAAGGACAGAAAACCAAACATGACATGTTCTCACTCATAGGTGGGAATTGAACAATGAGAACACTTGGTCACAGAGTGGGAAACATCACACACCAGGGCGTGTCATGGGGTGGGGGCAGGGGGAAGGATAGCACTGGGAGAAGTACCTAATGTAAATGATGGGTTGATGGGTGCAGTGGGCCAGCATGGCACTTATATACCTATGTAACGAGCCTGCACTTTGTGCACGTGTACCCTAGAACTTAAAGTATAATAATAAAAAAAAAGAAAATGAAAAAACAAAAAAGGAATTATTTTAAAATATATAAACAAATTCTAGCATAAGTGGTTATATAAAGCTTCTACAGACAAATAACGAGATATGATTCATCTTTGAAAGGGGCTGGAGAACTAAATCGCTTTACTTGTGAACTACCTCAGTCCCCCATTAATAATCATGGTATAAATTCATCCAGGGGATAGAACATGATAGCAAATTAGTTACTGTTGTATGAAGTTAACAAAACTCATATTAAAACCTAGGAAAATGAAAAGAGTAAAATTATAGAATGACGGCACTCATGAACACAGATGGAGGTACTCTAAATAAAATATAGCAAATAATTTCAACAATTTCTTAAAAGAATTTTTATAAAGCTGAAGTAATGTTTAATCCAGGACACATAATAATGACAGTGACAATTACAATGATGCTGATGATAGCTAAAATGTATTGGCCATTTACAATATGCCATATGTTATTTTAAGCATTTTATATATCAAATCATTTAATCTAAACAACAATCTATAGATTTTTTATTAATTTACAGGTGAGAACTGAGTCCCTGAGAGGTAGAGTAACTTGCTCAAAGTCACACAGTCAATAAGTGCTGGAGTGGGTGTTTGAATACAGCTTTCCAAGTCACTCTCCCATATTGAGTGAATATTAATATGTGTAAGAAAAAATGCATCATCTCAATAAGAAACATATTTGGAAATATTTTAACATTAATAAAAAAGCTTTGTAAGCCATAACCTTTAAAAACTAGACAAACATAAATCTTCTTAATATGATTAAACATATCCCAAAGTAAAAGTTATGTCTTCCTTAATAGGGAAACACCAGGGGGAAATTCAAGACAAAGATGTTATCTAATTTCTAAAATTCCCTTATAGAAATATGGCAAAAGAGGGAAATAAAGAATTACAAATATTTGAAAGGGGACAAAATATCATTGTTTAAAAGCATATGGTTGTATGCCCAGAAAATTCAAATTAACTGAGACAGATGTCTAAATATAAACATTTTGTATTTATCTACAGTAACAATGATGATAATATGTCAACCACATGGAGCACATTCCAAATATTTAGAAATAATAGCCCTAACTAAACATATATGAGGCTTATATAAAGTAAGCCATGATATTTTTTGAGTTGAGAGAAAGAGAAATATATACAGAGATTCTCAAATTCATTTTCAAAATAAACAACTACAAATAACTATTTAAAAAAAAGTTATGGGAGTAACATTTTTATTCCTGCAAAGGCAACATGTTGTATAGCCACAAAAAATAAACCGACTTAAACTCAACAGAAGGTTAGTGGAATGGAATATATAACCCAGAAACATAGCTCAGGATAATTGCTCTCAAGTCTGCAAGGGCGATCAATCAATGTTGCTCATAGGGTCCAGATTCTGCGGCCCTATCTAAAGGTATTCTGACTAAGTCTGGCATTATTTACAAGTATTCAAGGTGATTCTGATGACTTTGGTTTATATTACTTTGATATGTAATAAAGCAAACATTATAAACCACAAAAATTGTCAATGATAGTAAGTTTTACTATTAAAGAGAAAAAATTCTCAAATTACTGAAAGTAAATAAAAGATGAAGAACTACACATAAAGAAGAAAACAAAGCTTATGTAAATATAAATATATATAACCCCATGGTTCTCACACTTTACGCCAAGGCAACCTAGGGTACTGCTGTCAACTCAGAGGGGCACCGTAGGATATTTTAGATTTTCAAGGTAAATATAGCATCTCTTAGATACAATTCAAACTGCTAACTCTAGGTAAACAGTTTCCTCATTAGATTGAGCTACACAGGTAAAATTGACATCATGTATTTTCATTGCAATAATTTCTGTGATAGAAGCAAACACAATGCAAAATTCAATTTGTGTCAAGAAGCGAGAGCAGCAGTGTCCCATCTAATTCCAATGCGTGATAAATTTTGCAGTAACCAGTGGACACACATGTCCCATGAATAATTGCAGTTATGCAGAAATGAAACTAAAAAATGTTTTCAGTTTATGTGTATTTTTTCAAATAGATAATAAGTTGTTAGCAGGACATAAATACTTATTTAATTTTTTGGACCTAATTACTTAATAAACACTAGTAGTAGGCATTATTTTTTGGCTTAGGGGTACCCTAAAAGAATTACTGAAACACTAAGGGAATTGCAAACTAAAAACATTTGTATAACTTTAAGCAGAAATAAGAAATAAGTTTTTAATTAGTCTTTGTATGAGAAAGACCTAAGCAAAAGAAATAGTAATAAATTAATAACAAAACTAATATTTAGTTTTTACTATTTAAAATTCTGTTTACTATTTAAAATTCTGCACTTAAAGATTCATATAAATTATCCCATTTATTTATCACAACAGTCTCTTGAAGTAGATTTATTTTAATCTCAATTGTTAAGATTTAGAGTTATTAACTTTCCCAAGTTATGGTTTGGTATAGCTAGCTGTTATACCAATCCAAGTACTGAACTATAACACAACTCTATATGCAACAAATAACACAAACTCTTAATCATATATAAAGTGCTCTCACTGGATGTCTAGAAAAGCACTGGAAAATACTGATAGAAAAAGAACTGAAATCTATAACTAGATAATTCACAAAAATGCAGAAAAATCCAGTACAGAAGAAAAAAATCCTTACTAGTAGTACAAAAATTTGAATTAAAACTGTAATGACTTCAACATGAGATTGTGACCCCCATAAAAGCAGCAACCATACACTTTTACCTCTGTTACACATAAGGCATTGTTAGGTAATTTTAAAAAAAGAACAATCTACTGTTTTTACCTGGAAAGATTTAAAGATTTATTTTCTCCTGAAATAGTTATTGGGTGACTATAAATATCTAATGGAGTTAGTTCTTAGACACAGTGGAGAACAACACAGACATAGGCATGTCCTTGATGGAGATTAATGTCTGTGGATGCTAGCCATGTTGATTTGCACTGAGACGGGCATTGCCATGGATGGGAATGCAATTGGATTCAACCTTTCCAGGAGAAACTTTGACAATATGTGATGAAAATCTTAAGATGGACTCACCCTCTCGGCCGGGCGCGGTGGCTCATGCTTGTAATCCTAGCACTTTGGGAGGCCGAGGCGGGCGGATCACGAGGTCAGGAGATCGAGACCACGGTGAAACCCCGTCTCTACTAAAAAATACAAAAAATTAGCCGGGCGTGATGGCGGGCGCCTGTAGTCCCAGCTACTAGGGGAGGCTGAGGCAGGAGAATGGCGTGAACCCGGGAGGTGGAGCTTGCAGTGAGCCGAGATTGCGCCACTGCACTCCAGCCTGGGTGACAGAGCTAGACTCCGTCTCAAAAAAAAAAAAAAAAAAAAAGATGGACTCACCCTCTCATTCCACTTTGAGGAATATTTCGGAATGATAGTGAAAAATTTGCTTTCAGGGATTTTTGTTACGATATTATTTATTAGAGAAAAACTTTGAAAGCAACAATGGTCAATTATCAGTGAAGAATTAAGGGAATGCAATAATCTATAGAGCAGAATATTAGGCAGTCAATCAATGAGAATCATATTTTTGAATAATATTTAATTGTATGTGTTAACAAAAGACCATGAGATCTACAGTGGAAGAGAAAAGAGAAAACTATTTTCAGAAAAGGAAATAATCCTGCAGATTGGGGAATGCAATCTCTGGAGGAAACCAAAAGTACATGGTCTGAAGAATGGACAGGGAGGTTGTCATTTATGCCTTCAGTGCCTGTCTTAAAAGAAAGCTTATGAACAATTATGAGGACAGTTAAGTGCATAGGCAGTGGGTAGACATAAATGTAACATGCATTTTCATGCTTATTTTGAGATGAGGTCATAGCATTAAAATGGGATGGAATTTGGCTATGCCTGTCAAAAGGTATAAGCCGTCCCAAACTGCATGAGGTCTGCAGCTGTTTATCACGAAGGAGTGATCCTAAGGCAAGGCTGATCCTCTGTCCAGATGGAGTTATGGTAGAATTGCAAAGCAGGTGGGGTGACTAGATTCTGTCAGCTAGCGTCAGGCAGTCTGTTGGAGGTCAGTTGAAGAATATCCAGCTGTTTTAATTAGAGTGAAGAAAACCTTGTGATGATTATTAACACAGGGATATGTGGACGAGCTCCTCACCCTGGCTAAGGACATTTGGTTCTGTTTCAGTGTGTCCCATCTTAGCCACAGGGAGTGCATTTTGTCTGTCTGCTTGGGTATATTTTAACACATGGAAATCATGCTTTGAGAAATAGCAGGGGAAAGCAGATATAGTAACTATTACCAATCAGTTTTTAAAAATCACTAAAACTCCAATAGGAAAAACAAAGGAGTGAGGGAACATGCAGTTGGAATCCAATACTAACATTAATATATGTACATATATACACACAGAAACACAGAACTCAAAAACTATTAGAATGTTCAAGATAGTTATATCTGGGATGTTAGAGAAATTGAGACTATCAGTGATTTAAAATTTATAATTTGATACTACAGATTTTCTCCAATGTGTATGCATTGTTTTTATAATGAAGTAACTTGCATATAAACTATTGTGACCAATAACAATGAGAACTGACAAATATAAATGAGAAATCTATGGTGATTTTAAAAAGTAACACCATGGCAGTCAGTCAGTCAATTAAGTATATGGTTTAAGGATTTCAAAGGTTACAAAATTAAGTTTGTAAAAGATAGAATTATTTAAAATTAAAAGACATTTATTTAATAGTTATGTCATATTTATTATTAATAAGGCATTGTATAAATCAGAAGCTAAGTTAATTAGACAATTTATATTATAGCTATCAACATTTTATTGAAGCATATTTAATTGGGTAGAGAGAATTCTCAGTTGGTCTCCAGTTCAGGGGATAACTAAAAGGAAAATATACACAGTTGACTCTAAAACAACATGGGAGGAACAGGTGCCAAACACTGCACAGTTGAGAATCCACATATAACTTTTAACCCTTAAAACTTAAGCACAAATAGCCTATTGTTTATTCAGAAACCTTTCCAAAAACATAAACAATCAATTAACACATATTTTGTATGTTATATGTATTATATACTATGTTCTTGTAATAAGGTAAGCTAGAGAAAAGAAAATGTTATTATGAAAATCATAAGAAAGAGAATACAAGCAAATAAATGCATACTATTCATTAAATGATGGGAATATATTCTGAGAAATGCATTCTCAGGCAATTTCATTGTTGTGTGAACCTCATAGAGTGTACTTATACGAGCCTAGATGGTATAGCCTACTACATACCTAGGCTAATGGTGTGGCCCATTGCTCCCAGGCTATAAGCCTGTATGGCATATTACTGTATTGAATACTTTATGCAGTTGTAACATAATGGTATTTGTATATCTAAACATCAAAAAGGTACAGTTAAAAATATGGAATAAAAGATAATAATGAGATAATTATATTGGGCACTGTAATCTTATGTAATATATATTTGGTCTTCTTCCGTGTTTTCTGCTATGCGACTCCTAAAATCCTTAGAATCTCAAAAGTGAGATCTTTTTGTATTCTAATGAGTTGACTGATGGCTGTCAGCCTCCAGGTAGTTTCAGGAAGTAGCTAGTAACAGAAAAATAATGGCATGATTAGAGGGTTGGAACTTTTTGCTCCCCTCTACCCTTTCATTCCCAAGTATTGTTTGGATTTGTGCCCCTGCCCAAATCTCATGTCAAATTGTAATCCCCAGTGTTGGAGGAGGGGCCTGGTGGGAGGTACTTGGATCTTGGGGCGGACTTCCCCTTTGCTGTTTTTGTGACATTGAGTTCTCATGCAATCTGGTTGTTTAAAAGTGTGTAGCACTACCACCTTCACTCTCTTCCTCCTGCTCTAGCCATGTAGGACATGCCTGCTTCCCCTTTACCTTCTGCCATGATTGTAAGTTTCTTGAGGCCTCCCCAGCTATGCTTCTTGTATAGCCTGTGGAACTGTGAGTCATTTAAAACTCTTATTACCCAGTCTCAAGTAGCTCTTTATAGCAATGTAAGAATGAAAGAATATATCTCCAAACCCCTATCCCCATCTGTAGGGAGAGGAGTGGGGGCTGAAGGTTAATTTGATTGTGAATGGGGAAAGATTTAATCAATCATGCCCACATAATAAAGCTTCTATAAAACCCCAAAAGGACAGGGTTCTGAGGTTCTGAGAGTTTGCAGACAGGCGAATATGTGGAGGTTCCTGGAGGGTGGCGTGCCCTTTTCACCACACATCATCTTATGCATCTCTCTTCGTCTGCATCCTTTGTGTCCTTTAATAATAAGCCAGGAACCATAAGTAAGTGTTTCCCTGAGTTCTGTGATCCACTCTAACAAAGTAATTAAACCCAAGGAGGGAATCATGGAAACTTTGATTTATAACCAGGTGATCAGAAGCACAAGTAAAACAGCCTGGGGAATGTGAATTGTCATTAGAAGTAGGGGAGCAGTCTTGTGGGACTGAGCTTTCACTCCTTGGGATTTGAGGGTATCTTCAGGTAGATAGTGTCAGAATTAAATTGGAAGAGAACCAGCCGGTGTTCACTTCAGAACTGATTGCTCACTTAGTGTGTAGGGAAAAATCTCCACATATTTGGTAACAGAAGTCTTCTGTGTTGATCGTTGTAGTGTAAAAACACAGGAAAAGCTACTTGGTTTTTCTTCTTTTCGGGAACTAAACTATAAATAGAGCTTGCAAAGTTGGAAGCTGCCCTGGTTGAGTGAATGAGTGAGTGGTGAGTGGATGTGAAAGCCTAAGGATATTACTGTACACTACTGTAAACTTTATAAATACTGCACACTTAGAGTACACTAAATTCATTTTAGTTTTTTTATTACTTCAATGATAAATTAGCCCTCATCTACTGTAACTTTTAACTTTATAAACTTTTTAAGCATTTTAACTTTTTGACTCTTTTGTAATAATACTTAGCTTAAAGTACAAACATGTTGTATAGCAATACAAAAATATTTTCTTTTTTAATACCAGTCTTCTATAAGCTTTTCCCATATTTAAGGCTTTACTTTTTTACATTTTAAACTTTTTTTGCTGAAAACTAAGACTGCAAAATATACTTTAGCCTAGGCCTACATAAAACTGCCTTTGCAAAAATTATGACAGAGGAATCTGATATCAACATAACTGACTCCATTTGGTTTCTAACCTCACAAGCTAACTGTCCTGGGCATAAGACAAGCTAACTATGGGAATAATTTAGTTCATAGTTTAACTTTGAAGCAAGATGATAATAGTCCCTTCCTAAAACTAACGCCCTCTTTATTCAGGAACCAAAATCAGCTTTGTAAATCTAATGAAAGTTTGCAAGTTTGGAATTATGGGAGAGGCCTGAATTCTGCTAGGACCTCTACTTACTTAAGCAATAACCAGCCATTGTATCCTAGTTTGCTTACTGCTCAGGAGTCATGTAGCTAGAGGTCATAAGATTTGTAACTTCTCCAATTGCTCCTATAGATAATATCACTATTCTCAATATTTAAGATTGGTCTTTCAGATTTTTTCAGACTTTTGCATTCAGGCAGACCAATTGAGGCCATCCAACCCCACCACCTGGACCCCCATGATTCATACCAAGAACTGATTCAAGCAGTCTTGTGACCCCTCCCCACCCAGAAACTGACTCAGCACACAAAAACATTTTGGACACTCCTATGATTTCATCACCAAACAATCAGCAGCACCCATTCCCTAAGCCCCTGCCCACCAAATTATTCTTAATAACACTAGACTCTGAGCTTTTGGGAAGGCAGATTTGAGAACTATTTCTTATCCTTCCACTCAGCTGCTTTGTGATAATTAAACTCTTTGCTGCAACACCGCTGTCTCAGTGTATTGGCTTTTTGGTGTAGCAGGCAAGAAGAACCCATTAGGTTGTAATTTACTGCATTAGTTTATTCTTGCATTGCTATAAAGAAATACCTGAGACTGGGTAATTTATAAATAATGGAGGTCCAATTGGTTTATGGTTCTGCAGGCTATACAGGAAACATGGTAGCATTTGCTTCTGTAGAGGCCTCATGAAGCTTACAATCATGGTGAAAGATGAAGCAAGAACTTGCACATCACATGGTGAGAGCAGGAGCATGAGAGAGAAGGGGGGAGATGCTATATACTTTTAAACAACCAGATCACACAAGAGCTCACTCAGTATCACTAGAATAGGACCAAGGGGGTGGTACTAAAGCATTCATGATAAATCCACCCCCATGATTCAATTACCTCCCACAATGCCCACATCCAACATTGAGGATAACAATTTAATAAGAAATTGGGAAGGAAAAAATACCTAAACTATAACATTCTGGCCCTGTCCCCCAATAAATCTCATGTTCTTCTCACATTTCAAAATACAATCATGCCTTCCCAATAGTCTCCCAAAGTCTTAACTCATTTTAGTATTAATTGAAAAGTTCAAACTCCAAAATTTCATCTGAAACGAGGCAGGTCCCTTCTATCTATAAGCCTGTGAAATAAAAAACAACTTAGTTACTTTCAAGATACAATGGTAATATCAGCATTAGGTAAACATTCTCATTTCAATAGAGAGAAATCATCCAAAAGAAAGGCCCTACACAGGTTCAAAATTGAGCAGGACCATCATTAGATCTTAAAGCTCCAAAATAATCTCCTTTGACTCTATATCCCACATCCAGGGTACACTGGTGCAAGCAGTGGTCTCCCAAGGCATTAGCAGCTCTGCCTTTGTGGCTTTGCATAGCCCTGAGGCTGCTCTCATGGGCTGGAGTTAAGTCTCTGTGGCTTTTCTAGCTGCCAGATACAAGCTGCTGGTGGATCTAACCATTCCTGGGTCCTGAGGACCGTGTCCCTCTTCCCACAGCTCCGCTAGGCAGTGCCCCAGTGAGGACTCTGTGGGGGACTTTAGCCCCACATTTGCCCTCTGCACTGCCCTAGTAGAGTTCACTGTAAGGACTCCACTCCCACAGCAGATCTCCACCTTGGCACCAGGCTTTTCCATATATCCTCTGAAATCTAGGTGGAGGCTCCTAAGCTTCAACTCTTGCACTCTGTGCACCCACAGGCTCAACATCACATGGAAGTCACCAGGACTTATGGCTTGCATCCTTGCGAGCTGTGGCTTAAGCTTTACCTGGGCCCCTTTGAGTGAAAGCTAGAGCTTGAGTGGCTGAGATGCAGGGAGCAGCTTCTTGATGCTGTACCAGGCAGTGGGGTCCTGGGTATGGCCCATGACCATTCTTCCCTCCTAAACATCTGGTCTTGTAATGGGAGGGCCTGCTGCAAAAGTCTCTGAAATGCTTTCAAGGTCTTTTTCTCATTGGCTTGGCTTTCAGCATTTGCTTCTTTTGTAGTTAGACAAATTACTCTAGCAAGTGGTTTTTCAGCAGCCCGTTTGAATTCTTCTCTCGAAAATCCTTTTTATTTCTCTTCCAAATGGTCAGGCTGCAAATTTTCTAAACTTTTAAGCTATGCTTCCTTTTAAATATGAGTTTCAACTTCAAGTCATTCCTTTGCTCCCACATCTAAGTATAGGTTGTTAGAAGCAGCTAGGACATATCTTCAACATTTTTCTGCTGAGAAATTTCTTCTACCAGATATCCTTGATAATCATTCTCAGTTCAAACCTCTACAGACCCCTAGGGCATGGACATAATGCAACCAGATTCTTTGCTAAGGCATAACAAAAATGAACTTTACTTCAATTCCCAATAAGTTTATCATGTTCATCTGAGACCTCATCAGCTAGGACTTCATTGTCCCTATCAATAACTATTAGCATTTCAGTCAACCATTTAACAAGTCTCGAAGAGGTCTTTTCCTCATCTTCCTATCTTATTCTGAGCCCTCCACACTCTTTCAATCTCTGCCTGTTACCCAGTTTTAAAGCTGCTTCCACATCATCACGTGTCTTTAAAGCAATACCTCACTCCTGGTACCAATTATCTGTATTAGGCCATTCTCACATTGCTATAAAGAAATACCCCAAGACTGGGTAATTTATAAAGAAAAGAGGTTTAACTGGCTTGTGGTTCTGCAGGCTATACAGGGAGCATAGTGACATTCTGCTCCTGAGAAGGCCTCAGGAAGCTTATAAGCATGGCAAAGGTGACTAGACAGCAGGCATGTTGCATGGCAAAAGCAGAAGCAAGAGGTGCCATATGTTTTTGAAAAACCAGATCCCAGGAGATCTCACTCATTATCATGAGAACAGGACTAAGGGGATGGTGCTAAACCATTCATGAGAAATCCACCCCCCATGATTCAGTCATCTCCTACCAGGCCCCACCTCCTATATTACGGATTAAGATTCAGTATGGGATTTGGGCAGGGACACATATCCAAATTATATCACATACACAGGGTCAGGATCATCAATATCATATAGGCCACATAACAATGTTTAAGTCAATGATGAACTGCATATACAAAAGTAGTGTCATAAGATTTTATTCAAGCTGGAAAATATTACTGAATATTTTCTCCAGAGATTAAGACCGTTTCAACCTTTTGTGAAAGATAAGAGCAATATCAGAATGGACATAGTAAAGTTCCCGAGTAGTTTATTCAGGATTACTCCTGAGCAAGACAAGATCACAGGCAAGGAGCTTGAGCATGAAAAGCCACCAATTTAAATTAATGCACGTGGTAGTAACATATTTTACAGGGAGGGGTTGTGAAGAGAATAAATAACATCAGGAACCCTGTACAGCTTTTGTGTCCTGAGTTACAGTAGAACAATTAGAGAAAGACATATTTCAAGGATGCCCTAGGCACAGCTTCAGACAGTGGGCTAAGGAAAAAGCAGCAGGTCCACAGGGCAGAGGTAGCTCCGAATCTTTAACAATGAATGAGATGAATCACAAATAAGTCACCCCAACACAAACAATTTCAAACTGAAATAAAAGACACAATGTTTTGTGTTTACTATCTGGAAAAATATGGCATTCCACCTAAGTTCTTCTAGTTGAACTAGAATAAAGGACACTTATTATCATTTCTAATTATGAGGCACAACATTGAAAATACTCCATTTCCTTTATTAAAAATAAATTCCTAAATCTTCTTCTATATTAATTTTCACTTATTTATATATATATTTTACTTTATATCAAGTCTTTCTACAATACAAATACCACCACCATCGTCTCCATCCTGCCCATTCCTACCAATGCATTTTGTCATGTGAGTCTAAGCTTAAAATAAAATCTGTTAAAAAATTAATCATTCTGATAGAAAAATATAACAAATATGCTAAAAGGTAGAAGATAATGCTATTCCTTGCAGAGAAAGTTCAGGGCATAGGTGATATAAAATAATCTAGGAATGGAAAACAAAGAGATAATATGTTTATTACATAGAAGTCCATCTCACACATGTATCCACAAATAGATTGGGGTTTTATTTTAAACAGGAAAACATCTTCAGTCAAGAGTGTGAAATGCGATATACAAAATGGTGGCACTCTGATTCAGAGCTGTAAATAAGAGTCAGGAAGCCATTCTAAGAAGGACTGCCCTCAGGTTAAAAAAAAAAAAAAAATTACCTTAATTACCTTGCGCCTTTGAACTGGGTTAAACTGTAACTACCACAACATCCTGGAAAACAGCTAAATTTCATCAGTGCCACAACTCCTAAACAGCAACAACCAATGAACTGTGGACTTACGTACTAAGACAGCTGCCTCCACTGATAATTTTTCCAAAACAACTTGTGTAATCATCTTCAGCTTCCTTTTGATTTACTGCCAAAAATTCCATTTCCCTCCCCTTTGTTGGAATATAATTTGGCTTCTACATGAATCTGTGACTCCTGAATTGCAATTCCTAAGACCCCAATAAATGCCTTTTCTTACTGCAGTGCATTCTGGTCTTTGGCCTCTTTTAAGATGACAGAACAAATGAGCTCTCAAAACAAGCCAACAAGATATTGAAATATAGAAGAGTAGAATACAAAGAAAAGGAATAATACTCAATCTTGCTTGATAGATTATTTTTCTAGAATACTGTGCTTCTCTTAAAGGTAAAAATTGGCTTGTAAATTATGATTTCATTTTTCTGCAATACTTTTTTTGTATGTTACATTGGATTGTAAGAGTTTTCTTTTTTTTCTTTTTCTTTTATCAGAAGTTCCTAAAAAGAATTTCTTTATTCATTCTACCTCATAGACTTCATTAAAAGCACTTCTCTATAGCTGCCTCTAACACTTAGTCTCCTTTTAGAATTCATATTCTGGCTTCCTCTTCTTTTATTTTTTAATATTTTAAGAGTTCTTTTTTTTCTGCTTATCTACCTCTCTTTTTATTTCCTTTTGTGCCTGGTGCTTTATTAAACAGTCTATTTTTAAATTTATGGCCTATATCTAAAAGGTTGCCAATAATTTTTCTACACCTAAATTCCAAAGAATACCCTAGATAAAGCTTATCTTGGACATAACCCCTGCTTTAAAACAATAGCTCTCAATTGCAACAGTTTTTTGATCAATTTGGTTGTGGAAAAATACAGATTGTAACATTCTGTGTTGTTTTTTACAGTTGGTTTTTTTTTTTTTTATTATACTTTAAGGTTTTAGGGTACATGTGCACAATGTGCAGGTTTGTTACATATGTATCCATGTGCCATGTTGATTTCCTGCACCCATTAACTCGTCATTTAGCATTAGGTGTATCTCCTAATGCTGTCCCTCCCCCCTCCCCCCACCCCACAACAGTCCCCGGAGCGTGATGTTCCCCTTCCTGTGTCCATGAGTTCTCATTGTTCAATTCCCACCTATGAGTGAGAACATGCGGTGTTTGGTTTTTTGTCCTTGCGATAGTTTACTGAGAATGATGTTTTCCAGTTTCATCCATGTCTCTAACCTTTTATCTAAGTGGAAATCTTCAGAGTTTACAGCTCAAACTGTTTTGGGAGGAAGTTAAAAATGAAATGGTGATTGCATGCATTTTAAATACACTGATTTATTAACAAATAGGAAAAAATTTTCAGAAGAGGAAAAATAACAAGGAAAACAATACTGATAATTTTGTGTAGTTCTTAGGCCTTTCATGTTCATTTTCTAAAAACAATACATTTTCATTCAGTGGATTCTATATTTTTTTCCACTGGGTAAAAGATCTTCATTGTATTCTTCAGAAATTATACAAAAATAATATATTTCCTTAGGTCTCTTATGCTTTCAAATATAAAGAGAGGTAGAGATTGAATAAGAAATTATCCAGTGAATAGAAATTAGGTATTCAAATATCCAAAATATGGTTTGAAAAATAAATTAACCTCAATTCTTTTCAGAGATATTAACCATCATAGCTGCAAATTACAGCAAAATACTAGAAACCATTGTTATTACTGAAAAATCGATACATTCCTTTGTTAGTTCTTAATATAATAATAAAACATATTTTAAAAATTATTTTCATTGTAGCAAGTTATATTACTGCTTGGATGATTGACTACACAGGAAGGGGAACATAACGCTTCGGGGACTGTTGTGGGGTGGGGGGAGGGGGGAGGGACAGCATTAGGAGATACACCTAATGCTAAATGATGAGTTAATGGGTGCAGGAAATCAACATGGCACATGGATACATATGTAACAAACCTGCACATTGTGCACATGTACCCTAAAACCCTAAAGTATAATAAAAAATAAAAATAAAATAAAAAAAAGACTTCTTCATTAGTCAGATAAATTATATCCCAAAAGTTAACAAATAATTTCATGAGAGGCAATGTAACATCCTTAAGCAAGCCCACAAATGCATGTTTCACTCATGTTTTTAAAATAAAATTTTATTTTATAAAAATATACAGAAGAATATTATTACAGCACTACAGTTAAAAGAGTAAAACAGTAACATTAAAAATAAGTAACAAAAGTGGCTACAGTTATTTGAGGAGATAAATGTAAGACTCATAAAGATTTTGAAAACAAAGTATGGGCGAGTTTATGGGTTTGAGGAGTTGATGGCCTTTGTTTTCTTATTATGACTAAATTTATTTAAAATTCATGTTTTGTTTTAATTTTTAGTAGCTTTTGCAAATAAATTCCACCTTCCGCCCCATCTCAATGAATCATACCTTCTAGTACTCATGCCCCTGCGCAGTCCCTTCCAACCCTGATTTTGGGATGATGCTGTGTAACAAATGGAAAGCAGCAGAAGAGATACTCAGTGACCTCTAAGGTCAGGTTATAAGAAGCCATGCAGATTTTGCCTTGGTCTTTTAGAATACTTTCTCTGTGGGAAGCTAGTGCCAAGTAAGAAGCCCAATCACTCTGAGGCTGACATGCTGAGAGAAAGCTCAAATCAGCCAAGCTGGACAGGCCATGTAGAAAAGGAAGGAGAGAGGCATGTCGGGGAGAGGGAGGGCTGAGGGCAGGAGGGAGAGAGAGAAAACTTGCCAGCTCCCAGCTGTTTGAAACTTTTCAGCTGAAAAGTCAGTTATGTATAATAAAATGCTCACTTGGATATCCACCCCAGTTTAGCCCTCAAATAGCTCCAGTTCTAGACACCATTTCGCTGTTACTGATTGAGAGGCACCAGGCAAGAACCTCCCAGCTGAGCTCAGTGAACCCACACTCCATGAAAGATAATAACAAATTGTTGTTTTAAGCCACTAAGTTTTGTTGTTATAAAATAGAGAACGAGAATAGTTTTCCGTTGTTAAAGGTATAGCACCAACACTAAATTGCTTTCATCAGCTAAGATTAAATGGGCATAAAGAAAGGAAAATATTTTCCTTACTGGCTATGCAAAAGGGAAAAGGAAAAGTGAGTGTCAATATGTGATGACTTATTTTCTGGGTGATTTAATTACTGTCTAGACCGTCCTAAGGAACCATTTAAAGGATACAATGTTGACAAACTGGTATCCAAAACATTAAAAAGTCTCTATTTTGGAAATTAATCTTTTTGATTTATAATTAGCAATTCCAAAACTTTTTAGTAAAGACCTGTAGAGTAATAACAAAGGCGTAATAATATTATATTCTATAATATTCTCTATGTCAATGACAGGTCATAGATAACCATCCCAATATATTTGTTTATGTATGCAAATACATATCTTAATGTAGTCATTTTTCAACACAAACATAATCCTGCACCCTAGAGAGATTTTAATGCAGTTCATAAAATTGGAATCAGAAGATTCAATTTAGTCTAACCTTCTTTTTGGGGGGACTGTGGCTTTATCTGAAAAAAACTGTAGTATTACATGTTGTATTTGAACATAAAATTAAATTCAGCTATCTCAGAGGACAAGTTCAGATTTAATAAAAATAAATGTGACTGCTCATTCATTCAAAGAAACACACTCTCGTTTTCCTACAGATGCCTCAGTAAAGAGAACACTAATCTAATTATAGTATTTAAAAACTAAATTGTCTTTGTGCTTGCTATAAAATAAACAACACAGCTGCAGGGCCTGCCGAGCTTCACTTATTAAAGAAAATACCTTTTGATGATTAACAAAGGCAGATTTGTTTGAAATATGAATATGCTCACTAGAGTCTCCTGGATGGATGGGATTTTCAAAAAGGGACGATTTCAATGAAATGAAGAAAATGTAAACCTAGATAATTAGTTAGATACCTTTTGCTCTCTTTTGATTTACAGTATTAGCAGGGGCAAAAGTGGAGGGTAAAAAAGAACAAATAATCAAGAAAAATATGATATTGGTTCCCTACAAACCATCTCTAATTCTTTTTTGGCAGAGAACTTTTACATTAAGACCTTTTCAGTAAAATGACTCAGTCACTGTAATAATTTAGAGAAGGTATTGCCTAAGTCAGGCGCTGAAGGATTTGGCTTTTAACCTGGGGTGAGATTTGGCTACAGTTCCTTGAGCAAGCAGTTTTCACCTATGCTTACCACTCTGGGATTGTTAGGACAATAATAATGGGAAAGCTTCCTATCAACTGGGCATTTGGCACAAATTCTACTTGGATATCATCTAAACTGGAACACTTTTGAGAATGAAGAGGAACTACTAATAATTAATTAATTAATTATTATGTTGAGGCAAGGTATAAATTGTCACTGACTCACACAAACTGAGATATATGGTCACCCTACGTAAAGAAAACATTGTCAGTCATTGGCAGGGTCTCCCTGTGTATAATACTGTAGGACCAGATAAGTATACAGAAGAGGGTTCACTCCTTTGAAGTCTCACAATTCATTAGTGGCAGAATTAAACACAGGTCTCCTAGTGCTTTTCCAAAACAATGGAAAACAAAGCCAAAGACCCCCACTACCAGTCTACCTAAAAGCTTACTATTAGAGCGGTTGCATTGATTTTTGGATACACATTACAAAAGATCCTGAAAAATATAAATGTTATCACTGAGTGCTTCTATATTAGGCCAATAGCAAAAATAACTCAGCCGAGGGAAATTTATCATATTAACAACCTATTACCTTGGAAAACAAGGAACAGGGTCCCAAGGAAATGAATCAAAGGCAGGCATTTTTTGGTGAGAGTATCCATGTCAAAGGAAATGTCCAGAGCACAGGGAGGCACCACAGAAGCAGCAGGGTAAACACAAGGATGGCTATAATAAAAGCCATTTCTCATCTCATAAAGCCTACCAGCTACCTTAGATTAGATCTCCTCTAAACCCAAAGAGCAACGTTTCCACAGCAGTATTTTTTATTGTTGTTGTTTTACAGCTATCCACATTTGTTTTCTTGTCCTTATCTCATATTTTCTTACCAGAGTTCATAGACCATAACAAATCTCCCCTATAAATGCTTGAATTTCATACAGCATATGTGCAAGTGTGAATTTTAAAAATGAAACAAATTGCAAATATACTCTACTTCTTCAACTGTAATGGTGGGCTTATCATGATGCTCTCTTATGCTCCCTTAAATACCTTCAAGTGGGAGAGTCTACTCTGGGGATATCTGTGAAAACACAGAAGGAAGTAATACACACGGCTCGGCCTCATAGACCTGGAAAAGGGCGTGCAACGATATATAATTAGGCCTTATTCAAGATGCCTAGCAGGTGTGTCAAATGGGTTATTTTCCTTACCCCTACTGTGATGTTACGTAATAGTCCATAAGACCATCGTTACTTTTGACACCAACTATAAGTTTGGAGGTCTTCAAGACCGCCTTAGTTTCCATAATTCACTATGAGGACTCACAGAACTCACTGAAAACTATTCTACTGACAGTTATGTTTCATTACAGCAAAGGATACAGATTAAAATTACCCAAGGGCAGAGACACATAAGGCAACTTCAGGAAAGTTCCAAACATGGAACTTCCAGTTGTATTCTCCCCGTGCATTTATGGACAGCATTAATTCTCCCAGCAACAGAATGTAATAAAACACATGACATATTGTCCACCAGTGAATCTCACCTGAGCCAGAGTTTTTATTGAGGTCCTATCATGTAATACTGACATGCTTGGTTGGATACGTGGCTGATCTCAGTCTCCAACCACTCTGGAAGTCTAGCTGATACCACAGATCACATTGTAAGATTGCCTAGTATGGCCGAAGCCCCCCAGGTAAACCAAGATATTTTTAGGAGGCATTGTATCCAGCCAAGGGATTACAGATTACCGTGTAGGACTTGAGGGCAAAAGCCAGACCTGTCATTGGACAAGGTTAAATTATCTATTGCACTCACCTATAAACGATATTGCTGAAATCCTGTTTCTGGGCTCTGCATTGACACAGATACGCTATCCCTTCTCCCACCCACCACCTACACATGCATTCACTGCTTGTCTTTGTGTCTTTATTTTTTTGATTCCTCTAAACTTGGTAAGCTTGTTCCTAAACTACAGCTCTAATTTCTAAAATAAATAATTAGTCTAGTTTATCATCATGTGTTGGTATGAGAATTTGCTAGTAGCCTCTTCATGGGCACAGCCCTCTTCCAATCAGCTGTGACCAAGAGCAATAGATGACTAGTATTTAACCAATGCCACTGTCATAAGTATTGTCTTAAATGCTGGCATTTCCATAATAAAACATGCCTGTCATGAAATACAGGTAGAGTATTCCTATCTCTGACTCCAAATTTTTCGGACTGAAAGTACTTCAAGTTTTGGATTTTTTCAGATTTTGGAATATTTGAGTTATACTTACCGTTGAGCATATCTAATCTGAAAATTCAAAATCTGAACTGTTTCAGTGAACACTTCCTGTGAGCATCATGTTGGCACTCCAAAAGTTTCAGAATTTGGAGAATTTTGGATTTTGAACTTTTGGATTAGGATCCTCACCATAGTTGATTTGTTGGTGCCAGGTATAAAGAACCCAGTGTGAACAGCACCTAAACTTAGTAATGATAATAAAGAGTAGTTTGATTTCCAAAGATTATGTGAAAACTTATATCATTTGGCTTCATAGCACACTATTGACTGCTTGGCTTCGAAACTTTTATAAGTGATATTTATAACCTATGTTTGCCACTGAGGTTCAAAATTTTGCCAATTCGGGACCAATAATGCTTTTGTCACTCAGCAGGTATAATACATACGTTTTAATTGTCTTTTGCAGTGAAAGGAATATAAACTGTTATGTCTTATGAAATGTCAAAAGTAACATTTGCTTTATTTTATAATGATACAAAATGGGTAACCTAGTGTTATGGACTGAATTGTTTGCCCCATCCCATGCCCCACAATTTTTATGTTAAAATCCTGGCCCCCAGTGTGGGTGTTTATAAGGAGGCAATAAAGGTTAAGTGAGATCATATGAGTAGGGCTCTAATCTGATATAATTGGTTTCTTTATAAGAAGAGCATGAGACATCAGACCTCTCTCTCCCTGTAATGTGAGAACACAGCAAAAAGACGGCCGTCTGTAAGCCAGAAATAGAGTCTTTTCCAGAAACGGAATCTGCATTTCAGTCTGGGACTTGTAGCCCCCAGAACTGTGAGAAAATAAACGTCTGTTGCTTAAGCCCCCCAGTCTGCTGTATTTTGTTATAGCAGCCCACGCTAATACATCTGGAGTTACGATGAAATAAATAACTGAATAATTAAATGAATGACTTTATTGAATATGAACTTAATAAATAAATGAATACATACAAAGGATATTTAGCACAAAAATAGGGATTTGAACATATTGCAAGCTCAGAAAAATCATTTTCACTCTTAAAGATAAACTCAAAATTTCCCATTGAAGGATCTATGAATTTAGTAAGGCTTTTATTTGATTTAGGCCTATAAAATTTATGTAATTTTTTTATCATAGACATAATAAGATCTTTTACCTTTTGTGAAGACAATTGGAAATTTTCATTTACCGTACATTCTGAATGAGACTGAAGCAATCAGAAGATCAAAAATCAGTGAAGCAGCAGAAAGCATTAGTGGGTGAGAACAATTCACCATATGACCATCTGTCCCACATTCTGAATTCAAGAGAGTCCACAAGTCTATAAAAATGTCATGCATGAACTTTCTTTAATGGTCATTTTTTTTACTACTAGATATATTAATTTTCAATTGTATTTCAATAGGGCATTAGTGATAACAAGTTAAACAAATCAAAGATCCTAATGGATATATATCACAGGCTTATTTTTCATATTTAAAGGTAACATCAAATTTATATCACATTGTTCAGGAATTCACTTATTTATTTCCTGTACTTTATGGGTGCTGTGATGCCTCATAAAATTTCATATTAGCTAGGATCTCCTGCTAGGAAAATAATACAGTGGTTATGTCAATTTGCATTTCTCTACAATAGATATTTAGCTTTGTATTTTTGTGTCACTGTATATATTTTCATCTATTTTACAAAACTTCCTCACTGACAGGAGAGAAATGGAGTGGAGAAGAAAGATCATGACCTGATATTTTAATATGATTTGCATACAGCTACAGATAGTAGAAATGGCCTGGAATTATTTTAAGAGTGTCTAGATATGTGTTCTGATACAAGAATCATATCTACAGAACACCATCATTAGGTTTAAAAACATCTATGTCCTACCTCTCCTCTAACCTCCTAGACCAGAACTGATCTAAGAGGCCTGAGGTCACTGTTCAGTGGTCAGGAGAGATGATTAAGCCAATTTGCTTTTTCACTTGCTTTGAAACTGGAAGATTTATGAGGGCAGAAACTTGGTCTCTTTTGTTCTCACTTTATTCCCAGAGCCTATATTTGCTCAATTCATACCGTAGTTGTTCAAGAAATATTTGTTGACTCACTGGCTGGAAGAAAATGAGACAAAATGCCATCCCTACTGCTGTGAGAGGGAAAAGGAAAGGAAATAAACTACATTGTTGAGACTTTCCCATATAAGTCAGCTCCCTTCTCAGTTGGAAACAAATATTCTCAGTTGGAAAATCTCTGAGAAACAGCTCAGGAATAAGTGGGTCACATATGACAGATTACCAGTTTTTGAAGGCAGAAAACGAATAGACATCTTCTCTGTAGTTTTCTACATCCTCCTAGAAAAAAACAAGGGAGGCACTGAGGTGGAGCCCCCTTAGCAGAGGTCAGAGTCACATGGGTGTAGAAGGCACTTCTGGCATTGGACTAAAGAATGGGGCCTTGCCCTCTGCTGAGACAGAAAACAAAACATTTTTGGATCTTGGAGCACTATGGCTTCCTTGCCAGAGTCTTCTCCAAAGTTACCCATTGTGCCAGCAGAGATGGTAGAAGAGGGAACTCTTCACTTATCTGACATTTGGATACATCTTTTCCAAGGGATCCAGTCATAGAGAGGAGAGACATGGAAGTAGACAGGAACGCTTTCAGCCTGCTCTTGAAGGCTACTGTACAGGTAGGAGGCGACCATACAGCTTCCGAGTAGATGAAAATTCTGAAAGAAACGGCAAACATTTCAAATGTTTTTTCCAAACATTTGAAATTCCTAAGACATTCCAAACTTAGGAATACTGAGCACGCAAACAAGATGGTACCTCAAAAACAACTTTTGATGTCATAATTAAAATCGCTCTGATATAAAGTTTCCATATGGAAGGGGCTTTGGGCATAACAACCTGAATGCAAGAATTAAACTTAAAGCCATGTTTGAATAATAATAATATTACATTAAATTCTACAGATAATAATAATAATACTTACATTAAATTTTATACATAAAAAAGTAATCTAAAGATGCCTCCACAGGCACTTGTACAATATTGAAGAAATGTGGATTCTCCTTCACAAAGAATGCTATTTTATTTCTTTGGCATGAATTGAGCCACTAATGATGCTGCTGCTGATTACTTATAATAAAAAATGATTGCTGTAAACAATTAGCTTTTAGATGGCAATAAAAGTCATAGTTAGAAGCAAGTCCACTGAGAACCAGAAGTGACATGTGGGAACCACTTCCAGTTAAAATCTCTTAGAAATCAAGATTAAGCATCACAAATGTTATGGCAGAAGTCAAAGTAAACGAGTGGTTTCATTGATACACTGCTTTCTCAGGACTATAGTCATTGCGTCATTGAGTACTAATGTTACAAAATGTTGAGAAAATTAAATACATGCACTGGCATAAAGAATGAACACCTTGATACATAGATATTAAGAATAAAAGTATAAGCAGCACAAAAATGCTTTGATTATAAAGTAGCGTGGTATATTCAATATACACTCTGCTCCATTCTTTTCTTTATATAGGAAAGTAAACTGTCTTCCCTCCTGTCACCAAGACACTGAGACAGACTAACCAATGACATCATTTTTAGAGAATATACAACCTATACAACCTATCTACCTGCCAAATTTACAAAGATCTGTCTCTGGATATTTTATATATTTTATCTTGCTGGGGGCCCATACATCTTTTTTGAGATGAACTGATTCCACAAGAGCTCTTGGGAAAATTGAAGGACCCTGATGACCTCATTCTGTTAGTGTTTACTTGCTAAGGTATTTTCTCCTTTTCAGCTTCTTGTCTCTTCTGTGACCCAGAACAAATCTATTTCTGGAATTTTGAGTAGGATCAATGTTTATAGGCTATGCTGGGGAAAATTTCTTTTACCTGTATCCATCCAAGCTGATGGAGATGGAGGATATGTATTTTAATCATCATGTTTTAAATCAGTTTATATTGCCCTCAAATACCAACTGCCCTGTTTACTGATTGCAGTTAATCTCAGCTGGATGTTTAAAAACTGAATTCTGGATATAGATAAAAATTTCTTAGTAAATACTAATAAATTATTAATAATGATTATTACTATTACTGTATATTGAGATCTTAGTAAGTTCTGCCAATTGTTGAAATCAAGGACATACTGTAGGTAGCATGATCTTTCAGCAACTACTAAAAGACTTCAAGTGAAAGGAAACATTATTTAGTGTCCCATTCTGTTCCCTCTTGGACTGGTGATACTTTAAGATTCTGGAAGGATGAGTTAAAAGAAAGAAGGTATTATAATCAGAAGAGGCTGTACAAACGTAAGAATGTGCTTGCATATTCAATCAGCATTGTTACAGTCAGAATCAAACCAATCAAACCATTGATACAGTCAGAGTAAACGGGAGAGTGAGAGGATGGCATGAGGAGACACTGAACATCTAGAAGATGCAGAGCTGAGGATCTGGGGCTTTACTCTGTGGGGAAAGGATTCATAGTGGAGTACAGTCAAATTTGAATATTACAAAAATCACTCTTAGAAACTATTGGTAGTGTATTGCTATAGAGAAGTGAATTATGTGAGTAAATATTATTGAACTATTGCATCAGTTAAACTCAACAATTTAATTGCAACAATTAAACTCAAGTGGTAAAAGAATATAGAACAGGAAACAGATTTGAGAGCTATTTAAGGGACAGATTGACAAAGTTCCCATGTTTCTGTCTGGTGGGATCAGCAGTAATTGATGATATTTACTAAAAGTGGGAATGCAAGGAGAAGAGAAAGGCAGACGTAGGGGAATGAGGCAGAAAAAGTGTTGAGTTCAAAGCCATGTTGAGTTTGGTACAAGAGGAGAACTCAGATGCAGGTGTTAGGTGACAAGTCATTGAGGAAATCCTAAAGGGAAGTCTATGCTAGAAATATCGGGAAACAATGTAAATAAGAAATGAGTAGGGTATGAACAAAGGCAGTAGCAGGGGGAATAGTGAAAACAGGTTGGGCTTAAGAGACATATTGAAGTTAGACTTAGTAAGACTAGTGCCACATTGATTTGACATTAGAGAAATTTATTGTTCTTATTAAGCACCAGAGCCAGTGCTATCAAAGGTATGTAAATCCCCAGGTACAACTTCTAACCTGTAAACAAAGCTGTAATTAAAATTTAGTCTTATAGAAATGTACTATTTTTTCTATATTAGACTATTACATGTAAACTGTAAGGTCAAGGTTCATGTTATCTATTTTTGTATCCAAAGCACCTAGTACTATGTATATGGCAACACATGTTTGTTGAACCAAATTGACCTATCTCTGCTGCAATTATCATGATATCAACCATTTTTTCAGCATACACTTACTGAATGTATATAGGCATCAAGCCCTGTGTTTATTGCTAAAGCTACAAATTTAAAATACATTCTTATATCCAAAAAGCTCAGTCTAAGATAAAGACAAACATATATAAGATGGTAATTGCTATGATAGCAGCAAGCACGGGACAATATGGAAGTACAGAGCAGAGATATATCACCTAGCTAGGAGTTACAGCTTCCTGTGGGTGATGACTTCTGAGTCAAACTTGAGTTTGAGTAGTAGTTCCCCAGCTTCTTTGGGGTGGGGCTAATAAATAGTGGAAGGTATTGTAGGCATCAGGATCATCTTGTATGAGTAGGGCACATGGGGGTCTGGGAGATCGTAGAACTCTGTAAATAATACTAAAAAATTAGTGAGGCAATGAAAGTGGAGTGGGTGGTGGGGAGACAATAATGAGCCATGAAGATTCTAGTGAGGATAATATGTCTTCTATGCCATTCTTAGAAATCTGAATAGTAGAAAAAATAGGAAGGAAAGCTAATTTCAAAAAATAGCTCAGCATCAGACATAGTGAATTGGAGCTTTGTATCAGGGTAGGCTAACTATTGTAATAACTACTTTAGTGGCTTAACACAATAAAGGTTTCTATTTCATTAATATCCCAATCTAATGATGAGTATGTATGGGGGGGTTCTATGTTCAATGCAGTCAGTCAAACGCCAAGGCTCTTTCCAGCCTGTGTCTGTGACTCTCCTCTGTATCCTTAGAATATTTTCCACGTAGCTGGTGGATGAAGAAAGAGAGTGTAGGTGGAGATAATGTTAAGATATTTAAAGAGTCCAGGATTATATAGGTAAGAAGTTTTTATGGATCAAACCTGAATGAGGCACGTATGACATCAAAACATATTCCACTGGTCAGAAATCAATGTTGTATTCACACCTCACTTTGAGGAGACTGGGAAATTTTGTCTAGCTAGATGCCCAGTAGGAAAAGAAAAAGAATTTGGTGAGCAAATTTCCGTCTGTGATCTAGGCAAGTTGAAATAAAATGTAGATAGCTAGGTTTGAAATACATTAATAATTTATGAGTTGTAAATATACATAGTGGTTGTTTAAATCATGGA
This sequence comes from Symphalangus syndactylus, assembly GCF_028878055.3. Lineage (NCBI taxonomy): Eukaryota > Metazoa > Chordata > Mammalia > Primates > Hylobatidae > Symphalangus > Symphalangus syndactylus. The sequence goes on from NC_072424.2 coordinate 69,472,231, forward strand.
AATGAAGGAAATATCCAAGCATGATCAAGTATATTGAAAAAACTCAAGAATTTCAGCATTTTATGAATACATAAAAGAGAAGCATGAAAAATAGACTGAACACACTTGGCAGAGAAGCAGAAAGAAGACTACGAGAGAGAATGTCAAAAATACAAAGGGAGAAAGACATGTCAAGAGGGAGGCAAAGGCCAAAAGCATTATAAGCTCCAAGGTAGTTAAGATAGGAACCATTGGCCACATTCTAAAATTTTAACTACTTCAGTTTCATAGAAATTCATTATGCCATTTTGATGGTTGAATGACCTACAGGAAGGGGTCCATGATTGTATCTAGAGTAATAAATTGCCTTGATTTATGTCTCACTTGTTTTAAAATGTAATATGGTAAAGTTTTCTGCATAACTTAATTACTGAGATTTCAAATTAGCTTTAACAAAACCTTTAAATCTACAACTAGAGTTACTTTTCTCACATAAGTTTTGTGTGTGATGACTGTCTCAAAAAGATTAAAAATATCAATAAAATACACTTTTAATTCAACTTTCATGTTTATAATCTCTCTAACCCATTTTTAGTTAGCAGCTCCCTCGTGTATTCACTATGTATGTAAAATATGTTTGCTCATATGCTTCATATGTGTGTGTGTATATATATACATCTATGTACTTCCTCATGGAAAAATATAATTAAATTATTGACTAATAAGACAATTTAAAAAATCCATTGCTAAACATCTCAAAATTGTGTTTTCAATTATGAAAAACAACGAAACTAGAAATTGTGTAGCTCTAAGGAACAAGGCAGGTGGAAGTTGAAATACATTGCGTTTTAATACCAATGTTTTAAATGTTTAAATGTTAATAAAAATTTTAAATATATAGGTATATATTGCTTGGCATTGAAAATAGTGTGAAGAAATTCTTTTCAAATATTCTTGTAGCTATTGGTCTTTCTTCAAAAAAGTTTTCCTCAAATTTTCAATGCATATAATAGATGCAAGAGGAGCTCTTATAATTGATGGTTTCTCCTAATGGTAACTTCCTGGGCAACTCTCAGAATTCCTAAATCAAAAGGAGCAGAGTTTGAAAACAATCCTTGTGCCCTGTGGAGGTAGACACTGCCACAGGAAGGCAAATGTTGATGATTTGTAAAAATGTTGTGCTGAGATGCTTGAGTGATCCAAGTTGGAAAGATTGAGAGCAAGAAGTTAAAAAGCTGAATAGTGGTAGGCCGTCATAAATAAATCAATAAATAAATAATAACTAAATAAAGAGCTGATATAGGCTAGTATGTTAGTGCTGAGATGGACCAGAGGGCCAGCCCAGGCCTGGCCATGGCCCCGGAGGAAACCTTTGCCACAGGCTTAGACAACAAAACAAGGCAGAGCAAAAACAAAAACACAAAAACAACAACAAACCTCCAGAGATTTAAAGGACAGTCAAATGATATTCAGCAGCAATGATTAATACCAAGCCAAATGAATGCACTTCTGCCCCTTAACTATAATAGCACATACCATGAAATGTTCTCACCTTAAATTCAAACTCCATTCACACATATTCACTCAAAATGTATTAAGCACCTATGAGCTGGCTCTCTGCTAATGGTGGCAATATAAAGAAGATATCATGCATAATCTCTTACAGCAAAAATCTTTAATCCTCATAGAAGAGTAATGAGTACATAAAAATAATGGCTGAGGGGGAATATGTCATCCTAATGGAGCACAGAAATAGGGTTTCCAGATCTGACTGATGGGCCAGAGATCATCTTCTGGCAGGAGGGATACTTGAATGAGGTTAGTGACATGCCAGGGGTGGGTACTTAGGCAGATTAGAGTTCAGCAACTGTAACACCAACAAGGACAGAAAATTAACAAAATAAAGAAAAACAAAACCACATGCATTGGTCTCTCTCACTATATGCCAGACACTGTACTGTGGACTTCATTTGGATTCTTACTGAATGTATACAATTAGCCTATGGACAATGACCCTATTACCTGGATACCCTTAACTATATTTTATATCTAGGAAGAAGATTAAATTTGTTAAGAATCTTGTTCAACATGATACAACTCTGCTTTGGCAGCTAAGCAATATTATAGGCTCAGGAAGTCTTACTCTAGAGCTTTATTTTTTAACCACATTAGACTGTGAAGAAGTATTTTTTGAAAAAACAAGAAAGCTGGAGAGGCCCCCTAGGGTATTTGTGAAGAAGAAAAATCCTGTTTTTGTTCTCTTTTTTTTTTGAGTGATGTCAGCTTACTAGAGGGACCTCAGAAAACCAGCTGACAAGGTTGAATATGCTGAGTTTATTATGCAAAGCAATATCTTTTTATAATTTACAATATTGAACAATATTAAAAAGAAAATCCCCCAAACATTTGAGTTGATGTGTTTTTTTCTCGTCATTTTAAGACAGCAATAAACAAAATACAAAAAAAAAAACACAGGAGGTTGTGTTTCTACTATCTTAAAGTGCAAATCATAAGGACCTTTGAAAATTATTGTCATGTTATTTCATAGCCTTCTTTTCAAAGCCAGAGAGTTTCAATTTCTGTAAATATTTCACACAATAAAGGTATTGCAAAAATTCCTATCTCTCACTAACCCACCTCCATCAGACCCTTGTATCTCTCTTTATTCAACTTAGATTTTATGTCCTTCATGATGACCTCTCCCTTGCTTAGTTCTCAACACCACTCACCTTCTTGTTTTATTGTGCTTGCTTTTTTGAACTACATTCTTAGTTAACCCAATTGTCCATCAACTCTGAACCTGCACCAACCACAGCTGAATGTGGCTGGAAAAAAAAAAAAAAACACTAATGCTAACTGGCCTCACTTTAAAGGATCACATAAGTGGGTCTATAATGTTGCCTATAGTAATGCTGTATTTCCCATCTATTCATTCTCTCACTTTCCTAGAAGACACTATCATATATTGTTCTCGAGTTTTCATCACTTTTACTCTCATTCTCATTCATAGATGCTGGATTTTTTACTGTCTTTCATTTAGAAAATTCAAGCACACAGAGGAGAACTTACATGTGGATTGCGTCCGCAAAATAACTATTTTGCTGTTCATGCTCCCAGGGAAGGCCGACTCTTCCTCTAGTGCCCTAGACCCCACTTACTCTTGTCTACTTAAGGAAATCTCTCTAGTATTTTCCCTATCTCTGTTACATTATCAAATTTTTCTTCTCTTCTCAGTCTTCTCACTAGCATATAAACATTGTTATTGTTTTTCCACAGTTAAAATCTGTGTCTTGACAAAGTTGTCAAAATATTGAAGAAATGCGAAACTGGGTAATGGGTGCCCGTGGATACATTATACTACTCTCTCTCTGTTTATGTACATTAAAAATAAATCTGTAATGCAAAAGTCATAGCAGAAATGAAAAACAGACCCTTCTATTCCCTTTGAGATACTACACTAATTCTCACACGCCACAAATACCTCAGAAAGTATCAACACTGAGCTCTCATTAATGTTGTTACCTTTATTTTCTCTTGAATCTATTACATTCAGGTTTTTGCCCAGCACTCCATGGAAACTACTCTTGTCAAGGTCACTAATAATCTTTCCTTTGCTAAATCCAATAATCGTTTTTAGTATACATGTTACTTGATTCAACCTTGTTGATCACTTTCTTCTTTTATATACCATCTTTCCTTGGCTACCATGTACTACAGTATCCTGGTTGTCTTCAACATCTCTGACTCCTCCTCTATTTTTTCCTTTGTTCATTCTCTAAGCATTGGAGCATTTGTGGACTCAGTCCTTGCAGTCCTTGGACATCTTTTCTCTTCTTTCTCTACTCACTCTTCCGGTGACTTTGTTTAGTGTTATCCTGTTGACTACTATGCTAATGCTAAGGATTCCCTATTTTATATTGCCAATCATAATCTCTGCCCTGATTCCTGTATCAAACTGCCTCCCTTATATCTCCACTGAAATCTCTAATAAGGAATTCAAATCTAGCATGTGAAAACTGAGTTCCTCATCCCCTTCTTTCCATCTTCAATAGTCATTGCCATTTCAACAAAGACCATTTCTACTTTTGAGTGATTCAGGACAAAAAACACAGAGGTATTCTCAAACTCTCCCATTTCTTTCGCTCCTCAAATTTGTTCTTTTAGCAAATTCTGTCATTTCTGGTTTCAAAATATATCCAGAGCCAATACTTCCGACTCCATTGCCCTAAGTCACCATCATCTCTCATCTAATTTTTTTCAATAACATCTTAATCAATCTTAGTCTATCATTACGAATGGACAGCATGATCTTTGAAATGCATAGTCAGATCATCTCTAGCCTCTGCTTCAAAGTATCTAATAGCTTTCCATTCAACAACAAAGTCCTTTTTATGCTTTACAATCTTACTGTTCAAAGTATGGTCCATCACCTGTGAGCTTGCAAGATTCAGAACCTCAGGCTCCAAGCAAGACCTACCGAACCAGAATATACATTTTAATAAGGTGCCCAGGATTCACTTGCACATTAAAGAGCATTGTTTGGCAAGGTCCTACAAAAGTTGCAACTCTCTGATTATCACTCGGATTTCATTTCTTACTATTCTACTCCTCATTTACTCTCTTCCAGACCGTATAACCTCTTTGCTATTCCTCAAGTATATCAGCCATTCTCCTACCTCAGGACTTTTGCTTTGCCCTTCTTTTGCTCATTTCTGAGCTGTCCTCATGGCTGTGCCTTCACTTGGAAGTTACCATCTCAGTCATTCCCCAGCCACTCTCTGTAAAATTTGCTGCCTCTCTTCCTTTATCACTTTTCCACTCCTTCCTTCTCTCTCATCCTGCCCCCATAGCATTAATCATCACCTAACACATATTTTATTCAGTTACCTTGGTTGTCGCTTTTTTTTTTTTTAGCAAGACCATAAGCTCTGTAAACACAAGGATTTTCTTTTCCTTTTTTCTGCAGTGTGGTTTCTCCAGAGGTAAAAGATAATTTGGCACATGATTGATGCTAATAACTATTTGTTGAATGGATGAGTGCTTCTTCTATTTTATTTTCTCAAGGATCCCTCATGGAAAGTCAAGACTTTCATCCCGTGGATTCCAACCTTTTTCTCTGTGCATCAGGGCTGTAATGGCCGCACTTGCATGTCTTTCCCTGCCTAGGAATTTTCTGGCAAACCTGAAGCCTCTGATGGACCCTGCCACTGCCCCCACCAAGCAAGGCTAAGCAAAAACAGAGAGCTGTTTCCATTGTGCAAAGCGGAATCACCAACCTCAAATACATACTCAACACCATCTGACAGTTCTTCCACTTTCTGTTGGTAAGACTACTCCATCATCTTCCAACTCCCAAGTAGCTGTTCTTTCCATATGCAGAATAGTTTCACTGATATTTTTCTCACCCTAGACTAAGAGGCTCCACTCAGAGGAGCTCATCTGCTCACCAAAAATATCACCAAATTACATTCTTCTATTTTCAATTTTCTCCCAAAAGGAATTGTGTGCTATCTTGAAAAAAAACAGATGTTGCAATTTAGGGTTTCATAGTTTTCTTAATAATGTAAAAAAATATTTTCTCAGCTTGTACACAGTCTCAAAATGAGAATGAATACTCAATGTGATAAAATGTATCTGTAAGATCAGTATTCCTTTGACAAAAGATATGTTTAAAAAGAACACTGAAACTTAGATGTTCAGGCCCTATAGACCTCATTACTTCATAATCACGTTAAGAAAATTAATACTTAATTGTATGTAAATATATTATGTATGTTAAAAATTATGTCACTCCTATGCTTAGCTTAAAAACCACTTTTTAGATTTAAATATTATATTTTCTCCTCTTTCCCATCAAAGTTGTTTGAGGATTTTTGTTTAAACACCTCTTTTTTCCTAATTCCCCATACTCTATTAAGCCATTAATTACTATTATTACCAATATAAATAATGTAAATGACATTTTAAAAGATAATGAAGTTTAATCTTCTAAAATAGATTTATCATCTCTTACAGATACTAGTACCAAATTAATGATAAAATAGACTTATTTTATTGATACAATTAATTTATTAGTGACAATGTAACTGACCAATTTTAACAAACTAAAAATCAATGAACCATTATATGATCAAGATTACTTTTGCTGCCAGTTACATACATGTACGTTGAACTACCTCTAGCAAATAAGGGTAATTTATTGGCTAACATAACCCAGGAAAGGACAGAGTTGTAACAAGGGCTCAGGGATAAGTATCCCCCTCTTTACTCTGCTTCTGTCTTTCTGCTGACTTCTCCCGTAACAGCTGCACACAATGTTACTGGCAGCCTTCACACTTAAATTTCCTAATTATCTGAAAACCAAAGAGGAAGTAAAAGTTATTCCATGTTTTCTCAGGTTCACGAATCCCAGAGAAAGGTTCTTATTGGTTCTGTCTGAGTCAATGCTGACTCTACTGGTAATAATCACCATGAAGAGGGTTTCTGAATCTCGAAGAAGATGGCAGCTTTCTTTGGAACCATCTAGTTAATATTGGGACAAGGAAATTGCTGGAACAAATTGGTGGAAATGTGGTGTGCATTTGGTGAATTGTTGCACTGGACAGACAAAACCACAGTTGTTTTCTAACAACCCTTTGTTTTATATCTTCCTGCTTCCTAATTAGAGATCATTGTCCTAGAAGCTGAATTGTATTTATCTTTTTATTTATTTATTTTTGCACCACAACAAAAGGGAATCCACAATTTGAGGGTGGCAAACAGAATAGCTAATTGCCAAAGTTATACAGGGAAGAAAACTCAGGTTTGTTCTGAAGAAAAATGATTCATTTGAAGCAACAAAGGGGGTTATAAAACTTCCCAAAGACAAATAACTCTGTGATGATAAATACTTAAACTGGTATCATATAAATTAACACAAAATTTTGGCTGTCAGGAGTTTTTCATGTGCTCAAAAAAACTAGAAAAAAAATACAGTAGCCTAAAGCAAAACTGTCTTACAAAGTAATATAAAGAAGTATATCGGCTAGGCTAAAAAAATTGTATCTTTCAATTCTTCTGAATAAACAGCATGCTTTTCTTTTCTACTTTGAATATATCATAACTGTTTTTGATAATTAATATTTTTCTTCTGTGCCTGAATTATGTAAACTACATGTGTAAGGTCTTCAAGGTCCAGGTAGGCATTTAGGAAGCTACAAAAATAATGAAATAAATCAACAAAGAAACCATAAGTTTCTTTAATCTTCTTGCTTTGTTTTGAAAATTACAAAAAATAAATTATTTTAGCATCAATTTTGTTGTTATGTTATTCATATTTTATTTTGCTGAAAACAAGTATAAAGTTGCATGATGTGCAAATGATACATGTTTAGAAAGCATACAGTGGCGACCCATTACTCTATAAGCTTTATGATGGAAGGGATTTGGATCTGTCATGTTTATTTCTTTATCTCTTATGCCCAGGGAAGTACCTGGCTCATATTATTTGTGCGGTGATTATTTTTAAATAAATTAGCTAATCATCATCATATTGTAAGTATAGAATATTTTCTTTTGATATATCTTAAAATCCTGCCATTAAGATTGTGGAATTCAGGTCGGGGTCAAGTTAAAAATTTAAATACTAAAGAAAAAGGAGGTGAAGGAATCAATATATCCTTTAATTATACTTACATAACAATTTCAGAAAATCATGGGACAAAAAAGCCAAGGTTACATTTAATTAAATAGAAGGAGTACCATGTACCTTTCTGTCACGAAAACACAGCAGATTATATGAATCAATTCTATGAGAAAAATTCTTAATTTTTAAGATTGCATATTTAACAGAACTTAGAGAAATCATATATTAGGACATGACATTTATTTCATTCCAAAACAAGCAAGCCACCATATTGGAGAAACTTTTATGGAGCCACTTAAGCTGTTTTGTGCCTTTGAGTTAACAAAGAAAATTGCCTTTGTTAACAAATGTCATCCATTCTAGAAGTCCTGATATGTTTTTCACTATTGTAAAGCAAGTCTTGAAAGAATTGGCAGCTGTGTCATTTGCATTCTGAATGCAAATGGACAAAAATATAGATGTCCCTTAGTGAAGCCAAATCCTGGTTTGCACCTATCCTGTGCACACTGTTGCCAGCTAAGAAGAATTTGTGCTTTGGGAGCTCATTTTGGAACCTGGAAAAGATGTCAGTGTCTTTAGAATGGCAAAAAGTTTCTTCGCCAGGGAAAGCGTCCACTGGAAGACAAATCTTGGTGTTCTATGAACAGGTGGAGCACCTGTGATGCTTGGCAACACATCTGGTTTGGCTGCTTTCTTGAAGAAAGGCACTCCACATGTCATAATGACTCACTGCCTTCTCCACCGGCATGCAATTTCATAGGAATGGTGCTAGCAATTCTGAACGAAGCTTCGTCCACTACCATGGAAAAGCAACTTTATCAAAGCCAAGGATTTAAATCACTCTTTTCAGTATGTTTTGTCAAGAGATGGAAGCAGAATATGAACTTCTTGACTACACGTTCCAAAAGCAAGACTTCAAGTGCTTGATTACATTTTAAGAAACAGTTTTATCTTTTTTCTCCCTTCTTTCTTGCTCTTTCTTTTTATGTTTTGAAGGGAGATAAGTGGAAGATGAAGTGATATAGAGGAAAATTCAATTCACTCAAAACTATCTGACAAGGATGAGTTCATTTGTACTTTGGCTAAGGGAAAGATATTTTTGACAATATAAATGAGGTAATTAATTTAAAACAAAGCCTTGAATTACAAATGCTGTGAAAAACAAAACAAATATACCCCCCCTACCTCAAACCGCCACCGCAATAAACCGTGAACTATTGCATCCAAATTATGGGTTTTGAAACAAAGACTAAAATTAGGCAACTATTGCAAATTCATAAATGCAAAAAAAAAAAAAACATGTTCTTATTCTGTGTTGAGAATATAGAGCTTTGCCAAATTATCTGTGGGAAAAAAACCTACAGGCCCCAGGATAAAATAGAGTCTTCCCAGCATTACTTCTGCTCGAACAATTTAAATATTGAAATATGGAGTTGTGATTATTTTCTGGGATCCTCTTGTTGCTGATGAAGAGAACAACACTGTGGTAGACTTTGACCTCAATGACTTCAGGACAAAGGACTTGCCATGTCAGGATTTCAAGTCAAGGAGTTCCAGATAATTCAATTGTTACTTGACAAGGTATATGACAATGTACATGGTGTGATTGCAACTTTTAGGTGTCAAGGTGACTATTTAAGGGATACTAGATAGCTGTCAAATCATTATATCTGAGTGTGTCTGTGAGGGTGTCTCTACAGGATAATGGCATTGAGTCTGTGGACTGAGTTGGGGAAGATCTGCCCTCAATGTGGGTGGGCACCATCCAATCAGCCCAGATACAACAAAAAGTCAGAGAAAAGGAGAATTCCCTTTCTCTCTCTCTCTCCCTCTGTCCTGAAGGTGGGAAACCCTTCTTCTCCTGCCCTTAGATATCAGAATCCCAGGCTCCTTTGGATGATGGAACTTGTACCAACAGCCCCAAGGTTCTCAGGCTTTCAGCCTGGGACCGAGAATTACACCATCTGTTTCCCTGGTTCTGAGGCTCTGGGACTTGAACTGAGCCATATTACCGATATCCCAGGGTTTCCAGATCTCAGATGGCCTGTCACGGGGCTTCTCAGCCTCCATGTGGGCTAATTCCCCTAATTAATTCCCTATCATCTATCTTTATCTGAATATATACTATCGGTTCTTTCTCTGTAGAGAACCCTGAATAACACACCTGGCAAAACCATTTGTGAAAATATTGATTCCACTTATATTTCTTTGTAAATGAGATTATTAGTACATGAAGCCACATAAACCATACAAAATCAAAATGAGATGTTAAAGATAACATGCCTGTGGTTTTTAAAAGCTGAATATAGCTTTTTGCTGACATTTTCTTTGGGGCAGAATTTACTTTGTCATATCTAAAGAATTTTGATCTATTTTAATTTTTTAGTAATGGGCCTTTAACTATATGTATAAATAGATTAGAACAAGAAAGACATGAATCTTCGTAAAGATTTTTTTTCCATGTTATATCTTTACCACTTTTCAATTGAATAGTTTGGTACAACAGGTATAAAGATATGATTTATAAACTTAGCTAGGCACTCCAGAATGAACAGCAGTCTGCACCATTCACTTTTTCCAGAAAGCTTTATTTCTCATTATCCATGGAAGCTTGGAGACAATCCAAACTTCTTTGCACATTTGTATAACCCTGCCATGCTCCTCTTGATCGCAAACAGATGACTTTGATTTTGTTCCTTCACAGAGGGAAGTTTCCTTAACTTCTAACACCAAACCTGCGAACTAATATGCACCTGTAGATATACTCTTTTTTATTCTCTCTCTCCAGTTACAATTGATTGGTACAAATGACAAGAATACAAAGAAGGCGGTACTCTAGCTTTAACCAGGCTAGCAATGACACCTATGGGATTGCAGATCACCCAAATGTAACTGTCCCTAAAAGCCTGAGTAGAGTTGAGCTATCCTACCAGCTGAGTCTCTTCACATTGGGACTGTTAAGGAAGAAAAAATGAAACTTCTTTGTCCTCTGAGTCCAGGTATTACAGGGTCTTTATGTTACGGCAATTTAGCATTTATTCTCATGAATTCATGAAGGTTCTGTTACTCTTTCTGTATTGTCTTATTTACTGGTGAGGCTTCAATTATTTTCAAATGCTACTAATTTTGGTATCTCTCTCCAAGGCCCAGAGCTGCGTATCTTTCCCCCCCATTTTTTAAATACACCTTTTATTTTGGAATCATTTTAGATTTACAAAAACATTACAAACAGTGCAGAAAGTCACTATCTGTCCTATGCCCAGCATCCCATAATGCTAATATCTTACATAACCATGGTGCATTAGTCAAAACTAAGAAATTAACATTGATACAATACCATTATCTGTATATAAAGACCTTAGATTGCACCCCCTTTTTTTTCCCCACAAATGACCTTTCTCTGTTCCAGAATTGAATCTAGAGTCCTGCACTGCATTTGGGGTACTTTTTATTTTATTTTATTTTACATTCCGGGATACATGTGCAACAGGCTTGTTACATAGGTAAACATATGCCATGGTGGTTTGCTGCACCTATCAATCCATCACCTAGGTATTAAGCCCAGTATACATTAGCTATTTTTTTCTGATGCTCTTCCTTCCCTCATACCCCCACTACTGCCAACAGGCCCCAGTGTGTGTTGTTCACCTCCCTGGGTCCATGTGTTCTCATTGTTCAGCTCCCACAAACATGCAGTGTTTGGTTTTCTGTTCCTGTGTTAATTTGCCAAGGATAATGGCTTCCAGCTCCATCCATGTCCCTGCAAAAGACATGGTCTCATTACTTTTTCTGGCTACATAGTATTCCATGTTGTATATGTACCACATTTTATTTATCCAATCTATTATTGATAGGCATTGGGTTGATTCCATGTCATTGCTATTGTAAATAGCAGAGGTGCATATCTTAACGTCCCACTGGATATTTGGATAGCCTGTAGAAATTAACATTCAACAAACCCAATACTTTTGAATTTATTTCTTTTTAAACCTTTCTTTCTTCTCTGGTATGTATCTGAATGAGTGGCACCATTAGCCATCCAGTGGCTTAGCATAGACATCTTAGAGTAACTTCCAATTTTCCTCTCTCATCCTTCTTACATTCAAATAAAAATCGTATCTATTCTATGTCTTACAAAAGTCTTACAAATTCAATCACTTCTCTTTATGTCTTTTGCCAAGAATACAAGACACAGTCATCTTTTTCCTGTGTTGCCACAATTGGCATATTGCTGCTTTCTCTCATTCAGTTTTGCTTCTCTAGTCCATATTCCACAGCACTTAAAGTGAGCTTTCTAGAATGCAAATCTAACTCTACTTAAAATCCTGCAAAGACTCTCCAGTGCTCTTCAATAGATAATATTTTAATGGGGCTTACAAGGTCCCGAATCAGGCCACAGTTCTCCTTTCCAATTTCATCTATTATTCCTGTCTTCATCATATGCCTTATTCTAGCTTTTCTGAGCTTTCTCCTGCACCCACATCTTCAAATGATCTATTACTTATTTTCAAATTAAACTCCTCCTTCATCAACTGGTTAATGCCTATACTTTTGCTTCAAGTCTTAACTTAGAGCCATTTTCTGTAGAAAACCTTTCTTGATTCTTTCAAGCATGGGTTAGATGCTCCTCTTATGTGAGAGCACACTGTTCTCCCAGGAAATAGCACCAGTCATGTTGGATTATAATATCTCTTTACTGTACCATCTCTCACTTGGACGGGACAAGATTTACCTTATTTATTATCGTATGTCTCATATTGTGTCATTCTCATGTCTATTACAGTTACTAGCAAATAAAAATGAATTGTGCTCATTATTTGCTTGAATTTGTTTTAACACACTTCCTTGGGAAGAGTCCACAGCTTTCATTAAAGTCTCAGAAAGGTCCATGATCTCAAAATATCCAGTCACACTTTCATGCTTGCATTATGCTAACTGTCAAAACATCGTAAGTTGCAGTCATTCAGATTCTGAGAGCATGCCATGATAACCTCCCTTTTCCCAAGTATCTGTAGAAATGACGCATTAAAATCAATACAGATGGTTATCCCTTTCACATCAATACAAGCAAATATACAATATGACTTTTTCTTCAGCATGCACATGCATGCACGTGTACCTGCCCTCCCCACACACACACACATGTGCGTTCACACACACACACACACACACACACACTTCTTTGGAACCACTCTTTGTATTATAGCTATGGACATGGGAATTGCCACAAGAAATCTGAGTTTCTTGTGGCAATTCATGGTTCAAAAGCAAAAGAGAAAAATAACTATCAATATCAAAAATAACTTGATGAATTTGGCTTTGAGACAAAAGAGGACTGTGTTGATTTATTATTTTTTAGTTTTTATTTTGCCATAGACATGCAAGAAGTTGCAAAAATAATACAGAAATGTTTCATTTACCCATAACCCAGCTTCCATAATGGTAACTTTTTGCATAACTGAATTATCAAAACCAGGAAATGAGTTACTTTTTATTAGTTTTCCTGATGGAAAATTTTCTTTTTCATGACTGAGACTCTTACTTTCACTATGTAAAGCTATCTAAAATTGGCCAATTCAAAAATCATTTGGATTACATTTATTAAGCTCTTAATGTCCATCAGAGGGTATATTTAGTATTTCACACTCTTCAAATTAATCTTGTGGGAAGATACTAATATTGCCTCAATTTATAGATGATGAAGCTGAGGCATGAAGATAAGTTGAGTAACGTGCTTAGGATCACATGTGTAGGAAGTGTCAGGGCCAGGTTTATGAATGCAGTTCTCTGCAGGCTACACCACCACACCTGCATAATAACTCACTTCAAAAAATACTTTCCATGTCTGGAAGAGTTAAGAATTGACTGACCAGCTCTCATTATGAATTAGATTAAATTGCTTACACGCTTGCTTGCATTCTTCTAAAACCTAGCTGAAGATCATCTCCCCTGAGAAAAGGAAGGAAGTCGGGAAGGAAAACAGAAAGAGATGATCACCTTGAGCAAGACTGGATGGAAGGTCAGAGGCACTGGCAGACAAGGCATTGGGAATAAATTTTTTCCATGGTCCCTATGAATGAGGTTCATGAAGAAAGACAGGAAAGTGGTAGAATCCTAAAATCCAATATCAAGTAACTCAAAATATTGCACAAACAAGTTCTGGTCCCAGAGAGAAGAATTTAAGTCTCTTTATCGTGCTTTTTCTTGCATTGCAGTTCCTCCTAAGCCTAGGATCCAGACTCAAGACATTCTATTAGCACTTTAATAATTCATTCCTGATTTTATGGGTCAATTTTAGCACTGATTATTCTGGTCTTACAGGTTTTCAGACATAAAACATAAATATTCTGGAAAGTCAAGCATTATGCATTATCTTGACAAAATTCTCAAATTACGTTTCAATTTTTTATATCTGATTATTTCACAGTGAGTCTGACGCATATCCTAGCCCACAACCTATATCTCTATGCTTTGTCCCTTCTGCTACCATAAAGTGAGATTATTTAGGTTTATTTGATATTTTCTCTAAATGTAGAAACAGATACCATATTTTTTTCTATGAAGATACATTTTGAAATACTAACAAATGCTTTCTGCATCACTTTGGGATTCAAACTGTTCAGAAGGTGGGTATTCCCTGTACTCTCTGGTTTGATTATAAACACCTTATCCTTTAAACATGTTCTCTACAGAGTGGCTCCTGGCAAGGAAAACTCCATTGTTTCATTTTTAGGACAGGTTGTAGTGTACATCACAAGATAAACTCCTCTTTCTTCCTGTTCTTGGCAGATGTCTTAATTAATCTTTCGTTTATATTAATGAAAGGTTAGGCTGCACCCAACTCTTTAAAAAAATCTTCACTAAAGTTAATAACCTTAGAGAGTTTGCAAAGCTGGTATGGAATTTACAGAACAAAGCTGTGAAGAGCCACAGGCCTTCTCTAATAAAGACATCTCTTGCTTCTACTGCATAGTTTTGCTTACACAGCTTTATAGACTTTCTCTGTCTTGAGGCTACTAAGCCCATTCAAATGTCCTATTTTTCTTCTAATTGCTTTTCTGCCACTGGCTTGTTATCACCATCTCTCTCTTTCTTTTCCCTTTCTCTCTCTCTTTCACTCTGTCTCTCTCACACACACATATACGCATGCATGCACGCATGCACGCACACACATGCACACACACATACCTCTCCACTTTCAGTATTTACCTCCATCCCAACATGTCCATCTGCCTTAGGATATAGGAAACACTGCTCCTTAAAAAGCCAGCAGAACTGTATGTATCTGAACCTTCATGCAACATTTATAGGCTCTGTCAGTTTCTCTTTCTCTTTTCTTTGTGTTCTGTGATATGCAGCACTTTCTGTAAAGAATGTAATGAAAAAAAAAAAGATCAAAGGAGGTGCTTATCTCCACTGACATGTCCAAACAGGCACTCTGGCCCTCTCTAATATGCTCATCTAATTTGCTCCTGAGCCCAGGCCTGGAAGAAAAGCATCTTGAGGAAGTTTTCTTCCATGGGCTGAGCCATCTGCTAATGCGGGCCTGTGCCAGTAATTTACAAGTAATGGTTTACAGCTGTGAACCCTGGCTTCTGAGCTGTTTTGGTCATTTAGTAATTACAATAGTTTCATTAACATTTAAAGGGAATAGTCTGCTCAATATCAATTAGGGACTATCAGCAACTGTGTAGCTCCATTTTCATATTTGCATTTGACATTTAATATTCTGCACACATAAATTCTTGGTCTTGGAAATGCATTGCCACAGAAGGTCAAAATTAATCCAGAGCCCATTTCTACCTAGCTCTACTAAGCTTTAGGAAATATTTCTGCAGAGAGCAGGAACATAAAAGGTTATTTTGAGGCGGTTTTACACATCTGAACATTTAAGTACTTTTTCTTACCACTAAAGTTAAGGTTAAAGAGTTCTCCTCAATTCTTGTTGTAGCTCCTGTATTCTGGGGAAATTCCAAACTTATCTGATTCAGATTTGCATAGTATTAAGCAGAAAGATGACATCTATTACTTGCAAATCTTACATAACTGCAGTGACACTTAACTTTAATGTTTGAGGGTATGGAGGGGTGCTATGTATGGATTTCAACACTTAATAAATAGAACTAGATTATGACCAAAAAAAATTCTTCCTAAAATCATTTACATCTGGATATAGGTCTTGATCTCTAATTAAATTGCTGAACAAAGTGGTAGTTATGCTAGGGCTTATCTCAGAAGAAACAAAAGCCCAATGATAATTTGAATTTCATGTGGCTGAGAATGGTCCTAGAATTTGATCCCTGCTGGTAAGTGATCTTGGTAAAAGACAGAATGAGAAAGATGGAGCAAATTTTAAGTGAGTTTAAGGCCTTTTAGAGAGTTAGAAGTCAGAAGCTCCCATCAGGATAGAGAGGAGTGCTTTGAGATTATTTAGGTGCAGATTGTAGAGGATGTCAGTAAGAATGGTTTGAGTGGCAGAAGCTAAAAACAGTTTGAGCTAAAGTACTGGGGCTTCTTTTGACTCCTGGTTCCCAGGATCTGGCTATGATAAGAGGTGAATCACATAGCATGCACCATTGCTAAGAGTCAGAGGTAGGGAAGAGCCCACTGAAAGAGGGAAGACTGAAAGAAGATTAATGAAGACGATATTGAAAGAGACTCCCTTTCATCAGACCGAGACTTCTAATGTGTCAGAGTCTACACCTTGCAATGCTTTAACAGGGTCTTATTTGCTTGAATTTTAAACCTATTCTCAATGTTGTGCTACTTAAGCAGATAAAATGACTTTAGAAACACAGATAAAGTGAAAATCAGGGAAAAAAAAAACCTATACGTTCTAGGGCCTTGATGTTTGGAAAGAAGTCACACTCCCTGTCCTGCACACCCCCGCCCCTCGCCCCCCATCATCACTTCTACCACTACCAAGGCCTCAGCAAAGCATTTGTAAGGAGCTAGAAAGGAGTGGTGTCAGCCAGTTGAGAAATTTCCTAGTCAGAATATTTAGATTATCTGGAATCATTATAATAAACAGTGCATGTAATCTACTAAAAAGGTGTATTTTATAAACTGCATTATTCATTGTGAGTTTTATTCAAGATATGCAAATGACATTGTTTCACGTGGTCCTTGGCTTCTCCAGAACTTACTTACGATGGTGTCCCGGTGCTTATCAGACCAATCCAGAAGCCTTGTTCTATCATGTCAGACTCTTTATGATTACCTTCATAGCACTCTGCTTAGTGGGTTTATATGCATTTATAACTTTTCTTCCCAATTAGAGTATTAGCTTCCAGAAGGCAAGGTCAGAATCTTTACCTGCATACTCGCCAGCTGGGACCTAGGAAATTATAACTAGATTTCAAAATGTGATCAGGTGGCAAAAGCGAGGAATTTTGATCAGGGAGACAAATAAAAATAAATAAATGGAGGCAATCTAGTGTCCAAGACTGGAGCTCAAGAGTATGCCTTTTGTTTCTAAAAAATCTAGAGTCCGGAATGTGGCAGAGTCCCAGACATAGGAGTTGGGGAACCGGGTTCCTGGGTAAACAGGAAACTTGGGACCAGAAGGTGGGTGCCCCCATTTGCCCGTTTGTCTAGTAACTTACTCCATCGGCTCATGCTTATGGAAAGGGGTACTTAGTGTCTCTGTTGGGACTACAGGCATTTGAATGTTCAGCAAGTGGCTGAAACCAGAGCCCACATATGATACTGCGGAAAGAGATGTTTTCAAACTAGAAGAAATAAGAGGACCCAAGGACAGATGGGTAATAAATATCACATTAGAAGACTCCATCTAGGTCCTTGGTAACCAGCAGGCTGGCCCCAATATCTTTAACAAAGCAAGAATAGGTAATAGGTAGAAGTAGTGGGGGAGGTTATGATGAAAAGGCCCTACAGAAGCTAATAAAGATCCAATTCAGAAGTTTGAGTTGTGAAGAGTAGTTCCAAGATCCAGGAAGCGTAGTATTAAGTTATTGCAAGAATAACAATGAGACTGTTTCTGAACCCATAGGAAGTGACCCATAAATTTTCTGTTTCTCATGCTAAGATGGGTCCACATCTTGAATAGAGCTGAATTTACAGGGTAGTGCCTTTGGCTATGCTAGCAGGAGACCCCAAATAATTTTAATTATTGTATGTTTGATCAAATAGCAATCTTAAGCACAATTAACCAAACAAAATTTTAAAATTACATAACATATATGAACTTGCATTTTCTCTCTGTATTAATCAGGTTAACTGGGTAATATATATGAATAAATATCTCAATAGTGTAACAGAATAGCGACTGTCTTATTGATATGTAGTCTAACCATTACTCAGTGTAGTCATATTCAGGGACCTGGCTCTTTCCAGCTTTGGCTCCACTCTCCTCTGCATTCAATGACTGGATGGGAAGAGAAAAGAAAGAGTCAGTGAGTGCTTAGGGTCAGGCCAGGAATCTGCCAGAACTCAGGAGCCTGGCCATAGCAAGTAGAGGCTGAGAAATGTAGTCTATCTGTGCACACAAGAGGGAGAAAGATGGGTTTAGTAAATGACTAACATACTCTTCCTTGAAATTACGGAATGTAAACTTGAGTAAAGAGTGGAAGAGAGAAGAAAGAAACATGCACTGTATTTTACAAATTTTATTTCAGGTAATACACCAGAGAATTACCTATTATAATGCTTTATTTCCAAATGGGGAGACTGAAGCTCTGAAAGTTAAATAGCTTTATATGATACAGGTAGTAATTGTAGAGCTAAGGTTGAACTCATGTCTTTCTGGGTTTTTTTTAAGAATTTATCAAAAGTCTTTGATTAGTTTTATTGTGACATAATAAGGAGAAACATCAGATTCAGACAAACTTGACTCCATAGTGTGCATTTGCCACTCAGTTATTTGTGTTTCTGAATTAGTAATTTCACTGAAGCTGTGTCCTCAACTGTAAAATGCAAGTCATGATATTTGCAGATTGTGTGGTGTTTAAACAAATGATACACTATTTCTAACATTTTCCTGAATATTTGAATTACCTGGAATGCTTAGAAGAAGTACAGATACCTCAACAGCTTCTTTCAAATTCTGATAGAATGGGTCTGGATTAAAGCCTGGGAAATTTTAATTTTAGCAAATGGGCTGAGATAGCTTTAGAAACAATGAGCTAATGTACACACACTAGCACAGCCATTATCACCTAAGTTAGAGTTTAATGGCTGTTGTGTTATTATTGAAGTTGCCAGCCTTGTTAATTATATTTCCAAATGGTATGTGCTCTGGAAGTCCCCATCTCTACTCACTCTCTACCAGTTAAGCTACACTCATTAGTTAATTCTGCATCCTCTGGAGCAGCTTATTATCTACATTTCACTCAGACAACTTTGAGTTGAGTTTTGAACTTCAGGTGAATTTTAGAACTGATTCTGAGCTCCTAGTTGCAAGCATCAGAAACCAGGTCTGGCTAAGTAAAAACTATTTATTACTAGATAATGGGTAATTCAGAATCTCTTGGAGGGGGCTAGAGAAGCGGGGATTTGTCTCGTATTTCTCACCTTACAGTCCTGTGAAGGCCCTAATGTTTTTATGTTGCTGGGACCAAACACCACCCTTCACTGCTGATTCCCCCAAGACTGGATATCAGTTGCTGATGCCTTGTGTTACCCATTCCTGCATCACTTTCATGTGTCTAAGCTGCAAGGAAAGCTGAAGAAATTACACTCCTGTTACCTCTACTCCTTTGCAACACATAAAGTGTGGAATTTCCCAAACAAGAAAAGGGATTCAAAAGCCAGGTGACAAAAAGAGTGAGAATTGTTGCCACACCACCCCCTCTGATGCCTACTGAGTCTGGAGGCAGAATGAGGGGTACCCCAGAATTATAGACAGAGAAGTGCTGATGAAGATAAGCAGTAGGAAATGTGTGTTATAAATTTGAGAACTCAATGTGGGGGCCAATACCATAGATATTCAATATTTGTTTGCTGAAAAATTTGTATGAATGGATAACTAAAGGAAGGAAGGAAGAAAAGAGGGGAAAGAGAAAAAGAAGGAAGAAAGATTTCTTCTCTAGTTCTCTTGTGACTTACATTCTACATTAAACATAATCTCAGAGGAACTGGATTCTTGCCTTACAACTAACTCTTCAGTAAATACCACTGGTTGGTATTTACTGATCCCTAATCTTCCTAGGGATCAACCAACGCTAATTTCTACCTGACAGGACTCCTGACAATAATACTAGAGCTCCCTTATGCTGTCCCTGGCTGAAAGAGGCTCTGATCCTATTTCCTCCTAACCCTAGGAACACGGCTTCCCCTTAAGCATTTTACTCAAAGACTGAGGCTGATCCATATTTTCACTCATCCATACTTACCCTCTGTCCTAATGGGAGGACAATCCTTCTATTGTTGCCTTTAGCTGAGGGTTCTGAAAACTATGTTATATTTTATTTAAATCTCTGGTGTCAGTGTTTTGACAATAAAGTGAGACATTAAAACATACATCTTTCATCTGGGCGTGGTGGCTCATGCCTGTAATCCCAGTACTTTGGGAGGCCAAGGCGGGCAGATCACGACGTCAGGAGGTCAAGAGCATCCTGGTCAACATGGTGAAACTCCATCTCTACTAAAAATACAAAAATTAGCTGGGTGTGTTGGTGCATGCCTGTAATCCCAGCTACTCAAGAGGCTGAGGCAGGAGAATCGCCTGAACCCAGGAGGCAGATGTTGCAGTGAGCCAGTATCTCAATACAAGCCCTCTTCCACAATCAACATCAAAGGGGATAAAAGAGTTAGAGATTCACCTCTGGCAATTAAATACTTCAGGTTGAAGTATTCACTTTTTTTTCTATCATTTAAATATGCAAAACAAGTGCCATGACCAGCCCTGACTACCAGGGGAGGGATGCCCAGAATGGAAGGAGTCCTGGAAATACTGTTAAGCAGCTGTAACACTGACCATAGTTTCTCATAGATATTGGTGGATTTCTATTGTTATCAATATCTTAAGACAAAGATGTATTTTTAGGTTCTGGTGTTTTTATTATTTTATTGAAATCTAAGAAGTCTCATATAAATCCAGGGTTTTGATTTTATTTCTTTAATCATGAAGATACAGATATTTTCCATTTTTGGAGTTAAGTGTTATTACTGCAGGAAAGGAAATGAACACTTGATCTATTTCTCATAGAATCAATGGAAATGACTAAATATTTTCTGATGATTTTGAGAGTTAACAGCCACTTTCGCCCTCATCAAGATCAATACTGATGACACTGAGAAGGCAATTTTTCATTAAGTAAAGTCAATAAGGATGATACGGATGTATATAAAATGGGAAAAGAAGACCTGCTGCACATTCTTTTGAAAGTTACAATACATATAAACAAGATTTATGAGAACATAGCTAATCAAAATGGCTAGATATAAAATAGAACTTAAAAAAAACTTCAAGGTTAAAAACACTTCTTATTTTATTTCTTTCTGTTTTAGAAAGTTCTATTACTTTTTTATTACTCTTATGCTACGCTTTACCCAGGTTGCGGCTGATTAAACCCAATGTGTGCCGCAATGTATTGGATAACCAAAATTGACCAGATATCTTTTGAAAACATAAATAATTTGGAGATGGCAGTGGTGGGTGTTTGAATTTGAAACTCCTGGTAAGGAATTGTAATTGGTAGTAATGTTGGACCATGTGCAAGACGAGGAAGAAAAGAGGCTGGTTAAGAGAATGAGGAGAATGAAGCAGATGTAGGGAGAAGCCAAATGAGAGGAGCTGTTGGGTGCTGAAGGATTTGTGTTAAGTAAACCCTGGGCTCTGCTGTATTGTGTTTCTTGAGCTTAGATGCCTGTGAGAATTATGATAACCTCTCTTATTTATGCTAGTTTGAGTAGGCTTCTGTTCTTCGCAAACAATAATTCTCAGTCACCATTTTCAGTAGCTGTTCTAAATGCATTGTTACAGAAAACACCATTATAAATCATCTTTCATTTGCACAGATTTGGTTAGCCTGAGAACATTGCATGACTATCGTGCCCCTAATCATAATATTAGTAATAATAACCAGAGCTGTATCAAACATGTACTATGATGGTTGCATTTAAGCATGTTTCATGAATCATCTCATTTGATCCTTATTTCAACTCAAAGAAGTAGAAATTATCCTTAGCTGTGTGTTCCAATGTAAAGATGAAGCACAGAGAGATTTATAAACTTGCCCAAGTTCATATAGCTAGCAAGTGGTGAAACCAAGACTTCAAAAGATGCTGATATACAGGGCATTTCATGCATTAGAACATGGAACACATACTGCTAGATTGCTAACTTTTTTTACTCAGTTTCCGATTCATAAGACTCTATGATATAGAGATATATATATCCCTCTCTCTCTATATATATGTATAAAAGTGTGGTTTTCATCACTCAAAGTCCTCTGTGAGTCCAGAGCAGCAACCCTCAAAAGTTGACGTGGACCCCTGCAATCTTTCGTCCCCAGTATCTCAATACAAGCCCTCTTCCACAATCAACGTCAAAGGGGATAAATGAGTTAGAGATTCAACACTGGCAATTAAATACTTCAGGCTGAAATATTCACTTTTTTTCTATCATTTAAATAAACAAAGCAAGTCCCATGACCAGCCTTGACTACCAAGGGAGGGATGCCCAGAATGGAAGGAGTCCTGGAAATACTGTCAAGCAGCTGTAACACTGACCATAGTTTCTCATAGATATTGGTGAATTTCTATTGTTATCAATACCTGAAGACAAAGATGTATTTTTAGATTCTGGTGCTTTTATTATTTTATTGAAATCTAAGAAGTCTCATATAAATCCAGGGTTTTGATTTTATTTCTTTAATCATAAAGATTCAGATTTTTTTTTGTTTTTTGAGACGGTCTTGCTCTGTTGCCCAGGCTGGAGTGCAGTGGCATGATCTCAGCTCACTGCAAGCGCTGGCTTTCAGGCTCAGGTGATTCTCATGCCTCAGCCTTCCAAGTAGCTGAGATTGCAGGTGTGCACCACCATGCCCAGCTAATTTTTGTATTTTTAGTAGAGACAGGGTTTCACCATGTGGCCAGGCTGGTCTCGAACTCCTGGTTTTAAGTGATCTACCTGCCTCTTCCACCCAAAGTGTTGGTATTACAGGCATGAGCTACCATGCTTGGCCCTCTATGATATTTTTTAAAGGCCTTATTGTTAATTACTATTTTTATGTGAACTATATTGCTTGTCACTAAATTATAATATCTATCAAGCATCATTTTATATTCACTTAATTTTTACTTATAAAAATGACCTTTTTAAAGGTTATCTAATGCTGATTTGTCTTTATACAATAAAATTTGTATAGAATATCATAAAATCTCACGGGGCAAATCAGAATTATGCATGCTTGTTTTTTGTTTTTTAAATAACAACTTTTACAATCTAGCTTATATTTTCATAGACCAGTCATAGGGTGACTGATTATTTTCTAAATGATTACAATATTTGAACTTCTGTACTGTACAGCAGGAAAACAGAAACCAAAAGAAAGTAAAACAAACTATAAGCAGAGAAGTGTTATATGGGACAGGCAATTTCCTGAAGATTTGAGCATCTTAGAAAAGTTCCTCAACTAAAACAAAGTATTACTTTCCTTATATCTTAGTTTTCTCTTGCCTCCTCTGTTATAATTCTTAAATTCTGCAAATAGTGACTCAATCTCTTGAATATTATACACTCTAGTCTTTAAGAATCTTCTTTAAAATTACAAAGTCCCATGAGGTGTGGCACTCCCTATAAACATTATCCATTTAGAATTGTGGGAATAGTAAGTTTTCTACAGTAAAAATCAGGTGGTCGGAACCAGACATAAATGTCTGTCCTCCAGGATAATGAAAGGATAAAGAGTTATAAAGAATTATGGAAAAAGGAAGTGGGATGAAGGTGACAGCAGTTTTTAGGAAGCTTTATTTTATTTCTTTGCTTTTTATTTATGGTAATTATACATATAGCAGAGAGAGCTATGTTATTAGAGGCAGAGCTTGAAGATTGAAAGATCCTATGTGTAGAGACAAGCCGGACTGGATTCCTGAATTGATTCTGGCTTGATCAATAACTGTGTGAGCAGGGGAAGCCATTTTAATCTATTCCGCTTTTTCCTCTTGGATGAGATGTGAACAGTAATAGCTATTGTAATGGAGTAAATTCATTACACAAAGTGTCTATTCTACCAGTGAGCTGCAATGCCTGCATTGTAAGTGCTCTTTGTATGCCTTTACACAGATGTACTTTTAAAAACAATTGTCAAGTTTTCAGTATGTGTTAGGACCTTTGCTCAGTGCTTTATATACACTATCAAATTTACTATGGAAAATAACCCTATAATGCAGAATCTATTTTTCTTCTATTCTATACAAGAGGAAGCCAAATACTTAAATGAGGAAAATTTTTCTAAACTGCACAGCTAAAAATCCCAGAAACCAATTCCAGAACTTATAATCATAATTTATTATATGGCAGCCCAACTGTGATATTTTTGTAAAATAATGTATTTTATATGTGTTTATATCCTGGAAAGATTTAGTGAAAAGCGAATTGTTTATTGTGCAATGCATCCTGTCCATCTTTTATAAATGAATATGTATAAGATAGGAACAAAGAAATCTGAAGGGTTCCTTTTAAGCAAACTAGATAAAGATAGATCTATGGCAAACAAAGTGACCACTCTGGGCGTTATAATCATCCCACTGCTGCTCACAGCCTGGACAAGGATCTGAGCCTTCCTGGGACTGCTCCTCATCAGCAGACCCGTTCCTAAGCTAGGCTAAGTAATCATGACCACTAGTCTTTCTGTCCTATCTTAGAAACACTAGAAAACCATAATAATGCACTTCTGGGCCTACCACAAATTATTAAGTGCATCACCCTAAAATTGTAAATATGAAGGCCTTGCCTGTTATGAACATTAAATAAATGTCAAGCCCATGGCTCCGGGTTCTTAGAATATTCTTCCTCTATCACCACAGTGGAAGTTAAGGAAAGAAGCTGGAACCTTTAGACTGGGTTAGGGGTGGAAGGAGCCTATGTACTACTTACAGCAGGGGGCCTGTCAACCTGTGGTTGGATGCCTCAGGATGCCCAAAGATGCCACACTTGAGTCTGACAGAAAAATAACAAACAGGAGGAAGATTCAATGTCCTTGGAAATAGCTTTATAAAAAAAAAATTGATTGAGGACTGAGCAAGATTAAGAAACTGCAGATAATAAAAAGAGGTGCTCATTTTTGGATTTCCGGTGTATTGCCAAATTATTTCAAATAGGGTCTCTGGAGCTCTGTTATCTGACCCTACAATCAGAGATCTCACCACTCCCATCTTTAGCTACATACATAGGTCATTCTAAGTCACCTGTTCTGCAGGCTTCTTGTGATATTTAGAAATACCCTTCGTAATGGCCTAGAATTTACATACAAGTAGGTATTCAACAAATGTTTCATTCACATAGGTAATTTTCGGCAAAATGTAGGTTTGTTTTTACATTTATGTAGACCTTTAATTAAAAGTAAACTCGTATCTTGTATGCTTTCACTTGCCCTCTTCAGGAGTAACTGTCATTCTTATTACATGTGGGAGAAACTGAGGTACAAGGAGACTGCTCATTGTGACATACTGGGTCACTTTCACATGTAAGCCAATTCTGCTAATTCTCTTTGCAAGGATGAGTGCTGGCATCACTTTATCTTCAACATATTAATGTACATAGCTGTCTAGCCATGTGGCAGATACTTTAGCCAAGAATAATATCTGGATTCTGCGATTTGAGCACCAATTATCAGGAGGTTCAAAGCACTGATTTATCCTGGTCCCTGCTCTCCCTCAAGCCGTGTACAGTGCTGTAATGATGAGCAATTGAGAAGCAACGTCTTTTCTCATGTTCATTACTCTCCAACAAGATCTTAACTTGATAAGGCCACCCTGAAAAGGCTAGATCAGCTTTAGACAAGGCAGCAGGTGCATTTATCAACTGCTCATGTTTGCTGAGTCAGGGATTGCTGTGGTTTTTAACTTTTTTTTTCCTACTAAAGAAGTTACTTTTTTGTTGTCATATTTAGGGGATTGCTATCTATTCATGACAGCATTTTCCATTATGGCACCTGAAGAAAGTGTTTAATCTTTTCTCCCAGTTTCTAAACTCAGGTCATTTCAATAAATTGTATATATTATGCAATTCAGTGCTAGATAATTGTCTTATTCCCTCTCCCTCCAAAATACTAGCATATGCCTAATTAATACAGGGATATTCCATAAATCATAGGTGCCAAGGAAAAACCATGTAACTGGGGAAAACTTTACACAGAATATCAATCAGATCCTGGTACTTGTCATTTAAGTAGAGCACAATTCTCTCAAGGCTTACCAGCCTCTCTCACAGCATCCGCCACAGCACTTAGAAATATTAACTCCTTGTGCCTTCAATCCTCAGAATAAATGAACTTCAGCTCACTCTTCTTTTTATTGTTCCCGTGGGCTCTTTTTATAGGGGGAGGGAGAGAGAAAAGGCTATTTTTATAATGTTTTGAAGTCAAATGACAAAGTTCAAAAGAGGGAAAATGCTGGAAAAAAATCAATGCAATGTCCTTATTTGGCAGTGCTTAGTTTGGCTAATTACTGTGTACAGGTAGGAAACACAGCTAATGGGGCTTAGCAACAGATGGGGAGCCAGCATAAAGCTGTAGGTTCTTCCTCTGCCTCGGCTGTGACTTCCTGCAGTGTTGAACAAGTCATTCAACCTGTTTTTGATTCACTTCCCTTTCACTAAATTATGGATAATAATGCCTACTAGCTATGTCATACATTGTTGAGAAGAATAGCTCATAGGAAGATCACAAAACACTTTCAAAGAGTTGAAATGCTCTATAGGCACAGACTCCACTGAATCAAGCTGAACAGGAGGCAATGCCCCTTTCTGTCAAGTCCTCTGTTCCCCCATTTAAAACCAAAACGAATGCAAATCTGAAAGTGACTTTGCATTTGCCATGCATCCCTTCTGCCTCTCAGGCATTCTATCACTAACTGATTGTAACTATGCAAATGATACTGTTATCTGTGGCACACACTGGCGTTTGTACTGCAGCACCAGCAGTTTAAAATGCTTGATGAATCCAAGGCTGACTGGCAGCTCCAAACTTATCCGTGACCTAATTTGTGGTCAAGAAGTACATGCAGATTTGGATAAGGGCAAAACCAATGACAACAGCCTTTCCTTGAGGTTTTAAAAGACTTGAAGTTTGGTTGCCAGGGATTTAAAAAAAAATTAATACACTTCTGCATCTGGGATCTGGACTGAAAGCAAAATTCGTCAAATGCACCAAGAATTTTGAAGCTCTAGAGAGCTTCACAGAGCAAAAGTAATCCTGAGATAAAGAATGGGAACGATTTCTGCTGCCGCTGAAATGATTGCAGCAGGATGATGGGTGGTGATGATTTCCTCATTGTTACAGAAAAAGGAAATCCGCTCCTGTGCCAAGGAGCAATGGATTTACCCCGCTAATTTCCAGGTGCTTTAAGTGCTAGATTCTGCTCCAAAACAAAAACGTAAATAAATACGGCAAATATTAGGTAACGTGGGGATGGGAAGGGAATCAGACAAGGAAACTACCATTGATTGCTTGCTGGGTTGGCAATATCATCACATTTCACAGACCATGCTACTGAGCTGCAGAGGTCAAGTGACTTGCCCAAGTTCGCGGAACTGGTAGGTGGTGGAACAGTGAGTAAAAACACACAGCCTCTGCTCTTTTCACTCTACTGGGTTGTCTTTAGGAGATGTTGTCTGGATCTATATACCAACTGCAGAGAGAGAGAAGACCGCTTGACTTTCACAGTACCCCAGGCCAGAGTACAAGGGGAAATCCTATAGATGACTTGCCCAGCCTCCTGCTGTTTGGAGCTCAGCAAATTTGCCTCATGGGAAGCTCCGTTGTCTCCCTTCCTCTGAGTCCCCTCTTCTCTGACTGGTCCCTGCCAGCACTGCCTGTTTGCTGTTACTACTTCCCAGTGATCAACAGCTATTTTATGTTTCCTCCCATTGTGCTTCATTGCACTTTTGTGGCCCCTCTGCCCACCTACCTGCAGCTCACCTTCATGTTATTGAAGGGCAGTTGTGTTTGTGGCTTGTTACTATGTTCTTGAACAGCCCTATGATGTGGAACTTAAAGGGGCCAGGTTGTAGAGGAACATCCATTATCCATCACTTCTCTCCATATTTCTCACTTTCACTAGGGCCTTTATGATTGTCATATACTGGGAAGTTTAAATCCAAAATCTGAAGTCTGGCTTAAAACAATTATTGGTTAATGTTATCTTTTAACATTTGTTGACATTAATTGAACATTTGTTATAAGAAAAGCAATATGCTAAATGAGTTACATAATTACCCTGTTTAAATCTCAAAATGACCCAATGAGGTGAGGTTTTTTGTTAATTTCATTTTATAAACCAAGAAACTGAAATTTATGGTGATGAGGTAGTCTGCCCAAGGTTACAGAGACAGTAACCTGCAGAACCAAGATTCAACCTCAGATCTGGCTCACTGCAAAGTCCTAACTCAACCAAAGTATTAACTCTACCAAATTAACTCCACCAACTTTGTGCATCTGTATATGTTTATGTAATTGCTGGAGTCTTGGTCAGTTTCATCTTTATATTCACAGCTTTCAGCACAATCCTCACTATGAACTCTGATAAATTAGCAAATTTATATTGTGGCAGAAGGATTGAGAATCAAAATGCAAATTGTACACTTACCATCACAAATCTGATGCTCATTTGTTGGATCAATTTATAAAATATGGACCAAATTTGATTTGTTTTTTGATATGCCCGTAATCAAAAATATTTCTGTAAAGATATTTCTGTAATCAAACAAACCTGGTTCTATTATCTAGCAGACTGAGATCCTTGCTGTGTGGACACAATTCAGACCTGCCTAATGGTACCTTGGGTCAACAGAGGGAAGTCTGCAATGGTACTGACAAGTGTGTGTGTGTGAACCAGAATGTGTTTTGCAGTGCAGAGCTGTCAGACTAGAAATAATGCATCAAGATGCACGTTCTGGGCAACTTTAATGATGCTCGCATGGGTATTCTTAGTGCTATGTTAAGCATGGCACTTATAGAAACCTCACAATGGCACTTAGAGCTTCTGGAAAATAGTTGAATGTTTTGTTGTGTAGCTAGGCTTGCAGATCTTGATTATGGCTTGAAGGTAAATAGATTAAAACCTCCACTTCTAATTACTCAATTTTGACATTAAATTTCAATATTTATAGAAAAGCTAGAATTTCATAAATATCAGATTACACCAATATTATCAATGAACTGTTTTCTTGGAATTACTTAGATCGAGCAACCAGCTCTGAAGGTTACTTTCACAATTTTAATTAGTAAAAATGCTTCTTACTTATTGAAAACTTGAAGCTCAAGCAATAATCTATCTATTGGTAATAGAGAAGCACTGCTGAATAACGTCCTGTGTCTTACAAACATATCTTATTGTTTTGAGCCATTAAATGCTGATATAGTAGTTGCCTGCAGCATGCTTAAGCAATAAGCCATGATGAGGTACTGTCCCACTCCTTGATGCCTGGGGTACATCGTCCAGAAGAGTTTTGTAATCACGCAAAAAGGAGCAACTCCCAAATATATTACGCTAACTAACTGTTCCTTTCCTACATGATAATCATCTAGGTCGTTTATTATATATCTGTTTAAAGAATTACTATGTATCTTAAGTCAAGCAAAACCACATCAAATATTTGCAGCCCTAAACAATTAAAAGAAAGAACAAGAATTCTGATGTGCATATTCTGCTTTGGGTACTTCAAGTTTTGTTTCATTATTTCATGCCCTCAGCTCCTTCCCTCCAGGGATTTTGTCCCTCCTGTATCAAGGCTGTTTTCACCTCTGTCTGCAGTAACACTTTCTTCTTTTATTTTAGGTTTTTAAAAAGCTATCTCAGGAATTTTGGTGTAGCTCCTGATTCAGCTGTATTGATGGTAATTGAGAGGGGAATACAAACTGAACTCAAGCGCAGCTCCACTTAAATTTACTTCCCCTGAGAGAAGAATTTCCAAAGCTGCCAGTCCAAAGGTTTCTATAAAATTTGTGTTTGTAAGAACAGCACTTCATTATATTTTATTCTTTTTGAAATGATCTAGAGTACTATGAAAATTATCACAGCTTCCAAAGGAGGTTGGTAAAGTTTGTCTGTCTTTAAGAGAAAACTAATGGGTCTTGAGAGCTTTCCCTTTTGTTTAAAAATAAACACTGATATTTCTGAATAAAATATCATGACTGCACTGTCATTCTGTTTATAGACCTCTCCACAGGGACATTCTTCTGCACTGAGAAAATCTGTGAAGATTATTGCTTTTGGATTTAAACATGATGGGTAGCCCCTGCCCCTTTTATATCTTTATTTCTGTATCTGTAGATATAGATGTACATATTACAGAGCTAGAGATAGTGATATTCACACTGGTAGATGTAGATACAGATATGAATGAATTCAACAAAATGTCTGAGAGATGGCTAGTGGCCCCTCACAAGGACGTCTGACTTTTGTATTGTATGTATTCTTTTGAATGAGATATGGTCATAATGACACTTAAAATAGATATCATTTTGAGTGACAAACTGCCATCCTTACCATTTTCTTATTCTGCAGTAGTCCATTGGCATCAAAGCTGCATGCAAAGTTGTAGGCTTGATGATCTGAATGAGGAGAACTAGGGAATAGATTTCTATACAAACCTGACTGCATAACTTAATCGGGCACACATTCAGGGTATATGAAATCAGAGCAGAGATAAGTAAGAGTGTCACTGCATTTGCATGTTCCGATTAGATAGAACAGCATAAAGAAAAAGATTTCTTATCAGAGAAGACTTCATGATGGAAGTTACATTTCAATAGCAATTTGAATGAAAGGAGAATTGATGAGTTGAAAATTGGTAGGATACCACGTTATGTGATTTAAATAAAAGGCTAAATTTTAAAATGTTATCTAGAAATTTTGTAAGACTATGCTTTTTTAAAGTATTACATTTTTACTTAAAGTATTAGGATTGTACTTAATCACACTCCTGCATTCCCTGACTGTGAGTTGCATTAATGTGAAATCATGTAAACCAGATGAGAAACGGGAACAGTCTTCAGGGTGAATGTTACCCATGATTTTTGCTTAGCCCTAAGGGTAACAGAAATTACTCTATCTGTCTTGTTGATCAGTCCAGGGTCTTCCTTTCTATTCTTTGTCTTCCAGAAATATTCTATCAAAATAAGCTAACATTTTCTTGAACACCTTTCTTTCCCATTAGAGCTTCCTTTCTTCACTTTGGTATAATTCTAATCTTCTGGTTGTTAGCTCATTTGACCACTTTTTCTCAGCACTTAGCTATTCTCTCACTTACTAAGTGATTTAGATTTTTGACTTATTCCTGTCCTTTGTATTTTAGCTCTCCTACTCCACAGTGGTGTTTGGCTCCCTGTTCAAATTCTCTCTCTCTCTCTCTTTCTCTCTCTGTCTTTTCTTTTGATTCTATCTGCATATTGGAGGAGGCAGAGATTATTATTTAAGAAGTGCTATCTTCCTCTTCACTACTGTTTTTTCTCATACATCTCTTAGTAAGTGCTATAAGCTGTTTGGGCTGATGTTGAGCAGGAAAAGGAGACTCTACTCTTCTTTTGATGAGTGGTGTCCCCTCAGGATTCATGATATTTACAAGCAGAGGGAGAGGGAGAGGTGGGGAAATGCAGACCATTAGGCTAGCACTGGAGAAATCAAGGGAAAAATTGAGATTCAGTCAAGACCAAACCAGGGGTACACGCAGGTAAAAGAAGGGACCTCATACTAGGAATAGTCCAAACCTGGGACTGAATCGAAGGTGATGGCTGTGATGTTCCGCCTCTGTTCTCATTCAGGACTTTGGTGCTTATTCTTCAAATTCCTGAGTTTGCTGCTAACAGTTCATAACAAAGTCTCTCTTTAGAAATTGTTCTTGGCTAGAAGAAGCTTCCTTGCCCAATATTATGCCCCCTTTATGGGAGCAGCTTATATCCAAATACAGCTGATGCAAACCTCAGTGTCTCAGAATCTGTCTTCTGGGGAACTTGGGTTCTGGCATGTATGATCCAAGATTAAGACATGATAATGTGTTCTCCATATATGCAACAACATGTGGTACATCATTTCTACATAGTTTATGAAATAGAATTTAGAGAATATACTTAGCCTCCAACATATTGGGCAGGAATTCATAAAGCAGCGACGTCCCATACTTTGGGTGTGTGAAGGGGAAAGTATAATAGTGCCAACACAGAGTGCTACCATCCCATACTGTTCAAATAAAGAGATCTGTGTTTGAAATTCTATCCCTAAGCAATAAGTGACTCTTCCACTGAAAACGGTTTAAATCCTCTCAAACAGCATTCCAATCCCATTGAGAGCTGACACAAATCACATGCTTTTTAACACAGAACACTTGGTCTAGAGTCGATGAACCATGGCTTCAGAGCCACTCAACACAGGGAAGGGCATATGGGAGAAAGGGAAGTCTTCCATGAAGACCGATGAGTAATTACTTCACAAAGACTGCAATTTGATCAAGGACACATTTTAAAAATCAAAATATTATAACACAAAATGACCTAAGAAAACTTAGTTATGCACATAACTCTTAGGGTATTTTTGGTGAGAGTGTAGCTGCTGATTCCCATACTTCCCAACCAGATAATAATAAAAGCGTGGATCAAATTCTGCCACCTACACTGACATATATTAAACAATCACTTATTAGCAAAAAAGCACAAAACATTTTAAACAATACCTATTATTTGAGATGAACAAAACCCCAGTCTCTTATCTTTGTAGGTGCTACTATTATGCTTTGCACAAAAGAGGTGCTTGAAGCCCCAGACACGACAATATTCCAGAGACCAATGCTGGACACAAGACCCTTGATCAAACCTCAGTCACCATTCCTGAGGGTATGCCCTAAAGGGTTTGCTAGAGTTTCATAGGCTTCTCATGAGAGAATAGAGATTGTCTTGGAAATAATTTAAGCCAGTCCACATATCTGAATAGCACTAATTTTACCTGAGAAAGTTGATTTCTAAAATATATTAACATCTGCATCAAATCACTAATTTAACCAGTGAAAGCACATTTTAAAAATATATTAACCTAAATAGCAAAGCTCTATGTTGATCAAAGTTATGAATTGCTGAAGTTATTATATCCACTTAACCATAGGAAATTGATAATATTCAACCAGGTTTGATCAACAAAAATGGCCTCTGGGAGTGTATTATTTTTTAATTAGATATTTTCTGACTTTTGGAGTGAATTTGTAATTGGGCAACTGACTACCTCTAAAGTGGCTGTCACCTACATGGCCTACAGTGAGATATATTTTAATGAATTCTAACTATACTATGAAATGGTAATAAGGGAACTGAAAGACACAGCAGATATTCTTAATAGTCCATTTTTTGTGGGAGAAAAAGAAAGTGGGAGAACAGAAGAGGGTAATAGTGAACCACAGCCATTTGCCTTGCTGGCCATGCCACAGATGACTGTCACCAATTTGTTAGCAAGAAGGCATGGTTCTCAGGAGAGCATGTGGGATAAATAAATTTCAGTGAGACCTTTGATTATCCCCATAAAATTCTGGGTAAAAAGAGCCCATCTAGGTACTACTCCATGTAGATAAGTGGACCTCTCTGACTACTACAATCGAAACCCTCCTCTGCAGCCCTTGTATTTCAGAGAAAGCTGTCTTATTGAAGCATATTTATTTATTTAGATGTGAAATAGGTTAAACTATAGAGTAATAGGAGCAAGGAAACAGTCAAGGCCCCTATAGGTTAAGAGAATTTAAGAGTTAATACTTTTTTAAAGATCATCAAATTGTACTTTTGAACTGTAATTACAGATATAATAAAAACTCAATCAATAAAATAGACATAACAAGACTCACAAGACTACCATTCATTGATTTTGTAAGCATTCCACTGGTACATTTGATGTGCATGGTGTCTCCACGTATTACTGATTAAAGAATCTGTTGCAGGTTGAAGAAATGCTAAATCAATCTTGAGAATGGGGACATTTGTGCAGAGTGATTGGCCTTTGAACATCATTTATCTCTCAGAGAGAAAACACATTTTAGTACTAATAGCTAAGAATCGTGTAGGTATGTATCTCTATAAAAACAATTCTCACAAAAGGTAATCTAAGGGAACATCAGAATCCTCTTAAATTTTGGAAGGAAGTAACTTCCAAAGGAATAGCACTGCTTTCAAATATCTTTTATCTTTAGTGTTTATTTTTGTTATTTCATAGGCCCAGTAAGAAATATGAGAACGTTATAATAATCAAAGTACCTGGCTTTTCAACATTTTTTTCTCAAGCTCTATGAGTAATAATCTCTGAATAAAGATCATGTGAATCATAATTATTCTTTTGCTCTATAATTGCTTTTGGGGGATATAATTTTCTCTGAAAGATGTTGAAACTAAGACTAAGAGGTGTTAGATGAGTTGGTGAAGGACACATAGTTCCTCAGTGGTTTTGTTTTTTTTTTCAACTTACTTTGTTTAATAAGCAGTCTTTCATTGCTAAACTCTCTTTTGCTACAAGAAACTATTTAAAGAAGAAAAAATAAAACAAATATTTATTGGGCACCATCTGTATGTTATACACAGTTTCATATGTTATAAACTACCTATTGTCCTATTGTAAACAGGAGATTTTGCAAATCAGTGTAATTAAATTAACCTGGCTAAGGTCACAGCCTAGCTCAAAAGTCCACATTGAAATCTAGTAGTCTGACTGCAAAGCCCATGCCTTTTCAGTTGACTAAAAGTTTCCCTTTCCAAAATGAAGACACCTGTTATCAATCATCTAAAAATGTTAATAAGTCATTCCTGTTTTCCCTCTGCTGAGGCTTCCACCATCACCTAGCAAAATAATTACCTGCTATGAGTGCCATGAGACATTTGACTTTGCTGCTCTGATTCTTCAATAATGAAATATTTTAAAAATGGAAGCTAGGAGTAGCTTTAGATAGATGGCAAATAGCCAGGGAGTGTTTGTAGGACTATTGCCTTGTCTAAAGGCTGGCTCTAGAACTTTGATGATGCTGCACACTCTCTGTTTTTTTTTTTTGTTTTTTTTTGAGACAGAGTTTTGCTCTTGTTGCCCAGGCTGGAGGGCAATGACACAATCTTGGCTCACTGCAACCTCCGCCTCCTGGGTTCGAGCGATTTTCCTGACTCAGCCTCCCGAGTAGCTGGGATTACAGGCATGAGCCACCACAGCTGGCTAATTTTGTAATTTTGGTAGAGACGAGGTTTCTCCATTTTGATCAGGCTGGTCTCGAACACCTGACCTCAGGTGATCCGCCTGCCTCGGCCTCCCAAAGTGCTGGGATTACAAGCATGAGCCACTGTGCCTGGCCTGCTGCACACTCTTTAGGTGCCCAATGACACCGGAGGTGATGGAAGCCCCATCGGCACCTATGACCATGCATGCACCTATGACCAGGAGCATGCATCCTTAATTCCCACCTTGTCAGGGATGTTCTCAAGACCAGAAGCACCATGACCAGTTTTGAAACACTTTAAAGCATAAGTTGGCCTTTAACTTCCACCCTAAGGGACTTCATTTTTGTTCCTGTTGTACATAAGCTCCATTTGGAAGCCATTCCAGGTGACTACACTGACAAGGCTGCCTAAGTTCAGGGAGGGAAGCATGACACTCATCTACTTTAAAGGCATTTTCTTGCCACCTGGTGCTGTCCATCCAGGGAGAACCAAATTAGACCAAACCACTTATTGATCTCCTTTTTCTTGTTATTAACGTTTTATTTTAATGTCGGGGAGATGTCTTCTTTTTCAATTTTCTTATTAATTAATTTTTTTCTATACTTCTTATAATTGTATTTATTTGCTTATTTTTTGGACATGAAAATTTTAGGAATACGTTTCTGTTTAAGTGCTATAGAAACTAAGGGGAGAAATAAAAAGTGTCAAATTATTGAGTTTTGCAAACAAAACTATAACAAAAATCCAAATAAAACCTTCTTTGTTTGGGAAATGTAATAAAAAGAAAATGGATTTTAAAATCAGGCAAGACTGAAATTTGAATGCTGGCTTCACCACTTGTCAACATCTGCTCAGACCCATAAAGTTTATCATTTTGAAAGTGGGAGAAACTATCTACATTGCAGAGTTGATAAGAGCACTAATGATGATAATGTATCTGATATGGCTTGGCTGTGTCCTCACCCAAATTGCATCTTAAATTGTAGCTCCCATAATTCCCACTTGTTGTGGGAGGAACCTGGTGGGAGATAATAGAATCATGGGGATTGTTTCTCCCATACTGCTCTTGTGGTAGTGAATAAGTCTCCTGAGATCTGATGTTTTTATAAGGGGTTTTCCCATTGGCTTGGCTCTCATTCTGTCTTGCCTGCCACCATGTAAGATGTGCCTTTTGCCTTTCACCATAATTGTAAGGCCTCCCCAGCCACATGGAACTGTGAGTCCTTTAAACCTCTTTTTCTTTATAAATTACCCAGTCTTGAGTATGCCTTTACTAGCA
This sequence comes from Symphalangus syndactylus, assembly GCF_028878055.3. Taxonomy (NCBI): domain Eukaryota; kingdom Metazoa; phylum Chordata; class Mammalia; order Primates; family Hylobatidae; genus Symphalangus; species Symphalangus syndactylus. Next base: position 69,508,466 of record NC_072424.2, read on the forward strand.
GCATGAGAACAGACTAATACAGTGTCCATCTCAAATACCTAGCCTGTGGGCAGCATTTAGTTAATTGTGGCTATTATTATTTACCTGTATTACTGGTATTGTTATTTTCTTCACTGGTTCATTGAGAAAGTTACTGGATCAGAGATTCATGAAACCTCAAGCAATAAGCCATGGTACATGGCTGAGGTGGAGCAGGCTGTCATGTCTATTATACTCCAGGAGCCTCCAAGGTGCAAAGCACATTCTGCAGGGTATATCAGAACTGATCTCCCTAGGTTCCTCTCTCTCTTTCAGGTTCAAAGTCCCCAGTGAGTCACTTGGGTAAGTGAATGCTCTCGGACTTATGTCAGTCTCCTGGCCATAAATAGTCATGATCAGGAAGGAATAAGTAGAAAAGTACAGAGATCAGAGAGTGGTGTTTTTGCTACCTTGCCAGATCTACCACATCCTCTACATTGTGGCTACTGTGAAATATTTAGAAAGTTTATTCATGTCACTTCCTGCTTAAATCTATCTACACTTGGTATAAAATCTAAATTCTTAATCATAGCCTAAAAGCCTTTATGTGACCTGAAACTCCCTGTGTCTCTAAGAACCTCCTATATGAGATCACTTGTTCATCCCAGTCTAGGCACCTCTTGCCTCATCTTAGATTCTTTCCTTTGTGTTTCCCCTATGTGAATCAACCTGTCCTTAGTGCTTCAAATGGCCGGCTCCTTCTCAAACTGCATATCTTGGCTCAAATATCTCTCATTTGCAGAGACCTTCCAAACTCCTTCTCTCTGAATGCATACTACCCAAGCCCCCTATTATGATTATTTCCTTTTGTTCTTTTTTTTTGGTCTCACTCTGTCACCCAGGCTGGAGTGCAGTGGCGCCATCTCGGCTCACTGCAACCTCTATCTCCCAGAATCAAGTGATTCTCATGCCTCAGCCTCCCAAGTAGCTGGGACTACAAGCGCCCACCACCACACTTGGCTAATTTTTGTATTTTTTTAGTAGAGACAGAGTTTTGCCATGTTGGCCAGGTTTGTCTCAAACTCATGACCTCAGATGATCTGCCCACCTTTGCCTCCCACAGTGCTGGAATTACAGGCGTGAGCCACTGCACCTGGCCCCTACTGATTATTTTGTATTATATTGCCATTTATTTTTGCTGTGTAGCTTTCTTGAAAAGATAAAATTGTAATTTACTATCTTTTCTATGCTTTCTAGAAGAAATGAATTTGAGGACAAGAACCACCATATACTCAGCCTCATACATAATAGGCATTCAATAAAGCAGTTGTTGAATAATTTTATGTTCCTGGAATGTAGGTGTGTAAGGTGAGAATGTCAAGAGGTGAGATGAGAGAGACACACCTAGGAGCTACAACATAACAGCTCTTATACTCCATACCAGGCTAAATATTTTTTTCCTTTTTATTTTCTTTTCCAAAAGGAACGGAAGTTTAAGGACTACGAACAGATAATAGCATAGTCAGGTTTATATAATATCTCAGGTATAATATAATTTATATATGGTAGGTAGATAAAGCAGAGGTGAAGAAACCAAGACATTTTAAAAATATAGACCTGATAGGAGTTGGTGTTTTATTTGAATAAGGAAAGAAGAATATTAGAAAATAGTTTTTGATCATGAATTGTTGATTATTCACAGAATCTTATTTATTCCTGTAATTGATTTTAAAATTAAGGTATAGTGGCTAATAATCTCTGTAAAAAGAGTCATGGTTCTTCACTTATACAGACATAAACTTTTCATATGTTATTGAATGTCAACTCTGGGCCGATTTTAAGAATACATAGGAATTCACATATGTATTTTCAGCTGGTATAATATCATTTCAACAACCCCACAAACTCAACTTGAGTCATAGTTCAGATTCGTACCTTTGGATTGATTAATAGTCTATTATTCTGTTTCCACGAACTATTTTAATAAGTCATTATTAAATCCTGTGGCCAATGGTACTCTTCAGAGATTTCTATGTACAATGGAACTTACTACGACAGAAATATTTTACAAATTGTCTGCTGCCTATTGCTTACATTTCAGTTTTTTATCTGGTTAGCTCCTCAAAATTATAAGAAAACACTTCAGAAAAACAGCCAAACACACACAATTATAAATGAGCTTATGAAAGAAAATTTCAGTTGGAAGAACTGCACCATCCCAATTGCCTTGATAGTCTCGTTGACTCTTTTTCTCTTTCTGAATTTCCCCACTTACAGTTTTTCTCTTAGAGGTGATTGTGGGCCAGCTTCATAGATGAGTCTAGTAGGCAGTGTACTGTAATTCTATGGCATCATGGAGTTCTTCTTCAGTAAAAGAGATTTTTAGACTCAAGCCCAGGGGCTTTGTTTGAGTTCACCTATCCATCAGTTACATGGATGCTCTTTGTAAAACTTGACCCTGAACAGGGACCAGTTTTATTTGAATATTGTTGAGCTTATTAGCATGACTCCTTTGAAATGCTATCTTTTATGTTACATGTTTTCTCTTCCTTTGTTTCCATTCTTTCCCTAGACTTTAAAAAATTCTGTTTTGGTGAATAGAAAATTCATTTTTTTTTTCTTAAATCAAAAGCTCTTGCTCCTAAAGAATATTGAGTGCATTCATATTTTGTGATTTAGGGCAGTGCTTGGTGTTACCTTTATAAATCAGATAAGTTTGGCCTACCTCGAGATGAGTGACATTCAGTGTGTTACTAACTCCTGCCAGTTTCCCAGTTAACCCCTAATGATCAAGCCAATCTCATCACCCTCATATCCTCTATAAGGGGAAAGTCTAGATAGAAAATGACTTTCAATTTAGGATCATAATTTCACTTAATAAGAACATTATAGTGATCTTGCTTTACAATGATTTATTCTTCTCTCTATTTTAAGTCTTACTTAAAACACATATGCACCAAGAAAATATTTTTTCTTTGTATATTTTAAAATACGATTTCTCATATTATAATAAGGGTGATAATAGATCTTTAAACTGACATATTTAGAAAATACAGGGAACAGAGAAATCACTCTATATGTCTTTCTGGCTTAACATCCTTCACTCATATAGCAAAACTGAATTTCTCATCAAGTCTTGTGACAGTCCTTTATATAAACTGCTGCCTCATTGGCCCAGCTTTTGCAGTTTTCCAGGAACTGTGGCTTCTTTTCTGCTTTGAGTGCTCTTTCCTCAGAACTGCACATGCCTGGCTAATTCTCAAATTTCAAGTTTTAATTATAAAATAATTTCAACGGCACGATGTTTCCACCTATCCCATTTGACTATCCTGAAGTTTTGTCAAATTTCTCAATCTTCTAGCAAAAGCCAGAAATTCAGATTTTTAGGTGAATATCTCCAAATTTTGAATGTTATCTAATTTAATTTAAAAACAAATACTATGCAAGCCAAACAAAACTGGCCATCTGCTAACCATATTTGGCCTGCTGATGACCAGTTTGGAACTTCTGGATTATCACAGTCAATGCCTAGTGTGCTTATTTGCTGTTTCTTTAAAAGTTACCTTCTATTGGAAAATAAGCTCCAGGAGAGCAGGAGCCTTATTTGTCTTCTTCGGTGCTATTTCCTCAGCACCTGGCTCACAGCAGGAATTCAATTAATATTGGTTGTACAAATGAATCTCAAAACCCAAAAATAACATTTTAGTATCTATGTATTACCTTTTCCTCCAAATAAACATTAACAAGAACAACAACAATAAATAAGAAATTTTTACAGTATGCATTTTCTGGTAACTTGATCTCGTAGTTTTTCAACTGCATTTCCATTATTACTGTATATTCTCCCACACTGTGTTTAGTAAAATATTAGATTTTAGCTGCTCTATAGAATTGCCAGAGGACTTTGTTGATTGCTTTCTACCCTCATTATTATACACATTCTCAGCATTTATATGCACCGTGAATATTGTCATTTGGTTAGTGTTTAAATTGTAGCTCTTTTTGAGTATTTTCCATGTGCACCTGCTTTTCTGTTAGGTACAGAATTCTTCAGGAGGCCAGAGACATAGTCTCAAAATATGTATTGTCCATATAGGGTAAGTTAAAATACAGTTGTAGTCTGGTTAGCCATATTATACTGTGAATTACAAAACAAAATACAACTGGGCCATTTTCGGAAGCCTGAGTTCTGGTTGTTGACCAAGAGACCTGGGTTCTTATTCCAGCTCCACTACTAATTATGCAGCCAAAGAATTTCTGTCCCAATATTTTTTCATGTGCAAAACAAAGAAGCTGAAGTTAATTGTATCTAAGTCATCTCACTCTAGAATGGCTACTACCAAAAAAAAATAATAAACCCAGAAAATGACAAGTGGTGGCAAGAATGTAGAGAAATTGGAGCCCTTGTGCACTGCTGATGAAAGTGTAAAATGTGGAAAACATTTCCTCAAAAGTTAAAGAAAAGAATTACCATAAAACCCGGCAATTACATTTCTAGATGAGTACCTCAAATAAGTGAAATCAGGATCTCCAAAAGGTATTTGTACACACATGTTCATAGCAGCATTATACACACATTAGACAAAATGTGGAAGCAAATCAAGAGTTCATTGACAGGTGAAGAGATAGACTATATATGATATACACATATGATGAAATATTGGTCAACCTTTATAGAAAGGAAATTCTGACACATGCTACCACATGAATGAACCTTTAGGACATTATGCGAGGTGAAATAAGCCAGTCACAAAAAGAAAAATACCATATGATTCCACTTATATAAGGTCATCAGATTCATAGAGACAGAAAGTAGAATGGTGGCTGCCAAGGGCTGAGGGAGGGAGATGGGGAGTTATTGTGTAACAAGTATTGAAGTTTCAGTTTTGCAAGGTAAAAAGCATCCTGAAGATGGATAGTAGATTGTTATTATTGCACAAAAATGTGAATGGACTTACTACTGCTGAACTGTATACTTAAAAATGGATAAGATACTTGATTTTGAATTGTGGGTATTTTACAAGTAAAAATAATTAAAAGTGTACCTGAGGACACTTCTTGGTAGAATGTTTTACAATTCTAGAAGTTCTCGGAGACCATGCAAAGAGCAACTTTCAGGCTCTTCCTCAGCCTGGTAATGTATTCCCTAAAGGGGAGTCAGGCTTTTGGCAGGTCCTCAATCTCCGTCATCTGTCTCCCAGTTCTGTGTCCCAGAAGACAGAATAGACAGCTGATTCTCTCCACTCTGATTACACGTTTCCATTAAAACAAGCAAGTTCTTGTAAATGATCTTTTCTTCTATGTTTAAACTGAAGGTTTATTCTGCCTTTTCTACTTTGACTAACACATTGCCTGGTCCTTAGCCTAGTCACCCTCCAAGCAGTCATGGCTTTTATTCATAGGCATTTTATCCTTGCATCTCAAAGAATCAATCTACCCTCTTCTTTCTCCTCCTCCTGCACATTCAGTTCCCCTGAGCTGTGTTCAGCTGTCAGCCTCTGCAATGAGCGGCACTGATTCCCCGAGTTATTAGGGAGCACTTGGAGCGTCTCTGCAGCACTGATACTGACAGTTGAACACACAGGAGCAGCTGGCTCAGTGGGGAAAGAGAGGGGAGGGAGTGAGAGCTATTCATTGCAGTGTATTTATAACTTGGCCCGGAAAGCAGGGATGGCGGTATTCAAATAGGAAAGGGTGAAAAGACATTTTATCCTAATTAAAAAGGTAATTAAGTAACACACCAAAGAATTTAAATCAGTGCTCTTGGTTTTTATGACAGGTCTGATGGTATAACTACCCAGAAATCTTTTTGGAACAACAAATGCTGCTTCTTAAGCGCTGCTGCTTGCTGAGTGGCCACCTATGGATGACAAATTACAGTAGGAATCCTAGGCAAGAGTGTCTGAGATAAGTAAAGATTTCTCTCAAAGGAAAATATTGTATACAGGCATGAAATCTCCAGCTCGCCCAGATTAAAACTCTGTGCCCACGTCGTCACCACTGTCTCCTTTCTCCCTACCCACACTTCCCATCCAAACTGACCTGATCAATTTAATGATTACCTAGAAGATCTTCTAGTTTTCCCATACTCACTTTTTCTTCCGCCTATTCTAACTTATGGCATTTCCTGTCATGGTCCTCTTCAATGGGCTTTTGTTTCCAAATATTTACAAATTAAATGTAGTTTTATGTATATATAGGTGTTTCTTACCATTTGATGCTGCATCTCCTACTGAGGTATTTCTTAGAGAGTGAGGAAGCAGGCCATTGATTTCAATATCAAGTTCAAATGCATGAAAATTCCTAAACAATTGCTAGTCAGCCTTTGAAAATTTCAGGAGTTTCTTTGCAACTAACAGTCCTGAAACAATAATTTAATTATCTCTTACAAATATTATTTTAACCAGGTGCTCTTATAAACTGCTAATTGTTTTGAAGTACCATAAGTTAATTATTTTTCATCCATTCAATTTCTTACTTTGTGAGTACTAGTTTATTGTTTTCTTTGGATTACACCTGTAACAAGTTTATAATTATCTTCAAATTTATCTGAGTTTATCGTACTACATATAAAATAGTCACATGTCTGTATTTATTTATAATAGCGTTTTGTTTCTACAGATGAAAATATAAGACATAAACGTAAGGCTGCACACATGTACATACAGTGAGATTTAATATATATAACAAATATTTTATCTTATGCTATGCTATTTAACATGAGAATATGGATAATCTCTTAGTAGGTCAAAATGATATGACAATTACCTTTTTCTTTTCTTTCTTTTCTTTTTTTTTTTGAGACAGAGTCTCACTTTATCATTCAGACTGGAGTGCAGTGGTGTGATCACAGCTCACTGCAGCCTCGACCTCCCGGGTTTGAGCAATCCTTCCACCTCAGCCTCCTAAGTAGCTGGGACAACAGGCATGAACCACAATGCCTGGCTAGTTTTTCTATTTTTCCTAGAGATGGGGTTTTGCCCTGTTTCCCAGGCTCGTCTTGAACTCCTGGGCTCAAGTGGACAATCACATCTTAATGTGACTTACCAAAACAAAATACAATCAGAAATATTTGGATGTGAGTTATCCCTATGAAATGATAGTCCTCCTTAATTTGCATATACATTCTTTGGACTACTCAGGTTATTAAAGAAAGGTCAAAAAGATGTTTATAATACTGCATTTGTTTCCTATATGAAATGCACCATGTCATAGCAAACAGTCTTTGGGTTACAAAGAATATTGAATTTGTGCTTTGCCAAAGTAAAGAGTAATGTCAACAGTTTCAACCTCACCTGAAATAATTTATCAGAAAAAAAAATATATATATATATATACAGCACATTCATATTATTCATGGTAGTTATGTCCTGTAAAGTCTCTGCAAACACTGAATTAGTAAATACTGAACCATTGCTCCTAGGGGAAACATAGGGTTAAGTTACTGGCAGCCTCTGGTCACCATTTTATCAACTGTTCAATACATAACTTTCTTCTATGTGTTTTTTTTTTGTTTAAAGACACCTTATTTAATACGTATTGTTGATACATTAGCTTTGAACTCACAGCCAAAATGCTATAGCTCATAAATGAGCAAAACTTATCTAACACATGTATTTTCTCCATAAGGCATATCACAGTCTACTTTTGCCTAAGAAAACTACAGAGTTCTTCAGGATTATGCATGGGGACCATTTTAAATACTAAAATTATCAACAAAAAGCCAAAAAAAAAAAAAAAAAAAAGAAGGATTAGACATGGCACCAAATAGACTGAAAAAAGGATACTTGTTTCCAGTATGAAAACTGAAATAGGAAGGCAGAGAGTCGTCTTGTTCAACTAGGAATGTGAGCATTGAGTGACTCAAATTTTTCACTGTTGTGTATATAAACACAAATTACCACAAAAGTAACATGAATATTAATTCTGAGGGTATGAGTGCATTTTAGAATTTGCAAATATAAAATCTATAATGAGGAACTATATCTTTAAGTTTTAGAAAACTATTAAATTATCATAAAAACAACTATTTTGTTAATATAGTAATTTTATCCACCCATTTACATTTATTTTGATTTTCTTATAAATGCCCAGATTAGAAATGAAAGAAGATAAATAATTTTTGACAAATGAAGATTACTGATTCTAGTAAGAATCAAAGTTCTCTTGGATGTAGCTCTGCACCCTGAATTGGTTCCAACTTCTTTGTCAGTAACTACATTGTTTTTCCATTTTCATGGTAGTTAGAAATTCTTCTGGGAAAAATAAATGGATTCCTATTTTTACAGCCTGCACCAAATGTCTGAATAACCTCAGTGGACACACTATTGGAATGTGTGGGTTTTGGGGGATTCAGGAGGTTGAATCTTCCTACATCCTTAAAATGAGCAACCTTACTGCATGTACATGTTTTAGGAACTTTTTATGATTTCAAAGAGAAATATGCAATATTTTGTCAAGTGCTAGAAGAAATTAACATTTCTTCTATATTAAAATAATTTAAAATGATAAAATATGGATAACTACAATGTTAAAGTTATTATTTGATAATTGGGTTTAAAATCTCTTAATTTCCAGGTAAAGACTATACAAAATATGATTATATATCCTACATGTAGAAAATGACCTATATATTCAAATATTTTTAATTTACAATTTGCTGGAAAGCTTATTTAATTTGAAGTGCCAAAGTTGTATACACTTGAAATCAGGTTGGTTTTAGGAACTTTGCTTTAATTCAGTTCTACTGAAAATTTTTATGGGCTGTATGGTACATGGATCATCTCTAAATGTGGGTCCATGGCTCCTGCTTTACAGGCCACCATAAAGAAAGCGTCATTTTGGGGAAAATAATATTTATATTTTTACAGATTTTTCTCAATAATATTTGTTCCCTAAAAGGTGTTCCTAATTCAAATCCAAGGAACTAATCAGAATTTTTTTTTTATTCCTACCTTGTTTTTTCTTTTCTCTGAACTTAACACTGATATTTTCCAAAGGCAAACTATAGGAACTTCCACACAGCAGTATTTTCTCTTTCATCTACCAGTCTCCATACCAAAAAACAAAATGACAAAAAAATACATTAGACTCTAAATTCTAACTTACAAATATTGGCAGTTTTCAGTATTTTTTTTTTCTCTGCATCTCAAGCCTAATGAGGATGAACAGTAGTGAGTTCATGAGCTTCTCCAAGTGAGCCTAGAGGGCCCAGCTTATCCCTGATGAGCTGTTCTCTGAAGCTCTGGTGTTTACCAAATATGTCAGATGGATAATGTTCATTAATGAACCTGAATATCTCGAAGCGGAGCGATTCCTCCAAATATTATGATGCTTTAATGACACTTGTAATAAGACCACCAAGGACTACCAGCAGCTAACAAATACACATTTCCAAATGTAACATTAGTAAATGTTTGAATGCAGCAAAACCTTAAGACTGGTATATGAAAGTCTGCTTACTCTGCCTCCTGAGGACCTCATAAATTAATAAGTGATGAGTGAGCCGGTGCCACAAGCAGAACTGGGGCTTCGGGGAAATGGGCAGCAATGGCATTTATAGCAATTTGCATTGAATATGTGGAAAAGGGAGAAAAACCAAACAGACATATAAGTGTAGAAGGGAGCAGAGACACTAAAAAGGGATATGAAATATAGCAAACTAAATGACTTCCTGTGTATTCTCACAAGAATCACTGTGAGAATGTGACTGAAGTGCCATTGTCTGGTCCAGCTTTCTATTGACCTCCTTATGCCAAAGCATCGTCCTGGGACTGCCTGTCTGCTTGTGACATTGCTTTCTTCTTCCTACCCTACTCCAGGGTTCTGCTAAGCAACGAGTCTTAAGTCAGTCTCTTCCCAGCTTCATGGAGAGAAAACAAGCGCATTCAACTTTTCAGTGCATCTCTGTGGAATTCTATAGGCAGCTTTCACATCTTTGAGCTTATGTTTTCATACATGAGTTGAATATGGTGGTTGCTTTTATTGTTAAGTAGCCAACAGGATATTATTTGGAATCCACGTCTGTTCTTATTTTTTCCCCACAGCAATTCTTACTGAAAAAATATGGAAAACTAATAAATCTAATTTCTACTTCCCCACAGAAAGGTTAGCGAAATGTTTTCTGAAGGGTAAGAAAGGGCATGACTATTAATAAAGTGTCAGGTGGAGTTCACAGTCTTGCACTATTTTATATATCCTCTTTGAAATAAAACCTATTTTTACCTATAATTCATTCATTCAATAAATATGTATCAAGGGCCTATTTGACATAGAGTGATACGTGGATGATTAGTAAATGATTTATAGTAAACATTTATTACATGATACAAAAGGCCATAAAAGAACATGGGACATTCAAAAATTTATCTTCTTTTGGAAAATCAAATTGCTATCCACCAAACTTAGTGCGGCTTTTACATATTTGTGTGCAAATATTTTGTAAAATGTAACAAACCTTATGTTTATTAGGAATGTAATGTCTTTCTTACCTCCTTCTCTGTCTCTTCTTTCTTTGTAATCTTTAATAATATTTCTTACTTGCAGATAACAGAAAATATTTATAAAAATGTTTCTCCTTTCTCCTTCTGTCATGTAGATTTGAGTTCTAATTTTTGTTCCTACATATGTGTAGGTAGTTACTAATTGAAATACAATCATTATATTTATACTGTACACCCAGACTCTTCAAACTTTTCGACTCCTTATTCTACTCCCACCAAACTATAAGTATCCAGGACAGCCCCTCTGAGCCTTCTTCGTGCTATCACTAAAAGCTATAATTATACATGTAAAGTTTACAGAAACAAAGATTATTTAGTCAAATACTTTATTATACTGCTTCAGACACTTATACTCTTAAGGGTAACTAAAAATAAGTACCACAGCTGCTTTTATTATGCCTTTAGTAAATAAAAATAAGTTTATATTTTCCTGTCATTTTGTCGTAACTAATTAGATTCAGTAAACACCAACTTAGCAAAGAATGCTAACTAATGTTATGATTTGGGAATAGATTTAAAGACAAAAACATTGCTTATGGATGTATATCTTGTTTTTCCTTGTTATCTTTCTCTTTTTTTTTGGAGGTAGAGTCTTGCTCTATCCCCCAGGCTGGAGTGCAGTCTCCTGGGTTCAAGCGATTCTCCTTCCTCAGCCTCCCGAGTAGCTGGGATTACAGACGTGATCCACAACGCCTGGCTAATTTTTGTATTTTTAGTAGAGACACGGGTTTCATCATGTTGGCCAGGCTGGTCTTGAACTCCCGACCTCAAGTGATCAGCCTGCTTCGTCCTCCCAAAGTGCTGGGATTACAGGTGAGAGCCACCGTGCCTGGCCATCTTCCTCTCTTAAGGCAATGCCATCTCTATTAGTAAGTTTCATTTTGTGAGTTCTTAGAGAAATGAGTTAAGACATAGTCTATTACATCTAACTTAAAATGTTTATCCTGCACTTACTGTTTTATCCACTACCTTTGTCAACAGAAATATGAAATGAGTCCTAAATTTCATTGTCATAGATTTTAAATTTCATTTCCAAATTCTGTTTTCAGTAATATGGCAAAAGAAATTGCCCCTAACAAGCCTTCCTTCCTCACAGCTGTCTCCAATAGAGTATATTCTTTTCAACCCAAATATCCAAATGTGGGGTTGACTTTTTTTTCTTGCTCCCCACTGCCATATTTGTGGTAGCAGTCTCTCCTGGTGGATTCATTCTTTTATCACCATTAGGACCTTCCACGTTTACATTTATGCCTCTCAGCATTCTGCCATTTCAAGTTTGTGGTGTTATCTCTTTCAGTGATTTCTGTCTCCACTTAGTTACTGACTGGCAAAACCACATCTCATAATGACTATCAATAAATATGACTCATTTTCCAATATCTCTTCTTAAAATTACTTTTCTGTGGGTATGATGGTTAATTTTATTTGTCAACTCGCACGAACTAAGGAATACCCAGATTGCCGGGAAAACATTATTTCTGGGTGCACCTGTGAGGGTTTTCCCAGGAGAAATTAGTATTTGAATTGGTAAACTGAGTAAAGTATATGGTCCTCCCTGATGTGGATAGGCATAATCCACAGCTATCCACCAGCCTGAATAGCGCAAAAGGAAAGGAAAGTTGAATTCACTCACTCTGCTAGATCTGAGATGTCTATCTTCTCCTGCCTGCCTGCAGATATCAGTGTTCTGAGTTCTCAGGCTTTTGGATTCAGACTGGGATATATAACATCAGCCTCCCAATTCTCAGTCTCCTTCAGACGCAAACTGAATTACACCATCAGCTGTCCTGGTTTTCCCTCTTTCAGACAGCAAATAGTGGGACTTCATAACCTCCATAACCACATTGAGCCAATTTCTGTAATAAATATCTTCTATATATATTAATATATGGATAAGTCTGACTAATACAGATTTTGGTAACAAGAGTGGGATGCTGCTAAAATAAATATCTAAAAATGTAGAAGTGACTTTGAAACTGGAGAATGAGTGGAGGGTGGAAGAGTTTAGAGGCACATGCTAAAAAAAGACTATACTGCTACGAATGAATTATTAAGGATGATTCTGGTGAGAGGCTACTTCTCAGTCATATTAATTATGATCATTAGGGACTAAGTCCCTCACTGACAACACAACATTGTCATTCTGCCGTTCATACCCAGACAACACAGTATTGAATATTCCCCACTGTTTACTTCCTTTTCCTCCCTAATACTTCCCAAGGTGTGTAATTAAATTTTGTATTATACTTTATTTGTACTATTATACACTCAGATTTCAACTCCTGGTCTGCTCTTCATGGAATTTCTCTTGTCTTCTCACTTTTAAAGAACTTTTAGTTTCCTACTTCAAGGAGTCCTATTTAGAGGGTTAATTAGAGGTGATCCAGCAGAGTTTTCTAATTTTACAATATTTTAACCATAAATAGAAGCACTAGCTGGCTCTTCACTAGAATTAATTTTCTTTTTTTTTCAGGTCACAACTAGGATCTATTTCCTGCCTTTTCTTACAGTTAGTTGTATCCTTGCTATTGAGTTCTAACCAATGGAATGTGAGTGAAAGTGATATGCGCTATTTCTGTTTCAAAGCTTTTAAGAAGCAGGCATACAATATGCACAATCCCCTTCCCCTTTTGTAAAATAGATGCAAATGATGAGGCCTTAAGGGATGGTGGATCCATAAGATGAAAAATATCTTCATCTTGCATTCAGAGATCTTTGAATCTCTATATGCAATATGTTGACCTGCTTTGATCTCTTATGTAAACGAGAAATCTTCTTCTATTATGCTTGTGTCATACTTTTCTGCCTATTCTCTGACTATTGGCAAGACCCTAAACAATACCTCATTTATTAACAAGACAATGAAAAGGGGAAAAATGATGTCTCAAATTTGTTTGAGGTTTTAATTTTGTACTTTAGTCATCTGTGACTTGTAAAATTTTCTCGTACAAGATTTTAAGTTTCTAGAGAATAAGAACATCCATTTTATCCTAAATAAATGATGATATGTGTATAGTAGTCAAGTAGAAGGAAATAATATTATGTCTATAAAACTTGTACGTAAGTTCCTTAATATAAATGTTAAGCACTGGCATATAAAAACACTTGTTTTAAACATTCAATAATAAAGTGTGATAAATTATTTTAGTATAATGAAGTATTAACAAAAAGCATAAGACCAAGAAGTGTACACATAGAAAGTGCTGTATTGTGTCATTTATTATTTGCCACCCATTCTAATTATCATAGCTCTTATAGTTACCTACCCTTCTTAAAAATCATTAGAGAAAATGAATCTATAATCTGCTTTTGTTGAATTTTTAATTATCCATAGCATCTATTCACTTCAAAATTGTGAAAAACTCCAGCAGGCTGTTTCACTTCACAGAAATCCTGCAGCAAGGCACCTGGGTTTCTGGTTTATAAATAACCTTGCTCTGCACTTTATTTTTTTGGTAAATGAATTCACTTGAGCTATATATCATTAAGGATTTTGTTTATGAGAGGTTCAGAAAGAAATAGCCAACATAAAGTAGCAGTGGCAGATAATGAAGCAAGTCATGAAGCATATGACAACACAGGTTTGAGAATCAGCTTATGGATGATCTGCTGTCTGTGAACCCTCTCATCTAATATTTGTAAGCGCACAGCTGGCAAAGATTCCTGTATTTTTCAGAGCCTTTATTGATTTATGTAGGAATAACAAACAGACCCACAGATATTCTACTAAAATGGTGTTGATATCATAAGGGAATAAAAAGTATCTCTTGTTTTGTCTGATTTGGGGCACAATCCCCTTAGTGTGTGAAGCATTAAGTGCCTCTAAAACAAGCCTCTTATTGACCACACCAGAAATAGGAGGAAGGCTCCTGGTAACAAAATCGTTCTGGAAAATTTGAGATTTAACAGCCCATTAACCTGCTATTAAAGACCACTGATGGGAATTTCTTAGAGAAATGAACTTGCATTGTGTGGGAAGTTGGCAATGACACCACAAAGGGAACTTGGCAATGGGAGGGGGAGGGAAAGGAAGATTCTTATCAAAACCCATGCTATTAAAGAAATGAAATTGGAGCTGCACAGAACTGAAGACACAGATTATGGGTAATGGTGCAGAACTGGGTTACGTCAGCATTGAGTTTCAGGCAGTTCCCATTCTATTTTACCTGCATTGGCAGAAAGTTGAGCCAGTGTCAACTTCCACTTAGAATGCAGTTGATCACAGTGCTATGGAAAGTCAAATTGACAGTTAAGAGGCAGCAAAAGTTTAGGGTCATATCTCAGCTGGGTTTTAATTCATTCTCATTAGGCACACTAATACAGCAGAGCATACAGGGGGTGGTGGATTTTTTTTTTCTTCTCCTTCTTCTTCATTTTTCTTTCTTTCTTTGTTTTGTAGACCATGAATCATGAATATTAACGCAATTGTATTCAGGCCGCCAAGGAGTGTCCAGGATGGTGGTGGAGGGAGCGGTAGGCTGCCACATTATCATGTTATAGGATTTGTTTAAAGAAAGGTTCCTGACACTATTTTCCAAATGCAGCCTGGTGAGCAGTCCCACTCTCTTTGTGTTACATAATGTCCCATCTGTGCTCACGGAGTGTGGCTTGATGAGGATGCCATCAGGTGATGTATCTGACTTAATGGTATTCTTTCAGAGCTGGAGCAATAAACATTAATGGGCTTTAATTATATTCTTTGCAGTGGGAGCAATAAACATTAGGGGCCCTATTGTACCCTGTCCCAAAATGTCCCCCAAGCCCAATTTGGGGAGTGTCTTGATAGCCAGCTCTAATTTCAAATCCTCTCTCCCATTCCATGTATTTTGAAATTGGGAGACTGAACAAAAACAATGAAACGAAATTAATAGGCATACTGCCACATAGCAGCCCCTCATATTATTTACCTGACGCATCAGTGCCCTAATAGTGGGGGGAAAAAAGATGCTGAGTGATCTGACTTATTTTTCTATGATGACAACTTGATAAACTGCAGCTACTAGCCACAGAGTTGCAGGGTTAAAATTGTTCACCTGGTACATAGAGAAGATCCATGGGACAGAGGATTAAGTTGCCTTGAAGACTGAGAAGATTGTGGGATTTTATGTTGAATCAAACATGAGGTGATAATTCATGATCATCTCTGACTCTATTTCATCTACATATTTCTGTTTTTGCTTTTTTTTTGGTGAAACTGTATGCTAAAATAACAAATTTCCCATGAAACTACAGGAGTCTCATTTTACCATTTGTAACATCAGATATTCAACATGCTATCAAGGAAGAAAGACAGTTGTAAAATTATTTTCTTAAGATCTCCACTGGTCACATTCATTTCAGCGACTCATAGACTGTATTGATTTTGCCTGAAGTAATGGTACACTTGTTTTACTCATTTTGTTATTCTAATTTTGCTCTCCTCTCTTTTTCACAATTCTGTGAGTCTCAGGTATTGGCCTGTGAACTGGCGCATGATAGTATATCATTTAAACTGATAACCCCATCATTTCTTCCATAGCATATTTTGTCATAATTCCCAATACATGAGATATTTAGCTAAGGTAAAGTGCACATGGAATATTTAGAGAGGAATTGTTATCAGGGTGAAATGCTATGTACTATGCAGAAGGCTTCTGGTTTGGGGTTCTGAACAATCAAAATTAAATAGACACAAATGCAATTAATGATATTATGTGAAGAGTCCGTTTAACTTCTAGCCTTTATTCTAGCTTTGGAAGTTTTGTTTCCTTTTATTTTAACAGAATTTTAACTTCCTACCACAATAGGGAATGAGCCTGTGAGTAGATTCAGCAAAGAAAGTAGAAATAAATTCCTGTTGATTATTTTATTTAACACTGTGGTTTCTCTGGCAAAGACATTTAATTTCAAAGTGTTTTCACTTGGCCACAGCCGTAATTGTGCGTAATATCCATTATCTTTTAATTGGAATTATCTTTTATCTTTGGCTACATTTATCTGAGGATCCCTTCAGAAAGCCCACCAGAAGCTCAAATTCCAATTTGTTCTCTCAGCTTGACTAATGATGAAAAGTATCAAAAACGACTATTATGTGTTTATAAATCACCTCTTTTATCCTGATGCAGTTCTGGGATTTTATGCTGTTAAGTACCATTTCTCTGTGGAATGTAAATGCAAAAACAACAACAACAAATTCAGCATAAACAATGGCGCAAAATGAGAAAGAACAAAAAGTCTTTAAAGGAAGCATTACAAAAGCGAAGTTTGAACAGAGAACAGCAGAAAATATCGATGAGAAAATATATTTCCCACAGATTAAAAAAAAAGTATGAGTCAAAAATAGTCCCCATTTGCTTAGCATCTAACAGTTCTATTTGGAAAAGCATAGAATCTGTGGCACAAAAGCAAATATATCTTAATTGGGCTCACTTGCATCCACCTGCTACAGTTCCTTTTTAGTCACATTGAATTTGTCTAACAACACTTGTTTACATTCCCTTGCTAGCACATTAGCATTTATTTCATTTCATAAAATAAGAAATATGGCCAGTTTAAAATGTTGAAGATACAGTGGCCAAGAAACTTAAGGTCAGCTTGTGGAACACAGCAATCAACTTGGACTTCTCATTGTGAAATATTACTCTTAGATCATCACATGCTACCAAACGTCCTTGATTAATTGAATCATGCATCCAATAATTATTTATTGAACACCTGCTGTGTGCCAGACAATCTGCTAGGAACTCAGGATGAAAAGTGCACCAGTCATTGTGGCAGCTCCCTTTACCGCAGCTTTTGTCTGTTTCAGCTCCTCACCACTACCTCCACTGACCCACCCCCCACCGCCCCACCCAGGTCTTCGAAAAACAGTTGCAAGTCCTCTTGAGGGAGCTCTGAATCTACACAAGCAAAGATGATATGCCACCCCGACATGCCATCAATATTACGTCCCCCGCAGCCTCTAAGGCACGAACTTAGTGGCTCATTGATGTTTGTGGAGCTTCTGCATTGTTTCCTCGATCCCTTTTATTATCAATTGGACCCAATATCTACTTCTGCCAGTAAAGTATACAGGAACTTGCGATACTGCTGTGACTTTTAGGGCAGTAACTGGGCTAAGCCTCTGGATCTCATAGAGAGCACTTGTATGGGACTATAAGGCTTGACATAGTTTTGCCTTATTGTGAGAATAGACATAACTTCCTCTGTTGCCAACAGATGGACTCAGGTCCAGGATTGCTGTCTTTCTTTCAGTCTCTTCACTTCCTGACAGCCAGACACCTTCTGATGTATTCAGACATGATCAAAGAAAGCCCCACTACCCCATCCAGCACATTTTTGAATACTGTGTCTATCATCCCCAGCACAGTATGGTACTACAAAGTCCATTTCCTAATCATAGCCCAGGTAAATGATATCTCCTCAATCATCTTGTGTATTGATCTTTATCCCTCATTCTTCAAAATGTGAGTGAATATCCCAGCATAACTGACCTTTCTCATATTATACCTATGATTTTCTGCTCATCTGTCCTATCACATTTCAAAGGAAGACATTTAACAACTTGCGTTGTCCCCAAATCAGAATTCATCCTTCTGTATTACCAAATTGACTGAGTATCTAAGCCTCACTTCCAACCCAGAAGTTTTACCTGTTTATCTATTCCCAGTGACCCCTGTATAGACTGCAAGACTGCCCGGAACTCTGGTTGGATAATTGAGGACTTGCTTCTTGTGATCTGAGATCTCAGATGATAGGCATCTGCCTGCTTCCCCATGCAACTGAGTGTCACCTGCATATGAGAATATCTTAATATCTTCCTATATCTCGGTACCTCATTATCTCACCTTGGCAGCCATGGTGCTTTACATGATCTCAGGTTTGGCAGACTAATGTCCTCTCTTGACACCGTGATTTTCTGCTCAGCTCTATCTCCCCATACGGATTCACTAACTGATCAGTCCACTTAGTCTTTTTTTGACCTAACATATGGGTCTTGTTTTCTTCCCAACTACTTCCTTTTTCCTACATGGTCTATAGCAGATTATTTCATGATGTTTAAGTCCTAAGATATAAATTTTTGAGCAGCAAAATGTTTTTCACCTCCTTCACTTAGTTAGATCGGTTAAGTTACTTTTATAACCAAACAATGAACCTCGACTCAGATGGCTTAAATAAGAAAAAATTATTATTTCACATTAATGATTCTGGAGGTAGGGTAATTCCAAGTTTGGTTATTTCAACAGTTCAGGGATGTCAAGAAACTACATCCTTTCCCTCTTCCTGTTCTGCTCTCTAAGCATGTGGACTTGCCCTCAAGGGTGTGTTCCTTATGGTTAGGAGTAGTCTGTCTCAGTTTCAGGTACCACAATGACATCCAAGACAGAAAAATAAGAATGTTACTTTCATTGCATATATTTCCTCCATGAGGAAAACCTTTCCCAGCAGTCCCTCAGAAGATATCTGTTACAGAATCATTGATTATATTTTCTCCTTATGCCCTTGCCAAAATCAATTATTGGTAAAGGGAATGGGATTATAGCAACTGGCTTTGATCAATCATAATCCAGTCAGTAGGTCTAGGGAGGGAACTAGCTCTCCATAAAGCACATGGAGGTCCAATGCAGAACTAAACTTCTGTTACCAAGAAGCAAGGAAAGTCATGCCTGTTGGTTAGTCAGCCAAGCACACCTGCCACATTAGTTATCCACATACATGCTGTGGAGCAGAAACGAAAGGTCTGCCTGCCCACTTTTCAATGGCACAGGACTCTCAGTCCATCCAGGGTTTGCTCACACAGTTGTTGGTTACACCCCATGCCACATGAAGAGTCCTTCCTTTTCAACCCTCTCTCAAAGCCTGAGGAGTAAGGCACATACTGTAATTCTTGATGGAAGCAGCGAGTGTTACCTGTTTTCTTATCATTTTATTGTTAAATGCAGCAAAAGAAATTTTCCTTTTATTTTATTTTATTTTATGACAAACTCTAACTGTGTTTCCCAGACTGGAGAGCAGTGGTTTGATCTCAGCTTACTGCAACCTTTGCCTCCCAGGTTCAAGTGATTCTCCTGCATGCCTAGGCCTCCAGAGTAGCTGGTATTACAGGTACTGAGTCACCACGCCAGGCTAATTTTTGTATTTTTAGCAGAGACATGATTTCACCATGTTGGCTAGGCTGGTCTTGAACTCTTGACCTCAAGTGATCCGCCCACCTTGGCCTCCCAAAGCTTCTGGTTCTTAAAGTATTTTATTTCCATAACAGTAATAAAGGAAGGTGGTTACTTAAAATTAGGCTTGAGAGATATGTTACTTGAACAGGTCAATGAATAGTCTGGAAAGAGAAGGAGGAGAAGGGTGAGACAATAATCAATAAATAACTCAATATTTCAGTTTGATATCAGGCTCTTAATACCATGCCTGAGACATAGTACGTGCTCAATAAATGCTTGGAGCAGAAAGGAAGAAAAGGGGAGTGTTTCACCAGAATTCCACAATAAGTTTTCAAATATAATCAATTTCATTAGGTAATCCAGATTTCATTGGGTTGTAAGGATTAAAGTGATCCAAAAGCACAACTAGTCTTATAAATAAAGTTTGTTGATTTCCAATAGGGGCATAGTCCTTCTGAGTGATGTAGACAAATGTGTGAAATTTGTAGCCATTGTTTTTCCTTTGGAAAAGAACCTAGAAATTGGAGTATTTTGTGGTAAGTATGAAATCAAATGATTCTGGAAGATGATTTGCTTCATTACACTATAGGAAATATTGATTAACTGTCCTATCAACATCTCAGAAGAAGGCAAAAGTAAGTGGATGTATCTCAGCACAGAGAACAACGCCAATAGCAGAGTAAGGAGGAAAGTTAGAGACAGTGGAACTGGGATACTTAACAACATGGCTGTAGATTCAAGGCTAACACCTCATAGAATGTTATGCAGTTCCTTCATTATTTTTGCTTTGAAATAAGAATAGCATTATTTGTTTATTTAGCAATGTTTTTGAAATTAACATTCACTTACCTGTATATGTATATATATATATATATATGTGTGTATATATATGTATATATATATGTGTGTATATATATGTATATATAATACTTGTTTCTAAACATGTTTTATAAACATCTTCAAACAAAAGCAAAGCTGACAAAATGTTACAACAAATACCTGTACATTCTCCATCTAGGTCCATCAATAGTTAACATTTTGGAAAATATAAATGCATACTCATACACACATACACACACACACACGCACACATACTCTACGTAAGTATATTACAGACTTATAATACTCCTTGTCTTAGTCTGTTTCTGTTGCTACAGCAAAATGCTTGCGACTGGGTAATGTATAAATAACACTAACTTATTTCTCACAATTTTGGAGGCTGGAAGTCCAAAATCCAAGTGCCACCAAGCTCAGTGTCTGGGGAGGGCCTGGTCTCTGCTTGCAAGGTAAGGACTTCTTGTGTTCTCTGGAGAAGATGAACACTTTCATCTCACCCAGCAGAAGAGCTAGAAGAACAAATAGGGCATAGCTACTTCCCTCAAGCCCTTTTTTATAAGGGTACTAATTCATTCATGAGGAGATTTAATCATTCTAAAGGCCCCATCTTTTGATACTGTAACTTGAGTCTCAGGTCTCAGCATACGAATTTTGAGGTACAAATACATTCTAGCCATGGCACTTTTGAATACTCCAGCATGTATCTCCAAAAAATACAGTTTTCTAGAAAACCAAAATGCCATTATCAAATTTAGAAAAATTAACAGTGACTCCTTAATGTCCTCTATCATCCAAACCCATTTAGCCTACATATGTCACCCTAAACTTGGATAAGTTCACACACTGCATTAAATTGTCTTGTTCCTTAAATGTATTTAAATTTCTCCTGCACAACTATCTTTTCATTTTTCCCATAATATTGTCTTTTGGACAGCCTAAACCTTTTTGTTTTGTGGAATGTACTATGTTTGGGTTTTATCTGATTATTTTCTCATCGTGCTGTTTAATTTGTTTCTTTATCCCCTATGTATCTTGTTAACCAGAAATTAAGTCTGAGTGCTTAATTAGATTCAGATTAAACATCATTGTGTATACATTATATTGCATTGCTTTATGAGCTGCGTAATTTCAAGTTGTCCCACTATTAGTTATGCTAACTTTGAACATTTGGCTAAGGTCTGATTTTCAAATTTTCCTATTGCAAAAAAAGTTTTTTTATTATTTTATACAGAATACATATTGAATAATTTTGAACAGCTATTTTTTATTAGGCTTGCTTTTTCAAAAAATTAACCCCTTTCAATTTATAATTCATTATCATGAAGATTTTTTATATTTATAGCAGGAGTACATGATGTTCACCATGAATATGGCTATTTTTAAAATGGTTTTAAATGTAGCTTGTATTTTTATTCTCTAACATATTTAGTGTGGTAATTTTATCTTTTGAAATAGGCCTTTTGCATTTTGGAGATTAATTTTCTTATTTGGCAGAAGATATTAGTAGTTTTAGCAGTTTCTCATTGCTCTTGGCTATTAGTCTGCTAAAAAAGTGAACTGGCGAAGTGAGTGGTTGGGGTACTACCCGGCTCTTTCAGCAGGAACCTCATTTCAGCAGGAGGCCTGCATTGGGCAGTTACCACACCAATTACTCAAACTGCCGAAATATAAATTATAAGGGGAAAAAGTAGAAAAGTGAGTTAGCATTTTAGTTGTGAAAATATATGTAATTTGAATTCTGAGGGAAAATAATTTTAATCAAGAGAAAAATATAAATCTAAATTTCTGTATAAGGAGGTTAAAACCAAGAGAATTGTGGGGTTCTTCCTGTGAGATTTCTCCATGATATGAACAATGTATACACTTCCATAGGAAAATGCTAACCAAATAAATAAATGCTCAAACATTTTTACTTATATAGATATTCACAATTTAGTTTAAATAATAGGATTGTACCTTTTACTATTATTATCTTACCATTTGGCAGTGTTTAGTTTTCTTCTTTGGAAAATGTATTACAAGTAATATAACTACAAAGTTTATTCAAAAATGCAAAATTATGATGCTGATATCAAATATTCTTGATGTTCCTGGTAGACTTGATTTGAGGATGAAAATATCTTATTCAAAGATAGCCGCTTCTTTTAACTTCCTGGCTTCATGATTCAGCCTTTGTATTAATTTTTCATCAGCTGTGTTTGTCATCACTGAGGGTGAACACTGTATAAAATATAAAGTAAGAAAGTATGGGTGGGAATTCCTCTTCACACCTTTGTCTCTACATAGCTTTTTAACTTTTACTATTTTGAAGTGGTTATTAAATTTACTGAAGTCAAATTCTTCCTCTAGAAGTGGTATATGTTTTGAGAAACAGTTCTAAAAGACCTTATCAAGCTATATTATGCTAAGAACACAGATATGCTTCCAAGAGAAAACCACAAATTACTGGTCCTTCATATTCAGAAGATAGTGTTAAACATATTTACTATATAGAAAATATGTAAATAAAAGTAAGTTTATTTACATAAACTTACATAACTTTATTTTATTTATTTAAATAAACTTACATAAAAGTAAGTTTATTTACATAAACATTATTATGAAGTTCTTAATGTAATTTATATTGTCAGATATGTGCAAAACATCATAAATGGATTTCAACTTCAGCAGCATAGTGGCTTAACACATCTATATGTATAAGTCATGTACACCTATATGTGTAAATACATAAATAACATGTATTTATACATCAATATGTATGAAACACAACAATATTTATAAATCACATCTATAAGTACTGTTAGAAACAATCCCACTCATTTTGTTCTTAAGTTTTTAACAAATCCAATACCCTCCATCTGTGTACAATAATCTGGAAGACTGGCAGAGGCCTGGATTATATTGTTATGTTTGGTCCAACGTCATGATTAGATTAATGGTGTAAATTTCTTTATTGCTGTAGTTCTAGTAACAGACTTCCCTCTACTTCCAATGCCAATACTGACTGACTTACTGTATAAGTCAAGCAGTCTGCTTTATTATTTTCTTTGTAATGGGATTTGCAATAATACGAATTTGTATCACCTGAGTATTGTTGAGATTCATAAAATAACTATTGAAAAATATTTTAATATACTTCATTGGAAAGAATGATAATTAGAATAACTGCTATGTGAATTCACATGTAATCTTTTTATATATTTTAGAAAATAAAATGTTTATAAAAAATTTTTAAATAATGTTACAAATGTTAAAAAAGATTATTTTACAAACACTAAAGTTCTAAGCAATTACAGCATTATTTTTTGGGGAGGTCACAATAATAAAGGGCAAAAAACATGACGTGAAGCTTTAAAACTGAGATATTTCTGTGTCTTAGTCTGCAAGACAGGATAGTTAGAAAAGTAGATGATGTGCTGGCAATCAAGTAAAAGCACTGTGGCATGTTTTAAGCTATAACACCATCCACCAACTTGTGCTAATTACAGAGACTGACGGCAAATAGGCAAACTGATGTAATTGTATGTTATGTGACAAGTCCAGAAAAATAGACTGGATTCAGGCAGTGTTCCATGTGAAACATTACTTCCTAGATCTGCTAGTATGAGTTCCAGAATTTTGACTGCAAATGCAATTTTGGTCCTCTTGGTTCACATTCATATAATTAATTGTCCCTGAAGCTTTCCTCCTTCCCTCTCTTCATACCTCTTTCTTTCCTTCCTTCCTTCCTTCCTTCCTTCCTTCCTTCCTTCCTTCCTTCCTTCCTTCCTTCCGTCCTTCCTTCCCTCCCTCCCTCCCTCCCTCCCTTCCTCCCCTCCCTCCCTTCCTCCCCTCCCTCCCTCCCTCCCTCCCTCCCTCTCCCTCTTCCTTCCTTGCTTTCTTCCTTCCATCCTTCCTTCCTTTGCTTT
Organism: Symphalangus syndactylus; assembly: GCF_028878055.3. Taxonomy (NCBI): domain Eukaryota; kingdom Metazoa; phylum Chordata; class Mammalia; order Primates; family Hylobatidae; genus Symphalangus; species Symphalangus syndactylus. Next base: position 69,532,820 of record NC_072424.2, read on the forward strand.
CTAACTTCTTCCCTTCCCCCTCCGTTCTTTCTACTTATGACTTTATGAATGCAAAAGTATTTGTAGAAGAACTAAACATTTACTATGGAATAAATAATACGCAGCTAACTAAAATAAACCCAAACATAATGACACGTTTAAAATAATATGCAGGCCTAATGGCAAGTTATATTTAATAGAACCAACCATTATATAACATGTAAATATTATCTATATAAGACCCATCAATATCTTGGGATGAATATTTCAGCCTATTTTAATATATATTTTTCTTCATAAAAAAGAAAAAAAAAATAAGTGTTTGAAATTAAAAAGCCATCTATTATAGTGTAACTGAGGACATAAATGTTGGTCTACAATGAAGAAAGCCTTTTATCAATAGTTAAAAAAATGTACTCAGTCTTGAAAAATTGCAGAGATTCATTTGGGAGTGGAAAGGTCAGAAGCCTATTTCTGTACATCTTGCCTAACATGGTCCCTAACAATATTTTTATGTAGGCAAATTAAGAATCAAACTGTATGCAAATATTTCAGGTTACATAGATTAGGTACCACTAAATTATATAGATAATAATTCTACTTAACATGAAAAAAATGTTTCTCTATCATTTTTCCTCTGCTCATTCTGCCACACCCATCTCGCTAATTAAGTTCCTTAACCTTGAAGATAATGATATTGCAGATTTTTTTAGGAAGAAATGAATTTGAGGATAAATTTACATCATATTAAATGAAAACTGTACCTCTGAGAATAACCTTGAAAAGGACCATAATATTTGCTACTGCAGATGAATAAGGTTATTTGAAGAAAGAGATGAGTGTAGTGGCAGGAAATAAAGTAAAAATATGATATTTGTCACTGTCCTTGGATTTTTGTCTAAGCCCCTAATTATAGATATAAAACCTGACAAAGATCATGTTTTAATGTTTTAAGATTTTCCTGTGAGAAATAGTATACAACTTTATTCTTATATACTAGAATATATCTATAATTTTGTAGAATATTGCCCTTATCTGAAGATTAAATAAGCTTTTTTGAAAACAAAACAAAGCAAACCTTATAGAAGAGTGTGCTTTATTTCTCACACAGATAAATATTCCAACTCAAATATAGCAGTCTGCATTAAGGAGAAATTTTAAAATCTACACAAATTGTAGGACTCCGGGTTATTATTGTATTAAATCAACAAAAATCATGCTGTATTTGGCTATTCTTATTACTACTCTTATTACTAGATGTTCATTACTAGACATGCATGTTTTAACTTAAAATGACTTGATGTTGAGGTATAATGAGTGAACGAAATGTCACAAATACAAAATAACGATTTCAATATAAAATAATTATACACTTGGAATGCATCTGTTCCCTTTAACATCTATCATTGTTTCTTCAATGTTTAATAAAATAATAATCTTTAGGTCTGTGTCTCACATTTACACAGGACTTTACAATGATCTTTATCTTTTCGGTAGTAACAGATCAACTACCAGCCCATAATATTTACACCCCTCTGGAGACCCACCAGCAATGACAGAGGACAGACTAATGCTATGCAGCCAGGAGCACAACATAAGCAAACAAAATAATTAGATCTGTGAAATATAAAGTTGATCCTAGAAAACGATTGTAAAAATACCCCTTCTAGCTTGGAGCAAAGGGCAACTGTGTCACTGTCTCTTACCTTCCCAGCCTACCCACATTTCCAACTCTACAATCTTCCACATTTCACCAAAATCCACATGCTGGTGTTTTTGAAGATCCTGATACTTACCAAGGCTTGATGATTTCTGCAATTAAGAATTTCTTCAAATCAGTTACAGTTTTATCTGACTACGTGTCCTGGAGGATTATGAAGGCTTAATAATTTGGAGTAGATTAACTGAGAACACTCAGCAGACACCACAGAACTTTTTCATGCCTCTTCAGATGGCAGCTTACCAGAGGTATGGTGAGTGATTTCATGGCTGCTAATCAATAAAAATTCTCCCCCAAAACGTTGAGCACTTGTTTTCAAAATGGCTTTGAAGACAGTTTTAAAAATCATAGTGTGCATAGACAATTCTTTAAAAACAAAAAGACCAGAAGTGTAAATATCCTATGTCTAAATAGTGACAATTTATAAATCAGAGTGTTTTATCTTTCTTCTTTGACAAATATATCTTCATAATGACAACATCAGAAAAATTTGATTTAGCTGTAGTATTTACATAACATTGTCAGCAAATTTTCTTGTCTTTATCTTGGCAAAATAATAATCTTGATATAATAAAGGCTTTAGTAAATTAGTGTTCAATTGGTAGTAATGGTCTAAGAAATTAACAAGAAAATATAATTTTATTCCAAATGTATACATTTTGAATATATTTATCAATAATGTAAATTAAAGTAAATGTAATAAATCAAAAACTATTTTCAATAAGTTTTCTCTTAAATATTCAGAATTTATCTATGCAAAATATAAATTATAATTATTGCATACCAAATTTTCGGTGGCTCATGCCTGTAATCTCAACACTTTGGGAGGTCGAGGCAGGCAGATCACGAGGTCAGGAGTTTGAGACCAGCCTGGCCAACATGGTGAAACCCTGTCTCTACTAAAAATACAAAAAAACATGGTGGTGGCGGGTGCTTGTAATCCCAGCTCCTAGAAAGGCTGAGGCAAGAGAATGGCTTGAACACAGGAGGCGGAGGTTGCAGTGAGCCAAGATTGCGCCACTGCACTCCAGCCTGGGCGACAGAGCAAGACTCTCTCAAAAAAAAAAAAAAAAAAAAAGAAAAGAAAAGAAAAAAACTTTAATTTTTATTAAATTAATTAAATTGATATAATATGTTCGTAAAACATAAAACTATTCACGTTCTAGCACATTCCACTAGATGACATTGTAAGAAAGTGGTCTCACAATGCATGCTTGTTAAATCCACACCAACATACATACAAATTCAAGACTCATAAGAATTGTTTAACACTGCAAAATGTTTCTCAGCTGCCATGTGCATGATGTGCTAATTGTTTAGTGTTCTGGAACCATGAACTGGAATGTGAATAGAAGCAAGAAAATGGACACTCAGCACCACCGGGAAACAATACCTTGTCATGATAAAATCTTTTGCATTCCTGCTATCTGAGAGAGGGATTTGACAAGTTAATTAATTTGAATTTTCTTAGGTAAGCACATCTGCGGCTCCAATTCTCCCTGCCATTTGAAATACTGTCCATCTCTAAATTGGGCAGCAATAGAAGCCACGAGCCTTCACGACATTCTGACATCGTCACCTTTTGTTTGAAAGAAATAGGGCAAAAGAAGTACGACAGTGTATCCTTGGAGTCTGAAAGCCCTTAGTCATGAGTTACAGATTTTGTTGTTGCCAGTGCTGACTGTTTGATCTTGAGTAGTAGGGGCATCTGTAGTCTTTAATACATTTATTTCCTATAGGTATGTGACACTTGAGGCCCTATAAAACAAGGTTTGACAAGGGCTTCCCTTGCCAGTGTCTATAGTGGTCCTGCATCAGTACAAATCTCCTTGATAATTTAAATGGCTTCCTAAGGCACGTACGGAAGAACAGTGTCATGTATATGAATATGGATCTATATGAAGCTTTATGTATATACATGAACACATATATCTGTACGTATGAAATGTATTTATACCTACTATGAAATGGGTTTTTCATTGTTTTAGGAGTAAGAGAAAATACTACTTGGAGAATCAGAAAGTGTTGAACATCTTTCTAAGAATGAAGAGTAAGAATAAGGAAGGGGAAAGGAATAAGAGAAGAATATGCTTCTGGTTGAGTTTTTGTTTTAGCACAAAGATATAATAATAGAGAATTTGAGTCACGAGTTTAGAGACAATATAATCAATGACACTAAAGTTATATCCATTTACCTTCTTGAGATTTGTACAGGTATGGCTATCTAATTATACGATTGCTACACAAGAAGTCACTATGATTGGAAAGATAGGAAAGATGATCAGAAGCATTTCTCTTTGAAATCTATATAATAGAAAAACAGAGGTCTCAGTCTCTAATGCTTATGGTACTTATCACAGTTATACCAACTGTGTATGTGTGTATATAGGAAATACTTGAAGAGAATGGCTCAAGAATGTTTCAGCTGCCGAGTCAGCAGGACCATGATGGTCACTTATTACTATCGCCAGTCCTGGTCACAGCAGACAGAGGGTGGCATTCTTGTGGGGGTTTTGCTGGACCGTTGCATTTTAGCAGAAAAATTAGATGCACAGGTCCTGCTGAGGAAGAAAGCAAATGGCAGCAGGCTGTATAAGGGAATGCACAGATGGTGGTCATGAAAAATTGGAGAGTGTTTCTCAGAACCTGCTGCTGCAGCTTTGGTGGGGAAAAGGATGTGAAAGAGAAATTATGAGATGGAAGTTGAAGGTAGATGGCAGGGTAGCTGGTCTAAATGAGTGAATGAATTTAAAGTAGAATGAACCTTTTCAAAAATTATCTAATCCAAGCTGCATTTTTTACCTCTAGGTTTATTAAATCTGAAAGCATCCCAAGGTCTTTGGGGGGATGACATTTTTGCCAATATTTGCATGTTCATGAAACATCACAAGTAAAAACTAATAATTTAATATTATATTGGGGAGGCTAAGCATTCAAATAGGTGAGCAGGGATTAGCTGCCTTCTGATTATAAAGAGGGCTCTTACACTTAATCCCCAAGAGCTATTTGCTCCAGTGTTTTTAATGGCCCTTAATAGCACAAGCCTGAATAGAACACATATGCATGTATTTATATTTGTATTGATACATATTTCATGTATCAATTTCTATTCCCTAGCTGGAATTTGTACTGTGAATTACCGTAGTAGTCTTTTGTCTAAAATGTAATTATCTAATTATGTGTTCTGGGAAATGGCATAGCTAGACTCATAGAGCACCAATTCGCAAGCATTTAATTTTTGTTTTTTAATAGGAGACTATGAGAAAAAGAATCTCCCTCTGGAAGAGGGACGCAGTACTCACGCGTAAGTGGTACTTTCAGAATTGGAATATTTTTGCCAGCTCCTTTGGGTACCTCATTAAGTATTTCTAGTACTACAGGGTAGTTTTGCCCTCCAGTATGACCCTTAAAGATATCCTATTAGTAAATCACAGGCTAAGAAGTCATGCAATTTGAACCTAAAGTGACTATGCAACATTAAATAATGCCATCAAGACGCAGTCTGAATTTTTGCAAAGATGATGAACACCTCTGTGAAGTATCCTCTTTTTTTTTTTTTTTTTTTGATGGAGTCTGGCTCTGTCGCCCAGGCTAGAGTGCAATGGCGCTATCTCGGCTCACTGCAAGCTCCGCCTCCTGAGTTTACGCCATTCTCCTGCCTCAGCCTCCCGAGTAGCTGGGACTACAGGAGCCCGCCACCATGCCCGGCTACTTTTTTTGTATTTTACTAGAGACGAGGTTTCACCATGTTAGCCAGGATGGTCTCGATCTCCTGACATCGTGATCCACCTGCCTCGGCCTCCCAAAGTGCTGGGATTACAGGCGTGAGCCACTAAGCCCGGCCAGAAGTATCCTCTCTTTAAAATTCACTAGATTAGTAATATTATGAGCCAACCATGAGTCATTCAAATAATTTGATTGAATCAAAGGAGCATGTGGAAGCTTATAGTGATTGATCAATAATCGTAAAAAGAACAAAAGCGGATTAGATGGAAGCAAGTCAGCTCCCCTCCCACATGCACAGGCAGTGGAAGTTTCGAACTACATAGTCATCAGTACTTAAAGAGATAAATGTTATACACTTCCTTTGATAATGGAGGTTCAGTTAAAACTATGTTTTGGCACACTGGTAGATGAATTTAAAAAGTTGGTATATCCAGTACTAAATGTCACATTTTACTGGTTGACACGCATTTATCACTTCATTTTCTAGTACAGTAAACAACTCATAACTCACCAGTTAATTTGATTGACAGCAGCCTTGGGCATTTCTTAGCACTCACGTACTGTATTGCATAGAGTCAAACTTCCACAGTAATTGGCTTCAACAACAACAATAATAATAGAAATACTAATTCCAGAGTTAATTTAAAGGAGCAAAAAGAAGTAAGTCAAATATAAGAACAATAAATTATGGGAATTTCTCATTTGAGTAAGTAACAGGTTTAATAGCTTTTCCTAAGTACTGAGATCATTCAATTGAACATCTGCTTTCCAGCTGTGCATATTGATACATTACTAGGTTTTTATTCCCTTCTACTCTAAATGTATCCATAAGTTTTTAGGAGTTTCACTACCTGAGTTTTTGACAATACCTTGATTGAAAGATATAAAAATGTCAAAAATTCTGTAGGCCATATTATGCCCAGGATATTATTTTTCAATAGAGTCCAAAGACAGATGTCTATGAACAATTAAACCATTCTTCAATCACACCTTGTTCCAGCTGGGATCAGAGAATTAAAAGGAAATAAGCCCTCATAATTTACTTATTGCTGAGGTTCCTATAGCTTCCTGACTGTTAATGGATTCTTATTAAATAATTCTATCAATGAAAAAGGTATATTATACATTGCTTGAAATTCTGAATTTGGCTCTTTGATATTAAATTGAGTATTTCTTCTCTTATATATGCTGAACAACTATATTCAGCAAAATCCCATTTGATGGAGATTAGGTTACTTCAAGCTGGTGAAATCCCAAGTCAAGTTTTAGAGAGTTTAGTCATAAAGTACGATACTGAAACAATCTGTACTGAAAAGAAAAGTGAGACCTGCTAATCAACTTGGATGTAACCCAATATCTTGTCTAATAGGAAAGCACAGAATGTACTCTCTCTTTTCAAATGAAAATGTCCCAAATAAGATGTTATCTTCTTCCAATCAGCTTTCATCGTTCCTGTCACCATAGCAACTAAATAGCTCTGAGATGCAACCTAAACAAGGGACCAAATAATATGAGCAGAAGAGCCACTGCATTATCAGTGTTCATAAGACAGTAATTCAAAAATTCTCATCATACCCACAAAGGAAAAGCATTTATTCTCTCTTTCCCTAACCAAAAGTATGGTTAATAAAAGTATTTCACCATGTTCTAGGCTTTATGGATTAAACAGCTTAAGAATTGGGATGATGTAATGTGAAGGGATCATGTACTCAGCACAGTCCCAGGACTCACTTCACAATGGCAGTCTGCTGGCTTGCAAAGTAATATACAACTGAAGATGAGACTTATTGATTGATTGGTTTAATTTTATTAAATGACACTAAAGAAATGTGGGTTGCTTTTCTGTTGTTAACAACGTATGTAATTAGGGGAATACCATATATGAGAGTGTAAAGTAGGACAGATTTGGAGTACTCAGGAAAGTGAGTTCTATAAATAATAAACCCTTGAGCCACTGAAGCTTTTCAGATTCTTTAATGAACACCATATTCTGTAAGTTGTTTTCAAAATTTTTTAATTTCTTTTTTACAGAGCGATACTGTTCTGGATCTCTATATACTTTAGGTGTATATCTAAGGAGAAAGATCAGTAATAAGAATAAAATTAATAGTTAATAGGCCTTTCACACCTTATAATGTGTGACTTTACATGTACTATGCCATTTAACTCATACTATAGTTATCTCCAATTTAGAGATGAGCAGGTCAATTCATGGAGAAGATAAGTAACTTTCCCAGTTTAGAAAGGGGCAGAGCTAGGATTTGAACATGGGTACTGTTAACTCTGAAGCCTGCTCTCAACCAATAAGTACTATGCAAACATTTTTGTGCCAGGCTCAGAAGACCCAATAGCATGGCCAAAAATACACATTAACATACAGTCATCTACTGCATAAGGACATTTCAGTCAATGACAGACCACATATACAACTGTGATCCCCATGAGATTGTAATGGAGCTGAAGATTTCCTGTTGTCCAGTTTGTCACAGCAGTCCTAATGTCGTAGTACAATGCATCTTTCACATGATTGTGGTGATGCTCTTGTGAACAAACCTACTGCACTGCCAGTCATATAACAGTATAGCACATACAATTATATATAGTGCGTACTATTTGATATTAATAATGAATGTGTTATTAGTTTATGTACTATATTATACTTTTTAGTGTTATTTTAGAATATACTCCGTCTACTTATTACAAATAAGTTAACTGTAAAACATCCTCAGGCAGATTCTTCAGGAGGTGTTCCAGAAGAGGTCATTGTTATCATAGGAGATGACAGCTCCATGCTTGTTATTGCCCTTGAAAACCTTCCAGTGGGACGAGATGTGGAGGTGGTAAACAGAGACATCGATGATTCTGATTCCGGTAGGCCTGGAATAATGTGTATGTTTGTGTGTTAGTTTCTAACAAAAAAGTTTAAAAAGTGAAAGGATATTTTTAAAAAATTAAATAGTAAAGAGCTTATAGAATAAGGACATAAAGAAAATACTTTTGTACAGCTGTGCAATGTATTTGTGTTTTAATTTAAATGTTATACAAAAGAGTCAAAAAGTTTATAAAATGAAAGTTTATAAAGTGAAAAAGTTACATTAACATAAGTTTAATATATTATTAAAGAAAGATTTTTAAAATAAATTTGGTGTAGCTTAAGTGTACGATGTTTATAAAGTCTGCGGTAGTGTGCAGTAATGTCCTAGGCCTTCACATTCACTCACTACTCAGTCATGCAGAGCAACTTCCAGTCCTGCAAGCTCCATTCATTGTAAGTGCTCTATACAGCTGTTCCATTTTTGAATGTTTTAATTATATTTCTGCTGTACTTTTTCAAAGTTTAATATGTTTAGATACACAAATACTTACTACTGTGTTACAGTTGCCTACAGTATTTACTGCAGTCACATGCTGTACAGATTTGTAGCATAGGACCAATAGGCTATACTATATAGCCTAGGTGTATAGGCTCTACCATCTAGGTTTAAGTACACTGTAAGGTGTTTGCACAATGACAGATTACCTAATGACTCATTTCTCAGAATGTATCATTGTTTTTAAGCAATGCATGACTCTTTCTCTATGTCCTTTCATCGCTATATTTAGTGTTCTGTCTTTTCAATTATGACTGCAGCTGCTTCATGTCAAACATATACAGATATACCTCAAAAACACTGTGAATTCAGTTCCAAACCACCATAATAAAGTGAATATTGTAATAAAGTGAATCACATTTTTTGGTTTCACAATGTATGAAAAAGTTATGTTTACATTATCCTGTAGTATATTCCGTGTGCAATAGCATTATGTTTAAAAAATGTAAATACCTTAATTAAAAATGCTTTATTGCTAAGAAATGCTAACAATCATCTGAACCTTCAGCAAGTCATAATCTTTTTGCTGATGAAGGGTCTTACTTTGGTATTGATGACTGCTGACTGGTCAAGGTGGTGGTTGTTAAATGTTGGTGTGGCTGTGATAATTTCTTAAAATAAGACAACAATAGTGTTTGCTGCATTGATTGACTTCCTTTCAAGAAAGATTTCTTTGTAGCATGTAATGCTGTTTCATATAGCATTTTACCCACAGTAGAACGTTTTCAAAATTGGAGTTAATCCTTTGAAACGCTGCCACTACTTTATCAAATAAATGTATGCAATATTCTAAATTGTTTCGTGTCATTTCAACAATGTTCACAATATCTCCTCCAGGAGAGTAGATTTCATCTCAAGAAACCACTTTGTCCATCCATTAGAAGCAACTCCTCATGCATTAAAGTTGGATAATATGATTATGGCAATTCAGCCACATCTTCAGGCTCCATTTCTAATTCTAGTTCTTTTGCTATTTCCACCACATATGCAGTTAATTTCTCCACTGACGTCTTGAATACCACAAAGTCATCCATGAGAGTTGAGATCAACTTCTTCCAAACTTCTGTTACTGTTGATATTTTCACCTCCTTCTATGAATTATGCATGTTCTTAATGGCATCTAGAATGGTGAATTCTTTCCAGAAGTTTTCAATGTACTTTGTCCAGATCCTTTAGAGGAATCACTATCTATGGCAGCTATGGCCTAACAAGATGTATTTCTTAAACAATAACAAGTGAAAATCAAAATTACTCCTTGATCTCTGGGATCCAGAATAGATATTGTGTTAGCAGGCATTAAAATAATATAAATCTCTTGGTACATCTTTATCAGAGTTCTTGAATGAGCAGGTCCATTGTCACTGGGAAATAATATTTTGAAAGATTTTTATTTTTTCTGAGCAGTAGGGCCCAACAGTGGGCTTCAAACGTTTGGTAAACTATACTGTAAACATATGCTGCCATACAGGCTTTGTCATTGCCTTTATAAAGCAAGGCAGAATAAATTTAGCATAATCCTTAAAGACTGTAATGAGCATTGGCTTCAATTTCAAGTCACCAGCTGCATTAACCCCTAGTCAGGGAATCAGCCTGTCCTTTGAAGCCTTGAAGCCAGCCATTGACTTCTCCTTTTGATTATGAAAGTCCTAAATGGCATTTTCTTTCAGTATTAGGCTATTTTGCTACGTTGAAAATTTGTTGTTTAGTGTAGCCACCTTCATCAATTACATCAGCTAGATCCACTGAGTAACTTGTTACAACTTCTCCATCAGCAGGTGCTGCATCACCTTGCACTTTTATGTTATGGAGTTGGCTTCTTTTCTTAAAAGTCATGAACCAAGCTCTGTTAGCTTCCAACTTTTCTTCTGCAGCTTCTTCATCTCTCTCAGCCTTTAAGTATTGAAGAGAGTCAGGACCTTGGATCAGGCTTTTGCTTCAGGAAGGGCACATCTGGTTTGATTTTCTATCTAGGCCACTCAAACTTTCTCCATAGCAGTAATAAGACTGTTTCACTTTCTATCATTTTTTTCTGTTCACTGGAGGGCACTTTTAATTTCCTTCAGCAAATTTTGTTTACATTCACAACTTAGCTAACATGTGCAAGAGGCCCAGTCTTCAGCCTGTCTCAGCTTTTTACATGCCTTCCTCCCTGAACTTAATCATTTCTAGCTTTTGATTTAAAGTGAGACATATGTGACTCTTCCTATCGCTCGAACACTTAGAGGTCATTAAAGGGTTTTAAATTCACTTAATTTCAATATTATTTTGTCTCACGTACTCGGGAAGCCTGAGGAGGGTGGAGGGAATGGCCAGGTGGTGGAATGGTTAGAATGCACACAATATTTATCAATTAAGTTTATCATCTTATATAAGCACAGTTTGTGGTGTCCCAAAACAATTACGATAGTAACATCAGTGATTACTGATCACAGACCAATATAACACATATAATGATAACAATAAATATTGATATATTATTAAAAAGTACCAAAATATGACACAGAGACCTGAAGTGAGCATACACTGTTGGAAAAATGTCACTGACAGAATTGCTTGATGCACCATTGCCATAAGCTTTCAGTTTGCAAAAAACGCAATATCTGTGAAGTGCAATAAAGTGAAGCTCAATAAAGCGAGGTATGCCTGTATTTAATTTAAGTTCTGTGTCTTTATATCATCCCTGGAAAGATTAATTTTTGTCACTTTTTATAAACTTACATTTTTAACGTGGTAGACTTCGAACTCCTCTAGATTATATTGTCTACACCATATATTCAATATTTAACATATGCAATCTTATATCATACCTTAGCTCTTTAAAGGCAGCCAAGGTTTCTGTCTCCCTCTGCCTCTCAGAAAACAAACCTACTGAAGGAGCGAAGATTGCAGGCTGGATCATTTCAAAGTGCCTTGGTCAAAGGACTTGCCCAGGAGGCAACTTAAAGCCACTGAACTTTTGGTGATGAGCACCAGCCATAAATCAAAAAAGTAGATCCCCAGGGTAAGTCTTAGGATGAGTGGCAGAGAAGCAAACAGGCTGACAGCAGCTTCATGCCAGCTTTGCACACTGTGTGGCAAGAAGAAAAAACCTTCAGAGTCAGGGATCTGTCACGGGGGCATCTCCAACAGGCAGATAACAAGTCATTCGCTGTGGATGACTGGGGACAAGTGGTATCAGAAGCACTACAGACCCTATAAAAACAAGAGATTCCAAGTCTAGTGGAAAATCAGAGAAATAGAAATGAAGATTCTAGTTATATGTTGTATTTATGTTACTATGAAATTATAAAGGGAAATTATGTAGAAAGTTGAATTGCTTCTCTACAAAATTACACAAAATTCTAAACACATTCCCTAGCACTTAACAACCAACACTTTTTTCTCTCTTTACAATCAACCAACATGCATTTTATAAATAAATTATATGATGAAAGTTTTTTTTTTTTTTTTTTTTTGAGACGGAGTCTGGCTCTGTTGCCCAGGCTGGAGTGGAGTGCAGTGGCGTAATCTTGGCTCACTGCAAGCTCCGCCTCCCAGGTTCACGCCATTCTCCTGCCTCAGCCTCTCCAAGTAGCTGGGACTACAGGCGCCCGCCACCACGCCTGGCTAATTTTTTGTATTTTTAGTAGAGACGGGGTTTCACCGTGGTCTCGATCTCCTGACCTCGTGATCCGCCCGCCTCGGCCTCCCAAAGTGCTGGGATTACAAACGTGAGCCACCGCACCCGGCCCATGATGAAAGTTTTTGTGTTTTTTACCTGAATAGACAGTGTTGGTCTTCTCACTGACAAAATAATTATGGAGACATGCTAAGATATTCTACTCAAGGTAATAGTAATTTTTAAGACCTAAGAGGGTTATTGTAGGGAAAGAGGATCAGCCACTTCCAGGATCAACATCAGCAGCTTAGATACAGATAGATGGTGAGAATTTACAGTTTATGAGTCCTGAAGATTTTGCAACTTAAATAAGAAATGACATATGAACAGTCCATGTAATTACAACACAGGCACAGTGTGTTGAAAATATAAGTGCAGGAAGTATAGATAATCCATGTTTTAAATAGAATGGAGGGAGGAGGTCTAAGAAGGCAGAAGGCAAAGTATATCGGGAATGGCTTCTTGGTGAATGTGACATCTCAGTCGAGCTTTGAATAATGAGGAAAAATTTGCCAAGAATGGGATGGGTGGAAGAGATGGTATTCCACACATAAAGTCCAGCATGGCTTTTTCAAGGATCCTTACAGTTAAACATGGTTGGATGATAAAAGTCCATTAGTCAGAAAAGTGAAACCTGCAGACTTTTGGTAGATATGAGATTATGAGCAGATGTGGCTATGCTTTGAAGTTTGAACTTTATCCTGGAGGTATTGATGAGCCATGAAGGGGTTGTAAACAAAAGAATAATAACCCTTCGGGTTTTTCAGAGGTTTTACTTTAAAAAAAAATATATATATATATATATTTTAAGATGAGGTCTTGCTCCATTGCCCAGGCTAGAGTGCAGTAGCACTATCATGTCTCACTGCAACCTTGAGCTTCTGGGATCAGGCAATCCTACCACCTTAGCCTCCTGAGTAGCTAGGACTACAGGTATGTGCCACCATACCTGGCTAATTGTTTCTTTTTTTGTAGAGATAGGGTCTTGCTAGGTTGGTCATGAACTGGCCTCAAGCAATCCCCTCATCTCAGCCTCCTGAAGGGTTGAGATTAGAGGCATGAACCACTGTGCCCTGCCTTGAAATTTCATTCATCTTTCAGCAAGTAAAATATAGAAAGAATCAGAGGCCAAGCCACGCAAAGACCTAGAAGACCAGTCACAACAATTCAGATGAGAAATGATGCAGCTGACGGAAGAGAGAGGCTGTGGGAGCCAACAGGCAGGTATGAAGATGAGCATGATAAAAAGTGAAAATTGATGGGACTTGGTCTCCACTGAGTCAGGAGAGAGGAAATAAAAGCAGCAGTGTGAGGGATAGCAGCAGTGTGAGCCCCATTCATCCTGGAACACAATGTGTTTCCAGATCCTCAAGGCCTGAACTGTTAACCTATTGTACAAAGTGTCTAGAAGTGGAAAAATCTAGCTGTGGCCAAATCAAGGCACTGGTGCTAGCAATGGCTGGTGTATTCTAAGGAATTCTAGGTTGGTAGGCCAGGAGGAGTAGCAGTTTCTTGGGAAAAAAAAAAAAAAGAAGAGAAAGATGGCATTTCTTGACATCCTTTTACCTTTTGAGTCAGAAAGAAGAAGTAGAAAAGGCTGAGCTAACAGTCAGTTTTCAAATAGAAGCTTATATCCTGCATTAGTCCTGGCCTTGTGGCTTTCCAAAAATACATATTATAATTTTAAACATCTTTTCTTCTCAGCTTGATTTTTCAAGGTTTGAATTGTGACATATATCGTAATAGTTCTAGATGTGAGTAAAAAAATTATGTTCTGAGGTTAATTTACAGATAATCTTCTCTAAAGCTTGTGCACTCGGCATACAGTAATGTTAATGCAGCCTTTCTAAGTTGTCATTTTCACAGAACAGGATTTATTGAACATCTACAATGTGCTCACTGTTCAAGGAGCTGATGATATAGGAATGAACAAAATAGATACAAACCTCTGCCTTCATGGAGCTTACATTTCAGGGAAAGGACAGGTAATAGATAAGATAAACGAGTAAAATGTATAGAATGTTAGATCATGGTAAGTAAGTGCTGAAGGAAAAAAAAATAAAGGAGGGAAAAGGAATAGGGAGTTTCAGGAGGTGGATGCAATCTTAGAGAAAGTAGTCAAACCCGGTCACACTAAAAAGGTGATTATTTGAATAAAGATACAAAAGAAGCTAAGGAGCAAGGCATAAAGATACCCAGAGAGAAAAAATAAAAATTTCCAAGCAGAGAGAGAAGAAGATGCAAAGGCCATGAGATTTAAGGGACAGTGGGGACAGAAGAAGACTGGACAGAGAGAATTAGAGGAGCAAAAGTTGGATATGAGATCAGAGAGACAATGAGTGATCACGTCTGGTAGATATAAGGCCTGCTAAAGTAAGGGCTGTGGGATTGGAGCCGCTGGTGGCTCCTTAGCTGAGAAAGTGTCTTAGTATATTCTGTTCTGCTATAAAAGAATGGGTATTCTGTTAATACCTATTAACACACTGGGTAATTTCTAACAAACAGAAATTTATTGGCTCACAGTCCTGGAGGCTGGAAGTCTAAGATCAAGGCATCTACATCTTGTGAAGGTCTCCTTGCTGCTTCATTCATCATAAGGTGGAAGGTAAGACAGTGTGAGAGAGAAAGAGGGGGTTGAACTCACCTTTTTGACACAAATCTCACCATGAAGTTGGAGCCTTCATGGCCTAACCACCTAGTAAAGGTCCCACCTCTTAATGCAGTTACCACAGCAATGAAATTCCAACATGAGTTTTGGATGATACAAAAATTCAAACCATAGCAGGAATGACATTATCTGACTCATGTTTTAATAGGATCATTCTGGCTACTATGTTTAGAATAGACTGTAGTTAGGGGTGAAATGGGACAAAGCAAGAAAGAATTAGGAATCTTGTGCAATTATACATGAAAGAAATGATGACACCCCCAAAATTGCACCAAGATAGTCCAATGTAGAAGATTAGAAGTGATCAGTTTCTAAATATACCATATACCATTAAACTTCCCATATTAAGGGATAGAAAGCCAATTGAGAGAACAGCATGTGGTGACTGGATTTGAAACTGCTTTAGTTACCTAAATCAGGAGTATTAGCCAATATATATATGGAACCAAAAATGAGCCCAAATAGCCAAAGCAATCCTAAGCAAAAAGAACATAGCCAGAGTCATCACACCACCTGACTTCACTACATTATAAGGCTATAGTAACCAAAACATCATGGTACTGGTACAAAAACAGACACATAGGCCAATGGAACAGAATAGAGAACACATAAATAAAGCCACAAATCTACGACCATCTGATCTTCAACAAGGCTGACAAAAATAAGCAATGGGAAAAGAACTCCCTCTTCAATAAGTAGTGATGTGATAGCTGGCTAGCCGTATACAGAAGAATGAAACTGGATCTCTAACTTTCACTATATGCAAAAACTAACTCAAGATGGATTAAAGATTAAATGTAATAATTCAAACCACAGAAATCCAAATAGAAAACTTAGCAAACACCATTCTGGACATTGGCCTTGGCAAATAATTTACAACTGAGTCCTCAAATTGCAATAATAACAACAAAAAATCGACAAGTGGGACCTAATTAAAGTAAGGAGTTTCTGCACAGCAAAAAAAAAAAAAAAAAAAAAAAAATCAAAAAAAAAAAAAATCAACAGAGTAAACAGATAACTTACAGACTGGGAGAAAATATTTGCAAACTATGCATCTGTCAAAGTTCTAATATCCAGAACTACAAGGAAGTTAAACAATTAATCTAGCAAGAAACAAATAACCCCATTAAATATTGGGCAAATGACATAAACAGACTTTTCTCAAAAGAAGGCATACAAGTGTCCAACAAACATATGAAGAAATACTCAACATCACTAGTCATCAGGGAAATGCAAATCAAAACCACAATGACATACCATCTGATACCAGTCAGATGGCTGTTTTTAAAAAGTCGAAAAAACAATAAATGCTGGTGAAGCTGAAGAAAAAAGCAAATGTTTTAACACTTTTGGTGGGAATGTAAATTAGTTCAGCTATTGTGGAAAGTAGTTTGGAGATTTCTCAAAGAACTTAAAACAGAACTATCATTTAACCCAGCAATCCCATTACTGGGTATACATCAAAAAGGAAATACATTCTTTTACCAAAATGACACATGCACTCTTACTTTCATTGTAGCACTATTCACCATAGCAAAGACATGAAGTCAACCTAACTACCTATGAGTGGCGGACTGGATAAAGAAAATGTTGTATGTATACACCACAGAATAATACACAGCCATATACGAGAATGAAAGTATGTCCTTTCAGCAACATGGATGCAGTTGGAGGCCATTATCCTAAGCAAGTTAATGCAGGAAGCGTAAACCAAATATCACATGTTCTCCCTTATAAATTGGAGCTAAACATTGGGTACTCCTGGGCATAAAGATAGCACCATTAGGCGCTGGGGATTACTAGAGGTGGGAGGGAGAAAAGCAAGTGTTGAAAAACTATTGCATACTACGCTCATTACCTGGGTTATGGAATCAATCATACCCTAAACCTCAGCATCACCCTAAATACCCATGTAACAAACCTGCACATGTACCTCCTGAATTTAAAATAAAAGTTGAAATTATAAAAAATTAAGTAAAGCCAGGAGGTTTAAGACTTAAGGACAGTCAGTGATCGAGTCTGAGTCCAAAGGTCAAAAAACACCAATATCCCAGCAACTGGGGAGGAGGAGTTCCCTCTTACTCAGCCTTTTTGTTCTATTCAAGTTGTAATTGATCATGAGATCCACTCACAGTAGAGAGGGTAACCTGCTTTACTCAGCCTACAGATTCACATGTTAGTCTCAACCAGAGACACTCTCTAGACACACACAAAACAATGTTTGGCCAAATGTCTGGACATCAAATTGTCAGATGAAATTAGCCATCATACCCGGCTGTTTTCTAGCCTAGCCTCAAGAATAGATGTGCTTCTAAATCAAGCCTGTCTTACCAGTGCTAATATTTAGTAGTGGTCAAGTTTGTTGGAGAGCTCATCTGTAACTTGAGCCAACCATTTATTACTTTAAAGCCACAGTATGGACTAGATTAATAAACTAGAGAGAGGATCTCGACATTTGGTATATCCTGTTCTGTAACCACAACCCCAGGTGGGACAGGATGAAGGAAGTAGGAGATCAAGAAGATGCTGCAAGCTTGCTCCATGGAAGGCAATAGTAATGAACTGTTTAATGTATTACCTAGTAGAGAAGACTCATTTCTTTCTAGATTTGATACTGAGTACAATATGCAAAGTTCAGCTAAAAAAAAAAAAACATTGATTTTATCACAGGAAGTATGTCTAAGTGTGACCCCTCACAGTGGTTCTTGAGGTTCTTGAAAATATGTTACCACAACCTTTGAGATGCTGACCTTGATGTTACATTGACTGCCTTATTGGCGCCAACCTCCGTTTGATAATCTACCAACAGATGGTCAGGGTATCTTGATACGCTTTCTAGTCCCTTACCTATTTGTGCATCATTTGACAGGATACTTCTGAGACAGCAAAATTTAGCTGAAGATGTTCTGGTTCATTGTTTCCAGCAAAGGTTTTGGTTTTATCTAGAATTCCTTGGTTCAAATTTATATGTGACTCCCATCTTATTCAGCCTTACTGTGACATAACAAAGATGTGACAGTTCTGTAGAGTTTCATGATCTCTTGTCATCTTCTAGAGTGTGCATTTCCAAGGGTGCTGTCTTGCTGTCTCTTGTAAACAGAAATATGTTGAGAGTTGATTTTAAAATGTTTTAAAGTTTAGCTACCTTTTGAATGGAACGTATATGATTAAATAGTTCTTTAATACTAGAACAATGAATTTCTGGCTGATATAAAGTTATTACCAAGTTCACCACTATTTATTTATAGATAAATGTTGGCATATGGATTTTTATTACACTTTTAATGGTAGTAAATTATTCTCCTCATACTTGGAGTAGTTCCACAGTAACATGTAAGAATAATGGAGAGTTCAAAGCCAAAAACCATTTGGGGTTAACATTTTCTAACGAACCATTTGGCAGAATTCAGTATATACATGATTTCAGAGCCCTTGTAAAAATATCAAAAAAATAATTTGACAATACAGATTATAAAGGATGGAATTTCACATCATTTGTTCTGAGAATTCTATTATTTTTTACCTTGATGAAATATCAGAAATTTGAACTCAATTATTTGTACAGAGATGATTGCCACAAAAGTATATCTAAAGACAGAAGTGGAAAGTATTTTAATTATGGAGCATTTAAATAAACTATGACATAATAACATGATGAATATTATGTCAGATATATAGTTTTTAAAATATTAATAAATAAAATAGTATGTATAAATTCAATTATGTATGTGTGATTGTACGTGTGGGAAAATATAACAAATTATCCACAATGTATCTTTGATTAGAGAATACAGGTGACTTTTTGTTGTTGTTATTGTTGTTGGATTTTTGCCAGTTTTCTAAAATGACATATAAAATGTAATGAGAAAAAAAAAATCCATGGGGTTTTAGAAAATAAAGCATAAAAATATTTTAGTTGGCTATTCTGCACCATTAATGTGTGGCAAATACAGGATTTTGAGGCTAAATGATAGTTAGATTGATGTACCTAGAAAAATCTCGAGTTTTACTTGCTTATGGACAAGTTTTATTATGATATTCTGAAAACCCAGAAAGACATCTTCACTTATGTGAAATTTAGGAATTTAAAAATTGAAAGAGTAAATATTTCTTGTTTTTGAAGATCCCATAAGAATTAGGCAATACTCCCAGTGATTGAATCAACCTACTATCTCTATATCTTCTGAATTTGAACGGCACCTGTGCCAGAATAACAAAAACGAAATTAAACAAACATACAACATTCACTAAATCAATAAAAGCCACACAGAGGAAATTACTATTTCCCATTAAGTATTAGATATGATAACAACAGCAAGCATGATAGCAACTTATATAAAGATTTACATTTTGTAAAACATCTACAAACAGAAGACAGTTGAATGACAAATTTATTCTAATCACATTTGCTTCAAAGAGGATTTTGCTCCATGTAAGATACTGATACATGCTGAGAAATGTTTATTAACATTATGTTTCTTTATTTTACAGGTTAGGCAATCATTTCATTTCTATACTTTTGTATAAAGTATGGAAGTACTTCATTTTTATTATTTAATTGTTTACTAAGGTCTATTGTGTCCATGTCTTGTTTTAACCACTTTATTGCTTTGTCAGATTTTCACTTCAGCAAATTCCTCAGTGAAACCCAAAATCTTAAGTAACACTAGGGGAGAATAATTTATAGCTCTGATGGTGGATAAGTCTTAAGTCTTTGTACATTATGAAATTATTTTTAAAAACTAAGAAAAAAATAAGCCAAAGTTTCAACATCATTTCTGTTTTTAGGTATTTTCAATACTAAACTTTAGTAGTTGTTAAAGAAAAAAAAATCCTAAAAGTTTTTAAAAGTAAAATAAATAAATTGTGTTGCACTTGAAAGTTTGACCTAAAATAATTTTTCTAATTAAAAACTAATTTTGTAACTGAACACTATTTGCAGTTTATACTTTGGGGGCCTGGCACGGTGGCTCACCACCTGTAATTCCAAAGCTTTGGGAGGCTGTGGTGGGAGGATCACTTGAAGCCAGAAGTCTAAGACCAGCCTGGGTAACATAGCAAGACCACATCTCTACATAAAAAACAAAAACAAAAACACAAAAACTTAGCCAGGCATGGTAGTATACCTGTAGTTCCAGCTACTCTGGAGGATCTCTTGAGGCCAGGTGGTGAAGACTACAGTGAGTCATGATCATGCCACTGTACTCCAGCCTGGGTGACAGAGCAAGACACCATCTCATAAATACATAAAAACAAAAAACAAGAACAAAACACCATACCGTGTCACAATAATTTAGGGTTTACTCAGATTCATTAGTCAATAGAATTTCAATGTCATTGACACCATCAAAGAGGCTTACGACACAATAATGATTCACCCAAAAATCCAATAACAGAAACACTTTTTCTCTGATGAAGTATTTTTTTCTATTATAGATTTCTCAAGTTATTTCTTTCTAAGTTATACAATTGTAGCAATTTATAGCCTAAACCAATTAAATTTAATAAAAATAAAGCCAACAAGTTAATTAAAAGATTTTTATCAGTGGAAGTGATACACTGGTAAAAACATTCATGTATTGAAGCCCTAACCTCCCATGGCTGTGTTTGGAAGTGGAAGGTCTGTGAGGAGGTGATAAAGGTTAAATGAGATCATGAGGGTGGGGCCTAATTCAGTAGGACTGGGGCACTTATAAAAAAGGAAGAGACACCCCCCTCTCTATGTCATGTGTGGACGCAGCAAGAAAGTGACCATCTGTAAGCCAGGAAGACAGTCCACGTTAGAAACTGCATCAGCAAGAACCTTGATCTTGGACTTACAGATTTCAGAACTGTGAGAAAATAAATGTCTGTTGTTTAAGCCACCCAGTCTATGGTGTTTTACTATGGTAGTTTGTGTAAACTAAAACCTCCATTTTCTAAATCTATACATGTGGTGAATAGAATACGGTAGTTTTGATCTAAGTGGGGGAAATGATACATGCTTTATGTTTTTTTTAATTTTTCTTATGTGAGGAATTTACAGGCCACTCCAGAATTGTCTTACTATCACTGTCACTTGTCTCGTTCATTGTAGTGGATTTATCACTTGCTGTCTTTTTTCCATTTGCCTATTTTTAAAAATGTTTTTAGGACTACCTTTAGCTTAACTGCCTTTTAAGTCCAACTTTATGTTTCAAATATTTATCCCAGCTCACAAACTTTTGAATAATTCAGATTTTTACCTCTGTGATGAGACACAAAATTGTCTAATCTAAGCTGCTGAAACCATAAGAATTCACATTAAATTGTATTTTCTGAATACTACGTTGTAAATTGGAAACCTACAGAGAGTTTCTGACTTCCAAGTGTCATCCAAGTGTCTATTTTCACTAACAGGAACCTCTCCAGTAACTACTAATTAATTATATGAACACGTATTAAGTAACTTTATGTGTTAGATACTCTTACAGGTAAGAGCATCATAGAGGATACCTTCCACCCCCCTCACCCGCACTCCACCATGAACTAGCGGTCTAAGTGGAGGATATCAACAAACAGACTATTACAGTTCAGTGGGATAAATAAATGATAGAGGTATAAAATTTTTGCTATTTTAAGTGAAATGTATCTGGGTAGCAATAAATCTCTTTGGGGCAGAGCCTGCAAAGTGTGACACTAGCTTTATTTTCTCACACTGGACACCAGAATCTTGATATTAGCTAGTCTGAGAGAGTGAACCCTGATAATAGAGGTTAGGGGGTTTTTGTTTGTTTATGTGAACATTTGTCTTTTTCCTCAGGGCTTTGTAAAGATGACAAAATGATTTGTTGGCAATAAGTGAGCACACACTATGTAATGACAACTATTTTACAGTGTCCTATATGTGTAAAGTATATATGCACAGACAAGAAACTGTAAAGGATATACAATGGGTTCTGATATCAGTGTCTTCCCTCTCACTAAGGAACAGACAATGACTCTTAACCAATGCAGCTACAGAGACAAAAGATGCCCTTCAAGGCATCCCACATGGCCCCTCCCCATGCCATCTGCCTTGTCTCCTGCATACCAGTGCTGAGATAAGATCTCTATAGGCCTAAGGCACAGATAAATTGTTGACACCCTCCCCCTTGTCTATTCAAACACTATGTAATTCAAAATCCAAATAATGATAATTTCTAAAAGCAGAGTTAAGGAAAGTTCAACGTGACCTCATTTGTTTTTTCTCCTGATCACTACAGCAATGTGTTTTTTAACAGCATTATTGAGGTAAGATGAACATACCATAAAATATATCCATTGGAATTGTACAATTCAATGGTTTTTAGTAAATTCATGCAGCTATGAAGCCATCACTACAATCCAGTTGCAGAAAATACCATCTTCTTTGAAAGCTCCCTCAGGCCCGTTTGCATCAATCCCTTCTACCATTCCACCAATCCCATCCCTGGTCAATTACTGATCAGTTTTCTGTCTCTAAAGATTTACCATTTTCAGAATTTTATATAAATAGAATCATGAAGTGTATGGCTATTAGTGTCTGTTAATGTAGTTTTTGCCTTTGTGTTTTGAAATAATTACAGATTCACAGAAAGTTGCAAAAACAGAACAATGAGGTCTCATTTATACTTCACTCTATCTCTCCTGATGGCGACATCTTATGTAACTTTAGTAACAATATCAAAATCAGATATTTGCATTGGTACAATGTGTGTATATAGTTCTATGTCATTTTATTACATGTGGCGGATAACATGCATAGATTTGTATTACATGTGTAGATTTTGTCATTTTGAGAATATTATGTGAATGAAATCATGCAATATATGACTTTTTAAATTTAATTATTTGCAGTTTGTTGTACATCAATTATACCTCAAAATATATTAAAATAGGGGTAGGCAGTGCACTTATTGACTCAAATCAAAGGAACCTTTCTTTACACCTTTGAGGCAAGAGTGATCATCTAGACATAAAATATCTTTTGTCCCAACTCTTTTTAAAACAAATTTGACACATTCTGTTAATGTCAATGCAATCCATAAGCAAATCAAGGAAAGAAAATTACTTTTTGTAAACATTGTGATGGTAACCCTGTCAGTCAGCTTGAGAGTGAATGCATTCCTATTTACTGGAATGTAACACTTCAGCTCCTCGTCAGGGCTGCCCAGTCCATGGGAAAACTGCCAGGTGAACAAAGCTGATGGCACTCAAAATTTCATTCCCACTTTTCCCTCTTGTCAATGGGAAAAAGGGCAGTTATAATAATGGCACAATAGCAGATCATTCCATTACCTTTTCCAGTACAGTTAGTTTTTTTGATTTCTCTAAAGTGTTTATGGAAGTGTGTGTCTTTGTATAGACATTTAGTGATTGCTCTAGATATTACATTACAGATACACGACTTACCACGGTTAACTAGTGTCATCATTTTACCAGTTTAAATAAAGTGTAAAAACCATGCATTCCTTTCAATCCCTTTACTCCTCCTCATTTAGAAAATAGTTCTCTTACATATTAGCTCTAAACACCCTGAGAAAAACATCAAACAATGATATAATTTTCAGGATTGTTAGCCTCTTCAGTACCCAGTCAGGGATATAAGAAACAAAACTAAAACCCACAGAACTTACTGCTTGGTACTTCTTTGGGTCCTGAAGTCTCCAACCAGTCTTCCTTCTCTTCCTTCTTTTTAAAGCCTTTCAAAGTGTCTCTCTCTCTCTGTCTCTTTCTCTCTCTATATATATAGTAATATATAACTATAGTTATATCTGTTATAATAATATATAATACATAATGTATGTATATATAGTGTATATAATTCTTTATATAGGTATATATAAAATTTTATGTATAAAATTATATATTAAATATAATTATATACATACATAAAATTTATATGTATTTATATATAAAAAATATATGTATATATATAATTTTATATATGTGTGTGTATATATGCATATTCATCTTGTCCCCTCATTCCTTTTTAATTGTTTTGTGTATTTTTATTTTCTCTTTATTACTAGATTGCTACAGAATCATGTGATTTGCAGGCAGGGGGGTAAAATTCTGCCAATGCCTTTTAAAAATATCACAGAATCTTTAAAAATATAGTTGTTTGTTGGTATCCAAGAAGGTGTCCAGTCTATTGTTTAACTTCACACTGGGTTTCCCCGTGTATATGACTCTTGCTTATGACTATAGGGCTTAGTGTTTGTTCATTTGCTTAACATACAGCCTTTACATACCGAGACTACAGTGCCTTATTACTGCGGAAATCTTTACTCCCGTGGAATAGACTCTTCAAAATGTTGTGAGTCATTGTGTGAAGCTACACCTTTATGACTTTCTAATCTTCCTCTCTCTTTGTGTGTTCACTTTGGATACTTCCCCAGGGAAAGTGTTATCTTGGACTGTATCTGCATAAATACACCTTATTTTTTTCTCCCTCAGCTGCTGCCCTTGGAGGTTCATCACACACATAGCCAACTCCACCTCTCAGTCCCTCAACCTTTCATCTTTTTCCCCTAGAATCAACTCCTTTCCAACATCTGCCATTTACCAAGAACACCACTGGACCAGCTCCAATTTGGAATTCATTCCCTCCTCATGCCCCCTGCCTTCCACACCATGACTTTACACTGAAACCTCTCCCAGTCCTCCCCTCTGCCTTCCTACCTCATATTCTTTATGCCAGTAAAGAGAAAACTGTTAGGAAGTTTTTCATACTTGAGGAAGTTAAACTTTCCTGATGCTGGATTTTTTATATGCCTTTTCCCACAGAAGAACTTATCAGAAGCAATGATCTTGTTATTCCAACCCAAATTCCTAAGTGGATTTTATAGGGACATTGATAAATACCAAGCTTATGATATATAATACTCTTCATAATATATCTGGAACAACTCTTTCTTCCTTTTTTCTTTTTTCATTAGGCTTGTGTGAACTAGTTTCAAAATTTAATGGCTATTGATGTCAATTGTATTAAAATACACTCCGAATTTTGAAAAACTGACTTTAAAAGAACTACCAGAGCCTAACTAATTTGTAAGTTTTAGGCAATTTAATTAATAATATGGTTGATTATTTGGTTATTAAATTGAAATGTTGAGGTTAGTAAAGCACAACTTTTCTAAAAATAATGACATACAATTTAGAGATGAGCAAATGCAATTGCATATTTTAAAAAGAGGATTTCAAGGCACCAGCTGCTTGCCCGCACCACTCCAGTAGGAATACACTAATATTTGACTATCTCAAGTGGGCTAGTGATCAGCTTATTGAAAAATTCTAATTAATTCTAAGTTTTCATTTCTTATTCATACAATCACAGCAAATAAACTCTAACAGCAATTATTAACATAGATTATGAAAAAGCATTTAAAAGAATATATCTAAATCTCATAAAACATATGGCTTATTATTACATGCAATCAACTGTATTTAAAATAAATACTTATCTCCTACAAGCAACTATTTAAACAAAACCTGCTGTGACTAAGTTGGCCAACAGGATAGTTATTCATCCTGCCTTGCAACATCCATGTTACAAAAAGTCTCCACTGTGGTTTTATTTAAAGATCACCTTTCAAAAGCCTATCACAAAATAAAATAGTTTAAGGTAACTTTGGCTTCAGCTTTTTGTTTTATATTTGTGTTTTGTATATAATGCTCATGTTCTCCAGTGATAGAATTGTAATTTTCTTATTTGACATGCACTATCTCACCTGCTGCTCAGGTAATTACATAGTAGAACTCCTGAAATCCCTTGACCCCTTATTAGGATATACATTCTCTTCCACCCATCAGTCACCAAGTGTTCGCTACCTGTGGAGTCTTGATGACATAGCTCAGTTCTGCATGTCAAATAGTCACTTTAGTCCAATTAAATTCTCATTGCATGGCATTCTGGATTGCTGATGAAAGCTAGAAGAAGTGATGCTTCTACCCTGGGGTTTAATAGTGTGGCTTTTTGACACAAAGTAAAGATAAGTATTCCAAAGTTGTGCTGCATGGCTATTTTTTCTCTTAAAAAATAATCATCTGATGGTGCAATATTTTCCTGTCTCCAACACCGTAATAAATAGGAATTTGACCACCGTGGTTAATATAGTAGCTCCATGGACTGAGATACTGAGGTTTTATTATTGACTTCTCACCAGGAATTAGACGTGCCAGGCTATTTCACTGATTAAAATCTTGATTAATCACCTGTTTACGTGTCAGATTTTACTCACTATGACAAGGGGCACTATCCATGAAGAATAGGTGAACAAAATGCTAAAGAAAATGCCATTTATAGCCAATCAGATTTTTATCTAACTCCCATTCCAAGGATTAAATTATTTTTCATCAAATTTTTTTGAGGAAATAATTCCATAGGCACTATGAAAGACAAAAATGACCTTTTATATTTAAATTCAGTGGATTTACCCAATCAATTGGTAATTTTACTTTGTGACATCAAGTAATGAAATGGCATATATTATGGCGGAGAGCAATGTCTTTTTTTTTTTTTTTTTGAGACCGAGTCTTACTGTGTGTCAACCCAGCTAGAGTGCAGTGGCCTGATCTCGGCTCACTGCAACGTCCACCTCCTGGGTTCAAGCAATTCTCCTGGCTCAGCCTCCTGAGTAGCTGGGATTATAGGCACATACCACCATGCCTGGCTAATTTTTGTATTTTTAGTAGAGATGGGGCTTCACCATATTGGCCAGGCTGCTCTCAAACTCTTGACCTCAGGTGATCCATCCGCCTTGGCCTCCCAAAGTGCTGGGACTATGGGCTGGGACTAGCCACCATGCCAGGCGGGAGCAGTGTCTTGATATAGGAAATAGACTTAACCAATAAATTATTTCAAGTAAAGATAGTCAAGACACAGTTAATGATTAAACAGCAGCTACAAATGGTGAGAAAACAGCTATTTCTTATTGGTTATCGTTATTAGAGTGGCAGTACTGTTTGCTTGTGAATGAGCAAGTTAAGGAGAGTCCTTGGGTGATTCAGCACTGTGCTGTCAGGCTCAAGAGTGACCTACAGCGACAGAAGGTTTCACAACCTTAAATTCACACCTTATTTCTCAAATCAAGCCTCAGCTCTTTTATTCTCAGCTTTGTGCCTCCCTCAAACCCCAACCTGACATTGTAAGAGACATTCACACAATCACATCAAGCACTATCACTTTGTCCTTTGTCTTCAAGGAACTCATCTTTTTTCCTGCTAAGTAGCTTCCTGTTGGGCATACTCTTCCTCCCTGTACAATATCTGCTTTATGGATGTCACATCTGTCACTAGTAACAGTGGCCCTTTCTGAATCTAAATGTCATTCTGGATTGTCTAGATCCTTATCTATTTGAGTTATGTTATTGTAGAACTCATTCAAATCTACACAAATCAGTCAAAATATGTAATATTTATGGACAATTTATACACAGATATTTACAAAATCAGTTGCAACATTATATATCACAGTAAATTTTAAGAACATACAATATTTTTTCCAATATTGTTTTCTGTGTATTATATTGGCAGTCATGGCCAAAGGCTGTTATTAAGGTTGCAATTCCAGCTCTGTCTCTGGATTCGTAACTCTTGGTTGTGCGAACGAATACACACTTGAACTTATTTTATATTGTCTTTTATAATCCCTTCCCCCAAAAAGGGGTGGAAATTAGGGTGGAATGGAGACTTCCCAGGTGGAAGTTGTGCCTGTCACATAGTCAACCAGAAGGGAGTCAGTTCAGAGTGATAAAGAGGAGAGGATATGTGCTAGGGACAGGGGACGAACAGGTCTTTCTTTAGCAGTTCCGAAAAGGAGTAGCAGCAGAGTTCTCTCTGCCTCAGACAAAGGACTAACCATTTCCTCTTATGACGCTGGTCAGTTGTCACCAGATTTACCTGGTTGTTTCACTCTTTACTCCACACCAACCACTGGAATTCAAACCAAGGATTAGATCATCAAAGCAACATTATTTATATTCCTTAGGCACTCAGGCTTCACTAATTTATTCAAGGAATCTTATAAAGGAATCTCATTAAACGGTTCAAAATATGCTGCGTTAAATGCCCACCAACCAAGAAAGATTTTCCTAGTATCTCATGCCCATTCTTTTGGACCATCAAAGACCATTAATATATAAAGAATATTAAGACAATCGGTCCATGCTCTCGTTACTTCTCTATGGCAAAGGATTCATATTGTAATGGTATTACTGAAAAGAGTAGGTCACCAAGTTTTTCTGAACATTAAGGGAAAGGGAACTTGTAGTAACAGGGAAATCATATTCCATTCAGGCAACTTCAGCCTTCTACTGATACCCAAAATGTGGTTCACAGATAGTCCTAGGTGTTGCTCTGTTATCACAACAAGGGAGGAAAGAAAGGAGAGAACCATGCAAGCAGAGGAAAAGTAAGGAAATGAGAATGAAAACCTCTACTGTAGCAAGGCTTGGTGGTACATGCCTATAGTCCCAGCTACTTGGGAGGCTGAGGTGGGAGGATAGCTTGAGTCCTGGAGGTTGATGCTGCAATGAGCTGATAGGGCTACTACACTCCAGCCTGTGTGATGGGGTGAGACTGTATCTCAGAAAAGAAAGTGGAAGGAAGGAAGAAAAGAAGGAAGGAAGGAAAGAAGGAAGGAAGGAAGGAAGGAAGGAAGGAAGGAAGGAAGGAAGGAAGGAAGGAAAAGAAAGAAAGAAAGAACGAAGAAAAAGGAAGGAAAGAAAGGAAAAGAAGAAGAAGCAGAAGCAGAAGCAGAAGAAGAAGAAGAAGAAGAGGAAGAAGAAGAAGAAGAAGAAGAAAATGATGGAGGGAGGGAAGGAAGGAAGGAAGAAAGGAAGGAAGGAAAAATAAGCAAAGCTCAGCTCTACTGGCTATATGTTTTGTGACAATCATATGTTTATTCTTCTTTTATTTACCCAGCTGATAAGCCAGCACAAAAAGAGATTTCAAATTAGGAGTTCTTTCGGTTGTGAGGCTGTGGGCATCACAGAAGTTATTATATATTGTAATATGAATTATTTTGAAGAAGAATACTCATTTAGATGCATTAGTTATACTGTGCTTGATAAGAAAATTTGTTTCATTGTGTTGTAATAACCAATAGTACATCATTAAAATTAACTTAACAAAAACACGTACACAAAATCAGTAAGAGTTTCAATACACTCTATTCAATCAATAGTTTTTACAGAGATGAAAAAACTTAACTTTTAGAAATGCAAGATGAGCACATTCAATAAACAATACCAAGTAGAAAGCACGTATGTGGCAAAGTGAAAGATTTCAAGAACGTTGCACTCAACACAGGGTCCTGGGGTTATGGCATAGCAGCATGCACTCTGGTTTAGAAGGACAGGTCGAGGGCAGGATCCTATTCTGCTTAGATATATAATACCTAATTCTCTTTTCTGAATCCAACTGCCCTGTCACCCCTTTAGAAATATTAATGTGATCCATATTTCAGCTTACAACACATACAAAACTTGCCCTTCATGTTAATAACATATGGGAAAAAAAGAGAATATTTAAGACAGGTCATGCACTAGCAAGGTGTGTGAAACAGTCAAGCTGCTTATTCAGTAATTGAAAACTTGAAAACTGTAACAATAGGGAATTTTTTGGCCTTTAACATCATTGAAAATGTCACAATAAGTCCTCATGATGCAGTTTAAAAATAGAAGTTCATGTGTGTTTTTAGTCTCTGATGGACTCCAACCATTCTATAGAACAAGACAACCCATTGGGGAAAATCCATTCGGTGCCTTTCACATAATATAAAGCAGTGTGGGTCCAGAAATACCTTGTCTTAACCATTTCCTATTGCTGACACAATGGTTTCTAGTGGAGAGGCAAGGTGATCATAGATTCTGTCACAAAACTTAAATAAAATAATTCATAAATTGTTACTTTCAGCACCCCAAACTGAATATGCTATACAATTTCAGTTGGTTAACCAGGCACTCTATATATACCGTATGTAAAAGTAGAAGCAAAGGATGCTGTCCTATCAGTGCTAATATTTACAATCAATTGAGAGGACTTAGCACCTTAGTAAACGAGAGTTCAGGAATAAAAGCTATTGTCAATTTGATGTCCTTTGACTGAGTACATGGATAGGCTAGTTGGATGGCCAGGGTCTAAAATGAATGCCATTTTTTAATATCTTTACTAAAAATTTACTTTGGAAAGTGTATGTTTATGTAATTAGTTATTTAAAATGCTGTCATGTAGAAAAGGGAAGTTCTAGTTCTATCCTGCTCCTACTTCAAAATTTACAGCAAAAAAATTAACTTACAAAGTGTTAGATCCGGGAATAACTAAAGATGCAACTTCCTCACAAGTCAAACTACTAATATTAACAATAGGAATGTGAATTCATATTAATGTTTGTAATTTATATTATCAAGCATTTTCCAGTAGAAAAATTATTGCATACTTAGGAGTCAGAGAGCCCTGCGTTCTAATTCTAGTTCTCCTACTTATCATCTGAACTTCCTAACTCTTAAAATGGGGATAATGATTATTTTTACCTTGAAGTGTCTTGTAAAAAAGTGTATGAGCTATCTGTAAAGCATTTAACATTCTGCCTGGGTCTCAGTGCTTGCTACCTCCACACAAACATAGCACTTAAACTATATTATCATCTACTTGGGAGACACAGCTGATACTAATAACATCAAATATTTTAGTTTAAATAAAAAAGGGATTAGGACTGGCCATAAAAATGGAGAGGTACCATTAAGGGATTTCCTGATTAACTTCAATTAAGATAGATAGGGATTCCAATATGGCATGGTGTAAAATATGCTAAAGCAATGGCTAACCAGTGAAGAGAAGGTATACCTCTCTACTTTCCCATCGGAACGGAAACGAAAAATTGATACTATTTTTCTCTGTGTCTCCATGTCTGTCTTATTAACATTAAAGAGTGAATGAAATTGAAACATTATTGTGACTTCACCCTGGGTGGACAATTAACTCCACTGGCAACTTGAAATGAAAAACATTACCAAATATATCGTGGTTTCAGCGTCATGGCCTTGCCTCCAGAATTGAAGAAATCATTTAGTACAAATACCTCATTTGAGAGATGAGGAACCTAAGGTCCTTAGAGAGCATGTAACTGGCCCAGAGTAATACAGCTGGCTCATGGCAGACCTGGTGCCCAAGCAATGCTTTGTCTTACAACCTAACACCCCGGTGTTTCTCAAATGTGCCGCTTTAATGATTTCTTACTAAATGTGTTCCCTTTCTTTCGATAAAACTTTGTTGTTTTATGTTTATGTCTAGATTACCACATAGTTTTTCCCAGAAAAAGGTAAGTAAAAGTTTCTCTTCCAAATACGTTAGCTCTTCCCTAAAACTTGGAAAATGAAAATTATTTTCTATTATTTCACTGTGAGAACTAGTCTAAAAATTCAGTGTCTGAGAAAAACTAATGAGGAAAAAAACCTTTCCCAAAGAATAAAACAACATTCTCTCATCCTAGAGCTGATTTGGCTAAAAGAAAAAAAAAAAGTCGTATCTTCCTTTTTATTATTTCAGGATTCAAATTAAGGTAGAAAATAATATTGGTCACAATATGGTGGTTTTGATAGGATACTTCTGTGGGATTATTTTAAAGACAATTCTGAGGATATCAGGCACGACAGAAAAAAGGAAAGAGAAATTAATGAAGCATAAACATAGTCAACAATATTTTTATATTTTAGAACCAGAGAAAGGGCTGAGCAATATTTTATGGGGCTCACTATCAGTCCTAAGATAAAGGCAGAAGGAATGGAAAGGGAGAGTAGCATACAAGGAAACAGAAGCAGTATAATGTAATAGAGTGGGAGCGAGAGAAAGTAGAGCAGAGAGAAAAGAATTGCGTATGGAGGGGAGGGGAAGACTGACATAGAAAATGACTTCGGCTGTCACTCAGGGTTACCACTGCCATAACTTGCCTACATTGATCTAGCTTAATCCCCTGCAGTATCACTCCCTTTTCTTTTGCTGTCAGGGGCAAAAATATAAGGGGAGGATTTTTTTTCTAAATAGATTCCATTCTTACAGAATAGTTAATCTTTAACTGGATTCAAATGGGGTGTTTAATGTTTCAGATAACATGTATTCTACAGCCAATCCAAATTTTAGAGTGCAGAATTTGCAGTTAAAATACTTCGTTGAAACCCTTTTGACTTATTTTCTTTCTATTGACTTTAAAACTTCAACTAAAGAAAATATTTTAAAATGCCATCTGCAATATGTTTTAAATCTTGCTACAAAAAGCATTGAATCTGTTCATTTCCTAATTGCACAGTCATAATTTCATAGAATTTACTTATCCTTTCTGTTAGGCTTTGTTTATGAATATGTGCAGCATTGATTTATTCAACTTATGGTTTTTAACTGATGAAATCACTAATATGGTTCCACTGGTAAAACATATCGGCAGCCTGCCTGGTATCGTGGGTTTGTAATAAAGGTAGGTCTAGATTTCTAGAAGGTGACTCTCAGTCCTCAGTCTTTATGAATTGGAGAGATGCATGATCCAGGCATTTTTTTTTTGCAATAAAAAGAATAAGGCACAAGAATAAGAAAGGAGTCTGCATTCATTGTGAAAATATACATAAAACAAACAACTTTTTATTCATACAACGTTGAGAACTGAAATGGAAATCCAGTGTAGTGGATTCTTCTCTTTTGTTTTTAACCTAGATACACCCAACTCTCTTGCTTCCAGTTATATCCAAACTTTCTTGGGGAATCTCCCGTATTTCTGTAAATAATTAGGACTGTCCCTTTTGCTAGTAAACAACATTAATTTCATTGCATTTTTATAATATAGTCCTTAAGAAAAAAGTGGGTCTAATAGCTTCTGGTATAGACATGAGCTAAGGCCGGTATTTTTACTCAGCTCAGTCAAAGAAGAGGTCTTTCTCTCTATTATCTTAGAGACCACATACTACTACTTCTTTCATTCTGTTAAAACATCAGATAAGAAATTGGAGTTTCATGCTACCCTTCTGCTCTCCTTGAATGTATAGCCAAGCTGCAATGTCCATTGAGCAATTTGGCATGATTTGGACTCTCTCCTCAAATCGGATAAGACTGGAGTAATAAGGAGGGAGCAGGTCAAGATGAAGGAGGATTTGCAGTGCTGTGCTTAGATACCTGAACACTGGCCTGCATTATACCTGGCTCTAGTGGAGAGTGGTATTAATCCTCCACTTTAATGAGCACCAAACTTTCACACAAGACTTAAAATAAATCTCCTACCAGTGTCCCTTCACAGCGTTACTGCAATTCCATATGCTTCCATTAGACCTTGCAACTGGTAAAGAAAATGAGACATTTGAAGGCTATTGAACACAGTGAATCAGGGCAAGTTAGTTAATATGGATTTTTTCCATAATCTTGTCAGAAAAGAAAATCATTTGTGTGTGTGCTTTATATCCTCACTGGTTCTGTGGATCTACCTAATATTAATATCATCTAGTTGCTTATTTTGTTTACGAGAATATTATTATAATAATTTTTCTCTCAGGTTACCCAATCTAGATTAGATTCTCAACACTCTGCTCTTGGCCTTTATAGAAATTAATAAATGTTTGATGGACAAATTAATATATTTCAGGTCTTTATCCAGACTTTTGGGAAAAAAGTAAACATATATTTTAAGAGAAAAAAATTAAGTGTTTTCCTACGGATACAAATATGTAGCAAATATGAGCTTAAGGGGAATCAGAAAAAATATCCCTCACTTAATAAAATTGTGGTAAAATCAAAATAGGTGAATAAAATAAAATGGTTACATTTCAAATGAATGAGAGATGATTGAAATTTTATCATCTATTAAATCAGTAATAGCCACTGACTCAGAAATAGGCAATGCATTCCCTCAACAAGGTGACCTGATCTTAAACCTCATGCATAGAGGCCTGAAGTTATGGACTGGAAGGAACTTGTGAAGCCTGGGTAGACACTGAGTTTTTAGGAATTACAGAGCCTACGTTCATGCTACAAAATTGACTCGTTCTCTGGCAATTGGTCTTTTTGCAAAAGCCGAAAACAAATTTTAAAGCTGTAAATTAAGCAATAGAAAAAGTCAGAAGAAATATGTAGCCATATATTCTAACTTCTAGCCAATTAAGACCAAACATTATAGGTTCCTTTCCTTCATTATATTAGATTTTCATGTGTTCATTAATTCATTAGTTCATTTCACTGACCTCTTGCTCTTCACTAAAGATCTATGGGGGCCAGGCATAGTCCCAGCACTTTGGGAGGCCAAGGTAGGAGGATTGCTGGAGCCCAGAAGTTTGAGACCAGCCTGGGTAACATTATGAGACCCTGTCTCTACAAAACATAAAAAATTAGCAGGCATAGTGGCTCCTGCCTGTAGTTCCAGCTACTCTGAAGGTTGAGGTAGGAGGATTGCTTGAGCCCAGGAGAGGTAGGTTACAGTGAGCCATGATCTTGCCACTGCACTCCAGCCTGGGTGACAGAGTGAGACCTGTCTCAAAAAAATAAAATCTTCTCCCATGGAGTTTATACTAAATAAGAGGAGAAACAATGCATGTTTTGCCAAGGGAACTTGCTTTTCAGCTGAGAGGAAAGGAGACAGTATTCAGGAAATTGAAATGTATTCAAAAAGTGAAAAATATAATCCATAGTTAAAACAATATCAAACATCTATTTTCTTTGGATTTTCATGGAACTACCTTAACTTAATATCATTTTGGGGAAAACTGAGGGCCAAAAAGAAGATGAGAAGAATAGGAAAAGGTATCTACTGTAAAAGACTTAGCTACATGCTTAGGGAGGAAGGTGTTGGTATATAAACTCCCTCAATTAATGGGTTGAATTGAGAGTCGATGGACACAATTTCTGTTCATTGAGAAAGGAATGATTTCAGTGACTAAAATTATAGACTAAAATTATGTTTGATTATGATTCATGCTGTTTAGAAATAAAAATGTCTATAAAGTTATTTAAATGAGTCAAAGCCAAATAACCCTGCCTGCCATGTTTTTGAATAATGAAATAGCAAGCAGTCTTCTTTCCCGATGAATGATATAACTGTACATGTTGTCTTTCATAAGTACCATGACAACCACTAGCTAATATTTCATATCATATTTCAATATAAATTCCAACACAAATATAGTAGCTTACCAACAAGTCTTTTGAGAGTTTTAATAGCACAATTTGGAAGGACAGAAACAAATTTTTGCTGTACTACATTTTTTAGTTTATTTTTTAAAAAATTAGAGATAATATAAGATCAAAATTTAAAAAATCAAAAAATAAAAGAATGCAAAAACAAACAAATGGAAGTTCTCTGTCTTTCTATAATATTCTTTTTTTAAATTATACTTTAAGTTTTGGGGTACATGTACACAATGTGCAGGTTTATTACATAGGTATACATGTGCCATGTTGCTTTACTGCACCCATCAAATCATCATTTACACTAGTATTTCTCCTAATGCTATCCCTCCCCCAGCTCCCCAGCCCCCAACAGGCCCCAGTACATGATGTTCCCCTCCTTGTGTCCATGTGTTCTCATTGTTCAACTCCCACTTATTAGTGAGAACATGCAGTGCCTGGTTTTCTCTTCTTGTGTGACTTTGCTGAGAATGATGGTTTCTAGTTTCATCCATGTCCCTGCAAAGGACAAGAACTTATTTTTTTCATGGCTGCATAGTATTTCATCGTGTATATGTGCCACATTTTCTTTATCTAGTCTATCATTGATGGGCACTTGGGTTGTTTCCAAGACTTTGCTATTGTGAACATTACTGTGATAAACATACGTGTGCATGTGTCTTCATAGTAGAATGATTTATAATCCTTTGGGCATATACCCAGTAATGGGATTGCTGAGTCAAATGATATTTCTGGTGCTAGATCCTTGAGGAATCGCCACACTGTCTTCCACAATAGGCTGAACTAGTTTACACTCCCACCAACAATGTAAAAGAATTCCTATTTCTCCGCATTCTCTCCAGCATCTGTTGTTTACTGTCTTTAATGACTGCCATACTAACTGGCGTGAGATGGTATCTCATTGTGGTTTGGATTTTCATTTCTCTAATGACCAGTGATGAGCATTTTTTCGTAAGTTTGTTGGCTGCATAAATGTCTTCTTTTGAGAAGCGTCTGTTCGTATCCTTTGCCCATTTTTTGATGGGGTTGTGTGTTTATTTCTTGTAAATTTATCTAAGTTCGTTGTAGATTCTGGATATTAGCCTTTGTTAGATGGATAAGAATGCAAAAATGTTCTCCCATTCTGTAGGTTGCCTGTTCACTCTGCTGATAGTTTCTTTTGCTGTGCAGAAGCTCTTTAGTTTAATTAGATCCCATTTGTCTATTCTGGGTTTTGTTGTCATCGCTTTTGGTGTTTTAGTCATGAAGTCTTTGCCCATGCCTATGTCCTCCATAGTATTGCCTAAGTTTTCTTCTAGTGTTTTTATGGTTTTAGGTCTTACATTTAAGTGTTTAATACATCTTTAGTTAATTTTTGTATAAGGTGTAAGGAAGGATCCAGTTTCAGCTTTCTGTATATGGCTAGCCAGTTTTCCCAACACCATTTATTAAATAGAGAATCCTTTCCCCATTGCTTGTTTTTGTCAGATTTGCCAAAGATCAGATGGTTGTAGATGTGTGGTGTTATTTCTGAGGCCTCTGTTCTGCTCCATTGGTCTACATCTCTGTTTTGGTAACAGTACCATGCTGTTTTGGTTACTGTAGCCTTGTTGTATAGTTTGAAGTCAGGTTGCATGATGCTTCCAGCTTTGTTTTTTGCTAAGGATTGTCTTGGCTATGTGGGCTTTTTTGGTTCCATATGAAATTTAAAGTAATTTTTTCTAATTCTGTGAAGAAAATCAGTGGTAGCTTGATGGGGATAGCATTGAATCTATAAATTACATTGGGCAGTATGGCCATTTTCTCAGTACTGATTCTGCCTAACAATGAGCATGGAATGTTGTTCCATTTGTTGGTGTCCTCTCTTATTTCCTTGAGCAGTGGTTTGTAGTTCTCCTTAAAGAGGTCCTTCACATCCCTTGTAAGTCGGATTCCTAGGTATTTTATTTTCTTTGTAGCAATTGTGAATAGAAGTTCACTCATGATTTGGCTCTCTGTTTGCCTGTTATTGGTGTATAGGAATGCTTGTGATTTTTGCATATTGATTTTGTATCCTGAGGCTTTGCTGAAGTTGCATATCAGCTTAAGGATATTTAGGGCTGAGATGATGGGTTTTTCTAAATATACATTCATGTCCTCTGCAAACAGAGACAATTTGACTTCCTCTTTTCCTACTTGAATACCTGTTATTTCTTTCTCTTGCCTGATTGCTCTGGCTGGAACATCCAATACTATGTTGAATAGGAGTGGTGAGAGAGGGCATCCTTATCTTGTGCTGGTTTTCAAAGGGAATGCTTCCAGTTTTTGACCATTCAGTATGATATTGGCTGTGGGTTTGTCATAAATAGCTCTTATTATTTTGAGATATGTTCCATCAATACCTAGTTTATTGAGAGTTTTTAGCAGGAAGGGCTGTTGAATTTTGTCAAAGGCCTTTTCTGCATCTATTGAGATATTCTTGTGGTTTTTGTCGTTGGTTCTGTTTATGTGATGGATTACATTTATTGATTTACATATGTTGAACCAGGCTTGCATCCCAGAGATGAAGCCGACTTGATCGTGGTGGATAAGCTTTTTGATGTGCTGCTGGATTCAGTTTGCCAATATTTTTATTGAGGATTTTTGCATCGATGTTCATCAGGGACACTGGTCCAAAATTCTCTTTTTTTGTTTTTGTGTCTCTACCAGGCTTTGGTATCAGGATGATGCTGGCCTCATAAAATGAGTTAGGGTGGATTCCCTCTTTTTCTATTGATTGGAAGTTTCAGAAGAAATGATACCAGCTCCTCTTTGTACCTCTGGTAGAATTCGGCTGTGAATCCATCTGGTCCTGGACTTTTTTTAGTTGGTAGGCTATTGATTATTGCCTCAACTTCAGAACCTGTTATTGGTCTATTCAGAGATTCGACTTCTTCCTGGTTTAGTCTTGTGTATTTGTCCAGGAATTTATCCATTTCTTCTAGATTTTCTAGTTTATTTGCATAGAGGTGTTTATAGTATTTTCTGATGGTAGTTTGTATTTCTGTGGGATGGGTGGTGATATCCCATTTATCATATTTTATTGTGTCTATTTCATTCTTCTCTCTGTTCTTCTTTATTAGTCTGGCTAGCGGTCTATTTTGTTGATCTTTCCAAAAAAACAGTTCCTGGGTTCATTAATTTTTTGAAGGGTTTTTTGTGTCTTTATCTCCTTCAGTTCTAATCTGATCTTAGTTATTTCTTGTCTTCTGCTAGTTTTTGAATATGTTTCCTCTTGCTTCTCTAGTTCTTTTAATTGTTACATTAGGGTGTTGATTTTAGATCTTTCCTGCTTTCTTCTGTGGGCATTTAGTGCTATCTGTTTGCCTCTGTACACTGCTTTAAATGTGTCCCAGAGATTCTGGTACATTGTGTCTTTGTTCTCATTGGTTTCAAAGAACGTCTTTATTTCTGCCTTAATTTCGTTATATACCCAGTAGCCATTCAGGAGCAGGTTGTTCAGTTTCCATGTAGTTATGTGGTTTTGAGTGAGTTTCTTAATTTTGAGTTCTAATTTGATTGCACTGTGGTCTGAGCGACAATTTGTCGTGATTTCTGTTCTTTTACATTTGCTGAGGAGTGTTTTACTTCCAATTATGTGGTCAATTTTAGAATAAGTGCTATGTGGTGCTGAGAGGAATGTATATTCTGTTGATTTGGGGTGGAGAGTTCCGTAGATGTCTATTAAGTCTGCTTGTTCCAGAGCTGAGTTCAAGTCCTGGATATCCTTGATAATTTTCTGTCTCATTGATCTGTCTAATATTGAGAGTAGGGTGTTAAATCCTCCCACTACTATTGTATGGGAGTCTAAGTCCCTTTGTATGTCTCTAAGAACTTGCTTTATTAATCTGGGTGCTCCTGTATTGGGTGCATATATATTTAGGATAGTTAGCTCTTCCTGTTGCATTGTCTTTCCATAAAATTCTATGTCAATTAAAACTGCCATTAAGAATTGATGCTTATACTTTCAGAATGTTTATTTGCCTAAACACACTTGCACATATGAATTTATGCAGAAGCTATCAAAATAACACACACACATACTGTCAAAGTATATATATGTCATGAACATCTTTCTATGTTATACTGTACATTATTAAATTGCCAGAAAATGTGCACATATTATACTTTCACAATAAGTGTATGAGAATACCTCTTTCTTTTTTCCCCAAGTTCACCACAGTTTAATAAATAGATACAAATTATCCATGTTTTTATTTTTTCAACATAAAAAGCTATATTTTAACTTAAATACTAATAACATTAGATAATGCAAAAATATGGAAATGAGTATATAATGATTTTTTTAAAGTAAAAGTGTATTTTAATTGTTTCCCAGGGTAAGCAATGTGAAAATTTTGATAAATATCCTCATAAATATTCTCTTTGTCTCCCTCTCTCTCCCCTCACCTTCTCTTTTTCTCTCTCATTTTTTTATTTAAACGGGACCATAATGAATTTATCATATTATGAATTATGATCTTTTAAAAATCTACTTATCCCTCTACTAGTTGGTAAGATTGATTTAAGACTAGAGAATTATTTCTCAATAATCAATATGAGGTTATTTTAATTAAACTAAGGCTTTTATAATAATTTTATAATGTTATGAAAGCTACTATTACTTATCATAACTCTATCGCTTAAAAAATCTTATATTAATTGTATGCATTAGAATATCATCTGATAAAAGGGGTTTAAACCACATATATTTGTTATCTCACATTACAGAAATTCTGTAGTTAAATATTACCAGGGTTGGTTAATCTAGAAGCTTCTGGGTTGGCTTCTTTGAAAAGTTGCAAAGCTTGACCCTTATAATCCTAAGATAGCTTCGCTGTCTCCCATTTTCACACCTATAGGAAATAACATCTAAAGGCAAGATGAAGCCATGTCTCCTCCTATACCTTGCTCTTTTTGTCAGGGAAGAAGTCCTTACTCACAAGCCATTAAGAAGAGTTCTCCTGGAAATCACATGCCTGTGCCCCAGTTGCAAGAGGCCAGTAAAGTGAATGGCTAGCATTCTGAGTGTCTGCAGTGGGAAGAGTTCTTTCAGCAAAGCAGAAAGGGGAAAAGCAAGTGGTGGTGATCAATAGTGTCTGCTTCAAATTTGAAGCCTAAAAATATGTGAAGTATTTCTAGTCAGAATCACAACATACCACATTTCTCTTTACTGCACACCATTTTACTAGTTGGAATTTTTATCTTGATTTTGAATTTCTTGACACAACCTGCATGAGCACGAGTGTGTCCTTAATTCATTTAAACTACCTGAGGTAATTCTCAACATAGATATGCTTGTAATTGCTATTCGGTTTTAGTTAGTTTCAGTGATTTTGAATAAAAAGAGAAAGCAGAATATATGATGATAAATTGGAATTTATTATCAAGATAACAAGAGCACTTTTTTTAAAAATCAACTGGTGATTTATTACCTTAACATGAAAGTGAATGTCAGTTTGAGAACTTGCATTTATACAGACATAATCTAAAAGCTGTGCAATGCCTTTTACTTCAGGAATGTCTTTTTATTTGTTATTGTTGTTTTCATATACACTTTCCATCATACAAATTACACAGATAAGTGATTTTTGACCTTTTATTTTATGTTGAGGTTTTATTTTTTAATATATACCCCTGTAGAGCACAGTAACAACCCATTAAAGAAAAAAAGTAGTTATAGCTAATATTTATTGCATCCTTACTCTGCACTGAGTACTAAACTAAGAGCTTTGTGTGTACCCCTTCATTTGAGCCTCACAACAACCTTCTGTGGTAGGAGCTATTATCTTCATTTTACTGATGGAGAAATTGAGTCTAAGAGGTAAAGTCATCTTATGAAGCCCACGTGGCCACAAGTGTTCAAGCCGTGTTGCCCTATTTGGACCCGAGCAATACAAATTTGGACTCCACGGTCTTAGCCACTGCCGTATGCTTCTGAGGGTTTTAGTGCAGGACTGACTAGGCACAACTCATTGATACAAATTTATGAATCAGCACATAAATTACAGCTTGTGGACAAAGTCATACATTTTTAAAATTTCACATTGGACATGTTTCAAGGGCAATTTACATAACTTGGGTCACAGTTAACGTATAAATTATAATGATGGTATTAAATTGGAAATATAATTACTCATTAGCAAACTTCGCTTGCAAGAATTAAGAGAATCCCTAGAGAGATACCTTTATTTGGATAGCATTGTGATTTTTGCCTGAACTTTGGTAGTATTTGTTTTTTCTATCCCCTGGTTTCTATTACAGAAATGCTCTGTTCACTGGGCACTCTACCGTGACCCTTATCCTATTCAGAAAGATGAGTTCCTTTGATCATTGTTGTATATATTTGTGAAGTATGATATTGCACTATTCTTAAAAGCAGAAGAGCTGAATTTAGCTTGATTTTTTTTAAACACAAACATCACTGAAAACCATCCAGAAACATAACATTGTCTGGTAGACAATAGAAGTTCCCTGCATCCCCAAAGTAGGTCTCTCAGAAGTATGTACAAACTGGAGTTTTTCCTCAAGTGGCTTGAAAACACTGCTGAGGTCTTTCTTTTGAACCTCTTTGAACTAAAAGTGTGTTCACAACTGTTTGTGACACATTGTTGTGAAGCTGGTGAGGACACTCCATGCCCACTAATTACCTGAAGCCATAGACCTAGTGGAAGGGTGAAGAGTGCTCTAGGTGATGCTCACACAGTAGACAACTATATCCTCTCCAATGCAATAGAGCTAAGAAGGGCATCCAAGCTCAGGGAAAACCCAAACTCAGAGATAATGCTGAGAGCAGAACAATGATTCCCAGCCTAGATTCTCTGAGAGATACAAGACCATAACTGCCTCACACAGAAATGATTGTTACAAAGGAAAAGGTTTACTCTTAGAATGTTTTCACTGAAAACATCACAGAGCTAAATTCCTCCCATTATCATTAACTGGCATGCAAATAAGGGGCTAATTTTAGGACTAAATTATCTATTATGGGTTTTTGGTTTTATTTTATTTTTACATTTTTTATACTTTAAAATTAGAACTTATAAAATTCAAAACCATATGCAGAATCCATTAAAAAGACAATACCTCAAGAATCCTAGAATGATCAGTTAGTAAGATAACTTGATTCCAAAAATAAATGAAAATATGTACACAAATGTGTATGTATGTATACACACATAAATACAGAATTATAAAACATATTTTTTGGTGTCTCAGATACATTGTGTACATTTGGTATAAAACTCT
This sequence comes from Symphalangus syndactylus, assembly GCF_028878055.3. Classification (NCBI taxonomy): domain Eukaryota; kingdom Metazoa; phylum Chordata; class Mammalia; order Primates; family Hylobatidae; genus Symphalangus; species Symphalangus syndactylus. The sequence continues at coordinate 69,575,326 of NC_072424.2, forward strand.
TACACATTTGGTCCCTTTATTCATCACTATTGTTAGGATATTGCTATGAATTGAACTGCGTCACCCAAAATTTATATGTTGAAGCAACAACCCCCAATATGTGTATTCAAAGATAGGGCCTTTAAGGAGGATATTCCTGGTGCCCTTACAATGAGAGAGACACTAGGGATGTGTGTATGCAAGAGAAAATGCCATGTGAGGACACAATGAGAAAATGGCCACCTGCAAGCCAAGGAGAGAGGATCCAAGAAACCAAACCTGCTGACTCCTCAATCTTGAACTTTCAGCCTTCAGAATGGTAAGACATAAATGTCTGTTGTTTAAGCCACCCAGTCTGTGGTATTTTGTTATGGCCACTCTAGCAGACCAAGACAGATATCATTACTTCTAGGCACAACAGGCTTTACTTCAAGCTAAGAGTTACATTCTCTAGATTTTACATGTGAGCTCTTTAAGAGTAAACAGCAGTACTACATTACAGTATAAAATGAAAGGAACCTTGAGCATCATCTACTACAACAATTTTGTTTTACATATGAGGAAAACTACGGCATAGAGAGATTAAATGACATGCCCCAAATAATACATTATTTTATTTTTTAATTTTTGTGGGTACATAGTAGGTGCATATATTTGTGAGGTACATAAGATATTTGGATGAGATATTTTGCACACAATGCAAAATAATCACATCACAGTAAATGGGATAAACACCACTTCAAGCACTTATTATATTTTTTGTGTTTTACAAACATTTAAGTTATACCCATAGTTATTTTTAAATGTGTAATAAAGTTTTGTTGACTGTAATCACCCAGTTGTACTATCAGATACTAGATAATATTCATCCCACATATTTTTGTACTCATTAATCATCCTCATTTTCCCCCTGCACCCTTCCCAGCCTCTGCTAAGTCATTCTACTTTCTACATCCATGAGTTTAATTATTTTGAGTTCTAGCTCCCATAAATAAGTGAGAACATACAGTTTGCCTTTCCATGCCTGGCTTATGCAGTTTAACATAATGTCCTCTAGTTCCATCCATATCTGTTGCAAATAACAGGATCTCATCCCTTTTTATGGCTGAATATTATTCCATCGTATATGTGTACCACATTTTCTTTATCCATTTATCTGTTGATGGGCCCTTAGATTGCCTACAGATCTTGGCTATTGTGAATAGTGCTGCAATCTATTAGTGGGACCGGCGCTGGAATGAGACCATGTATGTCCCAATTTAAATGCAGCCAGGAATATATCAAGTTGCCTACTGTTTTTTGGAGTCTCATGTAATCTTCAGTGCTGGGAGAATAAAAGCTAATCATTTCATAATTGCTCACGTGTTGCAGGTGTTTTTTTGCTGTTGTTGTTTTTTGAGACAGAGTGTCGCTCTGTCGCCCAGGCTGGAGTGCAGTGGCGCGATCTCAGCTCACTGCAAGCTCTGCCTCACAGGTTCACGCCATTCTCCTGCCTCAGCCTCCTGAGTAGCTGGGACTACAGGAACCCGCCACCACGCCCGGCTAATTTTGTTTTTGTGTTTTTAGTAGAGATGGGGTTTCACCATATTAGCCAGGATGGTCTTGATTTCCTGACCTCGTGATCCACCCACCTCGGCCTCCCAAGGTGCTGGGATTACAGGTGTGAGCAACTGCACCCGGCCTGTGTTGCAGTTTTTTGTGGTCATTCTTTGTCATGGGTTTTCTAGGGATACTAGTGGTCCCTGAAATCCAAGAATGCTTATCTATATATATACACATACATATACACACACACACACACACACACACGCATATATAATATATCATATATATAAATATATATATTTGTTGTTTCATACCTTTACATAAATTATAATTGCTTTAAAAATAACCCCAGGAACACTGCTTTTTAATATTTAATGTCATAATCTTATATAATTTGATTTGATTTGATTTGATTTTAAACTGGCATTTCCAAGTGGCAGTATTTCTTCAATAAAATTTCTTGCCACTTAAAGTAGACCACTGATATTGTGTAATCAAGTGATAATGTAGGAAATAATTAGTCTTTTTCAAATTTGTCTATCTTTAAATACAATATACATGCTAGATATGCCTATGAAAAACATGATGTATCCATGCATGAAATTCACTGTATCTTTTTTTTTTTTTTGAGATGTAGTCCTGCTCTGTCACCCAGGCTGGCGTGCAGTAGCACAATCTCGGCTCACCACAACTTTGCCTCCCGGGTTCAAGCGATTCTCCTGCCTCAGCCTCCCGAGTAGCTGGGATTACAGGCATGCACCACCATGCCCAGCTAATTTTGTATTTTTAGTAGAGATGGGGTTTCACCATGTTGGCCAGGCTGGTCTTGAACTCCTGACCTCAGGTGATCCGCTCGCCTTGGCCTCCCAAAGTCCTGGGATTACAGGCGTGAGCCACTGCGCCTGGCCAAAATTCACTGTATCTTTATAAATATATTCTTAGTAAGCAGAACAATCCATTCATCTAGAATCAATTGCAAAGAAACTGTCCATGCTCATGGGGCCACTGGAGTAGCATCCTAAATCTAATTTAAGACCTATGAAAATGAAAAATGGTTTGTTTTATTCCTATTAGCTTGCCTTATTTTCTTAAACTACTCAAATCCTTTATTATGCCCATCAATCAAGTCTTGCCTACAGTTATAAAATGAAAATAAAAGAGCACCAAAGCAAAATGGGAAGAAAATGGTAAACTGTGCCTCTCCTTTATTATTTCATCTGAAGCTGTAAGTGTGAAGGAGTTATGGGTCTCTTAAAATGACTCTTCTTCAATTCAAATGTAGCTCCTGGGAAAATCTGTAAAGGAGTAGTGATCTGATTCACAGCCCTGAATAAAAAGGAAAATCTTTATGAAATAGCTAATTGATCCATTTCACATATTTGTGCATGAAGGTTGAACATAACGCTGGAAATAAATCAAGTCCTGGGACAATAACATCCATAAGTCAATCTGGCACACTTTATTGCATGTTACCCATTCAGTGCCCTTGTAGAATCTGTCATCTGTCATATTTCTATCCAAACCATTAGCCACACTGGTAGACAACAATTACATCCAATCAAACAACTTGTGCAACCAAGATGAAGTACTAAAACTCTGTCCCATTCTCAAACTGCAGGCATAAATATATGCAATACAACCTCCTTTTCCCCACTTCTATCCATGTGGATCTATAGCACATGCATTGGTCCTTTTCCTGCTCATGAAGATCATGCCTAAAAGGTGTTCTTGGTGGTGACTTACAGCTTTCAGGTTGTCTTTTCTATTACCCTTTGTTGAACCTTTGACATTTGGCTAGAGACTTGAGATTTCTGAACTCTATATAAGGCCTCAAAAAGTGTATCCGAGTTAGTCCCAGAATTCATCTCATCTGACCTTCATGTTCCCTGTCATTTTGGTGGCCAGCTCAAGCAACTAGTTAGCCTATGTATATTACATAATTAAACATCAATACACATTTATATTTTATACAGAGTGTGCACCTAAATTGAAAGGCAAATTGGTTTTCCTTTTAGAAAATGAGAATTAATAGTTCATTTAATTGGAAGAATCCATTCAAGGCTTAGCATTATGTCACCTCCTTAAAGAGGACTTGCTGACCACACGATTGATAGCAGTTTTTCTTTTCATCTTCTGTTATACTTTAATATTTTTGCCTTAACAACACATATTACTATATAAACTTATTTTGATCATTTCCTTGCTTACTTGTTTAATATCTTACCTCCAACTATACAAATTCTAAGACAGCAGAAATCTTGACTTACCCCTCCATTGCTATATCTACAGCACGATAAACAATGTCTGGTGCTTAATGGACATCAGTGAATATCTGTGTAGTGTAGTGAACTAATTAATGACGAATACTTTGGAATATTTCTGGAGTCCCCCATTATCCTGATAATACTTGACAAATTTCCTTAGTTTTCTTACATGTGTAATTTGAAATGGCTGTTTTAGGCTTATGACCTGGTCTACTAGATGGTTGAAAACTCTAATAGTATTTTCTAATTTTCTCTGGTCAAATTAACAGAACCACGTTGTCTATCTTTTTTAGGCTCTTCAGGCTTCTTAGTCTGTCTCTTTATAGGGTTACTTATCTCTCTATTATCTCTGGGATACTCACTAAGAAGTTCCAGAATCAGAAGTTTTATTCTAAAACAATTTGTTGAATTCTGAATACATATGGCTCTTACAATGACTCTTAATTATAGGAAACATTAAAAATGCAATGGAAAATAAAGGTAACTTTTAATTATAGAAAACATTTAAAAATGTAATAGAAAATAAAGGTAATATATATTGGGGCAACTCAAATAAAGTGCTTTTGAGATTTTTCTCATATTCTAACAGACTTGTTTATTTCTATATGTGTATACATGTATTTTAGTAAAGGCAAAAGCAATTCAACGCAAAAACAAGCCCTAGTGTTATCTTTTGATCTCCCAAGTCCTAGTTGGAAAGAAAAGTAGATTTTTTTTTTCCCAAATCATGGAGGATTATAGAATTTGCCCTTGGGGAATGGTACCTGGGCATGGTTGGGCGTGGTACCTGGGGAGCATGGAGTTGTTAAGGGTAGTCTTCGATTTGGTAGACTGGGTGTTCCCAAGAAGTTCTGTGTGCCTCATCCCTTCAGGGGAGAAATAGCAATTTGTTCAACAAATTCCAGCAGATAAAACAGCAAGAACATGGATTGGATAGAAAAAAAATAAAAAACACAAGGCATCTTTTAAAAATAGGTGTATCTGGTGCAACTATACCTACACATGTTCTAGAACTGGGTTTCTTTGCTCAAGCAACTAGTTAGCCTATGTATATTACATACCTAAACATCAATACACATTTATATTTTATACAGAGTTTACACCTAAGTTCAAATTACTGCCTTGTAATCATGTGACATTATCATGCTTTCAATTTTTGACTTCAGGGCTTCGTGACTATGAGAATCCTGGTAGGAAATAGATGCTGTACTCATACGGGTTAATTAAGAAGAGTTTAATTTAAGGATGATTTGCAAAGGTATGGGTGGGATATAGGAAGACCAATATGGGAAGTGCTGCTAAAAGGAGCTGTCATTACCTTAGGCCTAAAGTGAAAGGTCACCTGTATGAAGAAGGCCGCTTGACAAAGCCTGTGGACTTGGTCCACACCTAGCATTTATGCAGCCCTGGGCAAGAGCAAAAATTGAAGATTACAAACCATACATGTTAATATTTAAAAGTAATAAATCAGGCTAACAGAGAAATAAAATAAATTCTCTTACCTTACCTGAACAGAACCTTATAATGGCTTGGAAGGCCAAATTTGTATTTCAAAGTCTTAGACTCCATGGAGTTTCTCACTGGCACATTGCAGTGTGGAAGGACACATTGCCACTCCTGGCCCAGAGCTGCCTCACACCTCTTCACATCCCTGGAGGCACTTTTATGTGGAATAGACCTCATATGTGCGTATATTAACACTTGATTCCCTGTTATTAAACTCCGTCTTCATCCCGATCACCCTTCCCCAAAAAGCTGTACTTACCCACTCAGACCCTACAAATAGGATTAGAGCTGTTTTAGCAGGGAATTGTGCAGACCTGTGCACCAAGGACATGGTCTAGCATGCGGAGGCTGAGCTCTGGGTGGGAATGTTCCCTTGGCCTATAGATCCTTGCTCTGTGGTAGGGACAAGGCCAAACAAGGGGCAGAACAGGACCCTCTAGGGTACTCAGCCCAAAGTCAAGGCATCTCCTCACCATATCTTGGTATATTACCACGGACTTCAACAAAGAGCCACCCTAAGGTATACAACAGGAAAGAACTTGAAGAATCAAACACCTATCTCACTTTCCTTTCCTTCCGCAATATCTTTCTCTCAGTGATAACTGCTTCCCATCTCTGTTGGCCTTACCACTGAAAAGCCAGGAACAAAGACGCCCTCTGAGGTGATGCAATCAGTGTGGGTCAGCCACCAGGGCAAAGAGCAAGTACAGAGGAGTGAATGAAGTCAACTCTATAGCGACAAACTAAAAGTCTCTAGCCCAGGCCATGGGTACTCTAGGAGAATCTTTGCTTTGGGGTCCTTGACAATCCCCACTTACATACACTTCTAAAAAGAGCATTCTCATACATTAAAATATTCTACTCATGATTACTTTTTAGGGAAATATTCATATAAGGCCTTCTTACCTAGGGTGCTGTAAACCATTTTTGGTTACTCTGAATTTAATTCATAGATAATTTAACCTGTCCTAGTCTGTTTGGGCTGCTATAGCAAAATATATTAGACTAGGTGATTTACAAGCAATATAAGCTTATTGCTTGCAGTTCTGGAGGGTAGAAAGTCTAAGATCAAGGTGCCGGCAGTTGCAGTTTCTGGTGATGGCCCACATTCTGCTGCGTCCTCACATGGTGGAAGGGGGCTGGCTAGCTCTCTGGGTGATCTTTTATAAGGATGGTAGTCTCATTCAGGAGGGTGGAGGCCTTAAGACCTAATGACCTCCCAAAACCCCAGCTTCAATACTGTCACACTGGGGAATAGGTTTCAACGCGTGAATTTTGGGGAGACACAAACATTCAGACTGTAACACTATCTAGCACATAATTGAAAAAAAATTAAAAAAATACTTCAACTGTAATGTAAGGGAGAAATAATTGTAACATAATTCATGTTAAATACAATATAATAAAATATACAATTGCATGGACCAAGCTCCACTAGAATCTATAGGTGAAGACATCATGGAGTTGGAAATCTGGGAAGAATCACGGTGAATATGGCAGCTCCAAATATAGAATGTTGTAGGTGTGCTATATGGTGAGTCATTAAATGTCATGAGTGGCATTGAAGTGGAGGTGGTGATGATGAATCATTTTGATAATCACTATTGTATCTTAATCATTATTATATCAATGCTTCAATTGAAACTGAGGCACCATCACTCTTGTTTATCTCTGTTATCCCTGCATTATTTTTAATAGAGGCAATTTCACTCTCAAAAGAGTCTCACTGTCAAAAGGGCCACCCAAATTATAATCTGACAGAATGGAGTGTTCAGAGAAGCACATAACAAGATAAAAAATCTCTCATGTGTGGGGCTGAAACAAGGTCAAGGATGACTGGACCTCAGAGAGGAGAGTGGAGAAGCATAATGTAAGATGGAATCTGAGAGGTAGATAGAGTTCCTCAATATGGAATCATCCAGGACGTATTAAGCAGTTTTCTTTGCCCAAGAGGCTAGAAAAGCCCTTGAAGTGTTTCTAGTGGGGACATGACATGAAGAGATTTGCATTTCAAGAATATAATTCTGCTTGAATGAGGAGGTCACTACTGAGCAGCTACAAGCTTGTTAAAGTCGTTGAAGTGAGAAATGATGCTTTTAACTATGTTGGGAGAGCTGGGAAAAAGTAAACATATGTAAGTAATAGTTAAAAGATTAAATGACAGGATTCTGTGACAAATTAGATTTGGGAAGCAATCCTGGGAGTCAGAATCATTCATAGGTTTCTGGCTTGGGCAATGGGATGCTTAATTTTAGTTGTCAACTTGACTAGATTAAGGGAGCCCCAGATAGCTGGTAAAGCATTATTTCTGTGTTATGGACATGAGGGTGTTTCTGGAAAAGATTGGCATTTGAATAAGTGGACTAAGTAAAGAAGATCTGCCCTCATCCAAGGCAAGTGGGCACCATTCAATTGGCTGATGGGCCCAATAGAACAGAAAGATGGAGGAGCTGGGCATGATGGTGCATGCTTGTAGTCTCAGCTACTCTGGAGGCAGGAGGATGGCTTGAGTCCAGGACTTGTGGGCTGTAGTGTGCTATGCCAATTGGGGGTCCACACACGCATTAATATGTTGACCTCCCAAGAATGGGGAACCACCAGGTTGCCTAAGGAGGGGTAAATCAACCCAGGACAGAAACAAAGCAAGTCAAAACTTCCCTGCTGATCAGTTGTGGGATCAAGCCTGTGAATAACCACTGCAATCCAGCCTGGGCGACATAGTGAGAATCTGTCAAAAAAAAAAAAGAGAGAGAGAGAGAGAAAAGGAAAGGTGAATTACCTCTCTTTCTTCTGGAGCCGAGAAGCCCTTCTTCTCCTGCTCTTGAACATAAGAGCTCAGATTCTCTGCCCTTTGTACTCCAGGACTTTTGCACAAGCAGCCTACCACATTTTGAAGGCTTTGACTTGGACTGAGATTTACACAGTTGGCTTCCCTTATTCTGAGGCTTTTGTACTTGGACTAGGCCATGCTACTAGATTCTGTGGTTCTCCAGCTTACGGATGGCATATTGTGAAATTTCTCAGCTTCCATAATTGTATGAGCCACTCCCCATAATAAATCCTATCTATCATCTATCTATCTATCTATCTATCTATCTATCTATCTATCTATCTGATCTATCAATCTATTGATCCATCCATCCTTGCACACTATTGCTTCTATCTCTCTGGAGAGCTAATACAGGCAACTAGATTAATAAGAGTGCCATTCTCTATGAAAGGAAACATTAGAGGTGTTTTAGAAGTGGGAGGGAAAGATCATGAGTTACGTTTTAGGGTATTTAAAAATATGAATATGAAGTGCCTTTTACATAACCGTGTGGAGAATACTGAACAGTGATACAAATCTAGGAGATGCATGTCTATGGGAGACAAATAGTGGATGAGATTGCATTGGGACAGAGTGTAGAATGAGGAGATGGGGGTCTGATTGAGTATTGGGAAGCACCAATGTCTAATGGCTAGAGAGAATAAAGAATCTCCAAAGAAGACAGAAAAACGATACCAGAGAGTTGAGAAGGAAGTAAGGAATATAAAGTTCTATGGAAGCCCAGGGAGTAGAGAATATTATCTGAGGCCATGGGAATTATGGAATTGGAGAATCTAAACATATGAACTCTTCATGAGATCAGTTCTAAAGGGAACCAGAGAAAGAATATATAAGTAGAGAAATGTACAATCAGGTTGGGACTTTTTCCCTAAATTTTTCTTTTAATGAAGGAAAAACATCTATTTGAAAGAGAGGTGAAATATCAAGAGGGAGAAAGTTCAACACCTACGTTTCTCAAGAAATTGAGAGAGGAATTAGACTTAAATAGGAAAAAGAGACTCTTTTATAGCAATAAGTGGTAAGAATAAAAGATGGATGACATTGTGCAGGTTGCATTTTTAGTGTTGGGAAGATAAAAGTTTAATGTGATGGTTTTCTTTTTGAAGTAGCAGATGAACTGAATGTGAGTGGTAGAAGGGCAGAGGCAACTCTCGGATTAGAGGAGAAGTTTCAAAATGCAATAGGACAAGCAGGTGATTTTAAGGACTCATTTAAGTTTTGTGAATCAGGGACCACTCTGCAGTGGATTTTCTTCCAGTAGCACTCAAAGTTCAGGAGCAGACAGGATGAGTGGGAAGCAGTTCTCCCCAGTAGAGTTTGCCAGGTGGAAGCAACAAGAAGATAGAGGAACAAGGATTTAGGGTGTTAGCCAGAGGAATTTTGAAGTAACACACCATGAAATACAAACAGGATAGTTAGAAAGTGAAGAAAAAGGGACTGAAGGATTGGGATAAAAGTAGAAAGGACCATCAACTTAATCTTAGTAAGGTCAAATAAGGATCATTGTGAGAGGAATTGAACACAGCATCTGAAAGAAGAGGAGGTTGTAGGTGGAGCCTGGGGAAACTCTGTCTTGGAGAGGTCTCTAGATCCTAATCTAAATTGGATAGAGCTCATAATGTTAGGATCTCATAAGGTCTTATATTTTTCCTTCCTTGCTTTTTCAGTACTTGCAATTCTGTGTATATATGTATAATTTTAAAAATTTGCCTTTTTTTTTTTACTAGATTATAACCTCTGTGAAGGTAAAGACAACATTTTAAAAAAATTATTTATTTCTACCATTGACTCTTTAGCAATTAGCATAGTACCAAACATGTAGTAAGTGTTTAACAAATATTGTCGAGAAAATTGAATAAATTTTTAATTACCAAATGATGTTGTGTCTTTGGGTTAAATAATGTGAACATTTTTTAAGGCATTTAAAATAATGCCGGCCTAGGATGGTGGCTCAGGCCTGTAATTCCAGCATTTTGGGAGGCCAAGGTGGGCAGATCATTTGGGTCCAGAAGTTCAAGACCAGCCTGGGGAACATGGCAAAACCCCATCCCTACAAAAAATACAAAAATTAGCCAGCATGGTGGTAAACACTCGGAGTCCCAGCTACTCAGGAGGCTGAGGTGGGAGGATCACCTGAGCTCTGGAAGTAAAGGTTACAGTAAGCTGTGATTATACCACTGCACTTCAGACTGAGTGACAGAGCAAGACACTGTCATGACACTGTCATTCATATATATGTATATATACACATACATACACACACACACATATACACACACACACACATATATACACACACACACAGATATACATATACACATATACATATACATAATAAAATAAAACCTATTATTCAGGATTTTCTGGAGAGACAGAGCCAATAGGATCTAGATACAGATATAGATGCAGACATAGGTATACATATACATATACATATACATATACATATACATATACATATACATATACATGAGATTTATTTGGGGAGTTGGCTCATGAAATTATTCTGGTTAAGAAATCCCATGACAAGCTATCTGCAAGCTGAAGACCCTAGGGTGCCAGTAGTGTGGCCCGGTCAAAGTTTGAAAATCTCAGAAACATGGAAGCTGATGGTAAAATTCTCCATTGAGGCTGGGAGGCCTGTAAACCCAAGGTATAAATCCTGAGTCCCAAGACGAGAGAGCCTAGGGTCCTGATGTCCAAGGGTAGGAGAAGAGTGTGTCCCAGCTCCAGGAGAGAAAGGAAATCCTTTTTGTTTTATCCAAGCTCCCAGCTGATTGGATGGTTCCTGCCCACATTAAAGGTGGATCCTTTTCGTTCAGTCCACAGACTGAATCCAATTTCATGTGAAAACACTCACAGACACACACAGAATTAATGCTTTTCTAACTTCTCTAGGTATTTCTTAATCCAGTAAAGTTGATGCTTAAAAGCAACCATCACAAATATTTTTAAATACCAGACCAGAAATTTTGGTCAAGTTTACCTTCTAATTATTAGTACAAGAATGTCTCATGTCACATTTTACATATTGCCTGTATATATATAAAGACACTCCAGCCTAAACTTTTGAAGATACAGGAATACCCAACTTCTGCAAAGACTGGAATGTGCCTGGAAGTCAAAAGTGTTGGTGAGTGTGTCGATTTCACTAATGACGGCTAAGCTAAAGTTGTCTGAAAGCTTCGCCTTTTAATACATAGTACTAATTTTTAATCCTTGCAGGCAAGGGGAAGTCTCTGAATCTGTACATTCTAGATTGTTTCCAGGGCCAAGTGTCAATTCAGATATACAATACGCCTTTTGTTGCTTATGTGGTAAATGGTTCTCTGAGAACATTCATGGTGACATTTGTCTTTTGCTGTGATTTTTGCTTTTTACCTGAAAAATATGTTGCCCTGAGAAGAAAATCATTTTCATAAAAATTCTAACATCTGGATTTTAACTGCATGCCTCTTTCTTATTTCTGTCTGTAATCATGCTCACAGAAATGACTGAGCATTCTGCCAAGTCTTATTTTCATGCTTTTTAACTACCTCAAGAGTGGATTTTATTTGGTCCATTTTCTGAATGGAGACATTGCAATTTAACGGAGTCATTAAAAATTGATCTGGTTTTGTAAAATAGGTAACCATGCAAAACTAAAACAAAACATTTGGTAGGTAATAACCAATTTAATGTGAGTAAAGGGAGTGTTGTTATTTTTTAAAAATCAAATGTCTGTGTAGCATTGGAGCTGTCTTTTTGTATTATGCAGCTGTGCAATGCACTCATGTGGGTGCTCAATAAATACTAAGTGAGCATAATAATAATATCATTTCAATCAAAGTGTAAAAAGAAAAACATCAATGCAAGTATAGAATGCTTGATTCTATGATTTATACGGAAGTCTGTGCTGTGCATAACAACACACATGGAAACATCTGCTCGGATCTGCTGTCACAATGCAAGAGGCAACAAAGATAATAACGCCATTGTTTTCATCTAAAATGAACCTGTTATCTGGCTTTCTCTTAGCTAGTCAAGGGACTACAGTGGCAAATATTAACTGACCGTCAGAATATTCAATAAGTAGAATTACATTTTTGTTTTCAATCCATTAGAGCAATATGCTTTATTTATGATGCTGAAGAAAAGCAACATGTTAATGCAGTCCATCGCTATCAGCTTAGTGGGTATTTATGTGACTGTATTTTTCTGAGTCTGTAGTATTTTTATTTCATCTTTTGAATATTATAATTTGCTTCATTCTTCTCTTCTGTTCTTTGATGGTGAGACATTTTTATTGTTCAGTAACATCTTTCTTCAAAGAATATTGAAGGTGAAGAAAGAAAAATGAATAATATCTAAAAAAAACTAAATGTTGGGTTAAAGTGAAAATTGAAGATAATAATTAAGAGATATATTTTTATATTAATTTTAGCTGATGATATGTTTTTTGGCTCACAATTTAATTTAAAATATAGGATTTTGTCCCTACCTGAATTTAGGTTCTATGAAAGTGGCAGTCTAAGGAAAAAAAATGTAGACAGTGCCTGCTGTAATAATTCTTTTTTTTTTTCTGCCTGGGTTTTCCCTCCGAAGCTCAAAGATCTTTATGTCTTTGATGGCTTTGCAAAAGAAGCAGGCAGAGCCCTCCTCTGCCTGTATTTTTTTTTTTTTTTTACCATGCCTTCTAGCCATTCTATGTTGTGATCTGTGTTTCCATCTGGGCTTACTAACATAGCAACTCTGGCATCTAATCCATCCAGTTTATTATCTATTGAAATACCTACTGCCTGAAGTGAATTTATTTTGGCAGCAATGACTTTTGATAGAGATGTATTTTGTTGTTTTTGTGAAAGACAGGTGAGTCTAAAGATTCCAAACCGACACCTGGATGACAATGCTTTGGCCTTTCCTCATGGCAAACTGGGGAAAAAAATAAATAAACAATTTCTGTGAACACATTTGTTTTTATTTGTCATTATTAACTTGTTTTGTCTAAAAGCCAGGAATCTCGGAGGCTAAAAGTAAGGAATGGTAACATGCATAAGGAAATCAGGTTATTATAACACAATAGAAGCAGACTCTCAAAGCTCCCTGAGGGCACATCTTTCCTCTCTCTTTCTAACTTTTTCTCAGTGTTGAGTTATTTTTAACCTTTAGAATTTAATTTGTGAAAGATTATGGCTGTATCAAGTTTTGCAGGAACCGCACTTCTAAAGTGTTTGCATCTTTTATATTTTGACAATTCACTGTCTGTTACTCTCACCTGAAGCTGAAATAGAGGAAAGCAAGAGGAATGAAATTGTGTAGAAGGAATATCCAAAAGGTCAATACGGTAAAATTTATTTTGATCCTTTACTTAATACATATTGCTCCCTAAAACTTTTATTGCTGCCTTTTGATGTACATTATAAAACAAAACTGGGTTATTCTTTAAACTAAATTTGATTTTGCACACAACTTGAAAACGAATTTGTTAATGGGTGCTTCCATTTAGCTGCTAACTCTGCTTTTTTAAATGAACATCTCAGCAATTTGGTTATGTTGTGGTTAGGTATGGTTTTGTCATGACAATTGGTCAGCAAGTGCAGACCCTGTATTTAGCTTTGTTCTGGAGACACTGTAACTTTTTGGTACAAACCATGCAGTGCTTTTAGGAAGGAGTAGGGTGAACATTCTTTCCTTCGTATGATCATCTATAAAACATATGCGTCTCGGGTCATTTTATGAATTCTGGTAACACCTGTGTATATTATTCAATCTGGATATGAGGAATCTAATGCAGTTGTTTCTTTGATCAATAAAAGTGGGGTATTTTGAGTCTGTAGCAATTCCTTTATACAAGTCACTACTTAAAAAAAAATTCCTGACGCATATATTGAGACATTCCACATGGTTGATCTGTATCTCCCCATCTCTTTTGCCTAGTTCTTGAAAAGAAAATTTTTTTTTATAGAAGAAGTAGCACCTTTACCAATAAAATTATACCTGTTAAAGAGTTGATCTCATGGCTATCACTAGAGCCATCCAAGTTCTTCCTCCCAGGATTTGCACTTCCACTGTATCATGCTACATATTAGACTACATGGCTGAAAAAGTTTTTTGTTCATGAGTTAATTCTATTTAGATGGTGTTTGAGATGTACTTTAATTCATTAATCCATTAATCTATTTGTTCATTCTTCTATTTTACCTGTTTGAAAATATATTTGGTTCCAGACACAAAAGATGACCTGTACCTCCAATAAATTTACGAGCTGATATAGTAGAGAGATCATGGAATGATGCAATGAATTAAAATAGTAAATGAGGAAGAAACTTTTACCGAGTGGTTAGATATTCAGTGTGACCTCATTGTAGGTGAGGAGAGAGAGTGGTAAAGAATAACAGGTAGTAGGAAAGGGCCAGATTATGAGGTTCTTTTGTGCTATAGTCCAAGATATACAGACTTTATGTAATAGAAAAGTGGTCTCCAAAGTTAGGTGCATTTCCCCAGGGTGAACGCAAATTGACTCATGGGTCATTTGGTCTTATGTTGTGCTTCCTCAGAGGCAGACCCTGAGACCAGCATGTAAGCAAAAGTCTTCTGGGGAAGTGATCCCAGAAAGCAACAGTAAGAAAGCTAGAAGTAATATTTTACTTCCTAGTAAATAGGGATGAGAAGGAATTCCATAAAGAATGTTATATTGAGCAGGTTATTCTTGAGTGCAACTGGTGTTCAATTCAGCTGGGGACCTCTAGCGCAAAGTGTAGGTTATACTTCAGCACCATCTCAACTGAAGGGACAGGAGAACTGACAACTGTACACCAACTCTTCTTAGTCATTTGCTGAACATTGCCCATGGGAACATGAATTTCTTGGTACTTCTTGTATCCTCATATGCAGGCCATAAAAGTTTTAGTGACCAGGGAAAGCCCTCTGGCAGAGTCAAAAATGCTTGTGGCTGGAGCTGTGGGGTCAGCATGTATAAGAATGGTGTGCTGGGCCAGGCCTGTGGCTCACATCTATAATACCAGCACTTTGGGAGGCTGAGGCAGGCGGACCACCTGAAGTTGGGAGTTTGAAACCAGCCTGACCAACATGGAGAAATCCCATCTCTACTAAAAATACAAAATCAGCCGGGCGTGGTGGCGCATGCCTGTAAACCCAGCTACTCAGGAGGCTGAGGCAGGAGAATCACTTGAACACAGGAGGCAGAGGTTGCGGTGAGCCGAGATGGTGCCATTGCACTCCAGCCTGGCAACAAGAGTGAAACTCTGTCTCACACACACACACACACAAAAAGGAGAAGAATGGTGTGCTGAGTTAATATGGTCAGGCACCAAAGACAGGTGCCATATAGATGGGAAGAAAATATTAAATCTTCCACCTGTATTTATTTGTGCCTTTCATACACAGATTGACAATGTGCCTGCATTTGATATTTAAGTGAGATAGCTAACTTTACAGAAGTTTGTCACTTCCTTCTGACAAAAAATGTAGAGCATAGACTGTTGACAGTGGTGAGGTTCTTTTGTGCTATATTGAGGTGAGGTGCTTACTTTTATGATTACAGTTAATTAATCTTTACAAGATAAAAAAATCTTTCAAAATATTTGGAAAGCATAGTTGAAAATACTAATAAATAAGAAACTATTTATAGCATAAAATTTTACTCAGAGTTGCCGGGCGTGGTGGCTCACGCCTGTAATCCCAGCACTTTGGGAGGCGGAGGCGGGCGGATCATGATGTCATGAGATTGAGACCATCCTGGCTAACACACTGAAACCCCATCTCTACTAAAAATACAAAAAAAATTAGCCAGGCGTGGTGGCAGGCACCTGTAGTCCCAGCTACTCAGGAGGCTGAGGCAGGAGAATGGCGTGAACCTGGGAGGCGGAGCTTGCAGTGAGCAGAGGTTGCACCACTGCACTCAAGCCTGGGGGACAGAGCGAGACTCCGTCTCAAAAAAAAAATTTTTTTTTACTCAGAGTTTTCATTTAGGGTCAGCCAAGCATATTTCAAGATTATTTGAAATATGAATTTTAATTCACCATCAGAAGTAGGAATAGATATTACGGTTGGCATTGATGATTAGTTCATCTAATATAGGCATAGAAGTCTACTGAAAATCCAGTGGGAAAATGAAAATAATCTTTTCTAACTTGCGACTGGAGATGAAGCAGTAGATTTGGTATATCATTTTATGTGCTATATAATGTTTAAAAATATCATTTGATAGATAAAAATTAAAGTCATGTGAGCCAATGAGATCACCCAAGGCAAATATGCAAAACAAGAAGAAATTAGGAGTATGAATATTTCGCTCAGCTTTTCTCAGGGAGCCCAGTAGTTGGTCTTATGGTCTATCAGGTAGTACGTAAGAGGTTTAGTTGTATTGAAAAACAAAACAAAAGATTGTTCACAAGAATTTCATAATTTTTAAATGTAAGAATCATGAGGACTTTTGCAGAAATACTGTCAAGGTTGAAACATTAGGATCTTCCATATTGCACATTTGTTACCAAGACTATGTTAGTGACTTATCTCTGCTTATGTTCAGAAGGTACAACTCACTTGGGTTTTGCCAATATTTCCAGACCATGTTTATTAGTTGCTGATTTTTAAAATATTTATATTTGTATTCATATTAGTTTGTGCTGTATGGCTATTATTGGCCTAACTTTTAAATGATGCCCCAAAATGTCCCACTTTAATCTTCATTATCTATGAATTTATGATATCACTCTCATAATTATATTATATGATACAGTCTATCTTAAAATAGAGAGGTTATTGGGTAAAACCTACATATTCACATGACAGCTTAGAAGCAGAAAACTTTTCTCACTAATGGAAGAAGTGGGAGTCAAAGAGATAGAGAACATGAGAAGGATTGGACCTGCCGTTGCTGGTGTTGAAAATGAAGGTGCCACATAGAAGGAATGTGGGCAGCCTTCAGGAACACTGAGGCCACTGGCCACCAAAGAGACAGGACCACAAGCAACTCAATCTGCAAACAACCTGAATGAGACTGGAAGCAGATTCTTCTCCAGAGGCCCTGCATAAGAGGCTAGCCAAGTTGTCTTCTTAATTTCAACCTTGCAAGATCCTAAGCAGAGAGTTCAGCCAAGTCCACTATGAATTCTGACTTACAGAACCGGGAGATGATAAATGGGTGTTGTTTTAAGCCTTTAAATTCATGATAATTTGTTATTCAGCAACATCATGTTAATACATCCCTGAATTACAGTAATCGGTATTTAGTTTGTTGAAACAAAAGTGACTAATAAAACTCCTAAAATAGACATTAAACTCAGAATGGCATCATACATGTTTTCAATAAAGTGGACTATGGCATAAATATAGATTGTGAATCCGTAAATGCTGGGACAATTGAATTTGTAAGTGTGACAATTTTGCCTAGAAGTCCAAAAATGTGCTTATAATTTGGCAAAATGGAGATCTAAAAACAAAGGAAACTCAATTTTATTAGACCAGAATTTTATTTTCTTCTAGTTCAAACATTATGAGGTTTTATTAAAGATAAGAATAAAGCCATTGAACATTTTGAAAATTTAAACTAAAGAAAAAACATTTCTCTTGAAAGAGCCAAGGCCTTCAAAAGCAAGTGAAAAAATCATATTTTCCAGTGGAGAAAGGCTGACCAATACTACATAAGTGCCTCATTGAGGGTAATAAGTTTGGTGAGAAAATAGAAAGAGTCTTTATCAAATAATTTCATTGGCTATTGCATACTATACATGCATAAAATACAGAAGAACGCTCACCATCACATATCTCTGAGGAGATATTTTACATTACGTTTGGGAGAAACCCCTGACTTGCAGTGTGAAGCAGCTCTCTCTCAATGGATGGTGCACATATAGAGAAGGATGATTTTTGTTTCATAATTAAAACCCATGCAAAAAAAATAAACACTGTTTTGTGTGGCTAAGATTACTTTGTCAGTCATGATAAAGACTGGAACCTATATTAATGTCATGTAAAGTGTACGTGCAGAAAGGCCACGTGTTTTGTAAAGAGGAGGTTGCCCTTCAGTGACAACACACGGATAGCCTGATTTACAGTGAAGGACAGCAATTTGGACCAAATCTTGACTCAGTGTTGCTAGAGACACAGAATATTGTAAATATGTCAAAATACATATTTGCCTGAAGAACTGCACAAACACAAGACTGTGGTTTTACTTAGTAAATAATGCTGAATATTGAAAAAAAGTTATTCATAAAGGGGTTGATATTGTTAAAAATTTCTATTTTATGATTTTATGTGACTTTGCCAAAGTTATACGTCTTACTGACACAAACGCTGAATCTTGACTGTCCAGCAGGTCATTTTGGTCATATAGAACATATTCAAAAGTCACATCCAAATATCCAAATGCTATAGAAATAGGGAGACATACTTTACACAGGTGAATTCTACAAAATAGTAGGCTGCGGATAGTTTTCACAACTATCATTCAACAATTTTCAGTTACTTTTAAATGTAATGTATCTTTCAATTAGCATCTGACAAAACTAAGTAACTAGTTTAAAGGAGAAATTTTTCTATATTTTTCAGTCAATAATCAGCACTCCTGAGAATGACATTGACTCTTTGCTGGCATTTCGTGTGAACTATAATGTGATATAGAATTTTCTACTCTGGAAGGAATGAAAAATTATACATACAGATAAAATTAATGAATGAGAGAGTAAATATATATACACACAGATATAATTAACAGACGGGAGATGGTATATATATGTGAATATATACGTGTGTGTGTGTGTATACATATATATAACATAAATCAACTTTGAAATTTGAACTACAGCTTAAATTATTTTGTTTTAATACATTGGTTAAAGTCTTCATTAGGATTTTCTCTCTCACTGGCTTGTTATTTTTAATTTTACACATTACATTTTGTTTTATTGTTTAAAATCCTGATAAGTAATATCTCAATTTGCTTAAAAGCAAGAGCCTGCATTGCATCTAAGAAGGACAGTTTTATTTTGTTTTGTTTTATTTTAAAATATTTACCTAACTGATCTAAGAAGAGAAAATTAAATATTCACAGACAGGGTTAGAACCAAGATAAACTGATGCACTAAATGCCTAGGAAGAAGCCAAGGGAGGTGGTTGTGTCCAATGCTATTTGGTATGTAATTATCAGTTTTGTGTTTTAGCCTGCCTGTAATACACATGATACATAATGTTCTTTGTTTTCTAGCATAAAATCTACACAAATGCCCTCATTCTATAAGCATCTCCTATTCTTTCTGGGAAACCAACTGTGATCCAAAGGAAAACTGCTTTTTGTCGTAGAAACTCTTTCTTGTTTATTTTATTTATTTCTTGCCAAATTGTCCTGCTTTCAGATATATCTGGGCATATCACAAGTCTAAATGATTCATAAGTCATCAAAATAGAGACCTGAAAAATTCGCCAACCCGTGCAAAAATGCAGCAGTTGTAAAGAAGGCTAAATAACAGTATAAACAGTGCCTCAGTCCTGGGCAGTGTGCTCCTCCCAGGTGAGGCAAGAGGAACAAACAGGCTTTTTAGAAAGAACAAGTGTTGTTCCCATTGATGTTCATAATAAACCATCATTCAGAAGATTCTGTCAATAACACACTGCCCCCAATCGCCTCATGCCTGCAGCATTACGCTCATGCTATTGCAACTAGATGAGCTATCAAAGCCTCATGCAGTCAAAGAGAGTAGTTTAAAGAGGTACAATAACAGGCGATTTGCAAACAGCCCAAACCTTTAGCTTCTTCCCCTTTTCCAAAAGTGTGCAGTGAATTTACATTAACACCTGCTATTGGAGATGAAAGAGTGGATTTGCACTGCAAGGAGAATGCCAAATCCTCCTATAAGAGTGACTCATTTCCCTAAATTGTGGGATATTATGTGGAACTGGAGGCAGCATGTTGCATTCAATATATTGGGTCAAATTTGAATTTTCAAAAATAAAATGGCAGTATATCATTTAACACAAAGAACTCAGAAGTCCTGTCTCTCCATATATTTGCTACATAATCACCAGATTAAATTAACTCTGTGAGCAGGTAATTTTTATTGTCTAAGGATAATTTATATCTGTAGACTTTTTACTACCTACTCATTCAGATTACTATGACATCTAATATTTTCATGCTGTTAAATTCAATTTATTGTGGAACATAAGGGCAATTAAGGGATGGGAGATGACATTATATTACATCAAAGTGAACTACAGGAAAAGGAGGAGTGTACCACTAGTAAATTGTTATATATAAACATAATTTTGAGTATTTTCTTCATAGTGAAGAAGCAGACAATATTCCTAACAACTCACTATGTTTCAGCCACTTTTTTCAAAGCCTATTTACTACATAAAAACGAATAAATCATTAACTGACAATTTGAATATGTTTAAAAAATTAAATTCTAAAAGTCTGAAAAAAAAGATATATATCACAAAATTCATTTAAACATTTTAAATAAGGTCCTAAAACACCTATATACCTGGTACACATTTCCCCTATGTTTTTGAATGATATATTAGTTGTTTAGTGCTGAAAAACAAATTATCAGAAATTTAGTTAGGAAAAATAAAATATATTTACTATTTTAAATTTTCTGTGCTTCAGAAATATGGACATGCCTCAGCTAGATACTTTGAGTCAGAATCATTCACAAGGCTACAACGAAGGTGTCAGCCAGGGCTTACGTTTCATCCGAAGTTCTAATTGGGGAAGTATCTACTTCCAAGCTCACATGATTTTTGGCAGAATTTTAGTCCCTCAAGTGTTGTTGCATTAATAACTTCAGTTGCTAATGTTGAACTGGAGGTCACAATCAGTTTGCAGCCATGTGGGACTCCCCTAAATGACACCTTTATCAAAGCCAGCAAGGTAGAGAATCTTTTAGTACAACAGATTTCATTATGTTATATTACCTAATCACAGAACTAACATATTATTTCTATGGCTAGAAGCAAGATACAGGTTCTGTCTGAACTCAAGGGGGAAGGGGAGAATTATATAAGCATATAAGTTGTGTGTGTGTGTTTGTGTGTGTGTGTGTGTGTGTGTGTGTATATATATTTACTTTTTTTGAGATGGGATCTTACTCTGTCACCCAGGCTGGAATGCGGTGGCACAATCATAGCTCACTGCAGCCTTGAACTGCAGGCTTCAAGATTTCCTCCTACTTCAGCTTCCTGAGCAGCTGGGACTACAGATGGACGCCAGTGTGCCCAGCTCACATAAAGACACAGGTACCAAGAGGTGGGATGGTAATTAGGAAAAATTTAAAGTCTGCTCACCATAGATGCATTGCCTCTTTATATGACACTTAAATTCACTGGCTATTCTCCCCCAAATTGGATGACCTTGAATATGTTTTATTTTCCAGAAATCTTCTACTGCTCACTGTGCAGATTCACCAAGTGTCAAGACAAAAAGTACACAGCCAAAGATCATATGCTTTGAGTTTAGCTTGGGGATTCCCCATTGGCAAGGCCAAAATCTCTTTAGAGCTGTTCTGTCCTCTTTCTGCCCTGTCCTCTTTCCTTGCACTTCACCTTTTATATGGCAGAACTGTATCACGAGCTCCAGCTCCCTCTGCTTGTTCCTGCTTCCTTCCTTTCATCCTTCAAAGACATCCCCCCAGCTCCCCGTCTTTTACGTGACTTGACATCTATTTCTTGGAAGAGCTGAATTAATGCACAGGTATAATCCAAAACCAGGTTTATGAAAAAAGTGACATAGAGTATGGTTGGCTCTTGACAACTCTTGAACCATGACAAACACTGTAAATAACTTACAAAAAGGAAAAAGTTTCTGTAACTGACTACCTTTTAGTTCTGTTCCTTTTAAAATTTCTTCTTGTAGGCTGGGCATGGTGGCTCATGCCTGTAATCCCAGCACTTTGGGAGGCAGAGGCGGGTGGATCAAGAATTCAGGAGATCCAGACCAGCCTGGCCAACATGGTGAAACCCCATCTCTACTAAAATACAAAAAATTAGCTGGGCATGGTGGTGTGCATCTGTAGTCCCAGCTACTTAAGAGGCTGAGGCAGGGGAATTGCTTGAACCCATGAGGTGGAGGTTGCAGTGAGCCAAGATCACGCCACTACACTCTAGCCAGGGTGACAGAGTGAGACTCTGTCTCTCTCTCTCTCTCTCTATATATATATATATTTTTTTTTCTTGTCATTTCATATGCATCCATTTGTTTTGGGGAAAAACATACCTACATGTTCCCTTAATTATTTGCCATCCTTCACTTGGTGTGTTCTCTGGAGATGAAGAGAGACAGAGAGAGAGGGAGGACCACCGACATGAGAGTGCAAACAACAAACACCTTACCTGCCTCTCTATTTAGACATAGGAGTCTACCTCAAAAATATGGCTTGACATAAAACAAAACAGCATTTCTGTGCATAGGTTTTAATATCATAATTACTATAAAGAATTTTTATGCTATTTTCATTAAATTCTCGTTATATGCAAGGGATATAATAATAAATATATGCAGCCATTTCTGTCAAGGCACCTGCAGAATTTCAAATTTATTTCCATGTCATTCTTGGGAAAAGATACCATGTCATTCTAACCATTTCATTTTTTTAAAATGGACATACTGAAGGTGCTAAACAAATTATTGATCAAGTGGCGTTGGGAATTACCTAATTCAGAGATGCAAGGTTGAAAGATTCTAGAGGAACTTCTTAGAGTAATTGTTTCTGAGTTTGAAATCTTTAGAGTTTTATTCATCAGAATTGAGTCCTCTTCTGCACAAACAGGAATAATAATGCAGATTGATGGAGTGGATGATGAAGTGCCAGAACTGATACCTTGTTGAATCTCTATTTGTGGAGTATCCGAATAGCTGCCCTCCCACATGTGTGCAGATAAGACCCACACACGATGTGTGCAGATACATTCCACCCGGAAACTAAGAATATTTTCAAATGCATGCTCATGTTTTTTGCTGTGTCCTCTTTGTCTAAGGTTATGGAATTATTTTTCCATTACTAAGTTTTGTTATTTAATTGCATCACAAATATCTTCTCCTAATTTTTTTGTGTTTTAACTTTGCTTATGATGCCTGGTCTTATAGAAAATAATAAAAATTTAATCTACCATACTTACCATATATTTCTAGAGATACACACATGAAAAGTATTTGGAAAAATTTCAGGTTATTTGCTATTTGGGTGATATAGCCTATATGGTCTATATCAATATAGTCAATATAGTCTATATCTTGTTTATCTGTATTATTTTTAGGATACAGATGATCTTTTATTCTCCTTTTAACAAGCCATTTTTCTTTTCCAGATGGACATTTGAAAACAATTCTTAGAAAAACAAAATTGTCTCTAGAGCATCATCTGGAAACCACCCTGTTTGCCATCCTGAATGCAAAGCCTGATTCTGCAAAATATTACCTAAGGAGATAGAGAAAAGGGACTTGTTGGGAGATTTTGTCTGTCATGTTTTATTTTATTAGATTAAAAATCTGAGGCAAATGGGCAAAATGTAGTATTTTTTAAAACTGATGTTAGCAATATAGTCTATATCTTGTTTATCTGGATTACTTTTAGGATTTATTATATATTAAGTCTATGGATAATATATAACGTTTACACAAGTAGGTTAGGTGATGGTAGTTGCCCTCCCACTGCATCTCTGCAACTGGAGCTGTTTCAGTCAGGCAAGAGTGAAGTGGAGAGAGTTGGAGGGGATCAGAAAGATGTGCGGGAGCACATTTGTGACTCAGCACTGCCCACTGTAATCAATTCAGGGATCTCAATTCTAGTTTCTTTAATTTATCCTGTCAAATGTAGTTCTTTCTAATTAAGGATATAGCCTGTAAATAAAGTGGTGACAAAAGAGAAGAGAGACAAGGACTTTCAAAGGGAACTCTTTAAGGAGGACCTTTGAGAATCCACAGAGTAAAATACAATGTTTTTCTGAGAATGTGATGATACGCATTTTACATTCACTGCAAAGTGACACAAATAAAATCTGGAGGGAATAAAGGTAAATATTGGCTGGATATGTTTGTCCTCTTTTGAGGAAATATGATTGACATATCTGAAGAGTAATATCAAGGACCTGAAGTTACACATAAGGCCAAGCAAAGAAAAGAAAAGTTAGATTTAAAGAGCAAGAAAACGAAATTATACTGCTAATTTCACATATCAAGGTTGATCACCAGATATGATACAAAGGACCAGGCAGCAAACTGAAAGTAAATAAACATTGTTCCTTTTGGAATGAACTTGAGTGAAAATAAAAGTGAGATGAACTAAAATAAACTTTATGGTAATGTGCTTGTGTATTATAGAACAAAAGGCAAAATAACATTTCTCCAATTAAGAACTGTAACAAGAGTATAAATATGAAGAAATATATTTTGTTTACTAACTTAACATTCACTTTGGCTCACCATAAGTCTCCATCTGTAATGGTTATTTTATTTTTCAGATGGCTTTATGCATCTTGGTGATAGCAAAGCACTTAGTGCACAGCTTTTGTTGTTAGGCTCTATGACAATCTTTTTTCTATTTGGTTTTTTGAATAAAGTTTAAAAATTTGCTCCTTCAACCTTTCACTCCATCTAATCCATATAATTTTCTTCAAGGCTAAATAACACTTGAAGGTGGACAAAAGAAACCCAGCTTGTCATAACTCAGGAAGGTGATCAAAAGGAGCCAGGTGCTCACTTAGCCTTTGATTACTTACACGCGGTTCAATATCTGAGAAACAGAGTACTTTGCTTTGTGTCCTTAGATTCCATTAGTGACTCATGACAAGAGAAACCAATTTTGGGTAATAAGAGCAGGAAATAGAGATGTCTGGCTTGACTACATCTTTTTAATTATAGAAACGAGCATATGTGTGTGTGTGTGCGTGTGTGTGTGTATTATGCTTAACAATCAGTCTATTAAATAGCTAACACTGGTCTTTACTGAAACAGTAGACTTTAAGTTATTGTGTATCAGGCTTTGGAAAACTTTCAAAAGAACAAACCATTAAGTGGTGTGGAGTAGGAAGATAAAGGACTTTCAGAAGCAGGAGTTTCAGTTCATCTTATGGGAGCCTGATGATTACTTGTCATAAGATTTCTTCCAAGTTTACCATTAAAGGCTTTACAATAGTTTTCAATGTGGAAGGCAAAAGTGAAATATACGATAACATTTCTGAGCCATTAAGATAAAGAAACAGGAAATTGAAAGTTGAAAATGAGCAAAATATGGGACAATTGAGAGAAAACGATGATTCTCTTAGCTGGTATACTTTTGTCCCCATAGATTACTAAAAGGACCTTAAATAGTTATTTAGTTGAGACATATGCCTAGGAAATACTTTGTCAAGGAAATTCTGCTTCTAGAAATAGGAAATGATGGAAAATAGCAGTAGTGCTTGGGAAATCATTTTCTCAAGTTTCTTGCTTTACATGAAAAAGTGAGCTTTGCTGATGTCAAGGAAGAATGCATACAGGAAAGTGAGAAAAGATGGAAACGAATCCTGGGAAGAAAATGGAACCTATTATTTTCCTATTGTGACATGGCTTAGAAAAATATCATTTAAATCATATTCCTCCTGAGTAAAGAATTGTCTAATTCTACATTTGATACAGTACGTAGTGTACGCTTGGCATTCAATCAGTGCTTTTGAATATAGATAATAAAAATGTCCCTTTTCCTGCTGTGCAAATTACAAATTGGATGGAAGGACAAAATTCTCTCATTTTTTCACCAGTGATGTTCATGAGTGACCACTGATCTTCATCTGAAAGTATTAAAGTATTCCCTTCATAACCTTTTAATTCCCCAAGGGCCTTAACCTTTTATTCTCCTTTTAACAAGCCATTTTTCTTTTCCAGATGGACATTTGAAAACAATTCTTAGAAAAAAAATTTGTCTCTAGAGCATTATCTGGAAACCACCCTGTTTGCCATCCTAAATGTAAAGCCTGATTCTGCAAAATATTACCTAGCTACCCAACTACTTCAAAGTTTAAATGCCACGACAATATGTGTTAACTCCTCCAATCAAAAGGGGCTTGCTTCACAGGGCTTCCAAACACTGTTTTGTTTTCCCTGCCAATCATCTGAACAATACTATTGTCACTCATATTAATTTAGACAAATCTTTTCAAGATGAATGGGTGGAGCAAACCCAGGCAAACAGACTGGGATTAGCTCTCTCCCTCTCAAAATAACCAGAAAGAGCAAAGATGCAATTAACAAAACAATAAACGTGTCTCAGCATACATCCCTGCCTTAGTATTCCAGCAGATAGATGGAAATTATGCCAGGGCAGAGAGGCCAGGCATGTCTTCTCTGAAGCTGACCTTGTGCTGCACTAAGGAGGACAATTTAGAAAACATACATGTTTTTACACCTTTGGAAGCCACTCTCAGTGACAAGATAATCTTTCTTACCTCTTTTGGTTGGTCTTTGTTCTGGTGCTCAGTGTTGGCATTGTGTGTTTTAAATCCACTTTTTGCTGTTTATAATCATTTTCTCACCTCTTTCCAAACTACACCTAAAAGTGACGACTATATTTCTAGAGCACAGCCTCCACTCTACTTCCTCTGGCTGATGGCTGAAATGCTTTTTCCCCACAGTACATGGAATCAAATAGATTCCTCAAGAACCAGTTCAGATGTCAGCCCTCCCTAATATCCCCAACGTGCTGTTCTTGCTCTTCCTTCTCTGGCACCCAGTTTGATTGTCTCTTATGTGTGCGTCTTATGTGTACTATTTCCATCCATAATTTCTTCTAAACTACAAGACCCTCTAGTACACAGAACTTGACTAAATATTTATTTTATATTCTATATGTCGTAGCTAATCACTTTGAACACAGTAGACTTTTGATAAAAGAACACATTCATAATAGTAGAGTTTACACTCAGATGTCTAATTTATACCTCATACCCTTCTAATATATAATGATGCATATAATCACCACAAAACTAAAAGCTTTATTCTGTTATTACCTCTATTTTACACACAAAAAGAGATCAGCAGCACACAAAGATTAAAGAACTTGCCCAAGCTCATGCATATATTAAATGACAAAGCCAGCCTTCAAACCCAGGCATCCCGATTCAAGCATCCACACTCTTATCTCCGATCCTCTCTTACATCTTGTATTTGAAGCAATGAATAAATGAATGACAAAATTTGTGTATGTTACTATTTTAATATACTTTTACTATTTAAATTCTCCTTCCTTTCACAAGAAACTGTCCTTGTATGTGACAAATAATTTTTCTCTTGCTGCTTTCACAATTCTTTCTTTGTCTTTGACTTTAGACAGTTTGATCATTATGTGTCTTGGTGTGGTTCTTTTTGAGTTTACTTTAGTTGGAGTTTTTTAAGCTTTTTAAATCAATATATTCATTTCCCCCTATATTTGAGAAGTGTTGTACATTATTTCTCCAAATAATCCCCGTGTTTCTTTCTTTCTTTCTTTCCCTTCTGAGACTCCCATAATATATATATTGGTCCCCTTGATATTATCTCACAAGTTTCTTACACTCCCTTACATTTTTTTCATTCTTTTTCCTTTTTGCTCCTCTGACTCAATTTTAAATAACCTGCCTTCAAGGTTGGCAATTTTTTTTCTCCCCAATTAGCTCTGCTGTTGAACTCCTCTAGTAATTTTTTCAGTTCAGTTATTAAATTTTTAGATACAGAATTTCTGTTTGCTTTTCTATTTTTCTTTTTAACAGTTTCTCTTTGTTGATATTCTCAGTTTTTTCATGTGTCATTTTTCAATCATCTTCATTTATCTATTTGTGTTCCTCTCTAGCTCATTAGACATCTTTATCTGCATTTCTTTAGAATCCATTTCTGGAGTTTTAATTTGATCTGTCAATCGAACAATGTTTCCCTATTCCTTTGTATGCTTTATTATATTTTTATTTTTGGTTTTAATTTTTGCCAGGATTTCAGCATTCAAAGAAACCATCACCTCTTCCCGTCTATGTGTGCTGGATTCTTACAGCTGAATACCTTCACCTATCAGCTCAGCTAGAATTTTTTTCAAACCTTTCCAAATCTCCTGTTCTCCCTGGCTTCTGCCTATGGGACTGCAGCTCTAATGTGCTGTTCACCTCTGTTTCAAGCAGCTTCCAAACTCTACACTGATTCTGCCAGCACTCTGACAGGCAGGACTCAAGCCATTCCCTTAGGTAGCCCTCAGACAAATCTAAACATTGAACACAAGGTCAACTCTTTCATTTCCCTCCCAACTGAGAAGCTCTTGTATGCAGAATTTCTTCCTGGTTGCTTCCTCAATGCCACATAAAAGGAAGGACACAATTGGGTGGTCCAAATGTCTGAATATTCTACCCCTCTTGCTGATAACCCTTTTTGGTTTTACAATAGCCAGGTGCTAAATCTTTTCAAGTGGTTGCTAGAGTTCTCATAGAGTTAGTATAGTCCATATGTTGTTCCTAACTCCATGTCTCTGTGGGAAAATCCTAGTCTACTCTCTTGACTCATACTACTTTATATTTTGGTTTTGTGTAATGAAGACCCTCTATTTTGCTACATCAAGTAGCATTTTTAATAGGCAAATGTTATTGGATTTTACCCACTGACAAGACCATGCAAAATATTAACAAATCACAAGTTCCGTTTTTGGGTTCTTTTCTATGTTAAGAAATTACATTGCAGAATTACTTCGGCTGTGGGATGAAGAACCTCCAGTGTACAAGGAATGGCATACCAATATTTAAATTTCATTTTGAACCTGATATGAAACCAAACATTGGACATAATAGGATTTATAGATTGCATATATTATAAAATTTGTTGCAGTAATATTTTAGAACTTCTTTATTTGTTTTTGTCATGTGAGAAATTGCCTTGATGCAATAATAGCCTCCAACTATGCTATCAGGCCAATTACCACAGTGAAAACCAAGGGAAAAGAAAAAAGGGTAGGTTAACATACTTACAGTGTGGTATAAATGGGTAAGAAACACATTGCCTGTATTCTTTTTTTTTTTTTTTTTTGGAGACGGAGTCTTGCTCTGTCACCCAGGCTGGAGTGCAGTGGCACAATCTCCGCTCACTGCAAGTTCCGCCTCCCGGGTTCACGCCATTCTCCTGCCTCAGCCCCTCCGAGTAGCAGGGACTACAGGCGCCCGCCACCACGCCCGGCTAATTTTTTGTATTTTTAGTAGAGACGGGGTTTCACCGTGGTCTTGATCTCCTGACCTTGTGATCCACCCGCCTCGGCCTCCCAAAGTGCTGGGATTACAAGCGTGAGCCACCACGCCCGGCCTGCCTGTGTTCTTAATCTCTCTTTCTCATGCAAATCTTCTCCCCCAGTCTTGTGGTTATGAGTATCAGAGTTGAGGTTTGAGTTGAGGGCTTTTAATAAGGTCAGAAGTGCCAAGGACCAGTTGAAGCCTTTGCTGTGCCAGAGAGATGGAGGGACAGGTAGCTTGATATGAGCAGCTATGAGTTTTACTTGCAGATGATGCATGGAACTGTAATGAGTGTCATCAATGAAAAACCCAATTAAATCTCCTGCATATTGAGTAACTACAGTGCGTCATATGTTAATATAGTATTTTATGAATATATGTTGTCTCTTAAATACTTAGTAAATCATGGTTATTTCATGTCTACTTGATTTTTCTTTCCAAGACACATGCTTGTCTTACTTTAGCTATGTATAGCACCTCACAGGTTATTAACTTACTTATTTCTTATCATTTTTAGTTATACTTATCCCATTTCCTTTCTTGACTTTTATAAGAATTGTATATTCTCAATAAGTACCATAAATGTTCATAAAAGTTAGTGGTGGTGGTGGTGGTAGTGGTGTAATAATGTTCTTTGCTGTCTCAAAAAGAACTAGTCACCAAGATAGTTAGCAAGGAGAAGGGGAATTTTCACAAGTTCTTAAGCAAGTTCAGTTAAGAAATGGGACCCAGACAGGACAGCAGCATGACTCCTCTTTTTAAACACTTGTTTTCAGACCCCTCCCTGCTCTATATTAACAAATTATACTCCTTCTGCCCAATGCACACATCATGCTTCCTCTTCCAGCAGCATTCACTGGATCTGAACTTTGGCCAGACTTGAAGCCTCACTTACCACGGACTTGGAAGGAAGTGAAAATGGTGAGGACAGTTAATAGTTTTTAAATCACTAGAACTTACCAGTCAAGATCTCGTGATGTTATCTTAAGTCTTTACAACTACCTTAAGAATACAAAAAAAAGTTTTCATTTGTAGATTTAAAAAAATAAAATTTAAATTTACTTGCTTTAGGTCACATAATTACAAAGAAATTTAGCCAATATTGAAATGAGAAGTCACTAATACCAAATGCTATGCTATTTCTGTCACTCTTCTCATAGATTTCTTATATGGTTACCCACTGAGCCTGTGTTGCAGCCCCTGGTTTTGAAATTATTTTCAACAGAAAGTATCTGCTACTCAGGATCTTCTTTACAGAAGTAAAGTGAATCATTCTTTGTCTCATTTATTCAGGTTTATTCTCTGGTGAAATGGATGGTAATTAAATATATATCTGCCTGACAACATTACATTAATTTTTTTCTCTCCAAGGAAACATGAAAACTAAATCCAATTGAAAGTTCTTTCTAAAAGCAATGCAGAGACATGAATCATATATACATTCAGTGATATTATTATTTTCTTTCTGTCAATACACCATGCAGTTTTCGATGTACTATCTCAGAAAGACTAATCAGGTTATAACCCCTCATCTTTTCCAAGAACTACAAAGCAAACCAAACATCAACTCATAAGTCAATCCAAATGCCAAAGCAATGAGTGTGGGCCTAGAAGTTCCAAAATTACTAGTTCCTACTGGGACCTATACAATGGGTATCGTAAGAACCTCTCTGTCTGCTTCACATGGCTGCTGTGGAGTTCCAATGAAATCATATAAGTGAAGGTAATTTATAAAGTGTAAATTATTACACCGAGAAGAACCATATTTCTTGTAATGACATTCATTGCAACCCTTTTACTTCCAAATAGACCCCACTGATGGCTAGCTACCATCTCAGTGTTTTGTGCCCTGGGTCTTAGATGGTAGCAATGCTGTTTTCACTATAACCACACTTGATCAATAGCAATAAAGTTCCACCCTACACAAAAGCATTTCTCCTACGGAAAAAAGATCTGCTTTTATCCATCTTATTGCTAAATACAACTTATTTTTGAATTGCTCATTTTTGAGGTCAATGTTTTATTCCACAGAAGAATAACTACCTTAAAGTTACAAAAAAACCCAGAAAATCCAAATGTTGATCTTGGTCATTAATTACTTCTCTGTGAAGACTAAATTATTTTCTATTAATTAAAGAATATGTGTACTGTGTACCTCCTTCATACTATAATCCGGACAAGAAGAGAAAAGAAATGTATGCCTTCAAATAATTCACTGTCTAGTTGAGGGATATGCCACTGCCCATTGGGGCCAAGCCATGCCAACTACAGGAAAGGTCAGGGAGGGGAAACCCCCTTTAAATCAGAATGTTCAACTCAGATATTACTAGTTCACTGACAGAAAATTCCAAATTCTCACTTCTTTAAAGAACAAATACAAACTTTGTAAATGTCACCAAAACTTTTTATGTAACATTTACAATTCTACCACAAAGCATAAAACTTTTGGATTTATTCATTCATGTAGTAATAATTCATTGAGCACCTACTCTATACCGGCCTCTGATCTAAGATCTTTGGATAAAAAGAAACATAATATACACTCCTCTGTTTTTTTAAACATATCATAGCATAATGCTTTGATGCAAAAGGAATTAGTGTTGAAGTAATACATGGGAATGTCTATTTTTCAAAAAGTGTTACTTTTCATATAAATAGAAGACATTGCTACGATTAAATAATTAGGTCATGCAGAAATTTTCACTGATAAAGTTGGTATAATCAGATTAGCAAAAATACATTTATTAAGGAAAATGAAACCAGACATTATAATAGCACTTTTTGAAATACCTGCTATTCTTTTGTTTAGCCTTAGATTGTAGTTAAGATTAAAAGGTCTTTGAAAGTTATCTAAAATACTCAAATTTTGAGAGCAGGGATTCTCAGTCTAAGTTGCTAAGCCTGGTCAGATTAATTACTGTAAAAGTAAACCCAGAAATCAATCATTTTTAAAAAAAATAAATCAACTCCATTTAGAAAAGTTTTATTGGCACTCTCAACTACAAATCACTTTAGCTCTAAAGATGTTTACTGACAAATTACTTTCTTACCTAACTTTAAGCTTTTAAAAAGCTAAAAGACTCTATTATATTACAATTCAGTGTGATTTAGAAATCTGTGTTTCCTACTATAAATAATCAACATTTCTTTTTGGCAGGTTTGCTTTTCTTTTGAGATGAATTTAAATTCCAACTATGTATCTCTTTATTATTATTTCATACTTGTTCATAGAAATCAGCCACAGAAGCACTTGCTATCCAGATGCATAGAGAATGTCTACTGAGTACTCCTGGGCTATTAAATACTAGATGCAGTGTTTGCTTATGCCTATGAAGGATAATGAATTTTTGGTTACTTTCAATTGCCTCATCATTGCTACTGATAACTGGCCACATCAAATGCGCATCCCCTATGGCTGCAGAATCCTGGAGAATATAACTTTCTTCCCACGTTCCATTAACTTGGGTAACTTCTTATAACAGCTCCAGAGTTCAAATAAGCTTAAAATTCCTATCATCAAATGGGCTAAAACAACGGTTGAAAATGACACTGAAACAGTCTCCTGAGAATGCATCCTCAGCTTGGTGGTCTGATTTCTCTATGTCACCATTTTGATGGTCTCACTAGAATGCAGTTCTGGGTAACCACCAGCAGTTAACACTGTAAAGAAACTGTCATCATTTGTTCTTGGCCTCATCTGAGATCCCCACCAACTCAATTTCTCTTGGACATTTTCCTACTTTCAGATATGCCAATGGAAATAACTGGGGAGAATCAGGCCCAATTTGTCTCTATCTGCTGAATGTTTTTATGTATTATTTTTCCTTATCTCTTTGTGTATATGCTCTTAAACATTTCACAGTAGCTGTCTCCTTGTAAAGCAGGTCTTCTATAAAACTACTGAGGCTGGGCACGGTGGCTCACGCCTGTAATCCCAGCACTTTGGGAGGCCGAGGTGGGTGGATCACGAGGTCAGGAGATCGAGACGATTCTGGCTAACACAGTGAAACCCCATCTCCTCAAAAACATGTAAAAAATTAGCCGGGCGTGGTGGCGGGTGCCTGTAGTCCCAGCTACTCGGGAGGCTGAGGCAGGAGAATAGCATGAACCTGGGAGGTGGAGCTTGCAGTGAGCTGAGATGGTGCACTGCACTCCAGCCTGGGCAACAGAGCTAGACTCCATCTCAAAAAAAAAAAAAAAAATCCACAATTTAAACTCTGAAAATTCAGTGCTGTATTAAATATAAATTAATTAAATACATCACCAAAGGATTTAAACATATATTACATCTTAAATGGCATAACAGGGTGTTTGTTTACAAGCACCAAAGACATATCAAAAATACAGTTTACTGTTTAATGGCACCTGAAAGTGCCATTTACATTTATTAATGGGACCATTGACTTCCAATATCTAATTCAGGCACTGACATGTCAATAACAATATGTTCTAAATGTGGTTTGGGATAAGGATAGAAACTCCACTAAATGTTATTTATAATGGCAGGGAGCTTAGGTGTAGACACACAGGTTACAAACACAAAAGCAAGGTGAATAATACCTGCAAAAGACAAGAGAAAAAATCAATGTGCAAACACACGACAGTGCATGTTCCTCCACTCATGACTTTACATGGTATTGTTTGATGAAACATCTTATTCAAATTTTTGGCTTGTGCTACTAAAAATCTGATAAAAGCAACTGAACAGACCTATTGTAGTGTATAATCAAGAAAAGTCCTCATATACTCATAATTCTAAGATTCTAGGAGAAGCAAATGCAGTAACCATATACATATCTGGTTTTGGACATTTGATAAAGGGAAATTTTGGTGATGGACTCATAAGGGCCACCTGGAGAGGCAGCCGGGAAAATAGTGATCCAGTGATACAACGGGAGAGAGTTGAATAATACAGAATATGAAAAATTTAAAAGGGATTAAAAAAACAGGGAAGCAAAAAAAGAGTTTCTTGTAGCCAAAATACAAGGAAAATTTCAGTTTACATCAACAATTTAAACATAAGAATGGTTCTCTTTGAATTTTCCAGTCTTTGATTGATGGCTCTTTATTGCTAATTTTATTCACAAGTCTAATGTTTGGCAGGTGAGCAGAGATGGGTCAGAGGAGGGGTCTGAGGAAACAAAGCAAAGGCAGGTGAAAATAGTACCATTTGGCAACCTGCGTTTCACAACAAAAAGCAAGAATTAAGTACACCCTAGGGAAAGTCTTTTAAAAACTGCTTCCAAAATTTCAGAGTAAGATGAATGAGTAGACTAGTGGCCCATAGCTTAACTGTAGATTAGGTAGTTTGAATCAAATATGATAAAGAGAAGTAAATATGTTCTTAACAGCCATAAAGTACAGAAACTATTTTATGCAAATGATTTTGCTTGTCTTCCAACTACTTATAAGGGGAAATAGTCATGTTAAAAATTAATAACACTTTATACCATCATACTTAAATTTTTTAATGAATTTTCTTGTAACTACTGTTCTGTATCTGCTACACAAAGGTATGGGGGAACATCCACTGCATTAAAGTCAACACATCGACAAAGTGATTTGCTTCTTTGTGAATGAACTAAGTACAAGATTCTAGACTCTTTTGTGTTTGTTAAAGACAGCATGATATGTGCAATTGTCAGCCTGATATATGATATGGATACAATTAAAAACAATAAAAAATAGGCAGGAGCCTGGGTAGTGTGGTGTAATAATATTTTATTGCCCAATTTTTTTGTGCTTTGGTATTTTAGAGAGATCTTGTACCCTACAAAGCCCTTTGCTCAGTCAGACAATGGCATGTGAACAAAAATCACAGCAACAGCAAACTGAACTCTGAAGGTTGGCTTCATTTGAACACAACCTTATGGTATGTTGGTATTTCAGTGAAATAATTGCTGAGTATAGGTTTCCTCAGCTGAATTTTGGAGTTGGGTTGCTATAATCAATTCCTCAAGAGGAGAAAAAAATGTATTTATAGAGGTTTAATTCAGATTGTTACACAGAACACAGAAATAGGTCTTAGAGTTTTTCATTTTCCTTGAGCTACTATAACCAAGAAGAGAACATCTCCAGTGGCAAAAAAAAAAAAAAAAGAAAAAAAACACACAAATTCATCATAGGCATAGCAGTTTTATATACAAAACAAACTGATTTTAAGCAAGAACATCTGTGCAAGCAAGATTGTAAAAAGTAATTTCAAGGCTACAAAGGAAGAGAAAGTGTGTTGATTGGATTTTAAAATAGACATGTTAAATTTGCACACCTACTGAAATGTGAGGTGCATGACATAATTTAATAAGTTTATTTGATGAAGATTTGCAAAACACCTAACTAGAAAAAAAGGTTTTTTTTTTTCTTGTTTTCCAATTTTTGTGTTAGGGAATGTGTGACAAGTAAATAAATAAAAAGGAAATATGAAAATGCCAATTTTTCAGTTTAGACATTTGCTTGAGAACCCACTCTATGCTAAGCATATAAGCAGAAGATGTATTTTACTATCACTTGATTCCTTTCTCCAGAAAAGTATAATAAAGAAACATACAAGTAATTTATGGCATTTCTTGGGGAGAGGAAGTTATGGGTTTTCTGAAAACACAGATTGGAACAGGTAAATTATGCCTCCAAAATCTGGAAGATTCCCCACTGTAAACACTTAATTTTGGAAGAGGAGTCAAGGCTATTCTATAAAGAAGATGCAGGTGGTTTCTAGGAGGAGAAGATTTGTATACGGAGACACGAATGAAACGGCAAAAATCTCTGTGAGAAACTGCAAGTGGATGGTTATTCTGCTTTCTCTCAATATTCTTATTTCACATGGTACAGAGAATGCTCAGAGTAAATGTAAAGGCTGAAAAATGTAGAAAATGGAGGGCCCAATTCAGGCAGCACTAACATCTAACAGGAATGCAGAAAAAAATGCCAGCGAGGGCAACTGAGGAGAAATGGTCAGAGAAGTAGGAATACATAAGAGAATTGTACCCCAGTAAGTCAGAGTAGAATAAGATGCATAAAAAGATGAAGTGCTCTATAGGGTCACATACTGCCAAAGGATCAAATAGGTAAGAATAGAAGATCACAGATGAACGTAAAAGTCAGAGGCCAGTGCTGGCCTTAAAAAAAGAGTCTCAATGAAGTATTGGTGCACAAAGTTAGGTGGTAGGATATTGAAGATGAATGGAAGGTGAGAAACTGCAGACTTAAATTTGGGAGATAATGGAATAGGTCAGGAGGGATTTGGGTATGTTAATATAATGTGGGCAACAGCCAGGGAGAGGAAAAAATAGAAAATACAAAAGAAAGAGAGGGTGATTAATAGGACCGGTTCCTTGTAGATGCTAGAAGGGATAACAGAAAATGTTTAACTGGAAGGGTCAGCAATGTGACTGAAGAAGGAGGAACTTCTGTACTTAAGAAGCAAGAGGCAGATTGCAGATGGGATATGTCTGTTTAAGTTAGGGAAATATGTTTTCCCAGACTTTAAATTCAATACATAAAAACATGCACAACAAACCAATCCCCTTCCTACCAAACCACAAATTGTGGGATTTTCATTTTTATTATTTTTTGTACACTTAACTGTTTGATTGAATAAATAATGATGCTGCCAGCTAATGTATACCTTGTAAGTTTTCTTTTAAACAATAGTTTATTTTTATCTAGTCTTAAAAATGCTAACCTTTCTTTGAATAGCTTGTAGTTAGTTTTCTGCATTTGTTCTCAGATTCATATGTTCAAACGTAAAAATAGCACAATACTCCTGTCATGATGAAAAATAAAGATATGCATTAAATTTTACCTTTTAGTATTAAAAATGGAGCCATGCTAAATCTTTCAGGACTTTATAACCTACATACACATTTTACTGGACAACCCGATATCCATCTGAGTATTCCTGGAGCACCTCTGACTATAACTTTCATTCCTAGCAACTTCTCTGCTTGAAAATGATCAGATGAAAAGCTCATTAATGATTGAAATATAAACAAATTGGCATAATTCAACACATATCTTAAATGGGTTCATATTTAATGTATACCAATAGCACAGCATAACAAAACTATTGAAGACTAGTGAAAATCAAGTGAATTTTCTTAAGTATTTACTAATTAAGATTTTAAGAAATAAATTCATTAAATTTTTGTTTAGTAAAGAAGCCTATTGTTTAGTAAACAAGGAATACTGTTAAATAGAAAAAGAGGAAATCTATTACAAAACTAGATGACATATTCTCCAGCAAGTCTCTTAATCTATCCTATAGTGATATTTCCCATAGAGAATTTTAAGGTGGTAAAGGCATTCTTCTTAATAATTCATGCCACTTGCATTTTTTGTTCTGGCAGCATAACCGCTATGTAGAAGGTTGAATGAGCCATGTTTTAGTTACTCTGAACCAATAATTAGGCAACAGCCTATTTGGAAAATGAATTAATATCTCTTCCAAATGCTACCAAGAAGAATCAGATCTGACTTTTCAAAATTTCTGTGACTCTTCAGGATAACTGGGCTCAAACAAAAACAAACAACAAACAAACAAACACAACACCACTCAATATCATCAGTGAGTTCTATTTTTAAGATATGTGATATTAAAAAGTAATTTAAACTATTTGGATCTCAATTCTCAATATGTACACTGAGGAATTGAATGAGATTATATTTGTCTCCATCCTGAACTATAATAAATTGTGTGCAAAACATTTATAATTCATGTTAAAGTGAATTTTTCTAAAATGCAAGATAGAAGCACAATTCTAAGCAAGCAATTCTAATCAATGTGTCATCTACTTGTGCCCACTGAGGTCT
Source organism: Symphalangus syndactylus (assembly GCF_028878055.3). Classification (NCBI taxonomy): domain Eukaryota; kingdom Metazoa; phylum Chordata; class Mammalia; order Primates; family Hylobatidae; genus Symphalangus; species Symphalangus syndactylus. The sequence goes on from NC_072424.2 coordinate 69,613,468, forward strand.
GTTTTTTATACTTCTTTTCCAGAATTGTCAATAGATACAGGTCTTTATAAAAACTTTGGGGTTTGGATGAATTTTCCTGGAGTTCCCAATATTCTCAGAGTGCTGAAATACTTGTTAGCTGAATAAGGTTATTTATGCTAGCTCTATAAAGGCTTATGTGTTGGGGAGCTTTGCATCATTCACAGAAATGTTGTGAGTGGCCTGGTCAATCAGGTGGGAAGGGACATGGAGCAAGTGAGTTTGGAGAATTAAGTAAGGTGCAGATTACCCATAAGTGTGACCTACAATACTGGCAACAATAAAAATCAATTTTGTAAATTTTTAGGAAAACTGACAGTATTTGCAATTCACTATATTAATAGCATACTGAATAATATATAATCTTCCTTTCCATAAAAAACGTAACTGAATGTTATGGTAAGTTTAAACAAATAAAAATAAACAAGAAAATAAATGTTAGAAGGAAAATGTAATTTATTTATGATGGGAAGAAAGCAGAGGAGATCATATTTATGAACAAACCAGGACAATAGTTGGGTTCAGGGGCCCTATTAGGTTCATGAGACAGCTATCCACAGAATAGTGGATATCCACAGATAGAGGCCATGAGGCCTCATTGTGCACAGCTAAAGTCTTTAATAACTGATTTTGAAATAAAGTTAAGTAATAGCCTTAGGGAAGGTCCTGATGGAGTATTTGGTCTGAATAAAGAAGCCACCAGACCCTATCTTTTAACTTTCATTATGGATCCAATAAGGAAACACCAGAGATACAAACACCCAAGAGAGTAACACTTAAACACTCCACCTCCAGATAAAACAGGGGTGATCTAAATCTGGGTGGCAAATTGTTGACTATGACTTATAAAGAGAAACTTCTATAAGATTCATCAACTATAGACTGAATGTTTATTCAATCTCAAGTTCCTATGTTGAAATTCTAACCCCCAGTGTGTGACGGGGGTTAAAATTCTTATAAAAGAAGCTACAGAGAGCTCCCTTGCCTCCCGCCATGTGAGATTGTAATCAGAAGACAGCCACCTATCTATGGACCAGGAAGTGGGTTCTCACCAAACACCAAATTTTTTGGCACCTTGATTTTGTATTTCTGGCCTCCAGAACTGTGAGAAATAAATTTCTGTTATTTGTAAGTTACAAGTTTATGGTATTTAGTTATAGCAGCCTGAAAGAACTGAGACACTGTGTACTTGACAGAACCCAAAAGGCGTTCTCCTACAGAAGATAAAAGACTGAATTTAAAAATAAATAAGAAAAGTAATTTAAAAAAACCAATAAACAAAAGATCTTGTATATTAATTATTTAAACTAATTCAAAGAACTTTGGAGGAAATAAACTGCTATGACTATACCATTATTTGAGGGGAACAAAAGCAAGAAAGAGAAGACCAACTGAATAAAGAGAACAACTAACACCAGAAAAAAAAAATAAAAGCTAACATAAAGAGCAGAAAAAAATTAAAACACAATTCTAATAAGTATCTTTAGTGATATTTGAGAGAATATTACTCTCACAAAACAAGAAATTCAATAGAAAACATTAAAGGAATCAGAGAACATGTAAAATTTCTCAGAAATTAGCAAACTAATATTGAAATAAAATTAAAGTGGCTGACTGATAAAGTAAGCTGAATACCAAATTAATAATCCAGAAAATAGAGAAGTAAATTGTTGCTACCAGACCACAGTGAGGAAGAGATGGAAAGTATGACCAAAATATAAAAAGAAACTTAGGGTAGAATTAGAAAGTTTGAAATCCAAAATATATTAATAGTGTATATTAAATTAAAACATAGGAAAAATGGGTAATGATTGTAGTATTATTATAAAAAGATTTCTTAAGCAAAAGGCATAGATACAGATTGATCAAATCACTACGTGCCAAGCATGGTGAGCAGAAACAATATACATCTTGATATATCCTGACAAAAAAAAGATCCTTAATTTGGCATGTTGGTGGTCATTTATTAGCCCTAAAATACACTATATTGAAGTACAGTGAAGAAATTCCAAAAGCTTTAAGATAATCAAAATGAGGTTGATACCAAGTCTTTTGTTGGTGATTGTGATTGCTAGTTGACAATGAAGCAAAATATTAAATTTCTGTGAAAAAATCCCTACAGCTAGAACTTCATTGCCAACTCTTTCAGGCCATCAGATGGGTCCCCTTAGATTCCTTACACCCATGTGTAGCCATCACAGTAATCTCAGCCTTAAATAGATCAGCCAGGCACACCTCAAGCTGGAGGCTGCTCACCAATTCCAGACTGGGATAAAAGAAAGAGGTCTGCTTTCCTCAATTGCTTCCTAGAACAGGTGATGGAATCTAAAAGTGCAGATGAGTTATCTTCCCTCAGGACAAACTTTGACTAAGGGAAGAAATGAGACAAGAGGAAGAGCCTAATAATAAAATTGCACCCACTTCCTTCTTCTGATGGCCTGTTTTGAGTCACAGTTTGATGTACTTGCAAAGACAGCATCTGTGTATCTGTGCTGCTAGTTATGATGCCTATGAATTTGCTTTTTATCCTTCTTGCTGTCTGGGATTGCATTTGCACATAAGTCTTGGCTCATGCTCTATTTTTTCTGGGAAACCTGATCCAAGACACCAGCCTATTTATCAAGTGTGACATCAAATAATTTTATGTAAGACAGCACCTAGAGTTTTATGTTTTGCACTTTGATTTTTTTAAAGAGTGCTTTTGAGGAGAAACTATATCAACGTACCAACAGCAACAACAAAAATTAAAGAAAAGAAAAAAGACGTTCTGTTTGGAAAATAGTGAAAATAACTCTAAAGTGCAAAGGAAGGAAATGCCAGTTAGCCAACTGTTTTGCATACATAGAGCACATTTGATATTAATTATAATAAGAAGTCAGAAAAGCCCATGAAAAATATCTTCAAGAAGAAAATATTTTTAATTCCATAAACAGTATTCTAATCTGGAATATTTTAGTAAATAAAAAAAGTAGTTTATAACTTAGAGATTAATAAAAATCTGTACATGACTCCAACGTTTTGGAACACAAAAAAGGCATGATTCTGAGTAACGTGTGGAGTATATTTTAAAATAATAGATTGAAACCTGATGTTTAATAATTATGTTCAGGTATCATAGTTTTAGGGGCATATATTACATTTGCATTATTTTGTGTCAAAATACTAGTTGAGGTAGTATGTATGATAATATATTACATTCTGTTTGGTATACATTACTTCAGAAAGAACCAGTATAAAAATCAAAGAATAATAATGGTGGTTTCTAGAAAAGAAATAATCTCTTATGGGTCTTTGTAGTCAGAATTAAAAAAGAGAAATCAAATATGAAAAGCTCTGAGATGTTAAAAATATTTTATAGTAACTGAGGTCAGAAAATACAGAGAGAAAACAAATTAGAGGGAGGTGCAGGCACCCCAATTTTCTCATCACATAGCAGAGCCTCTACACAGAGAGTAACAAGTTAATGTAACTAAAACTAAACTCATGAATCAATAAATTAAAGTATAATCCTATTATTGACAGGTTTAGAAATGATAACTAAAAGAAATTAAAATAATAATGTAAAAATTAGGAGGTGTATCTGCATATGGAATATATTCTAATATGGACCACATTCTTGACCATAAAGTAAATCTCAATAAATTCCAAAATTTGAAATTATACTGATATGGTTTGCATTTGTGCCCCCGCCCAAATCTCATGTCAAACTGTAATTCCCAATGTTGGAGGAGGGGCCTGGTGGGAGATGATTGGATTATGGGAGCAGATATCCCCTTCCCCTTACCGTTCTCATGATAGTGAGTGAGTTCTGACAAGATCTGGTTGTTTAAAAGTGTGTAGCATCCCCACCTTTCACCTCTTCTTCCTTTCCCAGCCATGTAGGACATGCTTCCTTCCTCTTCACCCTCTCTCATGATTGTAAGTTTTCATGAGTCCTCCCAAGCCATGCTTCCTGTACAGCCTGTGGAACTATGAGCCAATTAAACCTGTTTCTTTATAAATTACCCAATCTCAGGTGGCTATTTATAGCAATTCGAGAAGAGACTGATACTCATACCAATTATACATTCAGACCACAGTTGAACAAAAATACAAACCAGTACCTAGAGGATCCCTCAAAACCACACAATTACATGGAAATCAGAAAACTTGCTCCTGAATGATTTTCAGGTAAATAATGAAATTAAGACATAAATTTTAAAAATATTTGAAATAAATGAAAACAGAGACACAACATACTAAAATGTCTAGGACACAGCTAAAGCATTGTTAAGAGGAAATTTTATAGCACTAAACACCTACACCAAGAAGTTAGAAAGATCTCAAATTAACAATCTAGCATTGCACCTGGAGGAACTAGAAAGACAAGAACAAATTAAACCCGCAGCTAGACAAAGAAAAGAAATAACGAAAATCAGAGCATAACTGAATGAAATTGAGATCCAAAAATCCATAAACGTATGAACAAAATCAAACCTGGTTCTTTGAAAGGACAAACAAGATCTATTAGCAAAGAAAAAAAAGATCCAAATAAGCACAATCAGAAATGACAAAGGTTACATTACAGCAAATCCCTCAGAAATACAAAAAAAACCCTAAGACTATTTTGAACACCTCTATGCACAAAATATAGAAAATCAAGATGAAATGGTTACATTTTTTAGAAACACACAACCTCCCAAAACTGAGTCACAAAGATATCAAAACACTGAATAGACAAATATTGAGTTCTGAAATTGAATCAGTAATAAAAATCCTACCAACCAGAAAGAGCTCTGGACTAGATGGATTCATAGCTGAATTCTACCAAATGTACAAAGAAGAACTGGCACCAATGTACTGAAACTATTCAAAAAAACTGAGGAGGAATGACTCCTCTCTAACTCATTCTATGGATCTAGAATCACACTGATACCAAAATCTGGCAAAGACACAACAAAAACAAAAAAACACTACAGGCTAATATCCCTGATGAGCACAGACCCAAATATCCTCAACAAAATACTAACAAATTGAATCCAGCAGCACATCTAAAAGTTAATTCACCACAATTAAGTAGGCTTTATTCTTGGAATGCAGGGCTGGTTTGACAAACACAAACCAATAAATTTGATTCACCACATAAACAGAATTAAAAAAAAAACCGTATGATTATCTCAATAGATGCAGAAAAAGCTTTTGATAAAATTCAACATCTTTTCATGATTAAAAAAAAACCCCTCAATTAACCTAGGCACTGAAGAACATACCTCAAAATAATAAGAACCATCTATGACAAACCCACAGCCAATATCATATTGAATGGGCAAAAGCTGGAAGCATTCTACTTAAGAACTAAACAAGACAAGCATGCCCACTCTTACTACTTCTATTCAACTTAGTTTTGGAACTCTTAGCCAGAGCAATCAAGCAAGAGAAAGAAATAAAATGCATTCAAATAGGAAAAGAAGAAGTCTAATTATCTCTTTATTGATGATATGATTCTGTACCTAAAAAACCCTAAAGACTCTGCCAAAAGGCTCTTAGAACTGACAAAAAAACTTCAGTAAAGTTTCAGGATACAAAATCTATGTACAAAAATCAGTTGTATTTCTAGGCACCAATAATGTTCAAGCTGAGAGCCAAATGAAGAACACAATCACATTTACAGTATCTGCACACACACCCACATGCACACAAAAATCCTAGTAATTCATCTAACCAAGGAGGTGCAAGATCTCTACAAGGAGAGCTACAAAACACTGCCGAAAGAAATCATAGATGATACAATGGGAAAAAACATCCCATGCTAATGGATCAAAAGAATCAATATTGTTAATATGGCCATACTGCCCAAAGCAATGTACAGATTCAGCACTATTCTCATCAAACTACCAATGTTGTTTTTCACAGAATAAGGAAACATGATTCTAAAATTCACAAGGAACCAAAAATGAGCCAAATAGCCAAAGCAATCCTCAGCAAAAAGAACAAAGCTGGAGACATTTCCTGACTTCACACTATTCTATAAGGCTACAGTAACCAAAACAGCACGGTACTGGTACAAAAATTAGACACATAGATCAATGGAGCAAGAGAGAAAACTAGAAACAAAACTGCATATCCACAAACATCTGATCTTCAACAAAGTCTACAATAACAAGCAATGAAGAAAGGACTCTCTATTCAATAAATGGTGCTGGGAAAATGATCTAGCCATATGCAGAAGATAACTCAACCCCTACTCTTACTACTTTTAACTATAAAAATTAACTCAAAATGGATTAAATATTTAAATGTAAAACCTCAAACTATAAAAACCCTAGAGAAAAAACCTGAAAAACACCATTATGGACATAGGCTTTGGCAAATAATTTATGACTAGGCCCTCAAAAGCAATTGCAACACAAACAAAAATGGACAAATGGGAACTAATTATACTAAAAAGCTTCTGCACAGCAAAAGAAACTATCAACAGAATGAACAGACAATCTACAAAACAGGAAAAATATTCACAAACTATGCATTCAACAGAGGATTAATATCCATAATCAATAAGGAAATTAAACAATTCATCAAACAAAAACCAATAACCCTATTAAAAATGGGTAAAGAACAGGAACAGACACTTCTCTAAAGAAGACATACAAGTTGCCAACAAACACATGAAAAAATGCTCAACATTATTCATCATAGAGAAACCCAAATCAAAACCACAATAAGATACCACCTCACACCAGTGAAAATGGCTATTAATTAAGAAGTCTAAAAATTACAGATGTTGGGAAGGTTATAGAGAAAAAGCTGCTTATATTCTGTTGGCGAAAATGTAAATTAGTTCAGCCATTATGGGAAGCAGTCTGGAGAATTCTCAAATAACTTAAAATGGAACTACCATTTGGTCCAACAATCCCATTTCTGGATATATATCCAAGGGAAAATAAATCATTCTACCAAAAAGATACATGCACGCTTATGTTTATCACAGCACTTATCATAATAGCAAAGACATAGAATCAAACTAGACGTCCGTCAGTGGGGGCTTAGGTAAAGAAAATGTGGTACATTTACACCACAGAACACTACACAGCCATAAAGAAGAATGTCTTTACACCTTCGTAGTATTTCGTGGTGTAATGATTGTGTAGTATTCCATGTCTTTTGAAGAAACGTGGATGCAGCTGGAGGCCATTATCCTAAGCGAATTAACACAGGAACAGAGCATCAGATACCCTATGCTCTCATTGATAAGTGAAAGTTAAATATTGAATATGCATGGACATAAAGGTGGAAACAATAGAGAATGGGGACCACTAGAGGGGGGAGGGTGGGAGGGAGACAAGGGTAAAAAAACTGCTTGTCAGGTACCATGCTCATTACCTGGTGACAGGATCATTTATACACCAAAACTCAGTGACACAATTTACCCAGGTTACAATCCTGCATATATACCTCCTGAATCTAAAATGAAATTTAATGAATGAAACAGGTTTCAAAATCACAGTAGCAACTAAAATATCAGGAGTTGGATGTGGGAAAAAATTAGTAAGTAGTATAATTTTGCCAATTATATTATTTATAAAAATGGGAATTAAAATACACTTCTAAAAATAAGTTAATAAACAGACATATACATTTTTATTTGTATTTAGGATTAAAATGAGATAATAAAACTAAAATTGCTTAAAAACAATTATTCCTGAAGTACGAGGCTGGGCAAAATAGGAAGGATATTTAAGATTTTCTTCAAACATTATTTAGTGTTGTTTGAGTTATGACTTTCCTAAATAAAATGACTTTCTTTTTCTGAAATAAGAAGAAATATTTACTATCTTGGTCATCTGGTGAATGTATTGGGGAAAAGGGTTTAATAGAAAGAGACAAAGTTTGATGGCATTTTGATAATTAAGGTGAGAGATGCTAAGAGTCTGAAATTTAAAAAGTAGCAGGTTGTTCATGTATAGATGAAAAGTTTTATAGATATGAAATGAGAACATATTTGATAATCAGAAGTTTGAAATACGAGCTAAGAATCCAAAGATACTTTTTCATTTTCTATCATGACAGGCTTGAAGGTCTCTGTGCCATCATCCTAGATAAATAATGGATTCACCAAGAGGAATGTATATTGATATATTGATGGTGGTTATGAGGGAGGCAAAGTAAATAGTTCCATTTTATCTTAGCTAGTTTCGACCTTGAAACTGGAAATATCTCTGAGCATTTAAGCAATGAAGCAATGGAATGTATGATTCTGGAGTTCAGATCTTATTTTAAGATTTATCTTTGATGGCTATAAAATATTTGTGGATATTAAAAACCAAACTAACGAAGGAAATCACTTTTAGTGACAATGTGATGTATTTAAAAAGAGTTAAGTACCAAGCACTGAGTGTCACCTGCTTTTGAATAGATGGGCATAAAAGAGTTATCCTTAAGTGGTAATACACTTTGAAGCAGTGATCAGAGAAGAAACCAGGAAGTCACTCCTGATTTCAAAACTTAGAGGGAAAAAAGACTGTTGAATAGGAAAGAATAAAGTCACATGAGACTAAAAAAAGAGTGAGAGATATCCAATGTTTTTGGCTTGTTATTGATTGATTATATGGAGTGTCATTGGAATAACCAGACATTCACTGTGCAAGAAAAATGTGTGTTGACAAAGTAAATAAGAAGAACACAAAGGGCTTGATTTTGAAAATTATAAAATATAGAAACAATAGAAATGATTATCTATTTATATGCTGAAGAAAAGAAAACTAATGCTAATTGAAGACAGGAATTGAAATTACGTAAGTGAAAATGTGATGAAATTAAGCCTACAGGAGACAAGGAAGGTAACATTTGACCCACATGTCCAAGAATCACCTTGACTAATAGGACATGTCTTTTTCTCTGAGACTCGTAGGAAAGAAGTACGGATATTATTGAGTGGATAATGCTTTGTTGTTTTGCATTCGAAATAATGTATCTCTAATATCTTACATTTTCTTAATTCTACTGGAGACAATAGCAAGTGCTAAGTCATACAAAAGAGGATTTGGAATAGCAATGATTGAATAATTTGGTAACAGATTATGTCAAACATCTAGGATAGTTTCTCTGGGGAATGGGAAGTGAAACTACCTAGTATTAGGTTTTAGGAATTCTGAGCTAATAATCCAGTTGCGATTATGGATCACATATTGTTAGTGACAACTTGACAGATATGAAAATTTGTACTGTAGCGGGCTACAGTTCAGCTGTTGGACTGGGAAAAATGGGATTGTTCTAGAGCCTGCTTTTGCAGGACCCGTGTGGTGAGAAGAAGGCAAGGATTTAAGGATACTGAGAGGAAAGTGTATGTGAGTGTCTTGCAGGTTGTAGTTTGAAGATGGATGGAAGCCAAATGAGAAATGTTGATGGTTTGAGAGAAAATAAAGAGTTGAAACACTGACAATTTTCTACAGGTAGAAGAGATGCTCTGATAGTAAGGAATTAAAGATAAAAGATTCTGGTGAAGCAACAAAATAAATAGCATTTATTACTCCAGACCAAGAATGTTTCCTGATGTTCATTATATTGAAGAAATGGTCATCAGAATGGGTAACAGCAGTTGAATGAAGATTAACCATGTTAGTGTTTCAAAGCGAATAAATTTTTAGATGGCTGTATTGGATAGGTTTTCTACCAAGGTGTTGAAAGCTCCTAAGATTTAAGTAAAATGATATATGGAAACTTTCTTGACACACAATTGGTATTCAGCAAATACTCCTTTGAGTGTGATAAAATGACTTTCAAGTATTAAATTGCCACAAATAGTAAATGTTGTAGAAATGTACATTAGTCTTCTACTAGTATCTTAATATCAGTTAAGAAGAAACCTACAATTCAGGGAAAACATCTGTATCTACCCTCTCAAAATGGAGTGGAAAGAAAAAAATACTCAAAAATTTAGGTGAAGGCATGAACATTTTGCCTACAGTAATTAATTTATGCAAAGAGTCTACAAGCTACTGTTGATTTCCCACCATTTTTTTACCTGATTTTAATCTTATAGAAGTAACTTTAATTCAATTTTTAATTTTAGCCTGAAATTAGTGAATTTTGGTTGAAGCTGCATTTGCTTTACTGTGCTTATACTGTGTCTTTTCCATAAAATCAGAATATGTTTTGCCACATTTTTCACCCAGACACATTGAAGGAAGATTTATAAAACACTAAAAACATTATAAAGATTTTTATAAATTCAGATGAAACTCCATGTGCATCTTTTTCGTGAATATGTTCTTTACATTTTACATATTTTCCAATGTCTCTTACTTCTACTTCTCAATCACACATATGTTGATCATTAAAATGCATAATGCATTCTAATAATCCTACTTTGGATTTTTTCAGCCAGAGGAACAGAATAAAAGTTATATTGAAAATGACTACATGTACTGCTATGAAAGTTTAGAGTATATTTTTTAATTCAAGCTTGTAATTATTTGACTTTGATCATTTAAATCACTATTGAGAAAACGGGGTGGAAGATTAAAAATTATCTGATACATTTATACTGCTTAAACAACAAACAATTCATATCACTCAGAAGAAAATTATACCTGTCTTCTTAATAGCAGGCTGGGTCCATGAATTATTCAGAAGACAGGCCAGATGCTGTCACTTAATGGACACAGCCTATACTGGTAGTTTTTCAGATAGAGCCGTAGGGAGTAAGGGTTCATATTCAATGAGGATACCATTATTAAAGTACTGTTTACACCTCAAGTTCTTTCACTCCCTTACTCCCACTTTGACACATAAATTCATTGTACCTTTCTTTATCTGTTGGATTGTGAGAATTTTAGTCCCAAGGACAATTTTTCAAATGTTATCAGTGATTGAAAACAAGTGGTTATAATGAAAGTAGATTTGCAATCTTCAGTCTAGCATTTACAGTTATGAATGCTATAATTATGAAACCATCCGTGTGTGTGCTTTCACAATATATTATGACAGAAGATTGCATTCCAAGTAAAGATTATTCCCCAGGATAAGGGTTTAAAACATGATTTTTCTCCTTTTTCTCTTCACTATATTCCAAATTAGAGTTTGGCCCAAAATAAGCCAATGAGAACTTCAGAAGAAATCTCCATTCACTGAAAGTAGTCCATTAGCATTTCTGTTGCTACTGATGTGTTGCTCCATAACTTTGCCCATTGATAAAAAATGCTTACTATGGAGTAGATAGGGGGTCTGGTAGTGAGATAGGGGTCTCAACACATATTCATAAAGCAAGCCTGGTATGCATGCTTCCATAAAGGAGTAGCTGTGATATTAGGCCCTTTACCCACCAGACACTTTAAAACATGACATTTTTCATCATCCTATTTCAAATGTTTACTCTAGTAACGAGCACTGCCAAATGCAAAGTGTAGTGGGACTAACCTCAATGTTGTTAGAGAACTATCATTTCACATACATGTCATGTCCTTATGGAGAGTGGTTGGGTGACTGACTTCTTTCTCATTGAACTACCATAGGCAATGATCATTTAAATTGTCCTTTTATTCACTAATGTGTTTAAAAGGGGAATCCAAAGACAGAGTTAACAGTGAAACTCTCTGGTATAGAGTGGATTAACTATCAGGCAGTTTTTTATATTCCATGTGCTCAAATGCTGGTAAACCAGGTTTCTCTTTTTTTTTTTTTTTGATGCCCACTTATTAATTATTTTTTTTAATTATCTGGAGCAAACTGAGGAGACAAATAATTTAAGAGAGAGAGAGAGAGAAAGAAAGGAAACTATATATTTTACTGCATGGCCTGTATGTAGATTTTTGTGACACAGATTCAGAATATTCACTTTTAAAGTTCATGTTATTATGCCTATGATATTTTTACCTTGAGAATGTTCCCAGTTTAGTTAAATATGTAAATCCAATCCCTGCCTTTCTGCATGTGTTTTTTGTGTGCTGTTTGCTATCTCTTGCACTAATACACATTTAACTTGCTTCCAAACTCATGTTAATAAACACACAAATCATGTGGTAGAATTGAAAAAAACTCCAAAACTGAAGAAAGTAAACTTGTGCTAGAATTTCATTCCCACAGTTGAGAAAACCCACCTTTTCTCTTGTTCTACCATGAACACTCTCTCCAGATTCTCCCAAGCATTCTGTCTTCTCCTTTCTCCTAGTTTTCCTTATAAGATGTGCAAACCCATCATCCTGAGCATCCCCGGGTAGGCTGTGCCATCTGGTGTCATTAAGAACAAGGAAGCACTGTTCATCCGAGAGAGCAATCAGACATTTTATGCTGCTGCAGCTGCCATCCCAGCATTGTGGCTTCCTGCCATCATGGCTGCAGGGGATAACTTTGGCTCTAGGAGGACTGGCATCCCTGGAAGAGGATGACATCTCACACACAGGGCCCCCCCTACTCCCCACCCCTTGCTTTGGACAGCTGGTTCCAACACTTGGCAGATGGATACAGATCACAATGAAGTCTAGGTAACCAACACAATTTCTCAGTTTGAGGATTCTGGTTCCTTAAATTTTGGAAACCTCACCAAAACTGATCTGATCTTCTTGTTCTGAATATAGCTTAGCCATTGACAAATTACATAGATCCTAAGGTCCACTGCATGTCAAAACTTCAGTTCTCTATCATCTCCCCAGGCTCAGAGACTCCTGAGTTGGCTTGAGCTTTGAGATGACCTTGCCGTCCAACTGTACATGGCAGGCTTAGGGACTTGGTTTCCTTAATTCCAGGGCTTCCTCAAAGGTGCAGAATTAAGGAGAGAGAGCAGTTATGGAAGTGATGCTCAGGGAGAAAATCTTAAAACTCCTACCACCTGGGCAGCCAGAGACACATCTGGGTTCCAAAAGTGCAGGGTGGGAGCTTCCACAATGGGAATTCTTTCCAACATAACACAATGTTTAGAATATGTGATTGTTTCTTTGCCAAAACAATTTTTAAGCAATTAAAACTTATAGAGCTTTCTGCTTATTATCAATTAAGAGATTCAAGCCTCTTCTTTGTGACCGCACTTTAAAAATAAGATACAAAGGCTGAATATCCCCACAGTCTTCGAGTCTCTATGGAGTAATGGTACTTATTCAAAGGCTCCCAAGCCCCATGTGGCTCTCGCATAAGCTCTTCAAGTACTCTTATTTTCATACAAGAATACTGTATAATTCTAGACTCCACAGGGATGACGTAATCTTGTGGCTCCAGGGGAAGCAGTGATTGCAAATGAGGCCAGAGTTAGATGACACAGAGACACTGCCTATTAGATCAGGAGGCTGTCCCAATTCCAGAATTAGAGACTACTGCTAAGAAGAAATGAGAAATATACATCTGTGCATGGGCAGCTGTTTGTATACAGTGCCGTTATATTTTGTGAATATTAGTTGTTTTACTAGATGTTTCTCTACAGTTGATTGTTATGTAACTTGAATAATATAAAACCTGTATAATTACTTTATCTGTTAGACAAATATGTAGATTTTGTTGATTAGATATATTATAAGGTAGGTAATCTTTCACTTCGGAAGGCATTTAAATAAAACTCAGTTCATGTGATCAAGTAAGACCACTGACTTTTTTTTTTTTTTTTTCTTTTTAAGTTGTGAAGCAACTAGGAAGAGAAGATAATTTGTTCTGCAGGTCTAATTGCTGGCTATGTGATTTAGGAAAGTAGAATAATTTCTCTTAAGATGACATTAAGTAATTGAAAACAAATTTAAATTCATTACACTGAAACAGGAAACATAGCAAAAAAATCAGAAATGAAAGCATTTTGGAGTTCCTAATGTTTTTGAGAAACCTCAAGCGACACTGCATAGACTGTGGTTCTCTGTAGATGATGGCTGTTGTACTGCTCAGTATCTTTTACCTTTACTCCTTTTTATCTTTCTTTTTAAATTTCAGCCTAAAAGGAGGCTTTTCAATCAGAACAAGTTACATCCGCATGAAAGTACCCTTGAATCAAAATGTCCACAACTTACCTCCAGAGAATTTGAACCTCATCATTTATATGTTCAAGTTTTCTGTTCTTTGTCACAGAAAAAACAGTTAGCTATGGATGCAAACAACACTTTTACATTAAATCAAAAGACTTCTTTTTCTCCATCTTTTATTTGCACCCCTCACTTGGTCCTCAAAAATGACCTTTCTCTGCTAGTCTACCTTCAAGACTGATAGGTTGGATATTTCCTGCTAGTAAATTTTTTGGAAAACAGAAACTTTTTATTTATGAAAAACTGTTTATATTTTATTCCTTCCAATTTTTATTCAGGAGAAGGTACAGCAAGGAATCAATTTGACCATTTAAATTTAATAGTTAAGTCATGAATGGTTGGTTAAAATATTTGCTAAGAGGAGATTGATGTTTATTTGGATTGGAAAATAAAAAATTTTCAAGCGATAGAAATCCAGTAAGAATAAATTAAGCAAAACAAATGAACAAACTTTAAATGATGAAAATGTAAAAAATTTTTAAGGTTACAGGTGTTTCTCATGGAACTTAAGTACAGAAATGTAACCTAGATTCTTAGCCGCAGTAGGAGAATATCATCAAGATGAGAGATAACATTTATTCTTTATTTTTCTTCTTTCTCTCTTGATTTATTCTCTTTCTATAAGATTCCTCTGCTTTTCATTCTACATGACAAGCAAACGATAATCACTTCACAGTTTTTAATTTAACTCTTCTTTCAAGAAGCCAGTCTAGAATAAACTAGAATGCCTTAGCACAGTTTAAAATTGCCAGATGATGAAATCTAATTGGGCTGTTTGGATCAGGGATCCAACTCTGGTCTCTTCATCAGTGGCTGAGTGCAGGAAATATTCATAGTAGGCAAACATACCTGTGCTCTAGACAGCCCAAAGCAACTAGGCCAACGCTACCCACTCCCCAAGTTTCCTATTACTTAAAATCCAAATAGACATAATTTGTTTGTATAGCTAGAAAGGTGGCTAATTCATGCTCAGATTCAAATCCATGTGCAAGCTATCCTTGAAAATACTAATATTAACTTGGCTGTCTCCATTCGATCTAAATATAATGAAATGTAAACTCCAGAGAGATAGGAGTTAGTGTTCTGGTTAGTGTCTTATCTTTTCTGAAGGACATAGACCCACAAAAGGGAACTTTATATCACTAATCATTTCATGTATTGTGTCCGGAATTGGTTCCTTCTGCTGGGTTCTTGGTCTCGCTAACTTCAAGAATGAAGCCACAGACCCTCACAGTGAATGTTACAGTTCTTAAAGATGGTGTGTCTGGAGTTTCTTCCTTCTGGTGGGTTCGTGTTCTAGCTTGACTTCAGAAGTGAAGCCACAGACCTTTGCAGTGAGTATGGCAACTCATAAAGGTAGTGCAGCCCCAAAGAGTGAGCAGCAGCAAGATTTATCGTGAAGAGCAAAAGAACTAAGCTTCTACAGCATTGAAGGAGACACCAACAGGTTGCCACTGCTGGCTCCGGTGGCCAGCTTTTATTCCCTTATTTGGCCCCACCCACATACTGCTGATTGGTCCATTTTACAGAGTGCTGATTGATCCGTTTTTACAGAGTGCTGATTGGTGCATTTATAAACCTTTAGCTAGACACAGAGCACTCATTGGTGCATTTTTTACACAGTGCTGATTGGTGCGTTTACAAACCTTTAGCTAGACACAGAGCGCTGACTGGTGTGTTTACAATCCTTTAGCTAGACAGAAAAGTTCTCCAAGTCCCCCCACCCAACCCAGAGGCCCAGCCGGCTTCACCTCTCAGTATTATTACAGAAAATCAAGATACAGTCTCAATTTAAATTTAATTTAGCTTTAATTAAGATATACATTTTTTCTTCCAATGTAGTACCTATTGAATTACTGACAAAAATGTATGTGGAAATCCCTAATAATAGTTCCTATAGTAGTTCATTCTGTGAAATTCAAACAAATTTTGCTTTAAAACTCCATTATAAACTCTTTATTCTCTTGACAATAATGTATTCATCCTCCAATATGTGCTAGGCACAGTTTTTGTGACTTTTTTCAGAAATGTTTAAAACAAAGCCCAATCCACATGAAGTTTACATTGAAGTGGGGGGTGATGGACCAGAGAAATAGAAACTTGTAAATAAACAGAGTTCATTAAGTGATGATAAATCACTTCACTGTGTCAAGGCCTAGAGCAAGTTAGAGATTTGGAGCAACAAATGGGTGAGGTGTTATTGGTATAGGTGGGTCAGGAACCACTTGTCTGTAGAGGGAGGAGACCTCTGAGCACAGAGCTGGAGCAAGCCGGGAACAGAGTCAAAGGGATCGCAGGTAACAGCATGGACAAAGGCCCTGCAGCAGGACAGTATTTGTTGTTGAGGGGAACTGAGACCAGTGTGTGTGGGAGTAGACTGAGTGAAAGGAGAAGACAGTGGTGGGAGATGAATGTTGAGAGTGGTAATAGGAAGGCAAGGGGCTGAAAAAGCTATAGTATGTGGAAAGTACTTTGGAATTAATGAAGTGTGTGGAAAAAAACAGAGGATTTTGAGCAGCAAAGTGATAGATTATAACTACTGTTTGACTAACAGCCTTTAGTGGAGCTGGGTTAATGATGCCAGTTAGGTCTTTGAACTACTGAGAAATTGCAGGTTAGAGATGATGGTTTGGAGTAAGCAGGAAGTAGTGAAGATTGCAAGGAGTTTTTAGGTTCTATATAAAAATGTACCTGATAAAAGTGGTTGTAGGATCTCCCCAGGTTCCCCCACCATCTTGTGTCCTGACCGAAAATAGCAAATCACTCAGTGCCTTGAGTGCTCTGTGACCCAACCAGGTGCAAGTTTTCCCAGCAGGCTTGAAAATTCCGAGGCACTGATAAAGGCATTTAGATTGTTGCCTGAAACAGTGAAAGAAACTGGTCTAGGCCCTGAGCCAAATTCATTCAACTCTCATCAAAACTCCATACTCTAATTTCCTTGCATGGACATATCGAGGTAGACATAAATCCCTTTTTCCTTGCCATCTGTAGTGAGGAATGCTGCAGTACTCTGTAAGTGTCCTTAATAAATGCTTGGGTCTAGTCGCCTGGTGCTTAGCAATCTTTCTTTGGATTCCTAATCAGGCCCATCTCAGGACGGTTTGGGGCACTCCCTCGTGGGAACTCCCCTGCTGCTGACTTTGGGTGACTCCAGTCACTGCAGGTTCAGTAGGATGAAACAGTGTTGCAGGGTGTGAGGGAAACAACGTGCATAAGGATGTAACCAGGAATTTTAGCTTGAGCAACTAGTAGAAAAGAAATTGTATTTACTGAGATGAAAGAAAATGAGTACAGAACAGGTTTTGAAGAAAGTGGACAAACATGTTGGGTTATAGCTGGCATTTCGATTTGTAAGCAAGTACATACATCCCTATTAACAATGTTACAGTGAGTAATCTATATTTGCAATGAACATTTCTAGAAAACAATAGGATTTAAATGCTGTAAGTGGCAATTAACATTCATAGCTATTGGAAAAATACATTAGGAAACTTTTATTTTTTAAGATTTAAAATGCTATTTGTAATGCCACTGCTTAAAATGAAGTGTCCTGATGCAGAAGGTGAATACTTTTTTTTTCACATTCAGAAATCTAAGAAAATGTAAGCTTTAACAAAGTTGTTTGTCTTATTTTTTCTTCTGAACTCTATAAATAAATTCAGATTTGTTTTTTCTTTTCATCAGGACACCTGTATTTTAATTACGCCTTCTTAGTATAAAAGATCTCTCCTTCAGAGTGAATGCAGCTTTCCTTTTATCTTTTCTCTCAGTGCCCCAGGCTCTAAAGTGGTTTAGGGACCAGGTAGGTAACACAAGAGAGAGTAGTGGGGTGTCTAGTAAACTGTGGACAGATAAAATGTGTGGCTGTGAGTCAGTTTTAGTCAATTGTTGCCCTTTACAGAATAGGGGCACATATTGTAGCCAGGCCTTCTAATTTTATAAAAGAAAATAAATCTATATATTAAAATCTATATAGATTTTATATGAATCTATATAAAATTTATATTTTAAAATCTATATATAATATATGTAGATTTTATATAAAATGGGTTTAATAAAACATCTGTATTTTAACATCTATCTATTAAAAATCTATGTAGAATTTACATAGAGATTTTAATATATAGGTTTATTATATATATATAAATGTCTCAGTATTTAAACCCTAGCACCGTTTTAAAAACATTGTAAGACCAAAACAAAACATGCTAAATTCAGTCTCTGATAAGTCAATTAGTAGTACCTGCTGTAAATTGGTACCTAGCCCCTCACAGAATATTGATTCCCTCAGTACTGCTATCAATATTCATTGTACATTACCAAAAAAAAAACAACCTTACTGATTAAATGAATTCTCATTAATAGGTGAATGGTTTATTCTAGATGGGGATCTGTACCTAAAACCTTAGAGTTATGATGACAGGGAGTCCAATGCATAACCCAAATTGTTAATATTCCTTTAGCAATTTTATGTGTCAGACACCACTATACAAAGAGATTTATTACATTTATAACTTAATCCTGAAAATTAAGAAACCTAAAAGCTAAATGTCTCTCTGCAGAATGTATGACTAGCAAATAGTAGAGCTGGGCTTTGAATAAAATCTGCCTAAATCCCAGATGTGTAACTACTATGCAATATTGCCCCAAAAAGATTTAAAATGTCCAACTTTTACAGGCTTTTTACCAAGCGATTTAATGTAACATGTGCTCTATTTTGCTCTTACAATGATCTGATTACATTGTGTACTGTTTTCCTGATAATGGCTTTCCCTAATCTCAGCACCTGAGATACTAAGGAGCTGCTTTGCTATAACCAAAGGCTAGAGTGGTGAGGTGGTGGGTGACTTTAAATTTGAAAGGGTCTTGAATGGCTAAAGAGCAATCTGCTTTTATTTAAAGACTTCCAAGTAGCCATTTTACTTCAATACACTTCTAAATCTATGATTTCATTAGAGTTGGGGTCCTAAATTAATAGGCTTCTCTCGTTTTCTCCTTCTTCTTCATAGGCAATAATCTTAAAGACCATGTTCTTTGGAAGCTAGTGTTGCTAAATTTTTCTTAAAAATAAGCAGTTCTGTTCTCATTCTGCTTTTCAATTTTGCCTTCCAGGCAAGTGGAATGTGAAACAAAAATTTAACATTTTCCCTTATGCAAGAACATACTCTTCCATATAAATTTTTGTAATTTTTTGAAACTTGTCGTTACACAAAGCATTATGTATAATATGTAGGCAGGTTTTAAAGAATAGTAAAATTTTAAAAAGCATAGATGGGTATTCATCACACAGTCTAAATGCTGTAAATTACTAGTACATACTTAGAATCCCTATGTGTGCTTAAATAATTGCATCCTTCTGTCTACCAATTACTACCCACTCATTCCCCAAGAAATAACCACTATGCCAACCTTTGTGTTAATCACTGTAACTATTTATAGATTTATGTTGTATGTATACTTAAATAGCATATTATTAACTGTTGCCTATTTTTGAAATTTATATAATAATATTATATTGCATATTTTCTTCTATGAATTTCTTTTTACTCAGTATTAGTTTGGGACATTTAGCCATGTTGATGCATGTGGTTGTACTTCATGTTCATTGAGGTATAATGTTCTATTGTATGTCTCTTTTGACATTTTGTATTCTGAATGGACTCTTGGTTTGTTTTCATTACTTTACTATTATAAACAATGCATCTGTGAATACACATGTATGTATGTGTGTGTATATATATATATATATACACATACGTATCTGAATGTGTTTATATAGATGTGCATGTGTGAGAATTTATCTGTTATTGTATTGTCAACTCTTCTAGATAATGACATTCACACAGTGGATGGATGTATTCATTCTTACCAGCCATAGAAAATTTTTTTTGTTGTCGTCGTAGATTTTCATCCATACTAGACATTTGCATATTTAGTCGATGTGAAATGATGTCTCATTTTGCTGTTAGGGTTTCTCTGGTTAATAATGAATTTGAAGAGAGCTTTAAAAATATTAATTGAGAACCATTTTCTTCCATCAGAATTATATGGTTTAAAATTTGCTTTCATAAGAATCTGTTACTGCTACAAAATGACTTCATTTTTAGGTATCTGAAAATATCATTAATTTGCTAATGAAAGATAGTTTACTGGATATAGAATCCTAGATTGAAATTACTTTTATTCATATATTTTAAATAATATTCTATTGTTTCAATCTTCCCTTTCTGCTATTTTCAAGGTAGTACTTAGTCTAATGGTGTTTGTTTGCTCATGGTCCATGCTCTTCTGTCTGTACTTTTTGAAGATAGCATCCTTTTTGTTTATGTTTTACATTTTTGTTAAGATGTGTGCTGCATGCATTAATTTGTTGTTTGTACTTCTCCAGTTTTTTGAGCTTTTTGAATTTGAGTTTACCATAAGAAATTCTGAAAGTTCATTTGCTAATTACCTTTAAATACTCTCTCCTAAGTTATCTCTATGATCTAATTCTAGAACTTCAATTATTCACACATTAGTATTAGTCTATCCTCACGTTTTCTAACCATTATTTTATTAAAAATATTTCCCTTTTCTTATTTCTGCCTTCTGAATTACGAAAAATTACATTGCATCTGTGTTCTCATTCACTGTGTCATCTATTGGTTAATGTATGCATTGTTTTAGTTGCAGTTATCATGTTTTAAAAAATTCTTAACATTTTATTTAGTTATATTTCAGATCTGTTACTTTTGCTTTAAATAGCATTCTGATCACTTCTCATATTTTAAAGTTTTTTGAATTTTAAAACATTTATTAAATTTGTTAATTATTTTCTACTTCCTCTTTTCCTAATTGAATACCCTTTTTTTCCTTCTCCTGCCTAATTGCCCTGGCCAGAACTTCCAACACTACGTTGAATAGGAGTGGTGAGAGAGGGCATCCCTGTCTTGTGCCAGTTTTCAAAGGGAATGCTTCCAGTTTTTGCCCATTCAGTATGATATCGGCTGTGGGTTTGTCATAAATAGCTCTTATTATTTTGAGATACGTACCATCAATACCTAATTTATTGAGAGTTCTTAGCATGAAGGGTTGTTGAATTTTGTCAAAGGCCTTTTCTGCATCTATTGAGATAATCCTGTGGTTTTTGTCTTTGGTTCTGTTTATATGCTGGATTACATTTATTGATTTGCGTATGTTGAACCAGCCTTGCATCCCAGGGATGAAGCCCACTTGATCATGGTGGATAAGCTTTTTGATGTGCTGCTGGATTCGGTTTGCCAGTATTTTATTGAAGATTTTTGCATCGATGTTCATCAAGGATATTGGTCTGAAATTCTCTTTTTTTATTGTGTCTCTGCCAGGCTTTAGTATCAGGATAATACTGGCCTCATAAAATGAGTTAGGGAGGATTCCCTCTTTTTCTATTGATTGGAATAGTTTCAGAAGGAATGGTACCAGCTCCTCTTTGTACCTCTGGTAGAATTCGGCTGTGAATTCATTTGGTCCTGGACTTTTTTTGATTGGTAAGCTATTAATTATTGTCTCAATTTCAGAGCCTGTTATTGGTCTATTCAGAAATTCAACTTCTTCCTGGTTTAGTCTTGGAGGGTATATGTGTCGAGGAATTCATCCATTTCTTCTAGATTTTCTAGTTTATTTATGTAGAGGTGTTTATAGTATTTTTTGATGGTAGTTTGTATTTCTGTGGGATCGGTGGTGATATCCCCTTTGTCATTTTTTATTGCGTCTATTTGATTCTTCTCTCTTTTCTTCTTTATTGGTCTTGCTAGTGGTCTATGAATTTTGTTGATCTTTTCAAAAAACCAGCTCCTGGATTCATTGATTTTTTGAAGGGTTTTTGTGTCCCTATTTCCTTCAGTTCTGCTCTGATCTTAGTCATTTCCTGCCTTCTGCTAGCTTTTGAATGCGTTTGCTCTTGCTTCTCTAGTTCTTTTAATTGTGATGTTAGGGTGTCAATTTTTTATCTTTCCTGCTTTCTCTTGTGGGCATTTAGTGCTATAAATTTCCCTCTACACACTGCTTTGAATGTGTCCCAGAGATTCTGGTATGTTGTGTCTTTGTTCTCATTCTGTAGGTTTTTATCTTCATCAGTGCTGAGTTTCTTTAGAGAGGATTTGTAATGGTTTCCACCATGACTTGAGTGTACTGCCTACAAGGGACCATTCCGCATTCCACTCTAGGCTTGAAATTGTTAGATTTTATTGTTGATGTGAATTCACAATGTAAACCCATGGATTGGCAAGCTAGTTTATTCTTTGGAGAGATATTTTACTTCCACTTAGCACCCAGATTAAGGTCTAGTGTAATTTGAAGTAACCTAGGCACCTGAGGTGCAAAATTGAAGAAGTCACTAAAAAAATTCTGACTGGGTGCCTCCTTATGGGAGAGACACCTAGCTTGCCTATCTTCAGCCTGATCAAATGAATATAGACCAGTCACTCTGATCAGTCTTCTGTGTAGCATAAATAAGCATTAGGCTTTATATTCTGCTATGTCCCATGCCATTATTAAAACAAAAATTCAAAGTTTCCAGGGTTATCTACAGCCCTCTAGATGCAAACCTACTTTTAGCTGTTGCTTATTGTTCAAGGTTACTATTGTCACTTTACTTGAAGTTCTATGGATTCTTCTTTTTACGACAACTTAGCATTATTTTTAAAATAATACTTTAACTGTGATTTCAGTTGTTTCATTTTGAAATTCCATCCAGGCTCTCTAGAATGCCATACTCGCAGCAATGACAATCACATTTTCCTCTGTAAAGGTTGTTTGGTAACTACATTTTGAGGTCATTCTTAAAATAAAACACTGCAGATAAATATTACCATATATTTATATTTATCATATGATTAGAAAAAATGTGAACTTTTTACATTACGAGAAATATATTGAACAGAACACTTAGTTATTTTTACAATGGTCTAACAAGCAAAATCAGTCTATATGAATAAGACTGAACCTGTTCCAAAAAATAGCCTTAAAAGTAACAAGGTAGATATGAAATATCAGAGTGCTCTATGATTAACAAAAACAATTTTTTCCCATTCACCCTTTCAGAAGGATTTAAATGCATTAGAAGATGAACTTGCTAACCATGATGAATATTTACTTGAAGAAATGTGAGGAGGGGTTATGCATGAGCCTGGACCAACTCCAGGTGCACTAAACATTAGGACCTGCATCTTTTACATCCTTATGCCTATTTTCTAACCCCTGAATTATACTGGTCTTGCTGAGTTGCTTGAATGAGTACTGCAGCTTTCATAAAGTAAATAATTTCCTTCATTTTTTGCATGAGTACCATTTTGTCAGCAAGCTAGTGTTCTAATGATCATCTTACTATG
The DNA here is from genome assembly GCF_028878055.3 of Symphalangus syndactylus. Taxonomy (NCBI): domain Eukaryota; kingdom Metazoa; phylum Chordata; class Mammalia; order Primates; family Hylobatidae; genus Symphalangus; species Symphalangus syndactylus. The sequence goes on from NC_072424.2 coordinate 69,636,803, forward strand.
GACTAACAAATCTTAATCTAAAATGTGTCTTAAATTATCAATATGTTGATAATCAAGAGAAGCTAATATTTTAGACATGGGAAAATTAACTACTTTGGTTGCCTAATGATAAAGAAGCATACTGTACAAACCAGTGTTTTATTCCATAAGACCACCATGGTGACTGGTTATAGGGTCTAAATAGTTCCCTGGGGATCCATAAGTATTAACATAACTTCAAATTTTACTGAACCATAAAAACATTGTCACTAAGAAAATCTGTTTCAATATTTGCCTACATGCAAAACATGAAAACAATTTGCCTGTTTGTATTTACTGTAGCTATTTTCCATGTGTATGTGTTTACACTTATGTGTGCATGTCTGATTTACGTATAGAGTAAACTTCTGTGTCTTTTTTCAAAGACAGAGGAATGAGTTATGATCATCAAAAGCTTCTCTCAACTACAATCTTAGGCTCAAACCTTGCAAAAGGCCTTCAGTCCCCAGTGTGAATAAGTTAGATCTAGTCCCAATGAAGAATCAACAAGGATCATCTTGCGGTTCGTTTCACTGGGGCAAAGAACAGGTGCAAGGCCCCCATTTCTGACTGCTTGGTGCCTTGTTATTATTTTTATGAATAGTCGGTGCATCAGGAACTCTACAGGGATCCAAGCCTTTCCTTGAGCCCAATCAAAGGATTAGTGTGATTCAGGCAGAGATTGAATCTATGTGGAAAATTGTCCATGCTGAGTTCTATTAGAAGGAGCTGCTGAGTGAGCTTCATTACTAATCACAAAGCAAAATTACAGTCTCTAGAAATGAGAAACCAGTAAACAAAATAATAAAAGTCATTTTAATTATTAAATGACAGTGTTACAAACTATATGCTACTTATCAGTGCCATAATGAAATACAGTAAATAGAAAAATATCCGTATGGTCCATTCACTGTGATTTAATTTTGCATAAGATATTATTTTAATGATTTTTTAAATGTGACTAATTATCAAATTGATAATTCCCTTCAGCAACCAGTATCTATATTTTATAACAGATGTACCAATTTTTATTCCCCAGTGCATTGTGTTGACTGAAGAACACTTGAAACTCTGAAAGGTCTTCTTTATACAGTCCAAGTTATCAGTGCCTAATGGTGCTAAGTGATGAATTGCTCCCATTTTAATAGAACAATCAGGTCCTAGTCTTTCCATTATCCTTCTCTGTGCACTTCCCATCCACACTATTGTTGTGCTGGTTAGCCAGCATTATTTGTAAAGACTTGGAAACTCGTAAGTCAGATATAACAAGTGATTCTTGCTATTTGAAAATCAAACATGTTTGATAATTTTTCAAGTTTGCAGAAATTATCGAAATGCCAATATCATTTTACTAGAAGCAATGAGCTGTTCTACTCAGTAAAACTGAATACAAAAATGACCTCTTGTTTAGTATTTTTGAGAACCGGCAAAGTAAAAGTAATACTTGGAAATAGCTGTTTGTTGTTAAATCTGCTGATGTTGAAAATTATATCTATTATCCATCTGTCTTATTAAGCTCTTGAAATAAGAGTTTATTAATATACATGTAATGACCATGTACATTAATTTTCAGGAAGTAGGATGTTATTATTAGTGCAAAATGACCTATTAGTGTTTTATACTTGATATACCCATGCTTTTTATGGCACACAGAAGAGGGTCATTAATAACAAAGCTCATGTTTCTAAAGCTATAACATTTAACCAAAACACTCCTTAAAATAAATATGCCCTATTTTTCTTTTAATATTTTAGTAAATACATATTGAAAGCCTACTACATGCCAGACTAAAGTCATTCTACAAGAAGAAAATACTCAATTATTACCCAGAGGCATACACCAAAGAAATCTTCTTTTTCATTACAACTAGGTGATTCATTGTTCAAAAGAAAATAATTTTACTAAACATGTTCCAATATAATAGCATTTTATTAGACAATCTAGGGGATTAACTTAGTCCCTTATCACTGCAGTGTGTTTTATAGGATGGACACTCAGTGAAAAGAAGATTGTCAAGTGGAAACTGCGGCACACTCTTAAATCCCCCTAAAATATTACATTGCATTGTGAACCTAAGACATCTGTTTTTGGTGGGAATAATATTGCAGAGCTGTTGCTTAGTGTTAACATTGTGACTGACAAGGAGATGCTTTTTTTCCTTTTGTGTTTCTGTATCCTAAAAAGACAGCTTATGATTTTCCCCATCCTTTTGAAAACTCTTAAGGAAACAGTGCTGAAGAAAACTGAATAAATTAACTACTGGCAAAATGTTGTTGGTAAAGGGGAAAAAAACACTGTTATTGTCCCATTATTTAGAATGTTCAAAGTATATTTTAGAGTTGTATCAATATCTTCCTAATTAAAACAAAATGGGATTCACAAAATAAGGTCTATTTTACTTTCTTTTACACAAAGGAGGAAAAAACCTGCTACAGGCTAGAGAAGTGATGCTGAAGATTATACTTAGAGAAAAGAAATATATTTAAGTGAGAAAATATGGCAAGCAAAAGCCTGAATGTAGAAAGGGAAGGAAGAGGAAAGAAGATGTGATTAGTTCCGTCGTATATAAATTGAAACATGTAACTTGAAAATCAAGACTTTAGAAAATGTGTACAAGTTAAGTACACTGGCAAGACAAAACTAACAAAGGCTACAAATGTTGACTTGTATTAGATTATTATAAGGAATTTCATTTAGACTCTTTTACCTTTAGATTAAAATCTACTTATCATTTAGATTATAATAATTTTTATATTATTTTTATATTTTATTTATGTTATTTTATATATATCATAATTTAAATGATATTTATTTTTGCAGTTCTGTCACTGAAATATGCACACAAATCATTTTAGACAATGGTAGAACTATTTTATTTCTTTCTCTGTAACAATAACATTGTCATTAGATTTTTCTTTTCCTGAGTAATATGTGATGGAATTCATGAAAATTAGTTTTTAAATAATTATTCCAAGGATAATTTTAAATGTAGTGTTGTGTAGTACTTTTTTTCTTTAGTTAATATCCAAACTATAAAACCTAAAAGTTATTTGTTGCATTTTATATTTATCTAAATGTATGTAGTTGTATATGAGCACATGTCTGTGGACATTTTTCTCAAGGTGGCGTTTTTTTTCCTGACCAATAGCTTTCTTTTCCATAATTTCTTCTGCATTCTCCTTACAATATCTGGAATAATATTTATAGGCAGTGTGATATTTTAATTGCTTTAAGAACATACAACATTGGTAATAATAGAAAATGCTGAGTTAGTCCTTATTATGTGATGCAATGTTCTAAGCACTATATGTGAATTGCCTAATAGGTAATTGCTATAACTATGCCCATTTTGCCAACAAAGAAAGGTTATATAACTTGCCTAGGGTCGCATTACTGGGAACTAGGAAAGCAGATACTCTAATCCAGACAGTCCAGTTGTCTGAACTGTGTAAATTTAAAAATTCCTTTGTTTCCTTTTTGAAAAAATACAATAAGCTGAACATGTTTAAAAGGTACAATTTGATAAATTTTGACATATGTATATACCTGTGAGAATATTACCAACTTCAAGATAATGCAGATATTCATCACTCCCAAAAGTTTCCAAGGGCCTAGTTGGAATCCCTTCCTTTCGTTCCTCACCAATCCTTCCCCCCACCTTATGCTCAGGCAATCTCATTTGCTTTCTGTAACAATAAATTGGTTGTCACTTTCTAGAATTTTAAATAAATGGAACTATACAGTATGTGCAATTTTGTCTTGCTTTTGTCAGTTAGCATAATAATTTTGAGATTCATCCATGGTATGTTTATTAATAGCTACATCTTTATATTGATAGGTAGTATTTCCTTGCACAGATTTTCCACTGTTTGTCCATTCACTTGATAATTGATGTTTGCTATTTTCTAGATTTTCACTAATGCAAATAAATCAGCTACTGACATTTGCATAGAAGTATTTGTTATAGACATGTAATTTCATTTTTCTTGAGCAAATAACTAAGAGTAAAGGGCTAAATGCTATTGTAAGTCTATATTGAACACTTTAAGAATCTCCAAATGTTTTCCAAAGTGGTTGCATCATTTTACTTACCCACCAGCAGCACTGGAAAGTTGTAGTTTCTTCACATTTTTGCCAACATTAAATGTGATCAGTCTTTTTACTTTTAGCTATTCTAACATATTTAGTAATATATAATTGTATTTTTAACTTTCATTTCATATGGAAAAATGATGCTGAACATTGTTTCACATGATTTTCTGCCAATAGTATATCTTCTTTGGTGAAGCATCCAAATCGTTGCCCAACTTTTATTGGTTTGTTTTCTTGTTATTGTTTTAAGAATTTGTTATTCTTAGTAAAAATTCTTTATTAGATATATTATTTGCAAATATTTTCCCTCAATCTATAATGTTGATTTTCATTTTATTAACAGGATGTTTCAAAGAGTAGACATTTTTTCACTTTGATAAAACAAATTTATCAATTAATTCTTTTATAGGCTATACTTTCGGTGTTATATATAAGAAATCTTGGACTATCCCAAGGTCATGAGACTTTATTGTATGGTTTTATTGTAAAGTTTTATAGTTTTAGGTTTTAAGTTTTGTTCAAGTACACATTTGATTTTCTAGATTTTTCTACATGGCGCATACAAATAGATATCTAATTCTTTTAGCACTGTGTTGCAAAATTATTCTTTAGAAGCTGAATTTCTTTTGTACCTCTGTCCATATATATATATTTCTGGATTATCATTTCCATTTGTTTTTTTTTCTGTCTTTGCTTTGATGTCACAGTATTTTGATTACTATACGTTTATATAAATTTCTAAATCAAGTAGCACTTATCTCTTTTAAAGTTGGTTTGTCTAGTCTAGGGCCTTTGCTTTTTTATATGAATTTTTGAATGAGTCTGGTACACACATGCAAAAAAAATCCTCTTGTGAGTTTGATTGAGATTTCATTAAACCTGTAGATCACCTAGGAAGAGCTAACATGCTGATAATATTGAGTCTTCTGAACCACGATCATAATATACCTGTCATTTTTTAGTTCCTTAGTTTATTTCTTTAGTATTTTATTGTTTTCAGTGTGCAAGTTTTCTACATGTTAGATTTATCCCTAAGTATTTCATATTGTTCCAGGTTATTGCTACATTTTAAATTTTAGTTTTTGATATTTGTTGTATTTAGAAATTCTATTGATTTTTGTATATTGATTATGTAACCTGAAGCCTTGCTGAACTCATAAATTAATTTTTGTAGATTTTTGTAGATCTGTCACAATGTCTACATGTACAAGCATGCCATCTACAAACAAAGACAGTTTTACTTCTTTCTGTCTAATCGACATGCTTTTATTTCTTTTTTCTTAACTTATTCCACTAGCTAGAACCTCCAGTATAATGTTAAACAGAAGTGTTGAGGGTAGTTATTATAATTTTTTTCTTGTTTTGATCTTATGGAAAAGGTATTCAGTCTTTCACTATTAAATATAATATTAGCTGCATATTTTCATAGAACCACTTGGTTGGATAAATTACCTTCTATTCTTAGTTTTCTAAGAATTTTCCCTAGGAACAGGTTTTGGATTTTGTCTACACCATTTTCTCCATTGAGATGATCACATGGATTTTTAATAATTATCTTCCAATATGGTGAATTACATTGATGGGTTTTCTAATGTTAAATCTTCATTCCTAGAATAAGCCCCACTTGGTAATTATGTATTATATATTTTTATTGTTGGCTTCAATTTGCTAACATTTTGTAGAGAGCTTTTGCATCACGTTTAGGAGATGTTTTTTTATTTCTGTTTTTCTTTTATTCTCAGAGTAATTCTGCGCTCCGATAGTGCCCTCCTTTTCATTTCTTTGGAAAAACTTGTGTAAAGTTTGTATGATGTATTCGTTAAACATTTTGTGGAACTTAATAGTGAAGCCACATGAGACTAGAATTTTCTTTCTTCTTTCTTTCTTTTCTTTTTTTTTTTGAGATGGAGTCTCGCTCTGTTGCCCAGGCTGGAGTGCAGCGGCGTGATCTCAGCTCACTGCAACCTCTGCCTCCCAGGTTCAAGGTATTCTCCTGCCTCACCCTCCCAAGTAGCTGGGACTACAGGCAAGTGCCACCACACCCGGCTATTTTTTTTTTTTTTTTTGTATTTTTAGTTGGCCAGGATGGTCTCAAACTCCTGACCTCGTGATCTGCACGACATGGCCTCCCAAAGTGCAGGGATTACAGACATGAGCCACGGCGCCAAGCCAAAACTAGAATTTTCTGACTGGAAATAATTTTAACTACAACCTGAAGTTTGTTAAAAATAGATACATGGCTGTTCAAGTTATCTACTTCTTATTGAATAAATATTGGTAGTTTGTGTTTTTCAAGCAATTGGTTGATTTCCTCTGTTGTCAAATTTACTGGCATAACATTGTTCACAGTATTCTTTATTATACTTTTAATATATGTAGAATCTGTAATGATATGACCTCTCTTATTCCTAATACTGGTGATTTGTGTCACCCCTCACCCCTCTCTTTTTCTTGGTAGTCTGGCATAAGATGAATCAATTATTTTTCACATTATTAAAAACTATCTTTTGATTTTATTGATTTCCTCTATTTACTGTTTTCTATTTTGATTTATATCAATCCTTATTTCCTTTCTTCTATTGTCTTGAGGTTTATTTTACTATTTTTGTCTAGTTTCTCAGGGTTGAAACTATAGTCATGAATTTGAGAACTGCTTTATTTTTCCTAATACAGATCTAGTGCTATAATTTACTTCTGAGATCCGCTTTACTAGCATCCTATATATTTTGACATGTGTTTTCACTTTCACTCAGTTCAAAATGCTTTCTAACATACTTTTTGATTTTTACTTTGACGTATAGGCTATTTAGAGTTGTATTGTTTCATTTTTCAATACTTGGGGATTTTCCAAGCGTCCTCCAGTGATTTATTTCCAATTTAATTCCACCTTGGCCAGAGAATATATTTTGCATGACTTGAATCATTTTAAATTTTGGAGTTGGAGGACTTATTTTATGGCCCAGAATATTGCTTACTTTGGTAAAAGTTCCATGTATACTTAAAAAACTGTGAATTATTCTGTTGCATATAGTATTTTGTAAACATCGATGAGCTGGTTGATAGTATTTTTCAGGTCTTCTATATTGTAATCTATATTTTATATTTTTGTTGTACCAGGTACAGTGTTGAAATCGTTAACTAATTGTGGATCTATTTTCACCCTTCATTTCTACTATTTTTACTTTATATATTTTGATGCTCTACTTTCATTGCATTCAATTTAAAAATTTTTATATCATCTTAAAAAATTGATGACTTCATTTTCAAAGAATGACATTCTTTATTCCTGATAAAGCCTTTGCTTTGATATCTACTTCATCTGGTATCAATATAATCATTCCACCTTTCTTTTGATTAGAGTTATCATGACTTTTTTTATTCTTTTACTTTTGATATACTCTGTCTTTGTATTTAAACTGGGTTTCTTGTAGATAGTACATAATTGGATCATTGCATCCATGTCATAAGTCAAAAATGTATACTGTAAGCCACAAAGCAGCCATTAAAATGATAAAAACAAATAACCGTAAAGCCCAAAAAGAAGATAAAAATGGAATCATAAAAGATCCTCATTGGATTCAAAAGGAGTCAAATAAAGAGAAAAAGCCTCCTGTTTAAAATGGTGTGTTTTGACTATTTTCATTTAATGTGATTGCTTAATTTAAATCTAACATTTTGTTTTCCATTTGTCTGATGTATTCTTTGTTTACTTTTTCCTCTTTATCTGACTGCTTTTGAATTAAATGAGGACTTTATGATTTTATTTTATCTACATTGTTGGCTTATTGGTTATTTGTTTTTACCATTTTAATGGCTGCTTCGTGGTTTATAGTATATATTTTAACTTATGTTATTAAGTAATACATAATTTTGCACATCTTAGAATTATAGAATACAATACGGTCTTTTCAATCTTTGTTTTCTTATTGTCACACATTCACTTTTACATATGTTAAAAACTGCACACTATATTGATTTTATTTTTGTTTAGTTAACTAGTTTTAGGAGATGTAAATAACATTAAAAATTATCCATAGTTACCATTTCTACGATCTTCATTTCTTTGTGTAGATTCATATTTCATCTGGTATAATTGTTCTACTACCAAAAGATTTCTTTAAACATTTTATTTTCAGTACTGTCTGTCGATGATAAATTCTTTGAGCTTCGCTGTGTCTGAAATGTCTTTTTTCTGCTGTTGCTTTTGAAAGATACATGTGCTAGGAGCAGAATTTTTGGCTGACAGCTGTTTTCTCTCAGTACTTTCAAAGCTATTGCTCCACTCTCTCCCCACTTTCATTCTTTTCAATGATAAATCTGCTGTTATCTTTATCTCTGTTCTTCTTTATGGTCTATGCCATGTGTTTTTGTTTTGCTGTTTTAATAATTTTTCTTTTATTTTTATCATTAATTTAGGGCAATTTGGTCTTATGTGCCCTGGTGTAGTTTCTTCTTTTACCTTTCTTTTTCTTTGTATTCTTTCTTTTTCCTTTTTTTGTAATTTGGATTTATTGCTCTTTGGGTCTACAAGTTCACAGTTTTCTTAAAATTTAGAAAAGATTCAGCCATTGCTTTTCACATATGTTTTGACACTCCCACATCCTTTTCTCTGGTGACTCTAATAACACACATACAAGGCTACTTATGATTGCCCAACAGCTCACTTATGCTTTGCTCATTATTTTTTGTGTGCCTTTTTCCGCTACATTTTATTATGAATAGTTGTTTTCATTATAGTTTTTGTTTCTAGATATTTAATTTGTTTTTATTTATACCCTTCATATTTCTACTTATATTTTTGAATATATAGGAAACAGTTATAATATATATTTAACACCTGAGTGCCAATTCTAACCTCAATTCTGGGTGACTTCCATTGCTTTATTTTTCTTCTCATTATGGGTCTAATTTTTGAGGTTTTTTTGCATGCATGCTATTTTTTGACTGGATAGCAGATATTATATTATAATTTTTATCTTTTTGGTTACTGAATTTTTTTTATTCCTCTGTCTTCTTGAGTTTTTTTTCCTAAGACACCATTAAATCACTTGGAAACTGTTTGATCCCTGATTTGCTTTTAAGATTTGTTAGACTGCACCAGAATAATGCTCAGCAGACGTCTGATTATTTCCCACTACTGAGATAAGGCCCTCCTGTGTATTCAATTCAATACCATGAATCATGAGGTTTTCTAATCTTTCTGGCAGGATTAAGCACTATTGCAGACCTGTGTCAGTGCCAAACGCTACTTACTATCTTTGATCCTTTCAGGCGGCTCCTTTCCTGTCTTTTGATAGTTTACTCACATGCATATACTGATTAGTTTTCTGTTCAATACTTGAGGGACACTCTCTGCAGATCTCTGGATTCCTTTTCCTGGGCAGCTCTTTTCTCTCTAGTGCGTTCATCTACATATTCTGGTCTCCCCAGCCTCCTTGAACTCTCAGCTCCATCTCTTCAACTCAGAGTGTCCATCAGGTTCCCTTCGTCCCTCTCTCTTGTGAAGTGGTATTGAAAAAGTGGTATTGAAACCCTCTCAAGGCAGTAAGCCGGGAGCAGTCATAATGCTTACCTAATTTGTTTCCCAACTCTCGGTGATAACTCATTTTCATTGCCTGATGTCTACTGATATTATCTTGTAATCCAATGTTTCATTTTGTTGCTGTTGTTACCTTGTCCTGTTACTCCGACTTAACTAGAAACAGAAATTGGTGATCCTTCTACTCAAGATTGTCCAGAGAAACAGACCAATAGACTGTGTGTGTGTGTGTGTGTGTGTGTGTGTGTGTGTGTGTGTGTGTGAAGAAATGTATTATACAGAATTGGCTCATCCAATTTTAGAGGCTAGCAAGTCCAAGATCTGTGGGGTGGACTAAAGGCTGGAGATCCAGGAGAGCTGAGAATGCAGTTCCTGTCCAAAGACCAGGAGACTAGAGGCCCAGGAGAGCCGATGTTCTAGTTCAAGTCCGAAAACAATTTACCGTAGAATCAGAAAGCTTAAATGTTGAAGGGGAAGTCCAAGGGAAGTCTCTGGAAAAATTGCTGTTGCTCAAGAGCAATCTTTTTACTGCATTAAGGCCTTCAACTGATGCGACCCACCCATGTAATAGAGTGCAGTATACTTTACTCGAAGTCTACCAACTTAAATGTTATACAAAAACAGCCTCACAGAAATACTCAGAATCCTGCTGTTCTGTTGTCTTCTTCCCTCATGAAAACAAAATCCCTGCTATACAAACAACTAATTAAATCAGACAAATTTTGTACTCAAAGCCAGATGATGGGTTTTTAATTTTATTGTGCTACTTACCACCTCTGTGACATTACTAGAACTCAGCATTAGAACACATTTAAGGCTTTTATGCTTACCCAGGTAATAGGATACTTGAAAATTGTGTTTCCATTTAAGGAAAATCATGCCTTCAAAGTAAATTTTATGTAATACCACTAAATAGGAACTCTTTTTCCTAACATAGCATGACTCTATTATAGGTGAGCAAAGTAAAGTCGCCACCACATGTCAGAAAATCCACAATCAAAATATTTAAAACATGTATTCATTTTAATAAAGTCATTTATCATATTGCTGCTTGATCATTTATTGTTTACTAATATTACTAAAAGACAAATGATAGCAGAAAAGAAAATAAATATAAGAGAAAACATGAAATTGAGAAAATTCATACATTAGCTCTTTTTTTCCCTTATACATTTGAAAGAGATTGCTATTATGTGAACTAGAGTGTGGTCTAAATCTATCTCAGCTCAGCTCAGGGACAACTTGGAATATGGACTGAGAGAAGTAGAAGAGATTGTTTCTAAGATGTATGCTAGCTGTCTCTTGAACGAAGTGTTTTATAAGCTGAGACCTTATAAAAAATGTGAATTAATTTTGCTTTTTTGTCTGTTATGAACACTCTTCCTGAAAAATGTGATTCCAATTAATATGCTACAAAGGAGAGAACTTTTGCTTTTGCTTTGAATGTTTCATAAATGCTACATTAACTCTGGATTCACAAATATAAATATTTTATTTTCTGTTTACCAAATTTTAGAAGGAGACTATTGGCAATTGAACCAAAATATTTAAGTTGAACTTTTATAGGTATGTGAATTAATTAAAATAATATTTTGCTACCCTAAATTTTCATTGACCCTTAATTCAATTCAAAGTATCTTTATTACTAGAAAGGAATCAATTGGAAGGCATAGATAAAAATGTAATTGATGTATTTAGTTAATTTATTTACCCCCTAGTATTTATTTCAGGAGGAAATTTGGTAATTTTTAAGTGAAAAACTGTCATCTTACTTACCTAGAACCCCTGGCAATATCAGCTCCTCTGTCAATATCACAGCTGCAGCCACTTAAAGCATCCTTATACCTATCAAACTTCCAATTATACATAGTTCTACCATACTGTTAACAACTGCTTATGTGTGTCTAATACTCACGGTATAGTCCTTCGTCTGAGCACAGAGAACACCATGAGGTTTCTCAGGATAATCTTTTCACTTATCCTTACAGGTCTTGGAACATGTGAATTCATTACTGAACGTAACCTTAGGATTACAGCATTTATTCAGATCTTCTTATAGCATCTGCTCTTCCTCTGAAAAACATTGGCCTTCAAGGAGATCTCACCATGACTCATCCGTCATACCCATCATTTTGACTGTTGTTTCTCCTTCTAATTTCACTTTGTCTTTCAAGGATAGATACCATCTACTTTTTAGTAAGAATAATAGATAGAAAATATTATTTATTTATTTATTTACTTATTTATTCAATTTTTAATTTTTGTGGGTACCTGTTAGGTGATATTATCTACTTTTATATGAGTTGTTTTATGTTTTGTTTGTAAGGATGTATCTTTTTAGAGAAATTACTTAGCATTTTCTTTGAAAATTAGTTAAGAGAACATTATTAAAAGAAGATTAGTTTGCAATTAAAATATAGAAGTGAAGGTTCAGTTGTTGCAAATAAGTTCCTAATGGAGAAATAAATGTGGAAAAGTTTGCACTCAAGTGTCTCCCACGGATGATCTAAATTAACAGTGCTCAGGCTTGCTGCCCTTTTTCATTCCTAAATCATTCTTTAAGAAACCCACAAATGGAGTCACAGCATCTTCACAGAAGTCCAGTGGAGCCAGCATGCTGTCTGAAGTAATGTTCTCACCTCTAGAGGAGGGAGTGGGCTTTTTGAAATTAGCAAGGATGGCTTTGATATATTCTCCTGCCTGTCATGAAAGACTCCACTTCATCTGGCTTGTGTTCTTCCTGCCTGCCTCTGATTGATTTCATGTAATCCTGATGTGCTCTTTGTCATTGCCTTTCATGAAGCCAATTTCCTGCAGGTGGTAGTTCATTGCTTTATCATAATACAATGATATCTTGTAGTATCTTTTCTTCTCCAGTCAAGCTGAGGTATTATCTGCAGAGATAATAAAAATATTTTCTCTCAGATACCATTTTAGATATGTCACCTCATTAAACCTTCCTAAGCTCTTTTGATAGGTTGCAAATGTTACCATGTCTGCTTGAAAAATTGGGAAATTGAGACTCTGCAAGTTATACAATTTGCCTTTAACTTGCAGAAAAAGTGTCAGGTATTGAAATGGTATCACAAATGTATATTTCAACCTATTTCTCTTGTTTTATTAAGTCAAGTTTAGACTCATTTGTTCAGGAAATTAGCCAATCCTAAATGACAGAAGACACTGGATATGTCCTAAATGTCCTACTCATTCACTAATTCAACAAAACTTACAACGTTCTGCCAACCTATGTAGATTGTTTCTAACAATACCATAATTCCGAGACACTATTTTTCATAGTAGCTTATTTGAGACTTTTGGTTACTGAAAATGCAGGGGATCAGCCCAGGCTTGGCGTACTCATTTATACAAATTGCAATATAAATCAAATTATATCATCTTACACTTTAAAAAATGAATATAAATAGTGTACCATTACTAGTCTTACTAGTTTAATGTATTTGGAATAATACAGGTCTTTAATAATACTTCTTCTTTTGGCAATATAGTCAGTAATTTGAAATCCTGTCTCCTGAAAATTTTTCAACACATGAAAGAAATTTTTCCAGTTCCATGAAATGTGCAATCGTATGTGTTAAGTAGTATTGGTTAAACCAGCCCAATCACCAAGGAGGCAATTCGCTTTACTTTGACGCTCCTTAGCTTTAGTCCTTCTGTTATAGCAATATGATTTTCTTCCCTCCGCCCCTGCCGCTAGTTCTACTGAGGAAACACTATTATGAAAACAATATTTTTGTTATGCAAAGCAAACTAATTGTTAGGTTAGCTAGCACTTATAAGACTTAAATAATTTTATTTTAATATATTCTGGATTTTTCCCCTAGAGTTCTAATTTTTATGTATAATGCCAATTAATTCATTTATCAATAGATATTTCGAAGCAGATTTTTTGTAATTTGGTGTAAAATCTTAATAAACAGTGAGCAAGAGAGAACATCCACTTATTCTATGTGTTTTGTTTTACTAGTATCCTTTGAGTAAATAAAATGTTACTTAATTATATAAATTCTTTCCTCCAGCATTAATGAATCCATTATAAGGTACCAAGTTGTACCAAGTTAAATCTTCAGCTTTCATGGAAAATTTGCTTTGTCTCCAAAATATACTAGCTATCAATAAGCGCAAAGATAATACAAATTGGTATTGTACTTTTTTCTTTGCGAGGGTTATTTGTTTAGTTGGTTATAAATTTTGTGTTGGATTCAATCTAATTTATCATTTCTTATAATTATGAAATCTCTTACATATTACCAGAGACCAATAAACCAATGAAATCATGTAACATCTCCTGATACAGTGGTGTTTTTAGATAAGTAGAAATTTTTAAAAATGAATTATTGAGTTGTTATTATGCACTTATGAATTATTACAAAGTGTTAGTATAAAGTTGAGGAATTTGTCATTTCATATGTTAACATTTCTTAAGTTTATTATGTTTATTGTTCTATTGTTAGAATATTTTTAGTTCTAGACAACTTGGAAATGTATCAATTTCCATTTAAAAAATTGTGAGGGTAAATTGAATTTCAGTTTAGATTATAAAATGACATTTTTATAAAGAAAACTTTATGAAAGGAAGAAATCATGGACAAAGAGAAAAAGATCAATGGAGGGAGGAAAAGGAGAAGGAAGATATAGGTGAGAGAAAGCTCATTCAGAGGAGATGCCACTTTCTCGGGAGAAGGAGGTAATTTATAAGATGAAGTAGCAGCAGCAGTTAACAAAAAGGCCTGAGAGACTGTGACAGCCTGAAACAGGTGTGTATTATTCTTATATGAGAAAAGACTGTCCAAGGTCATTAAGAATTAGAAAAGAAGAAAGAATTAATTTTAACAAGACATAGAAAGATATTTATTTCCCACATTTGAGACAATGTGAAGGAGATAGAACAGAGGTAGGAAGCATGGTGGAGAGAGAGTTGCAAAAGGTCAAATAGAAAATGCTTGGCATTTTTACAGTGTATTAATAATAACAAATATGACCTAGATTCTCAGTGGTGTGATTTTATAATGTTACAGGTGAAATATATATTACTTACTCTAGGTGATAAAATTGCAAAGGTTATAATAAAAAGAAATAAGAGCAGACCGAAAATGAAGAAATTTCTTCTTTTTTTTTTGTTTGTTTGGAATTTTTGTTATTGAGTAGCCATAATTAGACTCAGCAGCTCATATCCATCTGCAAACAGCCTCTCTGCTATTCCACTAGGATGTGGATCCAAAGATGAAGTAGAAGAGACAGAGCAGACCTGAAATATTCCAGAAGGATAAATCTTTTCCATTCCCTCCTCCAGCCAAAATGTCTATAAATTTGAAAGCATCAGGATTGATTGCCCTTGATCTTCAGCCACTCTCCAACATAAAGATACCACATTGAATTTCAAAGCCTCTCAAAGCATTGGAGCCACAGTATTCCCCTTCCCCCCATTTCAATGACTTGTATTGAATTGAGTATCTATTATCAAAGGCAAGCATACCCCCAGACAAGCACAGAAAAAAGGCACCCAAGTGGCCAGGTAATTCCCTATCTTTCTTTTTCAGTGTACTATGCTAACTAACCAAGAGCTTGAGATAACTGTTGTACCTTCTGAAAACATAACTTCTGCATGTAGCTTTATTTATTTTCTACTCTAGTCTAAGCAGACCCACGACAAGCAACTTAACCCACTAAGAAGAAACAAACACACTTTCCCTAGTTTTGCTATTTAAATGTTTTCGCAAAAATCCAAAAATTTATACATAGATTCTAAACTCTTTCTCTGAGATTTTTGGTTAGCATGAATGTTAGATGTTAATTGTTTAAGTATGATCAGCAAGGCTTACATCTGTTTTTGCTGCTTTAAGAAAGAATAAATGAGCAGGAACGAGATGAAGAGCATCATAAGAGGCCAGTCCTTCAATCCACCCAGTATGTCAGCGTCAGCTAATGGTCAGTAGCAGGGCCTGCTTGTCAATACACACTCCAAATATATCTCAAGTGTATTAATTGCAGCAAGGACCCATTATGAATTCTTCAATTTTTTTTGAATCTCCTTATACTGTATTTCTAAACTATACCACTTCCTGGAGGTTTTGAGTTACATTCATTTACAACTTAGCCGAAAAGTACTATTTTAATTTTTCTTTACATTGTTCCTAAGTCTTTCCTATTTTTTAAATTCTATGCCCCCAGGTTTCTTTCCAGCTTAAAGATATAGAACCTAAATCTAGTATTTTGGGATTGGACAGCTATGAGCCTATTTAGCTTTTCACATGTATTATTAAGTATATTTTCTTGTATGCCCTTATGTCCTAGTCATTATTGTCTGTCTGTCTCCAATTATCTCCTCCTTCCATCTCTCATTTAACAGAGTAGTTTAATTTAACACAATAGTATTTTATCAGTGTTATTATAATACTCAAGCAAAAATTATGAAATCTGCACAATTCCTAATGTTGAAGCATTAATTTTGTATATAAAGATAGAATAATGTGTTCTGCTGGGTTTCTACTAAATCTTTTGTGGAATTCTGATATTTTGCAAAAAAAAAAAGTTACGGAAAATGACACATTCTATAATTAATTACTTTTGGTGAAATAACAATTAAAAAACCAACTACGTATCTACCTTAGCAATTTTCTGAGTTCGACGTTATAAAATGTAGCAATTTGATCATCATGATTTCTATTATGAAAAGTAGTATGTAATGGATTTATGTTAATTATAATGTCTGTAATTTCAAGGAACCAAATGGAAAATAAGAATGTCTCTTTTTCTCTGCAATGGTATTGATTTTCTTTCCCTGAGGTAAATAAGAAACTTTCTTGGAAAGAAATTGTAATTTAAAGAAAAAGAGAAAAAGGTTTTCAAAACTGCATGGAAGACATAAATTGATCTAAGAGAGACATAAGCTCAATAAATATTTTTCTATCATAAAAACATTTCTTTCATAAGAAAAATTCTGTATTCTTAACTAGAAGAGCTATCGTCTCTGATTTTTATATCAAAAACTCAATCCATTATTTCTATCTCATAACCATTTTTTCATCTCAGGTAGATGCAGGCTGATTTAACAAGCCATCATTTAAGTGTGTGCATTGTAATCTTTAGGACTCTGATTTTATACATTAAGAATATGAAAAACATATGGGAAAGATTTAAAGTATATTTCCTCAAGAAAAATCACTTTGCATTTGCAAACTCAGCAAGATCTTAATCAAAATCAATAGGTAAATTAAAAATATGTTCAATGCAAACTATTACTTTTAGTCTATCTTCCAAAACATCTATTTCACACCCTCTTTTGTTCAACAACCATTCATTGAAAGCATGTACTGTATAACAGGTACAATATTAGCCAGCAATTTGCATTATCGAGCAAGCAAGATGTTAATCCAAAAGTAATATAAAACCAAGGCAAAAGTGAACTGCATGCTCCATGACACTGCATAGCAAAGGGCCTAAGACTGGTGCTCCTCTTCCTGAGCTGGCTGACTTAAATCACAAGAGTTTGACTGTGGCTTTAAGAGTTATTCTTTTAGTTACAAGTTTCCTTTCTCACATCTCCACGTAGTTTTTCATCTGCAATAAAGCGCTTATTTTATTACATCCACATTTGCTTCAAAAAAAGCAGATGTTTTTAATACCATTATTGGATAAATTTTGTCTAAATGCAGCCAAAACAAATCCTGCCATTGATCTCTTCTGAACTCTTGGGCAAGGGTCACAGTGCTCTGGGGTTTATCTTCCTGGTATGAGCTCATCGTTCGGAGTGTGTACCTCCTTTAGGGGTGCAGAATACCATATGGTGTGCAGAGGAAGTGCTGAAGGAGCAACATGTAGTGAGTCAGTGTTTCTCAACCTTGTATGATTTTAGGAGTCACTTGGGGAGACTTAAAAACACAGATTCCTAGGTCTCCCTAAACTACCAAATCATAATCTCCAGGGAACACATCCACAAGTCAGATATTTTGCAAGCTCCCCATATGATTCTTTTGATCAGACATGTTTGTGAAATACTGTAGTACAAAGGAGACTGATAAATACTTTCTAGGGAAAGCACAGTTTATAAATAAACTTTTAAAGCCAGTTAATGCTGATGGACCTCAGATCTGAAGGATCAGGTAAGGACTTAGTGATCCCAGTAGAATTTTAGCAGCTTAAAACTAAGGTAAAGTCTGTATGCCTTTCATGTTTTCTATAAAATAGGTAAATAACAATCATTATATTTTCTCAAGAACCAGTATATGAAACCATCTTTTTCCCTATGACCACTAAATAGGGAATGGGTATGTGGTTGTGAGAGGAAATCCCCTATGTATTCAAAGACACAGCAATTAATTCGAGTATGTTGAAATAAAACCTAAAATTCATCTCCTTTGCTCCTGTGGGCTAGATGAAATAAAGTCATGTCTGGCAAATATTGCACTAATTTATTTTAGTAAAACTCAAAAATAATTTATAGCTTTTAGAAACTGACTTTGTAAGATGCGTATGGAGGAAACCCCTTGTCACATAGCCAAGTTTTGCCAGGAAGAACATTTATTGCAATAAATGTAGTTACGGTGAATCCCCTCTTAATGAAGGTATTTGGTCCTGTCTGGATGGAAGAATAAAACCAAAGTCCCAGTTCACTCTCTGGGTAGAGAAGTCAATAGGTTTGCTAATCTGGGTGTAGTTTGCTTATAAAATATGTATTTCTTAAAATGGAAAATATTACTTTTAATAATTCCTTTTTTAAAAAAGGCTAATACTTGTCTAGACACAATACTATCAGTTTAGAACTACATTCCATCATAGTTGGTCATACCCAAATGCATCAGATAAAATTATTCTTTTTCTTGTATATTTTGAAAAATACTCATGATTTTCTAGATGCACTTTATATTTCCCACTGCATGGGATTTTATAAAGTTTAATAACTTTGGGTTTATTTCTACTATGATGGTCTATACTTTTATCCTCTTTAGCTTTCTATTATTTTCCTAAAACTATTAAATCTGCCAAGGTTTTCAGCTGAATTCAAGAACTATTTATTGAAGTTGTGTTAAGTGTCACACACTGTGCTAAGGCTGTAGGGTACCATGATGAGTAGAATAAATCCTTAAAATATTTTTCTTGATTATGCTTCAGAGTAAAAAAAAGGTATTCTACATTCAGAATTTTTTTTTTATTTTATACACCTGAAAAACCCTGGCATGAGAAGATCTTGGTATTAAAAAGACCAACATATAAAACTCTCACCTTTTACTTAACATTTGTCTAGCCTAGGCTTGAAGAATTTCCCTCAATAGAAACTCCCTTCTTTAGAAAACCCCAACTGTTACAAAATTATTCCTTATCATGACCAAGTTTGATATCCCTAAATATTCTGACTGTTGGTAATAGTTGCTCATTTCAGGTAGCAGGAAACAACTCCATCATCTGGCTTTGATAACCTTTTTATGTCATACATAACCTTTATAGCCTAAACATCTCTTTATACCACTTACCATGTTATGGAGATTTTATTTTAACCTGTTTGCAACTTATTGTAATTATTACATTTTACTTCCTTCTATCACTTTCTTTCGTTTTTACTGAATATAATCTTTTCCCCTTATTTATTTTCTAATGTTTATTGGAATAATCACATTTTTATGAGTCATTTTTTTTACTGGTTTCAAACTTTTATTTATTTTTATTCTTTCATTGGTTTTATCTCTAATATTTTTGAGCTACATAAGAAACGTAGACTACATTACCCAAAAAATCCATGGTTATTCTTATATTTCCATTAGTATTTTTCTTGTACCTTATTTTATTTTAGTATTATTTTATTTAAAAATGAATTTTCCATTTGACATTTCCAAACACACTTTATTTTTTAACAAGCAATACACTGTCTTTGGGGATAACAGATGTCAATATTAGGAAATCCAATTATAAAAAAATACTACGTCCAGTCTGGGGTAGATATATTTATTTTGGTAATGTACATTAAGTGGCACTAATTACACAGTAACTCTAAGGTAACTAACATGAAACCACAGAACTGTAACTGTGCCACAGCTGCATGGACTTGGGCCTTTCTTATAGAACCCATTTTCAAAAAACCAGATGCCTGTCCCAGAGCTATGCCAATGAAACCTGTTAAGGAGTAAAGCACTGAAGTTGTGTCTCACCAGAGTACCTTGCTGTTGACAGATGATAGGCAGGGAACGTTAGTTATAAAGTAGTTGCAGCCTAATTTGCAAAGTTACCAACTGTTTCTCTTTCGAGACCGAAGCAAGAAGTTAAGAAATTCTTTGAATTTGTCGTGGTGTGTCAGGCAGAAGTGTAGAGGAGGGTTGTTAAGAGTAGTGGTAAATGGATCCTGGTAGGCCAGACAGGTTTGACATCATTAAGAATCAGGGTTGGTTTCTAAACACTGGTAACAAGATGACGTGCCTTAAATTTGTAATCTTAGGTATACTGTATATAAGTGAAAAAGGCCAGTGTTCATCCACTAAGACTAATCAACAGCACTTCAAAATTCACCTCCTAAGCACTGTGCCTGCAGCAAGGTTTCACAAGACAAGGCACCCAGGGTTTTCCTTCCCACATCTGGCTTGCAGAGTAGCTTTCGCAGCCACTTCAAAAACCTCTCTCACTCCATCTTTGGTCTTTGCTGAGCACTTCATGTACCCCAAAGCGCCAAGCCCCTTGACCATATCTCTGCCCTCTTCGAGTCTCACCCGCTTCTGCTTCATCTTGACTAGCTCCCACCTTGTGTGCACATCGTTCCGAAGATCCCTCATGTTCCCAACCAGGCTGGTGGGCATATTGGGACAGAAATGCTTGACTTCTGGGCTTCATTTCTCTGGGATGTTTTCTAAACTATCAGGGTTGTCAGTGGAGAAACACATAACATCCGTGTCTGAGTAAAAGAGGGGCCTCAGGCGATCAGAATCTTCCTGCCTGGCTGTGTCCCACAAAGTCAGCTCTACCCGTTTCCCATCCACCTCGATATGGGCCACATACTTCTGAAACCCTGCGGGTGCGCACCCGTCTGGGAACTGGTCCTTGCTGAAGACAATGAACAAGCGTGTCTTGCCACAGACTCTGTCACCGACAATTTCCAGCTTCTTCTGGACGGGAGCCATTGCTGGAGGACACTGGCCTGGGTGGCTGAAATTGTACAAGGTACCTTGAACTTCTCAGAGGACAGACTCCGGCGACGAATCCAAGTCCAGTCTCTTCGTGCCCAGGACGCCTGTCCGCGAGTCGCAAGCTGGGAAAGCAGGGCTGATAACTGAACGGGAGACCGTGGACTCACGAGAGAACCGATGGAGGACGCAGGAAGGGAGCGCCAGCCAGCCAGGGCGGGCGGCCTCCAGCTGATTTGAAAACTCTCACAGGTGGTCATTCTTTCTCTTTTTATATTTGGTAGTCTTATTGAAAAACATGTTTATCTGTGTGTTTGTTCTTCTGTGTCTTTGTTCAAGTGTGTTTCTTGTACTCGCCTTTTTTTTTTTTTTTGGTTTCGGTTTTACTCATGCTGCTTTCTTCATCCTCCCTTAAGTAGTTCTTTCAGAGAGGGTCTGTGAGTGGTAAAGTATCCATTTTTTAATGTTTGGAAATGAATTTACTTTACCTTTATTTTAGAATGCTAGTTTATCTGGGTTTAAGATTTTAGTTGACCTTTAATACTTCAACATATTAAAGGTATTTTCATTATCTTCTGGCATTTATTATTGATGTTGAAAAGTATAGCGTTCTAATTTCTTGTCTACCTAGCCCATCTGACTTTTTTCCTTTGAGACTTTTTTTTCTTTCTTTAGTGTTCTGCAACTTCACAAGTATTTGTGAATTTGTTTCTAGTTACCCTCTCCAGATTTTCACCTTTTATCTTTAATCTTGTTTTTCAGTGTTCACCTCCAGAAAATTATCAGAAATTTTCTTATCAAATATCTCTTTCTGCTGTTTTTTACTCTTACACTTATACCTTATTTTTTTAATCTATGATACATTTATCTTGACTCACTTTTTGTATTTTCTATAACTTTATATTTATGATGTTTTATTCTGAGTGATTTTCTAAGAACTCTTGCCCAATTTATTAATTTGCTCATCAGTTTGATATTTATCTACTTCACCTTTTTGTATTGGCTATGGTTTTATTCATTTTTGGAAGAACATTTATAATATATCTTTAGTATTTATCATATCGCCAAAAGATTTTAGTTACAAAGTTTCACAATACATCTCTAACAACTATTTCACATAATTAATAAATTTGGTAACATTCAACAGAGGAACAGACATTGGCCTAGATAACATTGAAGGTTTTGTTACACTCTATATATGCTTGTGAAGTTTTTGAAATAATTACGAAAGCGTATTTATTTGGGGTTAATGGCCAGATGCATTTTCCCTGTCAGTCATTAACCCACAAGCCATGTCTCACCACTAGGTCATTACTGTAATAATCAGCAAACATTTAAAAACAGCGTAGGTATACTAGTGTGTGTATATATGTGTGTGTGTATATAGATATATATTTGCACATAGGTGCTGTTATCATAGTTGGTATGTATAGGAGATTTCTGGGAATTTGTGTTCAATTCATTAATCACAAAAATTGGTTGATTAGATTATCTTTCATTTTTAATTCACATTATTATAATTAACTTGTAAGTACAGTTGGAGTGATGTAAGAATATCAGAAGCCACTTTTAATTATAAGCTTTATGCTGTAGTTAAGTAGACTGAAAGTTTACTATTAAATTGAAAACAGATCTTATTAGGAACATTTAATTCTGGCAAAGAAAATGACAATGTGGCATTTATGCTAACCATGTGGAGGTACAGATGTTAAAGAGAAAAGGGCTTGTTCGTTGTAGAGTATTTTGTACCATGTGTCCCAGTAAGAGTATCTTCTCTTGGACTTGCTTTAGATATTGTAGAGTCTCCGATTGGGTATGAAGCCCTAACTCTAACTCCCACTACGCTAGTTCAAGCAGAATTAAGTCAGCAGAGCCACCACCCAAACTCTCCTTTTAAATTGAGCTACAAGGGTAAGAGCTGAGTGATTATTATACCTAAGATCTATTTTTTCTTCCCACCAAATTAACCCCTGGCAATGCACTTTCTACCATTCAGTCTGTGCTTCTGTTACCTTCTGTTGGATAATATTTAGCTTTTTTTTTGGGATTGAGCCCAGTGTTTTTCTGTGGATATACTTGTACATATGTTTGTACCCAGAATTTATCTTGTATTTTCTTTAATACTACTAACAATACATTTTAGTTGAATATTTTCTAATTCAAAATAATTACTAAATGTTTGTTGTTTACTCAAATGTCATTCATATTATAAATAGTATGGGTCTTGGTGGCCAACCGGACAATGAAGAGCATCGAACTTACAGATATCCTGAAAATAAACCCAGCTTTTAGAACTTGACCTGTTCAGCTTTTATTTGTACTTTATCTATTTTTCAGACTCCACAATCATAAAGTAGCCAGGAAAACCAGGAATTTTGAAGAAAGTCAAGAAAATTACTGAAGGCCAAGAAATTAAGCCTAGTGGACAATTCACCTAGCACAAGAAGCATGGTGGACTATAAAGACGTTGGTCACTGAAGTTATGCATACATGCAGAAAAAAGAGACAGAAAGCATATATTAAATAAAACAGAAAACCAAAATTGTTTTGAAATTATCTCTCTTGCAGAAGATTTGAGGAGCTTTGCCACTTCAATTTTCTGATTTTGTTTTGACGCATTTATTTTTTAAATTAACAGCCCATGGGGACCTCCATTTTGGCAGATTAAGATACTAGCTTCCAATTTAAAATAACCCCAAATCCAGGAATCAATGAAGTCATGCTGTAAATTGTGTTCATGTCCATAGAGAAGCAGAATAAGTTTACAATAGTGGAGAACACCAGATTTAAAATCAGATGGCCTCGACTGGAATTCTGGCCTTGCCCGTTACTCTCTATAGGATCGTGGGAAAAGCATTCAAATTTTCATTTTTTTCTTATATAACATGGGAATAATATAATTTGTAGGATTATATTTTACAGGTTACTAAGTTAGTATTTCTTATAAACTAGAAAGTAAATTTATAGTTACGAATTTTGTATAATGGAAGGACAATATATGGAATAAAATTTTTAGTCTTCTACAAAGATAATAAACAGCAAGATCACATTATAAAGGCTAACCTTCAGAAGCTTTGGAATCCCTTTCTCTGGAGGTCAACAAACATATTATAAATCACCATCTGTTTGAGATGATTCAATGCAGAAAATCTAGAAGCAAAAACATAAACAAGCTAAGTTTTCGGACTCCTTTCCAGCTTTGTATCTTTTCTATGTTGAGTAGATTAAAGGTATTTATATTTGTTTCTCTTTGAAGACAGTTATCATTAAAGGCTATGAATTAGCAGGATTTTCTTGGTAGAAATAATTTCTAACATTGCATATTTTTATTTTAAGTTGTTTTCAACATCTAAATTTCACATAAACACAAACACTGGTAGTATTTCCAAAATGCTAAACTCTTTAGATTTCTAGATAAAATACATAATGAATTAACTATATCTTTGCTTCCAAAAAGTTAGGATGGACAGACATACTTAGTCCCTTTGTGATTATAAGCCAGAGCTGTGAATTAGCCAAAGGGTTTCCCTGGCCGTCATTCTGGATATAGATCTTCAGTGAAATTTCAGTAATACAGCAATAGAAACAAATCTGACCAAGTATCCAACAGGGTAACATTAGAACCCACAACTGCCCAGGTTGCAAACTATAACTCTACATAGCTGTGTTTTCCAGAATACCAAACTTACGTATTTGGTGTTGTGGTAGAGAAACAGACACCCATCCCTACCTTATCCGTTATTATTATTTATAAGAATGGATATAAATATGTCCAAATGTCTTAGCTTGAGACAATGTCCCAGTAATCACAGTTATCTCATAGGCATTATTTTATTATTTCTTTTCCCTTAAAGGTTGCCACATCTCAACTGCCCTGATGCTGCCACTGCACTATTTTTGCTATCATACTGCTGCTTTTATTGACACCTTTTTTTGTGTGTCAATTCCCAAACTGGTGGCACCATGAGCCCTGGTTAGACATACACCTTACCTCTCCTTAACAGGATGGCAAAGGTGCTCTATCCAACTATCTCAGGGCTCCATGCTATGGCTGTGTCTTTCCTGGACTCTGGGTATCTTTCTGTTTGGGACAGCTAATGAAACGCTCTAGTAAAGCTACTGTCTCATACTTTTGCATAACTTTGTGTCCTAGCAAGGTAAACATCTTTGGGAAAATAACTCACAGATTTTAAATTCCTTTTTCATACTTCATCCTCTGAGGGATAATGGTGGGGTTCAGCTGATTTTAGTCTCCAACATAGATTGAGGTACATTGTCAAGACTTAGCTCCCTCATCCCAAACCATTCCTGTGTCTCCTTTCTGATCAGGGTAATTCTCTTTACATATGTATCTATTTACCCTAAACATATACAGTTTGGAATTCTACGTTTGCACTATTCCTACTTGTCTGCCACCAACTTATAATATCTAATCTACCAGGCTCCCAGTTTCTTCTCAGGAAAAGTTCTGCACAACCCCTCATGGAGGAATGTACCTAATGAATTATGAGTTATTATTTTCTGTGCTAGTTTATAAATCACTTTAAAATAATACAAATAAACATTATATAATTTCATTAATTTAAGTTGATAGAAATTAACTTAATACTTATAAAGTGCCTATTACTAATACAGAAATATAAAACTAAAAATGGGCCTTTTTCATAATATTATTTTATAAAATAAATGAGCCTATCATCCTGAATAAAATTTCCAGTTAATGGGATGATAGTTCACAGTGGACGCTCTTTCCCATCCCTACTCCACAGCACATCTATCTAGCAGGAGGCATGCTATGTCTGATATTTCCAGGTCTCAGCTGACACTGCCAGTGGTTAGAAGCCCCTTATCTGGCATTTACAATCACAATGTGATAAAGTCTTGGAGTTTCACCAAATCTTTTACCAAAATTTTGAACAAAAGATTAATTGACTAAATCCCTTCCAATGCGTTTCTCCTGCCCCAGGATGGTGACAAGTAGTGAAATGGGGTAAGAGGCAGAAAAAAAGTTAAGTGTCTGAGTAATCCACTGTTGGACAATCTGTCTCCATATTGTATCATATGGGGATGTGGTAATGCACTTTTATTGATTTCCCAGTTCTGTAGCTCCACTTATTGAAAGAATAGCTTCTATTATTGGATTTGACAATCCTCCTTTTCTCTTTTCTTGCCAAAATATTCATGCGATTTCAAAATGGGAAAGTCTTCAGTAACATTCACTTAAGAATAGAAGACTCATTAAGTTTTCATTTTTGTTTTTTGATTGCTTTAACAAGTAACAATTATCTCCTGTGCCTATTCTACATTATTTCTTTAACACTTCTCATTACAAACTAAAATGTTTGGCTTTGTCCTTATATTGATGGCTATACCAAATAGTCTCATTCATTTAGGATTATAGTACTATAAATAAGGTGTATGGCTTTCTTTTTCTGACTAGAACAAATATTTATTAATCAAATTAGTATATAACAGTTGAGAATTTTGGAAATTAGATGCTGCAAAATATTTTTTAGCAGTATGCCCTTTCTATCCTCATGGTCTCTGGTATAGGAAATCATGACTGTTTCAATATGTTTTCTTCTGATACCATGTTTCAATGTCATTTCCAATGAACAAAGGAATCACTGTACTAGGAAAATTGGTTACATTATTTAAGGAATGAGACAATTATTGACTTTTCCACAAAAGTATAAAATTAAGTTTCTGTTAACAATTTATGAACAAGTACACACACACACACACACACACACACACAAAGCCACCAAAGTTTTTACTCAAACACAGAACAAATTAATCCAGATCTTTGAGAGCAAGGAGCTCATGGTGAACTTCATTACAAAAGTCACATTATTCTGACATAAAATAGAACCTGACATTTGGCCTAATTATACTTTTCAAGTCTTTAATATTCTGCTTATCATTATGGATATTTAAATAAAGAAAACTCTTCTGATACCTTTTGCCCTTTTTCTGTTTCATAGTCTTCTTTGAATTAAAAAGGAAATTAAGGTTTTCTCAACTAGAAGTTTCAATAGATAAATGAATAATATATTTAAAAATAATGCTAAAATTTCCCCCTAATAATTTAAAACAAGGGTGTATTTTATATTAAGTAAATCATCTATTGCTTTCTTAAATATCTTCTGAAAAGAATAGAGTCAGAAATGCTTTATTATTATTCTAGGCAACCTTGAACTTTGACTTATTCAATCTGAGTCATCTCTAAAACTTTTAGGGTTTTTTTCATCATTTTGCTATATATCCTTTAGTATTACTTTAATGAATTGGCACAAATCAAAGAGTAGAGTGCCTTCCAGTGATTCATCTCATTGGACTTAGTTAAGTCCATAGGGACATGCTACATTTCAGACTGTCAGTTTGATTTATGTAGAAGAACACAGAGTCATTTACTTAAGTTTTACATTAACTAGACAGCCAAACCAGATCAATGATTTTGGCATTGTAGAATTCTACAATACTCCTAAATTTGAAAAAAAGATAGAATTTTTGAAATGAAATTTATTTTTCTTTCAATTTTCCAGATTTAATTTCTTTAACTTTAAATTCAGGGATACGTGTTGAGGTTTGTTACATAGTTTCATGGGGATTTGTTGTACAGATTATTTCATCACCCAGGTATTAAACCTAGTACCCATTAGTTATGTTTATATTTCCCACCATATGCTTTTATTATGTACCAGGGCAATATTCTATAATATTTGTAATCTTAATACATTTTTATACAAACATCAATAATTCATACATAGAAAGATTAATTAATGAGACTGCTTAGGTAATTGAATCACAGCACATTTTCCTTAAACAAGATGAAATTATTAAGGTGAATAGAAAGTTGTTAAATATTGATGGAATCAACTAAAGTAAGAAAAAGGAGTGATTTTACTTCAGGGGTATAAACTAAATATAATTAGTTATATTTGCCTACATTCTCTATAATTGAGCCTTTATTAATTTTAATATATAGACACAATAGATTAGGTTTGGTATATGCTTTGCTTCATTCTACTTTAAGGTAAAAATTTAATTCTTGCAATGGGGAACTCACCTATTATCATGGGTTAACTATTCAGTTCTCTATTGCGTGTGCCCACATCAATCATTAGTTATTGGTTATATTTTTATGATTTATAACTTAACCTTTCTTATAAAAATTGGACCTTAAACTCATCATACGCAGGGTCAAAATAGTACCCTCTCTTACATCAGAAGCGATTTATCCTACTTTCATTGCTTGTTTCATATACCCTCGTGCTCTCACTCTCTAAGGCCTGAAAGCTGAAAATCATTGGCCTTCTCTCCCTCGGAACATCTAAGTGTTTCTAGGATTTACCAAATTCATCTCTAATGCATCTCTCCAAGCATTTCCTTCACCAAGTACTCTCTATTTTATTGTTTCTTCTTCTTTGCTTTAGTTTCTTTTATTTTTGACTACATAATTATTTCTCCAAATTGGTATCCACAGCATTGGTTTCTCCTTGCTTAATCAATTGGATATTAAGCTGTCATATTTCTGGATCATAATTCTGATAAATAAATACTTAATTCAATTGGGCTTTTCTTAACAGTTCTAAATTTGCATAGCTTAATATCTCTTATCCAAAACATAGTACTTGCACGTAGTAGGCTAATCAATAAATATACCTAAAGTGAATTAATGGTGAATTAAAATATTTGTACATGGTAATAAATTATACCTAGTATAGAAATAAACATAGTAAAGATAAAATTATACAAATGCCAATATTATATAACTCCCCAATGCCTTATTCTTTTGGCTTTTGTTTTCTGTTACATGTGTCCACATCAAAAATTGATCATTCAATTATTCATGTCCTTCAAATCTCAGATTAAATATTACCTTCTCCTTGATGGCTTCTCTGATTGCTGCAGGAAAAGCTACACTTTGAACTCTTGTGCCTTTTTTACCAGGCATGTTATCACAGTCCTCCTTGAATAATTAATTATATAAGCTAAGTGTCCTACTTCCACTAGTTCTATATATAGTCCTGACCACAATAATTCCTGGATTCTGCTTCTGAACATTCATCCCACTATCACATAAGTGAGATCATTCCTGCCAAACCACTCTTCCTCCATATGTATTTCTAGATATCCCCAAGGTGTGTCTCAGACCTTCTGAATCTAGTTCATTTCTATTCCCATACAATAGTCACCATGATCTTCCTTTTCTGCTTCAGCTTACACGTTACACTTGAAGAATCCCCATGATGTATGATCATTTTAAGAATGACACTGCTTCTACTCAGCAAAAGAAACTATCACCGGGTAAACAGGCAACCTACAGAATGGGAGAAAATTTTTGCAATCTATCCATCCTACAAAGGGCCAGTATCCAGAATCTACAAGGAACTTACACAAATTTACAAGAAAAAAATCAAACAACCTCATCAAAAGTGGGCAAAGAATATGAACAGACACTTCTCAAAAGACGATATTTCTCCGGTCAACAAACATATGAAAAAAAGCTCATCATCACTGGTCATTAAAGAAATGGAAATCAAAACCACAGTGAGATACCATCTCATGCCAGTTAGAATGGCGATCATTAAAAAGTCTGGAAACAAAAGATCCTGGTGAGGATGTGGAGAAATAGGAATGCTTTTACACTATTGGTGGGAGTGTAAATTAGTTCAACCATTGTGGAAGACAGTGTGGCGATTCCTCAAGAATCTAGAACCAGAAATGCCATTTGACCCAGCAATCTCATTACTAGTTATGTACCCAATGGATTATAAATCATTCTACTATAAAAACACAAGCACACGTATTTTTATTGAAGCACTATTCACCATAGCAAAGACTCGGAACCAACCAAAATGCCCATCAGTGATAGACTGGATAAAGAAAACGTGGCACATATACACCATGGACTACTATGCAGCCATAAAAATGAATGAGTTCATGTACTTTGCAGGGACATGGATGAAGTTGGAAACCATCATCTTCAGCAAACTAACACAGGAACAGAAAACCCAACTCCACATGTTCTCACTCATAAGTGGGAGTTGAACAATGAGAACACATGGACACAGGGAGGGGAACATCACACACCGGTGCCTGTCTGGGGTTGGGAGAGAGCATTAGGATAAATACCTAATGGATGCAGGGCTTAAAACCTAGATGATAGGTTGATAGGTGCAGCACGCCACCATGGCACATGTATACCTATGTAACAAAGCTGCACTTTCAGCATATGTACCCAGAACTTAAAGTAAAATAAAATAAAAGACAAGGAGAAAAAAAAGAATGACACTGCAGCTCCTCAAGGCTTTTAAGAGTTCTCGATCCTCAGAGATTAAGCGAGTGAAGGATCTGGAACAACAATGACAAGAGTGAGCTAGCCCTAATTCTGAGTCTTGCTTGCATCTGAGCTCTGCTAATGCATTTCTGCTCAAGTGAAGATCTTCTTGTGCAAATCACACATTTATCTTCCAGCTCTAACTCACCCACACCAACAGAACACTTACACTCATAGAAGTGGGATCAGCTCATGCTCATCTTTTCCTAGACCTGATTATTTTCCAGGGCAAATATCCCGCGGTCTGCAACTGGTCAGGGTACATGCTATCTTCCAGAGAAACCTCAGAGCTGGTTAAAGCCTGATATGTGGCCCACAGAAACTTAGTTGCTCCTTATTTTCTCTCTAGAAGATGAGGCCCTCATCTATACCTTCCTCAATGTCAGTTTCCTTCAGGATATTTTTCATATTTGCTTCACCACTCAGTTGTAAGTAGAGAGTGTAATTAATTAGTCGGCTTTCCATTTCTTCTTATCTCAATCAATTCTTTCACAAAAGGCTGTGTGAGAGTGGATGACTAATATTTGTAATAGCAGTTTGATTTTATAATTTCTTCATTTCACACTTTTTCTGCATCATTCATTCTGCCCAGCCCTAGACCCTCCCATTGTCTTCATAATTTTACCAATAGGTTTTGTGTCTCGCATTATTTCCCAGTAGACATCTTCACCATGGATAGTCTTATCATTACTCAATACTTAAAAGGTAAATATCTCTTTCTTCTCTCCCTGACTCCTCAGAGCTTTTGTGAATGCTTTCTCTTGCCAGAAACACTCTTCCTCCTTCCTCCACTCAACTCAGAACCTGTTAACCCTTGGCCTTCATCAAGTCCCATCTTCTCTCTGTTCCCTCCTTAAAAGTTTCTAGGTGATTTTGATTGCTTACCAATATGACTGTAATTTTACTCAATATTAAAAAGAAAGAGCAACTCTGTGGCAAGGTTCGTGTTTTATGCTTCTTTCATATTGATTGTGACTTACTAAGTGATGGTAAGTACTCAATCTCCTGAATTTATTCTGTCTTTTATTAACTGATACATAAGGTAGTCTGATCCCTGATCCTGTTACAAAAACAAAACAAAACAAAGCAAACCAAAACAAAAAAATCTGTTTCCGAATAAGGTCACATTCTGAGGTACTAAAGGTAGGGACTTTAACATATCTCTTTTGAGGGACACAATTCAATTTAGGTCACTTATAAAGCAATGGAACTGATTTTCCAATGGAATGTATAAATCTCTAAAGCTAATACCAATAAAAGAGCTCTAAGATATTAAGCTCTTTCTGCAGTAGATATAAAGGCTGTCATCCTGCAAATGGGCTACTGTGATGGAAACAGGATTTTTTTGGGAATGAAGAAGTTCACATTTTATAGAAACTTTCTGAGACATAGGAAATTTGTTCTATACTTGTCCCTTTGCTTTAGAAAGAATACACATACAGTAAATGATTATTTAAATAATATGTCTTCTGCTGAATATTGACTCTCTTTCTCATATGTCTCTCAGGGCTTGAGATGGAATCATATTGAAACTGTGAAGCCTTCTGCCAGAAATAACTTCATGTAAAGTATAGGAGACACCACACAAGAGGTTACTATGAGGAGATAGGCTCGAATGATAAGATACTCATACTAAGAATAAATGAATAATGTCTATGCTGCTTTCATTACTTTTGTTCCCCATGACAAAGATAAAGTTAATTACTTGGAGATAGCAAAGAAGTCTGTTTATTGAAAGTGACATGCTAGATGCAATTCTGGATTGCAGTATATTGTAATATTAAAGATCAAGGAAATTTTAAAAGGAATCAAATACAATTTTTAATTGAGCCCATTTATTGCACACGTGAGCTGTATTGAAAATTCTCCCAAATCAAAAATACTCAGTAATCATAATTGCAATTAAAAGGTGAATCTAATAAGCTGAATCTTTTTTGCTTAGATTCTCTTTAAGTCAAACAATTCTAAATTACCTTTACTAAAAGTTCAAATTTGACTTAATGTTAACTATATTCTTTATTCATAAATTTGTCCTCTTTTATTTGCGCTCTAGTTGATTTCACATACTCCCTCTTCACTAAAAAGAGTTTATTGATACACTGTGTCTACATGATGCTATGACATCTGAATGAAAGATTTGATATTTGCTAGCCAGATGCTCTGCTTTCTTCACTCCATCTGGGTATTTGGCCTTGTACTTACAAACCATCTGGGTTTGTTACTATACTTTCCACTTTTCAACCAGATGTTTTGGCATTGTGTGGACAAAGCATGTGGCATTATCTATAAAATGTAATTATATAAAAATAAACACTATGTAAGCAATTAAAGGAAAAACATTTTCCCATCTAAAAATCTCAACAATATTTTCTCAGTAATATCATCATAGCAGGATATATTTTTCTTGCTATATTTTAACACATTAAATTTCATACGTAAACAAAAAAGGAAAATTATATAAATGATATATGATTTGTATACTATGTATACAAATATGTACAAAATGATTTATCAAATTCAAAGGAAATTTCTAATATTTTAATAATTTGTAATAGAAATATATGATTTAAGATATTTTTAATTTTTAGAATTAATTAGCTTACTAACTGTAATTATGATAACCTATGAAAATCTGAGTTTAGAAGTAATATTTTCAAAATCTTTTAAATTAAACTCATAATAAGAAAAGTTATCTTAAGTCATATTTTCAACAAAAATCTGTTTTAAAATCATTCAAATACTGATATATATTTTTAATAATCATCTAATCAGATCTTCAATACAGATATTTATCTTCATGATTTTAGTACACATGTACCTGTACATCTGGTATCATTGTTCTGGGAAAAAGATAAACAAACAAGAAAGATACTACTCCAGATGACTATGGGAACTAATAGCTTTAATTAAATTTGCTTCAAAAGTCTTTATATTGTTTAATATATGGAGATTATATACTATATAATAAGTCAACATTTCCAAAAAAAGGAGAAGACTAAAGGCAGCTGATCAAAATGTAATAAATACTCCCCAGAAGGTCCTGTGGCCGTTTTTAAATTCTGTGTAAGTAAAATGAGAGCATGTAATCTGAGTTTATGGTAGATTTTGACCAAAACTTCTCAAATTTGTCGTATGAGAATCTCACTCAACTGGCTCAGTTGATCTCAATTGTAATGGGCTTAGCTCTGGGCCCAAAATTTAGGGCAGGGATGATGAGAAACTGTAAGAGAGACATTGTTCAAGATAGGAATAGACTAGAAACACTGATACATAAAATATTTCTGGCAGAATATATTTACCTTAAAAATGACAAGATTTGGGGCTCAAAAGGAGAAGAGGAGAAATGAGAAAAGTTCTTCAAATATTTTAGGGTTATAAGAATGGAAAGGAATTTACGAGTATTTATGTTTCTAAGGGCAAAATTAGAATGATAATCCAAAGAAAGTTTTGCTTCAATTCAATGGAAGCGTCACTTTCCTTGTGAAAGTGACTTTCCTATCACTAGAAAATTCATGTGGAGAATTCAAGTATAAGTTAGGAACTTGATTAGATGGCTACTAGGTTCTCGTCAACAAATGTTTAATGTCTCGGTGTCCAGAACACTGCTTGACACATAATAGATGGTTGACCCATATGTAATAAGTAGCTACATGAATTCTAAAATTATATTTCAGATATCACCTCTCCTAATTAAGACAAGCAGATTTATCATGTTCGTTGTACAGCCATCTGCACGCTCCAGGCCATTTCATTTCATTGAACATAATGTGAAACATACCTTCTAGACTGTACAAGCAGCAGGCCTTGTGAGAACCTAATTATCTAAAAATGTCCAGGTGGTATGATTTTATGTGGTGGTAAAATCTTGAAGTTAGTGTGTAAGCCAAAAGTAAGTAGATTCACAACTAGCTAAGAAAATCTACCAGATTAAAGACCAAAGTATTGTGTCTTAAAACCTCCAACAAAGAGAGTTTTCCCCTGGCACTGAAACAATTTTGTTCACTTGAGTAAGAGATGAAGTAGTTGACTTTCATATAGTGGATATTCTGAAATCAAGATACACATATTTTCAACTTTACATATTACTCAGTTCAGCAAAATGTTCACCGTCTAGGAAGGCCATGAAAATAGAGACTGGCAAGATATAGTTAAGCACCGTGCATCCTAGCCTACCTTAAACATTCAGAACAGATTCACTTTGAGTGGGAATGACCGCATTTTATAAAGTGAATTGCTATTTCTCTATCTCCTGAGCATATATAGTTGATTTTGTGTAAGTTAAGTATATAAAACTTGGCTCTATTTGATCAGCTTTCAAAAATGCAGTCACCTCAAAGCTACTTTCCACAACTATGCATGCTTCTCCAGTCCCAAGCTTCAATAACTCCACACTCCCATAGTCATATTCCTTCCCTAGAGCAAACAGGGTATCAAAATATAAATAGAGTGGTCTGATTTGAAAAAGTTTTATAGACCTTATTGACAATCGATGCATACCAGCCTCAATGACAAAATTTTTCCATGTCTCAATCATAACAATTAACTTTTTCAAAAGATATTTCCCAAACTCCCCTTCTATTGAAACATTACTTATGATTTCTTCAACTTTACACAATCCTTTCTCATAATTATAAGAACTCACATCCCATAATAAATAGTAAGGCTATTATAGAAGGAGGTGCATAGGGTGAGCTTTCCCTATTTATCCATGAGGTCTCATCCAGAGTGCTTCCTTTTGTTTTTTTGATGTGCTAAAATATTTGGCACTAGCAATCATCCCTTAAAAGGTCACCATCTGGAAGAGCATCTTCCCTACATTTTGTCCTGGGATATAATCCTAAAAGCAATGCGGGTCCTTCCTACATGCAACATCAAAACATCAAAAGAATGGCGAGCAGTAAACTTACATAGATTTTATATCGCATAAAGGAGGTAAAGATTTCAGTCCTAAGTAACTATTTTCCATCTGAAAGAGAGGAGTACAAAATATTCTAAGATAAAAGCAAATATACTGGGCAGTACTACAAATAAGAAAAGGCTCTATCCAGATGGGCAAATTGCCCTATACAGAGAGAAGGAATGCAATTGATTCACTGAGGCAGAAGTGAGATTTTCATGGCATAGCTTTGCTCTTCAAACAGGAAGGCAGATAGTAAAATACCTTATTCTCTTTTGAGTACTTATTAAACTTGAACATTCATTTATTTATTCAACTAATATTTATGAAATCCCTACTACATGCCAGGTACTGCATAAGCACTGAAAACCCAGCAGCAAATAAGATAGACTTGGTCCTAATTTACAATGAGCTAGAATGGTTCTAAGACCTAATGGACTGCATGCATTGGACCAGCTAGCGGCGCACCCAGGAGACAGAGTCTACATTTTGCTTAGGCACCAGGACTTAATTTATAAGATACTACTGCTGTTGCTTTTGGACAAACACTTTGTCTTGCTCTAGAGAAATCCCAAGAAAAGTGTGGATAATGAAAGTGAGCATCCCAAGAATAGGCTCAGGTTGACATGCAAATATGGTTACTGGTGATGGATCTAATATAGATTCTGCCTGAGTTTATCAGATACAGTGCTGTTGTTTAGCATTTTCTCACTTGAAGCATACACACTCAGTTTACATACAATTTTCAAAATAACCATTCCCACCACTCATGAGAAGAAAATTCTCAAATATTTTATCACTGTGTATTAAACTTTATCAATTTTAACTGAAACTTAATGTGCTTTTTTGATATAGGAGTTAAAATTTATGCTAACAAGTTTACTACATGAAGTAAGACATGGTGGCCTTAACAGAGGCAGCAGTGATGATCTTAACAGAACCAGTGGGACAAATACAAATTGCTCTTCCTGAGGCCATCCAAATTATTCCTTGATTTGTACAGGATTCTTCTTTCATGCTGTATGTTCTGGCTTTAAACTGAGTTTCCTGTCCATTCAAACTAGGGGGAGATCTTAGGTTGTACAGACATCACAGAAGCTTGTAGCTTAACTGGAAGCTGAGCAATTGGATATTGTATTTTGAGAGAAGTGGTGCCCTTCTGACATGGGAAACTAAGATAGAATGTTCAACACTAAACAATGATGGGAAAAGTAGAAAGTATGCATCTCCACAATAATACTAGTCCACGGCTGGGAAGAAATAAATATTACCAGAATTATAGTGACTTTCTGAAAAATGTAATATTATCACAATACTGAAGGCTTAAGAAGCAAAGAATAATGCTTATAGAGAGCTCTTCTACACTGCTGCAAGGATTGTTGAAACTTATGGTTTTTTGTTTTTTTTTTTTTTGTCTTCCAAACAGACAGTTTTCTGGGAGAGGAAATAATAAAATTATTGGCTTCAAAATAAAAGGTAACTGCCACAAGAAATTTGTGCCCCCATTCTGGTTTCACTTCCCTTGACACTTTTTTAGATACTTTTGAAACGCCTAAAGTGGTGTCTGATCTGTGCAATCCTCTTCAGTTTTTCATTTAATAAATATTTTTTTTAAATATATGTCTACACAATGTCAGGCACACAGGTTTTAAGCAAACAATAAAGCTGAGCCATGTGCAGTCATTGTCTCAAACCTACTTGTGGATTGAATGCTGTTTGGGTCTCATACTGTTTCTGTAACTGGGTGATATTAATAGTCACCTAACAGTGTTGCTTTTTAAATTATTTCCTCCCATTGTTCAAGTTCTATGGTAATAGTACATGTGTAATTATCTTATGCTACTGTAGCAATTCTGTGAGAGATGATTTTGATTTTCAATGTCTATTTCATTTAATTTTAAGTTATGCTTTTCCCATAAAGAGGACCATAAGTATATGCAAGATGAAAATAAAGAGAAGGAAGGAACTAAATAAAAAAAGCTTTTCTTCAGTGTCATATTTAAAGCAGTTTATTTTAAATTTAAGTACAAATTAATGTTTTCATCTGTTAAATGAGGGTAATAATACTTATCACAGCTACCTACCATAAAAGTAGGTATGAGGGAACATTATGGACAGGGGTACTTGGAAAGCCATACAACATTATAGAAAACTATAGAATTACTATTCCTCATTTGAAATGCCATAGGAACAATCAAATGCATGTCAAAAGGTGAGAGGAATCACCAGGCTCTTTCAACCTCTTTCTTCTTTATTCTGACTCTTCCTGCTTTGCCTGTCTTCCCTTCCTACCCTGTAATTCTCTCTATAGTAATTCCATCTTCAATCCTTAGGTCTCAGTTGAGGTGTCCTCTTCCCTCGAAGCCCCTCTCCGACCGCCTGACTTTGATACAGGAAGCACATTGTCATGCATTCCAAGGCTTCCTAGGCCAGCGCTGTCACAGTATGTGATGGTGATTTCATTACCACTTACTGTTCCTGGTCTCCAGCTAGAATAAAGTCGAATCTCATGTCTAGTTCATCGTTACCCTCCTGTTGCTTTGTACATGCTCACAATTGGTACTCAGTACTAGTTCTATTATGTTACTCTTATAATTTCCAGAAAGCCTTTATTTAGTAGTTATGAAAAAGTTTACTTCTGAATTTTCTTTAACAAGAGTTTATAGGGTAAGAGCGAATAAAAATAGTGGAGGCTTTCTTACATTTAAAGAGCTTCTCATTTGACGAAACCATCATTCTCCTCCATATCCTCCTCCTCTTCCTCCTTGTCGTTATCACCATTGAAAACAAGAACATTTACTAAGTGCTGAACGTAACATTTGGGAAAAATACCTAAGTTCAATATATTTCACATTTTCCTGTTTGCTACAGAGAAACCTATCCACATCAAAATAAGGTTTTTGGTTAATCCTGAACTATTTACTATCTCCTGAAAGTCCTTGCAAATGCTGAGTAAAAAAAAAAAACTCATGTAAATTATTGAGGAAAAATTATAATACACCATTTTACATGCTGTGTGCATATTTTATTCTACATTGTGTTACTTTAAAGCCATTTCATAGAAATAGAAACATAGTTTTATTGTGTAGAGTATTAACCTATGTAACATGTAGTTTATTAATTTTATAATTACACTTACTGTATGATTATTTGGAACATAAGTTCTTTATATGGAAAACAAATTACTCAAAATTGCATTGGTTGTCCCTAAGTAAAGATGAGCTTTACTTCAAATGTATGCATCTTTCCTTGGAAGGCACTGTATCAGGTAATAAGCCCCATAATTGTTGGTTTCTTTCCTTGGATCATTTTTGTCCTTCTAGCTGACTAATTAAAAGCAATTAGTAGTAATTTAAAGGATAGTCTAAAAATGAAGTGTGCTAGGATTGGGTTTTATTTTTTTTTTATTGTTTTTGAGATGGGGTCTCCCTCTATTGCCCAGGCTGGAGTGCAGTGGCATGATTATGGCTCACTGCAACCTCTGCCTTCCAGGCTCTAGTAATCTTCCCATTTCAGCTTCCTGAGTAGCTCAGACTAGAGGTGTGCATCATCACACCCAGATACATACACACAGACACATACACACACACATATATATGTGTGTTTGTTTATACTTTATATATATATGCGTATATATATGTGTATATATATATGTGTATAATTTTTTGTAGAGGCAAGGCTGTTGCTAAGGCTGGTCTCAAATGACTTGGCTCAAGCAATCCTCCCAGCTTGCCCTCCCAAAGTGCTGGGATTACAGCTGTGTGCCACTGTGCTCAACCACATTAGATTTTTATAGGGGATTTTATGCCATGTGTAGTGGGCTGAATAGTATTTCCCCAAATCGTGTCCACCAGAGCCTCAGAATGTGATTTTATTTGGAAATAAGAGTTTTGTAGAAGTAAATAGTTAAGATGAAATTCTACTGCATTCGAGTAAGTCCTAACCAGAAAGAAAATGGCCAAAGGAGAAGCAGGCAGAGATAGGAGTTGTGTTGTCACAGACCAAGGAATGCCTGGGGCCACCAGAAGCTGAAAGAGGCAAGGAATTATTCCTCTGTAGACCCTTCCAAGGGGTCATGACCTTGTCAGCATTTTAACTTCAGACTCCTAGGCTCTAGAACTCTGAGAGTGTAGATTTATTTTAAGCCACTCAATTTGTGGTACTTTGTTATGGCAGCCCCCAGAAAACAAAATATACCATGCTAAAGAGTCGTATAGACATTGGCTATTGTCTGAAACAGTTATGAATATTTTCGGTTGAGCAAAAAACAAAAACTTTCAAAGTTTATTTAGAGAAAGTCTTAATCACCTGATCATCAAATGGGTGAAGCGATGACCTGGAAGCTAAACAGTGACAAGCATTAGAGAAGGCCAAATCAACTCTGTTGATTTTTTTAGTGTGTGATTCTATAGGATTTTATTACTTTGGTCACTGATGATGTATGAAACTGGAGCACTTTAAAGTCACTTGTATCATACACAGTTCTTTTAATCATGGAGGTTGCAGTGAGTCATGCCACTGCACTCCAGCCTGGGCGACAGAGGGAGACCCCATCTCAAAAACATTACAAAATAAAATAAAAGGCTATATAAGGGAAACATTCACAATTCAGAAAGTGAAGTTCATCTAAGGACTAAATAGAAACCCATTGAACTAATGGGAACAAAGTATACCAATCGCAGAACACAGAATAACTTTGTTGACTTTTTAGTGTGTGATTCTATAGGATTTTATGACTTTGGTCACACATGCAGTGTGAAACTAGGACACTTTAAAGTCACTATATCATACACAGTTCTTTTAATCATTATTTTGTCCAGTTTTATTTCAAATAATACTTTGAGTGATTTATTTTCTAAGAGTTATTATTTTCCCTTTCTATGGTTATGTTGATATGAACACTTTGTGTGTTGATTAAAAATGAACCCATCGGGCCTTCTCTTCTAGGGCATCTTTCAGGAGCATCAGTTGATATAGCATTTTTTCTTTCTCTATCCCTGACCTCCAAAAGTCTGGCATATTGTTTGGTGGTTCACGGAATGACTCCAAATACATTTTTGATTTCACTTGTGTGAATCATGAGAATAAAACCAAGGGAGTCCACAGTGTGTTGATTCATGGTTACGTTGCTACAAGAAGAGCCAGTAACAAATCCAACACGGACCATGTTTATTTTTGACTTTTCTCCGATGACGATGACTAACACATTTGGCTTATTATGTATCAGGTGCTCAGTAAAGAAGAAAGAGACATTATAAAAGAAAAGTGACAAGGCTGAGTTTTATAAAGATAGATAAGTGATCTAGGTACTAATCATAGAGTTTTTACAATGATTACATATAGAGGAAGGGGTTTGAGTGACTTGTCAACATAATATCCTCATTGTGTGTCTTTGCTTATTGACTGTCAGTTATAGGTTTGGAATTAGGGTGAGCTTTGCAATGCTCTGCTATGCAGCTACTTCCAACAACTAACAGAATGACAGAAGCTAGAAAAGGGAAAATATGGGTCCATAGTTAAAAAAAAATATATATCATGAAAGGGGTTGTGCACTAGAGAGGTATAGCAGAACTCAATAGCCCCACACCTATCAGTTACTTCATAGATTAATTCAAAGGTTCTGTTTAGGCCCTTGACTAAGGCATTAAGTTTGGTAATCTGATTTTATGCTGATAAATGAAAGATAGGAAACCTAGCAATTTCATATCCAGAAAGAAAAAAGGTGAATTAAATAGAATAAACCAAAATTACTTGGCATGGGCAAGCATCATCTACTTTTGTTAATCTATCAATCAATCTATTTTGGGGGCTTCCTATAAAGCATCTAATACAGTAAACATGGGGATACAAAGCCTCTGGGACTTGCTGTTAAAGGAGGTGTGATATGTGACAGAATTGTGAACAACAAATTATAGCAGTGTGATCATTCATTCATGCATTCATGCATGTATTCCACAAATGCTCATTAACACCTTCTGTGGGTCAGGCATTTGTACTAGGTTTTGAGAATACAGGGCTAAAAAATGCATGGTCCATGCCCTCATGGAATTTATAGATATTAAACAAATAATTGCAAGTGTTCTGTACCACTAAAAGGAAATGCTGCATGCTGTAGAAATATTTAACATGTGAACCAACCTTATCATGGTGCCTGGGTGAAGTTACCTGGGAAAAGGGTTGCCTATATTGAGACAGAATGAATAGGAGTAAAAATTCTGAGAGAGTATTGCACATACAAAAAAATATCATGTAAAAGACCTGAGATAAAAGAGTACAAACTCATAGAACTGAAAGATATTCCATTTGACTTAAATATGTTTTTACAAGGAGAAGTCTGAGAAAGGAAGCTAAATAGGTGAGCAGGTGTCTAACCACACAAAATCTTGAGAAATTGTTAAGAATATAGGTCTTAATCCTTAAATCCTTAATCCTTAAAACCTTAATCTGTATAAGCAGTGGGAAGCCATTGAACCAATGAGGAGTAAAATGACCAGATGTGCACTTTAAAAATAATCCCTCAAGGTACAGTGTAGAGTATGAGTCATAGGGGGCCTAGAGAATCTAGGCAAACAGTAATGAAGTTATTGCAGTGCCCAGGAGAGAGATGATGGCTTGGACAAAAGTAGTGGGAATGAGAGTAGCAGCAGGTGGTTTCAAGAGACAAGTAAGAATTAGAGTTTAGAAGACTGGTGACCCATTATATGTGGCACGTGAAACAGAGGGAACCTTTAGAATAATTCTCAAATATTTGGCATGAACAGGGGGTACCGTTTTACCCTTACTAAAAATGGCATACCGAAGGAGAGGAGCATACAGCATGTTAGAGTGCCTGTAAAACATCAGAGTCATGATCTGAACAAGCTGCTCTAGGCCATTTAATGCAGCAGTGATCTAAACTGCCTGTAGGGACAGAAGTAAATTCTATTTTCTGCTTTTGGTGGAAGCAGAGCCCTTTATTGTTTAGCTTCTATCCCATTCTTCTTATGTGAAAGCATCTTTCTTTTATTTAGAAAATGTTGCCCCTTCACTCTAAAAGATACTGTATTTTTACAAACCTCACTTCTCCGGTCTAATAAGAAACATTTGCTGGGATTTTTGTGTGTAGAATGAGGAAGTATATAAGTCAAGCTCAGGTAGAGGTGGTCGTTTAAGTGTGAACTGGCAACAGTCGGTTGCCATTTCCCTTGTGCTGGAAGGAAGGAAGAAGAGAGTTGCTGTAACAGAGAGGAAGAAAGATGGGTAAATTACTACCCTCAGTACAGAGTAGTAATTTACCCAGGCACTCACAAAACTTAAAGGAGTTAATGAGAGTTATATAGAGATTAGTTACAAAGAAAAGTTAAACAAGAAATTGCTAATGCTCTTAAATGAAAGATATGCTAAGATTTCTATACTATGTTTCTAAAAAACCAAAAAACAAAACTGAAGCTGCTGATGACATAATAATGAGACACTGATAGACACTAAGTGTTGTATGCTTTCTGCTTCTTTATGTGTACACCAAGAAAATGAGAATCTCCTGTTCCTGTTCTTTGCCAGTCAATGGAATTTTTCTTGCCCCCCCAAAGCATTATTTCTTATAGATCCTGATTTTGTTGGCAACCTGACACATACCTTTGATTATAGGAATGAGTATATACAGTACAGTTTTGGGGGCCATTCTATACTGGAAAGACCTAAAGTCTGCTCCAATCTAAACAATACTGGAGAAAGTTAAACCTGCCTAAAAGTAGCCAAATGGGAGAAAGAGCTACAGGTTTACATTACTGCTTTTATGTCCTGGCAAATACACAAACAAGGCCCCACATCTAACAGTGATCAAAACTGACCATCTTATTGTGTGTTTCAGCAAAGTTCAGGAAAAGTGATACACTTTCTTCTTCTTATACATACAATTGTACAAGATCATTTCAAGATACCCATACAAATTTGTGTTAATTTGTTGCCACTTTTAGTAGGGACAATAATAAGGTGATATAATCCTCCCTACTTTGCATCAACCTCTGTCTGTAACCTCCAGAAAAATTACTGATACCTTATTTAGAACGAAGGATACCCCAGAGCTGCTAACTTTGCTGGGAATCCTCTGTCTTGGAAAATTTGCCATTACTGAACCCCGCCTGAATTTCAGCTGTCTTATTCAACACTTGCAACAGAATCACTAGTTCTGTGTACTACTAGCATTTATTTAGGCAGCAGTATGACTAATTGAAAATTAGCGTAAACTACTCCAGCTTTCAGAGATTTATTAAGAACAAAAGAGATAAAATAAACCATTAATAAGTTTTCAATATTGACTAGCTGGTAAAACAAAATATTTGGATGCGTTTGGTTAAATAAATATATTACTAAAACTAATTACACTTTTTTTTACTTTTAATGTAATCGCTAGATAGTTTAAAATTACAGTGTATCTTAAACATATGTGTCATATTTTACTTCTATTGTACAGTGTATCCTAGTGGCTTCTGACGTGGGATTACGCAGAATCATGCATAGACATTAAGTATGTATTTTGGTGAGGGGGACATGATAAGATCTGTGTTATTGACACATGGTCATTGTTAGAAACCTAAATTGCATTGTGGAGAGGACAGAAACAAGAAGTCAATTACTTGAATTTTGCAAGGGTCCAAACAAAAGATGACAAGAAAACAAACTGTATCTGTGGCTTGGAAGAAAGGTAATAATTTCAGGACCTAGCTTAGATTTAGGATTGGAAGCACTTGGGATTGAGTTAAATATTTGGGTTGAGAAAATTGTAGGGACTAAAGATAGTACCTCAAGTGTCAGAATAGATGTCGTATAGTAATGTCTTTAATTGAGGGGCAAAAGACAAAGAACACATTTGTCATATTCTCAAAGGGAACACAGGAACTGACTTGGGACTGTTACTAGCAATTAGTCCACTAAAACTCAACTGTTTTACAATAGCTTTCAACAGTTCACTGCAATTTACATTCTTAAATGGGGTGAAAAAATTTAGCAATCCTTCTAATGAGTTTCTTCTTCCCAAAACAAGCTTCTGGAGAGAAATTTGTAAAGCAGAGAATTTTCCCCAAAGCAAAAAGTGTTTCTTCCTTTCGTAGAATAAATAACAGTCATATATAAGCTAAACAAATTTAATTATATTATTAGAGTTGCAACATTGTAACTGAGGCCCACAGTCCTGTAATATAAATAATTTCAACTAATATGATTGGTATGTTGAAGAGAGAAAAATATATCATTCAAAAATGGCTACTTCTGTAAGTCAAAAGTCTAAATAATTGCAATTAGCTTCTATAGAATTATTAATTTTATAATTTATGGTGTCTCACATTAATATATTGATTGGTTGGAGCAAGTGCCATGTTGGAAACCAAGCTAACTCAAAGTGCAATGTTGAAAGAAAGAATATTTATTGTCTTTTATTTATCCAACCAATATTTGTTGAGTACCTACCATAGGTGCTAAGCTTCTGGATTACCATAGTCAATTGGACAGGCTTATTCTGTCTCATGCAGTTTATAGTTTAAGCTTGAGAGGAAAACCAACCTTTTACATTTTATTTTTTATAGATTCATGGGATATATGTACAGATTTGTTATGTGGACATGGTGCATAATAATGGTGAGATTTGAGCTTCTAATGTGCCCATCACCCGAACAGTGAACACTGTACCCAGTAGGTTACTTTTTAACTATTATCACCCTCCTACCCTCCCCACTTTTGAAGTCCTCAGTGTCTATTGTTTCAATCTGTATGTCTATGTGTACCCATGGTTTAGCTCCCACTTATAAGTGAGAACACGTAGTATTTGACTGTTTCTGAGTTATTTAACTTACGATAATGCCCTCCAGCTCCATTCACATTGCTGCAAAAGTCATGATTTTAT
Source organism: Symphalangus syndactylus (assembly GCF_028878055.3). NCBI lineage: Eukaryota > Metazoa > Chordata > Mammalia > Primates > Hylobatidae > Symphalangus > Symphalangus syndactylus. Next base: position 69,681,692 of record NC_072424.2, read on the forward strand.
TCTTTTTTATGGCTGTATAGTATTCCACAGTGTATATATACCACATTTGCTTTACCCAGTCATCGTTTGATGAACATGAAGTTGGTTCCATGACTTGGCTATTCTGAATAATGCTGTGATAAACATACAAGTGTAGGTGTCTTTTTGATATAATGATTCATTTTCTTTTGGGTAGATACCCAGTAGTGGGATTGCTGGATCAAATGGTAGTTCTATTTTTAGTTATTTGAGAAATCTCTGTACAAACTCTTTTCTATAAAGGTTGTACTAATTAACATTTCCATCAAAAGTGTATAAATGTTTTCTGTTCTTTATAACCTCATCAACATCTGTTGTTTTTTAACTTTTTAATTATAGCTATTCTGACTACTATGAAATGGTATCTCACTGTGGCTTTCATTTGTTTTCCATGATTAGTGATGGTGGGCATTTTCTCATATGTTTGGCCACTTGTATGGTATGTCTTCCTTTTTAAAAAATTTCTTTTCTTTCTTTCTTGTTTTTTTTTTTTTTTTTTTTTTTTTTTTTTTTTTTTTTTTTTTTTTTTTTTTTTACAGGACTTCAGCTATTTTCTGATGCCTTCAGCTTCTTTCTGTCACCCAGGCTGGAGTGCAGTGATGTGGTCTCAGCTCACTACAACCTCCACCTCCCAGGTCAAGTGATTCTCCTGCCTCAGCTTCCCAAGTAGCTGGGGTTACAGAGGTGCATCACCATCCTTGGCTAATTTTTGTATTTTTAATAGAGATGGGGTTTCACCCTGTTCGCCAGGCTGGTCTCAAACTCCTGACCTCAAGTGATCCACCCATCTCAGCCTCCCAAAATTCTGGGGTTACTAGTGTGAGCTACCGTACCTGGCTGTGTGTCTTCATTTGAGAAATATCAGTTCATGTCCTTTGCTTATTTTACTTTTTTTTTTTTTTTTGATAGAGTTTCTCTCTCTGTCGCCCAAATTGAAGTGCAGTGGCATGATCTTAGCTTATGCTTACTTTTTAATTGGATTGTTTGATTTTTTTTTCTTGTTGAGTTTCTTATAGATTCTGGGTATTAGTCATTTGTTGAATGCATAGTTTGCAAATATTTTCTCCCATTCTGTAGGCTGTTTACTCTATTATTTCTTTTGCTGTGCAGAAACTTTTAAGTTTAATTAAGTCCCATTTGTGTATTTTTGGTTTTGTTGCATTTGCTTTTCAGGTCTTAGTCATAAATTCTTTGCCTATGCCAATGTCATAAGAAATTTTTCTAGATTTTCTTCTAGGATTTTTATAGTTTTGAGTCTTACATTTATGTCTTTAATGTATCCTGAGTTAATTGTATATGATGAGAGATAAAGGCCCAGCTTCATTCTTTCGCATACAGCTATCCTGTTTCCACAGCACCATTTATTGAATAGGTTGTCCTTTCACCCATTATATATTTTTGTTGACTTTGTTGACAATCAGCTGGTTGTAGGTATGTGGCTTTATTTCTGGGTTCTGTATTCTGTTCCATTAATCTATGTGTCTATTTTTGCACCGGTACCATGATATTTTGTTTGTTATAGCCTTGTAGTATATTTTGTATTCAGGTAATGTGATGCCTCCAGCTTTGTTCTTTTTCTCAAGATTGCTGTGGATAGTCAGGCTCTTTTTTGGTACTGTATGAATTTTAGGAAATTTTTGTAATGCTGTGAAAAATATGTTGGTAATTTGGTAGGAATTGAATCTGCAGATTGCTTTGAAAAGTATGGTCATTTATTGATATTGATTCTTCCAATCCGTGAGCATGGGATATTTTTCCATTTGTGTTATGTATGATTTATTTCAGCAGTGTTTTATACTTCTCTTTGTAGACATATTTCATCTCCCTTGTTAAATATATTCCTAGGTATTTTTATGGCTATCATAAATGGAATTGAGCTCTTGATTTCATTCCCAACTTGAATGTTACTCATGTATAGAAATGTTACTAACTTTTGCATGTTGATTTTGTAACCTGAAATTTTACTAAACTTGTTTATCTAGTCTAGATGTCTTTTGGAAGATATTTTATGGTTTTCTAGGTATAATATCATATCATCAGCAAATAGAGATATTTGACTTCCTCTTTTCCAATTTGGATGCCTTTTATTTCTTTCTCTTGCCTGATTTCTCCAGACAGGACTTCCAATACTATGTTGAATAGGAGTTATGACAGTGGGCATTTTTGTCTTAAAATCATTATTTTAATATGCTTTTAAGTGCCAAAATTAAATTCAAGTTGTTATGTGTGGACTTAGAAGGAGCATCAAATCCAGAGTTGGAGAGTATCTAGAAAGGCAGAAATGTATCTCCAGAGAAAATAACATCTGCCCTGATAAAGGAAGATCAAGATTAAGCTAGTTAAATTAGGCTCGTTAGAGTTGCAGTAGAGTGAGGACAATGTGCAAAGGTTATGAGGTAAGAGAGATTGGGACATGTACTGGATCTATGAAATGGGTGACTTGGCTGGATCATAGAGCTATAATGATGGATTGTCATTCACTTAGGCTAGACAAACAAATAAAGGCCGCATTATAAAGGACTTTCTTAATGTTAATAAGAGTGTACCTTTTTGTTGTAGCCTTCAGTTATCATTTTATACTTTGATACGAGTTGATTAGTTTGTAAGTATATATCTTACTTTTACAATAATACAAAAATCTAGTAAGAATAAATTATGGAATTTCCAAACCATGAATTATTATGCAGCAGTTTAACAAAAGAATAAGATGGCCGGGCGCGGTGGCTCACGCTTGTAATCCCAGCACTTTGGGAGGCCGAGGCAGGCGAATCACGAGGTCAGGAGATCGAGACCACGGTGAAACTCCGTCTTTACTAAAAAAATACAAAAAATTAGCTGGGCGTGGTGGCGGGCGCCTATAGTCCCAGCTACTCGGAGAGGCTGAGGCAGGAGAATGGCGTGAACCCGGGAGGTGGAGCTTACAGTGAGCCGAGATCGCGCCACTGCACTCCAGCCTGGGCGGCAGAGCGAGACTCCGTCTCAAAAAAAAAAAAAAAAAAAGAAAGCAAAAGATAACTCCCTATCTATTAACTTCGACAGATGTCTGGATTTATTTTGTGAAGAAAACAGTTGGTTGTGTAACAGTCTGTATTATGCAATTCAATTTGTATAAAACAATATATGTTTTTACGTGCATAGAAAGTTTCAGGAAGAATATCCACAAACTGTTAACAATGACCACTTCTGGGGAGTATAATGGAAGTGATTGTGGTGAAGGAAATATACATATTAAATAATGTCTGAGAAAAAAATAAAAAGGGATAAAGAAAGCTTTATTAATCCAACAGAAAGCAAAAAATGATAAAAATGAAGAAAGAAAAGAATATACCCAAATATACAAAATATAACAAATATTCTAAATATTGCTATTCCTAATAAAAATATTAATAGATTGAATAAGTCTATTAAAGGTTAAATTCTAGAAAATCAGAATAGATTTGATATCTCCATCCAGCTATGGTCTGTAAATAAAACAAAAACAAAAATAAAATGAAAGAATGTAAACATACAAATCCTGAATAGAATATTAATATATAAAAAAGATTGAATTTGTATCTTACAAAACTTTCCACAAAAAAAAAACTTCACTGATGAATTTACAAGCATTTATGGAAGATTTAATATCAATTCTTTACAAATCCTTCCAAGAAGATAGAACTTTTCAACTTATTCAGTGAGGCCAGCATTATTCTTATATCAAAACCAAGTAAAGAACATCATATGAAAAGAAAACTAAAGAACAATATTTCTTTAAATATATATATGCAAAATGTCTCAACAAAATACTAGCAACATATAGAAAGAATTACAAACCAAGTAGGATCTATCTTGAGGATGTAAGATTTGTTTAACATACAAAAATGAATCACCATAATATGCCATATCAATAAAATAAAAAACAAAAACCACATAATCTTCTCAATAGACACAAAAGACATATTTTCTATAATAAAATCAAACACATTTTCTTGATAAAAAAGATTTTAAAAATCTAGGAATATAAGAAAACGTACTGAATCTGAGAAAAGGTATTCATGAAAAATCTACAGCTAACATCATGCTCAATAACTAAAGAAAGAATGCTTTCTTCCTACGATCAGGGAAACAGAAAGCATCTTCTCACTCACTACTTCTATTCAAAATGCTACTGGAGGTTTTAGCCAGGGTGCTTAGAAAAAAAAATTAACAAAACATATTCAAATGGAAAAATAAGAAGATGCCGGGCATGGTAGCTCACGGCTGTAATCCCAGCACTTTGGGAGGCCGAGGTGAGCAGATCACCTGAGGTCGGGAGTTTGAAATCAGCCTGGCCAACATGATGGAAACCTCGTCTCCTCTAAAAATACAAAATTAGCCAGGTGTGATGGCACATGCCTGTAATTCCAGCTACTTGGGAGGCTGAGGCAGGAGAATCGATTGAACCCGGGAGGGAGAGGTTGCAGTGAGCCAAGATCACACCATTGTACTCAAGCCTGGGCAACAAGAGCAAAACTCTGTCTCAAAAAGAAAAAAAACAAACAAAACAAAACAAAAAAAGACAGACAATAACAGGTGTTGGTGAAGAGGTGAAATTGGAATCCCCATACATGGTTGGTCGGAAGGTTAAGTGGTCTTATTAAGTAAGACCACATTTGAAAGGTCAGGATGAAAGCAGAGATGGGTGTCTGCAATTACTCTTATTAAGCAAAGAAGTTATTTGGATTATCAAGGAAAAATTTTAGGAATCTGCATGGCTTCTGAGTCACAATATACCCTTTATATTTATAATATTTTATTTAGTCTGAGAAGTGGGCCTGCCTTTATCCTTAATATTGTGTTTATATTTCAGCCTCGTGCATATGAAGCTCACAGCACCTAACTTCTTTAATTCATGCCTCACTAGCTTCAGGTTTGAGCTTAAACATATCATCCACAAAAAGTGTTTTCTAATGCCAGGTTAGTTATGTTTTCCTGATACATGCTTTTATAGCAACCTGTATTTTCTCAGTATCCATCACACTTTCTTGTTTCTACCTATTTAATTGCTTGGTTTCTCCACTCAATGGTAAGTTGTTGAATGTATCAGGTAGGAACCTCTGGGAGCCAACTTCAGAGACTGACTGTGGATTACTTAAGCCGATATTAGAATTTTTGGAAGGACAAAGAGGGCAGTTATAGATCCAGACTGGTAAAACATACCTGGAGAGAGGATTGGACAAATAATCAAAGACACTGGGAGCATAAATAAAAGAAATTACTAGGAGTTAATTTCAGGATATGAGTGATGAAATAGAAAATTCCAACATTTTCAGATTTTTCAATATTCTAGTCAACATGTACCTTGGAAAAATAATTTTCGAATGGCTAAGAGGATTAAACACCTGGCTCTTAATTAAAAGAAAAAGTGCACCTTGATTACAATCTCTATCAAAGTTTCTAATGGAGAAGAGGCAAAAGTTAAGAAAAATAATAATAATAAGGATGGTCAGTTGGTATGGGAGTGGAATGGATGTAGGGCTGGTATAATGATTGTCAGGTAGAATAACCATCATATATTAATTCCAGCGAATGCTCAGAATTGGACCCCCCACAAATTATCAAAGTGCCTGGCAGACAGTGGGTCCATGTATGAGGCCCACAGTACTCTTTGTCTCCTTTTCTAGACTTCAACTAGCTGGCTGTGACCTCAGCAGCTGCACTAGAAGCTAGGACTCTGCTGCCAATACACTAATCTTTGACAATTTTTCTTCTGCCTACTGTTGTATATTACGGCTACTGAGAACATTGGTTCTTAACCATTTTTAAATTCATGGGTATATTTGCAACTCTGATAAAAATTTATGAGTAATTTCCTTAGAGAAACATAATGCTTATTAACACACATATTTACGTAATTTTTAAAGAGACCTCCTGAATAGAATTCCTAAAATGCTTTTGTGTTGTCAAAATAATAAATAATATCTATATCTATGTCTATCTATCTATCTATCTATCTATCTATCTATCTATCTATAGAGAGAGAGCACTAATCTGTGAGGGCTACCATTCTAAATGTTTTACATATATAAAATAATTCATTATTTTTGACAAATCTAAAGGAAAGTACTACAGTTATCCAAATTATATATCAGAAAAGGAAAGCATAGAGTTGTTACATAACCTGGCCAATGTCTCACTGAATTTAAACCAAGTCTATATAATTAGAGAAACCGTAGTCTTAAATAATATGATTTAGTCTTTAAGTATGCTAAGTGTTGCAGTAAATACCCAGATGGTCCAAGTTTGGCTTAAAACTCCCAGGGGCTTGCTTGTTATCTACTGGAGAAGATAGAATTTATGAAAAGGTCTATATTGAAATGAGGACTGTGAAATGTGGTAAAAGAGAGTTAGAAAATACAATGGATGGGCTGGGTGTGATGGGTCACACCTGTAATCCCAGCACTTTGGGAGGCTGAGATGGGCAGATCATGAGGTCGGGAGATCAAGACCATCCTGGCTAACACGGTGAAACCCCGTTTCTACTAAAAAAAAAAATACAAAAAAAATTAGCCAGGTGTGGTGGTGGGAGCCTGTAGTCCCAGCTACTTGGGAGGCTGAGGCAGGAGAATGGCATGAACCTTGGAGGCGGAGCTTGCAGTGAGCCGAGATCGCACCACTGCACTCCAGCCTGGGCAACAGAGCGAGACTCCGTCCAAAAAAAAACAAACAAACAAACAAACGAACAAAAAAAAACACACACACAAGCAAACAAAAAGAAACAAAAAAGAAAATACTAAGGATGAACATGAACAAAGCAGTGATCAAACTTTTGCGAGTAGGGGAAAAAGTTCAATGCTTTAAAGAGTTATTGGGTGTCCATTATTGGCTTAGAGATAACAACATGACAGCTGCAGAAAATTGAGACCCTCAGAGGATTGTTTTGACAAGAACACAGTAAGAATAAGGACAGCTTTCTAGCAGTAAACACATCCTAGCAAAAAGAGCCAAGATGGAGAGGTGAAATAGATCTTGCATTAGTGCTTTGGGCATTAGAAGTTAGCCTTCTTATCATCAGCTGGCCAAATGCATTGAGACTCAGCTTCCTTATCTCTGAGGTGGAAATGATGTATAATTGATGACCTTAAGGACCTGAACATATGGGTTTATTTAGTTACTCTTAATAAAGAATTTAATGAAAACAAATTACATACATAAAAATTGGCTAAATATTGGGAAGAATGGAGAGAAGAATGAACATGGTTACTCTTTTTCAGGAGTTTAAAGTCAAGTTGGAAGAGAAAGTACCTTAAAATGAATTGAAAAGATAAATATCATATATGCATATGAAATGAATGGTTTATATATGGCTCCAGTGAAAAAGAAAATAATTGTCTCAAATTCGTCAATACTATAACATCTATTGTTGCTGTGATGATTGCTAAGAACAGTGAATTTAAATTAAAATATATTTCCTTGGTGAAGGAATTGTTATTAAAAAAAAGAAAATACAATTTCTGGAAAGAAGTTCACTCTTGGCAACATGGAAGAATGTAAAGCATTTTATTATTAAATTATTTAATATTTTCTGCCTAATTGTAGAAATCTATAGGGGCCATGAACACATATTTAAAAGGTGTGCAAGGGACGCCATTCATTACACACCAGGAAAAAGTAGTTGGAACTTTATTAAAAAGTGACTAATAGGCACTCCAGATAATTGAAATGACAGCATATTTTGACAGCTGCAAGCAAAAATGTACTTGTTCAAAATAATGAGTGTAAATCTTTTTAATTTCCAGAAAGAAAAATGATGTACAGGTTTAACTTAATTCAGTCAGCTTATAAAGTGTAATAATAAAAGGTAACTAACTCTTCACTTGACTGGTGAAACCTCTGTTAATTGGAGGTCCTGCCAATCACTGCATGTTAGGGCTGGATGTGAAGGCTTCTGAAGGTCCTCAATTGGAAGAGGTGATTTCCTCTAGGGTCCTGGAGGAAACGAAGATCGCCACAGAAATTATCAAGTATCCACAAAATAACCTTTATGAATACCTCTTAGTGTCAAATTTGGAGCTCACAAAACACTTAAATCTCCAAGCAAGTAGATTGAAATAGAAACACATTCATCATCCACATGTGATGGCCCCCATAGGTATACTGTAAAGCTAAGAAGTGAGGTTTTAAAAATAAAGAAATAACAGAAGTAAATTTCCTAATCAACAAAACGAGTCAAATCCCAGGTTAAGAATAATCCACATAACTTAAAAATGGACCAGTGTCCACTTGCTAAGACATGGCTGCTTGATTTTATTACTTTTAGATCCATAAAGGAAATCAAAAGGACAAACAAAAGCAGATGATGATCCACATCATGGCTTTTCAAACTGACATTATATTTAGATTAGGGAAAGAGAAAGTGAAATGTAGGTGCCAGCCTCAGGAGCCAAGCTTCATTTTCTCCTAATTTATTTTATTTTATTTTAGATATGAGTAGTCATTTTATTAGAGACGCAACCAGCTGTGCATTTAAATATCACTTTTATAAGTTTTGACTATCCTTTTGGTAAGAGAGCACAACAATTGAACCCACTAAAAAGTGAAACCAGTCCATGAATGACATGTGATTATACATTCTTAATCTTCACTCTTTGTGGGAAAGTTTGCTATAAAATGCATTTGTTTAAAATGTTACCCAGCATAGGCTTCTCAGGAACAATTTAAGCGCCATAAATGTTTCCTTCAAATTGAGTCAAAAGAGGCTAAGAATCGTATTACATCGGGTGGGAATCCAATGTTTGGTTTTACAATAAAAGAATTTCAAAAATTTGAGCACTGCCATTATTTACAGCAGCCGGGATCACTGTCATACGATAAAATCTTGATTTTTCTTTATTCTGAGCTCATTGACAGTGAAATTTTCACTTGCAAACCACACAGTGAGGTAGAAGGCTAAAAAGGTACATGCTTTAGATCATCTGACTAAATAGTTTTTTTTGTTTATTTGTTTGCAAATGAATGAAACTCTTCCATTAGTCAAATTTCTCAGGTCTATTTTAATCACAAGATAATCATTTTTTTGTTCATAGTTAAAGGTTTACATTGCATATGTCTAATATCTTATGTATAAACAAGGGCCATAAATTTTTGACTGGTTAATATGGTCCATGAATGAATTCATTGTTCTCAAAGTGACAGATTTTATTTTTAAGAGAAAGAAAACCAATCTAGATCCTTAATGTCTGTGAGGTGCTATACAGAAAAAATGCTTTTAAATTTTAATAACAACAAATAAGAATGTGTATTAAGTTAGCTTTGCCCTAGTGAAAGTGCACCCCATTCAGAATTTTTTAATAACCTAAAGAATTATGTTAATATATTGAATAATATTAAAATATTTAGCCACATATGTATTTATTTAGCTACATATATATTAAATGGATATTTATCCATTATTGTGTTTAATAATATAACTTACTTCTAAAAAATTCAAAAGCTAATATTGGTTTACAGTACAATAATACAAATTACAAACATTCGGGAAACTAGGAACAAAGATTAGATGTAGATATGCATAGATATGATACATAAAGGTGAACTAAGGAATTTAATTGATTTAGAAGTCAATATGAAAATCCCAGCATAAAAAAATTGAGTGCTGCTTCCAATTCAAGATGGTAGTACAGATTTATAAGACAAAGTAATCCATGGAATGGGGAAACAATGGTATTACTTAATTGAATAGTGTGTCTAATAAGTAGAATGAGAAAAGTAGATGGATTTGCATTGATTGCATGACATGAAATATAAGACAGTTTGAGGATTTTAGCAAAAGTGGGAGACATTCTTGTAGCCCAATCCCTAGAAATACCCAAACTTCAGAATAGGAGAACTCAAACTCTGAACTCAAAGTTCAGAGTGAGTGGATGACAGTCATCTTGATTATTAGGAATAATGCTGGCTATTCATAATTATCTTTACTAAAAGAAACCGCTGGATGAGTCATTCTTTCTTCTTTCTCTTCTCTTACTCACTTTTCACGACCAATACATAGAAACAGGCAACAGTGGTATTTAAAGCTAAACCTGGAGAACAAATCTTTGGAAATAATAGCAGATCTGCCCACAGAGGTTTAGAATTAGGGTGTCTTAAAGAGAACCGGTAAAGGATTGATGTAGTTTTAGAACTCAACAACAGAGAAAAACAAAACAAACCAAAAGTAATTCTCCCCAAGGAAAAAATACAAACATAAAGTTATTTGTTATGCTTTTATTTTTAAGCAAACAATTATTGAGTGCTCTCTATATGCCAGATATTGGTCTAAATGATATATATGTAACTTATAACAATCCTGTATTGAAGAGTCTATTATTTGTGTTTAACACATAATTGACACCAAAAGATGAAGTAACTTTTACCAAGTCCTGTAACTTACCAGTGATGGAGCCAGAATTTGAACCAGACAGACTTGGTTCCAGAACAGAAACCCTTAACTCCTGCTCCATGTTGCTTACCGAGGCTGGAGGAGGGACAAGTCCAAACCTGCCAGTCTGCCTTCCACTCTCGCTGACAGCATTTTCTAAAAATGAATTATGCAGACAATACCCCCTTAACACACTGGAAATCACTTTTAATCTTTTTTTACAGGGAAGAAAATTATTAGCAAATCAACCTCAAACTTCTCAGGAGCACATAGGCTAGTCCTTTTTTCAGATATAAATGACTAAGTAAAAATCATTAGCTACTAAGTGGGGGGGTAAAAAAAACCCACACAAACACGAAAGAGAAGAATGAAGAGAAATAGATCCAATGAATGACCACACAGAGAAATGATTATTTAATGTAAGAATAACAAAATGAAAATAAAATTTTCCTGAATTATAAGAAAAATTCAAGAGAATATTTTATCCATAGAATGAATAGATGCTTCCATGGAAAAGGAACAAACTGCAGAACAGACAAGTAGATGGTGATAGAAATGTAAAATGTGACTGTTTTTTAAGTCACTAGGAGGCTGAAAAATAAAATGGAATTTTAGAAGAACAAATATGTAATCTGGAAGAAAAAAATGTAGAGATTCTCTTAGAATAGGGAAAAAGACAAATTTATAATAATTTCTTAAATGATAAAAAAATGAAAGGAAATGGATCAGGGAAGAAACAATTACAAATGTGCGACATCCACTTATTAGGGACTCCAGGAAAATTAATTGACCCCATCCCTACAAAAATATTTATTACTAGAATGAAAAGCTCAATATTTACAGAGTGAGATGAATGAATAAAAAGTTCACACCTAGTCGTTAAGTTGTTAACATTTAACAATTGCAAAAATCAAGCTAAAAATTTACCAAAGTCGGAAAACAAAAATAAACTAGAGAATATACACTCAAACAGGTCATCCCCCAGATAAAGATAACCATGAGCTTTAAATTGGCTTTAGGAATTCAACTTATCAAAACAGGTTGAAGCAATGCACTCAAAGGCATGGAGAAAATGATTTTGAAGATAGATTTGTAGTCTTATTTAGCTCATTAGTGAATAATAAGAACAAAACAATACATTTTTATATACACAGAAAATAAATGTTGGCATCTATATACTATTTAAGGAAAACATACTCAAATATATACTACAGCATATTGAACAAACAGCCTAAGAGAAAAAGATATGAAGTATATGAAACAATGATCTTAACTCATTATTTCAATGAAGAGACATCTGAAGAGGACAGCTGTGCATGGTCTGAGAAAATAATCTTGTTTAAACTAAAACAGGAAGTTGGAAGTTTCCATGAATAATAAATATCTTTAATGAGAAAGTGAAGTAAAATCAGGAGGCCAGCTCTTCTTGCATCATTTCCTTCAACAATGAAAAAGGCAGAATTGCAAATTAAAGCTAAGAAAAATAAAACAATAACAAAACCAGCAATGATCTCAGTAGAAAACAAAATATTTTGAAAAATCAAAAGGATCATGCATCTGACATTGATGCTCTGAAAATTCCCCTTGGAAGAGCAAAGTTTAAGGATTTAGATTATAGTTCCTTCTCTATGTAACCAATTATACTACTTATAGTACAAAGAAAAATATTTGCATACTTATAAATGTTTACCACTGAATTATAGCAGATATTGAGAATCAAAGATATTGTTTAATGTTGCTAAGTCAAAGAAACATGACATACAAGGAGAACAGAAACATACTAAGTAGAGAAGAAGTTATAATCTTAAAAATAATTAAATTTGAAATTATAAAACTTTAGGCATAAATGTACTAATAGGCCAAAGTGTGAGTCTTCTCATTTTATACTGTTTTACCAACTGAATTTCTAAGTACATGGATGTACTCAAACAGGCATTTTAGATAATATGATATATATTTGTATATATAAAATATTTTTATATATTAATATATAAAATTCACATTAATTATGTATCAATTAATAATTTAATTAAAAGATATATCTTTATATATATTTTTTCTCATCTAGATAATTACCTGGGTAATAAAATGCAGAATACTGGTCAGTATAATTTCAAGAGAAAAGAACTCTGCCTTAGACACAACAGGGAATGCATTGGCTCATGTAATTGGTATGTCCAGGGATAAATGGGCTGCACCGGTTTCTCATATGTTGTCATCGGTTCCTGACTGATACGGTTTGGCTCTGTGTCCCCACCCAAATCTCATCTTGAATTGTAATAATCTCCATGTGTCAAAGGTGGAACCTGGTGGAGATAATTGAATCATAGGGGTGGTTTCCCCTATGCTATTCTTGTGATAGTGAGTTCTTAAGAGAGCTGATGATTTTATAAGGGGCTTCCCCCTTTGCTCAGAACTCATTCTGTCTCCTGCCGCCCTGTGAAGAGATGCCTTCTGCTGTGATTGTAAGTTTCCTGAGGCCTCCCCAGGCATGTGGAACTGTGAGTCAATTAAACCTTTCTTTATAAATTATTCAGTCTCTGGTATGTCCTTATAGCAGCATGAGAATGGACTAATACAGTAAATCGGTACTGCAGAGAGAGTGGTGCTGCTACAAAGATACCTGAAAATGTGGAAGCAACTTTGGAACTGGGCAACAGACAGAAGCTGGAACAGTTTGGAGGGCTTAGAAGACAGGAAGATGTGGGAAAGTTTGGAACTTCCTGGAGACTTATTGAATGACTTTGAGCAAATTGCTGATTGTGATATGGACAATGAAATCCAGGCAGAGGTGGTCTCAGATGGAGCTGAGGAACTTGTTGGAAACTGAAGAAAATGTCACTCTTGCTATCCAAAAAGACCAGCAATGTTTTAGCAAAGAGACTGGCAGCATTTTGCTCCTGCCCTAGAGATCTGTGGAACTTTGAACTTCAGAAGGATGATTTAAAGTATCTGGCAGAAAAAAATGTCTAAGTAGCAAAGCATTCAAGAGGAAGCAGAGCATAAAAGTTTGGAAAATGTGTAGCCCGATGATGCAATAGAAAAGAAAAACCCATTTTCTGAGGAGAAATTAAAGCCTGCTGCAAAAATTTGCATAAGTAACAAGGAGCCAAATGTTAATCACCAAGACAATGCAGAAAATGTCTCCAGGGCATGTCAGAGACCTTCACGGCAGCCCCTCCCATCACAGGCCTGGAGGCCTAGAAAGGAAAAATGGTTACCTGGTTTGGGTAGAGAGCCTCCACTATGGACAGGGACTTTCTCCTTTGCTCAGAACTCATTTTCTCTCCTGCCTCATTCTCTCTCCTGCCATTCTGTGAAGAGATGCCCTGCACCATGACTGTAAGTTTCCTGAGGCCTCCCAGCCATGTGGAACTTTGAGTCAATTAAACCTCTTTCTTTATATATTACCCAGTCTCTGGTATGTCCTTATAGCAGAGTGAGCATGGACTAATACACTGACTCGGCTTATCTTAGTATACATTTTTATTCTCAAGCAGGATGTGTCCTTACGGTGGCAAAATGGTCAACAACTTAAAGCTTTTGTTCAACCACTAAGCAGCCCTAAATTCCAACGGTTCTTTAATAATCCAGTAGTTCCATAAATATCCTCAACACTGCCTCTTCTTAACTTGGTAGAAATAACAGCTAACATGTATTAATTATTTACTATTTGCTTGATACTGTTCTAAGTCTTAGGGACCATAAATAATTAGCACAGGCCTGTATTGCTAGTGAGTGTTGGTGCTGAGATTTGAACAAGTTTAAATTTACTCCAAATTTAGTGATTTTAACTAATATTCCATATACTTATGTTTCAAACAATTACTGTAATCTATTGACCAGACCTGGGTCAATTGTTCACCTCAGTGGTGAGGTCAGCACTATTGAACCATATAGACTAAGAGTGGAGTAGGATGGTTTTTCCAAAATTGCTAGACTGAATAAAAAGTACTTCACACTAGCTTCAAAGAAAGATAGAAGAAACAGAGGAAAGTATGATGCTATAAAAAGAGACTAATAAATAAGAGAGACAAAAACAGAGAGAAAGAGAAGAGAGAAAAACAGGTAGGTAAGTCTGGTTTTCAAAAGGCCTTTGACTTTTTGATTCCAGACCTTATGGACAGTGATCCCCTTCTGACTTTAGTTTAGTAAAATAATAGATCCCCTTGTTATCTAGTATTATTTGTCTTCTGCTTATGCTAGTTGAATGAGTTTCTGGGTTTTACAGCCAGAGTGTTGATTACATTATTATAAAATGTTTATAAATTTATAAACTTGTAAGTCATATGCCTTTTTGCATAGTACATAAGATCTGATATTTGCATGTGTGTTTCAGGACTTCAGTAATAAAAAGTTAAAAATTAAAGGAAAAAATAAAAAATGCTATCCCTAAGTAGTAAGACAAAAGTTATTCTTAATTACTTCTTTATTTTCTAAATCATTTTTTGGTTTTTCATTTTCTATGTCATTTTGTGTCTTTTATGCTCAGAAAAAATTATAGCAAAATGTTTTACTAATGATTTTGCATATTTATAAGAGCCAAGTAGCATTGGTAATGCTCATTTATTGTACTGTGGGCCAGGGCAATGAATGCTGGGAAAGTCCCCCAAGAAAATATTGCAAAAATATGCCATCATAAAATGAACAAAGCAAGAGAATGTGGGTGACTCTTTATAACCCGTTACCAATACAAGGAAAAAATGAGCACAATATGCCTATCTGTAAGTAAAAACAAAACATGTCACTTTGATATATAAAATAAGAGTGTATGACAATAAGTTGTCTTGTGTTTTTCAGCATTTGAACCAAAGAGCTATATATAACTATCCTGAAATCCAACTCTCATTTATTTGCTAGGAGATCTTGTACAAGTTGCTTTGGTTTTTTTACATCTTACTTCTTTCCATCCATGAAGGTAGATCTTTAGAATTTTCACGAAGATTAAGGAAGATAAAACATATAGGATATACATACTTCATTTAGAATAAGCTCTTAGAATTTTTATTGTTTAATTTTCATGAGATAGAGTAAAAGAATAAGTAGCAATTTATTCATATTTAATCCTTTAATAGAAAAAATTATCCAACAATAACCTATGTCAGGTAATTTTGCCTCATATATGTTTTTTATATACCAAACAAAAGATAAAAATAATGTTTTGTGTTATGCATTATTTTATTTGTGAACTCCAGGTTTAGAATTACACCAAGATATAGACAGAGGCAGGACATGTGAGGAGGAAGAGAAGAACATAAAGGAAAAAAAGAGAGAGAGATTCTGAACAAGTCCAAGTGAAGATGCCCTCCTTTAGAAGAAATGTGCCCTGCTTTTAGTTACATGGCAAATTTGACCTTTAACTTTGATAATGCAAAGGGAAATTCTAAATATTTATCTCATACATGCGCTTTATTTGCTATCTTCTTTGACTACATTTGTGCAATCTACCATACTTTGTCACTTGGATTATCTTATTATCTCCTTAACAAATTCCTCCATACCCATTCTTAGTCCTTCTAAGTCCTTCTCTATATCTGCAGTGATCTCAAAATGGAAATATGGCATTTTCCCGGCTTAAAATGCATTTCTTTAAGAGTACAAAACACTCATTAACATAAAGTCTCTGCATTATCTGGTCCCTACTGTATGGTTTCTCTTTTCTTTCTTTATATAATGTGCTCCTTCACTTTAAGGGATATGTACTGTATGCCTCTCAGCCCCAAGGGTTTTGTGCACAAAATGAACATTGCTTATTTCTGAGCCCACATTTAATTAGAACAACTTAATCATATTTCCAATAACTCTTCATCCCCAAGAAGTCAGGCATAGTCTTTGAGAACACTTAGATCACCTCTAGTTTTTTTTTTTTTTTTTTCTCTCTGTGACATTGCGGCCTCTTAGACAAATTAAATATACAAGACAGAGCTACAAAGATCTGAACAGCTTGATCAAGGATTCAGCGTTACCCACATAATTATTTAATATTGAATCATCTCCATTTCTAGATATAAAATGAAAATGAGAAAACTTGAGGGGTGGAGCCAAGATGGACGAATAGGAACAGCTCCGGTCTCCAGCTCCCAGCCCCAGCGACACAGAAGACGGGTGATTTCTGCATTTCTGCTTGAGGTACCGGTTTCATCTCACTAGGGAGTGCCTAACAGTGGGTTCAGGACAGTCGGTGAAGCGCACTGTGCGCGAGCCGAAGCAGGGCGAGGCATTGCCTCACTCGGGAAGCGCAAGGGGTCAGGGAGTTCCCTTTCCTAGTCAAAGAAAGGGAAAACAGACGGCACCTGGAATATCGGGTCAGTCCCGTCCTAATACTGCGCTTTTCCAACGGGCCTGGAAAACGGCACACTAGGAGATTGTGTCCCGCACCTGGCTCGGAGGGTCCTATGCCCACAGAGTCTTGCTGATTGCTAGCACAGCAGTCTGAGATCACGCTGCAAGGCGGCAACGAGGCTGGGGGAGGGGCGCCCGCCATTGCCCAGGCTTGCTTAGGTAAACAAAGCAGCCAGGAAGCTCGAACTGGGTGGAGCCCACCACAGCTCAAGGAGGCCCGCCTGCCTCTGTAGGCTCCACCTCTGGGGGCAGGGCACAGACAACCAAAAACTCAGCGAGAACCTCCACAGCCTTAAATGTCCCTGTCTGACTGACAGCTTTGAAGAGAGTAGTGGTTCTCCCAGCACGCAGCTGGTGATCTGAGAACGGACAGACTGCCTCCTAAAGTGGGTCCCTCACCCCTGAGCAGCCTAACTGGGAGGCACCACCCCAGTGGGACAGACTGACACCTCATTCAACCGGGTACTCCTCTGAGACAAAACTTTCAGAGGAACTATCAGACAGCTGAATTTGTGGTCTCACGAAAATCCGCTGTTCTGCAGCCACCGCTGCTGACACCCAGCCAAACAGGGTCTGGAGTGGACCTCTAGTAAACTCCAACAGACCTGCAGCTGAGGGTCTTGTCTGGTAGAAGGAAAATTAACAAACAGAAAGGACATCCACACCAAAAACCCATCTGTACATCACCATCATCGAAGACAAAAAGTAGACAAAACCACAAAGATGGGGAAAAAACAGACCAAAAAAACTGGAAACTCTAAAAAACAGAGCACCTCTCCTCCTCCAAAGGAACGCAGTTCCTCACCAGCAACGGAACAAAGCTGGATGGAGGATGACTTTGATGAGTTGAGAGAAGAAGGCTTCAGACGATCAAACTACTCTGAGCTACGAGAGGAAATTCAAAACAATAGCAAAGAAGTTAAAAACTTTGAAAAAAAATTAGAAGAATGGATAACTAGAATAACCAATGGAGAGAAGGGCTTCAAGGAGATGATGGAGCTGAAAGCCAAGTTTCGAGAACTACGCGAAGAATGCAGAAGCCTCAGTAGCAGATGCGATCAACTGGAAGAAAGGGTATCGCTGATAGAAGATGAAATGAATGAAATGAAGAGAGAAGGGAAGTTTAGAGGAAAAAGAATAAAAAGAAATGAACAAAGCCTCCAAGAAATTTGGGACTATGTGAAAAGACCAAACCTACGTCTGATTGGTGTACCTGAAAATGATGGGGAGAATGGAACCAAGTTGGAAAACACTCTGCAAGATATTATCCAGGAGAACTTCCCCAATCTAGCAAGGCAGGCCAGCATTCAGATTCAGGAAATACAGAGAACGCCACAAAGATACTCCTCGAGAAGGGCAACTCCAAGACACATAATTGTCAGATTCACCAAAGTGGAAATGAAGGAAAAAATGTTAAGGGCAGCCAGAGAGAAAGGTCGGGTTACCCACAAAGGGAAGCCCATCAGACTAACAGCTGATCTCTCAGCAGAAACTCTACAAGCCAGAAGAGAGTGGGGGCCGATATTCAACATTCTTAAAGAAAAGAATTTTCAGCCCAGAATTTCCTATCCCGCCAAACTAAGCTTCATAAGTGAAGGAGAAATAAAATACTTTACAGACAGGCAAACGCTGAGTGATTTTGTCACCACTAGGCCTGCCCTAAAAGAGCTCCTGAAGGAAGCACTAAACATGGAAAGGAACAACCGGTACCAGCCCCTGCAAAAACATGCCAAATTGTAAAGACCATCGAGGCTAGGAAGAAACTACAGCAACTAACGAGCAAAATAACCAACTAACATCATAATGACAGGATCAGATTCACACATAACAATATTCACGTTAAATGTAAATGGGCTAAATGCTCCAATCAAAAGACACAGACTGGCAAACTGGATAAGGAGTCAGGACCCATCAGTGTGCTGTATTCAGGAAACCCATCTCACGTGCAGAGACACACATAGACTCAAAATAAAGGGATGGAGGAAGATCTATCAAGCAACTGGAAAACAAAAAAAGGCAGGGGTTGCAATCCTAGTCTCTGATAAAATAGACTTTAAACCAACAAAGATCAAAAGAGACAAGGAAGGCCATTACATAATGGTAAAGGGATCAATTCAACAAGAAGAGCTAACTATCCTAAATATATATGCACCCAACACAGGAGCACCCAGATTCATAAAGCAAGTCCTCAGTGACCTACAAAGGGACTTAAACTCCCACACAATAATAATGGGAGATTTTAACACCCCACTGTCAGCATTAGACAGATCAACGAGACAGAAAGTTAACAAGGATATCCAGGAATTGAACTCAGCTCTACATAAAGTGGACCTAATAGACATCTACAGAACTCTCCACCCCAAATCAACAGAATATACATTTTTTTCAGCACCACACCACACCTATTACAAAATTGACCACATAGTTGGAAGTAAAGCTCTTCTCAGCAAATGTAAAAGAACAGAGATTATAACAAACTGTCTCTCAGACCACAGTGCAATCAAACTAGAACTCAGGATTAAGAAACTCAGTCAAAACCGCTCAACTACATGGAAACTGAACAACCTGCTCCTGAATGACTATTGGGTACATAATGAAATGAAGGCAGAAATAAAGATGTTCTTTGAAACCAACGAGAACAAAGACACAACATACCAGAATCTCTGGGACACGTTCAAAGCAGTGTGTAGAGGGAAATTTATAGCACTAAATGCCCACAAGAGAAAGCAGGAAAGATCCAAAATTGACACCCTAACATCACAATTAAAAGAACTAGAAAAGCAAGAGCAAACACATTCAAAAGCTAGCAGAAGGCTAGAAATAACTAAAATCAGAGCAGAACTGAAGGAAATAGAGACACAAAAAACCCTTCAAAAAATTAATG
This sequence comes from Symphalangus syndactylus, assembly GCF_028878055.3. NCBI lineage: Eukaryota > Metazoa > Chordata > Mammalia > Primates > Hylobatidae > Symphalangus > Symphalangus syndactylus. Next base: position 69,701,314 of record NC_072424.2, read on the forward strand.
AATCTAGGAGCTGGTTTTTTGAAAAGATCAACAAAATTGATGGACCGCTAGCAAGACTAATAAAGAAGAAAAGAGAGAAGAATCAAATAGATGCAATAAAAAACGAAAAAGGGGATATCACCACTGATCCCACAGAAATACAATCTACCATCAGAGAATACTACAAACACCTCTATGCAAATAAACTAGAAAATCTGGAAGAAATGGATAAATTCCTCGACAAATACACCCTCCCAAGACTAAACCAGGAAGAAGTTGAATCTCTGAATAGACCAATAACAGGTTCTGAAATTGTGGCAATAATCAATAGCTTACCAACCAAAAAGAGTCCAGGACCTGATGGATTCACAGCTGAATTCTACCAGAGGTACAAGGAGGAACTGGTACCATTCCTTCTGAAACTATTCCAATCGATAGAAAAAGAGGGAATCCTCCCTAACACATTTTACGAAGCCAGCATCGTCCTGATACCAAAACCTGGCAGAGACATAACCAAAAAAGAGAATTTCAGACCAATATCCTTGATGAACATTGATGCAAAAATCCTCAATAAAATACTGGCAAACCGAATCCAGCAGCACATCAAAAAGCTTATCCACCATGATCAAGTGGGCTTCATCCCTGGGATGCAAGGCTGGTTCAACATACGCAAATCAATAAATGTAATCCAGCATATAAACAGAACCAAAGACAAAAACCACATGATTATCTCAATAGATGCAGAAAAGGCCTTTGACAAAATTCAACAACCCTTCATGCTAAAAACTCTCAATAAATTAGGTATTGATGGGACATATCTCAAAATAATAAGAGCTATCTACAACAAACCCACAGCCAATATCATACTAAATGGGCAAAAACTGGAAGCATTCCCTCTGAAAACTGGCACAAGACAGGGATGCCCTCTCTCACCGCTACTATTCAACATAGTGCTGGAAGTTCTGGCCAGAGCAATCAGGCAGGAGAAGGAAATAAAGGGTATTCAATTAGGAAAAGAGGAAGTCAAATTGTCCCTGTTTGCAGATGACATGACTGTATATCTAGAAAACCCCATTGTCTCAGCCCAAAATCTCCTTAAGCTGATTAGCAACTTCAGCAAAGTCTCAGGATACAAAATTAATGTACAAAAATCACAAGCATTCTTGTACACCAATAACAGACAAACAGAGAGCCAAATCATGAGTGAACTCCCATTCACAATTGCTTCAAAGAGAATAAAATACCTAGGAATCCAACTTACCAGGGATGTGAAGGACCTCTTCAAGGAGAACTACAAACCACTGCTCAATGAAATAAAAGAGGATACAAACAAATGGAAGAACATTCCATGCTCATGGGTTGGAAGAATCAATATCGTGAAAATGGCCATACTGCCCAAGGTAATTTATAGATTCAATGCCATCCCCATCAAGCTACCAATGACTTTCTTCACAGAATTGGAAAAAACTACTTTAAAGTTCATATGGAACCAAAAAAGAGCCTGCATCGCCAAGTCAATCCTAAGCCAAAAGAACAAAGCTGGAGGCATCACGCTACCTGACTTTAAACTATACTACAAGGCTACAGTAACCAAAACAGCATGGTACTGGTACCACAACAGAGACATAGATCAATGGAACAGAACAGAGCCCTCAGAAATGATGCCGCATAGCTACAACTATCTGATCTTTGACAAACCTGACAAAAACAAGAAATGGGGAAAGGATTCCCTATTTAATAAATGGTGCTGGGAAAACTGGCTAGCCATATGTAGAAAGCTGCAACTGGATCCCTTCCTTACACCTTATACAAAAATTAATTCAAGATGGATTAAAGACTTATATGTTAGACCTAAAACCATTAAAATCCTACAAGAAAACCTAGGCAATACCATTCAGGACATAGGCGTGGGCAAGGACTTCATGTCTAAAACACCAAAAGCAATGGCAACAAAAGCCAAAATCGACAAATGGGATCTCATTAAACGAAAGAGCTTCTGCACAGCAAAAGAAACTATCATCAGAGTGAACAGGCAACCTACACAATGGGAGAAAATTTTTGCAACCTACTCATCTGACAAAGGGCTAATATCCAGAATCTACAATGAACTCAAACAAATTTACAAGAAAAAGACAAACAACCCCATCAAAAAGTGGGCAGAGGACATGAACAGACACTTCTCAAAAGAAGACATTTATGCAGCCAAAAAACACATGAAGAAATGCTCCTCATCACTGGCCATCAGAGAAATGCAAATCAAAACCACAGTGAGATACCATCTCACACCAGTTAGAATGGCCATCATTAAAAAATCAGGAAACAACAGGTGCTGGAGAGGATGTGGAGAAATAGGAACACTTTTACACTGTTGGTGGGACTGTAAACTAGTTCAACCATTGTGGAAGTCAGTGTGGCGATTCCTCAGGGATCTCGAACTAGAAATACCATTTGACCCAGCCATCCCATTACTGGGTATATACCCAAAGGACTATAAATCATGCTGCTATAAAGACACATGCACACGTATGTTTATTGCGGCACTATTCACAATAGCAAAGAGTTGGAACCAACCCAAATGTCCAACAACGATAGACTGGATTAAGAAAATGTGGCACATATACACCATGGAATACTATGCAGCCATAAAAAATGATGAGTTCGTGTCCTTTGTAGGGACATGGATGAAACTGGAAAACATCATTCTCAGTAAACTATCGCAAGGACAAAAAACCAAACACCGCATGTTCTCACTCATAGGTGGGAATTGAACAATGAGAACTCATGGACACAGGAAGGGGATCATCACGCTCCAGGGACTGTTGTGGGGTGGGGGGAGGGGGGAGGGACAGCATTAGGAGATACACCTAATGCTAAATGACGAATTAATGGGTGCAGGAAATCAACATGGCACATGGATACATATGTAACAAACCTGCACATTGTGCACATGTACCCTAAAACCCTAAAGTATAATAAAAAAAAAAAATAAAAATAAAAAAAAATAAAAAAAAATAAAAAAAAAAAAGAAAATGAGAAAACTTTCAGAAAAAATAAAATAGTGAAATAATTATTTTGAAAGTGCCTAATATAATATATCCAGTGATGGAAGTAGAAGATAAAACTCTAATACTGGTAGCATGAAGGAAAGTACAAAGCACAGTAGAGCATCTATAAGGAAAATGAATTAAAGTGAGTGGCAATCTGACTACACATCTGGTGAAGGTGGAATTTTGAAAGAAGTGGAGTTTAAAGAGCATTGGCTCGTTATATAGCTCAGAGTGTAATATCTCAAAAGCAAATTTTTAATAACTCAGATATGTGGCCAAAATTAAAATAAGCATATTTCTCCTTTGAATGGCACAGCTGTGGTATTTAAAGATGAGTTATAGATCTTGTGTTCCAAAGTATACGAGAATTACAGCCAACACAGCTTCAAAACATAAACTGGATATAAATAAAAGGAAAAAATCAAGCATTTATCCTGCTTTTCTTATATGATCTGTAGAATTGGGTGACCAAAGAGTAGAGGAAGGAATGTGGCTCCTTACAGAAATATTTCAATGAACAGATAAGAAAAGAATGACAGACAGAATATAGTATCAACATTTTGCAAATCCTAAGGAATAAAAAAGATCCAAGTACTGAACTTTAAGGGCTTCTAACTTTATCAAAAGTGACAATTTGTCATTGAATCCCTCCTATGACTCCTCATGAGGGACACACACCAAGTAGGAAGTAAATTTACCTAAAAAATAACACAAATACAAAATAAAGCTAGCCTGAGTTTGATTAAGTCTCTAGATATAACTACCAATTAACAGAAAATGCGGAGGAACGTGTTAAACTCTACAGGAACGCCATCAGCAAGATCCAACCTGTGAAAATTGACAGGACACATGACTCTGGCTCTTTCATAAACAGATTTCAGAAAAGACAAGTGATGCAGAGGGATCCTATAAATTTAAAAACACTTTAAAAATAACAAGCAAAACTAAACGTCAGTGTCTATGGAAGCAAAATTGGACAATAAAATACGGAGGTAATTAAAAGTCAGGAGGGCAATTCTTAATGGAAAGAAAAGAGCTGTGATTGAGGAAGCAGACAGCACTCTCCTGAGGAAGCTGGTGAGGTTTACTTCCTGACATAAGTGAGAGTTACAACAGTGTACACCTTTTGGTAATTTAGTAACCTACCCGTTTGTTTTATGAAGCTTTCTATATTTCTTATTTAACAGTAAGAATTATTAAAAAGCAAATCAAACAAAACAAAACAAATTCTAGAGCCAAAGATAGATAAACAGGTTAAGTTAAAAGCTCTGGAATTTGAGATCAAATCATAGACTAAGATAATCCTTTTATTAGCAAATTACTGAGTAAGTTCTCCTTAATAATCAATTTTGTTCTAAGAGTATAAGTTGGGTTGAAAGATATGGCATGACCCTAATACTTGTGTTAATGTTGAATTACTTTGCACTTTCAATTTTGTTTATTTCTTTAATTGAAATGATTATTCATTAATTGAATTTTTAAAATTTGGGAAAGCTCACTGGGATAGCTGTTGCTAAAAGAGATTAAAATGAAATATAGATAGATCAGCTAAACCTAAGAGAAACAGTAGAAAAAAAAATCAGAGGATGAAAATGTACCACTCTAAATGTCAGAGCAGTGCAGAAAAGCTGAGGGTGATTATGTCTGCTAAATAGCACTAACACTTATCTAAATGTTTTCCACCTACCACTTGCATCACTTAAGACACAAATGATCCCAAACATAGCTCTCAAATATCCTCCATTTAGTAACATGTTTATATAACAATTTCAAACTTAATATTTTATACCAAAATTAAAAATAAAATATGGCTATCTTTTGAACAGTTTTAATGAGCAAAACCTGCCCTCATGTAGAAAATATTACATATTTAAAAATCATTCTGCCAGGCGTAGTGGGTCATGCCTGTAATTCTAGCACTTCAGAAGCTGAAGTGGGCAGATCGCTTGAGCCCGGGAGTTCAAGATCAGCCTGGGAAAAATGGAGAAACCTCATCTCTACAGGAAAAAAATACAAGAATTAGCCAGGCATGGTGCCTCACACATGTAGTCCCAGCTACTTGAGAGGCTGAAGTGGAAGGATCGCTTGAGCCTGGGAAGTGGAGGCTGCAGTGAGCCATGATTGTACCACCGCACCAAAAAAAAAAAAAAAAAAAAAAAGAAAAAAAAAAAAAATTCTGTGAAATCTAATAAATGGCTATTTTTCTAGTAGTTTTCTTCCTGAAAATTGTTTCAACTGGTTAACTCTTAAAAATATGTTTATAGCCATACTTGGACAAAACACTCCATAAACACGTATTTGTTAAACATAAACCCAATGACTCCTAAGCCAGAAAAATGTATTTTCTAAGAGGAGTTTCTCAAAACAAGCTTAGAGAAAGAGGGAAGGAAGTTGGTTTATAATATCCCTGGGTTCCCAGTTCAGGGAGTTGTATCTTTCAGAACATGACAGCTCATATCACACATCAGATGGTTAAGGACTTCGCAGACCTTTCAGGCCAAGTACTGCTATGGGCATGTAGGCTCCAGTTTATAAACAGAGGTCCTCCATGACCCTCAGTCTCACTGAGACCTTCAGAAAACAGGCTAGTTTTTTTTTTCTTTTTTAATTTGGTTCTTGGAAGGAAGGACCTGCAGTAGCCAACATTTCAGAGGAAGCATTCCCAGTTCCTTGGCAGTTCCCTGCCCTTTCTCAGCCTCTCCTCCATCTGGAGAGCTTCTTTCTCCTTTAGCTCCTGCATGTAAGAAACTGACATGTTGTAGGATGAGAAAATTTCTCAGACTAGAGAAAAACTCATTGGTGAACTACATCAAGTGAATCACTGCATATCTTGTAAAATTGTCCTTGAAACCATGGTATTAAAAACTAGATCATAGCTGACAAGTCTTAAGAGAGAAGAATATACTAAAGAGAAAAATCAAGACACTGGTTGTGAAGCACTTTGTAGTTTCTCTTTATGATTTTACTTAAAACTAATTATAAATTACTTATATTAATAAAAATATTATCATTAATATTGATACAAAAGTAGATAAATGTTGTATCCTAGAAAACAATTTTGAGGTAAAGCTGTAGAGGCCTTACTTATTAGAGCTATTCATTAACTGTATTTATAGCTGATAGAAGGTGAAGGCATTTAATAGCTTTGGATTTTGGGAACAAGTATGCCTTTCATTTGCTCATTGCTTCATTTCCCACCTTCCACTCTGCTAGGTATTTTAGGAAAATATTTTTTTCAAGCTTCTTTGCCATCTGGGTTTTGACTAGTTTTGAAATGGGAGCACTGCAGGAATACTGGAGTGTGGGAAGTATTTTTCTTTCTTGTTCTGCCTCACAGTATATAGAAGAGGATGTACCTCCCATATGGTTCCAGATCCTACCAGGCAGCCCAGCCATATGTCCTGGCTTCCAAATTCTGTCCATTCTATTTCCTTCCACTCTTCCTTTAACCCTTGGGTTTTCCTAGCTTCCTACTGTTGCTAATCTGGGTTGTCTAATTGCTTCAAATTGTCTAATTGAATTCTCAGTTCTTTCTTCACCTGTGTATCAAATTTAGACAAATGTACCCGTATTAAATTATCTTTACTTGGAAAATCTAGCATGCTTTCCGTTTTCTGAGCAGAACCAAAGGGATGCAGGACATGTTGAAAGAACATGTGCTGTCTGCATTTAATGAGAAGAGGTCCAAACTTGCACAGCTGTCAGACTGCTTTGGAATTATTCAGCTTATTTCCTCTTCCAATCCTCGCAATCCTGATGCAGATCTATGTCAGTATGACCACAGCACTTTGCCGGAGAAGAAGAAAACAATGAAGGGTTCATATCCCACGGGAATGCTACTGTCCATGGCAGCTGTGCTTTGCACTCACCCATAAACCATGATGGAAGACAGAATCCAGGCACAGAAAAAAGTTTGATGGAGGAAGCTCAAGGCCCTATAAATATTCCATGATGAAAAGAAAAAAGAACAATACATATATTTAATTGCAAAATAATTCCATATATGATGAAATTGTATGATGGTAATGTATTACCAAAAATAGAAGCACTCCACAGAGCACCAGAAAGATGCAGCAATATAGAGTTGCCTGGATTCAAGTCCTAGTTTTGTTCTTCCCTTCTTGTATGAACACTGACAGCCAGAAAATAGCATTGAACCTCAATCTCCTCATGTGTGGACCAGGAATAATAGTAATACCTACCTTACAAGGATGACCTGTTAGTTAATAATCACATCAACTCGACAGTTGTGCAGTGTTGCTTTTGTTTTAAAAACGAGGCAGTGATGGCTGGGCACGGTGGCTCACGCCAGTAATCCCAGCACCCTGGGAGGCCAAGGTGAGTGGATTGCTTGAGGCCAGGAGTTTGATACCAGCCTGGGCAACATAGCAAAACTGGATCTTTACAAAAAATACAAAAATTGGCTAGGAGTGGTGGTTCGAGCTTGTGGTGCCAGCTACTTCAGAGGCTGAGGGGGGAGGATGGCTTCAGCCCAGGAGTTGGAGGTGGCAGCAAGTTGAGATCATGCCACTGCACTCCAAACTGAGTGACAGAGCAAGACCCTGTCTCACACACACACACAAAAAGAGCAGGCAGTGAATTTTCTCAGTGGACGAATAATCAGGTTTATTGCCTCGGCCAGCCTTTCTGTGAGAACAGAGTAGGTAGCTGAGCAAGTTAATGAGATTTGGAATATACAAAAGTAGCCTCAGAGCCACCGGGGTTATCAAGCTAAATAAGATGACAGGAGGGTGTTGAAGGAACCCAGGAGACCAGCAACATGGGAGAAAGCTGTGGCAGAGAAATGACTGAAAGAAAAACCAGTGGAGAAGTAGCGGGAGACTTCAGAGGAGGGAAATCCTTCTGATTTAAGGTTTTTTTGCTTTGCCCTTGTCATTCCGGCCTCTTTTAACTTCTATAGGGATGGCACCAGGTTCAGGAGGCCAAAGAAGAGAAGTGGAGCCAGCAAAAGAGACATATGGCTTTACTGGGGGCTTCATACAGGGAAAAGAGTCCAGTGGCAGGGGGCTGGGCAGAAGAACTCGAATCGCTTGCAAAAAGCATGCAGTTTATACAGCATTTTCACTTACCATCCTCCCCAGAAGAACCTCCACCTGGCAACCTTCATTTAATCTACAACAAAGGGGCTCAGTCCCCTGTATGCTCTGTATTCCACGAGCCAGGGATTCAGGCTTCAGATGTTCCACATAGATAAGGAATGAATCTCCAGGTTGGCCAGTACCGGATTATTTAGCTCGGAAATCCGAACACACGTCTGCCACACAGGGTCATTCTCAGGATATGCTTTAAGTTATTGTTGTCAGGCGCATTTACCATACTGCTCCCCACCTCAGCAAACCGACAAAGGCCTAATGTGGGTGGTTTGGGAAAAAGGTAAGGAAGGAAAACTGGCACTTAGAGCAAGAAATGACCAAGAAAACTTAAGGTGTTTCCTCTCCCCAGGAAAATTTGCAGAGATTGCTGAGGACCTGAGGCTGCCTAGAATGGGGTTGATTCCAACTTATTTAACTCTCAAAGGACCATGAATCTCAGTGCATATACGGAGCAAATAATATATGGGAGAGCACATGACAAACTATGAAGCATGAGACAAATCTCATTTATTGCCTGCATGTTCTTCTCAAGTAACACTTAATGATG